>NC_071392.1:62644232-65044232 GCF_022682495.2 Desmodus rotundus
CAGCTGGCATTGTTAGTATGGGCAAGTATGGCCCCTTGATGAAGGAGCCAACTCCAAGCTGTTCACGTAGGTACAGTAACCAGGGAACTGCCTATCAACTGCATCATGGGTTAGAGTTACACCCATCTCCCTGACTCCAAGTCCAGCAGCTTTACTAAAACACTGGCCAAGTTCTTTAGATATGAAAAGTAGCTTTCAATGGGCCTGCTCTGTATACCCTCTCCCCAGCCATGTTAGTAGGGGGTTTCCTCATTTTGGGAAACATCTAGCTCAGCATCCCATTAAATTATGATAAACAGTTAGGAAAAATCAACATATTATTACTAGAGATGGTGAAGTCTGAAAGTTGTAAATAAAAAAAAATTCATTTACATTCAGAGGAGAGAGAGGGACAGAGAGACAGACACTGACACATACACTCTCTTGGTGGGTGGCTGCAGGAGTCTTCATGAAAAAGGACTTGTATTCTGGGTAGATTTTCCTTAGGTTTAATTGATAAATAATTTAGTCTTGGTGGAAAAAAATAAGCAAGATGTTTGTGAAAGGTTTGAAGTCTAGTTTGGCCACTAGAGCTGGGACTAGGGTAAGATAAATGCATGGCCCTGAGAAGAAGTAGTGCCACCTTAAACTTTATGCCCTCTGCACCTCACTTGCCTCATTCATCAAGCTTAAGTAAGTGGTCTGTCTTTGAATTTCCAAAGCTCATACATTGTTCTATATTAAAATAAATGGTCCATCTGATTTAAAGCTCATGCTTTTTCTGTGAAAACTTATGCCAATCCTGAAATACAAAGTCAATGTATGTGACATTGTTGAGTTGCTCTTGTTGAAGTAGAAGTGAGCACTGAAGCTCAACCAAACCAGCTTAAATCATTTGTTCTAATCTCTAACCACTTACCCACTCTGTCTCTTCATTTCTCACCCTGCCCATACCAATGGCAGAAAACTTAGAGAAGCATGATTTTAAAACTCTGCATTTTTTATTAACTTATTCAACAAAGTTTGAACATCTAGAATGTCCTGGGAAATGCACCATGTGTTGATGATAAAAGGTTGACTACAGGAAACGTGACTCTTGTCTCATAGTAATTACAGGCTAGCTACAAATAAATATCAGGTAAGGGCTTAATGAAAAATGGAGCTAGAAAACACTCCTAGAGCCAGAGTAGGAGAGAACTTTAATACTAAGTTAGTTTTGTTTGTTTCATGTACTTGGATTTATTTTTTTGTGACAAAGGAATAATGGGCTCAAGCTACCACTTAGGTATATTAATCTAGAAATGTAATCTATATGATGGGTTATGGAAAAGGGTGTGAAATTAAAAACACAAATATGATAACAATCCAAGTGTGATATGTCTAAATTTAGGTAGGAATAACAAGGATAAGAAACAAGGATTAAATTAATGCATATTTGGGGTGATTTTTTTCAATGATAGTCTAATTGGGCTGTATAAGACTATTTACTAGTCTACAAACATGCTATACTTTTTCATACTTCCATAATTTTGGTGCTTCTCTCTAAATGTATAAAAAGTTATTTTTGTTGTTGTTTTCTGAAATTCTCTGCCTAGTAGACTACTGCTCATCTTTCAAGAGCTGGTGCATTTTACTTCCCCAGTGAAGTCCTCTTCAGGCTCCCACTTTTTTCTTTCTTAATGTTGCCATGACACTTTATTTTTCTATTTTAGATTTTCCATATTATGTTACAATGCTTTGCTAACTGCTTCTCTCCTTCAGTGGACTGGATTTTTCCTCAAGGACAAGGTAATCAAAGCAGAGCAAAGTGCCTGAAACAGCATATATTGGGTAATTTGATATTGGCTGAATAAACAGCATGCTCGGACAACTGGTGCCTTGATATACCTGAGAGTTTCTAGAATTGAAGTTTATATCTCATGTTAGCTGAAGTTGGTGTGTCTGTTAAGATAGGGAGGTGTGATATTTACAACCTTCATAAATATAAAACATATAATAAAAATCAACTCTTTTAATCCTTTGGAATTTTCTAATTTTACAATTCTATCTTTGATTTGACATAGTATCTACATCTTCCTTTGGTCCAACATTACTTCAGGTAAGAGTACTTTTGGAGAACTTAAGGGTATAGATGATATAACAGTTAAAGTGGTTGGCAGTAGATCAATGGAGAGGGAAGGAAATTAAGTCAGAAGAATTTCACTCATAAATTGCGAACATAAAGATGAATTGAGGCTTTAAAATCATAATGAACATAAGCAAAAATATTATTGACATAGTGCAATGAGAGTAATGTTATGATAAAAGATTGTAAACAAAGTAGGGCTGGGGTTTAAGAATTTGTGATAGAAGAATTTTTGAAGAATGAAACTGCTCACAGTTGTTTATTTATTCATGTATGTGAGAATTGTTGGAATACTACTTCTATTACTGTTAGCATCTTTCTACTCTTCCAAGCCCCATAAATTTCATCACATTATGTGGATGGCAAAAGACAGTGTAGAATTCTTGCTATAGTCTGGATTCTTTCCAGCCACACATGATTTCCAGAAGAATTCAGAGTATTTATTCCCAGGACTGGATATGGGCATTACTTATGTTTAACTTGGTAGGGGAAATAATTCTACACCAGAATTTAATTCTGAATCTTCTTCCAAGTGAGTTTTACTATGACTTGTGTACTTCCTATCTACATACAACTTCTTCATTTTTAACCTGTCTGAAATCCCATTTTCCTATTAGTGCCTTTCTTTGTTTTTACTTTTGATCTTATCATAGATCCACTTTTCCATACCAAATAAGGTAATAGAAAAAAAGCACAGAGCCCTGGCTGGTGTGGCTCAGTGGATTGAGTACTGGCCTGCAAAGCAAAGGGTCACTGGTTCAATTCCCAGTCAGGACACATGCCTGGGTTGCAGGCCAGGTCCACAGTAGGGGGCGCTAGAGAGGAAACCACACGGTGATGTTTCTCTCCCTTTCTATCTCCCTCCCTCCCCCCTCTAAAAATAAATAAATAAAATCTTTTTTAAAAAAGCACAGAAAACCATACTAACTAAACCAGTATATTTACGTTATAAGACAAATTCATTTGAGAATGGGACTATATGCAAATACTATTTAAATAGAAGGCATCCTGACTTAGAAATTGGTTAATTTGCTTCTAGTAGAGGCTTTGCCAGTATATGTTGTCTGACTTTTGATGGATTACCAAGCCTACTGGCACCTCAGTTTTGTTTTGTTTTGTTGTTCTTTTTAAACCAGTAATTTTACTAGCTTACTTTTAAGCTGCCTTTTGTTCAGAAATTCTACAGCAGATTGGACATTTAATTCTTGGTTTCTTGAAAATCAGTCAGAGTTGATTTTCCATCAGTTTCTTAATGTTTTTGAAGACCTCATAAATCTTGTCAGGTCTCTTTTACCTTTTTTAATTTAATTTATTGGGGTGACATTGGTTACCAAAATTATATTGATTTCAGGTATACAGTACTTCAGTATATCACCTGTATCATGTCATATGATGGTTATCATTAATAAATAAAGAAACAACAAGTGTGGCAATGATTTGGAGGAAAGGGAACCCTCGCGCACTATTGTTGGGAATGCAGATTGGTACAGCCACTGTAGAAAACAGTACGGAGTTATTTCAAAAAGTTAGAAAGGAACTTGCTTATGACTCAGCAGTTCCACTTCTGGGAATATATCCAAAGAAAACTGAAACACTAATTTGAAAGTCTATTTGCTCCCCTGCATTTATTGCATCATTATTTACAATAACCAAGATTTGGAAGCAACCCAAGTACCCACGAGTAGATGAGTGGATAAGAAAGCTGTGTTCCATTTACACAATGGAACACTTGTTAGTTCTCACTTAAAAAATACCATACATATCCTTGAAAATCTATGTTCCTTGAAGGTGGGTTTTTTTTTTTTTTGCCATTTTTCTCATTTTAGACAGTGAAGCCATATTAGGAGTATAAAAGTTCTGTTGTACCTTTCTAGTAAATTGAATCTTTTATTGGTATTTATTACTTCTATTTATTGATAGCAAAACTTTTGCCCTAAAGTCTACTTTGTGAGATATCCATATAGGGAACTAAATATATTTTCATTAGTATTAATTTCTACTGATTAGTGGTCTTTTCATTGCTGCTAATACAGTTCTATCTTTTAATTTGTTCTGACACTTTTGTCTTTTAATTTCAAAATTCAGTCCATTTATATTTATTTTAACAATTAATAATTTGAAATTGTTCTACATCATTATGTTGGGCTTTCCATTTGTTCTCTTTTCCTATACACCATTTTTTCTTTCTCGCTTTTATATAATTGATATAGAGTATTATTGTTAATATTTGCTTACTTTTTTGTCCCCTCCCTGTCTCTATATATTAACATTCTATTATTTTAGAAGTTACATACTCTACTTCTAGTGGTTTGTTCTCTACTCTACTATTAGAGTAGTAGTAAAGTACTACTACTCTACTTCGCGAACTATTCTACTTCAAGAACTTGAAATAGTAGTGGTAGGGCTTCTACTACTCTAACGTTTTTTAACATTTATTAATGTTTACCCCCAAAATGTTAGCATTCATAGTTAATTTTACATGTCCAGAGTTAAGAAATATCTACTCTCTCTTTAAAATGTTTTAAAGGTCCTCTTTAAAATGAGGACCTTAGAATGTTTTATTTCCAAACTTATGTTAGAATTAAATTAATGAATATAGAAATTAATAATGAATATTTCCATAGAAATATCCATTATTTTAATTCTAACATTTAAAACTGAAAATTAGATAGTATTATCTATTTTTAATATTAATATTTAATATTACACTATCAGTTTTTGTTTGGATTATTCTTATGCTTGATATTTGTTATTGATTACCCTTCTTCTTTCACTCACTTTCTTTCTTAATGATTTCTAACTTCATGAAGCCTATCCTGTAGAAGTTTTTTAGAAAAATCTATCAGTAGTAAGATCTCTCAATTTTCTCTATCTTAAAAAGTCTTTATTTTACCCTTATTCTTAAAATGTAATTTACAGAATGTACAATTCGATGTTGTAAATTAAAATTTTTGAAGATACTTTTCCACAGCTTTCTGGCTTTCTTTAAGTCAGATATCAGACTAATTGTTTTCCTTTGTAATCTATTTTTGTTCTCAGGCAATATTTCTTTTCATGACAATGAATCATTGTGTGGATGCCTTTTGATTTATCTTTCTAATGATTGGTTAGACTTCAAGTATGGTAATTTCATAGTTATTAATTACCTCATTGAATACTGTCTTTCTCCCATTCATTCTATTCTCTATTTATGAAATCAAATGACACACATCTTAAAACTTCTAAGGCTCTTCTTCATGTCTTTTAGTATGTCTTTTGTATTTCTCTTTTTTTTTTATTTTTCTTTGTTGATCTGGACAATTGTCCAATTCTATCTTCCAGTTTACCAGTTTTCTCTTGTGATTAGTCTGCTGTTTAATTGTCCCAATTAGTTTCTCATTTCAGTTTTTTTCTAATATTTTATTTCTATGGCTTTCTTTTACAATCCGTCTTTGATAGCTATGATAATATCCTGCTCATTAGTCACACTTCATTCCCTCTTTGATTTCTTAAAATATTTACTAGTATTATATTTTATATATGATAATTCCAATATCTATAGGTTTTGCTGCTCTGCTATCAGTTAATAGTTCTACTAAATCTAACTCATGGTAGTTTGTTTCTTTCTAATGCAGTTAGATTTTTTTCCCTGAGTTCATATTCTTTGCAATTTTATGTATGAGAAAACCTCTTGTGTCTGGGTTTCTTGCTTATTCTACATGCCTAGTGCTACAACCAACATAAAACTAATTTTCATTAAATTACAGGCTTAGTTTTTTGAAATATAATAGCTTCCTCCATCATCTAAAGCAGAGATCAACAAAATTATAGACTGTAGGTCAAATACAGCCCACTGACTATCCTGTAAATAAAATTTTATAGGAACACAAATATGATCATTCATTTATATATTTTATGGCTACTCTTTTGCTATTACATCAGAGTTAAGTAGTTGCCACTGAAACTATCTGACCCACAGAGCTGAAAATAATTATGTCTGCCTTTGCTAGGGAAGGTTTTCTGTACCCTGACCTAAATAATCAGCAGCTTCTTTCTTATAACAAATGTATTAAAATTACTAAAGCAGCAAAGTATTATTTAATCTGGGAATTCTATTACTTAATGCATTCATGTATTCAACATAAGTTTTTTATACCACTGTAGCAGACTGGAACTTCTTTAATAGTATGAGCTATACATGTACAAGGTTTTAATAACAGATACATCATAGAAATATATTTTAAATGCCTTTGATAATGATGATGATGATGATAGCAAGGATAATATCTTGAATTCCTATAATTTTCTAAGCCAGGACAGATATAAGAACAGATATCATTCTAGAGAGTTAAATATACTTGTTAAATCATTTTGGAATGTTGTAAATCACCCTAATTGTGTATGTTTTGCCTCCAAGAACCTTAACTGCTTACATTCTCTGACACTCTTACTAATAAAATTTATTACCGTAGATTAAAACTTTAAATGTTACTTTCAAACATTATAGCTTTTACTACAAAGGAATAATTTACTATTTTTGTAATATCCCATGTTCTTTCACAATTTAAGAAATACACACTTGCATTGAAATAATGCAATATTCTAGTGATAGCTATTCACTACCTGTCTTTTAGAGTGGGTATAGCCTCAATTGTTCTGGTCCACTGGAAAGATGGATATGCAGCCTTCAAAAATAGAAGAAATGGCTGAGTGAAAAATATTGTCATAAGGGAAAAAGAAAAATATGTTAGGAAATTGTATTCTTGGAATATGGAATACATTTAGTACTTGCTGAGAGAAACCAACAGGAGTGGATGAATGATATTTGCTAGATAGAAGAAAATGCCAAGTAAAATGAATATAGAATGCTTGTAAAATATCCCTGATGGAGGGATAGTGTACTGATATAAGGGACAGCTGGCATTTGCCGAAATACTTGAGTGACATGTTCCAGAGAAAGAAGGGAAGTGCTGGGTTTAATGGCAGCTTGCTGTGGAGAGCAAGGACAGCAGGTTTTTGCAGAGCAGTGTTGTCCATGGCTAGTAGTGATCTGTGGAAAATGTAAGTGAACAGTTTTGACAGAGCATTATGTGAAAGTGAATAAACTAACTAGAATATCTGGCTGCCATGCAACTCACTAAGGGAAAACTGTATGGGTACAAAAGCAAACTGTAATTTTTTTTAGAAACCAAGTAGCAAATCTAAGAAAGGAAAGGAAAGAATATATTCTCAGACAGAAGTGAGTAGCATGGCATTTCAATTCAATGGGTTGATATGACAATCTTTCATTTGCGTTAGGAAAAATGTGTTGTAGAATGCTAATGAATAAGTTACAAAAAGTTATAGTGGGCAAAACTTTATAATTTACTCATATTGCTACTTAAACTATTTATCTCCTATTGGTGTACTTGCTCTTAAGTAAAGATCATTTACTGAATGAGCTCCAGGCAGAACACATATGAAAGATGTAGTGGGGAAAGAGAGGTACAGTGGGAAAAGAGAGGTACTGATTGCAAGGAACAGGGCTCTACTTTAGGAGAGCTCATAAACTCAAAGCACAGATCACTGAAAATGTGCCACATTGAATATACATGCAGTAGTCCAACATAAATAGATTTCTCAATGTTAACAGAAATATGTCAGAGGATTGCTTTGCAAATGTTAAGTGTCAAATCAAGGTCAATATTGCCAAGAATATCCATCAATGCTGTTTTAAAGAATCTTATAAAGCAAAGAAAGTAAAGTAGCTCTAGAGGTTATTAATAGTAGCCCTAGGATTTGGACTTCATGGACAAAGAACATGAGATTGTCCCCAAAGGAACACTATTATAGAAATCTCATTCCTGTACCAAACACACCTATATTTATTGACTGTCAAAACTTGATACAAGATTTATATGTTTTAAATGGCTGTTCCTAACACTGAATGTTTGAAATATATCTTTGTTAGATCTGTTTATAATTTAGCATTCTTACAATATATCTTATCATAGAGGATATTATTTTCATAAATCCTGTAAAACAATGAATATTTGCAAGGGAAGTTTAATAAATGATATTGAGATAACTCAACAGAGAATATTTATAAAAAGCATGCAAGATGCATTTGGAAGGGGTTCTCAGAAGTGCTGACAATACTACTAAAGCAAATTACCTTAAAAGAAAACACATATGGTTTCATTTTTTGCTTAACTGAATATGTTTTCTTTTTTAAAGATTTTATTTATTTTATTTTTAAAGAGAGGGGAAGGGAGGGAGGAAGTGAGGGAGAGAATCATCAATGTGTGGTTGCCTCTCGAGAACCTCCCGACTTGGGACCCGGTCCACGACCCAGGCATGTGCCCTGACTGGAAATTGAACCAGCCACCCTTTGGTTTGCAGTCTGCCACTCAATCCACTGAGCCACACCAGCCAGGGCTCAACTGAGTGTGTTTAAAGGCACAAGTTTAAAATCTGCTGAATGAATCCTGTTTAAACCATATGTGAGTTGTACTACTAAAGAAGGTACAGTTAAAATTATTATTCAGTTATTTTTTATAATTCAAGATGAAAAATGTGAGTTAATACATGAGTTTCTCTTTTCCTCCTATAGGTTCATACACCTGAATTATTATTTTTTTCTTCAATGAATTATCTACTGACACTCTTGTTGCCACAATCGCTATGACCATCAAGGCTTTAAAATTCAATGCCATATGACATCTCTAAATTAGGAAAGAGAACATTTTGTGTGTGAAGACAAAGGCAATGATAGCAAATTATCACTTCACTCTCTATCTACAATTCCCCTCTCAGCACTTGTCCATTCTAAACCAAATAACTTAACCCCTATTCTTATTCCTGGTACTGTTCTGTCTTTCTTCTCTCCTTCATTAAACTACTCTCATTAAATTTTCTTTAATGAGTTTTTTGTAAGATTTTATTTATTTTTAGAGAGTGGGAAGAGAGGGGGAAAGAGAGGGAAACTTTGATGTGTAAGAGAAACATCAAAAAACTATAGTATATTTATGAATTAGAATACTACGCAGCAGAAAGAAGAAAAGGAAGAGCTCCCATACTTGGCAATAGATGGAATGGAACTGGAGAACATTATGCTAAGTGAAATAAGCCAGGTGACAAAAGACAAATACCATATGATCTCACCTATAAGTGGAGCCTAATCAACAAAACAAACAAGCAAGCAAAATATAACCAGAAACATTGAAATAATGAACAAACTGACAGTAACCCGAGGAGAGGGTGGAGGAGAATAATAGAGAAAAGAATGGGAAGGGTTTTCAAGGAAAAAAAGTATAAAGGACCCATGGACAAAGCCAAATGGGGGTAGGATTGAGGGTGGGAGGTAGGGGTGGGTGGGATGGGGGAAACCGGAGATATTTGTGCTTCCAAGTGGAAACAATAAAGATATATTTATATAAAGATTATATATATCTTTATATATATGTATCTTAAATAAAAATACAACTATTGAATTGGAAAAAAGTTAAAAAGAAACGTTAATCAGTTGCCTCTCACTCACCCCTATCCAGGGACCTGGCCTGTAAAGCAGTCATGTGACTTGACCAGGAATTGAACCAGCAACCTTTCAATTTGCGGGATGATGTTCAAGTCACTGAGCCACACCAGTCAGAGCTAGAGTCATCTTTTAAAATGTGTTATGTACCCTCACTATCTCTATTACTCCCCTATGCAAACTTTCCATAAAACACTCCATTCTGGCTTTTCCCCAAAAGTATTTTGAAGTAACTTTGATTTAGTCATAAATTACTTTTACATTAAGTTTTTGTTTTCTCTATTTCTTGATATCTCAATTTTAACTAAATAAGGTTGATTAGTCACTTCTTCTGGATATATCTTCTTAGCTTCTGTAAAATCATACTTAGTTTCTTTTACTGATACCAACGTAAAGCTAGTCTTTCAATTCATCATTCATACTTCAAAGGTTGTGATTTAGCAAAAATCTATCCTATACTCTGTTATATACTCACCCTCAATTCTTTTTAGAGGTATCCTGATTCATTTTCAGGCTCCAATTATCACCTACAGTAACACAATTTATACATCTCTAGCCTGGGCTTCTCTTCTGATATAGATCAATATAGACCTTTGCTTACTGATATTTCCTCTTCCATATCTCAAAAGAAACTTTAGGTAGAGTATGTGTAAAAACAACCCACAAATCCATGGTCCACCTCCAGAAACAGAAGAATACTTCTTCTCCACATTTATATCCAAAGAGTCTTCAAAATTTGTCAACTTTATCTACTATGTCTCTGGAATTTATTCATTTCTCTCCAGCTACACTACTCCTACCAGTTACTCCACAATCCAGGTGTTTCACCCATTGTAGCTCAAAAATATCTCTTGAGTTCTGCCATCTTGTCTCAACATTTATCACCTTTTGTCAATAACTTAGGCTACTGGAACAAGCACCTAACAAGACTCATTGTTATCAATTTTTCTCCAATCTAAACAATCAGCTGTAGGGCCATCAATTATTTTCATCAATTTTTAAATATTTTTTTTAATGGGAAAAGGTAGTCACTGCTTAGTTAAGATATCTGTTTGATCCCTGTTACCAATTGAGGGAAAAAACCAAATTCCCTATCTTAGTTTTTACTTCAACCTCTGTCCAATATCATTTCAGAATATTCCCCAATTTCATCAACTCAATTATAGGCCATAGTTAAAGTTCCATGTCATCTTTATTTGGGATTGCCTATTTATTTAATGATTCTTCAGGTTTTAAACTTGCTGATTTCTGTCTTGTTTATTCCTCTTTATTCTTCCAAACACAAGTCAAATGTTACTTGACACTGTCTTTGACTGCCTCAAATAGAATCCCTTTTTGGTCTGCTGTGCTTCTCTACCTCTTGATCCATATTTTTTTTAGTATGTTCCATGCTGTATTTTCAATTGTCTGTTTATACGTATATCCTCCCAAGGAGACCATAAAATTCATGATAGCTAGTATTGCTTTAGTCACTTTAGATGCTTATCACACAAAAGGTGCTTAGCAAAAGTTTTAAAGTATTTGAGTATGGAATACACAATGGAATTCTACACAGCAGAGAGAAATAAGGAGCTCCTACCCTTTGCATGGATGGAACTGGAGAGCATTATGCTAAGTGCCATAAACCAGGTGGTGAGGGACAAATACCATATGATCTCACCATTAACTGGAACTTAATCAACAAAAGAAAAAAACAAGCAAAATATCACCAGAGACATTGAAATTAAGAACAATCTGACAGTAACCAGAGGGGAGGTGGAAGGAAATAATGGGGGGAAGGGTTTTCAAGAACAACTATAAAGCACATATAGGGGCAGGGTTGAAGCAAAGGGGAGGGGTGGGTTTGACTGGGGTGGGAGCGGGGAGTAATGAGGGTAAATGCAGACAACTATAATTGAACAACAATAAAATGATTAATAAAAATGTAAAAAATAAATAAATAACATTGTGATTATGAGTTCTTTAAATGTCTGGTAATTCAGCTAGGCATCAATCTGTTGTGATGCTTTTCGATAATAGATCTTTAAATAGCATTCTCATACTTACATGGCTTATTTTAGTTTTACACTCCTCTTGGACAAATTTTGGCTATTTAAATTTTTCTAGGAAGTTAAAAAATATATTATTAGAATCATAAGATACAAATAAAGGTATGAAAGCATATTTAAAGAGGAATATTGTTCTAACTATATTAAGGCTTGGCTGAACTAAAATTAAGATCACATGATTTATAAATGTAAATGAAATGCCCAAACTAATAACATGAAGGAGAAGCAGGTTTGGTAAGTGGTAACCAGCTTTAGACACCAAGTTAGTACAAGAAGAAATAATGACTTAAACCTAGTAAAATGGGAGTTACTCAGTGGTAGAGGGTGGAGAGGAGGAGGAGAGAGAGGGAGAAATTTTTAAAGACACATTTTTTTCCTTTTCTTTTCCTTTTATTGTTGTTCAAGATCATTCTGAAGGACAATATTTTGAGGTAGCTACTTTGGAAAGTCTGGAATGCTACCCTCCTAAGCCTTTTACCTAGTTCCAAATGACCTTAGTCAAGTGCTTCAACTCTTTCAGATATCAAAGGTCTATATGACAGAATTTTTAGTATCCTTTCAATTGTTTTATATCTTGTGGGTCTTCAATACTTCAAGAATCCCAGTGCTTCTTTCAGGAATAACCTGTTGATATATCTATTAATGCTCTATATTCTTTCTCACATCTTCAATTCTTTTATGCACGTGCTTTTCCTCTGACTGACACACTCTTCCCTCTTCCTCTTTCTTACAGCTAAAGTGTCAACTTAGCTTCCTATCACTCTAGACACTTTCCATAATTTTTAAAATTATGTTAGATACCCCTTTTTGTATGACCAGAATACATGGTATGTCTTTGCATCATAGCACACATTACATTACAGTGTAATTGCTTGTTTACTTATTTGTATTCTTTCCTGGATTATAAATGGAAGGATAAATTCTGGACATCTTAATTGTAGCTGTGTTCCCAATTCTTAAAATTGTACCTGGCACCTAGCAGGAGCTCATTAACTATGTATTGAATGATTAACTAGGCTCCTTTAGAAAACACATTTGTCCATAATACTGCACTTTGTTAGGGACCTGTTGTTTCTCCCTGCTTCTGCTAACAAGTACAAGGCTGTACAGTGAGCCAGAAGAGGCTAGTCATAATACCATTTTCTTCTCCACATTTGATTATGGGATTGTTTGCTTGCACAAGCAGACATCTAAGGCATGGCATTTCACATACTTTGATCACTCTAAAATTACTGACCCGGCTTTCCTTTCCCTTGACATCACAATTCCCAGATTTTTGATCTGTCAGGGTCTTGTGTATCACTAGTTTTCTGGCATCTGCTTTGATTTTATGGTTGCTGACTTGTCAACTTGCTGCAAAAAACAGAGAGAATCCACATTATTTGGTTGCTGCTTCCACCTGGGTTCTTTTGGGCCCTCAGCTAATTCCTGATTTATAGCAATCTTAGGAACATCCGTTACAATTTGTATAATCTGAGGCTCAAGCATCAGTCCAACTTCCTATTGGTTTCCAGTCCCTTGTCTGTCTAACCTTGACCTAGATCTTCTTATAAATATTACTCAAAAAAGTGATACCTATATATAATTAATAAAATTCAGAGAATTCTGAAAAGCCTAGGGATGGCTTGAAATAAAGATCTAATGTAAAAAGTGTTAATAAGATGTTTACTAGTTTCCCATTAACATTAAATATGCAACTAGAGCAAATTAATATTTTGTTTTCCTACATATAAACTTATTACATAAATGTTATAAAATGTTATAAAAATAACATTTATTTATAACATGTTAAGCGTTAATGTTAAAAATAACACTATTTATAAATGTTATAAAATAACATTATTTATAAATGTTATAAAAATAACATTTATTGTCAGAATTATATCAGTGTTACCCAAAAAAGTATTACTATTTTAACAGTGACTACTTATTATGTTATTATTGGTAGTATATTAAGTATATTGTTTTAGTTGGTTTGGTATGAGTCTGCAGTTGGGATATATATGGGATGTATACATGCAGGCACTTGTTCACTGCAATGAATGGAGGGTACTATGCCCTGAGATTATATACCCAAATTTGTGAACCCAATGTGAAGTTTCTAAAAGACATGCAAACTGCCAAAACAATAGCAAAATGTTTCTGGAGCCTAGCTTAATTATGATAAGTTAAAAGATAATATTTAAGATCAGGGCAGAAATTGAAGGAAAGATCCCATAAAAACATCTGAGAAAAGGGAATGTGAATACCTACTGAGCAAATTTCTACTCCTATTGGTTTAGGAATGGGAGTTTTTGCATTCTTCCTCTCAGGGGAGTTATAAGAAGATAAAATAGACAATAATATATGATACTGGAGGAGAGAGCACATATTTGGTATTTTATGATAGAGGCAGTGAGAGAGAAATAATTTGTTTGCATAAATTCCCTTTTCCTAAGATTACAATTGCTTGTACCACTATTACAGTGCTTGCTCCCTTGGCCCAGGGTAAACAAATATGAGGAAAAAGGTTTTCTTGAATGTCCATATTCCTGAGAAAGCATTTTACCATTATCGCATTTCCTTTACACATTATCCTCTAAACTTTGGAGATAATGACTCCTTGTAAAGTGGCCTAGGTTGTGTTTAGTTATGTTTATTTTATACACTGGAATGGGGAAAAATGTTTATACTTATAATATAAATAAATAATGCAATAATCAATAAATTAAAATACAAGAATAAACTGTTTCACATAAAACTGTAAGCCTACTTTTGCCCACCATTGTATTTTTTGGTAGAATAATTTTATTTTTTATTTTTCATTTTGTTATTGTTGTTCAGGTACAGTTGTCTCCATTTTCAGCTCACCACATCCCCTGCTTCCTCATCCCCACCTCCCACCCTCAAACCCATACCCTTTGACTTTGTCCATGTGTCCTTTATACATGTTCCTTGATCACCCTTCCCCTATTTCCCCCATTTATCCCTCTCCCTCTTCCCCTCTGGCTGCTGTCAGTCTGTGCTTTATTTCAATGCCTCTGGTTATATTTTTCATGCTTGTTTGTCTTGTTGATTAGTTTACACTTACGGGTGAGATCGTATGGTATTTGTTGTTCACTGCCTGCCTTATTCCATTTAGAGTAATACTCTCCAGATCCATCCATGCTGTCATGAAGGGTAGAACTTCCTTCTTTCTTTCTGCTGTGTAATATTCCATTGTGTAAATATACCATAGTTTTTTTGATCTACTGATTTACTGGTGGGCACTTAGGTTGCTTCCAACACTTGGTTATTGTATATTGTGCTGCTATGAACATTGGGGTGCATAGGTTCTTTTAAATTGGTGTTTCAGTATTCTTAGGGTATAGTTCCAGCAACAAGATTGCCAGGTCAACAGGCACTTTCATTTTTAGTTATTTGAGGAAATTCCATACTGTTTCCCCACAGTAGCTGCAACAGTATGCATTCCCTCCAAAGTGCACCAGGGTTCCCTTTTCTCCACAACCTCACCATCACTTATTGTTTGTTTATTTGTTTATAATGGCCATTCTGACTGGTGTGAAGTGGTGTCTCATTGTGGTTTTAATTTGCATCTCTCTGATGGCTAGTGATGCTGAGCATCCTTTCATATGTTTCTGGGTCCTCAAAAACAGTCAAATTCATGGAGATTCAATAGCATGCTATTGAAGCAAAATGCACATTCTTTTCAAATGCACATGGAACATTTTCAAATATAGACCACATGATAGGACACAAAACAAGCCTCAACAAATTCGGAAAATTGAATTCATATCAAGCATCTTCTCCAACAACAAGGGACTGAAACTAGAAACCAACCTCAAGGAAAAAACTCAAAAACACTCCAACTCATGAAGATTGAATAGCATGCTATTAACAATGACTGGGTTGAGAATGAGATTAGGGAAGAAATCAAAAAGATTCTGGAAACAAATGAAAATGAACCCACGACAATCTAAAATTTATGGGACAGAGCAAAGGCAGTCCTGAGAGGGAATTCGTACTGATACAGGTCTACCTATAAAAGATAGAAACATTTCAAATAAACAACCTAACCATACACCTACAAGAACTGGAGGAATGACTACAAAGTCCAGAGCCAGTAGAAGGAAGGAAATAACCTAGATCAGAGCAGAATTAAATGACATAGATACTAAAAGCCAATTCAAAAGATCAATAAATCCAGGAACTTGTTCTTTGAAAAGATAAAATTGACAAGCCTTTAAACAGACTCATCAAGAAAAAAAGAGAGAGGACCCAAATAAATAAAATCAGAAATAAAAGAGTAAGGATTACAACTGATAACAGAGAAACGCAAATGGCCGTAAGAAATTACTATGAACTATATGCTAAGAAATTTATAAACCTGGGTGAAATAGACCACTCATGTATTTATTTCTGTCATGAAAGTTTTAGGACCATATAGAAAACAATTGGTAGTATATAGTGAAGATGCATTGACAACTACAATTTACAAAGTTGTAATTCTTAGGAAATGTTCAATAACGATAATGCTTTGGAAAAATGATACTTTAAAAGTTAGTAAAATATATAAACAGGAAACAGGTTTAATTTGCTACAGTTATCATCATTTCAGAAACTACCCAAAGTAGAAGAGTTCATCTAAAATCTGCTACTGAAAAGTAGGTGATAAGTGGACTTTAACTCCCCATACATCTATGTCAGTATAAATTGAAAGTTCACAAATTGCATTTAAGACATGCTTTTTTTTTTGCCATAATATATTTTCCTTCAGGCAAAATATGAACCACTGGATAGTGGTCAGTACACTATTTCGAAAGAATGGCACTATTTCTGGAAGCCATTAACTTTATATCCATTTTTTATAAAGATTTTTTTAATTTACTTTTAGAAAGAGGGAAAAAGAGAGAGTAAGAGCAGGAGAGAAACATCAATGTGTGGTTGCCTCTCATGTGGCCCCCATTGGGGACCTAGACTTCAACACAGGCATGTGCCCAGACTGGGAATCAAACCAGCAACCCTTTGGTTCACAGGCCATGTTCAATGCACTGAGCTACAACAACCAGAGCCTATATCCATTTTTACTTATAGTATCAGTAGTGCTTTTGGTAACCTTCATAAAACAACCTTTATAAATATGTAAAATTTGTACTTCTTGTATAAAGCTGTTATGAGTTTTTTTTTTTATTAAATCAGGTAGGATTTTATAATAATCATATATTATAAAAAGATAACTGATCTTTGACAGTTCTCAAATTCCTCAATTAAAGTCAGGATTCTATTATATATTTTGATGCTTGCTCCTAACCCCAACTTATAAAAGAAAAGGAATTGGGCTTAATAAAAATAACTTCATATGGTATTTGTCCCTCACCACCTGGCTTATTTCACTTGGTGGAGGGATGGGGAGAAAATGCAGACAACTGTAATAGAATAATAATTAAAATTAAAAATAAATAAATAAAATATATACCTATCTGAAAACAAAAAAAGAAATGGAGTAGGAAGGAACCTACGCATGACCCATGGACATGAACAATGGTTAGGGGATTCCCTGAGGGACTGGGCATTGTTGGGAGGAAGGGTGCAAAGGGGGAAAACTTGGGACAACTGTAATAACATAATCAATAAAATATAATAAAAAATAAAAGTAAACATAACTTCAGTTAAATACTAATACTTTATATTCCATTGCTTTACTGTTTTCCCAAACTTTGACAGAAAATGAATACGTGGACTTCCAGCCAAGATGGAGGCATAGGTAGACACAATGTGCCTCCTTGCATAACCAAAAGGACAACAAATTAAAAAACAAAAAACAACCAGAACTGAAAGAAAATCAAACTGTATGGAAGTTCGACAACCAAGGAGTTAAAGAAGAAACATTCATCCAGACTGGTAGGACAGGCAGAGACCCAGGAGCTGGTGGAGAGGACATATGGCAAGGTGGTATTTGGTGGACCAGGTGAGGTAGTGGCTTGTGTACTGGGCAGTCCCACATTCTCGTGCAGATAAACCAGGAGAAACAACTAGGGAGCAAGACAGACCGCCCAACCCTGGGTTCCAGTGTGGGAAAATAAAGCCTCAAAGCCTCTGACTAAAAACACCTATGGGGGTTGAGGCAGCAGTGGGAGAAAGTCCAATCCTCACAGGAGAGTTTGCTGAAGAGACCCAGAGGGTCCTAGAACTTACAAAAAACCACCCACCCAGGAATCGTCACCAGAAAGGCCCAATTTTATTGTGGGTAATGGGGAAAGTGACTGAAAGCCAACAGAGTGCAGAGCACTATTCCTTCTTGGACCCCTCCACCACATACAGTGTTGCAATGCAGCAACATGGGTTGCTCTGCCCTGGTGAACACCTAAGGCTCCACCTCTTATATGTAACTGGCCCAATGAGACAAAAAAAAAGGCCCAAATGAAAGAACAGATCAAAGCTCCAGAAAAAAATGCAACTAAGTGATGAAGAGATAGCCAACCTATCACATGCACAGTTCAAAACACTGATAATCAGGAAGCTCACAGAAATGGTTGATTATGGTCACAAAATAGAGGAAAAAATGAAGGCTATTAAAAGTGAATTAAAGGAAAATACACAGGGAACCAACAGCGAAAGGAAAGAAACCAGGACTCAGATCAAGGGTTTGGAGCAAAAGGAAGAAATAAACATTCAACCAGAACACAATGAAGAAACAAGAATTCAAAACAATGAGGAGAGGCTTAGGAACCTCCAGGACAACTTTAAATGTTCCAATATAGGAATCATAGGGGTGCCAGAAGGAGAAGAGGAAGACCAAGAAATTGAAAACTTATTTGAACAAATAATGAAGGAGAGCTTCCCCAATCTGGCAAAGGATGTAGACATTTAGGAAGTCCAGGAAGCTCAGAGAGTCACAAAGAAGTGGGAGACAAGGAGGAACACACTAAAGTACATCATAATTACATTACCCAAGATTAAAGATAAGGAGAGACTCTTAAAAGCAGCAAGAGAAAAGGAGACAGTTATCTACAAAGGACTCATTAGACTAAGATGTTCCCATTAGACTATCAGCAGGTCTCTCCAAAGAAACCCTGCAGGCAAGAAGGGGCTGGCAAGAAGTATTCAAAGTCATGATAGGCAAGGAACTACATCCAAGATTACTGAATCCAGCAAAGCTATCATATAGAATGGAAGGGCAGATAAAGTGCTTCCCAGATAAGGTCAAGTTAAAGGAATTCATCATCACCCAGTCCTTGTTATATGAAATGTTAAAGGAACTTATCTGAGAAAAAGAAGATTAAAAATATGAACAGTAAAATAACAACAAACTCACAGCTATTAATAACTGAACCTAAAAATAAAAACAAACTAAGCAAACAACTAGAGCAGGAACAGAACCACAGAAATGAAGATCACATGGAGGGTTATCAACAGGAGAGTGGGAGGGGGGAGGAAGAGGGAAAATTACAGAGAAGAAGTAGCGTAAATGGTAGGTAGAAAATAGACAGGAGGAGATTAAGAATAGTATAGGAAATGTAGAAGCCAAAGAACTTATATGAATGATTCATGGACATGAACTGAAGGGGGGGAATGTGGGTGGGAGGGTGGGTGCAAGGTGGAGGGGAATTAAGGGGGGAAGTGGGACAACTGTAATAGCACAATCAATAAAATATATTTTAAAATATTAAATAACAATATTAATAGCAAAAATAAATAGATCACTGAAACAAATATATCTTTCTCTAACTAATGCTTTTACACCTGAGTAAAAGGAAAACTCAATAATACATTATCTATTTCCTCTTTATGAAAAGTTACTAACATAGAAATAAATGTTAGTTCTCTAATTAAATAATGATCAAGCTATTGTTGTTTGCTTTTAGACTGTTTTCAATAATTTATTTTTGTCATTATTCAAACTTTAGATTTTACTTGCTTCCTTTCATCTTCCCTTTTTTGAATGACAACTTCTATTGGCTTATCACTTTCTAGAGTTTTTTTAGTTTTAAAAGAGATGCTCTGAGAGTAACAAGAAGGTTGCTAATCCCTTGGCATAAGGAATAAATAAATAAAGGGTGTCAAAGATAAATAAAGGGTGTACAACCATCACTGAGAACCACCTCAAGCCTTGGAGAATGTATGTCTTATACCTAAGGATAAACAGAAGATGCCACACTGAAATGGGTTGGAGGGTCAGAAACACGGAATGTGTGAGTGCCACACTCATGTGTGGAAGTCAAAAATAAGGAGGAATATCTTGGCTGTGGAGGTCCCCTCCAAGTGGCAAGGGGTCCCAGCCCCACTACCAGGCCCCCCACCCAGCATTCCAGACAGGAAGACAAATCCCCATGGCTTCTGTTGTGAAAATCGGAAGAGATTGTGGTTGTGTGAAAAGGAGAGCTTCTGGAATCCCAGACATTTCTGTTACAGGGCAAGCTCATGGACTTACTTGGATTTACCTTTATCCAGTTGTGGGGCAGCAGCTTTAAAGGTGGTAAGAACATACAGGGAAGAATTAAATCATCTGACTTCAGGAGAAGTACCGGAGTGGTGGCTTTCTCCTAGAGAGAAGTGCTGGCAAACATGAGCTTTTTTTTTTTTTTTTGCTAAAACCTCCCTCCACAGAGTCAGCAGGCAGGTGACATAGCTGAATCCACATTAAGCCAACACATTTTGCCTTGTCCTGGTGATTCCCTGAGACCCCTGCCCCACCCAACCTTCTGTCCTATACTTGCTGCTTTCAGTGGAATTTCCATAGAAACAGTCTCCCTTGGCTTATACCACAGACTTTCCTAAATAGTTTAAAGGTTCACAAACCCTAAACAAGCAGCATCTGGCCTCTATGTGACCAGTAACTTCTGTTAGTGGACCAAGGCTGAGCATTTGCAACACCAGACATGGTTCACAGTTTGTCCTTTCCTGGGTATCTCCAAGGCCAGCACAATTGTAGCCATCTACAGATTGCTTTGAGCTCATACTAAGTGGCCCTAGCAAGGATATAGGCAGCAGCTGAACTTGACCTACACCTGTCAGGAGGTGCCAAACTTAGTGGCCACTTCAGACAATGCCAGAGCACCACCCAACCACTTCTGTGAGTAACACATTGAAGAAGCAGACTTAGTCCCTGAACACAACTCTTCTGCTATAGACATGGCCAGCCCTTAGAGTCGATTGGCCTGTGGGTCAATCCCTCTAACTTACATGTCAACAGCCATTAAAGCTCAACTACAAAAAAAGAGTGCATAGAGTTAACATGGGGAGAAGTGGATGCATCTGGGGTGCCCAGCTTGGGTGATCAGGGAGGCCATACCACCAGGTCCCACAAGAGACATATTAAATAAGGACACATTACCAAGACTAGGAGACATAAAATATCCACCTAATACAAAGAAACAAACATAGAGAGACAGTCTTAATGTGGAGACAAATGGGAGACAAAGAAATGTGCCCAAATGAAAGAACAGGATAAATTTCCAGGAAAATAACTAAATTAATATAGAAAAGCAAACTACCAGATAAGAGATCAAAACAATGGTTATAAGGATGCTCAAGAAACTTAGTGATAATTTCAACAACATTAAAAAAAACAGAAACCATAAGAAAGAACTAGTTAGAAATGAAGAATACAATAACTGAAGTGAAGACTACATTAGAAGGAATGAAGAGTAATTAGATGAAGCAGAGGATCAAATCTGTGAATTGGAAGACAAGGTGGCAGAAAATACATAATCAGAGCAGCAAAAAAAAAAAAAAAAGAGCATAAAAGAGTTTTAAAAATTGAGGATGGTTTAAGGAGCCTTTGAGACAATCTCAGGTGTACAGCATCACATCATAGGGGTGGAAGAAGAAGAAGAGAGAGCAAGGAATTGAGAAAAAAAGAATCTTAAAAGCATCAAGAGCAAAGCAGTTAGTTACACACAAGGGAGCTCCCATAAGACTTTCAGTTGATTTTTTAACTGAAACTTTGCAAACCTGAATGAGTTTGCACAAAAAAATTCAGAGTGATGAAAAGCAAGCACCTACAACCAAGATCATTCTACCCAGTAAAGCTATCATTTAGAATGGAAGGACAGATAAAGTGCTTTTTACACAAGAAATGTTGAAGGATCTTCTTTAAGAAGCAGAGGAAAAAATAAAAATTATGAGTAATAAAATAGCAATGAATACATACCTAACAACAATTACTTTAAATGCAAATGGATTAAATGCTCCAATCAAAAGACATAAGGTGGTTCAATGCATAAGAAAACAAGACCCTTAACACACTGTCTGCAAGAGACTTCAGATCAAAAGACACAGAGACTGAAAGTAAAGGGTTATAAAAAGACATTTCATTCAAATAGGAATAAAAGAAAAGCTGGGGTAACAGTACTTATATGAGACAAAATAGACTTTAAAACAAAGGCTATAACAAGACATAAAGAAGGACCCAGCAATTCCACTTCTGGGTGTTTATCCAAAGTAAACCAAAACACTAAATCAAAAACACATATGCATCCATTCTTCTCATAGCAGCATTATTTGCAAAAGCCATGATATGGAAGCAAATAAAGACAGTTTTACTCTTCTTTTCAAATTTGCATGCTTTTTATTTCTTCTTCTTGTCTGATTGTAATGACTAGGATTTCTAATTCCAAAACCTGACAAAGACACTAAAAAAAAAAGACAGAAAAGAAAGAAGAAAGAAAGAAAGAAAGAAAGAAAGAAAGAAAGAAAGAAAGAAAGAAAGAAAGAAAGAAAGAAAAGAAAAGAAAGAAAGAAAAGAAAAGAAAGAAAAGAAAGAAAGAAAAAGAAGAAAGAGAAAGTTACAGGCCAATATCCCTGATTAACATAAATGCTAAAATCATCAAAAATATTAGCAAACTGAATACAGAAATATGTCAAAAAGATCATACACCATGATTAACTGTGATTTATTCCAGCAATGCAAGGTTGGTACAACATTTGCAAATCAATATGATTCACCACATAAGAAAAATGAAGGCTAAAAGCCACATGATCACATCAATAAATGCAGAAAAAACATTTCATAAAATCCATCATCTACTTATGATAAACATTCTCAGCAAAGTGGGAATAGCCACATAATAAAGCCACATATGACAAATCCACTGTCAGCATTATACTCAATAAACAAAAACTACAAGTGCACCCCTTAAGATCAGGAACAAGACAAGAATGTCAACGTTCTCCTCTCTTATTCAACATAGCATGATACTATATATATAGAACCATACATATTTCATCAAGAAAGTACTAGTACAGATAAATTAATTCAGTGAAATTGCAGGACACAAAATTAATATCAGAAATCAGTTACATTTTATATGGCAATAATGAACTAACAGAAAGGGAAATTAAGAAAACAATCCTATTCACAATTGTTCCAAAAAGAATAAAATACCTCGGAATAAACCTAACCAAGGATGTAAAAAATTTGTACTTGGAAAATTATGACACTGAAAAGAAATTGAAGAAGGTAAAAATAAGGGGAAGCACATACCATTTCCATGGAGAGAAAGAGTTAACATTAGTAAAATCTCCATGCTACGCAAAGCAATCTATAGATTCAATGTAATCCTATCAAGATTTCAATGTCATATTTCACAGAACAAGAACAAATATTTCAAAAATGTACATGGAACCACAAAAGGCCCTACATAGCAAAAGTGATCTTGAGAAAGAGGAACAAACTAGGAGGAATAATGCGATCTAAAATCAAACTATACTATAAAGCCATAGTAATCAAAAGAGCATGATACTGGCATTAAAAAACATACACACAGATCAATGAATCACAATAGAGGACCCAGAACTAAACCCACACCTTGATAGTCAATTAATATTTGACAGAGACAGCAAGCAGATACAATTGGCTGAAGATAGTTTATTTAATAAATGGTGTTGGGAAAATTGGACTGATATGTGCAGAAAAATGAAACTAGACTACCTTCTTACTCCAAACACAAGAATAAATTCAAAATGGATTAGAGACTTAAATGTTAGACCTGAAACCATAAAAATCCTAGAAGAAAACACAGGGAGCAAAATCTTGGACATTGCTTGTAGCAATATTTTATAGGATATATCACCTTAGGCAAGGGAAACAAAAGAAAAAATAAACAAGTGGGGCTACATCAAATTAAAAAGGTTTTGCACAGCAAAGGAGAACATCAACAAAATCAAAAAAAAAGTGCACAGAATATCCAACGTTTATAAAGAACTTACAAAACTGAACACTAACCCCACCCCCCAAAAACACACAAAAAAACCCCCATACAATCCAATTTTAAAAAATGGACAAAGAACCTGAATAAAGACTTCCAATGAGGACATATAGATGGGCAATAGACATATGAAAAGATGCTTAACATCACTAATAATCATAGAAATGTAAATTAAAACCACAATGAGATTTCACCTCCCACCTGGCAGAATAATTATCACCAATAAATCAACAAACAAGTGCTGGCAAGAACGTGGAGTAAAAAGAACCCTTTTGGTAGGAATGCAGACTGGTATAACTACTATGAGAAGCAGTATGGAAATACCTCAAAAAATTAAAAGTGGATTTGCCTTTTGACCCTGCAAAACCAATATATCTGAAGAAACCCAAAACACTAATTCTAAAGAACATAAGCACCCCATATGCTGCATATGTTCATTGTAGCATTATTTACCATCATGAAGATATAGAAGCAGCCCAACTGTCCATCAGTAGATGAGGGGATAAACTACGGGACATTGATTCCACACAACGGAATACTACTTGACCATAAGAAAGAAATTTTACCCTTTGCAACAGTATGGATATTCCTGGAGAACATTATGCTAAGTGAAATAAGCCAGTCAGAGAAAGACAAACACCATATCATTTCACTTATATGGGGAATCTAATTAACAAACTGAACTAACAAGCATAATAGAGACAGACTCAGAGAGAAAAGGAGGAGGTGGAGGGGTTGAGCAAAAAGAAGAAAGGACTCATGGACATAGACAACAATGTGGGGATTGCAGGAGGGCAGGAGATATAAGGAGTTTAAACAGTAATGAAAAAAATTACAAAAAAAAAAGATATGGAGCAACTTAAGTTTCCAACAATAAATGAATGGATAAAGAAGAAATGGTGCATACTTAATGGGATAATAGCCATAAAAAAGAATGAAATCTTTCCACCTGCATAGATAGACATAGAGGGTATTGTGCTGAGTGACCTAATGTAGACAAAGACAAATGCCATATGATTTCACATATCTGTGGAATCCCAAAAGCAAACTAAACGAACAAACAGAACATAAATAGACTCACAGATAGAAAGAACATTTTGCTGGTTGCCAAAAGATGGGGTTGGGGGGATAAGTAAAAATGGTGAAGGGACTAGGAAATACAAATTGGTAGTTACAGAATAGTCATGGGGATGAAAATTATAGCATAGGGAATATAGTCAATAATATTGTAATAACTTTATATGATGTCAGATGGGTACTAGGTTTCATTGGTTTTATCACTTCATAAGCTATATAAAGATGTATTCACTGGGTTGTACACCTGAAACTAATCTAATATTGTACATCGACTGTAATTTAAAAAATAAAAGTCAATTAAAATAAGCTGAACAAAGGGCTTATTGAGAACAAGGAAGTGCTTAGCTGACATTAATGAAAGGAATTTGCTAAGGGCCCAATTCATTAATTCACTCATTTTTTAAAGAAATATATAAAAAAAGGAAAATAAAAAATAAAACATGTTTCAGTCACATCTATGTATTAGAGTTAAGAGAATGGTAACATCCTCACTACAGATGATTTTGATCCCATCTAGGTGTTTTGGCTTGGTTTATTTTAATTTTCCTAGCTTCCTGTACACATAATTTTGCAATGACAAATAATTCACAGGTGGAGAAAGTGAAATTTCTTACAGATAAACACTGACTAGGAGTTTTGACAGGGCAAGGAATATTTAGGATTCTACTTCTTGTTCTGTTGAAATAGGAGGACTGTGTTTAATGGCTGGGTGTAAAGTAAGTGAAACCAGAAAAAAATGACATTCTAAAAGAACACTGAATATTTAATAAGAGCACCTAATAATGAAAAAGTAGGTTCAAGATGAATTATAAAGTGAAGAAGTTAGATATCATAGATATAATAGTAAAGGGGAAATTTTCAGAAATTCAAAATTATAGAATTTATAATCTAGAATCAGGATGGAGTGGTCACTGGATTACTATTAGAGAATGGAGTTAACAGATGATTTTCAGCAAGGAAGCCAGAAGTTCTTAATCACTGAAATGAAGGATTTTAACAAATGATACCTCAGAATTATGTGGATGTTTTTCAACATACTTTAGGAATTATAAACAAAATAGAAAATATCTTTATAATTTAGGTATTCAAGTAGTGATTTCATTAGACTTTTATATTAAGGGCATTAAAGTTCAAATTCACCAAATTAAATGTAATTCATTCTTCTGTCAAATATTATTTTTCAGCACATGATTAGAACATTAGAACACACTTGATTATTAAACTTCACTATCTTAGACTTAACAACGAAACATGTTCAAATGTTTAAAAATGAATGAAGGAGCTGGAATCTAAAAAAGAATTCAGGTTATGTACTATTTTCATATTAACTCTACTTTCTTTGGTTCCTATTAAATATATACATATACATGTAATTGAAATAAAGAGCAAACTGACAGTAACCAGAGGGGTGGGGGGAGGGAGACAACAGGAGAAAGGAGGGGGAGGGTAGTCAAGGAATATGCATAAAGGAACCATGAACAAAGCTAAAGTGAAGGATTGAGAGTGGGAGTTGGGGGTGGGTGGGGCAGGGGAAAGTGGTGGTGAGAAAATGGAGACTATTGTACTTGAACAGCAATAAAAAAATATATTTACACATACATACAAATACAGAGTATTGCAAAGTAGAGTTACAGTTGGGAATACACAAAACAAAGATTATTCTTGTATAATTATTTATTAATTTTTAATTATTTTTCATACAAACAACTATAAACCTACTTTTGCCCAACCATATATATATATATAATCTTGATGGCAGATTAGCACAATTTCAAATTCTTTTTCTTTCTCCTTTTTTCCTTCTTTCTTCCCTCCTCCCTCCTGTCTCTTTCTCTCATTTCTTCCCATTCTAATTTCTATCAATAATCTAATATAAAATGATACTTATTTATATCAATTATATGTCTCATACTTAAGACTACTGTAGAAGATGGAGGCATAGATAGATAGGCTTCACTTCCTCACACAACCAAAAGATGGATAATAACCAATTTAAAAAAAAAACAAAAAAAAAACAACCAAAACTGCCAGAAAATCAAACCACATGGAAGTCCAACAACTAGGGAGTTAAAAACAAAACATTCATCTAGAGTGGTAGGGGGGGAGGAGATGGGCAGCCGGGATGGAGAGGATGTGCTGCAAGACAGTGGCTGGTGGCAGATAGGGTGGGCAAGGTGACAGCTAGCAGACCAGGATATCCCACATTTTCTTGCAGATAACCTAGGAGGAACCCTGAGGAGCAACTCAGGGTTCCAACATGGGGAAATAAAGCCTCAAAACCTCTGGCTGTAATAATCTGTGCAGGTTGTGGCGGTGGTAGAAACTCCTAGTCTCACAGGAGAGTCCCTTGGAGAGACACACAGGGTCCTAGGACATATACAAACCCACCCACCTGGGAATTAGCACCTGAAAGAGCAAAATCCACCTGTGGGAAGGGAGGGAAGTGACAGAAAGTGGGGCAAGAGCTGAGCAAGCTAGCAAGTGGTGTCATTCCCTCTCTGACCCCTCTTGCACATACAATGCCACAATGCTTTGAAGTGGCTTGCCTTGCCCTGGTGAATACCGAAGGCTCTGCCCTTTACGATGTAACAGGCATACCTGTTAAAAGTTTTAAGTTAAAAGAATTTATCATCACCAAGCCCTTATTACATGAAATGTTAAAGAGATTTATCTAAGAAATAAAAGAAGATAAAAAACTATGAACAGTAAAATGACAACAAACTCACAACTATCAACAACTGAACCCAATGAACAAAAACTAAGCAAATAACTAGAACAAGAACAGGTTCACAGAAATGGAGATCACATCGAGGAACATCAGTGGAGAAGGGGAGGGGAGAAAGGGGGAAAAGGTTGCAGGGAATAAAAAGTGTAATTGGTGGTACAAAATAGACAGGGGGAAGTTAAGAATAGTATAGGAGATGGAGAAGCCAAAGAACTCACATGCACAACCCATGGACATGAGCCAAGGGGGGAGGGATGCTGGAGGGAAGAGAGGTGCAGGGTGGAGAGGAGTAAAGGGGAGAAAAAATGGGACAACTGTAATAGCATAATCAATAAAATATACTTAAAACTGACTACTATAATATTATCCCTTAAATCACATATTTTAGAAAACAAGTGACTATTTTAGAAAACAAGCATGATAGGTATATGTAGTTAGCAATTATAAGTAAATAATGTATTCATAAGTATATTAAAATTGTCTTAATTAAATTGTTGGTCCGTTATCAGGCTTTGTAAGACTGACCAAATGAATGAGAAAGTCAACAGATTGGTCCTATAATAAACAAATAGTGGAATTTTCAGGTTTTGATTCACTGAACTAAAGTTGTACAGGTAAAATATTTTTTGGTTATTTTTAAAAATATATTTTCCATATAGACCTTGCAAATATCAATTTTACTACTTTGTAAATATTTTATTAATTTTAATCTTAATAAATGAAAATAACCTTAAAAAAAGAAAACAAGTGACTAAGTAATGGAATTTTGGAAAAACCTATCGCAGTGTTTCAGAACATAAGAAATATAAAATTGGACAGAAAGAATTTTTCATTATTCTTTACATGCTATTTTTGCTCAACTGCTTATTTTAATTAGGCAGGACTCTAGCTTTCTGTTCATTGATTTAGCATGAGCAATAAAATGAAGTTTATTTAATTTTATAAAATAATTAAAGCAGAGTAAAGTTAATTAAATGTTAATTACAGAATAATGAATCATCTACCCTGGCTGTACCCAGATGATGAAATTTTTCCTTCCTATTTCCATGTCCATGAGCTGGCTGTTCGCTTTGTTCAAAATAAGGATTTTCATTTGTGTACTTGAAAAGTTTATGTTGCCTTTTTCTGAAGGTATATCTTTCAGGAATTATACACACATAGAGATACATACACACCTCTTCCTAGTTTCTCTCCTTTTATATGATTTCCTCAAGCATAACTTTTATTTGGACTTATGATTGCCTTTTAAATTTGAGAAAATATACCTATAAAATTTGTTAGTAATTGTTTCATTTGCCAACATGGCATGTGTAGTTAATTTTGAAAGATGAATTGGACGTTAACTGTAGTGGACCTAACCTTTACCAGTATCACAAAGGTCATTGATTCTGTTCTCCCTGATCTTGAGTCTTCAGGTAGAAGGTTTTGTACATATTGGCATTAGAATGAATTTACTGCTCATTAATTCATCATTAAAATGATGTTAACTAATCATTCTCTAAAAGGCTCTGGTGTACAGATTTTCAGGTATTAACTGCTATAGTTTGGCTCCCAACACTTATAAATTTCTGAAACCAAGAGCATTCATGTTTTTGGTAGACATAAGTATTTTTTTTGTAAATTATTTTGTTAGTAGCAGGACTTATAAACTTTCATTGAATATATAGTATAGCTTATACTAACAGTGGCAATATTAATAAATGGATATATGAGATCTGTCTGGAAAAAAGTCCAGCCATTATTAGTATAATGAGAATGGTTTGCATGACTTTGGTATAACCTGGCAGCCAAGGAGAGCAGACTGGAATGTGCATACATGAACAATGACAACTTCACTGTACTAGTCAGTGGGGGGCAGTAGACACTGTTGAGTGAACATGTGCTGTGTGGCTATCACATCCAAAATAACTAAGTAGAGCAACAAATCGGCATCAAATTTTCTGTTAAGCTTGAACATTCCTACGCAGAAACTACTGGTATGGTTCAAAATGGTTTCGGGGATGATGCAATGAATGCAGCACAAATAAAAGTGTGGCACAAATGCTTCTAAGATGGTCAAGAATCTGTTGAAAGTTGTCCATGTTCTAGAAGGCCTGCAGCAAGCAGAACACCAAAGAAGGAACTGTTGAACATGACTTAGCCCCCCTGCAAGCCCAAATTTGGTACCCTGTGACTGCTGGCTTTACCCAAAGCTAAAATCACCTTTGCAAGGGAAGAGATTTCAGACCCTGGATGAGATTCAGGAAAATACAATGGCAAAACTGGTGGCAGTTTCAACAAAGAATTTTTTTTAATTTTTGTCAGTTACAGTTTTCCACCCATTACCCTCTCCTACACTACCCGCCCCCACCTCCCAGATGCAATCCTCAACAAAGAATTTTGCAGAGTTTCTTAAACAATGGAAGAGACACTGGGAGAGCTGTGTGAGGTCCCAAGAAGCCTACTTTGAAAGGGACTGAGATGTCATTGTGCTATGTATAATGTTTCTTATATCTTGTATCTTCAATAAGTGTGTCTATATTTCAGATTACATGGCTAGATATATATATATATATATATATATAGATAGATATATATATATATATATGAAAATACTTAAATGTCAGCTTTGCAGTGGGCTTTTCATTGTATAAGGAATAATGTATAATGAATATGATGTCCATACCTCAATCATATGTCTTATATCTTGACATCATAAATACTAAGACATTATAACAATTATCATTATGTAAATTAAATTTCAAAGTGTTTCATTCTGCATAGAGACAAGTTTATGATTAAAGACTCCAGTCTTAGTCATAAAACATTTCTATGATAACATAATAGAAAAAAATTATGGATTATAATTTAGCATTTTACATGTATAAGGGCCCATTGTTTTTATATTATTATAGCCTTTTATTACTATATCTATACATGTATTTAGAGTTCAAGTTTTATTATTTTATATAATAATTCCAGTTAATGAGTGAACAAATATTGAGTTGATATGTCAAGATCATACACTTAATTTATAAATTTAACATGAAGCATGACTGGCAGGTAGTGACATTATAAAACAGTTCATTTATCTTCATTGAACCATGTGCATCACCTTTTTGGACCATAACACAGTATATGAATATAATTATAAGTATTTTTATGCATTTCACAAATTATTTTTTATTGTTGTTGAGCTCTGAGTCAAAAATTTGAATGTTAGCACTGACTGGTGTGGCTCACTAGTTTGAGTGCTGGCTCGTGGACCAAAAGGTTGCTGGTTCGGTTTCTTGTCAGGGCACATTCTTAGGTTGCAGGCCAGGTCCTGTTTGGGGGTGTGCGAGAGGCAGCCATTCATTGTTTTTCACACTGATGTTTATCTCCCACTCCTTCTCCCTTGTCTCCCCTTTCTCTAAAAATAAATGAATCAAATCTTTAAAAATATTTTGAATGTTATAAATGCAAAATGACAAAACCAATTATGGAAACTGTAAAATTGTAGATGAAATAATAATGCAATAAGTGCTCATATTAAACAAATGGGCCAGAGTGTGTCAAATATATGTGTATTAAATAAATAAAATGTGTTAGTATTACATTAACAATAAAGATGCACTAGAACATTCAAGTTTATAATAATTATTAATCACACAAGTGACAAAAATGAGTAAATAAGTAACTAAATTATAAGCCAAGTAGTACAAAAGGCAGGATGGATTTCATGTATATGTAACAAAAATGAATAATGGGAGACCAACAGACAAAAATGTTAACAAATTTTTTCTGCCTCACAGAAAGCTTTTGCTAAATATGCTATAGGAATACAAAATTTATGCAAAATTAGCCTCAAATATCTTTAACTCTACCAGCTAACTTAATTTCACAAGGAATATGTAAATTCATAAACCATTGCTGATCTACTACTGTTTAGGAACTTGTACAATACAGTCACACACTGAACAGATTGACAATGCAGTCCTTCTTTAACACACTATTTGTAGAAAGAAAAAAAAATGCTGGATTCATTCCCAATATTGATATTCTGGCTTCTAGAACCCAAATAAAATTATGTGTTGCCTATTTTAGACATGATAATAGCTAATTCTCTTTGAGATAAGACGGGCACGGTATCAGCACTTACAAAAGACAGAAGAAAAACCAATGACTCGATTATAAGAACAGTATTTGCTACAAGTTGATATATTTTCTAACTACTACCTCTCTGTCTTGAGGTAGTAGTCATTCATTCATTCCGCTCTTGGCTCTGTCATTCATTCCGCTCTTGGTCATTGATTTCCTTGCTATCACTTAAACATACCAATTACACTCCTGCCTCATGGCCCTACATGTCTGTTCCTTTTTAGAATACTCACTTTCTGGATATGTGTTTGTTCCATGCTTTACCTTCAGATCTCTGCTTAAATGTTCACTCTCAGTGAGACCTTACTAAACTGTACTGTTTCAAATTAGAGTCCCTCCCTAACCTTCTCAATGGTCCTTCCCTGCTTTAATTTCTCCATGGTATGTATGTATCACAGTCTAACATAATATATAATTTACTTATTTGTTTTATTTGTTGTCTATCTCTCCAGTTACTAGGATGTAAGTTCCCTGTGAGCAAAATTTTTATCTTTTTTGTTTATTGATGTATTCATCCTAGAACAGTACCTGGTACTTATGGGCACTCAATAAAACATTTTTTGAATGGATGATTATGAATTATTAAAATGTCTCACTGAAGACATTTTAGAAAGAGAAAAAATATTTTTCCCAAAAGAATACCATAAATGTAAAATATAACTTTTCCTAAAGATTTGGGTACTACATCCTGAAACAAGTGAAGCTAAACTCCTAGGCCTTTACAGAAACTATTATTGAATCAGCTGTATATGTTTACCACTATTTGCAGAACTTATAATCTCTTGTGCTCCAGTTCCATCTATCATCTGCATCAAAGACTACTCTGGTTTCCAACCAGAGTTCATCTCTCACTTTTGTAGTATGAAGACAAAAGGAAAGAACACAAATAGCCAATTGCAATTCTTATCCTTTATAAAATTAAAATATAAGCCTGTGTTTACCTGGTCGGCCACATTCCACACCCATCCTTCTATTCTCATACTCCTTGAACATCAGGGAGCAGAGATGAAGCAGGACGATTTTAAGCTTAATGTTAATTAAAGTTATTTAACAAGTCCAATAACTTCTTACAATAATACTTCAAGGTTTGTATTGACAAAACCACACTGAGGCAATTATAGTCACATAGACTTCCCTTGCCAAAAAAATAAAATGAGAAATTTTTAAATGTTTCCTTTTTCATTCAAGTATGAATAACAATAAAAATTTTAAAAAAGAAAAAAGAAGTTATGCATTGGTTTTAATTAACCCACAAAGAAAATTATCAAATATAAAAGAATATAGAGTTTACTTGTTTTAAAAGCAACTATTTCTTCTAAAAAACTAGTAAATATGATGAGTTACAGATCAGCCCTGTTCCATGTAACAGACAGGTGTTCACAGGTAAAGTCCCTGCATTTGAAACACTTCAAAGTCTCAGCAGAAACCAAAAGTTAGACTAACTTGAAGATTAACTTACATTTTACAATAAAAATGTGATCCATATCATACAAAAGCATACTCCCTAGTTTGCAAATAAGAGATCAGAAATTACTAGATCAGAATAAATTAGACCTATCTTTCAAACAAGAGACAAATGATTTATTTTCATTTCTGAAATAAGATCAATTCAAATTTAAAAAATATATAATTATTTCACCTTGCATTTTTATTTTCCAATCAAAACACAGAATAACCCCAATACGAAAAGTTGTAGAGTGTAATCTAATTAAGTCTATGCTTTCATGATGCTTTTTTTGTGGCAACACAGTGAACTTCAAAATTAATCCTGTAAAAGTAAATGAATCGCAATGGTTTGCCACTGTAAAGATAGAAATGTCAGTCATTTGAAAGACAATATGGAATATTGGTTAAGAATATGGTCACTGTAGTCATCTTCCCTGGGTTTAAATTCTGCCTCTTTGACTGATAGCTGTGTGACCTTGGAGGAGTTACATAACACCTCTGTCCCTCAGCATACTCTTTCAAATGAAGATAACAACAATACTTAATTCATAAACTTGACTGAGGATTAAATGAAATAATGCAAAGATGGCTTGTTATGATGTCTAGGAAATAGTAACTGTTTGATAAATATATATTTTTTTTGTTTTAGCCAGACTAGGGAGGAGAAGGACAGGACTCAGAATTTCCTGGAAGTTGTTACAATTTACATTTCCTATCTAAATGGAGAAGAAAGATATCTCTACTTTTATTAAAAGTATCTCTAAGAAATAAGTACAAATTTGATCTTAGGCCAGTTGTTAAGAATTAAGGACCCTGAATTACCTAGGATCATGAAAGCCCTATGCTATGTCCTCCTCCAAACTCTATAGGTCTGCAATACATGGATTATAGAGTCAAAATAAAAGAAATTTTAAAACTATTTCTTAAATATGATTTTATAGATTTTCAATATAATGGATCACCTTTTCCAAAATTTACCTTAGGTCAATTTCAGACCATGTTTTTAATGTGTAGTCTATATGATAAAAGCCAGGTTTTCGACTAAAATAAGGAAATGGCCTGTTTTCTATATGTTTCAAAGTCATATAGATATCAACTTAATTATTATGCACCAATTAATTTCACAGGAAATTTTATTGAAAACATATGTACATAAAGGTTTACAAATCAACATTTTCTACATGAAGATTGTTCTCTTTAGTTTTATTAGGTAAATTTAATTGTAAAATAGACATGACAGGACACTAGTTAATCCTATTAAAGTCCATTTTAGTAGCACCCATATAACTCTTCAACAAATACCTTTAACTCTGCAAATATTTATTTTCTTACCATAATTGTAAAAAAGTTAACAATGCTTAAGTGGCTAAATTACTTTTCATTTAAGATATATTTTAATTAAAAACTTGATATTTCCAATTTGATTTCTCAAACCTGGCTGCAGATGTAAATTTATGTATAGACACACAAAGCATACTGTTTACTTATAGGTGTTTCTATATATTTAGTATATATTTAATAAAGATAAAGAATAAAACTGCAAATGAAATTTATGGGAATGTTGTGAAGGTTCACTATTGTCATTGCATGAGGAAGTATAATTTTCTTAAGAGAAATGATGACATATACATAATAAAGTTCCTGTCCGTGTCATGACAGCTCAAGAGCATCCATCGTTACCACCTATGTCACACCACAGTTGAGCCTGCTATATGGGTGACAGCAGCTGACTTCTCTGATCAACACATAATTATCTCTGAATAAAAATGCATGTTGAAGTTAGCTGGACATAATGGGTTGAAGACCCAGGGCAAAATTATCTTTATCACGGCACATAGCTCCACCTGGGGGTAAGAGAGGGCTGGAAAGAGGTGTTGGCAATGGTGCAACCTTGGAAGCCTGCTGTGTCGTGGGTACTTCTGAGGTGTTCATGTTTATGCTGCTTGTCTTATTTTGGATAGAAGATGTCACTCGGTTAATGGTTGGGATGCTTCTGGCAGAAAAAGGTCTCGCTGATCAACTCTATCTCTGCTGATCTAACTGCATATTTCTCTTCTCAGCATCTGGATAGTTTCCATTTGCAGAGTCCCCTTCCCCCCCATAAGATAATAAATATCATATCACAAGGATGGCAGTGCTCCTTCATGGAACACTGACTGTTTATTAGAGGCAAAAAAGTTTAAGAGAAATGCTAACAATGTTCATTAATGGCCCGAATCCAGGTTTAATGAGGCATGTCAATATGCGGACTGGGCAACATCAGTGGCATAATAGTGGTGGTAAATGGGAGTAATTGTATCCAATTGTACGGCACAGCTTCCAGGAATGAGCCCGGAACTGCCAACTGACAATGACAGAGCAATTATGGGAAGGCAAGCGAGCTGTGTCAAATTAGCACTTGGTGAGAACTCATTTTTCAGAGATGTGCTTGCTCTACACCACCACAAGTGATAGCTACTTTATTGTGAGTGATAGGAAGACCAGCACTTAGACTGATGTTCTGATTTGTCAATAGCTGTATTTGAAAGCTTAGTGTCACAAATATATAGAGATATTCAGGGAGAGAGGCACACTGCTCATGATCCGAAGGATAAGAACGTTGCGGAGAAGGTCATCTGTCAGTGTGAGCTGTCAGAGAGAGATCACACTCTATGAAAAGGGAACATTCAGCCGACTTAAGTAATTACCTTTGACTGAGATTTGAAGATGTCTTCTTTTGTTGGCCTACACTGACTGCATAATTTATAATTTATCGCAATCAGCAAAGGGCCAGGAATTGTAACTAAGAAAATTTTTTTTTTATTTTCCATAATTACTTTTCCCCCTCTCCTTTTAACTCCTTTAGCACTTCAAAAGTAAAAAGTGGGAAACTGATGACATTGATTTTTTTCTTTCTTTTTTCAACAACTCAGTCTCAAGTACATCAGAAACAATGTATTTACTATTGACTGTTGTTTCACAGGGCCATAGCTCTCTACCATAACCTTATAAAAGACATAAAACACCTCATTATCCTTGATGTGTTTTTTTTCTTCCTTTGTAGGTTACTAGCTAAAGAGGATAAAAGAATAATTCAATTTTGTCTCTGTACTGCAGAAAAATAAGAAGAAAAAACAGACCTGGAGTACTAAGTACTGAAATTGTAATAACATCTTCAGATACTCATCAGTTTGATTGAATTGTCGGAACTATAAAGGGATAACTATTATAACAAATATTTCAGAACTATATAGATTAATAGAAATATCCATTCTTGTGGACTTTTCCCTCTGAGACATATCACAGGATCAATGTTTGTAAAATAAACCCTTTACCTTTAACAACCTTATGAAAAAATATGTTTTGTGACCCATTATATTCTGGAATATGATAAGCATTAAAATTTTATTTTTGTATATTTCTAGAAAAGTGACTACTTAATTTTGTTAGCTATAAAATGTAAAAGGGAGTCATAACAGAGGAGCTTTTGATTGTTTTATTCCCTAAATTAAAATAATAACCTCTAAAATATTAAATTTCTATATTTGGTATCATTATAAAATTCTTTGTTTTTCTTAATAGTGACCAATTGATTAATGACTTGTAACTAAAAATTACCAAGATTAACCTGCGAGTGGCAAAAAGTGTTAATTGTAGGCATATTGAATTACTGTAAAGATAATTGACAAAACAATTAATTTAAGTACTTTAAGTCAATATTACTATAGTGGAAATGCTAGCTTTTAGGTATAAAGAAATAGTCTTACAACATTCTTTTACTAGTACGGTACAAAGTTACTATCACATAATAAACATTCATTTATTCCTATCTTAAAGTCTGCATAGGTTCACACTGATTTTTTTTCAAGACCTATGAAACATTCATATTTGAAATTAGTAATTGTAGGTGTTTGGATATTTGTTAATGTATTTATTGTTTCCTCTAAACTTTAAGGACTCTGCTAAAAATAATTTGTTTTCTACAGTTTATATTTACTCTTTGATATTACTTAAAATTATATATTTTGATGTTTCTGAAACAATTTTTAATTATTTAAAAAATACTTCAAAATTCTTTGAACCATTTAGTTTATCTGTTGTGGAAAGCTGTTTAATTCTCAACGCTTTTAGCATTGGCCTGTCATCTATCCTACAGTGAGTGACTGTGCCACTTAATAATGGAATAGTGCATCAAAGTGGCAGTTAGTTCTCAAATTGTTCTGTATGACTGTCAAAGCGATAAGAAAGAATTAAAAAAAAAAAAAGGAGGGGGGTAGAAAAACCCTTGATTTGTCTTTACTACTGAAACGTGAATTTGTCAGCCAGGTTCTGAAATCACAACAGCATTGCATCCCCAGTGAGATGTTGAAAACTTGACAGATACACATTTTTTCAACTACAAGCACTTCTATAATGAAAACTAAATACATTTTTTCTTTTGCTCTTGACAGGTAGTTGTTGCCAATGGGATTTAATGTTCAGGTTCCAGTTGTCAAGAGAAATAACCAATAAGCAATCCAAAGAGTCACAATACAGATATTCAAAGGCAAAAGCCTGGCTTCTGTGATATACCCAAAAAAATTGAGTGTATAATTAAACAAGTCTAAAACACTGGCACTTAATGTTTCCCCTAATGGCAAGTAGAACCCATCACAACTTCTTTCAAGGGGAAAAACTGTATCTTGTTTAGTGGTTGTCCAGGGTATTGATCAACATTGTTCTTTTTACTTCATCATTTAAAGATGAGTTTGCTTTGGACTGACATTTTTCCATTTATCATTGTTTATTCTCAGAAAAAAAAGTGAAAACCATGATCCAATATTGAAATTATGTCATCCTAAGTATATTTGGAATATCTCTAAATATACACATATCCAGAATTATCTGCTTCTGAGTTTGATTCATAGCATAGCTTGTGTACATAATTTCTCTGGCTATATACTGTGCGCACCATAAGAGCCATGACAACCCCTTTTAATGTGCATAAAGATGCTCATGTGTGGTGATTATTTATCTGTTGATAGCTTCACTATATTATAAAAAAAAAAAAACCTTGTGGGTATGCTTGGATATTTTGTGGTAGGAGACAGGAGGAGACTTGCAGTCATAGTAATATTTCCTAAAAGTTAGAAATTGAACTGGTTATCACCAGCCATTCTATACAGATCAGTGCTGCAGAATTACATTCAACCATTTGCATGAAGAAAATGCTATTTTTGACAACTCAGTGGAATTTGCAAGGCTGGATTATACTACACAAACCATATATGAATAACTGAAAACTACAATTCCCACAATGCCCTGCAATTGAACATTAAATGATATTACATCAGAAGTTGGGGTTTTTTTTAATTTACTTTATTTTGGCAATACTTAATATGAGATCTGCTCTCTTAAAATATTTTTAAGTGTATGAAATAGCATTATTATCTATATCACTATGTTTTATAGCAGGTCACTAGAACTTATTCATCTTGCATAACTAAAATTTTATACCCATTGCTTAGTAACTTTACTTTACCCTCCCACCCCCAGCTACTAGGCACAACAATTCTATTTTTTGCTTATGTAAGTTTGGCTATCTTTGGTACTTTATGTGAGTGGAATTGTGCAATAGTCCTTTTGTGACAGGCTTATTTCACTTAGCATAATGTCCTTCAGGTTTACCCACATTGTTGCATATTGAGGGATTCCTTTCTTTGTATGTGTAAATATCACATTTTCATTCATTCAACCATTGACAGACATTAAGGTTGTCTTCTTGTACTGGCCATTGTGGATAGTGCTAAGTTAACATGGGAATGCTAACATCCATCTGAGATCAAGATATTAATTATTTTGTATCAATACCCAAAAGTGAAATTGCAGGATCATGTGGTTTTCTATTTTTAAGTTTTGAAAAATCTCCACGTTGTTATCCATAGCACCCCATCGTTTTGCATCCCCACTAATAGGGCACAAGGGTTTCAATTTTTCCACATTCTTGACCACATGTGTGTGTAACAGGTGTGAGGTGATATCTCATTGTAGTTTTGATTTACATTCCCTTAATCATTAATGATGTTGAACATCTTTTCATATGTCTATTGGCCATTTGTATGTCTTCTCTGAAGAAATTTGAGTTCTTTCTCAATTTTTAATCTGGTATTTATTATTTTTCAGTAATGAGTTGTATGAGTCTTTATATATTTTAGATATTAACCTCTCATATGCTATATAGTTTGCAAATATTTTCTCCCATTCCATACCAAGCTTTTTTATTTCATTGATTATTTTGCTTTACAGAAACTTTTTAGTTTGATGTAGTCCAACATAGCAGATGTTCAATACATTAAAGTTGTTATTATATATTAACTGGCTTGACTATTTTATTTCTGCATGTGTTTGCCTTCCCTCTGTAACCAGATCAAGACTGCTGTGAGAAAAGTAGTGATCGAGTGACTTCCCCACAGGTGTACATGGAGTTTCTGTTATATGTAAATTGGTTTGCAACTTTGCTTTTCTAATCAACAGAGACAAAAACAAATCATAGACTGATTGATTGATTGAATGATTGATTGATAACTTACTTGATGTAGTCCCACTCTACTTTCAGTGTCATATCCAATAAATCAATTCCAAGATTAATGTTAAGAAACTTTCTCCTGTGTCAATCCTATTAATACCTTGGGAAGATTTAATTCTTTCACCACATTTCTCTATTCACACAAATTTGATACATTTTGAAATAAAGAGCAGTTATATTCTCTTGAATGGAAAAAAAGAAACTTGCCTGTGTTTTCCTCCAGGTGTTTTATAGTTTCAGGTTTTACATTTAAATCTTAAAACCATTTTGAATTGATTTTATATGGTGTAAGATAAGGGTACCATTTCATTCTTTTGCATGTGAATATCTGGTTTTCACCGCACCGTGTGCTGAAGAGACTATCATTCTTCATGCATCATCAAAAGATTAATATGGCCTTTTTGAACCAGGTCACAATCCACAGGAAGAAAAATCAACATGGCAGTCTCAGAAATGAACCAGGATAATTGATCTCTTCAAATAGTTATTTTGAAATTTCTATTTTGAAATAGAAATTTTTCTATTTTCTTACTCTCTCAGGAAGTAAAAATTAAGAGGCTCCTGAAAACTATTTTCAAAAGACTAATGCAACTCAGTCATTTTAGTGTTTATGCCTCCAGATGCATATTGAAATACTCATTTTTGAGTTTTTCCCCTTTCCCTTATTTTCCATATGTAATTTATCAGCAATACTTTCTACACCACTTACAAAATCTATACTGGAATCGGTCAGCTAGATCATCGCAATGGCTCTCTAACCAGTCTCCCTGCATTCATCAGTGCCTGTTTTATAATTTATTCTCCACATGCAATGAGAAGGATCCTTTTAAAATAAAAAATTAGCCATAATCATTCCAGTTGCTCCCATTACACTTATGTTAAAATACAATCAAAGGTCCTAACTGACCTGGTGCTCACAGTAGAAAAATCAAATCACACTGAAATCACTGACAGTCATTCTTTTTTAGTTCCTTATTATTATTTTTTTGTCTGATCCACAGTTGCACCAAACTAACTTCACATTTAGAGCTCAGTGTCAGTATTCCTTCTTCTGTAAAAGATTTTAATCACTATCCAACAATGCACATAAGTCCCTCCCAATTTATTGGTAGGACAGTTCCTTATTTGTGCCTCTATCATAGCATCTTTTACACTGAATTAAACTTTTCTATTTGGGTGACTTTCTTTCCAAAAGAAGTGCTAATTTTGAGGATTGGCACTGAGTTTTATTTGTAGTCTTGTCTTCTGTAAGGAGCAAAGTATTAGACTTTTTAGACCCTTAATAAAATTGGTTGAATGAATGAATGAATAAAATATTTCCTAAGGCAGCATCCATTGTATTACATTTAATTAACTATGAATATAACATCTAAATTCAAGACCAAATTATATTACCTTGAGAAAGGAACTTTGTTTCTTAGTTTAATCACTTAAAAATAAGGAAACCACCTTTGTATCACATCTCTCATAAAGTTATTAGGTTGTTGAATAAGATATTTACAGAAAATAAAGTGCCTACCACTCAGCAATCCTTGAATAAATAGTTGCTTCATGTTATTTTCTTTTCCATTTTTTGGTTTAACTCCTGTATTTAAAAGTACATTTCAATTAATTTATGAAAGAAGAATAGAACCTCTCATGGAATGATCTTTGGGAAGAGAGTAGAAAGGAGAAAAATATACTTAGTATTTAGCCTAAACATGACAAAGTTCTGATTTTTTTTTCTCGTTCTATGTACTTTAAATCAAATGTCTCATGTATCCTCATGTTTACAATAATTGTAGCAGTCAACAAATTCTTAAAATGCCTTAGTATTTACTAAAAAATTCATGGTTGGAGACTTCACTTGGCCATGTGAAATCTGAATAGCTCAAAGTCATAGGACTGAGTTAATGGGATGAGATGTGTGGTTTAGCAGGCAGCTGTCTAACACACTGCCATAAGAGAGTTGAATGAAATACCACTGGTCATCTTCTTCTAAGAAAGAATCTTTCAGTTTGTAGGTATAATTTCCAAAAAGTTACAGACTTCCAAATATACCACATTTCAAGTGTAAATGTTTATAAGGGGAAATCATATGAACTAACCATTTTCATGAAGAAATGCCATATATATTTATCTAATAGTTTAAAGAAAATAACTCTACTTTTGGGGTGGCAAATGAAGAAGATATAGGAATTATTTTAAAAAATAAGTGATATATACCATTTATACAAATACATTTATATCAAAACCATATTTTATAACATTAGTCACTGTAAAAATTATATTTGATTAACGAGTGTCCAATCTAAATCTTTATGCAACTAGCAAAATGGTTCTGGATTTTCAATGCTTTAAAATCTTTATGATATGTATTTAACAAAAAATGTACAAAATATAAACCAGGTCTACAGAAGTGTACTTAATGTCATTGTTTCTCTTGGTTTTCCATTCAGGACTTACAATCATATATTAATCCAGATTGCAAGACACTGTTTCTTAAAATTGGAATTGTCACTTAGCATATGGAAAATAGATTAGCATATTCAGAAGTTAATAGATTATTTGATTTTGTCAAATTAGCTATAAGGTAATTTAATGACAGTTTCCCACACCTTCCAATATTCACCATTTTTATCTAGAAGTAGTATGGAACAAGGCAAAGCCACAAGTAAAATATTCCCTATAGATAGTTAAGCCTTCAGTAAAGTCTTCTCTTCTATCAGAAAGACAAATGAAATTATGAAGCAATAATATATGGCTTCACTTGTTTCTTTATCTTTGATCTAGAAAACATAACTACTCTGTCCAGTAACCATGAAACAAACCAAACCTAATTTGTTCGCTATTTGAAGCCTAAAGTGAGTGATTTAAAATAGACAAAAAGTAAAAATATATATATATATATATTTTCTTTTTAATTCTATACCAGTTTATTCATGACACAGATTCGAGTCTGAAGTGACAATGTCTGATGTACTAATTTGACATTAGAAAAAGATTAAAACCAAAAGCAGTTGAACATCTATTATTTTTAAATGGTATAATTTTTACTCAGGTAAGTTTCCCAATCTATTTAAGAGTTGACCTCTATCATGAGCAGAAAAAGAAAATATCTCAAAATAGAAAATAAAGCAAGCCTTCATAAAGTAGAGCATAGACTTTTCAAACAGCAATACTCTCACTTCTCTATGAACATCAATGGCATTGCAAACCAGACATATAACAAAAAAGAAAAATACAATATACTCTGAAAGCAGAAAACAAGGTCAGAGTTGAGGCTTTAGCTAAAAGACTTTCTTTAGGCAATGGAGACAAAAATTCAAGCTTGTTTTTTTTTTTTTTTTCTGTTGGATTCCTCATAAAAAAGCCTAGTAACTCAGGTTTTTATTTTTAATTTTCTTCCCATGAAGTGCTATATTAACACTGTCCTACATTGTTATTTTGAGTGTATTATATATAAACAAACATTGAAAACTACTATTAATTTTGAAAAGGATAGAAAGAAAGAGGACCAGAGGGCAAGAAAGCTAACAGGAAGGAGAGAGTACATAACAGGCAAAACGAGGGAGACAGAAGGGAAGAAGATAAAGGAAGGAGAGGGAAGGGGGAGGAAAAATAGGTATAAGTAAGAGACATAGGGAAAGAACAAAGGAGGGTGAAGGGAGAAAAATTGGGGTGAGGGAAAGACATATTCATTTCAATATGGTAAATCTGATGCGTGCAAGCAAGCCTCACTATTAATGGAGAAATCTGAAAAAGTCACACAACATGAGAACACTCAATAAGTTTACCAGATATGAGGCCAGACTTCTATATTTCTTAGACTTCATCTACTTTATGATTTCCAAATTTATTATTTTTTGCCCTTTTATTATATAATTCTCATAAAAATATATATATCAGATTCCTCACTGTTAATTTTATTGTTTTTTTAATCCCTCTGAGGTATTCAAGTACTGGTGACTTATTTTGACTTTCCATAACACGTTTTTAATTTGTTCTTCTTCGTCTTATCCATTTCTCTTTACAAGTTAAAGTACCATCTCATCACAGAGATACATGTGGTAATATTATTGTTTTTTGCTTTTAAAATCCAGTCTTAAAGAATGGACCAAAAGCAAAATGAAATCATTAGGATAATAATCTACTTCAATGCCCTGAATTAATTTTTTTCAAAGCTGACTTCCAAGTGTAGATGGTTATTTTATAGAAACAAATGTACTCATTTATAATCAATAATTATTTAAATACTTTATAATTAATCAAGACTAATATAGAGAAAATATAAAGCATACTCTTATATGGTAGTCTATTAAATAATAAATTATGTCAGTCATTTGTGAGGTTATTGTATAATTGCATCTGATTTTTACTTACTTTATTCTATCCTAAAATGCCCTTAGCCAATAACAAAGGTGTGTATTGTATAGCAGAAACCTTTGTGGGGAGCAATATTTTTGTAACTGTATCTCAGAAATAGAGTGAAGAGATTGTGACTAAATTCATAGTAGGGGGAAGTAGTAAATGGTTCTATTTGTAAAGAAGGGGGACACAGAACACTGTAGAATTCTCCCTGAACATCTGAAAATTGATCTCAGTTTGAGCTGAAGTCCTTACCAGCCTCACCTCAGCAAAGTGCCCAAGTGACTTTTTAAAAGGGTACAGCTCAAACCAGGGGAGAATGAGGGAAAGGGCAGATTTGAAACTTACAGTGTTTCTATAATCAATATTCTGCTCCTGAACAAAAGTGTAAAGAGGCACACAAATGTACTAAGCCACATTTCAAAAATGACATTGTAATTGCTGGCACTGCCCACCCTACCCTGGCCTCAGCATTGCCAGGTTTTAAATTTATTTCAAACTGTTCTTCCCAAGTCTGACTAATTTTTTTTTTTTTTTTTTTTGTCCAAATAGCTGCAACTTGCAGTTAGTGAATAAAGCTTCAGGATTTTTTTTTTCATTCTTTTTTTTTTTTTTTTACTTACAGCTAAATTTAACTTTACCCATCCAATAAAAAAGAAATAAGGGAGCCTTTATTATCTCCCTGGATTTCTGGGTATGATACCACATCATAGAAAAGTGGTTATTAGAGACAATAGCCTACCAAGGTGAAGTTTGTAATAAAGCCTATTATGTGGTTTCACCATTGACACTAATGGAATGTAACAGTGATTTAGAATGATTTAATGGTTCCCAGGTTGTGCTCTAATAGTGCTCTTTATATTATGATGTATATCACAAAACCTAATGTGGCTGTTGTGATATATTGACAGTATTCATGCTGTTTCATTTTTTTAGGGGAATTTAAAAAACTGTCAAAGAAGAAATTTAATAGGCTGCAACTGCTTTATTTTCAAGGATTCTGTATTTAAAATGTGCATAAATTTCCATTTGGTGACACTCTTAGGGTAATAAATTCATTTGCATTTTTATTCTGATATAATAAAAGGGTGCACGTGTGTACGTTTGTGTGTATGCACTTTATAGCTATACATAAGTATTTGTTTGAAACCTGAACTGGAGAAGACCATACTGTCATTTTATAATATATTTACAAAGTGGTTCTATTAGATTAAAATGCACTTGAAAAAACATTACAGAAGAAATCACAGTTTTATTATATAAGATAAAATTACCTAATTTGAATTGTGAAGCAGAAGGCAATACTCACTAAAAACAAAAACAAAAACCCTGTGTAGCATTCATGTGAGCTCTTAGATTCCTGAGTAAAAGGAAGTAGGTAGAATTATACAAAAGAGCAGAAGTCAGGCAGGAATTAATGTTGTTGTCACTTATAAGTATCACGGTGATGCCTGACTTTTAAGTATAGAGGCATATTTTGAACTCAAAGAGAAGGTAGACAACATTACAAAATATAAGCCTCTTATTTGTCAAAAATTGTAGAACTCAAAAATTGTAGATAAAGAGGAAAAGGGAGGGTTTTCATGTGCCTCCATATTCTACCTCTCAAGCATTTTAATCACTGCTTCTTAATGTCAATTCTGTTTTTCCTCTTTTTTTAGAATCTTCTACTTCACCCGTTTCCAGGTAGCATTCATTTCTTAAAAAATCTAAGACTTCCTACAACCCTAATCTATGAAATCATCTTCTCCCTTTCCAGTTCACCGTGATTTTCCTGTATCTTATCTCCTTTTATATTCAGTTAATAATTAGTTGTTATTTGTTATTTCATAAGTCTATCTTGAGTAAACACATGATAAACCTTCAGCACATACTTCCTATTTATTTAACAGATTGATTAGTTTGCATACAACTCTACTGCTATCCAACCAGACCATGCTTTCATGGGGAAAAGGAGATTACCATATTATATTTGTTGGGTATGAGGCCTTCAGACATTGGATTACTTCAACAAAAAATAACAACTTGATTATGATAGGAGCTTTGTTCTTAGAATCAATGTAGTCCCAAACTCTCCAGTTAATTTATTACAAACTTGTACAACATAAAAAATTACTTTTAAATCTTACTTGAGATACTTAATTTCCCTTATATTACTGTTAACATTGTATTTTAAATGTAATCATTGATATTTGAATGCACCTGTAATTTTTTACTTTGAATTCCTTCTTCCACCTGTATAAAGATTACCAGCTATGCATGTATCACATGCACATAGAAATATGTGTACCTCTTCATACAGGTTTAATTCTGGTGGGTCAGGAGCAATTATTAACCCAAAATAGAAAAAGCATATTTCATTTAATACACAGGTCAACATATTTTTACAACTACATGTATTAACTTCAGGGTGTTTTTAAACATTTGAGCTAATTATTAAATTGGCTAATCTAAAGTTCTTATTTGCAACCTAATAGTTAATGTATCCCACTGGCCATCTTAGGCTCTCTTTGCCAAATTTGGAAATCCTTTAAAAACCTAAACAGAAAAAAATAAACAGAAGAGTAACAGGAAAGGAAATTTGAACAAATGAAAAGATATCTTATTCTTGGCTGGGAACACCCAATATTGCAAAGATGCCAATTTCCTCAAAAATTAATGTATAATAGAAACTTAATATTATACAAATTTTGATGAGAAGTCAACAAAATAATACTAAAGTTCATCTCAAGAAGTTAATGTAAAAAAAATCTAGGAATTTTTGAAAGGACAAAATTACTATTAAACCACACTATAAAACTAATTTAACTATAACAGTTTAAAATTAGCATTGTAAAAGACAGAAAGATTTAACTAAGTGAAGAGTCCAGAAATAAATTCAAGCACACATTGAAATTTAGTGAATGACAAGGATCACAAATCAAATAAGTAGACACTAGATGTATTAATTGAGAAATACTATTTGGAAAATAGTCATTTGGGAACAACATGGAACAATAAGTTGTTGCACCATTGTTTTGCTCCAAAAATTCCATAGTAGATCAAATATTTAATTGTAAAAATTAAAACTTTAAGAAATCTAGTGGAGATCATCAGCTAATGTTTTTATCTTCACTCAAGGACATTGTTTTTCACTGCTTTAAGACAGAGAGAACAGGAACAGAACCATAGAGATGGAGATCACATGGAGGGTTGTCAATAGGGGAGTGGAAGGGGGAGAGGGGGGAAAGGTACAGAGAATAAGTAGCATAGATGATAGGTGGAAAATAGACAGGGGGAGGGTAAAAATAGTGTAGGAAATGTAGAAGCCAAAGAACTTATAAGTATGACCCATGGACATGAACTATAGGGGGGGAATGTGGGAGGGAGGGGGTGGGCAGGATGGAGTGGAGTTGGGGGGGAAATGGGACAACTGTAATAGCATAATCAATAAATATATTTTTAAAAAAAGACAGAGAGAAAGGGAGAGGAAGGGAGAGGAAGGAAGAGCAAGGAACATCAATGAGAGAGAGCAGCATTGATTGGTTGGACTCCCATGAGTGCCCAGACCAGGGATCATGTGCCCCAAGACAGGGAATAGAACCTAGAACCCAGGGATGTGCCCCAAATAGGAACTGAACGTGCAACCTTTTGGTTATGGGATGACACTCCAAGCAACTGAGCCACACTGGCCAGGGTAATCAGCTAATTTCAAGAAATGATAGTTTGTGGTGATTTGAGTAGAGGAGGCCATCATAAAAAACAAACAAACAAACAAACAAACCAACCCTGAAACCATAAAGAAAAAAGTTTGCTAGATTTAGCCACATAAAAATAAAAACTTCTGTATGGCTGAAAAAAATAGTATAAACCAAATCAAAGGGCAAACTAGAGGAAATATTTGCCATAGACAAAATATTTAGTAAATGTGTAACATTTTTAAAATATCAATAAAATTATCAACATGATAGAAAATATTCAAAAGACAGGGATAAATATCACCAAAAATTGGTAAAATTCAAATACAGAACAATGTTCAAAGTCAGTTATGACAAATTATATGCATCGCAGTAACAATCTAATTTTTTTTAACTTTAAGTTTTATAGTTCCCAATTTTGTCAAGGGTGTAAATAAACATGCATTCTATATTATTGATACCAGTGCATTTTTAAAGGGAATTTGCAATATCTACCAACATTACCCAAATTACATGAAAATATGCTTATCTTCATTAGTATACATGGGAATGCAAATGAAAATGAGGTACTAATATATGCATCACAAAATAGCTAAAATTAATAATATATTTAACAACACCAACTGCTAGAAAGATATTAAACAGCAGGAATTCCCATACTTTTAGTAAGGGAATAGATTGATATAACCAGTTTGGAACACTAGCACCATTTTATGACCTAGCCATTCAACTCCTAACTATATACATAAAAAAAAAATGCATACATACCTGTGTTTAGAAAAACATTATTCTTTACACCCCCAAACTGGAAGCCTAAATGTTCACCTGCTGTATAATGGATTAATTAGTAAAAATTGAACACTGCATAACAATGAAAATGACTCAACTACTCACGTATACAACTACAATGAAGACTCTATCAAACATAGTGTTAAGTGAAAGAAACCAGATACAGAAGTTATTCCATATACACAAACACCAAACAAAATTGGACTGAAAGTTAGAAATCAGAATTGTGATGACTTTTAGCAGGCAGAAAGAAAAAAAAGTTGAAGTAGTAATTGGCAACGGTTCAAAAGATACTTTTGGATTGCTGTCAATTTGTATTTATTGACCTGCGTGATGGTTGCTTAGATGCTCACTTGTGATCATTATTTGAGCTTCATATTTATGTCTTGTTCAAATGATCAGAATGTATGTTAAACTTTACAATAAATTTTTTTTAATGCAAGAAGTGCAGGTTAAAGAAAAGAGAAAGTATAAAGTGATACTATTCATAATTTTTAAAACCAAAAAAATAAATAAAACTCCAGGTTGCCATAATGGTACTTAATAAGAACAGTAGAGTCTAAGCAGTAGCTTAAAAATAGAAATGTAAATGTAAATATAACTAGATATAAAATTAACAAAAAAATATATATACTTTTTCATATATACCATTTTTGGCCTTCTTATCATATTTTATTTGAAATATGGAAGAAATCCTGATAAATATAAATAAACTAAACCTAATAAATGTAATGGCTTTTCATAATTTTGTACTTTGGTGGGATGGAACTAGGGATTAATCCCTGAAGAAATTCCTAGCCTGAGGAGAATAAAGATATTCTGCACATCCATTTAATCAATTCAATGTTTATTATATTTCTAGTATATTTTGATTACAATAAGAGATAAGACATAGTCTTTGATCCCATGGCCTTAGAGATCAATTTAGTAAGAGATGAGCCCACATAAAAATCATTTTGCTTATACCATACTGTGTAATTGACATTTGGAGTTTTCCTGTTACTTACAATGAAAAATGAGATTTCAATTTGGAAGAGCTGAGAGGTGGTTTTCCTTATTTGGGGGAAATTTGGCATCATTGCTCCTCTTATGGAAAAGATGCAATCTTGCAGGGAGAGTGTGGGCCTCTGAGCCAGAATAAACTTGTTTCAAATACAGACCTGGCTTTTTAACAAAGTGACATTTCTGATCCTAAGTAAGGGCAGTTTAACACATGAAAATTTGTATCTCATAATGCTATGTCCATTAACTGAGGATGCATAGACTAGTTAGCTGCATGTGCTAAATAAACTTTTATTACCTTCTCCCTCTTCAATTGTGTTCTATATTTAGTGTTACATCTGCCATATAGGTCTGTAAACTTTTTGAAATTAGGAATCATATGTTATTCTTCTTTATACCCTTACAAGGCCTGGTATAATGCCTTGTGCAGAGTTGAAATTCCATATTTACTGAAGAAATAAAATTTTTCAACCACATATGGACTTTGAAAAACAAAGGTATGTGCTCTTAATTCTGTTGAAGCTAAAAGAGAACCTAGTCAATTAACCCAAATTGAATGATGCTTTCTTTACTCACATTCATTCTATAGAAAACTATATATTTAACAACTGTCCTGAGGAGCATGAAGTTATTATACAAAGAGTGAAAAATAACTCACTGATTTTGTGAGATGTAGAAAGAAATGTTTAAACTCATTGTTGAAGCTTGCAGTACATGTAGCTGTAAAGACTGATTTTTTGTTTTATTTACAGAATTGTTATTAATGTAGAGTCATATTACCTTTTGCAGATACACATGTGCTGAATTTTTGGAATTTTGTATAAAATATATCACTATCTAAAATAGCTATTTGATGCCGGTATATAGAGGAGTAAACAAATTAATGCCCATGTCTTCTGAAGACCTATGGTTCCTTGATCAATTTGGTTTTCCCATCTATTTTATCTCTTAAGAATCCTTTGAAAATTTTAAGCAAATAATTAAATAATTAGAAAAAAATCTCTAAAGCTGTCCAACCATTCCTCTTATTCCAGAATGGTATATCACATGAAGTATATCAATATTCTAGGTGACAGAGTGAATATATATATATGTATATATATATAACTTATATGACAGAAGTCATATATATATGTATTTATAGATGTATATATGATAGATAACAACCATACCATTATGCTTTCATAACATACCATATCCCATTGTGCTGTGTTTCAACTTTCCATGAAAACAACAATCTGTGGTGAAACAGCTTTTCATGCATACTAACGAAAAGTTGCTGCCTGCATTCATTCTGCCCCTGAGACCTGGGAATTCACCGGGAAAAATAATTTTAAATTCCTGTTTTGTATTCTGCCCAAAATTTATACACAAATTCAAAATATCTCAAATGGGGCAAGTAGATAACATGCAGGATTGTTTTTAGAATACAACTATACATTGATTAATTATTTTAGAGTGCTGACTGGCAAGAGGATAGGTTGATGGAGGGGAAATGTAATTTGTTTCGGACACCAAAGTTATTTCAAATTTACAAGGAAATAAAAGGTCATTTCTGTTTCTCATTTTGTATAGTGTCTTGACTGGAAATCTGGGCAGATTCCTATAAAACAGACATAGGCAAAATGCCTTCCCATGTAACCTTAATCTTCTCTAAAACTAATAGTATATTATCCTCACTGGACCTTTTCTTTTCTAAAGATTTTATGTAGTAGGTTTGGAAAAGTAAATGTGAAAATGACTAAGAAATACAAATACTTTGTAGATAATAAAATAAGATTTGAATAATCATTATCCCATTTTGATTTTTCAAGCTTAGAGTTCCTATATGAGTCAATTTCTAGTGCCCTAATTAACAAAACAATAATAACAAAGATGCCAATTTCCTTGCATTCTCACTTAGGTGTTCTTCTCTTTCAGTCTGTAGTAATAATTATATTTTCCAAATGCAAAATGCCTCATTTAAAATGCAAGATTCCCAGAAACTGATCAACTCTTATGTGCTCAAAGTGGCAGAAACAAGTACATCTTTTTTCCAGCATCTTCTGTTAAAACTCCTTTACTCACATTCACTAAATATGACTCTGCCACCATGTAAATAAATTTCTATGTCAATATTTTTAACTGTAAAATATTTTGCCCACTGGAGTAAAATAAAAAACAAGGGTTTACACATCAAATAACTAGCACCTTTTAATTATACCTTGCATGAATAGCCTTTAAGCCACAGCTAAATATATATAAGCCACAGCTAGATACATACATACATTTTATATGTGCGTGTGTGTGTGTGTGTGTAAATGTTGGAAACAATTCATGAAGTAAGTTACCCTTTTTTCTTTCAAGTTCACTTGTATTACTAAAAGGTTGAGTAAAGACCTGTGGGGAACAAGGGCAATTTTTACATGGGTCTCAACAGATTAAACTCTGCAGGGACAATACAGAATACATTGGAGCAATAATATTATCACATCATAGGCTGATTGAAAAGTATTTCCTTGCATTTCTGTCCTTTTACCATAAGCCAATAGTAGCCACAGGCATTTGACTGGAGAGCCTGGAGGATTGACAGGCCTGGCAGTCATTACACGCTGGATTGAATACTAGATTACTCCAAAGTGGTTGAGGGTCAAGGATCAGTATGTTCCCTTTTGGCACTAAATGACTTTTAATATCCTTACTGTATTAGTCAATTACTTTAAAGCTGCTGCTCTCTGAGCTCTCTTTGCCCCCCACCCCCGCAGTTTACTGTGGACATTTGAATTGCTCCCATACTTAACCCCCACATCTGCTTTTTGCTGGCAAAAGAACAGTGCTGTCAGTGGAGCTATTGACAATATGAAAAGAACAAGATACTTGCTGGAGGTATCAAGTGCCTCTTTCTTTTGGCTGTAGAGTTTTATTTTTTTTAAAAAAAAACCACTAAACAACTCAGTTATGAAGGTGGTATTCAGAAAAAAGGAAGTCAGCATTTTTAATCTGTTGGCATATAAAGTGATCAATAGGAGAAATGGTGGAATTCTTACTGTTCTTTACCACTTCTGTAAACTATGCACCATCTATGTGGGCTTTTATTAAATTTTATGAGCACACATTTTGAATATAACTGTGAAAGAATGTGCACCTAAGTGAGGACCTATATCAAAGTCTTTATTTCATTTCACAATGGTTCCAGTGATAGTACAGAATTATATTGTACTTCTCAATTTATTGGTGCAACACAGTGAAGAATTTTATATCACAGCCACTGAACTTTAAAAGGGCTATGTGGCTTGGTGTTAAACCAACATTTCTAAATTAAATATGGACTAAGCTGATTTGAAATTTAAAACCACTTGAGAGTCATGCCTTCAGTGTTTCAGAAAAAAGTGATATAATTCCCACACAAGAGCACATCTGTTGAGCAAGCCCTGACATTATGTGCATATATGTGTGCAATAGAGTCTGCTTGCTTGTGTCAGTGAGAGCATGTGTAAGTCACAGTGTTACAGAGATAATATAGAACATAACAGGATTTTATTAAAAGATTCTTAAGAGCTATTTCATGTAGAAACAACAAATGAGACAAACTTACATTGCCATTAACTTACACTGGAATCTGGGAAAAATGGTGATTTTCTCCTTATAGGGACACTGGTCAGTACAAACATCTAATTATTTGATTGGAAAGTACTTCACTAGCTTAAGTTTTTCATTATTAATTTTTACTTTTGTGAATATTAAATAATATACAAGCATAAATAACTTTATCAAATAAAATTTAAGCCAAAGCTTCAACTTTTTCCTAAAATAATGATTTAATTAAATACATTGAAAATTTTTACTTGTTTCTAAAAATTTGAACCCATAAGCTGTAATTTCAGGAACCATCTACCTCTTCTGCTGAGAAAAGGTTCTTTTCAGATATGGAAACATACCCCAAAATACAATATCAGCAAAAACATGATAGAGCCAACCCAAATCAAAAATGGTGAATAATTCCAAGTTTAGACTGTCTTGAAGTCCTTAGAAATGACAGTGTTTGTCATCACAGTGGCATTTTAAAGGTAATTTGAAGGGGAAATAGTATGACATTGTAAGACTTGGGAACTGTTCTGCATTTTTGCTAAACATAAAGATTTTGACTTAATTGTTGACAACACCTATCTGATCCTAAAGATTTCAAATATGCCTTTAAACTTTTAACTAATACAGAACAGTTGCCAAATCTTATAATTTCAAGCCACTTCCCTTTAATTAAAATGTAGTATTTTTCATAATCCAGTCTTTAAGAGCATAGATCTTATAATTAAACATGGAATAAACTACATGTACTTGGGACTTGAAAAGCTGATATGACTCCTACCATAGGAAAGATGACAAATTGCAACACAATAATATATATTTTCTTTCAGTGGACATCTATTAAAAATATACAATTTATGTGTTTTGGGAAATACATTTTATGATTTTGTTTATTTAAAATTTTGTCAGTAAAGGATCTTTTAAATCTTACCACCTCTTAGCACTCATACATCTTTAGCATTTTCCATTCTTTTATATTTTGTTGTGTTTTGGGAACTGAGTATTCTGAAGAAGAAAGGTAGCCTGACAAAAAAGTGATCGAGCCAGCCCCCTAGATGGTAGGGATGACAGAAGGTGAAGAACTGTAGCTGCAGCTGACAACTTCTTTAATATGAATCACATAAATATTTACAATTCATGATTCAATAACTCTATGGGTGGCACAAAAACAGAAGCATTTGATGGTTTGTTTGAAATCTTGATCATTACTATTTTGATAGGAGTGTATTTTGATTAAGAAGTGTTTTTAACCAATTTATTTGTGTCTATTCTTTCTTGTATCTCATCATTATTTCTAATAGATAATTTCCTCTTGCAGTTTATTCATTTCATTGCATTTTTGTAAGAAATGTACAATTTGCGTGACCAAATATTAACCTCCTCTTTCGTTCTGTCATAATGTTTAGGTGTATGAATTTAAATTACACTTTCACTAAAATATATATGACAAAGTAATTTGACTATTTTTACAATGACATATATTAGTTGTCTTTTAAACATATAAGAATGACCATCCTTGCAAAATTGGCAAAGTAAAATAGTGTAAATTGTCTTATGAAATACAAAAATCTACAACAATCTGTTATTGTAGCATTTCATTTTCATTTTCTCAGATTTCATTTTTGCTTCCCTAATGTAACCAGAAGGATTTAAACAAGCAACTGGGGTGCATACTTCTTTCATTTAGACATAGTGAGTAATAAGGCAGACAATCCCCTAACCCATTATGCCTTCAAATGAGGAGTGGGAATATAGTTAGCATTCATAGCACAGGAAAAAAGTATACATAAATTATGACAGTGAAAATATAACATGAAGAACTTTAATCTATGAGTATTGAAATATTTACACAGTAGTTACATAGAAAATTAACTAACAGCAAGGGTCTTTAAGAGCTTCCTCTCTGTTATAGTACAATATGTGAATATTGATATTCATATATTTAGTACATTATTCAATATTTTCTGATTTTAGAGAAAAACCTTTATCATTTTTTAAACCGAGAATATAATCACTAAAGGGTAATTGGTTTTAAAAATAGACTTCCTTTAATCAGTGACAAAATTTTACTTCATAAGTAGCATAAATAAGAGAAAGGGAGCTTTTTGAAAACATGATATTTTCTTTAACAACTATGTTTTAATGCTTTCTGATTTTCTTATGAAAATGTGTATGCATGCATGTATGTGTGTGTTTACTAATTTTGGTATAAAAGATTTGATAGTTGTTTAGAGAAATATAATTAGAATCATTTCAAATGTCTATTTCCCTTTGAATTTGTTTCATACATCAATAATAAAAAAAGCTACAGAATCTGCTTGTCATATATCATACTGCAGTATATAAACAACTTACTGACTGGTTTTGCACAAGAGTAGGGCTCATAATTTTCCATCTTAAAATGACATATACAAATAAAAGAACTAAAGCATGGAAAGTAACATATTTTGTTCTTGTGAATAATGGTAACCTGATGCTATTGAATTACTGAACTGTGTCTGAGAACTAATGAAAAAATTTTCCCAGGAGAATCTTTATCCAGTGCACTTGGAGAGCACCTCAGGGACCTATTCTGAGTCTGTCACCTTCCCCGTCTCATTGGCACTCCACTTCTTTACCACCATTATACTGTGCAACCATTTCACTTCACACCTCACGATTAGAATATTAAAAGGAGAGAATACTATACAAAGTGTTTCAGATAGCAGAGTTGTTTTTGACACTTAGAATGGAAATTGTCACCAGAATATCACAAAGACATGAAAGTCTCCAACTGAGTAGAACATTTTAAAGCTTAAAGCTATTTTATTTTACAGCTAATGAAAACTTTCAAGTAATCTTTAAATGGCACATAATTCATTTACTCAGAGTTATTTAAGGGCTGCCTGATTGTAACCAAAAAGTATAAATGTACTTTTAAAGTTACTTAAAAATGTTCTATAGAAATTCAGCTTTGGTTATTATTATATTGATCTTTTTTGTTGGTTATTATTTTGTTTGATCTTATGTATAGTTAGATAGATGGTATTGTCCTAGACAGAAGGTGGCATTCTTGTATTGTTCAGTGGTTAAGAAGATCACTGTAACTGCAAGGTATTAATTACTATAGTGAATAAGAACAGTGATATTTTTTCTAGAACCAAGAGTGACATACTTAAAAGGGTATTCCTACTCCCTGTCTCTCTCTCTCTCTCTCTGTATATATATAATTATATATATATAAATTAAGGGATTAGTTTTTTTCAAGGTGAGAGATATTTTTTATCAGAAGTAAAATCCCTGCCACTAAAATGACAATGTTAATGTTGATCTGTTATTTTGTACTTTCAAATAGCATAATGATAGCTTCTATAGTTATGCTTTAACATATCTTTATAAAAAGGAATAAGCATTGCTTTTTCCACTGCTTTGGTCAAGGTATTAAATTAAGAGCATCACACACTCATGGAAAAGACCCTGCAATGCACATTTTGGGTTAGAATTTATTAGTTTTGCCAAAGACCTCAGCAGTTATCTGTGTATTTTGCAAAATATATTTTGCATAATAAATAAAATCATTTTGTTAAAAATATTACTGCTACAGTTACTTTTGTCCCACATTAGACAATCTTCACTCCTCTTAACAAGTAGTCAAATTCATATGTTCACATGGACAAATATTATTGGAGTTAAAATTTTATAGTATAAGCTTCCAGAACCATTGTCTTTCCATAACACCGTCTCTTCTTTTTCCTATAGCTTAAGATGTTTCCTTATTGAAAATTGTTTGGGCTAGAAAAGAATGTAGTTCTGGTTTGGTCATTTGGATTTTCACTATAAACTTGCATGCTAGCACTGGTATTTTTTTAAAACATTGTATCACTGAATTTACCTAGTATATTGGTACTTTCTTTTCAGAACCATATTCAGAGAACAAGGTGATTAAAGCACATTCTAAAATCCCCTAGTTTCCTTTAGAACAATCCAAAAGAATCACTCTGACAAAAGGACTGAAAACACTTCTGGGCACAGTGGCAAGTTTAAATGCTTGGAATCCATTTGTAATGATGAGCATTTTGGATGCAATTATCCATGGTGAACTATCCATCTTGAGGGAAGACTTATGAAAAAAATCATGTAAGATTATTAATCCAGTAAATCCAGGGTAAAGGAACAGGATGAATTGAACTCAGTCTCCTGGTGTTGTTCATGTTTTAGTGTTCATTGAGCATCTATGTTTTTGCTACATTTGATCCATTTTATATTATATGCTGGGATAAGAGCTAAAATAAGATAAAAGTTATCCCTCTATCTTATGGATCATTCTTTATATTTCAAAGAGACTTAAGAGCTGAATTTTGACTCTTTTTCTTTGTTATGAATTAAAAATATTATTTTAATATATAATGTAAGTCCATTACTGTGTCTATTCATTTAATATGATAGAATCAAGAAAAGGAGAACCAGAATGCTCTATTTTCTGGTATAATATTTTTATTTAAATATCAAGTATTAAAGTGATACTGGAGAGGTAAATTTACAATGCTTTTCCATGTGGGTATCTTGAGCTTAAGTATATTAAACCTTGTGAATCTCAAGAGGTAATGATTCAAAATATAATTCACATGAGGGTGTTAAACACACACTCATAATAAGCCCACATAAGCCATCCATTTCAAGAGTTTCCTTTATTTTCTATGCCAGAGTCACAAAATAACTTCAAAATTTGTTCCAGAGATAAAATCAAAAGTCCACCTCACATACACAAAAAAGACATCTCTATGGATTTAAGCCAAGATCTGATTATGCAGGAGCAGCTTATTTGGCTCATGAGTAAGTACAGTTCGCTACTTCTGGCCATGTTTAACTACAAGGAACTGACCCTCATTTTCATCCCTCAGCCTGTTCTGAAGGATGTGAAAAACAAACAACAAGTTTACTCATGTGGCTTTGAATTAGCTCTTATTTAATTCATCGTCTTTAGAAGTAGGAAAAAATAAGAAAGCTTTTCCATGTGCAGGGATTTGGGGATTTATTACCTTTCTTCTCTTTTCCATTTCTTTTTCCCCTTGATAAAATTTCTGGTCTTTTTTCATTTGTGTGGTCTATGTTTCACTCTTTCAAACCACTTCTAGATACATGGGCAAGGTGGTGGGGTGTACAGAAATGGATTTCTATCCAGAGCACAACTTAGAATCTGGAAGACCACAGGTCACCACCCTGGCCAGAATACTTTAGCTGAAAGTGTCTCCACACAACTTAGGCCCACACAGAATGGCAGCATTCCAGAGGAGGGGTGTTTTTATAGGCAAGCATTGTGTTTATCCTGTGTCAGTGCTCTAACTTGCATAAGCAATTAAAGTTTATTTTATTAACACTTCTTAAAAGTTTTTCTCAATTGCAGTTTACATTCAATATTATTTTGTATTAGTTTCAAGAGTATGGCATAATGGTTGGACAATCATATACTTTACAAAGTGTTCCTCCTGATACATCCAGCTAAATTGGTACTATACATAGTTATTATAACATTACTGACTATATTCTATGCTATGATGTATATAATGTATTGGAATATAAAGAATAATGCAAATGAACAAAAAAGAAAAAAAATTGGAAAAAACTCACAAAGAAGGGAATGATGGTTTCCAGAGGAGAGTGGGCTTTGTGGAACTGGGTGAACAAGGTATATTGATTGAAAACTACAGGTTGGTAGTTAATGCCTACTTCTTTTTTTTTTTTTTTAATTTACTGCACCTGAACCTGCTACAGTCCATTTGATACATAAAATTTTAATTTTGGTATTAACCTATCCTTGTAAATGAGACTTTTGGGGCAAACAACAAAGAAACAAAAGAAGAGATGTTCTCATCTCTTCTTTTGAAGAGCAGATCATGTCAGATGAACCATTTCCTTCAAAGGAAACAGAATGAGAGAAATAATAATAGTATAGAACTCTGTAGAATTGATTAGGAATGACTACAAAATGGTTTCTACAAAAGGTACAATGTATGTGCCAGTAGAAAAGATTGTGAAAACTTTGAAAAAACTTTTGACTCAGAATTGAATTCATGCAAATAGGGACAATTTGAACTTAATTTATCAATCAGTTCAATTCATAGTAAGATAATATTATTAAAGAAGTGTCATGCTTTTTGTAGCTAGTTTTCTACGTAAGTATTTTGGCATTTTATTTTCAGTGTGAATGAACCTAGCTGACAGTGTCAATCACACTCAATTTATTTTAGCAGTTTTATAAATTGACATATGTTTTATATTTCTGTTGTTTTAATAATCCATGGCTGAACTGATTTCCCCGCATTATATTACTATAATTTTAAAGTGTCATTAGAGAACAGGAGATTTTGTTTTCTCATGATCTTATGCAGTTGAAAAGAAAAATTCTTTGAGGTGGTTTTGGAGAGATTTCCTTTGGCTATGCCTACGTAATGTTAAATAAACAGTGAAAAGTAGAAAAATTCAGTCAATTCCCCTTGTTGTTGGCTACTAGACACCAAATAAGAGTTTAACTCAAAACAATACATCAATGTATTCAATTAAAGTAACTTGTCAATTTAGTTCAATTAGTCAAAATCTGTGCACACTGTTAACAGTCTTTGCTACTCGAAGACTGTACACTGTAGGAAAAGTAAGTTCAGTGCTACATGAGCCTCAGTCTAGTGTCTTTTTCTCAAAGATTCTCCATCAAATCCTAATACACAATAAAAAATGAAGAGTAATTAGATTTCTTTTCTCCACTAGTTTTGCATGGAGGTCTAGATTTTGGGCTCTTTTCATTATGCAAATTACCAAATATTTAGGAGTTAATTCCTGAGAAGTATAAATAAATGAGAAACAATTCTACATTCAAGAAGATTTGCATTAGTGAGGGGAGATTGCCCCAAACTGATTTAACAAGTACCATGTTGTAGGAAATTAATACAGAAGTAGAAGCAAAATTTTTAGAAAAGTGCAAGCAAAATGAGGAAAGAGTTTATAAAAGAATGAGCACTAGAGACTGCATTTTAGGGATTAAATTTAAAATTTGGGGGAAAAGCATTTAGACAAGAGGAATAATATGAGGAAAATACTAATTTACGTGAGAAAGTGAGTTTCTGTTTCAGTGTATATTGTATAAAGAGTTATAATAAACATTTCAGAACCTGAAAGGGATGACACATAAAATGGTTATAGCTAAAATTATTTACTATAAGCTCCATAGCAAGATATTTTATAACCTTATATTTTCAACAAAAATTCCAAGTTTAAAGCTAGTAGTGTATGGCTAGTCAATTCATTTTCAGTCTCAGATATAGTGAACTATTTTTGTGTTATATATCATTCAGTGACAAGCCACACTTATCTGATACACATTATGATTTTAAAAAGTTAAGAAATGCCGTAACTACAGTGAAGTACCTGTATTAAAACTTAGTGTTTTATATCTAAAGACAAGGAAGAAAAATATTTCAACAAACATAGTTATAGATGCATTACCCATTACTCTTTTTGATAGTAAAAACTAGAAAATGAACATCCTATGACTAAGGACTTGACAGAGGAATCATTATGATTTTCAATTACTATTCTCAAATTTTCTGAGTTTGTGGGGTTCTGCTGGTATTCTGGGACCCATTTGCTGGACACATTGAAATCTTACCTCAGCACTGCAAAGGCACAGTGTTTCCTGGATTCAATACTCACTTGCTAGGATTCAATGAGGAGAAACACAACAACTGATTTCAATCCTGGCACATTAGCTAAATTAAGAGGTCTTTGTTTATATGAATCTGGACATGTAGTTATTGAGGGAAATGAAACTTAATCCTTCTCGAAAAGCCCACCAACACATTTCTTTCTTCTGTGTGTGTTGCTTTATTGAGAAGTTTCCAACCGCAGTATGATACTACATAAACTCTGTGTCAAATTTACACGTTTCACCTCCTCACACAACCACAGAATTACAACTAGATATAAAAAATATGTAAAATAATAACACCAGGAAAAATATTGGGAGGGATACCTTGGGAGCAAGTGATCCCAGCACCAGGCCAGACCACACAGCCCAGGGTTCCAGTGCCAGGAAGATAAATACCCATAACTTCTGGCTGTAAATAGCAGTAGGGGTTGGGGCAGCAGAAGAAACAGCTAGATTTCCAGAGACTCTGCTTAAAAGACCCACACAGACTTAGAAAGTACACAGGCCCAGCCCTTCTGGAATTTAGCTCCAGGGCAACAGCTCAAAGGGCTTTAGTCATATATGTGAAATGGGTGAAGTGACTGGGAACAGGGAGAGTGCCAGGGTAAACTCCAGAAGATAGACAGCAGCATTGTTCCCTCTATGAGCCCTGCCCCCACACAGAGCCACACAGCAGTGAAGCAGGTTGCCTCACCCTGGTCATTACCTAAGGCTCTGCCCCACACAATGTACAAGTGCCTTTTCTACAATAGGTCACTCTACTAAGACAGGGAGTCAGAGAACTCTACCTAATACACAGAAACAAACACAGGGAGGTTGCCAAATTGAGGAGAAAAAGAAATATGGCCCAAATGAAAGAACAGAACAAAACCCCAGAAAAACAACTAAATGAAATGACCTCTCAGAGTCAGAGTACAAAACATTGGAATCAACCTCTCAGATTCAGAGTACAGAACATTGGCGTTCAGGATACTCAAAGAGCTCATTGAGTACAGCAACAACATAAAGGAAGAAATGAAGGTCACACTAAGTGAAATAAAGAAAAATATGTAGGAAACCATCATGGAGAAGAGGAAGCCTGAATTGAAATTACTGGTTTGAAATATAAAGAAGAAATAAACATTCAACCAGAACAGCAAGAAGAAAAATAATTAAAAAACAAACAAATAAAAAATGAGGATAGTATAAGGAGTCACTAGGAAATCTCTAAATGTACCAACATCCAAATCATGGTGATGCCAGAAGGAGAAGAGGAAGAGCAAGAAATTGAAAACTTATTTGAAAAAATAATGAAAGAAAACTTCCCTAATTTGGCAAAGGAAGTAGACATACAAGTCTAAGAGTCCCAAACAAGTTGGACACAAAAAGGGCCACACCAAAATACATCATAAGTAAAATGCCAAGGCTAAAGATAAAGACAGAATCTTAAAAGCAGCAAAGGAAAAAGCAGAGAATTACCTACAAAGGAGTTACCATGAGACTATCATCTGATTTCTCAAAAGAAATTTTTCAGGTAAGAAGGGACTGGAGAGAAATATTCAAAGTGAAGAAAAGGAAGGACCTACACCCTAGATTACTCTATCCTGAAAAGTTATCATTTAGAATTGAAAGACAGGTGAAGTGTTTCCCAGATAAGGTAAAGCTAAAGGAGTTCATCATCACCAAGACATTACTACATGAAATGTTAAATGAACTTATTTAAGAAAAAGATCAAAACCATGAACATTAAAATGGAAACAAATTCACAACTATCAACAACCGTATCTAAAAAACCAAACAAACAAACAAACAAAAAAAAAAACCTAATCAAGCAACCAGAAGAGGAACAGAATCATAGATATGGAGATCATTTGGAGGGTTATCAGTTCAGAGGGGGAAGGTCAAAAATGGGAGAAAGGTGCAGGGAATAAGAAGCATAAATGGTAGTTACAAAATAGGGGGGTGTTAAGAATAATATAAGAAATGGAGAAGCCAAAGAACTTGTATGCACGACCCACGGACATGAACTAAGGAGGGTATTGCTGGAGGCAAGGGGAAGTTGGGGGAAAAGGGGGGTAAATCAAGGGAACTGTAGTGGCATAATCAATAAAATATATTTAAAAATAAACTCTGTCAAATTGATTTGTTATAAGTAGCATCTAGCTCATGGGACCTGATGCTAAATCAATAATAAAGTTTCTCATACTCACCATAATTTTTCTTAGGTTTCAAATTGGCATTCTTTGAAATTCTGTGAATCAGAGGGCTCTAGTACTGTGGTTCAAAATAGACTGTAGAAACATCACATCCTTCCAAGTGAAGGGTTCAAACTGCCCATTTGATTTATCGAATCATTTGTACAGTAAGACTAAAAGACAGTGCTACCATAGACAGTCAGTTGGAATGTGGACATCCAATAGCAGGGTGAGAGCCAATCCCGGCTGGCCACTTCAGTGGAGCAGGACATATAAGGGCTACACAGAGAATGCAGGAACACTTGGATTCAGGGGTGCCCCATGGATTCCAACTAGCTGCCATGAATGTATGGGTGCCATATTTACCATTGGTTGACAGACTGAGGGCTGTGGAATCACCAGGATTCCTGATGGAGGGTCCTAAAGTGCACCCCCAACAATGACCCTGCTACCATAGACAGGGAATTCCAGGAATGTCTCTCCTTGGCCAAGATTGCAGAGGGCAAAGTTTTTACACTGAGTGCACCAAAAGCTAGAAAGATGAATGGATAGGTCCCAAGTGCACGAAAGCTAAAGATAACTGGACAGGTCCTAAGTACAATAAAACACAGTAAAGTATTAGGAAAAAATGTTCTCCCCTTCATATCCCTACCCAGGAGTGTCCAACCCACAGCCCATGGGCCACATGTGGCCCAGGGTGGCTATGAATGAAGCCCAACACAAAATTGTAAATTTACTTAAAACCTTTTTTTTTGCTCATCAGTTTTCATTAGAGTTTGTGTATTTAAAGTATGGTCTAAGACAACTCTTCTTCTTCCAGTGAGGCCCATAGATGGCAAAAGGTTGGACACCACTGCTAAGTACTGCAGGCTGCAACAGAAAGTGGGGATACTTTCTGAATAATTCATCATTCTCTGAGGTCATAGAACCTCAATAAACCTCTCTCATTTTGCACCAGCATTTGCCACATGAATTTGGCTTTAATGGTGACAGGCAGCCCAACTGCATTTTGGTTACATTTTTGGCAAGTGGGAATGTGTGGACCTTGCTAAGTCTTGAAGGGCCAAATTTTAGCACATTGGTCCATGTATAGCTATAGTCCCATGACCAAGAAGGATTTTTGTTTAACGTAACACTGCTTGGCATATGCATACTTTGGATGTTGTGGGAAAATAACTCCTAAGTGATTTTCTAAATTACTGTACCATCATTCAGTTAGAATTATTTTACCAGTGGTCAGGGAATGAGACAAACGCTTTTATGTTCAGATGTTTATGTATTTTCATAATAAGGATTTGGCAAAGAAAAAGAACAAACTTATGATGCAGAGAAAGGAATTGGCCCATCCATGATAGTAAAACACAGGAAGGAAAAAAATGAGGAAATGAGTATCTTTAACGTCCTAAACCTGGGGAGACATAGGATTAGCAGCAAAAATAATCCCCCCCACCATCCACTCTGATAGATACCACTGAAATAGGGCCCAGAGGGGGACAATCCCACCCCTATATGATGAAAAATGCTCTCCCCCATCAAAGACCTGGCAGGACACCTAATTTGGCAGGGAACATCCCTATTCAAAGCAAAATAATTCCATTTGAGGCAATAACCTACAGGTGGAATTAACCAGGAAGGCCAGCCAGCTGGTCACTACTGGGCTCATACTCTATTTTCCATTTTAGATTTACTGAATTGGAAGAATTACAATCTCTCATATAGGGAGGATCCTCAGAAAATGGCACATCTTTTCCTCTCCATTTTTGCCACCCGCCATGCAAACTGGGCAGACATGCAGGATCTCCTTAACATTTTGCTAATGGCAGATGAATGGCTGCCAGTTATAAATAAGGTTAACAAATAGGTACATTGCCTCCATCTAGAGAATTCCAACAGGTCCCTCAAACTAGCCATAGTGATTCCCTTGAGAGAGCCCAACTGGAACCAGAATGGAGGGGACCTAGCCTTCCTAGAACATTACATAAGGTACATATTGGAAGGGCTTAAGAAAAGGATATCTAAACAAATAACCTGAATATGATACAGTTCATTCAACAGAAACCAAATGAAGATTCTTCTGAATATTTAGAAAGGATTTATTAACCCTATAGAAAGTGCACACTGATGCTGACTCACAGGCACCAGAACATCTCAGGCATCCACAGTCTGAAATCTTTTCTGTTTCAAAGGTGATTTTAGTTTTTGGAAAAGCCAGAAGTCACAGTGCTCCAAATCTGGGCTCTAGGGGGGCTGAGTTACCTGGGTGATTTGATGTTTTGCTAAAATCCCTGCACAAGATGTGATGCATGAGCGGGTGCATTGTCATGATGAAGCTGCCAATCGCCAGTTGCCCATAGCTGTGGGCTTCTAAATCATCCGAATAGTTTCCACAGAGAAATGTTTAAGCTTAACACAAAATTTGATTCAGATTCATTGCTGTATTCACTCAGTCATTTTAAATTCGAAAGCCACACAGTGCCCATGCTCATTCAACAGCATCTAGGTTCCCCACTGACTAGCACAAGGAAGTTTTCATTGTTCACACATGTGCATTCCAGTCCAATCTCCTTGGCTGCCAGGTTATATCAATGTCACACAAACTGTCCTCCCTATATTAATAATGGCTTGACTTTTTCCAGACAGACCTCAGAATAAATATATGTATGTATATATATCATGCATGCTACAATCTTCTTTTTTTTAGCTTTTTTTTTTAATTTATCGTTATTAAATTACAGTTGTATGCCTTTTCTCCCCATCCCTCCACCCCACCCAAACAGAAGCCCGAACAGGGACCTGAACCCTGGACCCTCAGATTAAAAGTCTGATGCTCTACCAACTGAGCTATCCAGGCATTAAACAGAAAAGTTAAAATAACTTTGTATTTTGCTGTTCTGGTTTAGATAATGACTACTTAAGGACTTCTAATTCCTTTTTTGATGAGTCCTTCAAACTCATCTCCTATTAAGATACTCTTTAAATGTATTTTAGTAATTTACCCCAGAAGGAATTATAAGAAACAATGTATTAACTCTGAGGTTTTTTTAATCTAATAATTTTCATAATTTTCCTAAACTTCAGCAGTTGTAAATTGTGTAATATCTAGCATATTCTTAATATCACAGGTAAATATAGCTTAAATAAATTTAAAGCAGAATAACTTATATCAGAAGTAAATTAATATAAACTCATTGGAAATGGTGGAAAAAGAATGTCTGAAAATCTGCTTCTCCATGGTAATAGAAGGAACAAACAGTAGCGAAAATTATAAAAACCAACTTTTTCAGAATCTTAACAATTTATCTAAAGACTTACAAAAAACCAAAGAGCATTTACCACCCAAAAATGGCTAAATCTTGGTAGGAAGAGTGAATTTTGTACCATTTAAAATTTCCCTATTCCTATGTCCCTCCCCTAAGTGCAGAGCACTCTCGAAAACCAGCAGCTTCACAACTATGGTGGCTGTAGAAATTAACACTGTAGTATCCATTGGGAGGGATAGATGAGTTTGGAAATACTTAAAAGCCCCACTCCACAGAGAAATATCACAGTTTGGAAGCTCCCTGAAAGCTTAATTTTCAGGGTTTGCTTTTATTTGATCTGACTCAGAGATTGCTTGTTGTGAACAACTATATTCCTAGAGCATTTGCTAAAAATAATCAGTGGCAATTACTTAATATCAAAGAAGCCTGAAGTGAAGCTAAACAGTGCTAAAAAGAAAGTGACAAAAATAATCTTAGAGATTCCAGAGGATTATGTTTCCATTAATGGCTCTGTAAAGCTACGATATATCCCTTAGGATCTATAATGCCAAGTTTATGTGCAGAACTGTGCACATCTTAAGAAAAAATTGAAAATGCCTTAATGGTTCACCTCTAGCTGACCTTGAGACTTTCCATAAGCAAGAATAAAAGACTGAGACAGAATACAAGATTGCCAGTTGAAGCATTGAAACATGCCTTCATACATATTGAGAACAACTTGACTATTATAAATAACACTACAATAAACATAGGGTGCAGGTCTGTCCAGAAAATGCTCAGTCATTGTTAAAATAATGAGAATGGTTTGTACATCATGTAACCTGGCAGCCAAGGAGAGCGGACTGGAATGTGTATGCACAAACAATGATGACTTCACTGTACTAGTCACTAGGAGTGGTGGACACCATTCAGTGAGCATGTGTACTGTGTGGCCATCACCTTTGAAAGGAAAGAGATTTCAGACTGTAAATGAGATTCCAGAAAATACGATGGAGCAGCTGATAGTAATTGGGAGAACTATGTGAGCACCCAAGGTGCTTACTTTGAAGGGGACTGAGGGATCATTGACCTATGTACAATATTTCTGCTATTTTTCATCTTTTTCAATAAATGTCTCTATTTTTCATATTATGTATGCCTCCTGGAAAGATCTCATATAATCTTTGGGATCATTTTATGTCCAGAAATTGTTCAGCCATGTAATATGTTTCATAAGGCCTTGCAGTATAGTTTGATATCAGGTAGCATAATTCCTCCACCTTTGTTTTTCTCAAGATTGCTGTGTCTTTTCAAGATCTTTTGTGATTTTATATAAATATTTGAAATATTTGTTCTAGTTCTGTAAAATATAACATTGGTAATTTTGTAGAAATCATGTTATATGCAGAGATTACTTTGGGTAGTATGGACATTTTAATTATATTAATTTTCCCTCTCCATGAACACTGTATATGCTTCCACTTCTATGTATCTTCTTTAATTTCTTTCTTCAGTGTCTTATAATTTTCCATATATATATTTTACTTCCTTGATTAAATTTATTTCTAAGTATTTTTTATGCAACTGTAAATGGGATTGCTTTCTTACTTTCTCTTTCTGATAGATAGTGATTTATAAAAATGCAAATGATTTCTAGATATTTATTTTGGATCTTGCTACTTTACTAAATGCATTTATTAGTTCTAGAAGGTTTTTTTTTCTTTTTTGATGGTATCTTTGGTATTCTCTACATAAAGTATCATGTCACATTACTAATTTCTTTCTAATTTGGGTGTCTTCTTTCTTCTTCTTGACTGATTTCTGTGGCTAGGACTTCCAGTACTATGTTGAATCAAAGAGGGGAAAGCAGACATTGCTGTCTTACTCCTGATCTTAAAGGAAACACTTATAATTTTGGTCCACTGAATATGGCGTTGGCTGTGGGTTTGTCATATATGAGCTTTATTGTGGTGAGTTATGATCTCTCTATTTACACTCAGCTGAAAGTTTTTTATCATACATCATTGCTGAATTGTATGAAGTGCTTTTTCTGCGTCTATGGAAACAATAGTATGATTTTTATTCTTCATTTTTTATGTAGTATATCATGTTTATTTGTGGATACTGTTCTAACCTTGAATCTTTGGAATAAATCTCACTTCTCACTTGGTCATAGTGTATGGTCTTTTTAATGTATTGCTGGATTCTGTTCACTAATACTTTGTTGAGGATTTTTGGCATCTATGCTCATCAGAAATTTCAGCCAATATTTTTCTTTCTTTTTAATTTAATTTAATTTTTTGTAGTGTCTTAACCTAGTTTTGGAATTAGGATAATACTGGGCTCATTAAATGAGCTTTGGAATCTTTCTTCCTTGAATGTTTTAGAAGAGTTTGAGAAGATGAAGTGTTAGTTCTTTCAATGTTTGGTAAAAATTCATCTCTGAAGACATCCAGTCGAGCCCACGACATTTGTTTGTCGAGAGTTTTTGTTTGTTTGTTTTTATTGCATTCATTTAACTAGTTGTAATCAGTCTATTTAGATATTTTGATTTTTCCTGATTTAGTTTTAAAAACTAAATTGTATGTTTCTAGAATATTTTCCTTTTCATCCAGATTGTCCAATTTGTTATCATATAATTGTTTGTGGTATATTCTTACAATCTTTTGTATTCTTGTGGTGTCAGATGTTACTTCTCCTATTTCATTTCTGATTGTATTCATTTGGATCCTCTTTTTCCTTCTTGATGAGCCTGATTAATGGCTTGTCAATCTTGATTATCTTTTCAAAAAAACAGCTCTTATTTTCATTATTATTTTTTCTATTTTTTAAATTGTATTTTAGGGCATTGTTCAATGCTGTAATATCTTTGTTGATATTTTGTTTGGAAGATCTATCCATTTTTGACAGTGGGGTGTTGAAATCCCCTACCATAATTGTGTTGCTATCAATATCTTTTCTTGAATCAATCTAAGTACCATCAGTAAATGAGTGGAACAAAAAACTATGGTATATTTACACAATGGAATTCTATGCACCAGAAAGAAAGAAGGAGCTCCTACCCTTTGCAACAGCATGGATGGAACTGGAGAGCATTTTGCTAAGACAAATAAGCCATGTGGTGAAAGACAAATACCATATGATCTCACCTTTAAGTGGAACCTAATCAACAAAACAAACAAGCAAGCAAAATATAACCAAAGACACTGAAATTGAGAACAGGCTAACAGTGACCAGAGGGAGAGGGGAGGGGATAATGGGAGAAAAGGGTGAAGGGTTTACAGGAACAATTATAAAGGACACATGGATAATAACAAGGTGGGGAGGTTGGAAAAAGGGGAAGGAGGTGGGGAGGGCTGGAGTGGTGGGGAGGAGTGGGAGGAAAAGGCAGAACACTGTACTTGAACAACAATAAAAAAGTAAGAAAATAAATTAAAATGAAAATAAATAAATAAATTATATTTTATACATTTCTGCTCTGATCCTTTCTTCTGCTTACTTTGGGCTTTGATTTTTATGCTTTTCTAGTTCTTTAAGTATAAATTTAGAATGTTTATTTGAAATTTTTCTTGTTTTTTGAGGGGGGTTTATAATTTTTGAATTTTTCTCTTAAGACTTCTTTCACTGTGTCCCATAGATTTTGGGTTGTTGTGTCCTCATTTTCATTGATTTCAAGGTCTCTTAATATCTTCCTTAATTTCATTAACAAATGATTTGTTTAATAAAATATTATTTAGCCCCTTTTAGTTCATGTGCTTTCCTGTTCTTTTCTCATGATTGATTTCTAGTTTCATACTATGGGTTGGCCAAAAAAGTTCATTTGTATTTTCTGTAAGATGGTTCAGACAGCACTTAATTGTCTTTAACTTCATTTGAAACATTTTTTTAGATTGCATTGTGACAAATATCATATCAGTGTGAATTAAAAAAATACATCAAAATTGGTGAATTTTTGTGTAGCAATTTTAATATTGAAGATAGAAGAAAATAAGCAACATTTTTGGCATGTTATACCTTATTATTTCAAGAAAGGTAAAAACAGACGTGAAACACAAAAATAGATTTTGCAGTGTATGGAGAAGTTGCTGTGACTGAATGTATCAAACATAGTTTGTGAAGCTTTCTGCTGGAGATTTCTCGCTGGATGATGCTCCACAGCTGGGCAGACCAGTTGAACTTGATAGAGATCAAATAGAGATATTAATTGATAAAAATCAATGTTATACCATACAGAAGATAGCCAACATTCTCAAAATGTCCAAATCAATGAAGTTATTCATGAAAATGAAAAATATGTCTTTTATTTTATGGAAAAAATGAAATGGACTTCTGGCCAACCCAATAATATTGTCAGAGAAGATGCTTGATATTATTTCAATCTTCTTAAATTGCTTGAGACTTGTTTTGTGTCCTAACATGTGGTCTATCTTAGAAAATGTTCATGTGCACTTGAAAAAAGTATGTATTCTGCTGCTTTGAGGTAAAATGTTCAGTAGATATCAATTGAATCCATTTGATCAAGTGTGTCATTTAAAGCTGCTGTTTACTTATTTTTTCATCCTGCAAGATCTATCATAGATGTCAATGGGGGTGTTAAAATCACCTACTGTAACTATATTACTCTCAATCTCTCTCTTTATGTCCATTAAGATTTGTTATATATATTTAAGCTAAATATATTTAGTTGCTCCTGTGTTGAGTGCATAGATGTTTACAAGGGACAACCTCTTGTTGGATAATCTTTTTATCATTATTTGGTGTCCTTCTTTGTCTCGTACCTTAGCTTTTGTTTTAAAGTCTATTTTATCAGATATAAGTATTGCTACCTTAGCTTTTTTTCATTTGCATTTGCATTAAATATCTTATTCCATTACTTTATTTTAATCTGTGTGTGTCTTTTGTTCTAATGTGGTTGTCCTGTAGACCACATGTATATGGGTCTTTTTTACTTGTCCATTCAGCTACTCTATGTCTTTTGATTGGAGCATTGAATCCATTTAAACTTATAGTGATTATTGATAGGTGCATACTTATTTCCACTTTTTTCTCTATAATTATATTCCTGTGCTTTTATCTTCTTCTTCTTAAAGAACCTTTTAACATTTCCTATAATACTGGTTAATACACTTCTTTAGATTTTTCTAGTCAGGGAAGCTATTTCACCTTCAATTTTAAATCATAGCTTTGCTGGATAAAGTAGTTTTTGCTTTTCATCATTTTGAATATTCCATACCATTCTCTTTTAGCCTGAATTGTTTCTGTTGAATTATCTAGCAGTCTTATGGGTGCTCCCTTGTAGGTAACTAACTTTCTCTTGCTGCTTTCAAGGTTCTTTGTCTTTAATTTTTGCCATTTTAATTATGTCTTGGTGTGGGTCTCTTTGGCTTTATATTGTTTGGTAATCTCTCTGCTTCTTGGACATGTGTGTCTTTTTACTTTAGTAGGTTAGGGATATTTTCAGTCATTCTTTCTTCAAATATGTTCTCAGTCCCTTGGTCTCTCTCTTTTCCTTCTTATACCTGTATGTTGCAGTTGTTATCATGCTCCATGTTGTTTAAAAAGTCTCTTAAATCATCCTTATTTATTTTAATTCATTTCTTCATTTTTGCTGCTCTGATTGAGTATTTTCTCTTGACATATCTTCCAAATTGACCATCCATTTCATCTAACCTACTCTTTATTCCTTCTAGGATAGCCTTAATTTCAGGTATTGTATACTTTATGTCTAATTGGTTCCTTTTTATGGTTTCCATTTCCTTTTTCATGCTGTGAAGTTCTCACTAAGTTCCTTGAGTATCCTTATAACCATTTATTTTGAACTCTGTATCTGGTAAATTGCTTGTCTCCATTTCATTTAGCTCTTTTTCTGGAGATTTCTCCATTTAAAAAAAAATTGGAATGTTTCTTTGTTTCCTTATAGGCTACTTCTTTGTGTTTGTCTCTATGTATTAGACAAATCTGCTATTACTTCTCAGTTTTTGGAGGTAGGGTGGCCTTATGCAGTTTTTGGCCTGTGCACCTTTGAGTCAGTCTCCTTGATCACATAAGCTGGGTGCTCCAATAATATCGTTTTTATTTGTTACATGATCCCTCCTATTGTGATTGAGTCTGATTGTTAACAGCCCTTTTTTTTGCAAAGTGTCAACTCTCAGCTTAGCTGAATGTAAAGATCAACCCTAGACACCGAGTTGTAAGTTTTTTGCAGGTACTGACCACATGAAGTAGAATTTTCCTCAGCAAGGTCTGGAGCCTGCCAGGATCTCTGTTTGTATATGCCATTGTGAAGCTACTTGGATTCTGTTCTGATGTTGTCTGAAGTTAGCAACTGAGTTTTGGGAGGGAGTCTGGTGTAGATCAATATTATGTGCTGCCTGTGACTGGCCCTGGAGAGCCTATTTGTAGCTACAAAGAAATCCATAGTTAGTGGCTGCCTCTGTTGAACCTTGGTATGTGTGGGAAGGACCACGCCACATACCAAGGCTTGCTTCCACCACCACTGAGCCTGGGGGAAGTTCAACTAAAACCCCACAAAACCCCAATATACACCTCCACCTGCTTCCACCTGCCTACTGCCTACTAGACTCAATCATTGAAATATCCTCTGGTGGTAATTTAGTTGCATGAGGTAAGTTCTCTGTAAGTTACCAGGTAGGGGTAGTGGTGTTTATCAGACTGATACAAGTTCAAACTCTTGCCAGTGCTGGGTCTGAGTCTCTCAGCAAAGTCCCAGGTTATACCAAGTTGAGCTGCCACTCGCTGGGTTCTAGCAGAATTTTGTGCTGGGACAGGTTCTCAAGGGGTCTTCAGGGTGAGGCAAGCAGTGTTTATCAGGTTCAAACAGTCCAGGATTTGTCCATGTGAAGGGAAGTGTCTCCATTGTTCAAGATTGTGAGGGAAAAATGATCCCATCCTAGAGCTACACAACTCAGTCAACCAGATCTTTCCTGGACTGCCTGAGAACCTGACTTTAGCAGGGCAGGGCCACCAGGAGTTGGGAAAGTGGGGCTGAAGCACCAGTCAGGCTTATGGGAAGGTTGGGATAATGACAACACCCCAAAACCACACAACTCAGTCACTGACACCTCCTAAGATACCTGAGACCTCTACATCCCAGCCCACACAATTGACTTTTCAACAGACAATGAGCACTGAAGGGTGGGGTGACAAGGAATTCAGTTGGTGCAGTTATTTTCAGTCTCCCAACCTGATGTTATCAGATGGAAAGTGTTCCACCTAAGAAAGATGATGTCTGTGGTACGAGAGAGAGGTTCAGTACAGGGATCCTCATGGCTGTCCCTTCAGCTCTCTCCCTGGAACCACAAACTCTAGTTTCTCCTCATATGACTCTAGCATGCTCCACCCTCCCTCTGCCAGAGGCCATGGAGAGTGTCTACCAACTAAGTTTTCTGTGGTGGTCCTTTAAGAAGATGCCTGTGTCTCTAACAGAGTTCCATCTCTTCTTGACAGACAGATTCCTGTTGATTTTTAGACTGATATTATGTAAGTATTTCTTCTTGGCTCTGGTGCTCAGGGCTGGGGATCCCAGCATGGGGTTGAGACCCCATGATCCTCAGAGGGAGCTTCCGAGATCCTGGATATCTCTCCTGAATCTCAGCCACCACCCATGAAAGTTGTGCCAGTTCTTTTCACATCTTTGTCATACCAGTCTTAATGTGGGTTCTTCTATAAACCCTTGGTTATAAGACTGTTGTTGTTCAGCTAGTCTTCAGTTGGTTATTCAGGTTAACTTTTTAATATTTTACTTGTAATTTTAATTTGGTCCTGGGAGAAGGTGAGTGTAACTTCTACCTACTCTACCACAATGTTGGATCCACTCCTTCTGCCCATTTTTTTAATTGAATTGTTTTTTGTTTTTGTCTTTGTGGGTTTTTTTGGTGTTGCATTGTATGAGTTCTTTATATATTTTGATATTAACCCTTGTGGAAGCTATTTGCAAATATCTTCTCCCATTTGTCTTGCTGCCATTGTGGATTTTTTTTTGGGGGGGGCAGTTTATTTTGCTGTGCAGAAGCTATTTAGTTTGCATAGTCCCATTAAGTTATTTTGCCTTTACTGTCCTTGCCTTTGCGGTCAAATTCATAAAATATTCTCTAAGATCAAGGTCCATATGTTTAGGAAGTTTTTAAAAGTCCATTATGCATTAATAAATATGGCCATACCATAGGAATACTGATATGTTCTTTTCAGAGAAGCTTTCCAAACTTTAGACAAAAAATATTAACAAATTAAAAAGTAGAAAAAATTAGGTGTACATTAATCTATTGACACTAAAAATTCATTTCTTGCATGCATATCTCATTGCCTTCTTTTGCATATATGTGTAATAAAACAATTTTAAGGAAAAGTAAAGCTTAAATTTAAGAGGAAATAAATTAATATTCTTCTTTAAAATATAACAATTTAATCTGTCTCTCTTTAAATGTATCTCTTTTTGTATCTTTTGAAAAATCTTTTGATTTTGCTCATCCATAGCAGCATCATAAACACCAAAGAGTGGCACTTAAAGCATTATTATAGAAGTATGAGGACCTTACTCTACATTAGATAATGCACTCCCAATAAGAAACAAATGTTGGTTTTAGCTAGTTTCTCACTGCATTCTGGATAGTAACAAAGATTTGATACTGAAACCATGTCTGCAAATTCTAAACGGAATGGGTTTGATTGTGTCAGCTTAACTGAAGCTGAAATAAGCCTACAGTATAGGTTTATAGTCTCAGTTTTATGTATTTGTGAAGCAGAGAATCTATTAAAGTTGAACTACTACTCACTCCTGAAGAGGATTGTCCTTCAATGTCATGACAAACTTCACTAATAGGTCATCATGGAGAAGACAGTTTCTGTATATCAGAGGTCAGTGTTTAAAACCTGTCAGGAGTTGGAAGATGGCGGCAACATAGGTGGGAGCGGAATCCACTTCCCCTCAGCGCCAGGGAAATACCTAGCTGATCTGAGGAGCAGAGCGAACAGCCAACAGTACTCCAGCATATACGAAGATTAGAGACCAAAGATAGAGGACATTGAAAGATCTGACGGTAAGAAGAGTGCTCAAGGACAATAAGGTCCCCGGGAACCGGGACCGCGCGGTACAAGGGCTGCAGAGGCGCCAGCCCTGGCGCAGGGGCTGCTGCAGGAGTCCTGGGAGAGGGCCAGGCTGCGCTGTGAGCAGCCAGGTGCTTGATTGGACCAGGGGGGCTTGAAAAGGAGGAATTTCTCAAAAAGAAAAAGAAAATAGAGACACTCAGGGTCTAGTTAGAGAACTCTCGGTGGTGGCCGAGGCCCCTGGCGCCCCTCCCCCCTCCGCCCCTGGTCTGCGAACGCGGAACGCGGGATAAGCAGCACCGGCGCTCACCTGAGGTCCGGTTGCGCGCGGTCGCGCGCGAGCAGATTAGCGAACGGGGCCCATACCTGAAACCCCGGAGGGGCGCCCACACCTGAAACCTCCGAGATCTTTTGGAGCAGAGACTAGCTGCTCCACCCACAGACCCAAAACCTCGGAACCGAGTACCACGTGATTCGGTCCCAGGGCGGCCCCGCCCACCCGAGAGTCTCAAGCCCCGGGCGGCTGGATCGGGCCCCCAAGCGTAGAGCCTCTGGCTCGGTGGCGGGCTGCGCGCTCACCAAGCGTAGGGCCGGCTGGATGCGCACTTCCCAAGCACAAAGGGGCTGGCGAGAGTCGTAACACCAAGGCGGCTGAACCAGCAGCTTGCAGCGCGCCAGCCTCCCTAGCCTGGGCGGCTCCATTGGTCGGCAGGCTGCGCGCTCAGAGCCCAAATAACGTCACAAACCCTAAGCGGCTGGATTCTCCTGCTGCGCGCGCACGCGTCCAGAGCCAAAGTGGCTGGAGCAGCCACTCGAGAGTCCCAAGAACAAAGCTGCTGGATTGGCTGATCAACGGTCTGATTACCTGCCAGGGACCACACCTACAAAACAGTGAAGAGTGTGACCCAGGAAGGAAGAAAAGTGAAACCAATCCTTCCAACCACCCCCTCCCGTTGCACAGACAGGACAACAGCAGAAATAACCTGAACGGTTTAAAGCCAACAGAAGATTTTTTTTTTCCCCTTTTTTTTTTTTTTCTTTTCCTTTCCCCCTGAACTCCTTCTTCCTCTCTCTCTCTTTTTTTCTTTCATTCCTTCTTCCTCCCATCCTTTACCATTTTTATGTCTTCTTCCTGCCTTCTTTTATCTATTTCTGTTTTAATTTTTGTTAAAATTCCTTCTTATCTTGCCTCCGATCTTTCTTTAATCCTTCTTCCCTCCTTCCTTCCTTTCCTCCTTTCCTATTTCCTTTTTCCCTACTTCCCATCTTTGGTTTTTGTTTGTTTGTTTGTTTTTTCCTTTTCTTTCTCCCCCCCTTTCTATTTTTCCCACAGGTGCGACAACAAAACCTGGAGTGCTGAAAAGACTAGAGTTAGACCGTGTTAAACACATAAACGTCAGCTCAAGACCAGTGAGCACAGGAGAGTAAGGAGACAGCACCACCGAATCCCATTGGCATTCTACCATAGAAGTTCATATCATAAACCCAGGGATTCAGAACAAAGCAATTTAAGAAGCAGAGGCCAACAAGAAGAGCCTCACAAACAATGGGAAGACAAAGAAACAATTCCCAAATGAAAGGAAAGGAGGAAGTCTCAGAAAGAATACTAACCGAAAAAGAGGCAAGTCAACTATCAGATACTGAGTTCAAAGCAATGGTCATCAGGAAGCTCACTGAGCTCTCTGAGCTCAAAGAGAACTACAAGAAACTACAAGGAAACTACAATGAACTCACTGCGAACTATATCAACATGAAAAAGGAAATAGAAAATATCAACAAGAGCCAAGAGGAAATGAAGAATACAATTTCTGAATTGAAGAACACAGTAGAAGGAATGAAAAGCAGACTTGATGAAGCAGAGGATCGGATCAGCGAGCTGGAGGATAAAGTAGAAAAAAACACCCAGAAGGAGCAAGAAAAGGAAAAGAGGCTCAGAAAGAATGAAGAGGCAATAAGGGAAATGCAGGACAACATGAAACGTAACAATATCCGTATAATAGGAATACCAGAAGGAGAAGAAGAAGAGCAAGGGATAGAAAACCTGTTTGAAAAAGTAATGATGGAAAATTTCCCTAATCTGAGGAGAGAAAAAGTCACCCAAATCCAGGAATCACAGAGTCCCAAACAAGAGGAACCCAAAGAGACCCACTGCAAGACACATCATAATTAAAATGGCAAATTTCCAAGACAAAGAGAGAATCTTAAAGGCAGCAAGGGAGAAAAAGGAAGTAACATACAAGGGAGCCCCAATAAGGTTAGCAACTGACTTCTCAATGGAAACGCTCCAAGCCAGAAGAGAATGGCAAAAAATATTCCAAGTAATGAGAACCAGAGGCCTCCAACCAAGACTACTTTACCCAGCAAGGCTCTCAATCAAGATAGAAGACCAAATAAAGAGCTTCCCAGACAAAAGAAGTCTAAAAGAATACAGCTCCACCAAACCAGCTCTGCAAGAGATGCTAAAGGGACTGCTTTAAGGAAAGGAAGGAAAAGAGAAAGACAGAGGAACACAGGTAGGAAATAATGGCGATGAATAACTACCTATCGATAATAACCTTAAATGTAAATGGATTAAATGCTCCAATCAAAAGACATAGAACAGCTGAATGGATAAGAAAACATGACCCACACATATGCTGCCTACAAGAAACCCATCTCAGGACAGAAGACTTACACAGACTGAAAGTGAAGGGCTGGAAACAAATTTTCCAAGCAAACGGACAGGAAAAAAAAGCAGGGGTAGCAATACTCATATCAGACAAAATAGACTTCCAAAGAAGGGCCATAAAGAGAGACCCAGAAGGTCACTTCATAATACTCAAAGGAAGAATCCACCAAGAAGACATAAACATTATAAATATATATGCACCCAACATAGGAGCACCCAAATACATAAAGAAAATCTTGGAGGATTTCAAGAAAGATATTGACAGCAACACAATTATAGTAGGGGATTTTAACACCCCACTATCAAAAATGGACAGTTCTTCCAAACAAAAGATTAACAAAGATATTGTGTCACTTAACAATACCCTAGAGGAAATGGACTTAACTGATATATACAGAGCTTTTCATCCCAAAGAAGCAAAATACACATTCTTTTCAAGTGTCCATGGAACTTTTTCAAAGATAGACCACATGATAAGACACAAAGCAAGCCTCAACAAATTCAAGAAAATTGAAATCATATCAAGCATCTTCTCTGACCACAAGGGTCTGAAACTAGAAACCAACCCCAAGGGTAAAAACCCAAAACACTCAAAATCATGGAGACTGAATAGCATGCTATTAAACAATGAATGGGTCAAGAACGAGATTAGGGAAGAAATCAAAAACTTCCTGGAAACAAATGAAAACGAACTCACAACAACCCCAAACCTATGGGACACAGCAAAGGCAGTCCTGAGAGGGAAGTTCATAGCAATACAGGCCTACCTTAAGAAGTTAGGAACAGTTCACACAAACAACCTAACCCTACGCCTACAAGAACTGGAGGAACAACAACAAAGACAGCCCAGAGCAAGCAGAAGGAAGGAAATAACCAAGATCAGAGCAGAACTAAATGACATAGAGACTAAAAGCACAATTGTAAGGATCAATGAATCCAGAAGCTGGTTCTTTGAAAAGATAAACAAAATCGACAAGCCTTTAAGTAGGCTTATCAAGAAGAAAAGAGAGAGGATCCAAATAAACAGAATTAGAAATGAAAGTGGAGAGATTACAACTGATACCACAGAAATACAAAGGATCGTAAGAAATTACTATGAAGACCTGTATGCTAAGAAATTTGAAAACCTAGATGAAATGGACACATTTCTAGAAAAATATAATGTTCCAAAACTGACTGAAGAAGAAGCAGAAAACCTGAACACACCAATATCAGCAAAGGAAATTGAAGCAGTCATCAAGAAACTCCCATCACACAAAAGCCCTGGACCAGATGGCTTCACCGGAGATTTCTACAAAGCATTTAAGGAAGAACTAACCCCTATCCTTCACAGACTATTCGAAAAAATCCAAACTGATGGAAGACTCACAAACTTTTTTTATGAAGCCAACATCATCCTAATCCCAAAACCAGATAAAGACACAACGAAGAAAGAAAACTTCAGGCCAATATCGCTGATGAACATAGACGCTAAAATTCTCAACAAAATATTAGCAAACCGCATCCAGCAATATATTAAAGAGATCATCCACCATGACCAAGTGGGATTTATCCCAGGGATGCAAGGATGGTACAATATTCGCAAATCAATAAACATAATACATCACATCAACAACAGCAAAGACAAAAATCACATGATCATATCAATAGATGCAGAAAAAGCATTCTATAAGATACAGCACCCATTTCTGATAAAAACACTCAGCAAAGTGAAAATAAAGGGAGCAGTCCTCAACATAATTAAGGCCATATATGAGAGACCTACAGCCAACATCACATTCAATGGACAAAAACTTAGAGCTTTCCCACTAAGATCAGGAACAAGACAAGGATGCCCTCTCTCACCACTCCTATTCAACATAGTATTGGAAGTCCTAGCCACAGCAATCAGACAAGAAAAAGCAATAAAAGGCATCCAAATTGGAAAGGAGGAAATGAAACTGTCACTGTTTGCAGACGACATGATAGTGTACATGGAAAACCCTATAGACTCCACTCAAAAACTACTCGACCTAATAAATGAATTTGGCAAAATAGATGGATACAGAGTCAATACCCAGAAATCAAAGGCATTCCTGTACACCAACAACGAAACTGCAGAAACACAAATCAGGAAAAAAATCCCATTCGATATAGCAACAAGAAAAATAAAGTACCTAGGAATAAACCTAACCAAGGAGGTAAAAGACCTGTACTCAGAAACTACACAACACTGAAGAAAGAAATTAAGGAAGATACAAACAAATGGAAGCATGTACCATGTTCATGGATTGGAAGAATTAACATCATCAAAATGGCCATACTACCCAAAGCAATTTATAGATTCAATGCAATCCCTATTAGAGTACCCATGACATATTTCACAGATATAGAACAAACATTGCAGAAATTCATATGGAACCATAAACGACCTCGAATAGCAGCAGCAATTTTGAGAAAGAAGGACAAAGCAGGAGGTATCACAATACCTGATATCAAACTGTATTACAAGGCCACGGTAATCAAAACAGCCTGGTACTGGCATAAAAACAGGCTCATAGACCAATGGAACAGAATAGAGAGCCCAGAAATAAACTCAAATCTATACGATCAATTAATATTTGACAAAGGAGGCAGGAGCATAAAATGGAGCAAAAACAGTATCTTCAACAGATGGTGTTGGGAGATCTGGACAGCTACGTGCAAAAAAATGAAACTCGATCACCAACTTACGCCATACACGAAAATAAACTCAAGATGGATAAAAGACTTAAATATAAGCCGTAACACCATAAAAGTCCTTGAGGAAAACATTGGCAGGAAAATCTCAGACATTCCACGCAGCAACATCCTCACAGACACATCCCCTAAAGCAAGGGACATAAAGGAAAGAATAAACAAATGGGACCTTATCAAAATAAAAAGCTTCTGCATGGCTAAAGAAAACAGCACCAAATTACAAAGAGAACCAACAATATGGGAAAGCATATTTGCCAATGATACCTCAGACAAGGGCCTGATCTCCAAAATATATAAAGAACTCACACGACTCCACTCCAGGAAGACAAACAACCCAATTAAAAAATGGGCAAAGGACTTGAACAGACACTTCTCCAAGGAAGACATACAGAAGGCCCAGAGACATATGAAAAGATGCTCAGCATCACTAGCCATCAGAGAGATGCAAATTAAAACCACAATGAGGTATCATATCACACCAGTCAGAATGGCCAACATAAACAAATCCACAAACAAATGTTGGAGAGGATGCGGAGAAAAGGGAACCCTCGTGCACTGTTGGTGGGAATGCAGACTGGTGAGGCCACTGTGGAAAACAATATGGAATTTCCTCAGAAAACTAAAAATGGAACTGCCCTTTGACCCAGTAATTCCGCTGCTGGGATTATACCCTAAGAACACTGAAACACCAATCCAAAAGAATCTGTGCACCCCAATGTTCATAGCAGCACAATTTACAATAGCCAAGCACTGGAAGCAACCGAAGTGCCCATCAGCAAATGAGTGGATCCAAAAACTATGGTATATTTACACAATGGAATTCTACGCAGCAGAGAGAAAGAAGGAGCTTATACCCTTTGCAACAGCATGGATGAAACTGGAGAGCATTATGCTAAGGAAATAAGCCAGGAAGTGAGGGACAAATACCATATGATCTCACCTTTAACTGGAACATAAGCAATAGAAGGAAAAAGCAAACAAAATATAACCAGAGACATTGAAGTTAAGAACAATGTAACAATAGCAAGGGCGGGGGTGGGGGGTGGGGGCGGGGACAGTGGGTAGAGGGGATTACAGGAACTACTATAAAGGACACATGAACAAATCCAAGGGGGAGGGTGGAGAGGGGGGATGGAAGTGGGTTCACCTGGGGTGGGGTGAAGGGATGGGGGAAAAGGCATACAACTGTAATTAAATAACAATAAATAAATTTAAAAAAAAAAAAAAAAAAAAAAAAACAGATGAAACAATTTTCTTACCCAAATCACTTGACTGTGAGTAATTACTCTCTTTTGTCAATGATATATTGACAAGAGCAACTAAAAACTCAACTTAGTCAAGCTACATACATTGATTAATTTTTTCATGGAGAAATCAATAAAAAAAAATTTTAAATACTTAAAAAAAAAAAAAAAACCTGTCAATTCTTCATTTTTTACCAAAGAAAAGATGTCAAAACATTTTTGTAGGAAAAGTAAAACACACATTTGTGCACATTTACATGTTCAAGTTTAAATAGTTAACTTCAATATATGTATAGAAAATTGCAAATTGTACATAAGAATTGCTGCAGTTGGTATAAAGGACACGTGGACAAAACCAAGAGAGAGGGTAGAACCAAGGAAGGGATGTGGGTTTGGATGGTGGAGGAGGGATAGGGATAAAATGCAGACAACTGTAATTGAACAAAAATAAAATAATTTTTAAAAGATTTCCATAAAGAGATTATATGCACTGTTAATAATACTGTTAATATTATATGCACTGTTAAATAAAATATAAACACCTTTAAAAATTGTTGCAGTTGGAATAATCTTTGCATTGAACTGCATGAAATACTATTAAATATAAGAAAGTTTCACTATACATCAATGTTAAATAATCATAGCTTTGCCCAGGTCAATAGTGAGGTTTATTGACAGGTGCCAAAAGCTGGTTAATCAAGTATCAGGAATACAATCCCAGTTCAAAAGGACATAACATTTTAAAATCCTTCAGCATACACAAAGGACATTTCTTTAAAAATATAAAGTGGTCACTATTTTAATTTCATTTTTTATTCTGCTTACCCACCTTTTTAACAAGAATGATTTCCAAATACTGATTTTCTTATGCTATAAAGACAAATTATTCAAAGGGTATTTTATCTTAATTTTTACAAATTTCATTTTAATATCCAAAATGCTGGTATTTATAAATAAAAAGCATATGATCTAATAGTATACTGTTAGTATTGATCAACTTATGTATATAATGTCTTGTTGCTGTCACTGTACTGACCTCTGAAGGCTTCTAAAGTAGAGAAAAATCATTTACCTTGTGTTTAGCCTTTGCCATTGTAGAGAAAAATGAAAAAATGTATAGTCACAAAGGACTTGTATGCTTTGACTTACTGATGTTCTAAGACTTCTTTTTATTCTGTTCTTGATGAAGAACTTGTGTAGATAGATAGAAAGGTAGATAGATGATAGCTAGATATAGGGCCTGCCTAGAAAATGTCCAGCCTTTGTTAATATAACAAAAATGGTTTCCACAACATTGATATAACCTGGCAGCCAAGGACAGTAGACTGGAATGTGCATGTGTGAACAATGATGACTTCACTGTACTAGTCAGTGGGGGCAGTAGATGCCATTGAGTGAGCCTGTGTACTGTGTGGCTTTCAAATTCAAAATGACTGAGTGAGTAGAGCAACAAATCTGCATCGTTTTTTTTGTTAAGCATGCACATTCTTCTGTGGAAACTACTCAGATAATTCAAAAGGCATTTAGGGACAATGAAATGAGTGCAGTTCAAATAAAAGTATGGTACAAATGCTTCAAAGACGGTCTAGAATCTGTTGAAAGTGATTCACATTTTGTACGACCTGCAACAAGCAGAACACTTGAAAATGTTCAATGCGTATGGGGTGCAATCAACAAAGATTGGCAACTGTCGATGCAAGAACTAGAAGTTGATATGGGGATTCCAAAAACTACTGTGTGCAAGATTTTGATTCAAGATCTTGGAATGAAACGTGCCATGGCAAAATTCATTCTGTGGCTTCTGCTACCAGAGCAGATGGAATATTGTGCTGTGGTGGCTACTGACTTGATTCAAACTCCTACCAATGAACCAGATTTCCTCAAGAAGATCATAACCAAAATACAAATCATGGGTCTATGGTTAGGATCCAGAAACAAAGACCCAGTCATCACCAAGAAAGTGTGGCAAAGTTGCAGCAAGATCGAGACGATGTTAAATATGTTTTTTGATTGGGAAGGTGTTGTCTATCATGAATATGTACCTCTAAGGCCAAAAAATTAAAAAGGAGTACACCTCAATGTTTATCAGTTGAGAGATGCAATATGACGAAAAGAGCCACAGCTGTGGGCAACTCGTGACTGACAGTTTCATCATGACAATATGCCCCCTCATGCATCATGTCTCATGCAGAGTTTTTGGTGAAACATCAAATCACCCAGGTGACTCAATCCCCATACAGCTCAGATTTGGTGTCCTGCAACTTCTGGCTTTTCCCAAAACTAAAATCACCTTTGAAAGGGAAGAGATTTCAGACTGTTGATGAGATTCTGGAAAATATGATGGGGCACTTGATGGTGACTAGAAGAATTGTGTGAGGTCTCAGGGTGCCGATGTTGAAGGGGACTAAGGCATCATTATCCTATATACAATGATTCTTATATCTTTTTTAAATCAATTTTATTCTTGTTCAAAAACAGCTGTCTTGATTTTCCCACCACCATTTTCTCCACTCGACCCACCCCGACCTACCACCCCCAAACCTACCCCATTTTGGCTTTGTCCATGGGTCTTTTTTTTAAACTATTTTTTTATTGTTATCCAAGTCAGTTGTCTCCATTTTCCCTATCACTCCCCCCACACCTCAGCTATCCCTACCTCCCACCCCTAATCTCACCTCCCCTTGGTTTTGTCCATGTATCTTTTATAATTATTCCTGAAAACCCTTCCCACTTTTCCTCCCATTATTCCCTCCCACCTCCCCTCTGGTTACTGTCAGTTTGTTCTTAATTTCAATGTCTCAGGTTATATTTTTCTTCCTTGTTTGCTTTGTTGATTAGGTTCCACTTAAAGGTGAGAAAATATGGTATTTTTCTTTCACCACCTGGTTTATTTCACTTAGCATAATGCTCTCCAGTTACATCCATGCTGTTGCAAAGGGTGAGGGCTCCTTTCTTTCTGCTTCATAGTATTCCATTGCATAAATGTACCATAGGTTTTTTTTCTTAATTTTTATTGTTATTCAATTACAGTTATATGCCTTTTCTCCCCATCCTTCCACCCCACCCCAGCTGAACCCACCTCCCTCCCCCACCTCCACCCTCCCCCTTAATTTTGTCCTTGTGTCCTTTATAGTAGTTCCTGTAATGCCCTCTTCCCACTGTCCCCACACCATTCCTGCCTGGCTATTGTTAGATTGTTCTTAACTTCAATGTCCCTGGTTATATTTTGTTTGCTTTTTACTACTATTGATTATGTTCCAGTTAAAGGTGAGATCATATGGTATTTGTCCCTCACTGTCGGGCTTATTTCACTTAGCATAATGCTCTCCAGTTCCATCCATGCTGTTGCAAAGAGTATAAACTCCTTCTTTCTCTCTGCTGCGTAGAATTCCATTGTGTAAATATACCATAGTTTTTGGATCCACTCGTTTACTGATGGTCACTTAGGTTGCTTCCAGTGCTTGGCTATTGTAAATTGTGCTGCTATGAACATTGGGGTGCACAGGTTCTTTTGGATTGGTGTTTCAGGGTTCTTAAGGTATAATCCCAGCAGTGGAAATGCTGGGTCAAAGGGCAGTTCCAGTTTTAGTTTTCTGAGGAAATTCCATACCATTTTCCACAGTGGCCTCACCAGTCTGCATTCCCACCAACAGTGCACTAAGGTTCTCTTTTTTCTGCATCCTCTCCAACATTTGTTTGTTGATTTGTTTATGTTGGCCACTCTGACTGGTGTGAGATGGTACCTCACTGTGTTTTAATTTGCATCTCTCTGATGGCTAGTGATGCTGAGCATCTTTTCATATGTCTCTGGGCCCTCTGTATGTCTTCCTTGGAGAAGTGTCTGTTCAAGTCCTTTGCCCATTTTTTAATTGGGTTGTTTGTCTTCCTGGAGTGGAGTCGTGTGAGTTCTTTATATATTTTGGAGATCAGGCCCTTGTCTGAGGTATCATTGGCAAATATTGTCGCGGGGCTTTAACATAGCCCTCCCCCCGACCCCCCCCGTTCTGCCACGGATGAAGAAAAAGACTACCAAGACATGATCTGCTTGGGGAGGAAAGGTGGCCACTTCTCTCAAAGGAGAAGGGCCCCGAGCCTCTCTCTCCAGGGGCTTTTATTAGGTTCATTCGCATAGGAATACAGATAGAGCTCATCAATCATTGTCAGTCAGTAAGGGTTAAACAATACAAGATTTACAGAGAACTCTGAGGGCTTATTCTGAGTTACAGCCAATTAGTTAGAGGGCCATAAAACTTTAGGCGCCAGACTCACCTCAGGTCTGGACCCTTATCTCTTAAACTGAGGGTACAAATTAAGTAGGTTTCACAGGAATGTAGGTATTTTTCTTAGGCCTGATTCCCCAGGGAATCTGCCCCTCCCAGCACAAGACTGCACCACCCTCTGTTATTGCTTAAGGCTTAAGTCAGGCAAGGGAAGTAAGGCAGCCAAGAGATTAGGAGACTTCTTGCTGACAGAATGAGGACTCAGGCTATTTCAAAGCTGAGGGGCGAGGGTCCATCACCCCCCTTTTCCACAGCCCCCCGAGTCCTTCCCTGCGAGTTTATTCCTGGTGACCAGAGCCTGTCTTAGGTTGATCCTCCCTTGAGGATTCTTACCTGTCATTGGCTAACTGGCCAAGCTCAGGGCCAAGCAGGGTGAAGTGGGCAGGGGTTGGCACACCTGCCAGGGAGACAAGTTTTGTCTCCTTAGTGGCTTGTGGTCCCAACTCTGACTCAGCCTTAACCATGAGGGGTTACAGCCTCTGAAACCAGGCAGGGCGGTTCCCAACAAAATATGTTTTCCCATACTGTTGGTTCTCTTTGTAATTTGGTGCTGTTTTCTTTAGCTATGCAGAAGCTCTTTATTTTGATGAGGTCCCATTTGTTTATTCTTTCCTTTATGTCCCTTGCTTTAGGGGACATGTCTGTGAGGTTGTTACTGTGTGGAATGTCTGAGATTTTCCTGCCAATGTTTTCCTCTAGCACTTTTATGGTGTTAAAACTTATATTTAAGTCTTTTATCCATCTTGAGTTTATTTTCATTTATGGTGTAAGTTGGTGATCGAGTTTCATTTTTTTGCACGTAGCTGTCCAGATCTCCCAACACCATCTGTTGAAGAGGCTGTTTTTGCTCCATTTTATGCTCCTGCCTCCTTTGTCAAATATTAATTGACTGTAAAGACTTGAGTTTATTTCTGGGCTCTCTGTTCTGTTCCATTGGTCTATGTGCCTGTTTTTATGCCAGTACCAGGCTGTTTTGATTACAGTGGCCTTGTAATACAGTTTGATATCAGGTATTATGATCCCTCCTGCTTTGTTCTTCTTTCTCAAATTTGCTGCAGCTATTCGGGGTCATTTATGGTTCCATATAAATTTCTGAAATGTTTGTTCTATATCTGTGAAATATGTCATGGGTACTTCAATAGGGATTTCATTGAATCTATAAATTGCTTTGAGTAGTATGGCCATTTCGATGATGTTAATTCTTCCAATCTATGAGCATGGTACATGCTTCCATTTGTTTGTGTCTTCCTTAATTTCTTTCTTCAGTGTTGTGTAGTTTTCTGAGTACAGGTCTTTTACCTCCTTGGTTAGGTTTATTCCTAGGTACTTTATTTTTCTTGTTGCTATATCAAGTGGGATTTTTTCCCTGATTTCTCTTTCTGCAGTTTCGTTGTTGGTATACAGGAATGCCTTTGATTTCTGAGTATTGACTTTGTATCCAGATGTTTTGCCAAATTCATTTATTAGGTGGAATAGCTTTTTGGTGGGGTCTACAGGATTTTCCATGTACAATATCATGTCATCTGCAAACAGTGACAGTTTCATTTCCTCCTTTCCAATTTGGATGCCTTTTATTGCTTTTTCTTGTCTGATTGCTGTGGCTAGGACTTCCAATACTATGTTGAATAGGAGTGGTGAGAGAGGGCATCCTTGTCCTGTTCCTGATCTTAGTGGGAATGTTCTAAGTTTTTGTCCATTGAGTATGATGTTGGCTGTAGGTCTCTCATATATGGCCTTTATTGTGTTGAGGAATGGTCCCTTTATTCCCACTTTGCTGAGTGTTTTTATCAGAAATGGGTGCTGTATCTTATCTTTTTCCGCATCTATTGATATGATCATGTGATTTTTGTCTTTGCTGTTGTTGATGTGATGTATTATGTTTATTGATTTGCGAATATTGTACCATCCTTGCATCCCTTGGATGAATCCCACTTAGTCATGGTGTATGATCTTTTTGATGTATTGCTGGATGCGGTTTGTCAATATTGTACCATCGTTTTTTGATCCCCTCATTTAGTGATGGGCACTTAGGCTGTTTCTAGCACTTGGCTAATGTAAATTGTGCTGCTATGCATATTGGGGTGCATAGATTCTTTTAAATTGTGTTTCAGATTTCTGATGGCATGATCCCAGAAATGGAATCTCCAGGTCAAAAGGCAGTTCCATTTTTAGTGTTTTTGATGAAATTCCATACTATTTTCTACAGTGGTGGCACCAGTCTGCAATCCCACCGATAGTGAACTATGGTTCCCTTTTCTTCACGTCCTAGCCAGCACTTGTTTGTTGATTTGTTTACAATGGCCATTCTGACTGGTGTGAAGTGATATCTCACTGTGGTTTTAATTTGAATCTCTGTGATGGCTAGTGATGGCTGTCCATTCATATTTGACATCCAGTCCTACTTTGTCCATGCCCTCCAGTTAACAGGGTCATGAATTCTCATTTATTTAAATCCTAATCCAAACATCCTTCAGGTTCATTGGCTAAATGGTTAGTTATTTCTGTGGTCCTTCCCGATCTCATGAGATATTTAGAACTTTTAATGTAATTTCTTATGTGTCATATTGAATCCAAGATATTTTGTATGGGTACCTAAGGCCAAATTAAAAAGGTAAAAATAAACATACAAACAAAATAAAAGTTACAAAAGGTTTTTTTTTTAAAAAAAAAAACAGGTTAACTTAATTGATTATATATCATATTTAACTAATACATTCAATTTATTTTTTGAAAAATTCATATTATTCAATATATCTTTATAAAATATTAAAGAATATTTAGAGTTGGTTTTTACTCTAGCTTTAGGGATGTTTTTATATAGCTTCATACAGCTTTTTAAAAGTGTATGCTTTGGTGATTTATTAGAATCTCAATTGTGCCTTCTATGCACCCCCACTAAAAAAATATCCTGTTATGTTTTCATCTTGAGGTGGTATAGGCTAGTCATACATGAATGCAGGTAAAATTATCAAAAGATCATAACCTGAGTTCTTATAAAGGCAATATGACTGTTAGGGATAAAATGCAGAGGTAATATATATTCTACCACCTTAAGCCATTTGGGGAGTAAATAAGAAATTTTTACATTAAAATTTTATTCAGATTTACCTGGAAAGTTGAACTTTTTACAATTCTACTTATTCTATTTATGCTTAATCAGAGTATTAGTCCACTTGTCAGGCTAAAGAGCAAGATCATTTTGAGCAAGTTATAACTAGTTAATGGTATGGATAGAACACAAACAGAAGCAAATTCTCTTTTACCTTTTATAAGGTATAGTGGGATTCATCCAATCTGTCTCCTCACCAATATAACTGCCAATGGTACTATATCAAAATGAACCAACCACATTAAGGAACCATAATGTAAGTTATGCTATTTATTCTCAATACAATGTACTTCTTTAATCAATAAGAGCATCATTCTGCTGATTCAACCTTAATGGAATTTTGATCCTAGCAACACATGAAACCACTTAATTCTTAAGCTTATTTTGACTGGCATCAGAACAACTTTATGAAGTGATCAAGTTTCCCTATTCTTTGGTTTAAAATGTGAAGACTTAAAAAAATGGTCAAATGGCACACATCCAAAGTATTTAAAAATGTTTATAATTTTGCTTTATAAACTGGATAATTTTGTAAGTTAAAGGTTCTGTATTATTAAAATTTAGAATTCTTTATCTAGGAAGAAATATTTTCTGTTATACCCATTAGATTGTATAAATCAGCACAATATGTTTAAATCTTTTAAAGGAGATTTGAAACAATTCAGCTATTTCAAGTCAAAAGGTTGTAAAAGAGTTTCAAATTCTAGACAACTGTATAATTGGTGCAAAAAATAATGTTTGACATTCACAATATGTTTTTACTTTTAGAGTTTTATCTTTTCATTTTGTCTTTGTCTCTTGTGCTTTATGATAAAACACAGAATGCAAGCAAAAATATCTATGAATCACAAGCCATGTGTTCTACCTATACCATTAACTAGTTGTCAAATTTGTGTTAACCCTATAAACTCTTTTGAGCTTCATTTCCCTTTGTATTTCATTTAAAACATAATTAATAGGCATACTGCTCTCTTTTTGTTAATATACTTGACATTTGGGGGCTCCTGAATTAAAAGAAAGGACCATATTGAAGCATCAGCCTCCAGGTAAATATTCAGCTATTTCTTATACCTCTAATCTATATCATAGGAGTAAATAAGTAATATATAATAATAATAACCATCATCATAATAATCATAAACTGACTTATTTGATTAGGTTAAATGACTGATTCAGGTTAATAGAATAATCTCCAATTTATGAAGGTGGAACTTGAATATCCCCAGAAACAATGATGGGATTCAGAAGATACTTGAACATTTATCTTAGATAAAACATTTAAACACAGTTGCTTCATGTAACAGAGAAATTATAAAGAGAATACGTGAAGTAGAATAGTTTGAGTTACATGCTATGTTTACACTGGGCAAGTTTTTTTCACCTGTATGTCTATAACAAATGTTATTACCAATCACAATTTGTGTTTGATGAAACTCTAATCAATTCTGTCTATCTAATTTAAAGGAGGAAACTCCTCCAAAACAGAAAACCATCAAAAAGAAACAATGTCAAAGGACAGGAGAGAAGCAGCAGTGGAAACTAGTTTAGACTAAAGCAGAATAGTAGACAATAGTATGTCTTACTTAGGTAAGAGTTAGATTGGGTAGATTGAAGGGGGAAAAAAGCTCTACATAAAAGCTTACATAATATCTTCTTGCCCTGGCCAGGTTGTTCAGTTGTTTGGAACATTGTCCCATATACCAAAGGGTCAGGGCACATACCTAGATTGTGGGTTTGATCCCTAGCCAAGGAGCATACGGGAGGCAACTGATCAATGTTTCTCTCTCACATCATTGTTTCTCTCTCTCTCGCCCTTCCTTTCTCTAAAATCAATAAAAACATATCCTCAGGTAAGGGTTGGGAAAAAAAAGAACTTACTATGTGTTAGGCAATGTTCTAAGCATTTTATACTCAATTAACTCAATTAATTCTCACACTGAATAATACAGTTTGGATGAGTACCTCCCATGAGGCACAGAGGCAGAGAAATGTCAAAATACTGTACTCCAAAATACATAATTTTTTTCATTTTGTTACTGGCCCCAAAACTATTACAACTATATTTTTATATATTTTTAATTTTTTCCTCTTGTATCCCCATAGTAGCTGCTTAATTATTATTTATAACAGAAAATTAATTTAAATTTTTCATATTTTACATATATACTTTTCTTAGAATTTAAGAACAATGTTCTGTTGAGTCACAAGTCATTGTTATGTCACAATTATATGTATCAAAGTCATTTCAATGACTATCAATCACAGTTATAAGAATTTATAGAAAGAATCGGGCTGGTATGGAATGCTGTAATTAGATATTTAATAAGAGCAAAATATGCAATGCTTCCTACAGAGGACTAGCTGGCTACTATGATATAACTAGGATTGGGAAAATGTGCAGCCATCAGTGCCATTTATGAATTAATCAGGTGCACAAGCACCTCCTAGGAGTCTTCATGCTGAGTGAGGAAATCTCCTAAGATACATAATATTAAAACATCCTTACAAAACTCATTAGTAGAAACTACATCTTCCTATTTTTAATTTAAATATACAGTAGAAAAAGAAACAACCTCTTTCAAGCTATCACTGGACTTGAATTAAGGTCGTTGTAATACTGAAATTATTAAATAATTTGGTTAGTGTGTGAATAAATCTACATCAAAATAAAAATTGCATATTTTATATCCATGCAATCTTAAAACCAAAAGAAATATGAAAAATGTATTTTTGATATAAACAATAATGTGTCTAAAACACATATATTTTCCAAACTTGAAAACAGAAACACATATGAATGCTTTATTTCACCTTGAAGGTAACACAAAATGTATGTGGTTAAAATGATCCCCTTGCTTAATGCAGCCCCCTGAAAATATGAGGTGTATACAGAAAAAGTCTAACCACTGTTAATATAACAAAAAAATGGTTTGCATGACATCAACGTAACCTGGCAGCTAAGGAGAGTGGACTGGAATGCACTGTGTGAACAATGATGACTTCACTGTACTAGTTAGTGGAGGTGGTAGATGCCATTGAGTGAGTATGTGTATTATGTAGCCATCATATTCAAAATGACTGACAAAGTAGAGCAACTAATGTGCATCAAATTTTCCATTAAGCTTGAATATTACTCCATGGAAACTATTTGGATATTTCAGATGGCCATAGCCATGGGCAACTGGTGATTGGCAGCTTCATCATGACAATGCACCTGCTCATGTGTCATGTCTTGTGCAGAGTTTTTTTTGTGAAACAGCAAATCACCCAGCAAATCACTGAGCTCCCCTGCAGCCCAGATTTGACACCCTGCAACTTCTGGCTGTTCCCAAAACTAAAATCACCTTTGAAAGGAAAGAGATTTAAGACCATTGATGAGATTTAGGAAAATACAATGGGGCAGATGATTGGGAAAACTATGTGAAGTCCCAAGGTGCCTACTTTGAAGGGAACTGAGGCATCTTGTCCTATGTACAATATTTCTTGTATCTTGCATCTTTTTCAGTAAGTGTCTCTATTTTTCATATTACATGGCTGAATACTTCTGGAAATACCTCATATTGCAAGACTTAACCACTATCAGCTTTGAAATTGAACCAAAAATTATGCAAAGTTGTAAAAAGTCATTATTTTTTTTGCCTAGCTATTAAAAAAATACTTTTTGATACTTTAAGATAGAGCAGGTAATATAAAATTTCCAATACTGACTTCAACTTGAGACAGATATACACTTAATTGGTTATTACCAGTCTACAAAGTATGTTAACTCTGACATTCATGATGTCTCCATTATTAAGTATACACTGGTTCATACTGATTTTTAATAAAACTTAATAATGATAATGAACTTTACTTTAGAAATTGGGTTTCCATGCTGAAAACACAGGTAGATATATGGAATTTGATACCAGACACAGTGATTGTAGCAGGTTGTTCAGATTTTAAGAGAAGTTGAAAAGCATTTTTCACTTTGGGCTTTGAATATTGGTGTGCCATCATGGCCATTAAAAAGTATACATTATGAAAAGAAATAAGGAGGCAATATGATGGAGGAGTGAATGGAAGCCACACTAACCTCCTCCTGGATCAATTCTGGAATTACAACTAAATTGTGGAGAAACAACTAATGATAGTGAGAAAGAAGACTTATAATCTCAGACAGACATAATAATCAGCTTCAGCACAATCTGACTGGTAAAGAGTGCGGTAGAGACTCAAGAGGGCTGGCTGAGGGCCCACAGGCATCAGTGCTGGAGGGATAATTAAGTGGCTGGTTGAGATCCCCCTGAGAATAAAAGGGTCTAAACCCTAAGCTGGGATTCCCAGCCTAGAGCACCAGAGCCCAAAAACTACACAGATAACAACTAGTGGTGAAAAGCAGTAGGACTGCTCTCTATCGGAGACAGACTGCTAGAGATGCAAACTGCCATTTGAAGGGACAATGTACAAATTTTCATTTGCTGCACTTATCTGGGGCTCTGGCAAAGGTGGGGACAGAGTGGGCTGGAGATACCTGAGGAGAGACTGGGCACAGAAGCTTTGGGAACAGAGAGGAGAGAATAGATTCTGGGATCCTGGTGCTGAGTCATCTCCAATACTGCAGCAGCTACTCAGATAGACCACTCCCCTCTGAGCTGCATCAGCCTGAGGGGAAAAAACAGTCCCACCCCCAGGAGAAACAATGCCCCGGCTCTTTGGAGCTTAAGCCTGACTGCCCAGTGCAGAGTAATTAGATTAACTGCTGAAGGAGATAGCCACATAGTAGATCCATGTCATGGGAGGCAGAGTGGACTAGAGATACTTGAGGAGAGACTTGGGATGGATCCTTTGGGGACAGAACTGAGAGAGCAGAGGCCAGGATCCAGGTGCTAGGCCAACCCTCATAGCAGTAGCCATCATGCTCAGTCACCACTCCCCTCTGAGCAGCAGCAGCCTGATAGGAAATAATAGCCGGAACTGCAGGAGGGATTCTGCCCTGTCCTATGGGGCTTAAGCCTCACTACTGAGTGAAGAGTGACTAGATGAACAACTTAATGGGACAGCCTCAGACAGTAGATCCCTGCCAGTCTTGGAGCAGGCTGCCTAAGGTCAGATATGGTCAATATGTGATATCACCAGAGGTGAATACATAAAGAAAAATCAGTGGTTAATACTAGAGGCTACCTAGACAAACTCCACTGTGGATTTCTACATGATTAGTGACATTTTTCTTCCAGCATAGCTTTTTAACATTCATTTAACTTTCAGCAAGTTTGTACATATTAAGTCACTAGATTTTATACTATAGTTCATTTCTCTCCTTTCTTATAATAGTCTTAATCTCTTTACACCCTTATTAATAATCGTTTATTTGCTGTTGATAGTGGGATTGTGTGGAGGGTATTTTTGCAGAGGTGGGTTTGTTCTCTGGGGTTTGTGGTTTTGTTCTGGCAGCACCTGCACAATGGCATACAAGACATGGTGGATGGAGTAACCCTCAGTCAACCAGCTGGAGGGAACAACCCACCAAAAAATGACCCAACAACAATCAAAACCCAATTACAATCAGAGAGCAAACGTAAGTGGCATAAAGGTCATCCCAAGAGTATCAAGTTCAGGAGATCAAGGAGACTGCATCACTGAATCTCACAGGTGTCCCACCAAAGAAGTTCACATTACGAACTCAGGTATTCAAAAGAGATCCATTTAAGAAGCAGAAGCAAAGGAAAAGAGCTTCACAAAAAAAAAAAAAAAAGGAAAGACAAATTAAAAAAATTGAAAGGAAAAGGGGAATCCTCAGAAAAAGTGCTGAATGAAATAGAGGCGAGTCAAATATCAGATACTGAGTTCGAAACAATGTTTATAAGGAAGCTCAATGAGCTCAGTGAAAATTATGAAAAACTAGAGGGAAACTATGAGGAATTTACTGCAAACTATATAAACATGAAAAAGGAAATGCAAACAATCAACAAGAGCCAGAGAAAATGAAAAATACAATTACTGAAATGAAGAACACAGTAGATGGAATAAAAAGCATGTTCAATGAAGCAAAGGATTAAATCAGTGAGCTACAGGACAAGATAGGAAAAAACTCTCAAAAAAGAGGAAGAAAAGGAAAAAAGACTCAAAAAGAATAAAGAGGGATTAAGGGAACTGCAGGATAACATGAAAGAAATATATATCCATATAATAGGGATACCAGATGAAGAAGAGCAAAGAATGGAAACCCTGTTTGCAAAAGTAACGATGGGAAAATTCTCTAATTTGATTAGAGAAAAAGTCAGACAAACCCAGCAAGCACAAAATGTCCCAATCAAGAGAAACCCAACAAGGCCCACTGCAAGAAACATCATAATTAAAAAAACAAAATTTGAAGACAAAGAAAGAATCTTAAGTACAGCAAGGGAAAAAAAAAAAAAAGGAAGTGACATACAAGGGAGCTCTGATAAGGCTGGCACCTGACTCCTCAATGGAAACATTATAAGCCAGAAGAGAATGACAAGAAATATTCCAAGTAATGAAAAGAAAAGGCCTAAAACCAAGACTACTCTATCATGCAAGGCTCTCAATTAAAATAGCAAAATAAGGAGTTCCCCAGGCAAAAGAGGCTGAAAGGGTACACCTCCACAAAGCCAGCACTGCAAGATATGCTAAAGGGACCGCTTTAAGAAAAGGAAGAAAAAGAGTAAGAGAGAAACACACATATGAAGGGAGTTAAATAGCAATGAATAAGTACCTATCAATAATAACCTTAAATGTAAATGGATTAAATGATACAATCAAAAGATATAGAGAAGCTGAATGGATAAGATAATATGACCCACACATATGCTGCCTACAAGAGACCAACCTCAGAAAAAAAAAAAAGACCTACACAGAAAGTAAAGGGTTGAAAAAAAATATTCCAAGGAAATGTACAGGAAGAAAAAGCCAGGGTAGCAATACTTATATCAGACAAAACAGACATCAAAACAAAGACCATAAAAAGAGACCCAGAAGTACATTTCATAATACTGAAAGGAAGAATCCATGAAGAAGACATAAACATTATAAACATATATGCACCCAACATAGGAGCACCCAAATATACAAGGAAAATCTTGGAGGACTTCAAGAAAGATATAGACAGCAAAACACTTATACCAGGGGATTTTAACACCCTACTGTCAAAAATAGATAGATCTTCCAAACAAAATATCAACAAGGATATTGTGGCATTCAATAATGCCCTAGATCGTCTACGGCCATACCACCCTGAACGCGCCCGATCTCGTCTGATCTCGGAAGCTAAGCAGGGTCGGGCCTGGTTAGTACTTGGATGGGAGAACAATGCCCTAGATCAAAAGGAATTAATTGATATATATGGAACTTTTCATCCCAAACAAGCAAAGTGCAATTTCTTTTCAAATGCACATGGAACATTTTCAAAAATAGACCACATGATAGGACATAGAACAAGCATCATCAAATTCAAGAAAACTGAAATCATGTAAGCATTTTCCCAGATCACAAGGGACTGAAACTAGACAACAACCTCAAGGTAAAAACTCAAAAAAACTCAAATTCATGGAGATTGAATACCATCCTCTTACTCAATGACTAGGTTAAGAATGAGATCAAGGAAGAAATCAAAAAGTTTCTGGAAACAAGTGAAAATGAATTCACAACAGTCTAAAACTTATGGGACACAGTGAAGGCAGTCCTGAGAGAAAGTTATAGCAATACAGACCTACTTTAAAAAGATAGAAACATTTCAAATAAACAACCTAACCCTACATTTAGAAGAACTGGAGGAAAAACAACAAACAATGCTCTGAGCAAGTAAAAGGATGGAAATAAACAAGATCAGAGCCGAATTAAACAACATAGAAACTAAAAGAACAATTGTAGGGATCAATAAACCCAGGAGCTGGTTCTTTCAAATATAAACAAAATCCACAAGTCTTTAAGATTAATCATCAAGAATAAAAGAGAAAGGACCCAAATAAACAAAATCAGAAATGAAAGAGGACAGATTACAACTGACACCACAGAAACAGGAAGGATTGTAACAAACTACCATGAATAACTATAAGGCCAAGAAATTTGAAAACCTGTGTGAAATAGACAAATTTCTAGAAAAAGGTAATCTCCAAAAACCAAATGAAAAAGAAGCAGAAACCCTGAAAAGACTGATAACAGCCAACAAAATCAAAACAGTAATCAATAAATTACTGGCACACAATGGCCTTGGACCGATGATTTCACAGGAGAATATTACAAAACATTTTAGGAGAAGCTCACCTCTATCCTTCACAGGCTATTCCAAAGAATGCAAAAAGAGGAAGACTCCCAAACTGTTCTTATTAATCCAGCATGTTCCTAATCCTAAAACCAGAAAAAGACACAACAAAGAAAGAAAACTACAGACCAATGTTGCTGAGGAGCATAGATGTTAAAATTGTCTACAAAATATTGGCAAACCACATTCAGCAATATATTAAAAAGATTATACACCAAGATCAAGTGGGATTCATCCCAAGGATGCAAGGTTGGTACAATATTAGCAAATCAATAAACATAATACATCACATAAACAAAAGGAAAGACAAAAATCACATGATCATAGCAATACATGCAGGAAAAGAATTTGATAAGGTATAGCACCCATTTATGATAAAAATACTAAGTAATGTGGGAGTAGAGGGAGCATACCTCAACATAATAAAGGCCATATATGAGAAACTGTACCCAACATTGTACTCAATAGGCAAAAACCAAAAGCTTTCCCACTAAGATCAGGACCAAGACAAGGATGTCTGCTTTCTCCACTTCTATTCAACACAGTATTGGAAGCCCTAGACACAGTGATCACACAAGAAAAAGAAATAAAAGACATTGAAATTGAAAAGGAGGAAGCAAAACTGTCATTGTTTGCAGATGACATGATAGTGTACATAGAAAATCTTACAGACTCCACCAAAGAAATACTTGACCTAATAAGTGAATTTGGCAAAACAGCTGGGTACAAAGTAAATACTGAGAAATCAAAGGCATTTTTGTACAACAACAATGAAAAATCAGAAAAAGAAATCAGGAAAAACATCCCATTGGATATAGCAACAAGAAAAATACTTAGGAATAAAACTATCCAACAAGGTAAAAAACCTGTACTCAGAAAACTACACAACACTGAAGAAAGAAATTAAGGAAGACACAAACAAATAGAAGCATGTACTGTGTTCATGGACTGGAAGAATTAACATCATCAAAATGTCCATAATACCCAAGCAATTTACAGATTCAATGCAATCCCTATAAAATTACCAATGACATATATCACTGATATAGAACAAGTATTTTGAAAATCTATATGGAACTATAAATGACCCCAAAGAGCCCCAGCAATTTTAAGAAAGATGAACAATGTAGGAGGGATCACAATACCTGATATCAAACTATATTACAAGGCCACTGTAATCAAGACAGTCTGGCACTACCATAACAACAGACACACAGATCAGTGGAACAGAATAGAGAGCCGAGAAATAAACCCAAGTCTCTATGGTCAATTAATATGTGACACAGGGGGCAGAAGCACAAAATGGACTAAAAATAGCCTCTTCAACAAATAGTGTTTGTGAAATCTGGGCAGCTGCATGCAAAAAAAAAAAAAAAAAGTTAATCAACAACTCACACCATAAACAAAAATAAACTCAAAGTGGATAAAAGACTTAAGTATTAGTTGCAACACCATAAAAGTGCTAGAGGAGAACATAGGAAGGAAATTATCATATATTCCACACAGCAATATTTTCACTGATATGTCCCCTAAAGCAAGGGACATAAAGGAAAGAATAAATAAATGAGCCTTTATTAAATAAAAAGCTTCTTCATGTCTAAAGATAACATCAGCAAAATGAAAAGGGAGCCAACTATATTGGAAATATATATTTGCTAATGATACTTCAGAGAAGGGTTTGATCTCCAAAATATATAAAGAACTCACATGACTCCCCTGCAGGAACAAAACCAACCCAATGAAAAAATGGGACAAGGACCAAGATTGACACTTCTTCAAGGATGACATACAGAGGGCTCAGAGACATATGAAAGGATGTTCAGCATCACTAGCCATCAGACAGATACAAATTAAAACCACAGTGAAATACCAGTTCACACTAGTCACAATGGCCATCACAAACAAATCAACAAGCAACAAATGCTGCTGAGGTTGTGAAGAAAAGGGAACCCTACTACACTGTTGGTGGGAATGCAGACTGGTGCAACCACTGTATAAAACATTATGGAATTCCCTCAAGAAACTAAAAATGGAACTGCTTTTTGACCCAGAATTTCTACTGCTGTGGTTATACTCTAAGAGTTAAGAAACACCAATTCAGAAGAACCTATGTACCCCAATGTTCATAGCAGCACAATTTACATTAGCCAAATGCTAGAAACTACTTAAGTGTTCAACAGTAAAATGAGTGGATCAAAAAACTATGGTACATTTACACAATGGAATTCTACATAGTAAATAGAAAGAAGGAGCTCCTACCCTTTGCAACAGCATGGATGGATCTGGAGAGCATTATGCTAAATGAAAGAAACCAGGAGGTGAAAGGCAAATACCATATGATCTCACCTATAAGTCAACATAATCAACAAAATAAACAAGCAAGCAAAATATAACCAGAGACATTGAAATAAAGAACAAACTGACAGTAACCAGGGGAGGTGGGGGGGGGGTTAACAGGGCGAAAAGGAGGAAGGGTTGTCAAGTAACATGTATAAAGGACACATGGATAAAGCTGAAGGGGAGTAGGATCAAGGGTGGGAAGTTGGGATGGCTGTGGTGAGCAGGAGTGGTGGGGGGGGGAATTAGAGACACCTCTGCTTGAACATCAGTAAAAAAAGTATACATTTTCATTCACAGTGAATATAATTAGTGTTATCCTCAATTTAACAGACTAATTTTCCTTATGCCCCTTTGTATCATGCCACTGTAGTGATTTATACACCAGAGAATCTTATCCATTTTTTAATATCATTTTGCTGTAGTTTTAAAAGGCAGTATTCAGTCACAGTTTTATAACACACTTGTAGTAACTTTTATATATGATGTCACCATCCTTAACCTCTTTCGCAATTCAAGATTTAGGCATTTTTCAATATGAAGTAGTTAATTATTCAATGTTTTAACTAGTGTTGTTGTTTTTCTTCAACTTCAGACATTTTGACAAAAAAACAATCATATCATTAAAAATTTCACTTAATATTAAATATGTGAAATAGCTGTTAAAAGCCACAATTTATTTTTGATGCTGGGACAGTAATAGTATTTTGATACACCAAGTTCTGTGTTGATCAAGGCTTAAAGAAAAGTAATATGGTATAAAATAAACGCATTTGTGCATATCAAAAATAGAAAAAAATAAAGGCTTTTTTGCATTCAAAAATACTTTCTCAGTAATATTAAGTTTAGGTTCTCTCTAAGCTTGTGATATTGGCCTTTGTTATATAACTAATATTTTACCTTAACTCCAATCACTTGTGCAAGTTGAATTTTATATAATTATCAATTAGTAATCAAAAACAAACATTCACACATCAATTGTTAGTCTTTAAAAAAAAGTATGAAATTTGAGCCCTGATATATTTGATCCTTACTAAAATTTGCAATTTGAAAGCCCATCCCTTTCCTAGACATTAGAATCATCTTATATAACTAGCAAAATTCACTCTCAAATATATTTTAACACTTCATTGACTTGCCGTTATTTTGCATATTGAGAGTTTTATTCAGTTGAAGTGTGCAGCCTGGTTCTCTCTACACACAAACAGGCCCAGCAGAGGTAGCCACAAGCTGTGGATTGCCAATAGCTCCAGGCAGGTTGACCAGGGCCAGTCACAAGCAGCATCTGACAAAATCCTACACCACAGTCTTTGCAGATCTACATAATGCATAGAAACAAATACAAAGAAGCAGCCAAAATGGGAAGACAAAGAAACAGATGACAAATGAAAGAAAAAGAGAATTCTCCAAAAGAGAGCTAGATGAAATAGAGACAAGCAATTTATCAGGTAGAGAATTTAAAGTAATGATTATACAGATACTCAACAGCATGAAAAAAGACATGGAAACCATAAAAAATGATAAGTTAGAAATAAAAAAATGCAATATCTGAAATAAACAACACATTAGAAGGTGTTGGGGAGCACTCTGTGTGGTTTTGGAGACTGTAGCCCTGTGAGAGCAGGCCTTAGAAGAAGCCAGGAAGTCTCACTGGAAAACCAGGAAATACAGGCAGCAGGCATGACCCAATGCAAACACCAAGGGTTCCCTGTGGGAAATCAGACCTGATAAATATATTGTATCCTTTGAAGCTTGCTTTGCTTTGTATAGCCCTGTTGATGTAAACCGGATGTTTAAGTTCAAGGCATAAGGAGTAAACTCCTTATCTCATGAAATACATCTTAAAGACCATCTGATGTCAGCATGACTAACAGACACAGAACCTGAGGCAGATCTCTGTGTTCCTTCAATTGTTATCTATAGATAATACCTCTTGACATTGATTGATGAGCTATGTATGCATACTGTATTCCCCTGCACATTCTAACTCCAATAAAAGCCATTTTGGAGGAGAGCTCCGGGCATTCTCCACTAGAGGGAATAGCCACACCCTTCACTGCTGGAACAAGAAGATTGTGCCTGGCATGATTTGTTCTCATTTGTGGCATCCAGGAGAGTTCTGCTGGATGGGGCATCTCCCACAACAAGGAATAAACAGTTAGGTTAGATGAGGCAGAGGATTGAATCAGCAATTTGGAAGACAAGGTAGAAAAAAACACCCAAACAGAGCAGCAAAAAGGAAAAAAAAAAAATTTAATGAGGAGAGCTTAAGGAACATTTTGACAGCATGAAGCAAACATCTGCATCATGACAATACCAGAAGGAAGAGAGAGTACACAAAGGATCAAGAACCTATTTAAAGACATAATGACCAGAAATTACCTAATCTAGTGAAGGAAAAAGACACACAAGTCCAGGAAACTCAGAAAGTACCAAAGAAGTTGGACCCAAAGAAGCCCATTTTGAAACACATCATAATTAAAGTGACAAGGCTTAAAGACAAAAAAGAAAAGAATCCTAAAGCCACAAGAGAAAATCAGGTAGTTATATATAAGGAGGGACCAATTAGACTGTCATCTGATTTCTCAACAGAAATTTTTCAGGCCAGAAGCGGATAGTGTGAAACATTCAAGGTAATGTAAAGGAAGGAGCCTTGAACCAAGGCTGTTTTACCCAACAATATTATCATTTAAAATCATAGTAGAAGTAAGGAGCTTCACAAATAAGAAAAAGCTAAAGGAGTTTATTAACACTAAACCAGTACTGCAACAAATTATAAAGGGCTTGCTTTAAGAAAAAGAAGAAAAAAGGGGAAAGAAAAAAAAACAGAGGAAAATTGTCTAACAATAAAATGGTACTAAATATGTACCTATCAATAATCACCTTAAATTTAAATAACATAAATGGTCTAACCAAAAGACATATGGTAGATGAAAGGATAAGAAATGACACCCATGCTGCCCTCAAGAGACACATCTCACTCAGATCCAAAGATACACACGGACTAAAAGTAAAGGGATAGAAAAAGATATTTCATGCAAATGGAAAGGAAAAAAGTACTGGGGTAACAGTACACGCATTGACAAAATAGACTTTAAAACAAAGTCTATAGTAAGAGACAAGGATAGATACTACATAATGATAAGGGGAACAATCAAATAAGAGTATATAATCCTAGTAAATATTTACATACCCAATGTAAGAACACCTAAAAACATGAAGCAAATATTAGTGATTATAAAGGGAGAGATCAACAGAAATATAATCATAGTTGGTGATTTTAACACCTCATTGACTTCAGTGGAGAGATTTCAGACAGAAAATCAACAAAGAGAAGCAGCCTTAAATTACACACTAGATCAAATGGATTTGATTGATATCTTCAGAGCATTTCACCACAAATCAGCAGAATATACATATTTTTCTAGACCACATGGAATGTTTCCTAGAATAGACCACAGGTTAAGACACAAAACAGTCTCAATAAATTTAAGAAGGTTAAAATCATATAAATCAATTACAAGAAGAACACTGAAAAACATGCAAATGCTGGAAGCTAAATAACATGACATTAAGTGATGAATGGGTCAATGAGATTAAGAAAGAAATACAAAAGATACCTTGAAACAAATGAAAATGAGGACACACCAATACAAAATCTGTGGAATACTGGGAAAACAATCTTAATAGGGAAATTCATATCATTACAGGTCTTTCTCAAAAGAAAAAGAAGAAAAAGCTCAAATAAACAATCTAACTTTACACTTAAAGGAACTTGAAAAACAATGATAAAGTCCAAAGTGATTAGAAGGAAATAATAAAGATCAGGATGCAAATAAATGAAACAGAGTCTGAAAAAATGATACAAAACAAATCAATGAATTTAAGAGAGGTTTCTTTGAAAAGACAAAAAAGATTGACAAACCTTTAACCAGACTCACCAAGAAAAAAAAAAAAAAGAGTGAGAACCCAACTAAATAAAATTAGAAATGAAAGAGGAGAAATAACAACTGACATCAAAGAAACACAAAGGATTGTTAAGAAAATATTAGGAGTAACTATATGCCCCCAAACTGAGCAGCCTGGACAAAATGCATGAATTAATAGAAACATACAATCTTCCAAAACTAAATGAGGATAAATCAGAGAATCTGAATAAACAAATTACACCTAGTGAAATTGAAATACTAATTAAAAACTCCCAATAAATAAAAACTATGGACCTGTTGGCTTCACAGGTGAATTTTACCAAGCAGTCTGAGAAGAGCTAACACTTCTCCTTCTCAGACTATGCCATAAAATTCAAGAGAAGGGAAGACTCCCAAACTCATTTTAAAGGACAGCATTATCATCATTCCAAAACCAGGTAAAGACACTACAAAGAAATAAAATTATAGGCCAATATCCCTGGTAAATTTAGACACTTAAATATTAGCAAACCAAGAACAGGAATGTATCAAAAGATCACATACCATGATCAGCTGGGACTTATTCTGGCGGTGCAAGATTGGAACAACATTCACAAATCAATAAATGCGATTCACCACATAAAGAAAAGGAAGGATAAAAACTACATGATCATATCAATAGATGCAGAAAAAGCATTTGATAAAATCCAGAACACATTTATGATAAAAATCATCAGCAAAGTGGGATTAGAGGGAACACACCTAAACATAATAAAGGCCACATATGTCAAACCCACTGCCAGCATCATTCTCAACAGACAAAATTACAAGTGTGTCCATTAAGATTGGGAAGAAAACAAGGAGATCTGCTTTTACCTCTCTTATTCAACATAGTACTGAAAGTCCTAACCACAGCAATCAGACAAGAACAAGAAATAAAAGGCATCCAAATTGGAAAGTAAGAAGTAAAACTGTCAGTATTTGCAGGGAACATGATACTGTACATAGAGAACCATAAAGATTCCATCAAGAAACTACCAGAACTGACAAAAGAATTCAGCAAAGAAGCAGAATGCAAAATTAATATCCAGAAATCACATGCTATTAGTATGCAAGGAATGAATTAATAGAAAGGGAAATTAAGAAAATGATCCCATTCACAATTGCTACAAAAAGAATAAAATACCTAGGAATAAACCAAACCAAGGATGTAAAAGACTAGCACTCAGAAAATTATAAGACTTTGAAGAAGATACAAATAAGTGGAAGCACATCCCATGTTCATGTATAGGAAAAACTAACATCATTAAAATGTCATATTACCCAAAGTAATCTATAGATTCAACATAATTCCTATCAAGATTCTAATGATGTATTTCACAGAACTAGAACTGACACAGTCCCCAGCAAGCAATGTCCACGGAGTTGTAGCTGAGACAAGACAAATTCACATGGACTACCAAGTTCTATGGAGGAAAAGGGACAGCACGACCACTCTCTCAAGAGGAGAGCGCCTGGCCCTTGCCTTGACAGGTTTTTATTGACTTAATTTGCATAGGAATACAGGGTGTATATGGCAAGCTCATTAATCATTGTCAGGCAGTAATTATCAAATAGATTACATTCAAAGAACTCTGAGGTCTTATCTGAGTCAGAGTCAGATAGCTAAAGGACCATAAAACTTGGGGGAAACAAACTCATTTCATGCTTGGACCCTTACCATTTAAATTGAGGGTACTAGCAAAGTAGGTTTCACAAGACTTTATGCATTCTTTCTTAGGCCTGATCGCCCTTTCCAGCACAGAGCCACACCCACCTCCAGCATTGTTTCAAGCTTAGGTCCAGCAGGGGAAGTAAGGCAGACAAGAGATTAGAAGACTTCTTGCAGACAGAATGAGGACTCAGGCCATGTCAAAGACAAGGGGTGAGAATCTATCACCCCCTTTCTCCATAGCCCCCAAGTCCTTCTCTGAGGGACCCCTTGTGACCATGCCTATCTTAAGTCATATCTCCCTTGAGGAATCTTACCCATCATTGGCTAACTGGTCATGCAATGGGGGCCAGGCAGGGTGAAGTAAAGTGGGCAGAGGTGGTGCTCCTGCCAGGGAGATAAGCTTTGCCTCCTTAGTGGCTTAGGGTCTCAAGGTCTCTCACTCAGCCTTAGCCATGGGGGGTTACAGCTTCTGAAACCAGGCAGGGTGGTTCCCAACATAGAATAAATATTTTTATTTATATTATTTTTATAATAATATAAATTATTTATATTATGAATAATAATGATTATTACTTTACTATAATGATTATTAATCGTTATTAATCATTATTAAAATGATGATGATTATTTTATTATAATGATTACTATAATGATTATTATTACTTCTTTTCTATTATATTATTTTTTATATCAAAAATTTATATGGAACCGGAAAATGTCCCTCACAGCAATAGCATTTCTTAAAAAGAAGAACAAAGTAGGAGGAATCACACTACCTAGTATCAAACCATACTATAAAGCCATCATACTCAAAACACCATGACACTGGCATAAAGACAAATACATAGATCAGTGAAACAGAATAGAGAGCCCAGAAATGAACCCACAACTTTATATTCAATTAATATTTGATAGAGGAAACAAGCATATACAATTGGTTAAGGATGATTTATAAAATAAGTGGCATTGGGAAAATTAAAGGGATATGTGCAGAAAAATGAAACTGGACCACTTTTTATACCACACATAAGAATAAATAAAAAATGAATAAAAGACTTAAATATTAGACACAAATCCATAGAAATCTTAGAAGAAAATATAAGAAGCAAAATCTAGGACATTGCTTATAGTGATATTTAATGGAATATATCTCCCCAGGCAAGGGAAGCAAAAGAAAAAAATAATAAAAAATTGGAAATATGTCAAATTAAAAAGTGTTTGCACACCAAAGAATTCATCAACAAAATAAAAAGAGAGCCCACAGAATGGGAGAACATATGGCCAATACCTCTGATAAAGGGTTACTATCCAAAATTTATAATGAACTTAAAAAACTCAATACCAATAATAACCAAACAACCCAATTTAAAAATGGGCAAAGGATCTGAATAGATGCTTCTCCAAAGAGGACATACAGATGGCCAACAGACACTTGAAAAGATACTCAACAGCACTAATCATTAGATAAATGCAAATTAAAACAATAATGATATATCATCTCACACCTGTTGGAATGTCTATCATATCAACAATAAATCAACAAACAAGTGCTGCAAAGGATGTGGGAAATTGGTAACCCTTTTGCACTGTAGGTGGTAATGCAGGTTGGTGAAGCCACTGTGAAAAACAGTATGGAGATATCTCAAAAAATTAAAAGTGGATCTACCTTTCAATCCACCTATCCCACTTCTGGGAATACATCTAAAAGGACCCCAAAACACTAATTTGAAAGAACATAAGCACTCCGATATTATTGCAGTGTTATTTACAATTGCCAATATATGAAAGCAGCCCATGTATCCATCAGCAGATGAGTGGATAAAACAACTATGGGACATTTACACAATGGAATACTACTTGGCTATAAAAAAGTTTAAAAATCACCCTTTATGACAATATAATATGGATGGACCTGGAGAACATTATACTAAGTGAAATAAGCCAGCCAGAGATATACAAAAACCATTTGCTTTCACTCATATATAGAATCTAATAAACAAACTGCACTAACAAGGGAAATGGGGACAAACTCATAGATGGAGAACAGGATGACAGCTAGTGTGGGGGCTGGGGGTAGAGGGATTGAGCAAAAAGAAAAAGGACTTATGGACATGGACAACAGTGTGGTAACTGCTGGGGGAGGATGGGTTAAGGGGACTGAATGGTAACAGAAATAAATACAATAAAGGTTAAATCAAAGAACTAAGAATTAAATTAACATAGCTAAAATGTTTTGATTTCTTTCACTCCATCCTAAAAAACAAATAAAATTTAAATAAGAAATAATGTAGACTTCTGGCCAAAATGGAGGTGTAGGTAGATACACTTTGCCTCCTCACACAACAAAAAGAAGGGCAACAACAAACTTAAAAACAAAAAAAATAACAAGAACTACCAGAAAATCCAACTGTTGGAAGTCTGACAACCAAGGAGTTAAAGAAGAAACATTCATCCAGACTGTGCTACAACACAGCAATGTGGATTGCCCCACCCTGGCAAATACCTAAGGCTCCACCCCTTACAACATAACAGCTGCTCTGAGACAAAGAAATATGGCCCCTATGAAAGAACAGATCAAAACTCCAAAAATATGACTAAGTGATGAAGAGATAGCCAACATTCAGATGCAGAGTTCAAAACCCTGGTAATGGCTGAGTATCAACAGAAAATAGAGGAAAAAGTGAAGGCTATGCAAAGTGAAATAAAGAAAAATATACAGGGAACCAACAGTGAAGGGAAGGAAAATTAGATTTCCTTGGGACTCAGATTAATGGTTTGGTGCATAAGGAAAAAATAAACATTGAACCAGAACAAAATGAATAAACAAGAATTCAGAAAGATGAGGAGAGGCTTAGGAACCTCTGGAACAACGTGAAACATTCCAACTTCTGAACCATAGGGGTGCCAGAGGGAGAAGAGAAAGAGCAAAGAATTGAAAACTTATTTGAAAAAATAATGAAGGAGAGCTTCCCCATCAAAGGATGTAGACCTCTAGGATGTCTACAGAGGTAGCTCAGAGAGTTCCACAGAAGTTGGACCCAAGGAAGCACACACCAAGTCACATCATAATAATACTAGCCAAGGTTAAAGATAAGGAGAGAATTGTAAAAGCAACCAGAAAAAAATAGACAATTACCTACAAAGCAGTTCCCATAAGACTATCAGCTGGTCTCTCCAAAGAAACCCTGCAGGCAAGAAGGGCCTGGCAAGAAGTATTCAGTCATGAAAGGCAAGGTCTTACATTCAAGATTACTCTATCCAGCAAAGCTGTCATTTAGAATGGAAGGCAGATAAATTGCTTCCCAGATAAGGTCAACTTAAAGGATTTCATCATCACCAAGCCCTTATTATATGAAATGTTAAAGGGACTTATCTAAGGAAAAGAAGATGATCAAAAATACGAACAGTGAAATGACAACAAACTCACAACTATCAATAACTGAATCTAAAAAAACAAAACAAAGCAAAACAAATTAAGCAAATGACTAGAACAAGAACAGAATCACAGAAATAGAGATCACATAGAGGGTATCAGCAGGGAGGGTGAGGGGGTAGAAACGAGGACAATGTATGAGGAATAAGAAGAATAGTTGGTAGGTACGAAATAGACAGAGGGAGGAAGAATAATATGGGAAATGGAAAAGCCAAGGAACTTTTATGTACAACCCATGGACATGAACTAAGGTGGTGGGGGAATGCTGGTGGGAAGGGGGTGCAGGCCAGAAGGGAATAAAGGAGATGAAAAAATGGAACAACTCTAATAGAATAGTCAATGAAATATACTTTTAAAAAACAAATAATGTAATGAAAATATTCTAAATATTCTAGTGGAAAATAAATTTTACTATTAAATATTTGGTATATTGCCAAGACCCAAAGAGATGTGAGCTGTCTGTAAAGTGGTATACAATCATATCAGGAATAATTCCAAGGTGGAGGTGGGGTAGGGGCTTATATCACAGGGTTTTTTTTAATTTTTAATTCAGAGTTTAATAGAAGAAAGCAAAAGTATTTTTCATTTTTAGCTCAGAAGTGAGTTACCATGAAGAATGATGAGGAAACAGTAGAAATAAAATGAAGTTAACCTGGGCAATGAAGATCAAGTTGCAGTTATAGTTCTATGGGGAACATGTCCAAGACCAAATCACTTTGTTTCCTTCTTCAGAATACCTGAAGATATTTTTCAAGTCTTTTTGAAGTGATAAACCTTCAAGGTAAGAAATCCTACCTCAATTAATGAATTTATTGTCTTCCTTTCTTTCTTTTTTCATTCCTTCCTTCTTTACTTCCTTCCTCCAAGGCTAATTTGCTAATAGAAAATAGACAAAGTATTCTAAGAAAACATGCTGCTTCTTAATGTTGAAATTTCTCACATACATTATTTTATTATTCCATAGCATGTTTCCATTGCATTGCCAGGGGTAAAGATTCTTATATTTATTATTTTCATTTAGTAATTATGAGATTTTTTGTCTTACTAGCTGTTCTTTTGGCTTTTCCATCTAATATGCTTCCAGGAAATGAACACATTACCTCTAGTCACCAAAACCATATCTATAAAAAAAACCCATGTCTATGGCAAATATCAAATAGATATAATCATAGTTTTCTTGGTAAGAATTCATAGCATTTTCTAATGTAAATATCAATCTCATGTAGAGTCAGTTTTCAAGGTGCTCAAAATTTTTTGAGTTTTCCTTTCAATGAAACATACCCCCAAATAATTTTTGTACAATAGCATTAAAATAATTGTATGTTTAAAGCTAAATTATGAAACTATTATTACTTTAGAACTACTGAATATAAAAGGGTGGTGTGGGGATAATATTAATAAGATTTTAATTGTTTTCTCTAGGAATTAAAAAACTTTGTTATCAAAGAAGGTAAGAACACAAATTCTAGGCTTTTGTGTGATTCTCCATGCTTGTGAATTTTAGATAGATTAAAAAGATAGCAATTTGTTCACTAGCTTATGATAATTTAGAAAAAATATATATAAACTTACTTTACCATTTAAAATCTATATTAGAATTTAGTGATATATTGAATCATATTAACAGTATCCTTCATTTATACCTTTTATAATTTTATTATCAATTTTGATTTATTAAAAACAAAAGGTTGTATTTTCACACTTGTCTAAAGAAAATCTATTGGTTCCATTTCATATTAGAAAGATATTCAAATTCTATACCTCACTTTGTTAAGAATCATTAAAGCAAAGGGGAATTTAAACAAAATAAACCATCCTCCAATACATAAAGGAGAGTCTTCTTTTTCTTTTTTTTTTTCCTGTCTTCAGTGTCGGCCTTAACCAGTTTTCAACTTCCTCCCCGCCCTGACCCCTACCTTCTGCCCCCATCTCTTAGTACCTAAGATTGGCTTTGTCTGTTCTTAACATTGAAATAACACCTTAATATTATTAGACAGATTTATTTAATAAAAACCACATTATTTCTAAGCGGCATTACCTTCTCGTCTGCCAGAAATTTACTCCAGCATTGACCTTGCTTTCCTTAGTAGAGTATAAGCTTTCAATGAAATACTCTGACAATCAATAACAAGATGCTGTTTGTCTCACCTGAATACATAATAACAAGGATGAGTACCCTTGTACTACTACATGCACATAGGCTTTCTGGGTTGTTGGTTAGTACAAAATACATTCTAAATGCTCCTTACGTTTAAATCCAAGTAGTTATGGTTGCTTTGACGTTTGAAAATATGCTTGCAATTTCAAATGCACTTGTGGACTCACATATTGTATCCAGTTAAACATTAATACACACCGACTTTTTCCTTCTATGTAGTCACTCTCCAACTGCTATCAGAGAGCAGGAGCTCCAGTATATGGACTCATGTAAACAGTGGCCACTAGAAGGACATGGTTTCTAGCCATCCAATCTGCTACAGAAAAGCTCAGACTGTATTTCAAACCAGAATATTTTTTTTTCCTTTGGAGGTGATCTTTTATTTACTACTTACTAGCACAAGTAAGCAATCTAATACTGAAATGGATTCAACTTCAGATTTGTAATAAAGTATGAAAATTCCAGCAAAGAGCATGCATTCTAGAGAAATATGGGAATAGGTAGGTGGGCACTTATTGAAATCTCCTTCAAAGAAACTCTGTGAAAGGAAGAGATGTTTTTAATGTTTCCCTCCATGAATGGATTAATTTATATGAAAGTTTCTCCTGGGCATATCTCAGTTCATGAATGTGTCTATTATATTTGATATCATGGTGGCTTACAATGACTTTGCATTTTTACCTACCTGCTAAAGACTATAAACCTTTCAAGACAGCACCTACACCATTTTACTTTGAAACTTTCACTGATTCCACCAAGCACATTTAGGTATTCCTCTACAATTTTGTTTACAGAGCAGTGTTTCTAAACATCAATATTTAATGTGTTCATGAACAGAGTCTATTGTCTAGTGAGCATACAAAATAAAACTGTTTACTAGTTGTCTTAAAATGAATACCTCCACTCACTAAAATCTAAATTCCATTCTACGCCACCCCTCTGTGAAAATTCCCCTATCACCCAAACCAAAATAGCTTCTTTCTTCTCTGAGTTCTTTGTTACATGTCTAGCTCATTTGTTGTGGGGAATGTTCTGTATTTTAGTTCTCTATGCCATTATATTTTCTATTAACAAGAATAAAAATTTCTGAAAAGCAAGAAGAGCCTGTCACAGCCCAGGGTCTAGTGCATTGTTTGTAGTAATGGTTCGGTGCACTGAGTAGAAATTCAAACAAAATTTTTTGAGTAAATTCTAGCTATCCTTCCCTAATACTATCTGGCTTTATTTTTTAAAACAATTCTGGTGACAGTCTGAAGTCTTTATTATCTTTGATTACCAGTGTTCAGATAAGTATATCAATGACCAAAACACATTTTATCCAAGAGGAAATATTTCCAACTCACATCTTCTTTAAAAAACTATAATGTCCCTATTGTGTTCCTTTAATAGGTGTTTCCAATATGAAGTTTAAGGTATACTCTCTGCTTCCACATATCAAAACTTTAATAACATTAAATATAACATTAATAGCCAGCCCAAACATTAAAACAGAATAACAAGAAAATGTAGGTTGTAGTTTATTTTGGAGGAATTGCTATTGGCCTGACTACAAGGCTAATCTTCAAACATGACTCTAGAAAAAGGGACAGCAGCCTGAACTCAAACAGGGATGGTTGTTAATGGAAGAATGTGAGGATGAGGGTGCTCAGGCGTGGGTCAGCTCTGTGACTTTAGACTGCCTCAAAAATACAAGCTGTGTAAACACAAGCATCCCTTCATTTTACTTATCACTGGGATCCCAAGCTCTGACTCACTTTTTCAAAACTTATTTTGGAACCAACAGTGACTGGTAAGTGAAAGGCTACATGGAGCTGATTGTCATCATCAGCAGGGCCCCACATCGAGGAGAATTATTGCTCTTGTTCATGAAACTATGTTTACAATACATCTAAAATTGCTTAGCAAAGGGTCTTTGAGGAGACAAGGGAGCAAAGGTAAAAAGAGATAAGAAAATGGCCTGAAAAAGATACTTTAGTGATTTAGAAAATCCTTTGGGGGAATAGTTTCTCTTTCCAGTCACTTTGCCATTCTTTAACAACTCAGTTTTATTTAGTATCTGTGTATAAAGTTTAAAATTTGCTTTTTGTTTTTTCTATCCAAATAACTGTGTGGAAGGCATAAATGGTTCTTAGCAGCAGATCAAACACTTTGCATTTTACACACATTTAGTTACCTAATAATAATTTACCTCAGGCACAGGTATTAAAATACAGCTAACAAAATTACATTTCATAACTTTTAAAATATCCTCACCAAAAATTATCTTCACAGTAGAAAAAATTTTGATGCAAGTACAAGTGATTCTGTAGGAAAATTCTGTGGTTTTACTTAAATAAAAATGAGCATTACATGTCATTCAACATATCATCACAAAGCTCTTGCTAATTGAAGGGGCCAAAGTCTAGATATAACTTGTAACCTTGCTGAATTCTATGCCTGAGAACAAAGGATAATTTCTGCACATCAATCCTCAGTGGGTATGTAAATGAATGCTGCTAAAATAGTCAGAAACTGATACCAATACAAAGTGAAGTATAATAATCTAAATGTACCATTGCTTTCTTCTGTACTAATTAGTTGCTCTTGTCTTTTTTCACCTATATTTTGTCTCCTTGCCTTTCCTGTTACAAACTGAATAAAGACCCAACTATATAGGATCACTACAATTTCTTACCACAGTTTTCAAACATTGTTTTTATTTTAAGAACTTGGTTGCTGCCCTGGCTCTGACCAGTTAGTATGGCTGGTTGAAGTGCTAAATGGCTGATGTCACAATCTGAGTGGGCTAACTTATTATTTGTTCCATGGAAATATAAATAACTCTGGCAGGAGGAAATCTGGCATTGGTGAAAAGGGAGATCAAAACTACAGCACCTCAGAAGAAATGTTAACCCAAAGACTAATAAGTCATGTCATTTTTGCATATAACAGTTCACTGGTAGCAAAATGCCATCCTCTTAAATAAAATTGTTATTGTAATGTGTAGACCTGTGTTTTATTTACGCTTTCTCTCTCAGTCCCTTGAGGAAATATACCCTTCTTTAAGGATGCAGTTCTAAGAGAACCTCTCCTATGTATGCCAGAGCATGCCCTCCAACTCAGAATGTGATCTATTCAGCACCTTGCTCCTTTCACTCTCCTGTTTCCATCAGCCACCACATGTCACTTTTATCTAATAGGCCAATAGCTACTGATTTGCTAAAACTTTTGATGACATAGGATGAATTATCTCAAGTCTTCCATGCAGTGAAGCTCAATGGTGTTTTCACTTTGCATGAAATAATTCTTTCCCTTGTTATTTACAGCACTCTGCCACAATCCTTGTTTCCTCAGAAGGACTCAGATTTACTGAATAAACTAGGAGGTGAAACCACAGATTTACAATAATTCCTCAGAGACAGCCTCTCCTTTTGCACAGAAAGGTGTTGTTTTTGTGCAAAATCTTTCTTTTCCAAAAGGGAAAATCTTTCTGGTATATTGCCCCTTACATCAGGAAAAGTTTTGTCCTTCAGAAGCTCTTCAGACTCTCTTAAAAATAGGTTTCTGATAGTCACACTTTTCTAACACCAACTTAATAGGCATAAATCCAGAAGTTGATTCAGTTTATGTTGAACCGAACTCGAAGCCACAAATCATTAAGCTTAGGAATGACTGAAATAATTTTCCTGTGACTTGTGTAATAAGGTTTTTAATACTATTTTTATATAAAAATAATTCTTTTTTCAAATGATTCCCACTACATGAAAGTGATGATAGCAGATGTGGATATAGAGATGTATAATATAAAATACTCAGAGCTGCCATCCCAACATCATATTCCTAACAACTAGCTTCCCTTTCAACTCAAGGAAATAACTTGAAAAGTACACTAAATCATTCTACTCATAGAATCACATTCTTTAAATTATGCATAACTGTCAGGAATTAAAAGAAATAAAAAAATAAATGACAATTTGGGAGGCACATAAACATTATTAATTTATAATTTTTATTATTAATGAAGCAATATGGAATAGACTGTTACTAATATTATTAACTTTGTACTTGAATACTTACTAAGTTTACAGTTGTAAACTGCACATTACATACTTTTCTCGTTCAATCCTCAAAACTAAAAATTAGTGGGTGCTTTTATTTTTTTTAATTTTATAATAGAGAAAAGTGAGTCTTAGCACAGTTAAATAATTAACCCAAAGTCAACAAAACAGTAGATGGAATAGCTCGGACTTGGACACAGGTCTCTATGCACTCCAAAGATTTTACCTCTATTCCCTATTGTCATTTTCACTCATTCATCCCTTTATTCTTTCAAAAATGTTTTCTGAACATCTTCTGGGTATAGGGGCTTGGAGTTGATGTTTTGACATATATCAGAAACTTTGAGAGTTAGCTCTTGTCTTTAAAGAATTTAAAGTTATGTGGAGGGCATACAGTTTTTAAAGGACTTAGAGTATGTAAGAAGTATATCTGAATATGTAAGAACTATATCTGAATATTTATATATTTATTCAGTTTTGCATAATAATTAAATATTTCTCTACTTTCTGCAAACCCCTCAGGAGGAACCAGAAAGTGCTGGCAAAGGCCCCACCAAAAAAAGAGAAAGTATCATTCTGAGCACAGGTGCAAAGAGGCAGTATTTGGGGAATTAATCCAGAATCAAATTATGACTTTCTTGAATGTCTGAATAGGTACTCAATATTTTATGGAATAGCCTCATGTTTGAGACAGGAAATCCAGTATTGAATAACTATAGCTAAAATATAAAATAATTTAAACTTAGACTAGTCTCTCTTTGTGAGGACATTAGCACAAATGTTCTAAAAGACAGAATGATGCCAGAGAAAGAACATAAACTGTGGAGTCAAAAAAAATCTGTGTTTGAATCCAGGCTTACCTATGTTCTAGGAAAAATACTTAAATCCTCTGAAAGAGTTCTTGCATCAGTAAACTAGAGATGATAATAGTATCCATCTTATAGGATTGTTGTAAAATAATAGAGATTATATATGAAACGCTTTACATGAGGGAGATAATTGGTACATGGTATATCCTTTTGTCTTCAGAAATAGCAGTATATATAAGTAGGTACCCTTATATTCTCTCTGTACTGTATGTAAATTCCTCCTAAAGCCACATACTTGGTCAATAAAAGCAACTTTATTATGAGAAAAATAAAATAAAATTAATTCTAGGATACATGAGATATTATTCTCCCTTAATAGACTATTCAAACTTAAATTCAACACCAAAACACCCGAACATTATATTCAGAAAAGTTTTTATTATTTTAAAACCAAGTTTATTGAGGTATAATTTAAGAAACAGTAAATTTTACCTTTTTTGTGTATAGTTCCATGAGCCTAGACATCCTAACAAATGAATATAATCATGTAACCGCCACCAAAAATGAAAATAAAAACAGTTCATCACCCCTCCAAATATCCTCATGTCTATTTCTGGTCAATCCCTTTCCCCTCCCAAAGCCTTGTATAGTTTTGGATCTTATAGTTTTGCCTTCTCAAAATGTCATAAATCATCACATGCTATGAATTTGTCTTTCCAATTTGGCTTTTTAACTAAGCATAATGCATTGAGATTTATCCATCCAACTCCATGTTCAGTAGATTTTTTCTTTCTTTTTATGATATTTCATTCTATGAATACCCCAGAGTTCATCTAGGTGAAGTATATTTTGACTTTTAAAATGTAGGGCAATTATGAATAAAATCACTATAAGCTTTCACTTAAAAAGTTGTTTGAATACAAGTTATCATTTTTTAAGGTAAATATCTAGAACTAGACTAAACTGTATGTAAATGTTTACCTTTTTGAGAAAGGGCCAAACTGCTTTCCATGGTAACTGACCAATTTTACATTTTAACAACCTCAATTGTTTCATATTCTCAACAGTACTCTTTCTAAAAATACACATTTTTGGTTTCCTTTAGGTAAATACTGTGTTTGCCTCCTCCCACAACCACATCAAACTTAAACTAAATTAAAGAACCACCACCATTGGCAGCCACCTGAGCACAAGCTAAACTAAGGATGGAAAGAAGCCATACTGAGAATGGTTAAAGGGGCAGAGATGCAAAACAGGCTAGTCCCACACCTCCATGTGGCAGTTAAGAATCAGGAGAGTATGTCATTTGCAGAGGTCCCTACTGAGGAGTGAAGGATCCAAGCGCCACACTGGGCTCTCCAGATAGAAGCAACAGTGCCAGGAAGAGAAATCTCCACAATAACTGGCCGTGAAAATCAGTGGGGACTCCATCTGAGTGGGACAAAAAGCTGCTCTAGATCCAAGTGTCCTTACAAAGGAACTGAGTACATACCCTCTCACAAATACCCATCCTAAGCCTCATCAAAGGGATAGAAGCCCAAAAAGCATCAGAGACACACAGGATGAAACTGAATTATCTGGCTTTAGGGCAAGGGCTGGAGAGACAGCTCTTTCTGGGACCGAAGTGCTAACAGGCATCATTGTTCCTTTGTTGAGTGTTCCCCCTGAATAGCTGGTAGGAACAGGCTAGTGCCAAATCTGAGTCTCCACTAACCTGGCCATGGTGATTCTCTGAGGCACTGCCCACACAAATTACACACCTGACCCAAATCTCCTTTAGGGGCTTTTCCACACAAATGGTTGGCCTCGGACCATGCTGCAGAATTTCCTAAAATCTCTCCGACTTTCACAAACCCCAAAGAAGCAGTAGAGGGCTTCAACATGCCCTATGCCTCTTGCTAATCATCTTCAAGCCTGGAACTAGTAGCAGCCAGCCTCAGTTTTCAGCATAGGCTCTTCTACATACCTACAAGCCCAGCATAGGCAGCTATCAACTGAAGATCACTTTGAGTGTTCTATTACATTCCATAGGCTGAGGACAGGCAGAAAGCTAACCTGGCCTATACCAGAACCCCTCCCAAGAGCTTCCAGAGCCAACACATTCAATGGCCAGCTTCGGACTACACCAGAGCCACACAATTACTCCCACAAATGACACACCCAAAGGATTAATTCAGCAGGCATCAGAGTCCCTCTAAAGTGAATCACACTCCATAGAGGTTAGACCCTACACATCAGCTCATCCACTGTAGTCACAGGCAGTCCTCACAGCCAGTCGACCTGAGGGTCATCCCTACTCACTGATGTGCCAACATCAATCAATACTCAACAAGAATAAAAAGACACACACCATCCATACAAGGAACACCCTTGGGGCACTGAGCTCAGGTGAACAGGGAAGACCATGACACTGGGCCTTATAGTACACCTTCTACATAAGGCCATTCTATCAAGTCTGTGAGATGTAGCAAGTCTACCTAACACATAGAAACAAACACAGGAAGCCAGCCAAAATGGAAAGACAAAGAAACATGTGCCAAATAAAAGAACAGGACAAAACTTTAGATAAAGAAGTAAATGAAATGGATACAAACAATTTACCAGATACAGAGCTCAAAATACTGGTTACAAGGATGCTCAATGAACTTAGAGTAAGAATAGATGAACTAAGTGAAAGTTAACACAAAGAGATAAAAACTGTAAAAACAGCACCAATCAGAAATAAGAATAGAAAATAATAATTGAAATGAAGACTACCAGAAGGAATCAACAACATATTTTATGAAGCAGAGGACTGAATCAGCAATCTGGAAGACAAAGTAGCAGAAAACATCCATTTAGAACAGCAAAAAGATAAAATTAAGATAAAAATGAGGATAGCCTAAGAAACCTCTGGGACAACATCAGTATAACAACACTGACATCATAGAGGTACCAGAAGAAGAGAGAGGACAATAAATTGAAAGTCTAGAGATGAAGATATCAGTGATGTAGGGAGAGTTGAGCCCACTTGTTTATGCACCCAACTAGGACACCTAGATGATTTTCTGAATAACCGCATGAACAGCCAACAGAATCCCAGCTGATATGAAGTTTGAAAATCAAAGTGTACAGAGGACAATTAAAAATGGGCAGTAAGGAAATTTTTGTAGGCCAAGAGGAAGGTCCCCGGGCCTTGTGCCTGAGACCACGGTGGCTGTAGGAGCATCAGAGGAGAGCTGGGTCAGTGATAGCAGCCTCAGGGCTTCCTCTCCTCCCAGAGCAGGAAAGTCACAGACCTGTGCCAGGAGAGACCTGGATACATAAAGTTGCTTGGGGAAAAAAGGCAATAAGGGACACACTGCTGTTGGCACATACCAGCTGGGGCCAAGGTCACTGGCTAGGATAGTACCAGAGAAACTAGGGAGCTGGGTATCACCCGGAGCTGGGAGAAGAGATGGGCTGTGACTGACCATGACCCAGATCGACTCTGGACTGGTCAGAGAGTTGGAATGTGTGGAAAGCTGGGCACTTGTTAAGATTCATAGACAGCATGCAAGGGTACTTTTCTCAAAAGTGCAACTTTTCCCCTATGCAGGGACCTTGACTGTGTAGGGACCTCACACACACAGAGGCCAGGCCAGTGAAGAGAAAGGTGTACTTGATTTATTACCACCACTTAGGATACCTCATGGATTGATCAAACAAGGGCAGCAGGGGCTTGGATTGGGAGTGGTGCCTAGATAGGCTTTTTCTCAATAAGTGAATTGAGCACCCCCAACACCCCCAGCCCCCCATTGTAAGGACCTTGTACACATGCAGTGCCCAGGCCAACAAAGAAGGAGGTGGAATGTGATTTGCTCCCACTCAGTGCACCACATGAACTGATCAGAGGGGTGCAAAACAATATGAATTATCAGCACTGGCCTGGTGCAAATATGCAGAGTGGACAGTGCTGGCCTCACAGTGCTTTAAGGGCGTGGGATAGAAACTGGGTGCCTGTGATTATTGCAGCCCAGACTGAACCCCCTTCCTTGCAGAACCACAGGAAAGGAAAAATCAGAGCCCAGTCTCCCTCTGCCTGCAGGATTCAGGAAGATTGGCAGCTTTAAAGTCAGCAAGAGGTTTTTGTGTTTTTTTTTTTTTTTTCAAGAATAATACAGTAAGACCTGGAGTTGTGACAAAACCAGACAGATCCAGAAAGAAGTCAGAAGGTGAATATCAATAGCTGAGACAAATTTTACTTTGCTATCTTTCAGAACATGGATTAAAAATTTTTTCTTCCCTTTTATTTAGTTTATTTTGTTTTGTTTGTTTTTATTGTTTGATTCATTTTTTATTCTCCTTTTCATATTGCATTTTAATTTTTCTTCTTTAAAATTTTTAATCATATTCTAAATAAAACACCACTCTTGGTCTTTTACTTTTTATTCTTTTAATTCAGATTATATATTTCTTATCATGCTATTGTTATTCCAAATCCCACATAGTACCCTTCCCTGGTCTTAATCCATTTCACCTTCTTCCTGAGCTTTATTACTGTTGTGGTTAATTTTATTTTCTCATACACTACTCCAATTTTCTTTCCCTTACTCTTTTTTTTTAATTATTTTATTATTGTTCAATTACAGTTGTCTGCATTTCCTCCCCACCACTTCCTCCTACCCCAGCCAAACCCACCTCCCTCTCCTGCTTCTACCCTCCCCCTTGGTTTTGTCCATGTGTCCTTTATAGTAGTTCCTGAAAACCCTTCCCCCCATTGCCCCCTCTCCCCTCCGCTCTGGCTAGTGTTAGATTGTTCTTAATTTCAATGTCACTGGGTATATTTTATTTGCTATTATTCCTCCTCTATCTACCATCACATAAACACTCTTCTTTCTTAATTCAGCTCACATTCTTTTTCCCTTCTAATAAGAGTCTTATTTCTTTTTCACCTTTTATAAACAGTGGCTAGTTGAGTGAAATATCATTTTACTTCTCCAGAGGAACTCCTGTTTGTTCACTATTTGCTTGTACTTTAAATCTCATAGAACACTCTCCCTCTGACTTACTCCATTTCACCTTTGCCCTACCCCTGATCAGTTGCATGAGAAATTTTATTTCATTGTTTTCTCTCTCTCTTTTATCTTTTTTTCCCCTTCTCTTAACCTGGGCTTTAATTCTAGACTGTTACAAGTTTGCTTCCCCCATCCTCTCAAAATCATTTTTCTTTACTATAGACATCTCATATTCATTGTTTGCTTTTCTACAATATTCTTATTCCCATTCCAACTTTATTAAACTTTATTCAGTTGTCATTGCTTTTGACCCTGCTGTGGTCTTTCTGAAAATTTGTTCCTATTGGTTCAGTACCTTCTCAATTTTACTTCAAACTTGATAGTACACTCTTCCCTCTTTGTATCAATCACATTGTTCCCATCACCCTTTGTGTTTTACTCACATTGTAGATTTTCCTCTCTCCCTTTATTCAGTTCGGTTCTATCCCAAATCTTATCAATTCTCTTTCTTTTTACCACACAACAAAATTTTCCCTTCTTTTAGCCATCTAATATTCCTTTTATCATATCTTATAATAGTCACGATCTCGCCTCAACTTTATTAATCTTAGTTCAGTTGTGATTGAGGCTGCTAAAGTGACGAGGAGTTCTTTTTGCTGGCATAGGTTTGGTTATCTGGTAATACTGCTTTGTTACAACACCAGTACAACAACATACAAGACAAGTTGGGAGCTGTGACAACCAGGAGACATGCTAGAGAGGAGAACCCACCAACAAAGCAGCCACCAACAAGCACAGCCCAAGTTTAACAAGAGAGTTCACACAAAAAGAAGAAAAGGAAGCACTAGAGCATGCAGACAAGCAGATCAAAGAGATCTCACAATTGAGTCCCACAGAACCCCTGCCACAGAAAGTCAACCTACAAAGATAACAGGCAAAGCAGAGCATTGGGAATCACACAATCAAAGAAAAAGAGCCACCTAAAACAAGGAGACAAAGAAAGAACCCACAATCAAAAGGAATGGAAGATTCTCTGGTAAAATGCCTAAATAAAATGGAGGAAAGCAAAGTGTCAGATACATAATTCAAAAGAATGGTTATAAGCATGATCAAGGAACTCACTGACAACTATAAGAAACTGAGTGGGAACTATAACAATATAAAAAAGGAAATAGAAACTATAAACAAGAATCAGGAAGAAATGAAAAATATAATTTCTGAAATAAAAGTACACTAGAAGGAGTTAAAATCAGGCTGGATGAGGCAGAGTACCAAATTAGTGAGCTGGAGAACAAGGTAGAAAGAAACACCTAGGTAGAGCAGCAACATGCAAAATCACTCCAAAAATATGAAGATAACTTAAGGCAACTGCAGGACAACATGAAACAGAACAACATTTGAATACCAGAGAATACCAAGAATACCAGAAGGAAGATTATGCTAAGTGAAGTAAGCCAAGCAGTGAAAGACAAATACCATATGATCTTACCTATAAGTAGAACCTAATCAACAAAACAAGCAAGCAAAATATAACCAGAGGCATTGAAATTAAGAACAAACTGACAGTACCAGAGGGGAGATGGGAGGGGATAATGGGGTGGGGGTAAGAACTTCTGTAAAGGACACATGAATAAAACCAAAGGGAAGTAAGATCAAGGGTGGGAAGTGGAGATGGCTGAGGGGCAGGGAGTGGTAGGGGGGAAATGGAGACAACTGTACTTGAACGAGAATAAAAAAAAGTTGGAGAAAATTAAAATTAAATAACATCAAAAAAGAAAAAAAATTAAAATGGATTAAAGACTTAAATGTTACACCCAAAACCATAAAAATCATAGAAGAAAAGAGGCAGCAAAACCACAGATATTGCTTGCAGCGATATTTTATGGGATATATCTACCCAGGCAAGGAAAATAAAAGAAAACAAACAAATGGGACTATATCGAACTAAAAAGGTTTTGCACAGCAAAGGAAAACATCAACAATAGAAATCCACAACCCACAGAATAGGAGAACATATTCGCCGATACATCTGATAAGGAATTAATATCCAAATTTAAAAAAGAACTTACAAAATTCAACACATACACACACACATACACAAGAATACCAGAAGGAGAAGAAAAGGAGTAATGGATAGAAATGATGTTTGAAAAAATAATGACTGAAAACTTCCCTAACCTGGAGATGGGAAAAGCTATGCAAGTTCAGGAAGCAAAGAGGTTTCCAATCAAGATGAACCCAAAGAAGCTCACTCCAAGATACATCATAATTAAAATGCCAAATTTTAAAGATAAAGAGAGAATCTTAAGTAGCAAGGGAAAAACAGGAAGTAACATACAAGGGAGCTCCAATAAGGTGAGTAGCTTATTTACCAATAAAAACACTGTAAGCCAGAAGGGAATGGCAAGAAATATTCCAAGTAATGAAAAGCAAAGGCCTGAAACCAAGAAAACTACACCCAGCAAGATTCTCAATTAAAATTCAAGGCAAAACATGGAGTCACAGACAAAAGAAGGCTAAAAGAATACACCTCCATGAAATCAGCATTGCATGATATGCTAAATGCAGGGGTGTCAAACTCTTTTTCACCAGAGGCCACATCAGTCTAATGATTGCCTTCAAGAGCCAAATGTAATTTCAACTCCCTAATAGTTAAGGAGTATTTACATTTATACAGTCTTAAAATTATTTTGGCCTTTTAAAGGCAGCTACGAGGCTGATGTGGCCCCGGGTGGAAATGATATTGATACCCCTGTGCTAAAGAGAATGCTTTAAGAAGATGAAGAAAAAAGAGTGAGTGAGAGAGGGACACGGGTAAAAAGGGGAAAAATGAGCAAGTACCTATCAATAACAACCTTAAAAGTAAATGGATTAAATGATATAATCAAAATACATGGGGTAGCTGAATGGATTAAAAAAAAAAGACACACGTGTATGCTGCCTTCAAGAGACCCACCTCAGAAAAAAGACCTACATAGACTGAAAGTGAAGGGTTGGAAATAAATATACCACACAAATGGACAGAGAAAAAAATATTCAGGGTAGCAATACTTATATCAGACAAAATAGACTTCAACCCAAAGGCCATAAAAAGAGGCACAGAAGGACACTTCATAATACTCAAGGGAAGAATCCTTCAAGAAGACAAAACATTATAAACATATATGCACCTAACATAGGAGCACCCAAATATATAAGGAAAATCTTGAAGGACTTTAAGAAAGATATAGACAGCAACACACTTATAGTAAGGAATTTTAATATCCCACTGTCACAGATGGATTAATCTTCTAAACAAAATATCAACAAAAGATATTGTGGCATTGAACAATGTCTTAGATCAAAGAAACTATATATATATAAAGTTTCATCCCAAAGAAGTAAAATACACATTCTTTTCAAATGCACATGAACATTTTCAAAGAAAGACCATGTGATAACAGAAAAAACAAGTCTCAAAAACAAGTCTAATTCAAGAAAATTGAAATCATATCAGGCATTTTCTCAGACAACAAGGGTCTGAAGCCAGAAATCAACGTCAAGGAAAGAACTAAAAAAACTTTCAAAATAATAGAGATTGAGTAGCAATATATGAAACAATGAATGAGTGAGTAATGAGGTTAATGAGAAATTTTTAAAGTTTCTGGAAATGAATGAAAACAAACACACAACAGTCCAAAATGTATGGGACACAATGAGGGCAGTCCTAAGAGGTAAGTTCATGGAGATACAGGACTACCTAAAAACGATAGAAAGGATAGAAACATTTCAAATAAACAACCTAAACCTACATCTACAAGAACTGGAGGAACAACATCAACAAAAACAAAAACAAAGCCCAGAGTAAACAGAAGGAAGGAAAGAACCAAGATCAGAGAAAAGACATAAAAACTAAAAAAACAATTCAAATGATCAATAAATCCAGGAACTGGTTCTTTGAAAAGATAAACAAAATTGACAAGCTTAACCAGGTTCATCAGGGAAAAAAAGAGAGGACCAAAATAAATAAAATCAGAAATGAAAGAGGAGAGATTACAACGGATACAACAGAAATACAAAAGATTGTAAGAAATTACTACAAACAACTATATGATAAGAAATTTGAAAATCTGAGCAATTGGACAAACGTCCAGAAAAATATAACCTTCCAAAACTGAATGAAGAAGAAGTAGAAAGCCTGAACAGATCAGTAACAGCTGGTGAAAATGAAACAGTAATCAAAAAACTCCCGGTACTCAAATTCCTGGATTAGATGGTTTCACAGGAGAATTTTACAAAACATGTAAGAGCTAACCCCTATCCTTCTCAGACTCTTACAAAAAAATCCAAGAAAAGGGAAGAATCCCAAACTCTTTATATGACAGCAGTATTATCCTAATCCTAAAACAAGATAAAGACACAGCAAAGAAAGAAAACTACTGGTCAATATCACTGATGAACACAGACATTAAAATCCTCAACAAAATATTGGCAAACCACATACAGAGGGCCCAGAAGCATATGAAATGATAGTCAGCATCACTAGCCATCAGACAGATGCAAATTAAAACCACAATGAGATACCACTTCACACGAATAAGAATGGCCATCATAAATGAATCACCAAACAACAAGTGCTGGGTAGGTTGTAGAGAAAAGGGAGCCCTAGTACAATGTTTTGGAAATGCAGACTGCTGCAGCCACTGTGGAAAACGGTATGGAATTTCCTCAAAAAAGTAAAAGTAGAATTGCCTTTTGACCTGGCAATTCCACTCCTGGGATTTTACCCTAAATATCCTAAACACCAATTCAAAAGAACCTATGCACCCCAATGTTCGTAGCAGCACAATTTACAATAGCCAAGTGCTGGTAGCAACCTAAGTGCCCAGCAATAAATGAGTGGATAAAAAAAAACTGTGGTACATTTACAGAATGGAATACTATGCATCAGAAAGAAAGAAGCAACTCCTACCCTTTGTGGCAGCATGGATGGTACTGGGGAGCTTTATGCAAGATGAAATAAGCCAGGTGGTGAAAGACAGACACCATATGATCTCACCTATAAGTGGAACCTAACTGACAAAACAAACAAGAACTTCTGTGTATTTTATTTTTGTTTAGTAAAATAAGAAACTAAATGTAAGTAATAATTAATCCATAGTTTAATAGTAGCAGTGTATATAATTTGTAAATAAACATACACATATTAGGGTTCAAACTACAATTATTTCACTGATAGCATTCTAGGGTCAGGACACACTCAACTGTATTAATTTTATTTTTTTGAGAAACATTACCACAAACTTAGTTGCTTAAAATGGCATGCTTTAATTATCAGTTTCCAAGGGTCAGGGGTACTGGTATGGTTTAGCTGTATTCTTACCTAGAGCCTCAGCTAAAGAAAAATCTGTTTCCAAACTCATTCAAGGTTATTGAAAGAAGCTATGTCCTTGCATTTATTGTTAAATATTACTGAGTTTTACAAATCCTTGAGTCTTCCTGCCATGTGGCCCTGTCCATAGGCAGTTCACAATAGGGCCGTTTGGTTCTTCTCAGCCAAAAGGAGAATCCAAAAGGAGTCCACATAGAAAAGTCTTATAAAACAAAACACAGTCACAAGAGTGATATCCTATAACCTTTGCCACATTCTACTTTTCAGTAACAAGGTACAGGTTCCACCTGCACTTAAGAGGAAGGAATTATACAAGAGAACAATTCTTGGCCATCACATTCATGTGTGGTCTTTTTAGCTTCCAAACACTAGGATTAATTTTAATGTCTTTTTAAAACCTAACTAAAATAGTCCTTTCCTCCTGGAAAATTGATTGCATCAACTCAGCTCAATTCTGGTCATTCCTATATTTCCTCAACAAGATGTCCTAAGGTCAGGCTGTATTAAGTTGTACCAGTCAATGGATGAGAACAAGTGTGTTTATAAAGTTTTGGGTCTTTCTAATCTATACAGAGTTCAAGGACAAAGATATCTATCTCTCCTTTTAAAAATATTGCTATAGTAATATTGTCAGAGAGGGTGACATTTTTTTCACTCTCCTTTCTTGTGTTTACTAACACACTCCCACTAGGGAAGTAGAAATTCCAAAGTGTACTTAAGACAAAAATAGAGACAGAAGAAAAATGTAATGTGGTTGAAACACAAAGCAATAGTCACTGACAGAGTAAGGATTATATCTCTTATATCTCAACATTTGCAATCATTTATCGTTGCTTCATTCCATTAGTTCACACTGTTTCCAATTAGCTAGGGGAAATCTTTAAAGGAAGAAATGTTCTTCAAAATAAATATGAAAGCCTTAAGAATGCAGTCATCACTAAAAGCTTCCATGTACCATTAAATAAATAATTCCATCTGAGAAAGAAAATGTAAAAGTTCCATTTTTAAATTTTCAGGGTGGGTCATTACATCATTTACCTTTGTGTAACTGTGCATTAAAAAGTTTGGCTCCCATAAGAAGTCTCAAGAGAATGGGAAATCAAGCTCAGTTTACAACTCAGTTCTATGCAGTTGCTTAAGTTTTAAAACCAACTCTTTCAAGTTGATTAATTATTTATTCTCAATCTAGTCTCAAAAAGTTAAAAAAATTAAGCTATATGTTAATTCAATTTGATCTATAATTAATCCAATATACTCAATTTATTTGACAATAAAAAACAAATTAATTCTACTCTATCAATTTATTGACCCTCTACTTTCATATGCTTGGGGGGATAACTGATGAAAAAATAACAAATTGTACACCACAAATAGATATGGCTTGTAACATGCCAAGGCAAAAAATGCTACAGCAATTTACTGAATATTCCATTGCTTTCCCAGTACAAAGATAGATGATAGCAAATGCTATGAGAGCATATCTATGCTGCTTCAATAAAATGTCCTTATTACTGAAGAAAAATGGTAAAAATTCTATCATTGCCTCTGTAGAAGATTCTCCTAGGTCCTCAAGTCGCTGATCTCTGATATCCACAGACATCTGACTCCATTCCAGCAGTTAATGTCTCTGTACGCAAGCAGCATGATACAAGCTGGGCTTTGGGAATATAGGGACAGTATGAGCACTAGTAGGTGCTGATCAATGAGAAAACTGAAATTCTTTACCTCTATCCTCTTGTGTAGATAACAGCAATATAGAGATAGGGCAACATTTGTTTTTGTCACAGGCAAATCTCTGAGCTGCTGTTGCCACATTTGGGTTTGTGTCATTTCAATTCATATAAGGCAAAGAACAAAAAAGAAAAATTGCCATTTCTCATTTGATCAGCTATCCAAGAACAAAGGAAGTATCTTCTATATTGTAAAAAGCGTAAAAAGTTCACATGGTAAACACAGGAAGATCTTTTCAGGAAAGAGTATTGGTTAAGTCCTTTGTTATATTATGAGCATATTTTAAAATAATAAAAATAATCTTTAATCTTGATTTATCATAATCTCTAATAAATTCAAAAATATATTTGTCCCTCATTGACTTTTAATGTTATTATTTTGTAAATAAAGTGCCAGTATTTTCCTAATTGTTTCCCAGATAATTTGTAAGAATCATCAATGCTATGATGCATTTTAGGAGCACAATGTAGAGAATATGCACACATTGCATTCTGTCAGATTTTTTTTAAATCTTTCTTAATGAATTATTAATTACATTATTCAAAAGATCCATTATTCAGCATTCATCTCACTACTAAATGAAAGTCTTTATCTGACATGTGAATGAAATGAATCTAAATGCTTTTTGTGCCACCTAGGGATTCTAAATAGACTTTTTAGCTTCACAGCAGCATTAGGCTTCATTTCTGTTTTTAATTTGTATGGATTGTTTTTAGAGATGAGTAGCTATGCTGTAGTCTACCAATCTGGGCATCGTTTGATTTCTGTGTTCTCAGACTTACCTTGTACAAGAAAACTGCAGACAGGGTCAAAAGATACCCGAGAGGAAAAGAAATGCCACACAAAATTTGATAACGTGTGTAAAGACTTTAGGTGAATGTTTGTATAACCTAAAACATTGACAATTTCAGATGAGGAAAGTGAGCTTCCAAGAAGCTCTTTGTAAACTTTATCCCTGTCATTTCTCATTGTGAAAAAAAGTGCTAGTTATTATTGTAAGAGGAATTCAAAAACCCTTCAACAGGTAAGAATTTTTTTCTATGACTTCACATCCTTTCTTCTAATGTTGAATTGACAGATATTAACAAAATCTTCTGGGTGTTCAAGTCCATCTACAAGTATCATTTTTGAGAAAGTATGTTAATAGTTTACGATTCAAAACTCTCTTTGAGGATAGGAAAATCTATCTGGACAGAAAACCACTGCATTTCTTTTCCATGATAATTGTTGTTATAATTACTGCCACTGTAACCATAGAACAGCTTGGTCCACAGTTGCTGCATGCAGTGAAAAAAATACATAGAGGAGTAATTTCAACACAGAATTACTTCAAAACACAGAAGGGTTGCTGTATCTTTAGGGGAAATGTATATTAACGTTACCATATTAGCATCAACTGCATATCCTGAAAAATCAATGATAAGTATACGCATTTTAAAGCCAATGTCTATATATTTTTAAGGAATACAGGGAAAAATGGCAGTCCATAATAAAATAATAAGGTGTACCAAAGAAATGGAATGCCATTCATTCAGTAGAAATTATAAAGTGGAGATTTATCTTTCCCATTTTTGACTAAAATGAAAGTTTAGGGTTTTGATTAAGATAATCCAAGTTTAACATTATTACATGAAAGGAGGGTCCAATCTTAAAATATATTTCTATTGGGCCAGAGGTGACACTAACACCATAGCCTTAGAGTTGTTTGGACTTCAATCCCTCCCTGAATGGAAAGAGGAGTGGAGGTTAATTTCTGCTTTAGAGTTAGCCTCATTGTTTGTGGTTCTTGCTAGAAACATATGCCCACTTTAAGATCACTAAGGTAAGGCATTATTTATTTAAACATCTGGTGTTTCCTGGTAGGAATGCAATACTTCCTAAGTACAGGAAGGGAAAAGGAGGAAGGGAGGGAGGGAGGGAGGGAAGCAAGGAGGGAGGAAGGATACATATTATAGAATATATATGAAATATCAGAGGAAAGCCCACATTAATCCTCTTATATGATGAGCGATGTGTGTGTGATTGCAGCTCATGGGGACTTGCACCAATTGAGCATTCTCTGACGAGGACCCCAGGACAATCCATTCTAGCGACTAGGGTTAGAAATCCTCAGAACAAAAGGTTAAGTCAATGGAAAACTTCTGTTATGAGTAAAGCGAGAAAATTTGAAAATGAATCAAATGAGTCCAATCAGAACAAACAAATTTTACATAAGGATATGAACCAGCAGGTAACTTAATAGAGCATCTGGGTGCTCTCAGCTGCTGAGTCAATGAAATAAAGATCAGCACACAACCTATTTTCACAGTTGGTGCTGCATTTGTTAGGAAATAAGTTCCATTGTAAAAGATGTGATTCTCTGTCATGAGAGCCTTTGTTATTTCACAGAAGAAAACATAGATCAGACTTCTCTCCCAAGGAGGGCATGTCCCCACAGCCTGGATACACTGTTTTATGTCATGCTGTCCCCATTCCAATGCAGGTGGAAAATAGACCTTAAAATAAATGAAGCAGACAAAGAACTGGCCAAGCTTCTGCCCACGACATATGCACATTTGTAGAAAATAAAAGGTGTATTTGGTAGTAGAAATCAAGACTGTTTAAATTAGGAGTGCTGAGGGTATGAACAACCCCTTGTTTGGTGTCTGGCATTTTACAAGGCTCGGCACAATTCTTTATTCATCTGTACTGCAAAAATCCATATTTGTCTCCAATACTGCCAGGAAAAATATCCTAGTGAAGTTTATGAATAATATGGAAAAGTGAAAAAAGCAACAACTATTTAATTATCTGTTTCTTATAGTCATAAAGGCCTATGTTACTTAAAATCCCAAAAGTACCTTCCCTGCCTTCTGTTAGAACCATTGTAAACCTCAACTATTTTTCACCAGATGCAACTTATTACTTTGCAAATGTCATTCTATTATATTTAAAAGAGGTAATTTGCAATTCCCTGTACCATTCAGAGGTGCCTCTTTTTTGAGTTTCTTAGAAAAGTCATACAATAATAATACAATTGTTTTATGTATTGAAATGTATTGTGTTTTTTATGTGACAATTTCATTTATTTTTTAACCAATCTGTGCTGAACTTTAACCTTTTGATTGTTTACATTTTATGTATCTATTAGATGGAGTAGCTGCACTTTAAATAGTTCAGGTCTCTGTACTAATAATATATAATAAACAGGAATAAGAAAAAATGAGACTTCTTTAATAAAACGCATTTCTTCAAAATGTGATTAAATTTTTGTTCTCTTGTTAAAAACAATAGCCATTTCCTATTTGTCCTTTTTCATTTCTATTAAACAATCCTTGGAGTTTCGTATGGAGAAAGATTTTTTTTTCTTTCACTGTCACTAACAAGCAAGAATTTGTACTCCCTCCTAATTTGATTCTATTGGCTTATAATATGCTAATGCACAGCAAACTAACATCAAAGTATATCTCCTAATTTTGGTGGCAATTATTTTGGATTAATATATTCTTATATATTTTTATCTTTCAGGAGAGAGCAAAGATGCAGTCCCCCACTACCACAAATTATGCAGTCGAGGTTCCCACATTTGGGGAAATCGCAGAGGTCAGCACACCTGGAGTGCAATGGATAAGCCTAGTCCTGGGAAAACCACCTTCGTGATCATGGTGTCATCACCTCTGCCAGGAAAGTATCAACATATTCTTATATTTAAGGCAGTCAAAAATTATTTCAAATAGCTTATGTGTTTAAGTAAATGATTCTTTAGATTGTTTTTTACTACTCTGTGTAATAACTGTGGTATTTGCAATTCCTTAAAATTTCTGTTATTTATTCTGTAATTTTTATAAAATTGTAAGACAGGAGTATTTCTCATAGCCATTAAGTTGTTAAAGGAGTTGTACACCAGAGGCGATCCTGAGAGTTTAAACTTAGAATTATCAATAACTATAAAAGTACTTATTCAAGCCAACCTTCTTAGCTGGTTAAAAGAGTGTAATCCTGTAAGTTATTGAGAGACCGTTAAAGTGAAACACAGAAACCCAGCCCTTCTGCCTATTTTAAAAATTCTCCTTATCCAATCACAGACCAAATCACAAGGCAATGTGGGCTCAGCCCCATCTGTGTGGTAAGCAGCAAATTACTTTACTTGAACTTTGCTCCAGTCAGGACACTTTAGGACTTAAAACTTGAATCTATCTAAGTCTGCCTTAAATTAGCCTTGCAAAAACACTCTAAACTCCAGTTGTCAACCTCATGGCTTTTGGCCAGATGCCACTTAGCAGCTGAAACACTGATTAATTGTCATCCCCTTTCCTTTTTTCTTAGACATATTTTTAAGGAAAAGAAGAATATGCAAACTGATATTATGTTGAGAACAACTATAGTTGAATAATGATAGTTAGGAGATATACATTTATGTTTAAAATATATGAAATGAAAAGACGGGGCAGGGAACCTAGCTGTGTATACTGTGTATGCCATGTACTGCACAAGGAATCTGGGGCTGGCCAGGGCTTTGCTGAGCCATGCCAAGATACAACAGATCTTTCAATTTTCCAGCAAATAGAAACAAAATACAAGCTTCAGAAGGTGTACTCAACAAACACTTCCCAATGTGTTTCTGATTTGTGGTCAGAATGTTTTTATTGCTGGTGCCTTGCACTTTTGAGACAGTTATTTCCTAAAAGAAAGATTCCTTTCTATAAACCTCAACTGTCTGTTTTTCAAAGCAATTTAAAATCAAACACACAAATAAAATTCTTAACATATGGAAACCTTCATATAGGGTCTTACGTATTCAGAGTTAAAATTGTTTTATAAACTGTAATGCTTTGCAGATGAAAATACAGAGAGGATGACTGTTTTTAGCACTAATGCTTTTTGACAGCGTTAAACCTTGTTTTAGTAATTGACATCAAAATGTTTGGTGGTTTTAAATGGACCATTAATAAAAATAGTATGTTTCAGGTTTTTTAGAAATTGTGCTTAATACTGTGAAGTGCCATAAAATTGCAAATGTAATACAATGTTTTTATTATTTTTAAAAAATACTTATAATGAAACAACCCTCATTCTCTTCCCATGTCTTTAGAGAAACTTCTGAAGCTCAAAGGGAGAAAACATTTCCTCTTCATCCATCCTCATAGTCTCTAAAGAAATAGACCTTTTTCCAGTTCCCAGTTTTGAAAAAAATAACAAAACAAAAACAAAATTGGCATCTTCTGCCATTAAGGCTCTAGAAGGTTGGTAAAATCCATAGAGGCATAAAAATATAATCGAAGGTCTCCATCATGAGCTGGAAAGTGCATGCCAGAGACATGAATTTCACACCAGTTCCATCACAAATCATGCTGCATCTGGGAAACCACTCGAACTTCTCTGGGCCTCAACTCATTTCTTTGCAAAATAGGAATAATAATATTACCTGCCAACAGAGAAAGACTGCTGGGATAATCTTATAAAGTACTGTATGCGAAAAGTCTTTGTAATGGAAGAGATAATTATTCAATTCTATTTAATTCAACAGTCATCTACTGAGTACCATTTAGTTCTCATCCACACTGCATCAGAGAGAAGAAATGGATATGAAAGTTATAGATCTTACTAATGACAAAATTCTAGAGAACAAACTGGAATGAAAGTAGAAAATGGGTTGGAGATGGGACCAGAGAATCATTTGGTTCTGAGAGAGCAATTTGAGAAAATAAATGAAGGCAGGAGCACAGCACAGTGTGTTTCTGGAATTTCAAACGATCTAGCATTACAATATGAAAATCAATTCGTACAAAGAAACAGACATGTTTGGGCTTACAGCATGTGAAGGATTGTTTTAAAAGTTTGTTATTTGTTTTTTCATTTAATAAATATTTATTAAGTTCCTGTGACAGGAACTATACTAGTCAGTCAGTAAACAAACATGAACTAGAGAGACCTATAGAATAGGCCCCAAGTTCATTGTACTCACAGTCTGGAGTTAGGGACAGTGGACCTGACTAAGCAGGAAATTGGCAAGTATAATTTACACTTTATAGAGACCACTCTGCCATCAGTTTAAAGGGTGGGTTCTAGGAGATGAGAAATGGAGATTTATGTTAGTGTGTGGGTCTTTTTTTCCTCTGCCTCTGGGTGCTTCTTTGTCCCTTTCCTACTTAGTTTTTAGGTCTTTAAAAATTGGGCAAAGAACCTGAACAGACACTTCTCCAAGGAAGATGTACAGGGGGCCCAGAGACATATGAAAAGATGCTCAACATCACTAGCCATCAGAGAGATGCAAATTAAAACCACAATGAGATATCACCTCACACCTGTTGGAATTTCTATCATTAATAAATCAACAAACAACAAATGCTGGTGAGGATACAGAGAAAAGGGAACCCTAGTACACTTTTGGTGGGAATGTGGACTGGTGCAGCCACTGTGGAAAACACTGTGGAATTTCCTCAAGAAATTAAAAATGTAACTAACTCTTGATCCAGAGATTCCACTGCTGGGATTATACCCTAAGAATTCTGAAGCACCAAATCAAAAGAACCTATGCACCCCAAAGTTCATAACAGTATTATTTACAGTAGCCAAGTACTGGAAACAGCTTAAGTGCTCATCAGTAAATGAGTGGATCAAAAAACTGTGGTACATTTACATAATGGAATACCATGCATCAGAAAGAAAGAACAAGTTCCTACCCTTTGTGACAACATGGATGGAACTGGAAAGTATTATGCTAAATTAAATAAGCTAGGCAATGAAAGATAAATACTATATGATCTCACCTATAAGTGGAACCTAGTGAACAAAACAAACAAATGCACAAAATAGAACCAGAGGCATGGAAATTAGGAACAGACTGACAGCAACCAGAGGAGAGGTGGGAGGAGGATAAGGGAGGAAAGAAGAGGAAGGGCCTAGTTAAAGAACAAGTATAAATGACCCATGGACATGGACAACAGGGTGGGGACTGACTTTGAGAGCAGGGGATGGGCAGGCCAGGGAGAGCAGCAGCGGGGGAAAATTGGGACAACTATAATAAAACAGTTTTTAAAAAAGTAATGATAAATCTACCATGGTGGATGTGATGAAGACAACAAAGAAAATTTACTTTTGGAAATGGGTAAATTAGGTAGTTCTATAGGAGATAGGGGAGAAGGAGAGCAGTGTCATTGGGTATATTTTGGGAATATAAAGACATATTGAGAATTGAAAGAATCAGTGGGTTATATATTGAGAAGTTTAAGTTAGAAATTGAGATTCTGGAAAGAAAGTAATCTTGAATGACTATCTGAAATCCATGTAAAGAACATGGTAGGAGAGATTTTTTTTTTAAAGAATTATTTAAAGGGTGCAAAGAAATGCAAACAGTAGCCCGGATTATTCTTGAAATTTTACTGGGACGACAAAGGAACAAAGAACATAGTGGAAACAATGTAAAGGTTAGAATTGTGATTTAGGGGAGAATGGGCAGCTCAAGAATTTGTGTTTCAGGTGGAGACCCAGATATATGTGTTTGCTAAAATGAAAAGAAGTATAAAAAATTTCCTTGGGAATTTATCAGTCAACAAATACTGTGGTACATTAGAGATTAAAAACAGAGCTCCTACTCTCAAGAATCCTGCAATTTAATAGGTCTGGTAAATGTAACATGTTTGTAAAATGTAAAACAACTTCAAGTACTATTAAGTAAACATTACTAATATTGATTGCTAGCCTAAGCATGGGATCAGAAATTCACAGCCAGGGATTAGAGAAAAAATCAATGTACTTCATGATTAGAACATACTACTGAAATTCTATAGGAATGGCAGGCATCAAAGAAAAGGAATGTTGATATCTGATAAACACCCAAAAGATCCCACACTGAACATTTGAAGAAGGTCCTTCTGTGAGGATGTGTAGTAAAAAATTGAACAGCTTTATCTTTATCTTAAAATGGAGTGATTCCTAGTTTTCTCACTGGTGGTAGTTCATTGGTCAGCATTAAGGAGGAAGAAAAGACAACCATAGCTGCCCCCAAGAATGGAAATAGAATCCATGAAGTGCTAAGGCATGCTTCCCCTCTCTACATAAGTCCTCAACAAGAGAGTTTGTAGTAGGTATAGTTAGGTGCCTTAGTCCTTTCAGGCTGCTGTACCAAAGTACTATCAACCAAGTGGCTCACAAACAACAGAAACTTATTTCTAACAGTTCTGGAGGCTCGAAGTCTAAGATCAGAGTGCCAGCAAGCTCAAGTGCTGGACGAACCCTCTTCCAGACTGAAGACTGCTGACTTTTCCTCACATGGCAGAAAGAGAGGAATAGAGCTCTCTGGAGACCTTTCTTAAATGCACTTATCCTATTGATGAGGACTCCACATTCATGACCTAATTACCTCCCAAAGGTCCACCTTCTAATCCCATCTTTGGAGGTTAAGAATTCAACATATGAGCTCAGGGGAGGACACAAACATTCAGTCCATGGCATCAGTTTTTCCATTCTCTGTGAGGAAAACCTCTCAAAACCAACTACAAGTTTGAGGAGTAAGCTTAACAATTTTCCTTCTAATGTAGCAGGGGAGGTCACAAGCTGGATGACATTGACCATGAATTTCCCTCTGGCCCTTACCAGATACTGGAAAGCCCATAGAGATGATCCACATTTACGTCTGTTGTGGCAGAGGCACATTGCTTACTAAATGAATAGTTAGAAAAAAGTAACTCCATAAATGAGCTATCATTTATCCCTAACAGAGACCTATTAAATCAAAATTCTGGCATGTTAGCTGATTGGTATACTAACAGGTACTTGAAAGAATACAGACAGATTTGGACAGTACCTCTACAAATACCAAAAGTATTTCATTTGACCCAGTAGAAGGGAGTAGGCAGGACCTGTGTGGGAAATGATAGGATGCTGATGGTTAGGAAATGACAGGAGCTTCCAGATATCACAAATAGGTATGAGGCCCTTCATTAGTTCATCAGAAGAAAATGTAGGAGTCTTATCACACTAACACCTTCCCTGTTCTGCTCTACTTCCCTGATTTCTCCTTTTTTTTCCCCTCTAACTTTTTAGGAAGAGACTGTGTCTGCCTGCATAGTAGCACCAGGCTTTTCGCAAGGAAATAAGCATAATTAGGAAAATGATTGTCTCAATAAAAGAAGCTGGAGTTTTTAAATGTTTTTTTCTGGAAAAAGGAGAAATCATAGCAATAGAAAAGGATATACTAGAGTTAAGCTTTGTGAAAGGTTGCAGTGTTTGAGAGAAGCAGCTGTCATCCACATGGATGGTGGAACAAAAGCCAGAGATCGGATGGGAAGGTTTAAAGTACAATTGCTGGTTATTAGTAATATACTTCCTCCCTCTAGATATCTTCTAAGAGACAGATTAGATTGGAGATTAGAATTTCTTTTGATTCCAGTTTTCCTTTGGACTGCTGTTTCTTCAAACATAATCTCCATGTGGGGCCTGGGGCCCCAAATTTGATAATTCAAACAAGATAAAATAAGATGATACTGATTTTGAGAATGGGAAAGAATGAAGAACTATTTGTAATACTGAATCAACAGGATAATTGCCTTGGACATTAAAGGGTGAAGAGAACAAATAATCTAGATGGTTTAGCAGGCTTAGTTGATTGGTTCAGTGAGAATGCCAACAACTATAGGGGACAGGGTAGAAAAACAATGAGATAATAAATGTTAAAGATAACAAATAGGCAATGGAACATCAACATTTGGAGCTCACAACAATTAGAGCCAGAGATCCAACCTGCATGCATGCAGCTGAATAATAAATGCATGGATAGAGATGAGGCTCTTTAAGGCAGATAAATCAGTCAGGATCCCTACAGGAATCCATGAGAATCTTGAGATTGCCAACTGTCTAACTGCTAATTCAAAATCTAAAATGTTAGCCACAAATGATGTTTTTCAGATAATGTAGCAGCACAAAAAATGGAGGGAAAAACATCAACTAATAGCATAAATTGCATCTGCTATAATCTTCACTTTTGTACCAGTTCACAAAGCCTATGCTGATAATCATAACAACTCTGCTATGATTCTCTGTTCTCATTACCCTCTGTCAGCACCTTTAGCTAGACAAGGTTTGAATCTGGTGAAGTAACCCATATATTCTTTTCCATAAATTCTGAGTTATTGGTGGTCCCATGGGTTAGCATAATTTCCAAGGGATGTTAAGTAAGAAAGTAAGTATGAAGTGTCACCCTAATGATAGTCCTTTTTCCTCTATTCTACAGCAGCACCCTAATTTCTTCCCGGTAATTGTGGTAAATTATCTAAGGCAGTATAGTGACCTTCACCTTTACTACCTGAGAATTGAGCAGCATGAGAAACCAAAAATATTCAATAAGTAGTCTCAGTTTCCAACTTACTGGGAACATGTTGTTGTTTTCTCATGAAACATACTTTTCTTAAGTACTATAATCTTCCAATTCATTGAACCAAACTATTGGGGGCACAAAACAAAAATTATTCTAGTGTATAATTAACAGTCATTGCAAAAGTAGCCACTTCTACTTCAATGTCTTAAATCTCAAATTTATATGTCCCACCTATGGAGCCTAAATTGTCATTGGCTGCTGGTTTAAGGCATGCATCTCATCCAATAGGAATATTATTCTCTCACAAGATGTTTTTCTTGCACTGTAACTGAGGCTTTGGCAGGCCATCTCACTGTTCTGTCAAGCCAGCTGCTTCTGGATGAGGCATGTGGTAAAGACTAGAGATTTCTGCAGGCCCACTATCATGAAATGTGATCCTACTTAGAAAAGATGTATATAAAGCCCTGGCCAGTGTGGCTCAGGTGGTTGGAACACCATCCCATTGACTGAAAGGTTGCAAGTTTGATTTACAGTCAGGGCACATAACCAGGTTGTGGGTTTGATCTCTAGTCATCACTTGGAGGAGAAAGCAACCAATTGATTGATGTTTCTCACTCACATCAATGTTTTTCTTTTTTCTCTCTCTCCCTTCCTCTCTCTCTAAAAGCATTTAAAAATATATCCTCAGGTGAGAATTAAAAATGTGTTTAAAAATGTATATAGAAAAAAAGACTATTGATAACCCATTCTACAAATTCATGAATGGTACTATTCAAGGCATCATTTCAGGCAATGAAAGCAAATTCCTACCCAGAATAAGCTGGACACGTATCAGTGGTAGTAGCTAAATCATCCTCGACAGAAAACCCATGCATCTAAAGGAAGATGACTTATCCACTGGGTGAGTAATCTTACCTAACTAATTATTAAGAGCCTCTTGTTCAATGGATTGCCTCTGCCGAGTATTACATGAAATACAAATATTGCCACACTCTGTACTTTTCCAGAATTGTCATTCACATGCCCAACCCCCATATCTACTTTTCAATTTTCTATTAAGATATTCTTTTTTAATTTCCAAGTTCCTGAAAAGGAAATTCACTTGTTAGCCACTATATATTCTCCAAGTACAGGTCTGTTTCTGAGTCTCTCCTTCCACAGGCAGTGGACAACTAGCTGGACATATTAAGATATCTTCACCTTGTGTGGAACTATAGTACAATATTCATCCATTTCATTCCTTTTTTTCTTGCTCTGGATAATGGTGTCCCTGTGCATCAGAACAAGCAGGGACCATTACCCAGTCATAAGAGATTAATATTGCAAATAAAATATTAAAACACTAGAATATTCTAAGCCAGTCATAAAACAGTGTTCACTTTGTCAGGATAAGTAATGAAATTTTAACAGATGCTAAAGAGATTATGCTTACAGGCTTCTTGGAAATGAGTCCCTTTTAAAAGTTGCGTGTAAAAGGAACAGATATTTTCTGTCTCTGAATATTTTGTGCAAGAGACATGTGAATCTAAAGCAAATATCTTAGGAAAAAAGCACAGTAGCTTAAGAGTATAAGCTGACAAACTGAGGATGGCAGAGTGAAACGGAAGAAAGAACTGGTTCTTAGGTAATGTTGAATCACTGAGTTAACAATCCTTAGAACAGGTTTGTCTCTGGACTCCTTGTTTGCAAGATACAATAGTCCCCTTATCTGCAGTTTTGCTTTCCCTGGTTTTAGTTACCAACAGCTAAGTGTGATCCAAAAGTACTAGATGAAAAATTCCAGAAATAAACAATTCATGCATTTGAAATTGCATGCCTTCCTGAGTAGCATGACAAAATCTCGCACCATCCTGTTTTCCCACTCTGTCCTGCCTTAAATGTGAATCACCCCTTGCCCCAACATGCTCATGCTGTATACGCTACCTTCCTCTTAGTCACTCAGTAGCCCGCTCAATTATCAGATTGATCCTTCCTGTATCCTTATTGTATCACAGTGCTTATATTCAAATAACCTTTGTTTTATTGTTATAATTGTTCTATGCTACTGTTGTTGTTGTTACCCCTCTCTTATAATGCCTAATTTATACATTAAACTTTATCATAGGTATAGGAAAAATATAATATATATAAGGTTTGATATAAGATTTGATACCATTTCAGGCATACACTGGGGGTCTTGAAATGTATCTCCCACAGTTAAGGGGGAACTATTGTAACTGATCCAAAAATGTGGAAGTGACTGAATAAAAAGGTAGAACAAGGGCAGTGAAGATCTCATGTTCTTAATTTACATAGTTAAATCAACTATGTTAATTTAATTTATGTAGATAATACGCAATACATAACATAATACAAATATATTAATGGATCCACTGAAAAAGAAGAAAACAGAAAGAGAATTCTGATATAAAATTAAATAATATCAGAGCCTCTCGCTGAACACTTTCCAAAAGATTCAAGAGTCAAGGTGGGAAAAACATGGGATTATGGATGGTTCCTTCCACCCAAGTCAATTCTTTAAAGATCTTATATAGTGGCCTTTAAAACATAACTGAGGGGTGAAGCAGAACACCAAGACTAAATGCTGAGAATCCTGTATACATAAGAGTAACTCTAGACTTTGCCACCACCACAACATTAGCATCATCTGGGAGTTTATTAGAATTGTGGAATCTCAAGCTCTTCTCAGTTCTATTTAATAAGAATCTTCATTTTAACAAGATTCCCAAGTGATTCATAAGCACATTAAAATTTCAGAAACATGTTTCAAGACAAAACTTTTGGATATAGTTAGTAGAATATGGAATTGATCATAAGAAAATAGATTAAAAGCTTATTATGTTCTCAGGGGGAATGTATTTCCATTGGATTTTCTATTACTTGCTGCATATTGCAAACTCAGTGATACAGAGGGATAGTTTTTGAATGGAAGACATTTAAACATATTTACAGACCCCAGTTTTTAGTATAGTGAATATATTTGGATTATAAGCCTGAAAACAAAGGAGCATTAGCATTTGAATCCTGAGCATAGAAATTTTGCAGGATGAGTAAACAATTGTAGAAGCTTTGGAATATAAAATGTTTATATAACTGCTTAAAAAGAAAATAAAGTAAATATCACGTGACTGGGGACATGGTTAACTAACAAATGAAAGGAATTCAATGTTATAGCTAGGACTTATCTATGTACTAGGGACAAAAAAAATATGAGTGATATAATCCTTGCTAAGGAAATACAATCTAAATCCAATGAAAGCCAAATCTCAGATAAAAAATGAGTAGGACCAAAGAAAAGTTGTACTTTTGATAATCTTTAGCATGTGTAATCCTAAACAAGTGAAAGGCTCACAGTGGGCATTTTTAACTTTCCATCACACATTCTCTTCTAATAACACCACAAATTCCCTTTTAGTTTTCAGTGCTCCCCTATTTTCCATATGTGTGGCACAAGTTCAGCTACACCATTGTTCCAGTGTAGAAGAGCGACACACAGGCCTGGCCAATCAGAGCACATATAATACACTACATAATATTGTTTCCAGCTATGTCATCTCCATCCTAAACAAAACTCCTTCAAGAAGAATGCCTTTTGCTGTGGTAACTAAGGTGCTGTGAATGAAATATACTGGAGTGAACAAAATCACTCCAGTTTAAGAAACCAGAAAAATGATTACATTTGTAGTGATAGTAATGTCAGTAAGTAAACAGCATTTGAAAAAAAATTTTAAATTCAAATTTAGACAATGAATTTTAATTTAAAATGATACTTATTTCTTTTTGATTATAAAACTAAAATCTGGTTTTATAGGTAATTTTGAATATAGGGAAAATAAAGGCAATGCATTTAAAAACAATCCTGTTACCATTTGGTATAATTCCTTCCAAGAATTTTCATATGTTCACACATAAATATATAAAAACAAAGAAGGATTATATTTTATACACTTTCTTGGACCCTGCTATTTTCATTTAACATTATAAGTGAGTATTCCAATGTAAAAAAACCTTGATTATAGTATTCATAATGTCTACATATACATATATTTTAAACTTTATGTAACTCCTCATTTATTGACATTTTTATTTTTACAATTCAAAATATAATTATAATAAGAATATTTTTATTGAAACCTATATATATCATAAATAATTTTTAGGAGAAAAGTAAAAATAGAATTATCAGGGCACAAAGTATTAACTATTTTAAGATAAATCTCGGAGATGCAATGTAGAGATGCACAATGATTTCACAAGAAGGCTTTTTGGGTAAAATATCCACAAGAATACAGGTATGTAAGTCCTTATTTTCTCACACTAAATATTTTCACAGTATTTAATTAAAATAACATATATGCATAGACACTGTATTAAATTATTGAGGAAAACTGGAAAGCTGTATTAAATAGTCTCTGAAAAATAGTATAAGGTTAGGTTTTCTGTCAGGAGACAAAACAAGCAGAAAATTGGTACAAGTTTCCTTTCTGGACTAGGTGGGCACTGTAAGCAGAATGCCAACACAGTTGGGTTTCATACCAGGAAAGAAAACAGAGAAATATTATTCAATATAAGTAAAGAAAATTCAGCCAGAAAAGGGGACATTACTTTTGAAGATAGAGTAACATTTATCTCAGAAAAAAAATTACTCTAAAAACTAGGATATTAATTAAATATTCTTCTGCAATCCTCAAGAGAATATTACATTCATGAAACTACAGCATATACTTATTTAAAAAAAAAGAAGGAAGCTGAGTTTTCTAAAAACTAGAAATTTAAAAATTTACAACCACAATTTGCTGGACCAAAAAGGAAAAATGACTCATGAACGTGGACAACAGTGTGGTGATTGCAGGGGAGGAGGGGTAGAAGTAGAAGAGAGTACAAAGGGGATAAATTGTAATAGAAAAAATAAAATAAAAATAATAAGCATAATGGAAGGAGTGAGCTTCATGTAGAGCAAAACAGAAAATAAAATGAATGAGATTAGAGAAAACCCCAAATAACAATTTGAAATGAATAAAGAAGTAAAAAAATAAATTAAATAAATATTACGAGCATATTACGAAGGACCAGGTTGTAGCCTCAACTCTGTGGTTCAGTAGCTTGACGCATGCAGAGCTCTTGTGGTCAGGGCCATGGCTTCAAGTATCTGTCTCTGGGCTGCTGTATTAATCTCTGTGGCCACCCATGAAGACCAAGTGGGCATGTTTGAGACAGTAAGATATTAAGAACCTCAAGTTTTCTTCCTTGGGAATTTCCTGGGATCTAAGAAGTTGATTGCAGCCACAGAGACTAATGAAATGTCAACACTGAATCACGGATTCCTGGGAAACTAATGTTGGGGCCTCTACTGGGATATTACCTTTGACAACAGTAGCACTTAGCAGGAAGTTGGGCTGGTAGGTTTGCAGGAGTCTATAAGGTACATCGTGGTTCTGAAGAAGAGCACTCTTACCTTCCACCACCTGTTCAGTGAACACTTAAAGTAACAGAAAGAAAGAGGGATAAGGAGAAGGAGAAGAAAAGAAGAAAGAAGAGAAGAAGATAGAGGAAGAGCAAAAAGAAAGAGGAGAGGGAGGGGGAGGCAGAGGGGGAGGGGGAGAGAGAGAAAGAAGGAGAAAGAAAGAAAAAAAAAGAAAAAGGAAGGAAGGGAGGGAGGGAGGGAGGAAGGAAGGAAGGGAGGAAAGAAGGAAGGAAAGAAAGAAGGAAGAGAAGAAAGAGAGAGAGGAAGGAAGGAGGGAAAGAGGGAGGAAGGGAGGGAGGGAGGGAAAAGAAGTATGACAGTCATAAAGAGCAGATCTAGATGATCCAATATTCATAAAATAGGGATCTTAATTATGAATACACCAACAAAACAGACTCTGGATAAAAAGCACTCACTGGAAACCACAAAAACCTTTATCAGACATGACAATGAAATGCATGTAGCGATTCTTTTTTTTGGGGGGGGGGTAATTCTTTTCTTTTTTTAAGATTTTATTTTATTTTTTTAAATTTTTATTGTTATTCAAGTACAGTTGTATGCCTTTTCTCCCCATCGCTCCACCCCACCCCAACTGAACCCACCTCCCTCCCCCACTTCTACCCTCCACCTTGGTTTTCTCCATGTGTCCTCCATAGTAGTTCCTGTAATCCCCTCTTCCCACTGTCCCCCCGCCCCCGGCTATTTTTAGATTGTTCTCAACTTCAATGTCCCTGGTTATATTTTGTTTGCTTTTTCCTTCTATTGCTTATGTTCCAGTTAAAGGTGAGATCATATGGTATTTGTCCCTCACTTCCTGGCTTGTTTCACTCAGCATAATGCTCTCCAGTTCCATCGAAGCTGTTGCAAAGGGTATAAGCTCCTTCTTTCTCTCTGCTGCATAGAATTCCATTGTGTAAATATACCATGGTTTTTAGATCGACTCGATTGCTGATGGGCATTTAGGTTGCTGCCAGTACTTGGCTATTGTAAATTGTGCTGCTATGAACATTGGGGTGCACAGGTTCTTTTGGATTGGTGTTTCAGGATTCTTAGGGTATAATCCCAGCAGTGGAATTGCTGGGTCAAAGGGCAGTTCCATTTTTAGTTTTCTGAGGAAATTCCATATTGTTTTCCACAGTGGCCTCACCACTCTGCATTCCCACGAACAGTGCACTAGGGTTCCCTTTTCTCTGCATCTTCTCCAACATTTGTTTGTGGATTTGATTATGTTGGGCACTCTGACTGGTGTGAGATGATACCTCATTGTGGTTTTAATTTGCATCTCTCTGATGGCTAGTGATGCTGAGCATCTTTTCATATGTCTCTGGGACATCTGTATGTCTTCCTTGGAGAAGTGTCTGTTCAAGTCCTTTGCCCATTTTTTAATTGGGTTGTTTGTCTTCCTGGAGTGGAGTCGTGTGAGTTCTTTATATATTTTGGAGATCAGGCCCTTGTCTGAGGTATCATTAGCAAATATGTTTTCCCATACTGTTGATTCTCTTTGTAATTTGGTGCTATTTTCTTTAGCCATGCAGAAGCTTTTTATTTTGATGAGGTCCCATTTGTTTATTCTTTCCTTTGTGTCCCTTGCTTTAGGGGACGTGTCTATGAGGATGTTGCTGCGTGGAATGTCTGAGATTTTCCTGCCAATGTTTTTGTCAAGGACTTTTATGGTGTTACAACTTATATTTAAGTCTTTTATCCATCTTGAGTTTATTTCCGTGTATGACGTAAGTTGATGATACAGTTTCATTTTTTTGCACATAGCTGTCCAGATCTCCCAACACCATCTGTTGAAGAGGCTGTTTTTGCTCCATTTTATGCTCCTGCCTCCTTTGTCAAATATTAATTGACCGTAAGGACTTGAGTTTATTTCTGGGCTCTCTGTTTTGTTCCATTGGTCTAAGTGCCTGTTTTTATGCCAGTACCAGGCTGTTTTGATTACAGTGGCCTTGTAATACAGTTTGATATCAGGTATTGTGATCCCTCCTGCTTTGTTCTTCGATTTCAAAATTGCTGCAGCTATTCGTGATCATTTATGGTTCCATATCAATTTCTGAAATGTTTGTTCTCTATCTGTGAAATATGTCATTGGTACTCTAACAGGGATTGCATTGAATTTATAAATCGCTTTGGGTAGTATGGCCATTTGATGATCATTCTTCCAATCCATGAGCATGGTACATGCTTACATTTGTTTGTGTCTCCCTTAATTTCTTTCTTCAGTGTTGTGTAGTTTTCTGTGGACAGGTCTTTTACCTCCTTGGTTAGGCTTATTCCTAGGTACTTTATTTTTCTAGTTGCTATATCAAAATTGGATTCTTTCCCTGATTTCTGTTTCTACAGTTTCATTGTTGATATACAGGAATGCCTTTGATTTCTGAGTATTGACTTTGTATCCAGCTGTTTTGCCAATTTCATTTATTAGGTCGAGTATTTTTTGGTGGAGTCTATAGGATGTTCCATGTAAACTATCATGTCATGTGCAAACAGTGACAGTTTCATTTCCTCCTTTCCAATTTGGATGCCTTGTATTGCTTTTTCTTGTCTGATTGCTGTGGCTAGGACTTCCAATACTATGTTGAATAGGAGTGGTGAGAGAGGGCATCCTTGTCTTGTTCCTGATCTTAGTGAGAAAGCTCTAAGTTTTTGTCCATTGAGTATGATGTTGGCTGTAGGTCTCTCATATATGGCCTTTATTGTGTTGAGGAATGCTCCCTCTATTCCCACTTTGCTGAGGGTTTTCATCAGAAATGGGTGCTGTATCTTATCAAATGCTTTTTCCGCATCTATTGATATGATCGTGTGATCTTTGTCTTTGCAGTTATTGATGTGATGTATTATGTTTATTGATTTGCGAATATTGTACCATCCTTGCATCCCTGGGATGAATCCCACTTGGTCATGGTGGATGATCTTTTTAATGTATTGCTGGATGCGGTTTGCAAATATTTTGTTGAGAATTTTAGCATCTATGTTCATCAGCAATATTGGCCTGAAGTTTTCTTTCTTTGTTGTGTCTTTATCTGGTTTGGGGATTATGATGATGCTGGCTTCATAAAAAGTGTTTGGGAGTCTTCCATCAGTTTGGATTTTTTTGAATAATCTGTGAAGGATAGGGGTTAGCTCTTCCTTAAATGCTTTGTAGAATTCTCCTGTGAAACCATCTGGACCAGGGCTTTTGTGTGTTGCGAGTGTTTTGATGACTGCTTCAATTTCCTCTGCTGTTATTGGTCTGTTCAGGTTTTCTGCTTCTTCTTCATTCAGTTTTGGAAGATTATATTTTTCTAGAAATGTGTCCACTTCACCTAGGTGTTCAAATTTCTTGGCATACGGTTCTTTGTAGTAATTTCTTACAATCCTTTTTATTTCTGTGGTATCAGTTGAAATCTCTCCACTTTCATTTCTAATTGTGTTTATTTAGACCCTCTCTCTTTTATTCTTGATGAGCCTACTTAAAGGCTTGTCGATTGTGCTTATCGTTTCAAAGAACCAGCTCCTGGAATCATTGATCTTTAGAATTGTGCTTTTAGTCTCTATGTCATTTAACTCTGCTCTGATCTTGGTTATTTCCTTCCTTCTGCTTGCTCTGGGCTGTCTTTGTTGTTGATCCTCCAGTTCTTGTAGGCGTAGGGTTAGGTTGTTTGTTTGAACTGTTTCTATATTTTTAAGGTTGGCCTGTATTACTATGAACTTCCCTCTCAGGACTGCCTTTGCTGTGTCCCATAGGTTTTGGATTGTTGTCAGTTCATTTTCATTTGTTTCCAGAAAGTTTTTGATTTCTTCCCTAATCTCGTTCTTGACCCATTCATTGTTTAATAGCATGCTATTCAGTGTCCATGATTTTGAGTGTTTTAGGTTTTTTCCTTTGGGGTTGGTTTCTAGTTTCAGTCCCTTGTGGTCAGAGAAAATGCTTCATATGATTTAAATTTTCTTGAATTTGTTGAGGCTTGCTTTGTGTCCTATCATGTGGTCTATCTTTGAAAAAGTTCCATGGACACTTGAAAAGAATGTGTATTTTGCTTCCTTGGGATGAAAAGCTCTATATATATCAATTAAGTCCATTTCATCTAGGGTATTGTTAAGTGACACGATATCCTTGTTGATATTTTGTTTGGAAGGCCTGTCCATTTTTGACAGTGGGGTGTTAAAGTCCCCTACTATAATTGTGTTGCTGTCAATATCTTTCTTGAATTCCTCCAAGATTTTCTTTATGTATTTGGGTGCTCCTATGTTGAGTGCATATGTATTTACAATGTTTATGTCTTCTTGGTGGATTCTTCCGTTGAGTATTATGAAGTGACCTTCTGGGTCTCTCTTTGTGGCCCTTCTTTGGAAGTCTATTTTGTCTCATATGAGTATTGCTACCCCTGCTTTTTTTTTTGTCCATTTGCTTGGAAAATTTGTTTCCAGGCCTTCACTTTCAGTCTGTGTACGTCTTTTGTCCTGAGATGGGTCTCTTGTAGGCAGCATATGTGTGGGTCATGTTTTCTTATGCATTCAGCTATTCTATGTCTTTTGATTGGAGCATTTAATCCATTTACGTTTAAGGTTATTATCGATTGGTAGTTCTTCCTTGCCATTTTTTCCTACCTGTCTTCCTCTCTCTTTCTCTTTTCCTTCCTTTCCTTAAAGCAGTCCCTTTAGCATCTCTTGCAGAGCTAGTTTGGTGGAAGTGTATTCTTTTAGACTTCTTTTGTCTGGGAAACTCTTTATTTGGCCTTCTATCTTGATTGAGAGCCTTGCTGGGTAAAGTAGTCTTGGTTGGAGGCCTCTGGTTCTCATTACTTGGATTATTTTTTGCCATTCTCTTCTGGCTTGGAGCGTTTCCATTGAGAAGTCAGTTGCTAACCTTATTGGGACTCCCTTGTATGTTACTTCCTTTTTCTCCCTTGATGCCTTTAAGATCCTCTCTTTGTCTTGGAATTTTGCCATTTTAATTATGAAGTGTCTTCTAGTGGGTCTCTTTGGGTTCCTCTTGCTTGGGACTCTCTGTGTTTCCTAGATTTGGGTGACTTTTTCTCTCCTCAGAATAGGGAAATTATCTATCATTACTTTTTCAAATAGGTTTTCTATCCCTTGCTCTTCTTCTTCTCCTTCTGGTATTCCTATTATACGGATATTGTTACGTTTCATGTTGTCCTGCATTTCCCTTATTGCCTCTTCATTCTTTCTGAGCCTCTTTTCCTTTTCTTGCTCTTTCTGCGTGTTTTTTTCTACTTTGTCCTCCAGCTCGCTGATCCGATCCTCTGCTTCATCAAGTCTGCTTTTCATTCCTTCTACTGTGTTCTTCAGTTCAGAAATTGTATTCTTCATTTCCTCTTGGCCATTGTTGATAGTTTCTATTTCCTTTTTCATGTTGATATAGTTTGCAGTGAGTTCATTGTAGTTTCCCTGTAGTTTCTGGTAGTTCTCTTTGAGCTCAAAGAGCTCAGTGAGCTTCCTGATGACCATTGCTTTGAACTCAGTATCTGATAGTTGAGTTGCCTCTTTTTCAGTTAGCATTCTTTCTGAGGCTTCCTCCTTTCCTTTCACTTGGGAATTGTTTCTTTGTCTTCCCATTGTTTTTTACACTCTTCTTGTTAGCCTCTGCTTCTTAAATTGATGTATTCTGACTCCCTGGGTTTATGGTATGAACTTCTATGGTAGACTTCCAATGGGATTCAGTGGTGCTGTCTCCTTAATCTCCTGTGCTCACTGGTCTTGAGCTGACGTTTAGGGTGTAACACGGTCTAACTCTGGTCTTTTCAGCACTTCAGGTTTTCTTGTCTCACCTGTGGGGAAAAGAGGAATGGGGACAAAAAAAAAAAAAAAGAGAGAGAGAGAGAAGAAGGGAAGGAGGGAAAAAGGTATAGAAAAGGACAGGGAGGAATGGGGTAGGAATAAAAAAGATCAGAGGCAAGATAAGAAGGAATTTTTTAACAAAAATTAAAACAACAGAATAAATAAAAGAAGGCAGGAAGAAGGAATAAAAAAGGTAAAGGATGGAAGGAAGAAAGTTAAAAAAAGAAAGAAGGACAGAAAGAAAGAAGGAATTCACGGGGAAAGAAGGAAAGAAAAAAAAAATGGTCTTCTGCTGGCTTTAAACTGGTCAGGTTAGCTCTGCTGGTCCTCCTGTCTGTGGAGAGGGAGGGGGTGGTTGGAAGGGTTGGTTTCACTTTTCTCCCTTCCTGAGCCACACTCTTCGCTGTTGTTCAGCCTTTAATCTATTTCCTCCGGGTCCTTCTGCTCCCCACTAGGCCTTTAGTTCACCAGCTGTGCTGTCCTTGAGTTGCACCAATTAGGGGCATCTCACATTCCACCTTCTTGCTCTTTGCTGTCTTAGATGCTAGGGGCTCTCGGTGCTGCTATGGGGTAGTTCAGCCCCCTACTGGGTCTAGTCTTTCCAGGGAATGCAGTCTTTCCTAGCCCTGCAGCTCCCCTCTGCTGGGCGTTCTGCCTTCCTCCTAGAGAGCCAGTAGGCCCTGCAGAGTTCTGTGCGCAGGGGCTACATAGGAGTTTTTCAGAACTGCTGCTTTTGGGTGTGGTTGCCTGCAGGCAGCCAGGCAGTTGATCAGTTTGTGTGGCCGATCTCCACTTTGGACTTTGGTTGGTTGCTGATCCCCTGCTTTGGGTCTGTGCGTGGGGGCAGCCACCCACTGATCCGGTTGCCTGCTCACCCAGGAGCTTTTTGTCTGTGCGCCCAGGCAGCTGGGCACTTATCAGGGTGCCCGCCCACCGGGGATTTCAGGTGTGGGCCTGTAGCCTGCTAATTTGAGTCCACGCCAGCCGGGCTTCAGGTGAGTGCCGGGGCTGCTTTTCCGTGTTCACAGTCCAGGGGCTGAGGGGGGAGGGGTGCCAGAGGCCAGGGCTGCTGTGGAGAGTTCTCTAACTAGCTACTACGTGCCTCTATTTTGTTTTCCTTTTTGAGAAATTCTTCCTATTCAAGCCCCCCTGGTCCAAACAAGCACCTGGCTGCTCACACAGACCAGCCTGGCTCTCTCCCAAGAATCCTGCAGCAGACCCTGAGCCTGGGCTGGGGCTTCAGCCGCCCTGGTCCCCACGCAGGTCCCAGGTACCTTATTGTCCTTAAGCACTCTTCTTACTGTCAGATCTTTCAATGTCCTCTGTCTTTGGTCTCCAGTCTTCATATATGCTGGAATACTGCTGGCTGTTCGCTCTGCTCCTCAGATCAGCTAGGTATTTCACTGGCGTTGAGGGGAAGTTGACTCTGCTCCCACCTATCTTGCCGCCATCTTCTCTCTCCCAGGGTAGCGATTCTGAATTGGATATTGGATTAGAGTAAAATGTTATAAAAGAAATTTTTGTAAAGTTAGCATTTGAACTAATTATTAGATAATATCATTGTATTGATACATAAAAATTTGCATTTTGTAATTAAATTATGGAAATGTGAGATGTCCTGGCCCGTAAAAAATACATATTGAAATTTAGGAGTGGAAGGTCCTGATGTCTGTAATTATCAAATGGTTCAGCAAAAAATAACCAATGGATAGAGAGAGTATATGAGCAAATTTAGTAATATGTCCATGACCTTAGGTGAAAGGTATAAGGTTGCTTAATATAGTATTCATACTATAGATTGTCTGTAGATTAAAACTTCATAACATTAACTTTAAAAACATGAAAACATTTCAAAGTTTATATGAGGATACCAAGTGAAAAATTTAAAAAATAAAGAAAAGATTTTCTTTAAAATATTAGGAAGGAAAGCTAACAAAAGCTAACTTGTAAAGATTAACATCTACAATATATAACCAGAAAAAAATGGAGCAAGATCTAATAATGTCATATCAAGTGAGCATTCAGAAACTTAGAAAATATATCCTTCCTGAGGTGGGGGTGGGAGTATGCTTCCATCCAACTGAGAAATAAATGAATACAAAATAATTCAAGGATGAAAGGGTGAAGGAATTATCTTACCCTTACAGTCCACTAATGAACTCCTCTCCCTACTGTATGCCCATGGCTCAGTAAAGCTGCCCATCATACCAACTGCTATTGGAGTTATTAAGGTCTTTCTGTTTTAGTTTTTGTTTTTTTCACACAAAAGTTAGTGTATGTGCTTTGTTTAACTTATTAGCTTTCTGTCTTCCCTCAACTTTTGGCCCCATATTTCTTTTCTTCCTTGCCAGCTCATTGAAACACCCAAGACAACTCTACAAATTATTTTTTATCCAGTACTTCAGGTTGTTTTCAGAGGGATGATCAATTAGATTATATATATATTTCTTATGTTATGGTCATAGATACTTTAAAATTTTTAAATTATTTTCTGTGTAACACCTGTGTTTTGTGATAAGATACTGACATAGTTGCTTTATTTTGAAACTTTTCCATGAAAATAAAACATTTAGTTTGAAGTAAATAAGAAAAAAATAGAAAATTCTCACTGTCTAATTACTAATAGACATTTTTTTAGGATCCTTGTGTTTGATTAGTGATCCAAAGATCTATTAGCTTTAAACAAAAAGTTGTCCATTGTAACAGAAAAATAAATATATACAAAATTAATGTGTCTACTTACAAAATCTTTGATGTATATAAGTATTAAGGCTTCAGAAAATTGATTTTTAAAAATATTTGGGATTGTTTGTAACATTGATGGCATGTACTATATTAAAAGTAAATTCCTTTTATGTTTTTTTAAATAATGTGGCAAGTTAAATAAGAAATATTAAAATATAAAGTTTATTTAATTTAAAATTATCATTCAGAAAGCTGACAAAATTCATACTAATTACATTCATGTATGAGAGAAAAATATTTAAAATTTATAAGCTTATTTCATGATTTACAAAATTTGAACCTTAATAGTTTGAATATACAATGTGGATCAGAATTAAGTGGGATGTATAATATGCAAGTGTCATGAGTAATACTTCAAAATGATTGTTCAAATTTGAAAATAATACTTCCAAATTGTAGGTATCAGAATATTTAATGTCAGAAGCACTTTTTATTACATAAAATAAAATATTTAAATAAGATTAAAATACTGAACATAAACTAGTGTTAACTGTTGAAGTTTTCTGGAGTAGAATTTGCACATTTCTTTAATCTTCCCCCATAAACCATACAAACAAACAAAGCAAAGAGTAGGCAGAATAAATTACCCTGCTGAAGTCAAGATCCAGACAAAGCAGAGGTAGCTGGGATTCAGTACATGTAGAAAACTGGGATAGAAATGATCCACATATGATAGAAAGATTCCTTAAAATGAGAGAATATTGTGGTTTTCAAGATGCTGGTGATACAGGAAATAAAATTGTAGAGAAGATGGTGTTTTCAGAAGGAAAATGAGAAAAATTATTTGTGTCTGGTATGTAACAGTTGCAATAGTACCTTGGTACAGAAGGCATTTTAGGATTGGTTATGGATTTGGAACCACAGTAAATGAAAAATCATGAGACAGAATGAGGAGAGGAAGACTGATAACAAAATAGAATAGGTGGTGGGGTGAGGAGAGAAGAAGGAGGAGGAGGAGAAAAAGAAGGAGAAGAAGAAAGAAGAACAAGAACAACAACAAGAGGAAGAACAAGAAGAAAAGAAGAAGAAGAAGAAGGAAGAGGAGGAGACAGAAGGTGGGAGGAGGGGGAAGAGGAGGGGGAGGAGTAGGAGTAGATGATGGTACAAAACATTCAAAAGATAGTTAAGCCCTGCTGGGTAGCATAGTTGGTATAGCATTGTCCCATTATGCTAAGTTGCAAGTTCGATCCCTGGTCTGGGCATGTACAAGAAGCAAATGGTAAATGCATAACTAAGTGGAATAAGAAATTGATGTCTCTCTCTCTCTCGCTCTCAAATCTATAAATAAATTTTTTTTAAAACAGCTGAAAGTATACAACAAGAAGTCAACTCATTACAAATGATATTAAAATAATGATAATAAATACAGTATGTAATGTAATAAAAACATCTTTAAAATATACTTTTTAAATGCTAAAAATCTCATCAATATCCATATAAAATTATTAGCATGAGAATATGAATAAAACAAATTTTAACTTTTAGATGAAAAATGGAGTTATTAAAATACAAAGACCTATATACATAGAATAAACTGCAGAAGAAACAAAGAGAAAAAGAAATAAAACAAATGTTTCTGAGGGATTAACTCAGAATATAACACCTGGAGTAAAGCAGAAAAAATATTTAAAAAAGAAGAAAAGGAAAGAATATTACAAGATACAGAGGATATGGATCACTAACCTCCAATAAATAACTAATAGGTACTCCAGAATTAGAAAGTTGTCCGGACCTAGACTGATGGTGCCCCCACATGGTTAGCAAAGGCAAGTTCAAATCTTTCTGGAGAAACTTATCCATTCAACTACTACAAATAAAGTTTCAAGAATAATAAGCTCACAGTTGAAATCTGGGAAACAAATATAGAAATAAGAACTCATGAGCAAAAAAGAACAGTAACAATGAAGCAACTAAATAAAATTCCAAGTCTTCATGTAAGAAATGACCAGGAAACAGTATAAGCATGATTAATATGCTTAAATATATAAAAAGTCATTAGGAAGGTTGAGGGTAGGTAGGGCAGGGGAGAGTAAAGTGGGGATAATGGGGACACCTTTAATTGAACAACAATAAAAACTTTTTAAAAGACATTAGAAATGTAAAAATATCAGGAGACAAGAAAATCAAGTTAGCTGGTAAAGCAAAAGTAGGACTTCTATTAAGAAAAAATATAATTATTTAAATTAAAAAAATATTAATCGTGCTTAACGTAATTTAGATATACATATTTGAAAAGAAAACTTGTGAATGAAAAATAAAGGTGAAAAAATTACCCAGAATAGAGAGAACCAAGATGGCGGCGTAGGTAGACACACTGCACCTCCTCCAACAACCAGAACTGACAGAAAATCGAATGGCAAGGAAGTCCGACACCAAGGAGGTAAAAAATAAACATTCATCCAGACCGGTAGGAGGGGCGGAGAAGGCAGCCAGCGGGGAGAGGACTCACGTTGCTGTGGCGGGACCGGGACTGGCAGAGTGTGGGACAAACAGGGAAGGCAGTCTGACCACTAGCAGACCCTGCGGCTCCACATTCGCACACAGATAAACCTAGAGGGCCAGACTCAGAGTGGCAGAGAACGGGGCAGGCAGAGTGGTGGGTAGCAGACCCCGCGGCCCCACATTCACGCATAGATAAACTTGGACTAATGGTGGGGAGCGAAGCAGACCACGTAACCCAGGGCTCCAGCATGGGGAAATAAAGCCTCAAACCTCTGAGTGAAACACCCGTGGGGGTTGGGGCAGCAGCAGGAGAAACTCCCAGCCTCACAGGAGAGGTCGCTGGAGACACCCACAGGGGCCTAGAGCGTGCACAAACCCACCCACTCGGGAACCAGCACCAAAGGGGCTCAATTTGATTGTGGGTAGCAGAGGGAGTGACTGAAATTCAGCAGAGATTGGAGAGGGCGCCATTACTCCCTGTCGGCCACTCCCCCACATACAGCATCACAGTGCAGCTACCAGCGTTCTCCCCCCCCCCCCCCGAACACCTAAGATTCCACCCCTTTAAATAACAGAGGTGCCAAGACAAAAAAAAAAAAAAAAAATTGGCGCAAGTGACAGAACACTTCAAAGCTCCAGAAATAATTGAACTAAGCAGCAAACAAATAGCCAACCTATCAGATGCACAGTTCAAAACACTGGTAATCAAGAAGCTCACAGAATTGGTTGAATTTGGCCGAAAACTAGATGAAAAAATGAAGGCTATGCTAAGAGAAACAAAGGAAAATGTACAGGGAACCAATAGTGAGGCGAAGGAAACTGGGACTCAAATCAATGGTGTGGACCAGAAGGAAGAAAGAAACATCCAACCAGAAAAGAATGAAGAAACAAGAATTGGGAAAAATGAGGACAGGCTTAGGAACCTCCAGGACATCTTGAAACGTTCCAACATACGAATTATGGGGGTGCCAGAAGGAGAAGAGGAAGAACAAAAACTTGAAAACTTATTTGAACAAATAACGAAGGAGGACTTCCCTCATCTGGCAAAGGAAATGGACTTCCAGGAAGTCCAGGGAGCTCAGAGAGTCCCAAGGATGCTGGACCCAAGGAGGAACACACCAAGGCACATCATAATTACATTAGCCAAGATGAAACAGAAGGAGAGAATCTTAGAAGCAGCAAGAGAAAAGGACACAGTTACCTACAAAGGAGTTCCCATAAGACTGTCAGCTGATTTCTCCAAAGAGACCTTACAGGCAAGAAGGGGCTGGAAAGAAGTATTCCAACACATGAAAATCAAGGACCTACATCCAAGATTACTGTATCCAGCAAAGCTATCATTTAGGATGGAAGGGAAGATAAAGAGCTCCTCAGATAAGGTCAAGTTAAAGTAGTTCATCATCACCAAGCCCTTATTATATGAAATGTTAAAGGGAGTTACCTAAGAAAAAGAAAATAAAAACTATGAACAGTAAGAATGACAGCAAACTCACAGTTATTAACAACCACACCTAAAACAAAAACAAAAGCAAACTAAGCAAACAACTAGGACAGGAACGGAACCACAGAAATGGTGATCACATGGAGGGTTATCAACAGGGGAATGGGAGGGAGAGAGAGGGGGGAAAGGTACAGAGAACAAGTAGCATAGATGACAGGTGGAAAATAGACAGGGGGAGGGTAAGAATAGTGTAGGAAATGTAGAAGCCAAAGGACTTATAAGTATGACCCATGGACAGGATCTATAGTGGCGGAATGTGGGAGGGAGTGGGTGGGCAGGATGGAGTGGAGTGAGGGAGGGAAATGGGACAACTGTAATAGCATAATCAATAAATATATTAAAAATAAAAATAATAAAAATATTTTAAAAAGAAAATAGAATAGGAAAGAAAAGAATAATAAATGTATAAAAATAAAAATCAAATAAAAAGAATGGGAAAAGACAAAGAAAAAGAAGCATAAGAAAAAAATCAGTAAAAAATTAAAAAGAAATCAGAGATATGAAAGAAAAAAGATAAGAACAGAAAAAATGAAAAAAGAAAGGAAAATTAAAGAAAGGGTTAAGAAGGGAAAATTAGTCTGCCTCAGCTGATTGCTGTTCATGTTGCGATCACCCTTTGGATATACTGTTTGTGAACCTTGTTGGATCTTGCTCCAATGTTGTCTGAAGCTGGCAAGTTGTGCTAGTCCCAAGATTCCTGGTAAGTTCTCCAGCACTAGGCAATGTCAGATGCTATCCCTGCCTGGTCCTTGACAACCTGAGTAAAGCTCATGCAGGTAGAGCCCCTAGTAGTCCACATGTGGGTCCTCTGCAACCAGAGGTTGGGTCTGCCCCAGATATCACACTCTGAATGTCCCCACTCTCAGCTGCTCTTTTTTTTTCCCTATTGATCTTCACTGAGCAGTGTATCCAGGACCTGGCTAGGGTGATTCAAACAGTCTCAGGTGTAGTTCTTGCAACCTGTAGGTAAGTGGGACAAACACTTCCTCTCCTTCCTCGTGCTGCATAGGCTGAATTCACTAAGGAGTTTAAATCTTTTTCTTCATAATACAACCTCAGAGGCTGTCTGACTCCCAGACATAAGCTCGCCAAGGAGACACCATTGCAAAAAACAGTTTTGCATGGCTCCCTGGCACCCGCATACCACCTAATGAAGATGAGGGAGATAATAAAAATCAGGCCTGCTTGGCACTCCAATTTCTCCATGTGCAGAGGAACACAGCAGGGAAGGGTCAGAACTCCCAGCTCCACATATGTTCCAAAGGAGCTATATGTCCGATGCCCCTGCTATGTCCTTCTGAACAGGGCAGGGCCAAATTTCCAGCCCAGTGTCCTACTTATTTGCTTCTGAAGACAGCAGGATGAGACAGACTGAGCAGTTCAGCAGGTGTGGGAAGAGATACTGCCCATGTCCTGGAAGTAGGTAAGACTGGTCCTCTTTCTCCTAGATGTTGACCTGCTCTCTGCCCAGTCTTTCCAGAGAATAGAGGGTCCCTTAAAGCCACTTCAGGGTATACTAAGCAGACCTCTCTGCCACCCTGAACTGCCATGTTGCCCCTCCAGCGTCACAGACTAGAGTGAACTTTCACAGCTGTTGTTGTAACAGTGGGGTTGCCCCTCCCCTGGGATGGTGTAACTCACACAGATGGACTGAATCTCTATTGATTCCCAGTACCCAATGCTATGTGGGCTCCCCTTCTTAACTCTGTTGTTCTGGACTGGGGATTCTGCATGGGGTTGAGATCCCCATGCTCTCAGGGGGAAGAAGTCTGCTGCCACAATATCCTTCCCACTTTCCAGACACCAAACCTTCATGAGGAGGCTCACTCTCTCCTTGTCTCCTCCCATCTTCCTCTGAGCTCCTGTTTATAAAATTTTGGATGAGCTATACTTCAACTGTTTCTTGTTTTGTTTTGTTTTTAAGTTGATTGCCCTGTAGTTTAGCTGTAAGTCCAGTCTGGGTCTGGGAGCAAGTGAATGGACCTTCCAGCTACTCTGCAGCCATCTTGGAATCCTAAATTTCATGTTTTTGAATTATGAACATGTAACTTATTAAGGGTGTAATGTTTTATAAAGTGATTTAGATCTCTGGCTCCCAGTGTTCTCAATTTGTAAATAAGACTAATATTGCAAACCACCCATGATGTTATAAAGATCAAATAAGTTACTTTGTCAGAATATATTTTGCTGACCAAAGGCATGCTATTAGGAATATTGTTATTATTTTTTATTTTACCTTTGACTAAGTAAAAAGTGGCCTTAAGAAATATTTTTTTCTGAAATTGTTCAACAAAACCTCTCTTTCTCAAACAGAATCTAGAGTGTTATCTTGCAAACTATCAAGGCCTGGCAGGTTCATTCAGGATTCAGATCTATGGAGGAAAAGTCATGGAGCCATAGGAATGCCTAACATACCTTTATTCTGGGGTGGGGCAATAAGCCATAAACTGTCTGTCCCCCGGGGGAAAGTCCCTAACTCCCTTATATAGTAAAGGCACACAAAGCCAACAGGGTGCCAAAATATTTTATAACACAGTGAGATTTTGCGCATGTGAGCCTACTCAAGGTTATGAAAACAGTTTATTGGACCCAGATTCAAGACTATGAGAACACAGCTTATCTTAGTTCTCCAGACATCCGGGTGAGGGAGTCAGACTGTCTCCATTTACCCTACAAGTATCATCTACAATCTTATAGATAGATTACCATTAACCTTTGCAACATTATGTTCTAAGCACAATTTATAAAAAAAAATATATTATGAAACTCAATGTTATCCCTTTCCACCACCTCAGACTGTCCATGTTTTACTTCTCACTGTATAATTTTAAGTAAGTAATGAGAAGCCATAGCTTCACATTTTAGCTTGCTGAAGGCAGGATTATAGTGTAAAGGGTAGACACTTATCAAACCTATTCATCACAGGCCAATGTAAGGGAGCCCTGAAGATAGGCTTTCCTCTCAAGGTTTTTCCAGTTTACCATTGCAACAGGCACAAAATGTCCGTTTTTAAAAAGAAAAAACATTACTCTATATTTGAATTTGTGCTTAAGGTAGGGGATTTTAAAGTTGAAGTTCCAAGTACTGTTCCCAAAATTTTAAGCCTCTTGTTCTTCTGAATGTCAAGTGAGTAGATATGGTATATTACTTTTCTTAAACTTAAGGTTTTCTACCCTTTAATATTTATGATGCTATATAAAAGATAATTGACATTTTAAGGTCCAGTTTTTGCAAATGATCTTATCACCACCTCTAAATTTGCAAACAAATTATTTGGCAAATATTTCTAGTAGTTACATAAAAATTCAGTGTTTAAGCATACTATTTAATGCACAAAATTTTAGAGGCCATGCTGTATAAACACAGAGCAGCTTCTTGCTCCCCCTACCAAAAAAATCCTTGAAGATCTGAAAATGTAATCATGCCATATCCACAAGGTTTTTACCTTAAGAAGAAAAATGCAGAATAGAATTTAGAAGTAGTTGAGTGTACGTATAATATGACCTCAAATTTTCACTTAACATTATTTGCATAAAAATGTAGGTGATATATAATTTTCCATTTTATTCCCGGGGATGTGACTCTCATCTCATCTTCCCCATTATAGATAAAGCAATAAAACACCAGTAATTAACCACGACATTTATACGGATCAAATAAGTAAAAGAGGATGCTTTCCTCCTAAGTGCTTGAATAGAGGGCCCAGGGGGACATTTTTTTCGTAATCAAATGGCCAAGATTCTATTCCCCTCTTTCAATGCACACGTTTCAACATCAGCTTAATACAGTTATTAGACTTCTTTCCAAATTCTGGTAGTGAAATCAATATAAAAAGGAAGCTTCAAGCTTCATTTAATTTTGTTTTTTAATTATATTTTCCAAAAATCTTTTCTAGAGCTCAATGAGTAATCTTCCCAAAGTATAAGTGCCTGATTGATAGATTATTTTAGAGCTAGTGTTTGTTTTCCTTTTTTCTTAAGAGCTGATTAGCTTTTAGAGTAAAAACAATAGAGTGAAAAAAATCTTTGATTCACTTATTTCAAACAGAAAATTGGAGAGAAAGAGTTATAAAGTCAGTATTTTGAGAGTATGTGCACTTCCTACATAATAAATTAATTGGAAGTCATAAATTATAACAAGGGGACAGTCAATGGAAAAAAAAGGAAAGGTAAAGATCTATTGAACAATTTTAAAGGTACTATGCAGCAGGTAATGATTGATTTTTTTCTTAGTTCTTATGTGAATTTTTAAATATAAAACTAAAATAAATAGTACATGGGGACTGTGACTTCCAGTGTGTATTTTGTGAGAATGAAGGAAAGTACAAGTGGTATGTTTTCCTTTACAGTCTTTATGATGTTTTTCTTTTTTCTTCAAGAATAGTTGGATATTTTTTAAAACAAAAAATATTTAGGTGATGTTTCCAAAATTTTACTTATATCTTTTGTCATATAATTACATTCCACATATAGCCTTTCTAAATCACTTTCTGTTTTATTTATCCTTGATTGACACTTGAAATTATGTATATAGTTAGTAAAATCCTTATTTTCATCTCCCAGAAAACTATTAAAACCTATCAACTGCATTCTGTTCTTATTGGGTTAACTTTAAACAATGAGATAGTATCTAAGATGATACAAACTCTGTATAACCTTCAATAAAAATAAACAAGACAAAAATTTAGCAACTTTGAGGAAGATAACCTTCTGGGTTAAATATACTTCTCAAAAATTAGTCCTCTAAAATTTTTTAATTACCTGACGTAGCAACCTGGAACTAAACAATTGGATATAATCTCAGCTATTGGTTTATGATGATTCATATATTTGATGTATCCATTTGAAATTTGCTATTCCGCAATGTATGAAACATAAGAGATGGATAAATTGTATAAATTACCTTGCTACCTGCAGATTATTTGAATTTCTTGGTCATGTATCACCAACTGGTGATTACTCCAAGTAGGCTACTCAAATGGCAAGGCCTATTTTCTTTCCATGTACCATTACATGAATGATCACTTAATGTGATGATGACTAGAAAAAGGGCTAGAACAGTTGCTGCTCCTTGTGCTCTAGTCTCATAAATGGGTGTCAAGAAATTCTTTGGGCAAGTGGGATAGCTGGTCATAATAAGCTGAGTCTAAATTCCATAGCACCAGATATAGCAAACTCTTTACAAAAGTAAAATAACATCCTTGACCAAATTGAGCCAACTGGAAAGAAAAGTAAGCCAATAAGTACAGCTGAATATCATTTATTTTTTTAGTCAAAGATTTACTTTTAAACTCATGCTGCTAGGGTCTTTAAAATGCTTGTGGGGGATGATTAATTTTAGCCTTGGGAGACAGATTTAGAGTTCCAGATTTAGGTGATGTTGCTGAGTTCTTGAAATTGACTGAGGGAAGTTGTCGAACATTTGGCCTAAAAACAGAAGCACGCTATATAAAGAGAGTTCAGAGTGCTGAGGTAGCATTGCAGAAGGCAAAACCAAAGGGAGTATACACCCCAGGAGTTTAGCACATGTGAGGGAAAAGACTGAGGAAACTATGCACCGGAACCAAAATCAGGTTGATGAATAAGAATGATTGATAAACAAAAATAGAGGCTAAAGTGATATTAGTCTCAGCAGTTTCTTCTCAAGCCATGATTTGGCTTAGGAACGATTTTTGTAAAAGTATGATTCCATGCTTGATTTTTAACCAGACCCTATTCAGAATAAGCAATTCTTCACTGCTTCCTAGCTGCCACTGTTCCTTTTGTCCCTACTAACCAAGTCTTTCCAGGCATATGTGTATTCTAGATCCCAGTCACCTTGCAATATGCTGTCATTGTTCTATCCACGTTCATGTTTGTCTTTGATGTCTCCTGCTCCTCTGTGCTTATTCTTTTTCCTTGTAAGTTATCTTGCTTGTTCATGTTCCATTATATATTTTCTTTACAATAGCTATGTTCACGCCTTATTCCAGGTTCTGTCATGTCCGGGATGGTCATTTCACTGTGTTTATTTCTTCAGTTTGAGCAATAATCTTATTAAATATGACTAGGGTAGGCACACACATGGTTGTTAAGAAAATCTTTTCCAGTTAAAGGTGAGATCATATGGTATTTGTACCTCACCGCCTAGCTTATTTCACTTAGCAATAAAAATTAAAAAAAATAAAAGAAAATCTTTTCCAATAATTTTGCACACTATTCTAAGACAGTCTTTAGAAGAGTTACACTTTCCGTTTTCTTGATTTTGTTTATCCAGGAAGAAATGAATAAAAAGATAGTCAACAAGTAAAACAAAGTTAAAAATAAAAGCATAGCCCTGGCTGGCATAGTTCAGTGGATTGAGTGTGGGCCTGTGAACCAAAGGGTTGCTGGTTCAATTCCCAGTCAGGGCATATGCTTGGGTTGCAGACCAGGTCCCCAGTGGGGGATGTGCAGGAGACAACCACACATTGATATTCCTTTCCCTTTCTTTCTGCTTCCCTTCCCCTCTCTCTAAAAATAAATACATAAAATTTTAAAATAATAAAAATAAAAGCATAAATAAAGCTGTCACTCATGGCTGATGGCACAAAGATTTTGTAAAATGGCACCACCGCTACTTTCAAAAAGTGCTTGAGAGGTTTCAATAAAGTTCAAAATAAGCCTACTCAATGGTACAGCAGCTCTACTGTTAAATATGTCTCCAAAGGGAATGAGTGCTTATGTCCACAAAAGATTTGTAAAAAAAAAACATATGTGTAGAAGCTCTATTCATCATAGGTAAAAAGCCTGGCTACAATCTAAATGTCTTGCAATAGGAAAATGAATAAACAAACTACTGATAGATGAAACAATATGTATGAATCTCAAAACAATTGTATTTAGTGAAAAAAGCCAGACATAAATGAGTAGATAATGTATATTTCTGCTTTATGAATTCCAGGAAAAGTCAAAAACTAATCAATGGTGATAGAAATAAGAATAGAGCCCACTCCTGGAGGGGGGTTATTATCTGGGAAGGAGTATGAAGAAATTTCCTGGAGAATGGAAATATTCATTGTACTAGCTTTTTCTAGGTGATGGCTATTTGAATATAAACATACATTAAAATTTTCCAGGCTGTATAGTTAATATTTATTCCTTTTACTATGTGAAAAGTATGCCTTATTTAATAAGGAAAAGGGAATGAATAAAAGAAAATATGGTGAGAAGAGCACAGTTTAGAAATTAAACAGATTTAGAATCATAACTCTCACTTAAAAATTCCATGATTTTGAATAATGTATTTAATCTCTTTCAACCTCAATTTCTTCATCTGTAAAATAGGAAAATACACCTACCTCCTAGGTGTATTAACCAGATTAAATTATTTAATGGTAGTCAATCAGTAAATGTTAGTTCTTTTTATGTCTTTCTTCCCTGTTTTGACTAATTATTAACAGTGGTATAATTCCTAGCTAGTATACTTTTTACTATGCCACCAAATAGATTTATTTGCACATTAAAATTTGAGGAGCACTGCTCTAGAAGATTCTCATTGTACATCAGCACATTCAAGGCTCTGATAAATTATTTGCTAAATGGATATATTTAACACTGCTTGCAACTACATCACCCAATTTTATTAGGTGAAAGAACGGCCCACCAAAACACGTATTTGGGGGAGAGAAGACATAATTAGTATCCTAACACAAGATTTTATTCTAAAGAAAACACTTTGAGAAACATATAAGTGTAGTATACCTCCCCAGTTCTTAGTAAAATTTGTCATATCCCCTGACCCCTTTCAGAAATGTTGAGTTCTTGATAAATCAATTAATTTACTGTCTGGCCCTATTAGTACATATGTGCTTGCACAAATAACCCAAGTAATAGTTGGCAATGTGAATAAAGCACATCTCAGAATCATGCAGTGGGCGCTATAAAACTTCACATTGATGTATCATTCCAATTCTTATTTTAAGAAACAAAAATGTCAATACAATCTGTAAGAACACTTGAAAATACTGTCTCCGGCCTTCACCCCCATATTCTGCACATTTTGAAAGATATCTTCTTAGGGGATACAATTATATATATATATATATACCCCCTCAGCTTTGATTGCACATTAGTAGCTCTGGGATTAAAAACATCATTTTCCAAGAGGCATCCCTAAGAACTTATTTAATTGACCTGAGGTTATACTTAGGTATTGGCCTATTTAAAACTTTTCAGGTGATATCAATGTGCAGCAAGATTTGAGATCTTATGGCCTAAAAAAATTAGTGTTCCCTTTCCCCCATTGCCAAAACTATTCATTATTTTGTTCTTAAGTAAAAAAAAAAAAATAAGTCATAAGTAATGGATATTAGTCAAAAGAATGTCTATGCTGAAATTTACTATTTAGAGGCTCTTTTCTCTCTATATATAAAATACCAGTGAACATCAAAGAGGTATTTCAGAAAGTAGAGGAGAATGAGTTGGTTAGGAATTACTGCTCCAGTTATTTAGATAATATGATGATTTGGGCAGTTTGCACATTGCCCTCTGTCCATTTTCCTTCTGAGCTTTAAAACTAGATATTACATAAAAGCAATTTGTAGATATCTGGGTGTATAAAAACCTCTAAAGGCTTTTTTCATTGTCTTTAAAAATAATCATTTTATAATTTAACTTCATTTGAACAATCTTTAAGTAAGTGCAGTTATCAGAGAACTAATTTTTCCCAAATCACCTAATTCATATAAGTAAAGGCCATAGCAAACCTGTAAAAATTAACCACTGTTCTTTTTGAGAAAAAAATCCATCATTAATAAAGATGTGTTTAAAACTTCCATTATATAGTACCTCTAAGACTTCATTTCAATATAAATTACCTATGCACCCCTATATTCATAGCAGCATTATTTACAATAGGCAAGGGCTGGAAACAACTTAAGTGCCCATCAGTAAATGACTGGATCAAAAACGTGTGGTACATTTACACAGTGGAATTCTATGCAACAGAAATAAAGAAGGAGCTCCTCCCCTTCATACAGCATGGATGGAACTGGAGAACATTATGCTAAGTGAAATAAGCCAGGTGGTGAAAGACAAATACCATATGATCTGACCTGTAAGTGGAACCTAATTAACCAAACAAACAAACAAGCAAAATAAAACCAGAGACTTGGAAATAAAGAACAAACTGACAGTGAAGAGAGGGGAGAACGGAGAAGGATAACAAGGGAAAGAAGGCGGAGGGGCAAGCCAAGGAACACAAGTGAGGACTCATGGGCTCAGACAATGGGCAGGAAGTGGGTGTGGGAATGCTGAGGTAAGGGGCAGGGGAGGACAACTGTAACTGAACAACAATGACAATAAATAAATAAATAAATAATAAAATCAAAACTGATCTTCAATTAAATGTGTAAGTAGTACATGATTAAAAAAATAGGAATGCCATATCAAAACTTTAGCTTTCAAGAACATATTTCTTGTTTACTTGTTTGCCTTGTGTATCATTATTCCTCCTCTTTACAATTTTAAAATAAAGAGACTCAGGAAATGTGGAGGTTTTGTGGGAAAAAATATCTATTTACTTACAGGAACTACTATAAAGGACACATGGACACAACCAGGGGGGAGGGTGGAGTTGGGGGAGGGTGGTGGGTTCAGCTGGGGTGGGGTGGAGAATGGGGAGAAAAGGCATACAACTGTAATTTAATAACAATAAAAATTAAAAAACATTAAAAAATAAATATATATATGTGTGTGTGTGTATATATATATATATATATATATATATACATATATATATATATATTTACTTAAATTGTACCAAAATTATCTAAAGAAATAGAGGAAGCTTAAATAGGCCCCCTGGTAAATGACAATGTGATTTTATTAATCCAGCCCTTTATACTGTGTGGGCATGAACCTAAGGAAAATCCTGGTATTAGTGTGTTTGGCAAAGAAAAGGTGTATATTTGCCTGGTTTAACTGGAACACACACACACACCCCTCCTCTATTAAATGATAAGGTTTTTTTTTTAATTAGTAAATATAAATTGAGGTAGCCAGTTTTTGTTTGTTTATCAGTTGAAGGCATTAGAGCATTGCTTTTGATAGAACTTTTCTAGGCAAGAACTTTCCTTGCCTCATAATGATTTAAGCAGTGCCTGTACACTGTTTAAACAGTGCTGGTCACCAAACCTTTGCAAGGTTTAATTGTTCTTCAGGGGAACAATGTGAAGCTATTATATGAATGATACCAGATCTCCAGGATTAAATTATGTGAAAAAAATGGTGAAAGTTGAACAAATTCTTAGTGGAAAAGGAAGGACTTCATGTAATCCAGTTGAAGTTTTAAAAATTATGAGGTGAGTTGATAAAATTGGTCCAAGCAAACTCCTTATCCTTTAAGATCAGAAAAGTGAATAGATATGATATGAAAATTAGAAAGTTAGGAATGAGGAAAAAAGAAAAAGGCAAAACTCTTTTTACACAAAGGCTAATAAGCATATGGAATAAATTACTATAAAGGGCCCCTGAAGCAAGAAGCATCATTGAATACAGGAGGGAATGAAATGAATTTCCAACTGAAAAGGGACTATAAAGAACAGGAAGAAAATAGGCTAATGGAAATAAGAGAGACTTTAAAAAGCAATTGTGATGAGCAAAGAAACCTTTCATTGGGGTCCCTTCACTTCTTTCTGATAGTGCTGTTTGGCATAGCCTGTGATCTAAAAAAAATGTCATAGCATGGTGCTCCGTACTGTCACGTTTAACCAAATGCTACCTGGCATTTAACATTCTTCTATCATCAGGGATGTCTAAATACAAACCTATGTAATGTAATTGTACTATGTAAAAAGGTGATTTGGGAACACTGCTCACCTTTGTGACCAATGAAGTTTAACTTGCACAGAAATTGCATACTGAAGGATATATTTCCTTAGTCTGTTGCTTTAAAAATGTTATTTTAAGTATTGTCCATAAGCACCTATAATCTAGTGCACACCTTAATAATAGGTGGGATGATTTTCAATATGACATACAGAAAATATGAAGGCATATTAATCACTTGGAAACTATTCATAATGGGGCTGATTTTCTCTCCTTGAGCACAGTCTTCTGCTGTATTGGAAAAGCACCCCCTGCCTTCTTAGCTGGAAGCATGAATCTGTTTTTAGGAAAGGGACCTGAGGTTGGATACAGGATTTCAAGTGATGGATGATTTGGAACATTAATAGGTAAGGTATTGCTAGCTAATTATTCAGTGGTTACTTCAGTGACTTAGATGGAGAGTAAGTTACCTCTGGGAGATAGGATTCTACTTTCAAGTGCTAACTAAAGTATTATTACTACAAGTTATATAGTAGATGTTATTGCTAAGTGTCTCCCAAAAGGTACAGATACAAAACTTCCTGACCTAAAATATAAAGTGCTTAATATAAGCATAGTCCTTTAGTGCTTAAAATATAACTACTTGGTTAAAACAGACAAGAACGAAGAATTTTCTTTACTTTAGGCTTAATTGTGAAATTTAAATATTTCTTTCAAAGGTATAGTCTTTTCCAGACATTTGGGTAAGATACTCTTTTATTATTTTTTCCATATCAACAAAATCATGAGAGGACACAAAGCAGGAAAATGGTTTATTAATGACCCCAGAACTTTTTGAATCATAAGGGGGCATTATGAGATGGAAAGTTCATTAATAATACATCAAGATCATTATGAAAGTTTGTTGGCCTGAATACCTGGCTTTTAGATTCAAGTCAGACATGAGACATGTCCACTCTTACAAGCAAGGGTAGTATAAAGTAAATTAATGACATCATAACCTGCTAAAATGTCCAATGATGATTATAGTTTTAAGATATAGAATATAAAATTCCATAATGAGTTTACCCAAAGAGGTAAATAAGTAGAAAAGGCTCCACTGGATTCCTACATTTGGGCACAAATTCTCTAAACTGTAAAGGAATGACCAGTAACTGGCACAATGGATAAACTAGGCCTAAACTTGTAGCACTTTAGTCCATGGCAGAGTTGACAAAGTCATGGAGCTTATCTCTACTCCTGTTGTTCTTGACTCTCACTTTACCCAAGCCAAACCAAAGGAAAACATTGCTAAATAATCATAGCATTCTTTCCCATGAAATGGTCTTTCTTAAAACGGTTTTTCTCAGGAGATCCTCAGAATCTATTGTTTGGTACTGGAGATGAAGCCTACAAAATAATCCTTGCACAGACCCTTACATGAATGTAAATTAAGAATGAAACTCAAAATTTAGAACAGGCTGACAGTGACCAGAGGGGATGGGGAGGGAATTTCAGGGGGAAAGGGTGAAGAGTTTACAGGAACAATTATAAAGGACACATGGACAATAATGGGGGAGGGTGGAAATAGGAGGAAGGTGCAGAAAGCTAGGGGTTGGGCTGGGGTGGGGGGAAAAGGCAGAAAACTGTACTTGAACAACAATAAAATTAAAATTAAAAAAAGAATGAAATTTGAAACAAAATGTGCATGAAAATTTTCAGGGAGAAATTAAATAAAAGAAAAAGCCACTTTCTTAAGTAAATAATGTCTTTCTTATCTTATTTATTTCATAATAAATAATGAAGGGTGTGTGTAGGGGAGATTTTTGGTATCAAAGGCCATTGAAAGTTAGTTAAGACATATTCTTTTTGTAGAGACATAATCTCAGAACGGATTTTTGTTTTTACAGTTGAGGCTTTTCAGTTTCATTTTCTCAGAAGTTAGGTATAGGTTGGTAGGCAGGTAAGTAGCTGGATGGATAAAAAGTGCATAAGTAGATGATAGCACTGATTTGTAGAAGCATATGGACAACAATAAAAAAGGAGGAACTTCTCTTGTGTTTAAATTTTAGGGGTCTAGTATTTTTTTCTTTTTACATTGCATTTATTGGAGTGACATTGGTTCACAAAACCATACAGGTTTCAAATGTACCACTCAACAAATATCATCCACACACTACATTATGCACCCTTCACACAAAGCTAAGTCTTTTTTCTGTCCCCATTTATCTCCCCTCTGCCTAACCCCACACCCCTTTTCCCCTATGGTTATCATAACAATGTTATCTGTGTCTACATGTTTATGTGTATGTGTATATAATATATATGTTTAAAGATTATATACAATTATGTTATATTATATATATTTTTTGCTTAATCCCTTCACCTTCTTCCATCCAGCCCCCTCCCCACCACCCTTCCCTGTGAAAACTGTCATTTTGTTCCATATATCCATGCCCCTGTTTCTATTTTCTTTGTCAGTTTATTTTATTGATTAGATTCCACATATAAGTGAGATCATATGGTATTTTTCTTTCTCTGACTGGCTTATTTCACTTAGCATAATAATCTCCAAGTCCGTCCATGCTGATGCAAAAGGCAAGATTTCCTTCTTGAGTTCTCCTGCACTGTTGGTGGGAATGCAGATTGGTGCAGCCATGGTGGAAAGCAGTACGGAGTTTCCTCAAAAAATTAAAATGTGAAACTGCCTCATGACCCAGTGATCCCGCTATTGGGAATATATCTGAAGAAACCCAAAACACTAATTTGAAAAATATATATACACTCCTTTGTTCACTGCAGCGATATTTACAATAGCCAAAATATAGAAACAGCTCAAGCAAGGGTCCGTCAGTAGATGAGCAGATAAAAATCTGTGGTACATTTACACAATGGAATTCTAGGCATATAGGATTTACAGTGTAGAGTTAAAGCAACAGATACTATTATTCTGTGGGTGCTGGGATTAATTTTCAATATGCATTCTCCCTCGGGATATGTATATTCTTCCAATCATCATGGAACTGTCCATCAAAACTAACATTATAAATTTTATTTAACTTGGCACTGCTGATGTTTCAGGGCTTTCTTTAAAGAGCTCTAGACAGATGAACAATCTTTCTATAAAAATGACCTGTGTCATTTTCTCAAGTACTGGCTAGTTATTTCAATGCAGTTGAATTTTGAGAAGGGTTTCCCCTCTTATTTTCCCTCTCCTTTTTAGCTAACTTTATAACCATTTGTTTAAGACATAGAGCTTATGGCTATTTTAATAAAATCCTGATATTTACTGTACAATGCAAGGTGCATTGAGGTTTAAAGTTTATTTCTAATTAGACAAGAGCAAAAGAAATAGTTTCCAAATGAGAAAATATATCTTTTTCCCACAAATTGCTTCCATCATTTTGAACCCTGCTAAGCATTTTTAATAGATATGTGCCCTTAGCTCATCTTCTGCATGCTAACAATTTAATCTGAATACCAATATAGACACAAAATAAAACGATTGTTTCCTGCCAGAGGTATCTGCAGAAGAAATCTTGGAGTAAAACATTGTCTTTGCAGCTCATTGTGTCTCTAATTAGAGTGGAAGGAGGCAGAAGCTTGCTGGTGTCAGTCCGTGTTTAGCATGCCCTGGAGCCTCAAACTCCTGTGGGTATCAAAGTGCACTAATTAAATGAGGGGTCCACAATATGGCACTAAACATCAGAGTTCCAGAAAGAGTCCAGTGTCCTCAGTGCCTTTGAGAATCCTGGCCTACGCTAATTACCCATTGTTGAATTGACTTTCCATTCTGTGAGGAATGAATGATTCCACTCTCCCTCCTCCCACCATACCCTCCCCCTTTCTATTTTACCATCTTTGCTTTGGCCGCCTAATTAATCTTATGGAAATCTCCCTGAAGCCAGATTCCAGCAAGGTTGCCCCGATGTTTATAATTTGATTTGTGATGATAAAAGTGAAGGCACCCGGTGATGGAACAGTGTCATTTTCAACACTCTTGAGAATGGAAGAGGCTATCAATCTTTCCCACGTGCGTGGCAAACTGATATCCTAGAAAATTAACTTCAATTAATAACAGAAATCCCCAGATACACAGGAAACCAGAGCTCCTTTGAAAGAGAACCTTCAAAGATGCCTCTGGACTGTCTTTTAAATGCAGAACTTTTTAATATGAGGTACTCAATGAGGAAATGTGTGTGTCCTCCCCTCCCCCAATACTAATATCAGGGATTGCTGTTATCAATCATACCTGGTGTAGAAAAAATTTAACCAAAGTTCTCTGGGTTTAATATCAAAATATGCCTGTCTTTAAGCTCCAACATTTGGTGTATTTTTTCTTTTAACTTGATGAGCAATGCAATTTTAAACATCATTTGAAAATTTTCTTCTCATGCAGAAAGGTTTTATGTGGGCAATCGACATCTGAAATTTAATAACAAAGAATATATGTATATACAAACATAAATAAACAGATAAAATTCATAAAAATTTATGATGGAAAAGTTAAAAAAACTGTCCAATACAATAATAGCTACATTGAATAGGGAGAAATAAAAAACTCCTTTTCCACAGTTTTATATTAAATGTTACTTCATTTAACGTAATATACTCCCTGTATGTTCAACCATGTGCTCCAGTTGTGAATTATGCATTTTTTAAAAGAAGGCATTTATTCTTAGCACAATTTCAGTTTATTGATTTAAAATTTTAAAACATTTATAATATTTTAATCAAAACTGTAATGATGAATCATCCAGAATAATCTCATAAATATCTAATTGTCTCCTCCTTACCTTGTTCTTCTGCTTCATTCACTGCTTATGTTTCTACTACTATTTTTTTTCAATATTTTATTTTTCTCTATCACATTTTCTTTATACATTCATTCATCAGTGGACACTTAAGTTGTTCCCATATTTTTGCTATTGTGAAAATTGCTGTAATGAATGTATGAATGTAGATGTCTCTTCAAGATAATAATTTAATTTTTTCCAGATATACCAAGGTCTGTTCACAAAAGTCCAGCCATTGTTAATATAATGAGAATAGTTTGCATTACATTGATGTAACCTGGAAGTCAAGGAGAGTGGACTGGAATGTGTATGCATGAACAATTATGAGTTTATGGTTCTAGTCAGTGAGAGCAGTAGATGTCATTGACTAAGCATGTGTACTGTGTGGCCATGGCATTCAAAATGAGCAAGTACAGCAATGAGTCTGCATCAAATTTTGTGTTAAGCTTGAACATTGCTCCACAGAAACTATTTAGAAGACCACAGCTATGGGCACCTGGTGACTGGCAGCTTCGTGAGGACAACGTGCCTGCTCATGCACATCTTGCGCAGAATTTTTTGGCAAAACATCAAATCACCCAGGTGACTCAACCCCTCTACAGCCCAGATTTGATGCCCTGTGACTTCTGGCTTTTCCCAAAATTGAAATCATCTTTGAAAGGGAAAAGATTTTAGACTGTCAATTAGATTCAGGAAAATATAATGGGGCATCTGATTATGATTCCAACAAAGAATTTTGCAGTGTTTTGAACAGTGGAAGAGATGCTTGAGAACTGTGTGAGGTCCCAGGGTGCCTACTTTGAAGGGTACTGAGGTATCATTGTTCTATGTATAATGTTTCTTGTATCTTGTGCCTACTTTAATAAATGACTCTATTTTTCATAGTACATGCTGGATACTTTAGGCACAGACCTTGTATACTTAAAAATGAGATTGCTGGACCATGTGATAGTTCTGTTTTTCCCTTTTTTAAAAAAATGTTAAATTTGTAGGGGTGAAATTGGTTACTAAAATTATGTAAATATGTTAGTTCTCTTTTTAACTTATCAAGGAAACTCCATACTGTTTTCCATAATGTTAACTTTCTCATCAACAGTGTACAATGGTTCCATTTTCTTTATATCCACAGCAACAGTTGTTATCTTTTGTCTTCTTGATAATAGATACCCTAACCTGTAAGGTCATATCTCATTGTGATTTTGATTTACATTTCTTTTATGATTAGTTAAGCATCTTTTCATGTACTTTGTGGCCATTGGACATTTTCTTTGCAGAAATGTCTACTTAGGTCCTTTCCCATTTTTAATTTTTAACTTTTAAAATTAAAAACATGTTACTGTTGACACCATTACAAATAACCCCATTTCCCCCCACAGTAAGACAAACACTCCAATTAAAAAATAGGCAAAGGACCTGAATAGGTACTTCTCCAAATGGGACAGACATATGGATGGCCAATAGGGAAAAAAAATGCTCAACATCACTAATAATCAGGGAGATATAAATTAAAACTACAAGGAGAAATAACCTCACACCTGCCAGAATGGCTACCATCAATAAATCTGTAAACAACATGTGCTGGCCTGGAGAGGATGTGGAGAAAAGGGAACTCTCATGCATTGGTTGTGGAAATGCAGACTGGTGCAGCCACTGTGCAGAGGAAAACAGTATTGAGTTTCCTCAAAAATTAAAAATGGAACTGCATTTTGACCCAGTTATTCCACTTCTGGGAATATATCCTAATAATCCCAAAACACTGATTCAAAAGAATATATGCACCCTTATGTTCATGCCAGAATTATTTATAATAGCCAAAATCTGGAAACATCCCAAGTAGCCATTAGTAGATGAGTGGATAAAAATGCTGCAGTACATTTATTTTGTTTTTTTTTAAAGTGCCTTTAGGTTATTAGAGCATAATTCTCAAAATATTAAAAGAAACATAATTCTTACCAAAAAATAATAAGCACCTGTCAATATTTATTTAAAGTATTAATGAGGGAACCAGTAGAATGGCAAAGCTAATTCAGAAAAAAAAAAAGTGAACTGGATTTGTATGCAGCCTTCGATACAAGAATGGTGAAATAAGAATAGGAAATTATAGAACTGATTAATCTTATGGCTCAATGAATAAATAACTTTTAGAGTTAAATTATCTACTAGACAGAAAAAAATTACCACATGCTAGTTTCCTAAAAGTTAACATCTAGTCTAATTTTTAAGCTTGTAGAATGCCTAGGCTTTTGTCAAATGTGAGTTCTGATTAAAATAAAGTTACATTTCTAGAGAAAAATCAGATGATCCTGAGCCTCAGGCAACCTTGTTAGATAGTTATCTAGCATTACATTAAAGAAATGCAATTACTTTTGTTTTATTTCCAGAGTTCTGGATAATTATCTTTGTCAAGGTGAATACACTACCACTTTTGCTATTAAAATGGATGACCAAGGTTGATAACTGTTTTACAAGTCAAAAGCAGGAGGACATAAAGATTCTAAATTGAACCAGCCAGTCAACCAAAATACCCTATAAACTTCTTGGAGTTTAGTAACTAAATTGAATAAATTTGTAGAATTTCAAATTCATGTTAAAATTATTACCACATGTTTGAATTCATTTTGTACCATTTCCTTGTTCTTTACATTCTTAATAGGCATGAGAATCTATGAAATTAACAGACATGGGAGTTTCATGAAATCTGTTAATTTTGTTATTATACTTTACAACTTGGACTATTTTGTGTGCTGCATTTTCATTGGCTGAAAGTTTATTTTTACTCTTGACAACTAGGACCACCTGTTTAAAAAGATAGAATTGCAATCCAATTAAAACCCCACATAGTAAAGTTATTTTATGTTAGTTTTACATGTTAAAATTAATATTCTGAGATCTTCTCCAATAAAAAATTATTTTTGCAAAAGGAAAGGAGTAATATCAACCTTAACATTTTCAATTCCACATGTTAACTGTATATTCCTTCAATCATAGCTAAATATTAAATTAGGTATCAGAATTGATCATCCATATTCCTTTACATTAAAAAATATATATCTGCCCCAAATCTAGAAACTAAATTCATTGGCAAAGAAAAACATTCCTTAATATAATCAACTTGTATTATTTTCAGCATGTAACATAAGCAACAATGATTTCTAGAAATGACTTTAAGATAAACCTTAATTTACTTATTAAAAATTACAAGTCATTTTATAAAGATATGCTTTTATTCTAAACAAAGAAAATCATTATTTTCAGCACATTTTTATTGTACCTAATTTAAATATAAAACACTGCTTAGTCTCACGCTGTATGATATACTAATAATTTGAAATAGAATTTTCCCCTATAAAGTAAATGATTAAAAAAGAACTAAGTTGAAAGAACTAAGACTGAGAATAAACCAGAAGTATAATGCAGATTTACAAACACTATTAACTTCAAGATGCAAAATCTGTCCAAGGATACCCTTACATAGAAAGAGACAATGACATATTACTGTTTAATATGTGTATTGTTATAACTAACACACTCTTTATCTGAGTAATTGTATTGTGAAAGTCTGAAGGTGATATTTAAATCATCAAAGCATTATTTAAAACATCAAGAATGTAAGAACCAGAATTTTCAATGAATGTAAAAGATGTTTACTCTGGGTTTATTAGGTCGTGAAACGAGTCTATCATATACTAAGAAAAAAACTGGCTTATTCACAGGGTCTTGTTTTAAAACATATCGTCACAAAACCACTTTTAAGTCATTGAGGATTCTTATTTTATATTTTAGATCCTCACCCAAGGACATATTTATTGATTTTAAAGAAAAAGGAAGGGAAAGGAAGAGAGTGAGAGATTAAGAGAGAGAGAGGGGAAAAGAGAGAGAGAGAGAGAGAGAGAGACTGATGTGAAAAACATCAATTGGTTGCCTCCATACATGCCCCAAGTGGGAATTGAACCCACAGCTCTTTGGTGTGCAGGACCATGCTCCAACCACCTGAGCCACTAGGCCAAGGCAAGGATTCTCATTTTTTTAAAGATAGATGTTTCAGGATGCACTAATACTCTCCAAAAGCCAATTAAAGATAAGATATATATTTTCTCCAAACATAAATATATATATGTAATTCATTTTTGGCAGAACTATGTAAAAACTTAATGTCCTGGGTAAGGTTGTTTTATTTACCATATCTCCCAGTTGTCACTAAAAAGCACAATTCCAGATACAGTGGGTTTCCCATTTTTCCAGCACCAGGCTACATTTACATAACATGATTATCTCTTATCTTAGAAATTGTTTAATACATTTCATGTTAAATAAAAAGGAACTGGATGATGTAATAAGTGGTTTATAGTCAATAAAATAATCATCATATTTCATGTATTCTTTCTTAGAAAGTGCCCATTTCCACACTTCAGAAATTACCTACAAGTAGCCTAGCAATAATGTTAACTCTATATGGTCTTTATTCTTTGCTCAGTTAATCACACATTCAATTTACCTATCTTCCTGCCCATATGCATTATTATGCATAAATCAGTTTATGTAAAGATGTGAGAGTTTAGGAAGCCTGGCTTGGCAAACAAGTTTCCTTTAATTCTTGCCTTAGAGCTAGCCAAGCTCTGGAGATGAAGATGAGCTTAATTAGAATTATAGAAGGATTTAAACCAGTTTAAAAAAATTTAAAAAAGAAACTATTTAAACTAAATATTCAATTCACAACAAAGTAGAAAAAGGCCTTAACTATCTATGTCCAAACATCTCAAACTTCAAAGAGTCAGATAGTCTTGAAAAGAAAGTAATTGTTGACCTTCTTGCAGCCTTTTCTGTGGAAGAAAAGTACTAACCAAGCTCCACTCTATTTGCCACACAGTAATCAGTCTAGTAAACAGAGGTTTCCTTTCACCTCTCCTGCATTTCCTAGTTCTATTCCCTTCAGCCCCTATGTAACCCAGGGTTGTGATACACAACACTCTTTGTTCTAAATCCTAGGAAGCCCAGGGGATATAAGCACAAGGGCTGCAGAGTCAAAAAAGTCTAAGATCTAGCTAAAGAAAACAACTTCTAATCTGACAGTGTTGAAATTGACTCAAGCCCTGTGCTCCTGGAAAATAGTAAAGGTCTAGAAACCCCCTCACTCTTTTGTGTTCTGAAGAACACTTTTTCTGATATAGCTTAGATAAGACTCATGGCTACCACCACTAACTACACCAACAACCTCAATTCTAGACAAAGACCTCCAAATTCCAACTTTTTTGTCTTCATTAATTATTAGCTCTGCTGCTTGTTCCCATGGATCACAATCAGGACACAATTCCCATTAATCAAAATTTGGTTAAACTTCTGTCCACTCAGGGCCCTGAATTTTTGCCTGCCTTCAAACCCAAACAGCACACAATTCCTCTGAGAACAGGTTAGCCTCAGGGAAAATATTTTCAGATCTCTCTCTCAGATCATGTCATGCTTTCATCCCATGTTTATGCCATGTCCCTTATTTATCCCTTTCAATATAAAAGAAAATTGCTTTTTGCCAAATTCTTAGATGTTTACAGATCTTATGGTCCCAGTGTCTTCCCTATTACAATAGTTCCCTTTCCCTCTTCTTGTAATTATCATTTTGATAAAAGCAAAATCTATGGAATCCTAAAGATGTAGGCCTGTCTTAAGGATTTTAGTAAAATAACTTGGAATTCTAAGACATCTTATATTAATGAAATAACCTATCATGGTAGAAACCAATTATACAAGTATTATAGTCATCACATTTATTTAAATTTCACAACATTTTCCTTATCAAAGGAACTGGAAAGTGGACCAGTCTTAGCAACTAGTTTTTGATAACTGAGCTTCTAACTTAATAACCAGTTGTTTTATTCATTTGTTATATTTACTCACATGATTGTACTCAAACACAAACAGTCATTGTCTCCCCCAAATAAGTGTACCTTCTGCTACAATTGTTCTAAAACATAGAAATAGAATATCCAAAGCTCCACATAATTTTAACAGTACCAATAATTCAATTTATATAGGTACTTACATCAGCTTTTATTTATCTAAGATGTGATATATATATATATATATATATATAAATTAAACATCCAACAGTAACCATAGAAGAATTAATGAAAACATAATATATGTGATACCTAGTTTATTAAAATATAAAAAAGAAAAAAAGATAGCCAAAGCAACCAAATATCTAAAATTATATCAGATCAGATACTTTCACTTATACTCCCAATCATGAGCTTGGAAATAAAGATGAGGTTAAATTGCCCCAATAATAATTTATCAATAGCAAAGAGTTGTTACCATCTAAAAAGGTAGAGATGCACATAGACACCAATTTAAAATTGTATTTTATTTTTTGAAGCTAACAGAATGTAACTTGGTATTTTTCATGGAAAACTATCCAGAACAGTAACTGAATGGAAGTATCCCTCTGTTAAAGGATTTTCAATTTCAGAAGAAAGATCACTAGAATATTTTATAAGAACAAAGAGAGAATTTGATGGGAGAAATGACATTATAGCATAATCAAAAATGCAGATAAAGCATTGCTTGAAAATCTAAAAGGCAGAAAGTTTTAAAATTATAGCCAGAGAACACTGGAAGGTAGCTGCTTCAGCTGAAGGACTTAGAGTGTAAGGGGGAAAAGGCACACTATTCAGTCCAAAGTCTGGGACATATTAGATTAGAAAGCATCCCCTTCTCCCTATATCCTACCCCGAAGCTTATAAGGCTTCAATGATAATAGTGGAATACAACTGGAAGAACTATGAGAGGCAGACTTTTTCTGAGAATCAACACAAAAGAAAACACCAAAGCCAAGCAAGGGGGCAAAAATAAGATAACAAAATAATGGGAAGAATTTGGAGCCTCTGATACCCATAGTTATAAGAAACGTTAACTACAGACCAATTATTGGCCAGACTAAGATAAATCTTCATGCTAAAAGCTTATTTATCACAGTTTCCACTCTTCTATATAAGACATTTTGCTTTCAAGAAAAAATTATGTGGTATGTGAAGGGGGAGAAAAAACACAGGCTGAAGAGTCAAAACAATCATTACAACCATACTGAGATATGACACAGATGTTAGAATAACGAGAGAAAAAAATTAAATTATTATGAATATAGATAAAAGAACATAAAGGAATGTTAAAAATGAACTGAGGCACACTAAAAATTTGAGCAAAAATCAATTTGAATTGGGCAGGAGTGCCCTACCAAGAAGAATTCAAGGAGTGACTTTTATAGAGAAAAGACAGAAGCAAAGCAAGGAAGTTACTTGATTGGCTATGGTTGTCTTATTTGAAAAAGCCTCTTAGCTTAATTAATTTAACAAGACAAAGAAGAATATAAGAGAGATTTGTTAGCCAAAGTGAAAATGAGATGGAAGCCATAAGAAAGAGTCAAAGTAAATACCAGATATCAAAATATAGAAGGAAAAATGAATAATGCCTTAAATGGCATAAGAGAAGCTCAATATAGATAAGAAAAGAGTCAGTGAGCATTAGTATAGGTCAATGGAAATTATCTAAACTGAAATGCAAAAAGAAAAAAAATTGTTTTAAAGAATATCATCCAAAAACTATGGTGCAATATCAAATGGTGTAACCTTGGCATTATCAGAGACCTGAGAAGAGAAGACAGAGACACAAGAGCAAAAGAAATATTTGAAAAAATATGCCTGAAGTTTTTTCACTTAGTGAAAAGCTAACTCGACCTAACTTGAAGGCTAAACCATCTAGCTTTTTAGCAGATGCTTGGAAAACTAGATGTCACATCCTGTGATGTGGAGGCACCAACTCAACACAGGTAAGGTGCTGGAGAAAAGAGGACACAGTTGGAAAAATCTGAGAAGCTCAAAGTTTATATTTCCAAATACTTGTACAACATTTTTTTTAAAAACCCAGTGAACATTTGAACATACAGCTATAAAATATGTCTTTAAAATTTTAAATTAAATGTATTGGGCTGACATTGGTTAATAAAATTATATAGGTTTGGAGCGGATCCAAGATGGCAGCAGAGTAGGTTGACGTTACACTCGTCTTCTGTCAGGACAAAATCAGAGTTACAACTAAATTATAGAACAACCAGCCAAAATATAGAAGCAAAAATGAATAATGCTTCATTTTTGAAGAAAGAAAAAAAAAGAAAAATAAAGAAATAATGAGCAGAAGACTAGCTGAACAGAAGTCTTTAACCAGGATACACAGAAGACGACAAATTGAGCCTAGTAGAAAGGGCAGTGACACAAAAGAACAGGCCCTGAACCCATGTGCAGTGGTTGAAAATATGAAAGTATATTTTAACTGCCAAGATTCTCCCTGAGGAGTGAGGGGTCCCCTAAGCCAGGAGCACCAGTGCCAGGAAGAGGAGCCCACATAACTTCTGGCTGTGAAAATCATCAAGGATTCCATGCATCAGGGAAGGACGAGAATCTGCTACAAACCCAAGAACCTACTTAAAGGGCCAACACACAAAACTCCTTTGTAAACACTCAAACTGTGCACTGGCAGGTGGACAGCCGACCTGGAGTCATACATAGAGAGATTGAGTTGTTTGTCTTCAAGGAGTAGGCTGCAAGGACAACACCCTAATGTCCCTGTGCTGAATCTGTTTCCCACACTGCCAACAGATGCCATCTTTCCTGGCTCTAGTACTTCCCTCAACACATATCAGCCCACAGAGACGAACCAGCCCTACTCTTCCAAATACCTTGGCCCTACCCTGTCAAGCTCATATCTTGCAGAGTAGTTTGTAAGCTGCAGCTATCCTGAACCCACTACAGTTGTTATTGAAAGGCTCGGGAGGTCTGGGCAAACTCAGAGGGTATCAGAGATGCACAGAGAGAGACTTGGCTGTGTGGTTTAGGGTCAGGGTCATTTCCCCCATGTGCTCAACAGGTGATACCACCCCATGGCATCAGCCTGGGGAGATACAGTAGCTTCAACTTCCAACCTCCCTAAGGGCCTGCTGTGCCAAGCTTGTACCTTGCAGAGGAGTCTGACTATGCACATACTGAACCTGTGTTTCCATCTTTCTTGAGGGATTCTCCACAAAATCTGGTTAGACTTGGATGTTGAGTAGTGTGATAGTTGGACAAAGGTCATTTTTGCCACTGTGGTCCCAGTACCAGTACTATTCCTGTGAAGAGGCCTCCCTTCATATGGCCAAATCTTAATCTCTTTTAACCTGAAGAATTTCACTGGCTTCATGATGATGATTCTCTGAGACCCAGCCCTACGTCAAAGGTCTGCAAGAACCAGGCGAGTGGCAGCTGGTGTTGGTGTACCCTGAGACTTTTGTTGAGTGGCCTCGGACCCAGCACTGGGGCAGAGTTTGAATTGGTATCAACCTATTGAACACCATTCTCCACTACCTGAGAATCTACCAAACAGAACTCACATACTGTCAAAAATTCTTTTTGTGGCTGGGCCTTATAGATAGCTAGAAGGCAGAGGCAAATCTTGGAGTACCTTGGACCTTTGACTGACTTGCCTCAAGCTCAGTACTGGTGAAAACTGGCCTCAGTATGCTGCTTAACTCATCCCCCATGGCTCCAGGCCCAGCAGAGGCAGCCACCATATATGGACTGATTTGAAGCTCCTTACAGTTAGCCCAATCTTGGTCAAAGACAGTGTCTAACATTAACCTGCCTAGAAGTCAGTCCCAAGAGGCTGCTGAATCAACACACCTGGTGGCTGGATTCAGACCACATCAGAGCATGACCCTATTAGTTCCACAGTGCTACACTCAAAGGTAAGATCGCATAAGGCACCAGACCCTACTAGGACAAATTTTGTTTTGTGGACTCAACCCTTGCACAACAGTAAGTACACTGTGATCAGTATTAATCTTCAAAGTCAGCCAGACTAAGGGTCAGCTGTACCCCCAAATGGGCCAACAGCAATCAAGACTCAACTACAACAGGAAGGCTTATATAAACCAAAAAAGGGACATTCCTAGAGCAACTTATCTCAGGTGATTCAGAAAACTATGCCATTGAAATCACAAGAAACATATTATGTATGGCCATTCTTCTAAGACTGAGAGGCTTAGCAGATCTATCTAATACACATAAGAGGCAACCAAAATGGAAGACAAAAATCATACTCCAAATGAAAACAGAAAAACTCTCCAGAAATAAAAACCTAAATGAAATGAAGGCAAGCAATGTAAGAGATACAGGGTTCAAAATGATAATTCTAAAAATGTTCAAGGAACTTAGAGGGAGAACGCATGAACTCAGTAAGAATTTAAACAAACAGTAAACATAAAAACCATAAAAAATAACCAGACAGAAATGCAGATAACAATATCTGAAAAGAAAACTCCACTAGAAGAAATCAGTATAAGATTACACAAACCAATCAAATAAACAATGTGAAAGAAAAGGTATCAGAAAAACCCAATCAAAGCAGGAAAAAGAAAGAATTTTAAAATAAGAGAATAGCTTAAGGGACCCCTGGGGAGAAAAAAAAAACTTAAAGTGTAACAACATCACTTTTAGGAGTACCAGAATTATAAAAGGGAAGGGAAAGGATTAAGAACCTATTTAAAGAAATAATGAATTAAAATTCCCTAACCTGGTAAAGAAAAATGACAGACAAGTCCAGGAAGTACAGTGTTCTAAACAAGATGATCCCAAAGATGCCTAATCAAACACATTATAATTAAACTACTGAAGGTTAAGAACAACCTAAGAATCTTAAAAACAGCAAGAGAAAGACACTTACCTTCCTAGGAGCTGCTATCAAACTTCAGCTGATTTCTCAGCAGAAACATCTCAGGTCATAAGGGATTTACACAAAATATTCAAAGAGGTGAAAGCAAGGACCTAAGACCAAGATAGCACTGCCAAACAAGACTATCATTTAAAATTGAAGAAAAATATAAAGAGCTTTCCAGAAGAGGAGAAGCTAAAGGAGCTATCACAACGAAACTAGTATGGCAAGAAAAATGTTAAGGAATTCTTTAAGAAAAAAGAAAAAAGAAGAGAGAATTAAATATGTAAAATAGAATGGCAATAAATACATATCTGTCAATAATTATTTTAAATGTAAATGGAAAAAATGCCTCTATTAAAACACACAGTAGCAGAATGGACAAGAAAATAAGACCCATATATATGCAGTGTACAGGAGTCCAAACTCAGATCAAAAGACACACACAGACTGAAAGTAAAAGGATAGAAAAAAAATTTTACACAAATGGAAACAAACAAACAAACAAACAAAAATAGCTGAGTAGCAATACTCATTGGAAAAAAAATGAACTTTAAAACAAAGGCTATAGTAAGAATAAAAGAAGGACATTACATAATGGTAAAGCAATAAATCCAACAGGAGGTCATAATTCTTGTAGGCATTTATGCGTCCAACATATGAGCACATAAATATGTATATAAGGCAAATCTTGATGGACACAAAGGGAAAGATTGAATAATGCAGTGATAGTAGGGATTTAACATACCATTGTCCTCAGTGGCTAGATCTTTCAGACAAGAAATCAACAAGGCAACAGTGGCCTTAAATGTCACATTACACTGGATAGTTTAATTGATATTTTCAGAACATTACACCCAAAAGCAGTAGAACACACATTCTGTTCAAGTGATCTTGGGACATTTTCCAGAATAGAGCACAGGACACAAATCAAGTCTCAATAAGCTTAAGGAGATTGAAATCATATCAAATATCTTTTGCAGCAACAATGGTAGAAACTAGAAATTAATTATAAGTAAAAAAAGCTAAAAAACACAAAACACATGGAAGCCACATAACATATTGGTTAACAAGAAGATCAAGGAACAAATCAAAAGATAAATTACAAAAAATGAATATAAATACACAAAACCACAAATCTATGGCAAAAGCAAAAGCAACTTTAGAAGGAAAATTCATAACAACACAGACCTACACCAAGAAAAATCTCAATAAAAAATTCTAAAGGAACTAGAAAAATACAAAAAGGAAAGCCCACAGTATGTAGAAAAAATAATAATAATAAAGGTCAGAACAGAAAGGAAAAAGGACTCATGGACAACAGTGTGGTGATTGCTGAGGGGAGGAGGGTATAATGGGACTAAATGGCAATGGAAAAAATACAATAAAGATTACATCAAAAAAATCAATGAAACCAAGAGCTGGTTATTTAAAAAAATAAATAAATAAGATTAATAATCTTTTAACTAGGACTATGAAAAGAAGAAAAAAAGAAGAAAGAAAAGGAAAGAAAAAAATTATACAAGAAACAATATGCCAACAAATTGGACAGTCTAGAACAAATAGATATAATCTTAGAAACATACAATCTTTTAAAATTAAATAAAAATGAAATAGAAAACCATAACATACATATTACAACCAATAAAATTAAAACAGTAATCAGCAAAGTTTCAACAAACAAAAGTGCAGGACCAGATGCATTCATAGGTAAATTTTACCAAATATTTAAAAATGAACTGACACCTATCTTTCTCAAACTATTCCAAAAAAGTTAAAATAGGGACGTCACCCAAGCTTACTTTATGAGGCTTCAGTTTTTTGATGTTAGGGATCCAGTAAAGGCAGGGGCAGAGTGGGCTAGAGACACTTGAGGAGAGGCTGGGGAAAGAAGCTTTGGGGTGAGAACTCAGAGAGTAGACACCAGATCCTGGTGCTGAGTTACCACCCATTTGGCAGCAGCCATCCCGCTCAGGCAGACCACTCCTATCCAAGTGACAGCAGCCTGAGGGGAAACAATAGCCCATACCCCAGGAGGGATTCTGCCCCACCTTATGGTGCTTAAGCCTGACTGGTTAGTGCAGTCTGACTAGATTAACAACTGAAAAAGATAGCCAGAGACAGTAGATCCCTGGCAGTCTTGGAACAGACTGTCTAGGTCAGACAGGGTCAATATCTGACATCACAAGAGGTGGATCCAGAAACAAAAAATACTAGAGGTAAATACTAGTGGTAAATACTAGAAGCTATTGAGACACAATCCATTGTGGTTTTCTCCATGGTTTGCAATACTTTCTTTCCTGCATTGCTTTTTAACATTCATTTCTTGTCCATCAAGTCTGTGCATATTAAGTCACTAGACTTTATCATACAGTTTATTTCAATTCACATATTTTCCCCTCCCTTCTCTTACCCTATTTTACGTTGTTCTTTCCTCTCATTATTTTTTTTAATTTTGTTTTTTCTCTTGCTACAACTTGTTTCCATTTTGAACTCTTATTATTTCTGCCCAATCCAGACACACAAAACCAATTTTCTTGTCAATGGTCATCTCACATCCTTTTATGTCACTCTTAAAATACCTGCATTCTCTCTCAACCTTTACCAATATTTGCTCTTTGGTTAGCTGGGTAGTTGTTGTTGCTTTTTTTTTTTTCAATTTTATTTCTAGATCTTCACTAACTTTGTATTGTAAATCTCAACTTTTATTGGTCCCCTCTCCTACTCTTTTTTATCTCAAATTTTTAATTTTTCCCTTCTTAGCCTATTTTTCTTTATTTTTTTTCTCCTTTTTCTTTTTATCCTGTCCTTTTATTTTTCTTTATGCTCTTTTTTTTTCTTTTCATTTCAAGTTTCAATTTTTCCCTGGGTTAGCCTGGTTTTCCTTCCTCACTCTTAGTATTCCTTCTCCCCTATCATATCAAAATCACTTCCCATTCTTGTAGATACATCTTTATATATATAGCATTTGGAATGCTACCTTACATCCTGAAGAAGCAAAATACATATTCTTTTCAAATGCATATGAAACAATTTCCAACATATATCACATGATAGGACATAAAACAAACCACAAGAAGTTCAGGAAATCATACTGAACATATTCTTGGACCACAGGGGCTTGAAACTACAAACCAATCTCAAGGAAAAAACTCAAAAAACATTCAAAATAATGGAGACTCAAAAGCATGCTATTAAACAATTAATGGGTGAATAATGAGATCAAAGAAGAAATCAAATTGTTCCTGGAAACAAATGAAAATGAACATGAAACAGTACAAAACCTATGGGACAAGAGAAGGAAGCCCTGAGAGGGAAGTTCATGGCAATACTGGCCTACCTAAAAAAAAAAAAAACATTTCATATGAACAACCTAACCCTCCATCTTCAAGAACTGGAGGAACAACAACAAACAAATAACAAAGTGAGTAGAAGAAGGAAATAATCGGATAACCAAGATGGCGGCGTGGGTAGACACACTGCGCCTCCTCGCAAAACCAGAACTGACGGAGAATCGAACAGCAAGGGGGACCGACACCAAGGAAATAGAAAATGAACATTCATCCAGACAGGTAGGAGGGGCGGAGACGGGCACCGGGGTGGAGAGGATTCGCATGGCTGTGGTGGGACTGAGACTGGCAGAGTGTGGGACAAATGGCGCAGGCAGTCCAAGCACTAGCAGACCCTGCAGCCCCACATTTGCACAGATAAACCCAGAGGGCTGGACTCAGTGGTGGAGAGTGGGGCAGGCAGAGTGGCGCGTAGCACCCTGCGGCACCACATTCACCCACAGATAAACCTGACAGATAAACCTGACGAACGGCGGTCATCAAAGCAGACCCCGCAACCCAGGGCTCCAGCTCGGGGAAATAAAGCCTCAAACCTATGATTGAAAGGACCCCTGGGGGTTGGGGCGGCAGCTTGAGAGACTCCCAGCCTCACAGGAGAGGTTGTTGGAGAGACCCACAGGGGCCTAGAGCGTGCACAGGCCCACTTACTCAGGAACCAGCACCAGAGGGGCCCAGTTTGATTGTGGGTATCTGAGTGAAAGATTGAAGTCCGGAGGAGAGTGAGGCAGGCTCCATTGCTCCCTCTCGGCCCCTCCCCCACGTACAACGTCACAGCGCAGCGACCAGCATTACCCTGCCCAGATGAACACCTAAGGCTCCGCCCCTTAAAGTAACAGAAGCCCAAGACAAACAAACAAACAAAAAAAATGGCCCAAATGACAGAACACTTCAAAGCTCCAGAAAAAATACAACTAAGAGACGAAGAGATAGCCAACCTATCGGATGCACAGTTCAAAGCACTGGTTATCAATATGCTCACAGACTTGGTTGAATCTGTTCGAAAAACAGATGAAAAAATGAAGCCTATGCTAAGAGAAACAAAGGAAAATGTACAGGGAACCAATAGTGATGAGAAGGAAACTGGGACTCAAATCAATGGTATGGACCAGAAGGAAGAAACAAACATCCAACCAGAAAAGAATGAAGAAACAAGAATTGGGAAAAATGAGGACAGGCTTAGGAACCTCCAGGACATCTTGAAACGTTCCAACATCCGAATTATAGGGGTGCCAGAAGGAGAAGAGGAAGAACAAAAACTTGAAAACTTATTTGAACAAATAATGGAGAACTTCCCCGATCTGGCAAAGGAAATAGACTTCCGGGAAGGCCAAGAAGCTCAGAGAGTCCCAAAGAAGCTGGACCCAAGGAGGAACACACCAAGGCACATCATAATTACATTACCCAAGATTAAACACAGGGACCTACATCCAAAATTACTGTATGCAGCAAAGCTATCATTTAGAATGGAAGGGAAGATAAAGTGCTTCTCAGATAAGGTCAAGTTAAAGAAGTTCATCATCACCAAGCCCTTATTATATGAAATGTTAAAGGGAGTTACCTAAGAAAAAGAAGATCAAAAATAGGAACAGTAAAAATGACAGCAAACTCACAGTTATTAACGACCACACATAAAACAAAAACGAGAGCAAACTAGGCAAACAACTAGAACATGAGGGTTGTCAATAAGGGAGTGGGCGGGGGAGAGGGGGGTAAAGGTACAGAGAATAAGTAGCATAGATGATAGGTGGAAAATAGACAGGGGGAGGGTAAAAATAGCGTAAGAAATGTAGAAGCCAAAGAACTTATAAGTATGACCCATGGACATGAAATATGGGGGGGAAATGTGGGAGGGAGGGGGGTGGGCAGGATGGAGTGGAGTGGGGGGGGAAATGGGACAACTGTAATAGCATAATCAATAAATATATTTTTTTAAAAAAGAAGGAAATAATCAAAATTAGAGAAGAATTAAATGACATAGGGACTAAAAGAACAATTGAAAGGATCAAAAAATCCAAGAGCTGGTTCTTTGAAAAGATAAGCAAAGTTGACAAATCTGCAACTAGACTAATCAAGAAAAAAAGAAAGAGGACCCAAAAAATAAAATCAGAAATAATAAGGAGAAATTACAACTGATACCACAGAAATACAAAGGATTATAGGAAATTACTATGAAGAACTATATGCCAAGTAATTTGAAAACCTGGATAAAATGGACAATTTCTAGAAAAATATAATCTTCCAAAACTCAGTGAAGAAGAAGCAGAAACCCTGAACAGACAAATAACAGTTAGTGAAATTGAAGCAGTAATCCAAAAAAAAAAAAAAAAAAAAAAAAAAATCCTGGCACACAAAAACCCTGGACTGGATGGTGTCACAGGAGAATTTTATAAAACATTTAAGGAAGAGTTAACCCCTATCCTTCTAGACTATCCAAAAAAATCCAGAAGATGGAACACTCCTAAACTTGTTTAATGAGGCCAGCATCATCCTAATCTCAAAACCAGATACAGGCACAATAAAGAAAGAAAATTACAGGCCAATATTACTGATGAACCTAGCTGCTAAAATCCTCAACAAAATATTGACAAATCACATCCAGCAATACATTAAAAATATCACATACCATGATCAAGCAGGATTCATCCCAGAGATGTAAGGATTGTACAATATTTGCAAATCAATAAATGTAATATATCGCATAAATAAAAGGAAAGATAAAAATCACATGGTCATATCAATAGATGTGGAAAAACTTTTGATAAGATACAGCACCCATTTATGGGAAGAACACTCAGCAAAAGTGAGAGTAGTAGCAACATTCCTCAACATAATAAGGGCCATATACAAGAAACTTACAGTGAACATCACACTCAACAAACAAAAACTAAAAGCTTTCCCACTAAGATCGGGAACAAGATAAGGATGGATGCTTTCACCAGTTCTATTTGACATACTATTGGAAGTCCTAGCCATAGCATTTGGACAAGAAAAAGGAGTAAAAGCCATTGAAATTGCAAAGTAGGAAGTAAAACTCATTGTTTTCAGATGATATGATAGTTTGCATAGAAAACCCTATAGACTCCCTGAGGAGAACCAAGATGGAGGCGTAGGTAGACACACTGTGCCTCCTCCCACAACCAGAACTGACAGAAAATCAAATGGCAAGGAAGTCCAACACCAAGGAGATAAAAAATAAACATTCATCCAGACCGGAAGGAGGGGCGGAGACGGGCAGCCAGGGTGGAGAGTACTCCCATGGCTGTGGCAGGACCGAGACTGGCCAAGTGTGGGAGGAACGGGGCAGGCAGTCCAACCACTGGCAGACCCTGTGGCCTCACATTCACGCGGATAAACCGAGAGGGCCAGACTCAGAGTGGCAGAGAACAGGGCAGGCAGAGTGGTGGGTAGCACCCTGCGGCCCCACATTCGAGCACACACATAAACCGGACAAACAGCTGGGAGCAAAGCAGACCATGTAACCCAGGGCTCCAGCGCACGGAAATAAAGCCTCAAACCTCTGATTGAAAATGCCCGTGGGGGTTGGGGTGGCAGCAGGAGAGACTCCCAGCCTCACGGGAGAGGTCTTTGGAGAGACCCACAGGGGCCTGGAGCTTGCACAGGCCCACCCACTCGGGAACCAGCACGACAGGGGCCCAATTTGATTGTGGGTACCGGAGAGAAAGACTGAAATCTGGTGGAGAGGGGAGCAGGCTCTATTGCTCCCACTCGGCCCCTCCCCCACGTACAGCATCGCAGCACAGCGACCAGCTTTACCCCACCCCAGTGAACAGCTAAGCCTCCACCCCTTAAAGGACAAGACGCGCCAAGACCAAAAAAAAAAAAAAGGCCCAAATGACAGAACACTTCTAAGCTTCAGAAAAAATACAACTAAGCGAGGAAGAGATAGCCAACCTATCGGATGCACAGTTCAAAACACTGGTTATCAAGATGCTCACAGACTTGGTTGAATCTGTTCAAAAAACAGATGAAAAAATGAAGCCTATGCTAAGAGAAACAAAGGAAAATGTACAGGGAACCAATAGTGATGCGAAGGACACTGGGACTCAAATCAACGGTGTGGACCAGAAGGAAGAAAGAAACATCCAACCAGAAAAGAATGAAGAAACAAGAATTGGGAAAAATGAGGACAGGCTTAGGAACCTCCAGGACATCTTGAAACGTTCCAACATCCGAATTATAGGGGTTCCAGAAGGAGAAGAGGAAGAACAAAAAATTGAAAACTTATTTGAACAAATAATGAAGGAGAACTTCCCTAATCTGGCAAAGGAAATAGACTTCCAGGAAGTCCAGGGAGCTCAGAGGGTCCCAAGGATGCTGGACCCAAGGAGGAACACACCAAGGCACATCATAATTACATTACCTAAGATTAAACAGGAGAGAATCTTAGAAGCAGCAAGAGAAAAGGACACAGTTACCTACAAAGGGGTTCCCATAAGACTGTCAGCTGATTTCTCCAAAGAGACCTTACAGGCCAGAAGGGGCTGACAAGAAGTATTCCAAGTCATGAAAATCAAGGACCTACATCCGAGATTACTGTATCCAGCAAAGCTATCATTTAGAATGGAAGGGAAGATAAAGTGCTTCTCAGATAAGGTCAAGTTAAAGGAGTTCATCATCACCAAGCCCTTATTATATGAAATGTTAAAGGGAGTTACCTAAGAAAAAGAAGATAAAAACTATGAACAGTAAAAATGACAGCAAACTCACAGTTATTAACGACCACACCTAAAACAAAAACAAGAGCAAACTAGGCAAACAACTAGAACAGGAACAGAACCATAGAGATGGAGATCACATGGAGGGTTGTCAATAGGGGAATGGGAGGGGGAGAGAGGGGGGAAAGGTACAGAGAATAAGTAGCATAGATGATAGGTGGAAAATAGACAAGGGGGAGGGTAAAAATAGTGTAAGAAATGTAGAAGCCAAAGAACTTATAAGTATGACCTATGGACATGAACTATAGGGGGGGAATGTGGGAGGGAGGGGGTGGACAGGATGGAGTGGAGTGAGGGGGGCGGGAAATGGGACAACTGTAATAGCATAATCAATAAATATATTAAAAAAAAGAAAACCCTATAGACTCCATCAAAAACTACTCAACATAGAAAGTGAATTTGGCAGGATACAAAGTCAACACACACAAACCAAAGTCATTATTGTACACCAACTCAGAAATATCGAAAACAGGAGTCAGGAAAAAAAATCCAATTATCTACAGCAATAAAAAAAATAAATAAAGTACCTAGGAAAAAACCTAAACATGGAGGTAAAAGACCTGTATTCACAAAACTACAGAACACTGAAGAAAGAAATTAAGAAAGACACAAATATATGGAAACATAATGTGTTAATTGACTGGAAGAATTAACATCATCAAAATGCGTATACTGCCCAAAGCAATTTGTAGATATAATACAATCCCTATTAAAACACCAATGACATATTTCACAGATATAGAACAAACATTTCAAAAATTTATATAGAATCATAAAAAACCCCAAAGAGCCACCACCATTTTGAGAAAGAACAACAAGGTAGGAGGTAATACAATACCTGATATCAAACTATATGACAAGGCCACTGTAATCAAAATAGCCTGGTTCTGGAAGAATAATAGACACATAGACCAATGGAATAGAATAGAGAGCTCAGAAATAAACTCAAGTCTCTACATCAATTAATATTTGACAAAGGGGGAAGAAGCATAAAATGGAGTAAAAATAACCTTTTCACCAAAGGTGTTGCAAAATGTGGACAGCTACATGTAAAAAAATGAAACTTGATCACCAACTTACATCATACACAAAAATAAACTCAAGATGGATGAAAGACTCAAATACAGGTCCTGATACCATAAAAGTCATAAAGTAGAACATAGGCAGGAAAATCTCAGATATTCCATACAGCAATATTTTCACTGATATGTCCCCTACAGCAGGGGACATAAATGAAAAAATAAACAAATGGGACTTCATCAAATTAAAAAATCTTCTGCATGGCTAAAGAAAACATCAGAAAAATGAAAAGGGAACCAACTCTATGGGAAATATATTTGCTAATGATACCTTGGACAATGGTTTTATCTCTAAAATATATAAAGAACTCACATGATTCCACACTAGGAAGACAAACAATCCAATTAAAATATGGGCAAAGTACCTAAACAGGCACTTCCCAAGGAGGATATACAGAAGGCCCAGAGATATATAAAAGGATTCTCAGCATCAGTAGCCATTAGACAGATGAAAATTAAAACCACAATTAGACACATCTTCATACCACTCAGAATGGCCATCACAAACAAACCTATAAACAACAAATGCTGGCGAGGTTGTGGAAAAAAGGGAACCCTAGTACGGTGTTGGTGGGAACAGAGACTGGTACAACCACTGTGTAAAACAGTATAGCATTTCCTCAAAAACTAAACATGGAACTGCTTTTTGACCTGGCAATTCCTCAGAGTCTACTCCTGAAACACCAATTCAAAATATCCTATGCACCCCAATGTTCATCACTGTGCAATTTACAATAGTCAAGTGCTGGAAGCAACCTAAGTGTCTATCAGTAAATGAGTGGACAAAAAAACTGGTACATTTACACAATGGAATACTATGTGGCAGAAAGAAAGGAGGAGCTCCTACCCTTAACGACAGCGTGGATGGAACTGGAGAACATTATATTAAGTGAAGTAAGCCAGGCAGTGAAAGATAACTATATCATATGTGATCTTACCTACAAGTGGAACAAAACAAACAGACTAGTGAGCAAAACAGAACCAGAGAGACATGAAAATAAAGAGCAAACTGACAGTGACCAGAGGAGCTGGGGGAGCAGGCTAATAGGAAGGAGAAGGGTCATCAAGGAACGTGATGAAGGACACATGGTCAAAGACAACAGGGATGGGTAGGATTGAATGTGGGAGGTGTGGGTGAGTAGGGCAGAGGAGAGTAATGTGGGGGGATAATGCGGACAACTGTAATTGGGCAAAAGAGAAAAAAAAATGCTCTGGCTGGTGTAGCTCATTGGATTGAACACGGGCCTGCGAACCAAAGGGTCCCTGGTTTGATTCCCAGTCAGGGCATATGCCTAGGCTGCAGGCTGGGTCCCCAGTAGGGGGTGTATGAGAGGCAACCATACATTGATGTTTCTCTCCCTCTCTTTCTCCTTCTTATCCCCTCCCTCTAAAAATAAGTAAATAAAAAAAGAGAAAAATGCTGCATATAAAGAACTCTAAAGGTTTCACCAAAAATTTTCTAGAACTAATAAATGGATTCAGTAAAGTAGCAGCAAAAATTAGTATTAAAAATCAGTTGCATTAAAAAAAGGTTTTAATCCTCACCTTAAGAATTTTTTATTGATTTTATAGAAAGGAAGAAAGAAAAGGAGAGAGAAACATCAATGTGAAGGGAAAACATTGATCAGTTGCCTCCTGTAGTGTCCACCACAAATTGGACATGCAACCTGAGTATGTGCCCTGACCAGGAATCAAGCCTGCAGCATTTTGGTGTACAGGACAATGTTCCAACTAACTGTGCCACCAGGCCATGGCCAGTTATATTTTTAATACACCAATAATGAACTAATGAACTATGAGGACTAGAAACTAAATATACCTATATCCTATTTACAATTGTTTAATTGACTCAAAAATTTTACCTGTGAATAAGTTTAATCAAGAAAGTAACATTTTGAAGAAAAAAATCTTGAGAGGAAGCGAAGATGGCGGCAAGATAGGTGGGAGTGGAGTCCACTTCCCCTTGGCACCAGTGAAATGCCTAGCTGATCTGAAGAAGAGAGCGAACAGCCAACAGTATTCAAGCATATATGAAGATCTGAGACCAAACATTGTAGAGGACATTGAAAGATCAAACAGTAAGAAGAATGCTTAAGGACAATAAGGTCCCTGAGACCAGCATGGGGACCAGGGCAGCTGAAGTCCCTGGCCTGGTTGGCAGGGTATGCTGCAAGATTCTTGGGAGAGAACCAGGCTGGGCTGTATGAGAGGCCAGGTGCTTGTTTAGACCAGGGGGCTTGAATAGGAGGAGTTTCTCGAAAAGAAAAACAGAAAATAGAGGCACTCAGCGGCTGTTTAGAGAATTCTCTGCAGCAGCCCTGGCCTCTTGCGCCCCCACCCCCCACAGCCCCTGGACTGTGAACACCAGATAAGCAGCCCCAGCACACACCTGAAGCCCAGTTGGTGCACATCCTGATCAGCAGCCTGGCTGCCCCAGTGCACAGGCCCAAATCTCCCCCCCTCCCGGGTGGGTGCTTACACCAATCAGTGCCCTGGGCGACCACACCTGAAACCGCAGGTGGGTGCATACTCTGATCAGTGGCCTGGATGCCTGGGGTGCACAGGCCCAAAGCCTGGGATTAGTGCGCAACCTGATAAACAGCCTGGCTGAAGCACCTGAAGCACCAGGGACTGAATACCACCCACCTAGCCCCTGCGCACAGAGGCACAGAGCACTGCAGGGCCTACTCACTCTCTAGGAGGAAGGCAGAACGCCCAGCAGAGGGGAGCTGCAGGGCTAGGGGAGACTGCAGTTCCCAGAAAGACTTGACTCAGTAGGAGGCTGAACTACTCTGAAGGAGCACAGAGAGCCCCCCTAGCATCTAGGACACCAAAGAGCAAGAAGGTGGAGTGTAACTTGCCCCTAATTAGTGCACCTCAAGGACAGCACAACTGGTGGACTAAAGGCATAGGGCGGAGCAGAATGACCCTGAGGAACTGGACTGGAGGCTGGACGACAGTGAAGAGTGTGGCTCAGGAAGGGAGAAAAGTGAAACCAATCCTTCCACCCACCCCCTCCAGTTTCACAGATAGGAAGAATACGAGAACTGACCTGACTTGTTTAAAACCAGTAGAAGATATATTTTTTTCTTTTTTCCCTCTTCATCTTTCTCCTTCTTGCTTTCTGCCCTACTTTCTTTTTTTTATTCATTCTTCCTTCCTTCCTTTACTTTTTTATTCCTTCTTCCTACGTTCTATTATTTATTTTTTAATTTTAAGTTTTGTTAAAATTCCTTCCTCTTTTCTTTCCTCCAATCTTTTTTTATTCCTTCTTCTTTCCTACCTTCCTTTCCTTTTCTATTCCTTTTTCCTTCCTACCCATCTACTTTTTCTTTTCTTCCCTCCTTTTCCCACAGGTGAGACAATAAAATATGGAGCTCTGAAAAGACCATAGTTAGACCCTGTTAGACCCATGAATGACAGCCCAAGACCAGCAACCTCAGGAGATTAAGGAGAAGGCACCACTGAATGCCACTGGCATTCTACCATAGAAGTTCATACCAAAGCCCAGGAAGTCAGAACAGGTCAATTTAAGAAGCAGAGGATAACAAGAAGAGTGTCACAAACAATGGAAAGACAAAGAAACAATCCCCAAATGAAAGAAAAGGAGGAAGCCACAGAAAGAATGCTAAATGAAATAGGGACAAGTCAAATATCAGATACCAAGTTCAAAGCAATAGTAATCAGGAAGCTCACTGACCTCAAGAGAATTACCAGAAACTACAGGGAAACTGCAATGAATTCACTGCAAACTGTATCAATATGAAAAAGGAAATAGAAAATGTCAACAAGAGCCAAGAGGAAGTGAAGAATACAATTTCTGAACTGAAGAACAGAGTAGAAGGAATCAAAAGCAGGATCGATGAAGCAGAGGATATGATCAGCGAGCTAGAGGACAAAGTAGAAAAAAACAACCAGAAAGAGCAAGAAAAGGAAAAGAGGCTCAGAAAGAATGAAGAGGGATTAAGGGAAATGCAGGAAAACATGAAACGTAACAATATCCATATAATACGAATACAAGAAGGAGAAGAAGAAGAGCAAGGGATAGAAAACCTGTTGGAAAAAGTAATGACGGAAAATTTCCCTAATATGATGAGAGAAAAAGTCACACAAATATAGGAAACGCAGAGAGTCCCAAGCAAGAGGAACCCAAAGAGGCCCACTGCAAGACACATCATAATTAAAATGGCAAAATTCCAAGACAAAGAGAGGATCTTAAAGGCAGCAAGGGAGAAAAAGGAAGTAACATACAAGGGAGCCCCAATAAGGTTAGCAACTGACTCTCAGTGGAAACGCTCCAACCAGAAGAGAATGGCAAAAAAATATTGCAAATAATGAGAACCAGAGGCCTGCAACCAAGGCTACTTTACCCAGTAAGGCGCTCAATCAAGATAGAAGGCCAAATAAAGACCTTCCCAGGCAAAATAAGTCTAAAAGCATACATCTCCACCAAACCAGCTCTACAATAGATGCTAAAGGGATGGCTTTAAGGAAAGGAAGGAAAAGAGAAAGACAGAGGAACACAGGTATGAAAAAATGGCAATGAATATCTACCTATTGATAATAACCTTAAACCTGAATGGATTAAATGCTCCAATAAAAAGACATAGAATCACTGAATGGATAAGAAAACATGACCCACACATATGCTGCCTACAAGAGACCCATCTCAGGACAAAAGACCCACACAGACTGAAAGTGAAGGGCTGGAAACAAATTTTTCAAGCAAACGGAGAGGAAGAAAAACCAGTGGTAGCAATACTCATATCAGACTTCCAAAGAAGGGCCATAAAGAGAGACGCACAAGGTCACTTCATAATACTCAAAGAAAGAATCAACCAAGAAGACATAAACATTCTAAATATATATGCACCCAACATAGGAGTACCCAAATACATAAAGAAAATCTTGGAGGACTTCAAGAAAGATATTGACAGCAACACAATTATAGTAGGGGCTTTCAACACCCCACTGTCAAAAATGAACAGATCTTCCAAACAAAATATCAAAAAAGATATTGTGTCACTGAAAAATATCTTGTCATTTCATACCATAGATAAAATGGACTTTACATATATAGAGAGAACTTTTCATCCCAAGGAAGCAAAATACGCATTCTTTTCAAGTGTACATGGAACTTTTTCAAAGATAGACCACATGATAGGACACAAAGCAAGCTTCAAGAAAAAAAAGAAATTTGAAATCATATCAAGCATTTTCTGTGACCACAAAGGCCTGAAACTAGAAACCAACCTCAAAAGAAAAAAACCCAAAACACTCAAAAATGTGTAGATCAATACCATGCTATTAAATAATGAATGGATCAAGAACGAGATTAGGGAAGAAATCAAAAACTTTCCGGAAACAAATGAAAACAAACTCACAACAACACAAAACTTATGGGACACAGCAAAGGCAGTCCTGAGAGGGAAGTTCATAGCAATACAGGTCTACCTTAAAAACATAGAAACATTTCAAACAAACAACCTAACACTATGCCTATAAGAACCGGAGGAACAACAACAAAGACAGCCCAGACCAAGTAGAAGGAAGGAAATAACCAAGATCAGAGCAGAGTTAAATGACATAGAGATTAAAAACACAATTCTAAAGATCAATGAATCCAGGGGCTGGTTTTTTGAAAAGATAATCAAAACTGACAAGCCTTTAAACAGGATCATCAAGAAAAAAAGAGAGAGGATCCAAATAAACACAATTAGAAATGAAAGAGGAGAGATTACAACTGATACCACAGAAATACAAAGGATTGTAAGAAATTACTATGAAAAACTGTATGCCAAGAAATTTGAAAACCTATATGAAATGGACACATTTCTAGAAAAATATAATCTTCCAAAACTGAATGAAGAAGAAGCAGAAAACCTGAACAGACCAATAACAGCAGACTAAATTGAAGCAGTAATCAAAAATCTCCCAACATACAAAAGTCCTGGAACAGATGGTTTCATAGGAGAATTCTACAAAGCATTTAAGGAAGAGCTAACCCCTATTCTTCACAGACTATTTGAAAAAATCCAAAATGATGGAAGAATCCAAAACTCTTTTTATGAAGCCAGCATCATCCTAATCCCAAAACCAGATAAAGACAAAACGAAGAAAGAAAACTTCCGGCCAATATTGCTGATGAACATAGACGCTAAAATTCTCAACAAAATATTGGCAAACAACATCCAGCAATACATTAAAAAGATCATACACCATGATCAAGTGGGATTCACCCAAGGGTTGCAAGGATAGTACAATATTCACAAATCGATAATCATAATACATCACATAAACAACAGCAAAACAAAAATCACATGATCATGTTAATAAATGTGGAAAAAGCATTTGATAAGATACAGCACCCATTTCTGATAAAAACCCTCAGCAAAGTGGGAATAGAGGGAGCATTCCTCAACATATAAACGGCCATATATGAGAGACTTACAGCCAACATCACACTCAATGGACAAAAACTTAGACCTTTCTCACTAAGATCAGGAACAAGACCAGGATGCCTTCTCTCACCACTCCTATTCAACATAGTTTTGGAAGTCCTAGACACAGCAATCAGACAGGAAAAAGAAAGAAAATGCATCCAAGTTGGAAAAGAGGAAATTAAACTGTCACTGTTTGCAGATGACATGATAGTGCACAAGGAAAATCCTATAGACTCCACCGAAAAGCTACTTGACCTAATAAATGAATTTGGCAAAACAGATGGTTTAAAAGTCAATACTCAGAAATCAAAGGCATTCCTGTATACCATCAATGAAACAGCAGACACAGAAATCAGGAAAAGAAATCCCATTGTATATAGCAAAAAGAAAAATAAAGTACCTAGGAATAAACCTAATCAAGGAGGTAAAAGACCTGTACTCAGAACTACACAACATTGAAGAAAGAAATGAAGGAAGACACAAACAAATGGAAGCATGTACCATGCTCATGGATTGGAAGAATTAACATCATCAAATGGCCATACTACCCAAAGCAATTTATAGATTCAATGCAATCCCTAGTAGAGTACCCATGACATATTTCACAAATATAAAAAAAACATTTCAGAAATTCATATGGAACCATAAATGATCCCGAATATCTGTAGCACTTCTGAGAAAGAAGAACAAAGCAGGAGGGATCTCAATACCTAACATCAAACTGTATTACAAGGCCACTGTAATCAAAACAACCTGGTGCTGGCATAAAAACAGGCATATAGACCAATGGAACAGAACAGAGAGCCCAGAAATAAACCCAAGTCTTAACGGTCAATTAATATTTGACAAAGGAGGCAGGAGGATAAAATGGAGCAAAAATAGCCTCTTCAACAAATGGTGTTGGGAGATCTGGACAGCTACGTGCAAAAAAATGAAACTGGATCATCAACTTACGCCATACACGAAAATAAACTCAAGATGGATAAAAGACTTAAGTATAAGTTGTAACACCATAAAAGTCCTAGAGGAAAACATTGGCAGGAAAATCTCAGACATTCCACGCAAGCAACACACTCACAGACATGTCCCCTAAAGCCAGGGACATAAAGGAAAGAATAAACAAATGGGACCTCATCAAAATAAAAAGCTTCTTCACGGTTAAAGAAAACAGCAGTAAAATACAAAGAGAACCAACTGTATGGGAAAACATATTGCCAATGATACCTCAAAGAAGGGCCTGATCTCCAAAATATATAAAGAACTCACACGACTCCACTCCAGGAAGACAAACCCAATTAAAAAATGGGCAAAGGACTTGAACAGCCACTTCTCCAAGGAAGACATACAGATGTCCCAGAGACATATGAAAAGATGCTCAGCATCACTAGCCATCAGAGAGATGCAAATTAAAACCACAATGAGGTACCATCTCACACCAGTCAGAGTGCCCAACATAAACAAATCAACAGACAAATGTTGGAAAGGATGCGGAGAAAATGGAACCCTAGTACATTGCTGGTGGGAATGCAGACTGGTGTTGCCACTGTGGAAGACAGTATGGAATTTCCTCAGAAAACTAAAAATGGAACTGCTCTTTTACCCAACAATTCCTCTGCTGGGATTATACCCTAAGAACCCTGAAACACCAATCCAAAAGAACCTATGCACCCCAATGTTCATAGCAGCACAATTTACAATAGGCAAGTAGTGGAAGCAACCTAAGTGCCCATCAGCAAATGAGTGGATCCAAAAACTATGGTATATTTACACAATGGAATTCTATGCAGCAGAGAGAAAGAAGGAGCTTATTCCCTTTGCAACAGCATGGATGGAACTGGAGAGCATTATGCTAAGTGAAATAAGCCAGACAGTGAGGGACAAATGCCATATGATCTCTCCTTTAACTGAAACATAATCAACAAAAAGAAAAGAGCAAACAAAATATAACCAGTGAGATTGAAATTAAGAACAACCTAATAATAGCCAGAGGGGAGTGGGCAGGGTATAGTTGGGTGAGGTGTTTACAGGAGCTACTATAAAGGACACATGGACAAAATCAAGTGCGAGGGTGGAGGCCGGGGAGGGGGGTGGGTTTGGCTGGGGTGGGGTGGAAGGATGGGGAGAAGATGCAGACAACTGTAATTGAATAACAATAAAAATTTAAAAAAGGAAGTAAAAGACCTGTACTCAGAAAATTTTAAGACAATGAGGAAAGAATTTGAAGATACAAATAAATGAAAGTACATTGTGCTTATGATAGGAAGAATTAATATCATTTTAATATCCATGGATAAAGAAGATCCAAGACAGCAGCACAGTAGGTGGAAGCTGCATTCACCTCCTATCAGAACCAAACTTGAATTGGAACTAAATTACAGAACAAAGATGAGCTGAAATGAAGTCTTATAAGCAATAATTTACAGAAGAAGTCACATTGTGACTGGTAGGAAGGGCAGAGGTGTAAAAAGGGCTGGCTCTGCTCCCACAAGCAGCTCCTCAGTTTCTTCAGGAATATCTAGGTGGGGAGTATTCCCACTGAGAACTGGAAGATCTAAACCTCGAGCTGTGCTCTCCAGCCCAGAGCATCAGACCTGGAATAGGCACCCCCATAACATCTGGTTGTGAAAAGCAGGGAGGGGAGGTTTCTATCTAGTAGTGGAGAGATTACTAAAGACATAGGCACTCTCTTAAAGGTCAATGCACAAAATTACATTAACAATCACTCATCCTGGGTTCTGCTGGAGGGATGCCAGAGCAAACTACAGTCACATAAGGAGAGTCTCAAGTTTGTGACTCTGGGGGAAGAGTTGAAGGGACAGTGGCTATAATCCCTGTGCTGATTCATTCTTCCACACTGCAGACGCTATTTTCTTGGGTGATGCAGCATCTCCTGCACACAGCATCAGCTTGAGAGAAAGCAACAGCCCCACACTTTGTACTCTCTGTGGCCCACAGTGTAGAGCTTACATCATGCTGAGGAGTCAGCTGCCTTGGAAAGGGTGTAGAAGTTTGGGTAGACTCAAGGGATGCCAGTAACTGAGTTGTGTGGATTTCAGGTGGGTGCCATTTTCCCCACTTTCCCCTGTAGCTGACATCATGTTTAATTACTATCCTTTCATTTTTTGGAAGGATAGGAATTAAATTTTCTTTGAATGTTTGGTAGAATTCACTAGTGAAGCCATCTGGTACTAGACTTTTACTTTTTGGGGAGGTTTTTGATGGTTAATTCAATTTTCTCATTGTTAATGGGTCTAATTAGATTTTTCTGTACTTTGTGATTTAATCTAAGAGGGTTCACTTAAAGGAGGCACTTTACAGCTTTTTTTTGGCATAGCAAATTGCCAGCATCACTACTTTTATATTTTGGGGACATTAAGTAAAAATGAAGTTTACTTAAACACAATCATTGTGATACTATGACATTTTATCTGATAACCTAGATAACTACGTTACTAATGTGTTGGACCATCTACAGTAGTGATTTACACAATCACCCAACTGTAAAAACCATCACTTCACTGTCCAATAATCATGGCTTTACCAATTCAACATATTGTTGACGGTTTACTTCCAAAGTGTGGATTGTTCGCCTTTTGTCTGCAGCAACTACAGCTGTTGAATTTTCCATTATAATCTAAACCTAAAGGACCAATTTTCAAAAAATTCTTAATATCTCAAGGCACCTTGTTTCTTTATATATGAATATTAAATGGCGAGAAACCTTAAAACCCTTGATAGCAAATCTTGTCAAGAGAGGCCACATGAGGACATTCAAAACACATCTACTAGCCAATTCATATTCTATTGTGGGATTAATTAGCTGTGAACTACAGAGTCAATGTTATAGTAAAGGTACTTTTCCATAGAGCTTTTGTCACATACTTCTGCCAGGTCCATTTATTTTTTCTCAGTCTCAAGCAATATTTTGAGAAAAAAGCACCTGGATGTGGTGGAAAGAGCAGGAGACAGAGGAGGAGGGTTCTGGATGATCCCACTCTCTTTATATTACACTTTGCCCAGACAGCAACTGACTGCTACTTCATCTGAGAAAGCCTTTCTCTTTTTTCAGATTGACAACATTAGAGGAAGCTATCCTTAACCCCTAGATCAAGTAAGCTGACTAAAAATGAAAAAGAAATCTTTTAAGTTAGAAAATTTTATATCATTGTGAGTTTGGTAAAAAGAAATAATAAAAAAAACCCCTCTCCATCTAGCAGAGAGGAAAAAACTCCCTTTTCCAAACTCTTATAATGTTTTTTTTTTTTTTTCAGTATGCTCCTCATAATTGAAGAAAGGGCTCATTTCTTCACCATCACCATTATTTTCACTATGATTTATATTCAGTGACACCTGAAGATTACACATAAATCCTGACACTATTGCAGACTAGATCCATCCTCCTAAACTGTAAAAAAGGATGTTTGTAAATTCATCAGATAATTAGAAAGACTTTTACTCCTCTGCCAAGCCAGGTCTCTTGGTTTTAGTTATGCTCTTTTGGAGTACATATTTTGTTCTGTAGCTTGCTACAGTGTATAAAATGTTGGAACTTTTTAAATGCATTTTCTTTCAAATGAAATAATGAAATAAAAATATATTATTAAAGAATGTTGTGTTTTCCTAAGCCAACAATTAGCATTATTATATTTTAATTGACACATTTCTAGTTCAATTAGACTATGCCAATTAGGATGATCACACAATGTGTCAAACCTTTCATTAATATTGTTTAATAGTTACATTTTTTATTCTTTGGTTAAAAGATTTGAATTTATGACTTTTGGGTTCTATAAAGCTCTACATGTTCTGGTTTTGTTTGCTGTAGAGTACATTACGTCCCAGGAGTCATTAAATATTGTCTCACTCCTGAATGACTATTGCAGGTTTCGTGGGGTTTGCCCAACTATTTACACAAGCATTTATCTTTAAAATCCATGTAATACCAAAAGAAAAAAAATTACAGTAATAAGAATATGTGCTTCGATTATATTCCATTGACAAAGAATCAAGCCAAACTACACTGTCATTTGATTGAATGTATTATCATAACTAACATAATATTATTGACTAAAATTCAATCACAATGATTGTGATAACTTTTTGCATTTTCAAATGATATCTTTACAAAAACTAATGTGTTTCACTTAGCATAATGCTCTCCAGTCCCATCCATGCCATTGCAAAGGGTATGAGCTCCCTCTTTCTCTCTGCTGCATAGAATTCCATTGTGTAAATGTACCATAGTTTTTGGATCCACTCGTTTGCTGATGGGCACTTAGGTTGCTTCCACTACTTGGCTATTGTAAATTGTGCTGCTATGAACATTGGGGTGCCAGGCAGTGAGGGACAAATACCATATGATCTCACCTTTAACTGGAACATAATCAACAAAAGAAAAAAGCAAACAAAATATAACCAGAGACATGGAAATTAAGAACATTGTAACAATAGCCACAGGGGAGTGGGGAGGGGATAGTGGAGAGAGGGGTCTTTAGGAGCTACTATAAAGGACACAAGGACAAAATTAAGGGGGAGGGTAGAGGTGGGGGAGGGAGGTGGGACTGGCTGGGGTGGAGGGATGGGGAGAAAATGGAGACAATTGTAACTGAATAAAAATTAAAAAATCAAAATCAAAAAAAATTTTAATGTGTTTAACTACTGGCATTGAAATATATCAGCTATTCTGTGAGTATATCTACACTAACTCATTTTCTCTATTGTACATGAGTCACAACTGCCTTCAAAATGCTGTCTTCCTCTAGTCTTTTGAAGGCAACTAAAACACTAATAATGATGACAACACTTCACTTTTGAAAAAGGAACATTTACAAAGGTAATCAAGTTTCAAGTAAAAGAGTTGGTTTGTACAAACTTAAGAAGGTCCAATTTTTCAAATAAAAACACAAAGGCATTAAAAGAAACCAAAGAGCAAGGTTAGCCATTTCACATTAATTCATGGTGCATAGGGAGCCAATTTTTTTCCTGAATATCATGTATACAAAAGTAATGACACATCCTCTCACAACAGCATTGCAAAAGTCAGTGATAATGTTCTCATTATGGTAGCAGTAACTCGCAGGAAATGCTCAAGGTTTCATGTCCTTTGGGAGGTAAAAACTAGACAAAGCAATCCTTTTGTGTTTTTATTGTTATCTAAAGGTGCAAAGTGTGTGTGTTTTTCTGACTGTGGAACATACTGGATGCATGTTTCAGTAGAACCAAAGGCCATCCCTTCTTTGAAGGCTTTTCATTGTGGCCAGATCTCTATTCTTAAGGCATGGATTTGGTTTTTTAGAGCCAAATTTTTTTAAATAATAATATTAATTTTATATTGTATGTGATTAGTTTCATTTGTGGGAGTTAAAATTAGTATTAAGTAATACATATAAACTTTCTTAATATCTGGATTTAAAAACAGAGCTGCTGGAGTCTAAGGCATATGAGTTAATATCCATGTGGAGGATTTGAAAGACCTGTAGGGTTGTAATTTACTGTTATATGTCTAAAATGTTTTCTGTCTTTATGAACTTACCTACTGAGATCAGAAAAATAAGAATCATTAAAATTACACATACCGAGTTTTATCTATAAAATCTATAATCTAGAAATACATTACCAATTTTTTCTCCAGGATTCCCATGATTTGGTATGTTCTTGACCTATCTGTTAGAAAGCAACATTTTTGACTATCTGTGAATATGGGATTTTATTTGTCACAGAACAAGAATAAGCTGCTTTCCTGGGAGAATATTATAGACACAATTTTAACACATGAATCATAGTTCTAATTTATCATAGAGAGATTAACATACCTAATCAAACAAGATCTTTGTCAGTAAGGTGGTAATTTCTTTAACTTTTATTATTTTTTGTAAAGAAGCATAGAATATTACTGAACCTATGTAAACCTATGTAAATAATGGAGTGATCAAGTATAGGAACTCATTAGAAATACTTAAGATTTAACTATTGTTTTAAGTAGTCTTGTAAACAATACCCATAAATATATCATTTTAAGGTGAAACTCACATACAATACATACACAACAAAGTGTTTAAAGCACTCTAATATTAAATGTACCCTTAATATAAATTGTATGCTGTGGCTGGTGTGGCTCAGTGGACTGAGCGCCAGTCTGCAAACCAAAGGGTCACCAGTTGTATTCCCAGTCTAGGGCACATGCCTGGGTTGCAGGCCAGGTCCTCATTAAGGGGTGTGTGAGAGGAAGCCACAACATTGGTGTTTCTCTTCCTGTCTTTCTCCCTCCCTTCCCTTCTAAAAATAAATAAATTAAATATTTTTAAAAATTATGAAATTATACCATGTAACCAACACACAGATCAAGATGTAGACCCTTTCTAGCACCTGCTAATTTTGATTTGGGTTTTTTTCCTGTTAATTCCCCTACCCAGAGGCAATGAATATTCTGATTTTATTATCACAAATTGGTTTTGCATGTATTTTAACTTATATAAATGGACACATGGAGTATAGGCATGAAGTCATTTATGATTTCTCCATATTATCCTTTTATTGTTTATAAACTCTTCAACATCCTCCCTCTTAAAACTTTATCAATTTTTTAAAATAATATTTTCTGAACTGAAAGAAGTAACTTTCAGTTTTATCAAGTTTCTCCAGTGTTATCATGTTTTCTGTTTCATTGATTTCTTCTGTTATTATTTCCTTTCTTTTACTTTTTAAATTAAATTTTCTCTTCATTTTTATGGCTGATTAGTATTCCATTTTGTAAATGTCCCATAGAAAGTTTTACCCTCTGCGGCGTAATAGATGGACCTGAAGAACATTATGCTAAGTTAAATAAGCTAGTCAGAGAAACACAAATAGAATATGATTTCACTCATGTGGAATCTAATGAACAAACTGAACTAACAAGCAAAATAAAAACAGAACTATAGATAGAGAGAAGGTTGACAGCTAAGGGGCGGATGGGCAGGGGGTGGAGGCATTGAGCAAAAAGGAAAAAGGACTCAAGGACATAGGCAACAGTGTGGTGATTGTGGGGGAGAAGGAGGTATAAGGGGACTAAATGTTAATGGAAAAAACAAAATAAAAATTATTTAGAAAAAATAACAAAAAGATTGAAAAAATATATGCAAAAATTAAAATAAATTTTCTCTTCTAGGGTTATTAAATTAGGATATTAGATAATTGATTTCAAATTTTATTTTTCCAATATATATTTAAAATAACAAAGTTTCCTTTTAGCACTTTTTTCAATTTTTAAATTCTATTATTGTTGTTTAATCAAAGTTGTCTGCATTTTCTCCCCACCTCTCTACCCCACCACAGCCAAAGCCACCTCCCTCCCCTGTTCCACCCTCCACTTTGGTTTAGTCCATGTGTCCTTTACAGTAGTTCCTGAAATCCCTTCTCCCCACTATCCCTTCCCCCCTCCACTCTGCAAACAAAATATAACCAGAGAAATTTAAGTTAAGAACAATCTAACCTTTTAGTACCTCTTTAGCTACATAACACAAAATTGAATGTTTTGTCTTTATTTTCATTTATATCAAATATTATTAGACTTTCTTGTTTGATTTTTAAATCAATTCAATATTTAGATATGTACACTTTAATTTACAAATATTCAGAGATTTTCAGATATCTTAAGATTGCCAATTTCTAACTTAATTCCATTTTCATCAGAGAACATATATCTGAGAATTACATAGATTATTGTTTGTAAGTGAGAAATAACTGATGAGAAAAAGAATAATTGAAATGAACTCACTGATTTCATCATGCTGACAAAAATGACAGAGGTTAAGTAGTGACAATTATTTCTTCTACTTTCTTTAGTTCCTGATTTCAACTCTCTTTTTAAAAAATAATTTATGAAAATCCATTTCATGACCAGCAAATAGTGTACTTTGATAATTATTCTACATACACTTGAAAAATATTTTGAAGGTGTTGTATGTAGTATTCTCTAAATGTTGTTTGGTCAAATTTGTTAGTATATTTGTTAATTCTTCTATAATATTAATGATTTTTTCCCTCTGCACATCCTATAAAAATTACTGAAAATAAAGTGTTAAGTTCTCCAATTATGATATAGGACTTGTCTGTTTCTTTTTTCATAGCTGACAATTATGGCATTCTTTATCTTTTTTTTCCTTTCCTATTTCCTTTTGTATTTTTTATTTTTATGTTTTATTTTATATTTTATTGTTCTACTAGAGTAGTCCCAATCTCCCCACATTGGTTTCTCCTGCCCCACCCAAAGCCAGCCCCACAGTCAATCCCCACCCTATTGTCTATGACCATGGGTCACTTATACGTGTTCCTTAAGTAGACCTTTCCCCTTTCCCCCACTAATCCCCTTCCTCCATCCCCTCTGGTCTCTGTCAGTCTGTTCCTTATTTTCATGCCTCTGGTTCTATTTTGCTTATTTGTTTTCTTCATTAGGTTTCTCTTATAGGTGAGATCATATGACATTTGCCTTGCACCACCTACTTATTTCATTTAGGATAATACTCTCCAGTTCCATCCATGCTGTCCCAAAGGGTTGGAGTTCCTTCATTCTTTCTGCTGTGTAGTATTGCATTGTGTAAATGTACCACAGTTTTTTTACTAATCTACTCATTTACTAATGGGAACTTAGACTATTCCCAACACTTGATGCAGCCTCACCAGCGCTGGTTGTTTGTTGATTTATTAATGACAGCCATTCTGACAGGTGTGAGGTGGTAACTTATTGTAGTTTTATTTTATTTTTTTATTGTTGTTCAATTACGGTTGTCTCCATTTTCCCCTCACCACTCCTCCCCACCCTAGACATTCCCACCTCCCACCCCTGATCCCATCCCCACTTGGTTTTGTCCATGTATCCTTTATACTTGTTCCTGAAAACCCTACTCCCTTTCTCCGCCATTATCCCCTCCCCCTTCCCTCTGGTTACTATCAATTTGTTCTTTCTTAATTTCAATGTCTCTGGTTATATTTTGCTTGTTTGTTTGTTTTGTTGATTAGGTTCCCCTTATAGGTGATGGGATCAAATGGTATTTGTCTCTCACTGCCTGGCTTATTTCACTTTGCATAATGCTCTCCAGTACAGCCAACATCATACTCAATGGGCAAAAACTCATTGTGGTATTAATTGGCATCTCTCTGATGGCTAGTGACATTGAGCATCCTTTCATATGCTTATGGAACCTCTGTATGTCCTCCTTGGAGAAATGTCTGTTCAGATCCTTTGCCCATTTTTTAATTGGATTATTCATCTTCCTGGTGTTGAGTCATATGAGTTTCTTATATATTTTGGAGATCAAATCCTTGTGTAAGATATGGGTGTTCCCTTTATTCCCACTTTGCTGAGGGGTTTTATGATAAATTGGTGCTGTACTTTATCAAAAGCTTTTTCCACATTTATTGATATGATCATGTGATTTTTGTCTTTCATTTTATGTGGTGTATAATGTCTTTTGCATTGTGAATATTACACCATCCTTGCATCCTGGAATGAATCCTACTTGGTCATGTTGTATAGTCTTTTTATGTGTTGCTGGATCCAGTTCACTAACATTTTGTTGAGGATTTTAGCGTCTAAGTTCATCAGTGATGCTGGCCTGTAGTTTTCTTTCTTTGTTGTATCTTTACCTGGATTTGGATTTAGGGTAATGATGGCTTCATAAAAATAGTTTAGGAGACTTCCCTCCTCTTGAATTTTTTGGAATAATTTAAGAAGATAAGAGTTAATTCTTCCGTAAATGTTTGGTAAAATTTACCTGTAAAGCCATCTGGTCCATGTCTTTTGTGTGCCAGTTTTTTGACTACTTCAATTTTACTAATTGTTATTCATCTATTCTGGCTTTCTGCTTCTTCTTGATTCAGTTTTGGAAGACTGTATGTTTCTAGAAATTTTTTCATTTCACCTAGGTTGTCATATTTCTTGGCATATTGTTTGTAGTAATTTTTCACAATCCTTTGTATTTTTGTGAAATCAGTTGTAGTTTCTTTGACTTTATTTATTTGGGTCCTTTCTCTTTATTTCTTGATTGGTATGGTTAAAGGCTTTTCAATTTTGTTTATGTTTTCAAAGAAAAAGGTCATTGATAGTGATTCTTTGCATTATTCTTTTAGTCTCTATGACATTTGATTCTGCTCTCATATTATATCCTTCCTTCTACTCAATATGGGCTCTGTCTGTTGTTCTTCCTCTAGTTCTTATAGATGTAGAGTTAGGTTGTTTATTTGAAATTTTGCTATCTTTTTTTAAGTAGGCCTGCATTGCTATGACCTTTCCTCTCAGGGCTGCCTTTGCTGTGTCACATAGGTTTGTGGAGTTGTGTGTTAATTTAAATTTGTTTTCAGAAACTCTTTGATTTCTTCCTAGATATTATTGTTAACCTATTCAATATTCAATAGTATGTTATTCAGTCTCCATGAACTTGACATTTTTTGTTGTTTTCCTTGAGCTTGGTCTCTAGTTTCAATCCACTGTGATATGAAGTGTTTGATATGATTTCACTTTTCTTGATTTTTTTGAGGCTTGTTTTGTGTCTAAACCATATGCTCTATCTTTAAATATGTTCCATGTACTTTTGAGAAGAATGCATATTTTGCTTCTTTGGATATGAGAGGTTCTGTAAATATTAATTAAGTCCATTTGATCTAGAGCATTTTTTTTTTCGATGCCACAATACCCTTGTTGATATTTTGTTTGGAAAATTGATCCATTGCTGACAGGAGGGTGTTAAAATCCCCTACTATCACTGTGTTATCTTTCTTGTATTTCTCCAAGATTTTTCTTATATATTTAGGTGCTCATATGTTGGGTGCATATGTGTTTACAGGGGTTATATGTTCTTGATGGATTATTCCCTTAAATCTTATATATAGTGTCCTTCTTTCTCTCCTCTTATGGCTTTTGTCGTGTAGTCTATTTTGTCATATATAAGTATTGCTACTCCAGCTATTTTTTTCCCAGAACAATTTTCTTGGAATGTTTTTTTTAATCCCTTCACTCTCAGACTGTGTAGATCTTTTGTTATTAAGTGAATTTCTTGTAGACAGCAAAGATGCAGATCATGTTTTCTTATCCATTCAGCTACTTTGTGTCTTTGATTGGAGCATTTAATGCATTTACATTAAGTTTACCTTTGATAGGTATTTATTCATTGTCATTCTTTCTCTTCGTACCCATGTCCCTCTCTCTTGCTGTTTTTCTTCATCTTCTTAAAGCAGTCCATTTAGCATATCTTGCAATGCTGGTTTGGTAAAAATATATTCTTATAGCCTTTTTATTTTTTTTATTTTTTTTGCCTGGGAAACTTCTTATTTTGCCTTCCATTTTAAATGAGATCCTTTCTAAGTAGAGTAATGTTGTTTATAGGCATTTGCTTTTCATTATTTGGTATATTTTGTGCGATTCTCTTCTGGTATGTATTGGGGTTTTTTGTGTGTTTTTTGTTTTTTTGAGTAATCAGGTGAGGGCTCCCTTGTATGTACTAGCTATTTCTCCTTTGCTGCCTTTGTTGCCATTAAGATTCCTTTTTTGTCTTTAATTTTGCCATTTTTATAATGATGTGTTTGGAGTGGACCTTTTGGGTACATCTTGTTTGGGACCCTCTGTTCTTCCAGGACTTGTGTGACATTTTTTTCTCATCAAGTTAGGGAAGTTTTCTGTCATTACTTTTACATATAGATTTTCTTTCCCTTGCTCCTTCTCTGCTCCTTCTTGTATCCCTATGATATAGATATTGTTACATTTCCTGTTGTCCTGAAGCTCCCTCTGCATTCTTTTTGAGTCTTTTTTTTGTTTTGTTGTTCTGTCCAGGAATTTTTTTTTCAACTTGTCCTCCAGCTCACTTATTTGATCCTCTGCTTCATCTAACCTGCTTTTAATTCCTTCTACTGTATTGTTCATTTCAAATATTTTATTCATCATGTCTTCCTTGCACTTTTTGACACTATGTCTTTTGACTCCCTGACTTTGTGGCAGGATCTTCTGTAGTAGGAGACCTGTGGGATTCAGCAGTGCTGTCTCTTTGATTTTCTGAACTTGATGTTCTTCAGACGCTCTGATGTCATTTATGTGGAGGCTCAGGCTGTGACTGGGTTTTGGTTGTTCTTTGGTCATTCTTAGGTGTGTCCTTCCCTCTGGCTGGCTTATGAGAGTCACTCCACCCACCATGTCTTGTATGCTACCAGAACAAATCCAAACAGCCTAGGAAACAAACCCATATCTGCAAAAATAGCCCCCACCCACAATCACACTATCAAAAGTCAAGGAACCAATATTAATAAAGGTGTAAAAGATGAAGACTATTAAAAGAAAGGAAAAACAGATATGAAATGACAAACTGATTTTGAGCAGGTACAAGGAAAAGCAATAATCAGAGTAGGGAATAAAGACAAAGTGAAGAAAGAAAGATAGTAAAATTTACATCATAAGTAAAAAAGGGAGGGAAGAAGTCAGAATGGAGTAAAAGGCAGGAAGCTTATACTATTGGGTTTAAACAGAAATTTAAAAATATATAGTGAGAGAAAAAGATAAGAGCCAAACTGGGGGAAAGGACCCACCACAGTACTATTAACAACAAAAGAACAAATGTTAATATAGGTGGGATGGGAATAAGAGGGAAAAAAGAAATAAAGAAAACTTTAAGAGATGTCTAGAGGAAAGAGGAGTGATTTTGAGAGGACAGAGCAAGAAGAAATAATAAGAGTGAGGAAGGAAAACCTGGTTAAGATGGGGAAAATTAAAATTTATAACAAAAAAGAAATGGCAGGGGAAAGGCAAAATGTAGTAGAAGAGGGGGATGGTAAAATTAGAGATTTGAAATACAAAAATAGTGAAAATCTAGAAATAAAGTTGAAAAAATGCAACAATAACCACCGTACCTACAATCAATGAGCAGAGACTGATAAAGCTGAAGAGAGAATAAGGATATTATAAGAACAAGATAAAGGATGTAAAATGAATAATTACAAGGGAAATGGTTTTTAGAGGCTGGAGAGGAGAGAAATAGTAAGAGTTCAGAATGGAGACAAGTCATAGCAAGAGAGAAAATAAAATTTAAAATGAAAATAAGAAGAGGAAAGAAGAAGGTAAAGTGGAGTAAGAGAAGGAAGGAAGGAGCAAAATATGTAATTTGAAATAAACTATAACATAAAAATTAGTGACCTAATAGGCACAAATTTGACCGACAAGAAATGAATATTCAAAAATTATGCAGGAGAGAAAATAACACAAATCATGAAGAAGACCACGATGGAATTTGTCTTAGTTGAAACTTGTATTTACTGTTTATCTTCTCTTTATGGATCTGCCCCTGGTAATGTAAGATGTTGTTTCAGTCTGGTGCTAGGCATCCTGTTTGAGACTATCAGTGATCTATAGTCTGTGGCTATTTCCTGTTGTTAATCTAGTCAATCTGTAATCAGCAGTCAGGCTTAAACTCCACAGGGTGGGTCAGAGTGATTCCTGTGAATGGGGCTATTGCTTCCCCTCAGGCTGATGTCACTGGGAGGGGACTGTTCTGCCAGAGCAAGATGACTCCTGCAGTATGGGGAGTAACTCAGCACAGGGATCCTGGCAGCTGCTCCTTCAATTCTCTCCCCAAAGCCACCATCCCAGACTCTCCTCAAGCATGTCTCATCCTCTCTTCCCCTCCTTTGCTGGACCCCAGGGTAAATGGCTACAAATGAAATTATGTGTGGTGGCCCTTTAAGAGGTTCTCTGTGTCTCTAGCCATCTCTCCCTGGCAGACAGAAACTCTACCATTTTTCACAGCTGGATGTTTTCTGGGTTCCTTTCTGAATCTGGTGCTGTAGGCTGAGTAGCCCAGGTTGAGGTTTAGACTCCAAATTTTCAAGAGGAACTCCCAGCCACTGAAATGTCTCTTGGTACTTCATCTGCCACCCATGGGAACCCAGCCAGCCCTCTCAAGTCTCCTCTGTACTCTGTACCAGTCACATTGTGATGAAGTGGTTTCTTCTACCTGTCCATGGTTATAAGGCTTCTCTCCAGCTAGTTTTTAGTTGGTTATACTGAATGATTTCTCTATAATTTAGTTGTAATTCTAGATTGGCTTTGGAAGGATAGTGTAGGTTCCACTTAATCCCCCACCATATTGGATCCATCTCCTTTTGTATTAATTGAGCATGTTTTAGTATTCCATTTATCTCCTATTTGGGATTTTCAGCAATAAGTCTATTTTATTGCTTTTAATCTTTAGGGATAACATGTACAACTTTAATGTATTACAGTTTAACTTGAATTGTTTTTATAGTAATTCACATATAATGTAAGAAACATGCAATACCCCTATTATTTTTGCTACTCTTGTAATGTATTTACTTATTTAATATACTCCACCATACATCTAGTATTTTACTTTAGGGAGTCAACATTTTTTAGTAAAATTAAGTAAAATGTCTTATATATGCTCATATATTTCTGGTACTCTTACTCCTTCTTATAAATCAAGGTTTCTGACCAGTGATATTTAACTTGAGCCTATAAAACTTTTTTGGTAACAGAGTAGCATAATGCCTTGTGGTAAAGTGAGAGAGTCATGGTGCTATGTACTAACATACGAAAGAGAGCCAATGAACAAGCATAACCCCACAGTAAACAAGTGAAGATGTACTTCAGTCCCCATCATATAAATTCAAATTGTTTCTTATGTTCTTTGATCATTGATAGAAAGAAAAATATGTTATCTGTCAAATTACTGAGGCACACCAGGGGAAAGGGGTAACATTGATTATCTTCACTAAAGAACCCACATACGAACCCACAAGCTACATTTGGAATTATTAGTACCATCAGATTAAGCTTAAAGTAAGTCAGTTATTTGTTATGATTCATCTAGATGAATTAAATAAGATAATATGAATTACACCACTGTATTTTCTAAGTTTTTGAGAGCAAGACTAATATTTATTATAGGATGCTATTATTTTTGGTTTACTATTTTGACATGATGAACAAACTTCTACTTCCTGCATTGACGGTTCTGGCTGGGTCAGGAGTCATAGTGGGGCTTCCACCAATTTATGATTGCACTATTTAAATCTTATACTCAGGGTGCCAACATAACCACAGGGTGGTGTTACAGACCCACTGATATAACTGTGAAATTAACACAGACCAAAATTTCATTTTTCATCTGACCTCATAAACCCCAACTCTGACCGGTGATGTTCTTTATCTCCAAGGTTTAGTGCTAGTTCAGAGCCATTGTCTCCTGATCCAGAAAGGTCTGGGTATTTTTCTTTTTCCATAGCTTCAAGTAGAGAAATATTTATAGTAGTTTTTTTTTTTAATATATACATCATTGTGAGATCTTCCCTCAATGATCACCACCTTGCTAGTAATTCAGTTCTGGGAATTACATGGGTAGTGTAACTCTGTTTCACGGGACTTAGGTGAAGGTTTTATTCACCAAGCCTAAAGTTATAGTCACTAAAAGACCAAGTAGTGCCTTGGTAATTTTCATCTATTTCAATTTTAGAGACCCCATGATTCATTAGCTGCTAGCAAAGATCTCTATTGATGAGACAATTCTCACTCCTATTTCTACATTGTGTCTGTTATACTACCTCTACCTTAATTGCCTCTGGCAGTAAAACATTATCATAAAAATTTCATAACTTCCATGAAACGAGAGGGGTCAGAATAGAGAGTGAGTGAATTGCATGTGTCACATTTATTCTAACACCCCTCTCTCCCTATTGGTTTCTTTCTTATACATAATATCAGGGAGTGTTCATGTCATTCAGTGTAGACTGCAGTTGAACTCTACTTTTAGGTAACCATCTAGAGAACCACTCTTAACTACTCAAGCTATCACACTGAATCCAAAATCTTTGGTAAATGTCCCCTATTAATTAATTTTGCTTTATCTAAGAATTTGTTATTTTCCCATGGTGTATCTATCACTGTAGAATCACATACATATCCCCCAATGCAAATGATCTCATATTTGAATTCTTTTGACATGTAAGTTTTCTATTCTTGGTTTTACTTAGTAATGAACCCTTTTGACATACTGAGATCTGACTATGGCTAGAAGGTTGGAGGTTGTGGGCATAGTGTTTGAGAAGCATGAGGATAACTAGCAATAATTCTTGGTGAAGTTATTTTAGGACCCCAAACAAGGTAGACCAGCCTCTTGTGATTGGAAAGTAGGGTTGCTTCTGCTCAGTGCAATTTGCACTTGGGGTACTCAGTCACCAAATACTTCCAAAATGTCACTATTCTATTCTGAGAGCCTAAATTTTCCAAATTAGTGCCCTAACCTTTCTATAAAAAAAATGCATCTGTAATTCAGCCTATATTGCAGATTCTCCAACTTGTAGAATCCGTGTGTAAATTTGGTATACAAGACATGAAAGTTTCTTTTTCTCTGACACTGCCTTGAGCTAAGAACATAAAGCCCTGAATTTGTCATGTTCTTCCTTTACTTCTCAAATAGAGTTAAACACAGTCAGGTCATTAAAAAATTTTGTATTCTTCATGTACATCATTTTGTGATGTGGCAGTTGTCATGTGGTCTGACAAAGTCATGCCTTTAACAAACACTTTATTCCAGTCAGACATTTCTTCTTAAGGAACTGTTTTGCTACTAGCTGCAAAGACTGTTGGTATTCTATGCTCTACTTGTAACCAGATCCTCATGCCTTTAACTCTCTAATTAAGTCAGATATGCATTCCAAATTCAACTGATTCTTTTTTTAAAACTCTCTTGCCTGTAATGTATCAAACATTATATCAATCAAAGTTAAGTTGCAAAAGTCAGAAAACGACCTATTTTTTTTAACTCATAAGGTATTTATAAGAAATTAGGAATTTACAAAATTGGTGAAAATATTGGAAGAAAAAAGTCTGGGCTAGATCTCTAGGAATTAGTACTTGAAAAACACCACAAATCGATCAAAGCAAGAAACTTTACTGTGACACCATCTGGAAGTTCAGTTGTCAGAAATCTATTCTACCAGATATTAGCTTGAAAATATTACTGAATGAACTGCAACTCATGAAACAGAGAGCTGCCCCTAGTCTGTTTTCACTGGAATGACAATACCTTATATTTGATAGATGAATCCATTTGGAAATGGTTGCCAAAAGTTTAGCCTCCAAAATTATGCTACATTTGTTGCATTTGTATGTGAAAAAAAATTTTCTCTTAGTTTAAAATCTACATCAACGTGAAAGCAAATAATTTATAAAATCTAAACCACATCCAAAAAGCAATCTGCATAAAATCCTAAGAAACAGCCCATTTGTTGTTATCATTTCTATTAAACTGGAGGACACACTGACATGTTGAGCAAGCAAATCTAGAGTAGTTGTCAGAAGCACCTTTCTTTTGGATTGGTGTTTCAGGGTTCTTTTTTTTTATTTTAATTTTTTATTGTTATTCAATTACAGTTGTGTGGCTTTTCTCCCCATCTCTCCACCCCAACCCAGCCAAACCCCCATCCCTCCCCCATTTCAGGGTTCTTAGGGTATAATCCCAGCAGTGGAATTGCTGGGTCAAAGGGCAGTTCCATTTTTAGTTTTCTAAGGAAATTCCATACTGTTTTCCACAGTGGCTGCACCAGTCTGCATTCCCACCAACAATGTACTAGGGTTCCCTTTTCTCCACATCCTATACAACATTTGTTTGTGGATTTGTTTATATTGGCCACTCTGACTGGTGTGAGATGGGACCTCATTGTGGTTTTAATTTGCATCTCTCTGATGGCTAGTGATGCTAAGCACCCCAATGTTCATAGCAGCACAATTTACAATAGCCAAGTACTGGAAGCAACCTAAGTGCCCATCAGCAAATGAGTGGATCCAAAAACTATGGTACATTTACATGATGGAATTCTATGCAGCAGAGAGAAAGAAGGAGCTCATACCCTTTGCAATGGCATGGATGGAACTGGAGAGCATTATGCTAAGTGAAATAAGCCAGGCGGTGCGGGACAAATACCATATGATCTCACCTTTAACTGGAACATAATCAACAAAAGAAAAAAGCAAACAAAATATAACCGGAGACATTGAAATTAAGAACATTGTAACAATAGCCACAGGAGAGTGGGGAGGGGATAGTGGAGAGAGGGGTCTTTAGGAGCTACTATAAAGGACACAAGGACAAAATCAAGGGGGAGGGTAGAAGTGGGGGAGGGAGTTGGGACTGGCTGGGGTGGGGTGGAGGGAAGGGGAGAAAATGCAGACAATTGTAACTGAATAAAAATAAATTAATTAATTTTAAAAAAAGAAAATTTAAAAAAATTTTAAAAATTAATCTTCTACACTTACGTTTACCTTATTTAAAGCTACTTTACTTCTTGGTAGCTTCCACATTACAACTAGCCCTTATTACAGTTTCAAAACAGAGCAAACTCTTTTCTATCTGAGGTCCTTTGTACATACCCTTTTAGATTTTTGCATTGCTTGTTCACTTACATATTTTTATCTCATCTAAAATTTCATTTTCTCCATGAGGTAAAGGAATACTCAGGGCACTTTAATTAAATAAGTAACTCCATTATTCTCCACCTCAGAAATTTTTGGCTGCCTTCATTTCCCTTATTTTGAGTTTTTACTTGTTCGTTGTATGTATCCAGCATTCTACTGCAGAGAGCGGGTAAGACCTAATCCATTGTGTTCAATAGTACAAACTTAATATCAAGCATAATACATGGAATACAGTTCATGTTTAATATTTGTTGGATAAACAAAAAACAATAAGAATAGAAAAAGTGAAAATTTCCCTAGATACTAATTCTCATTTTCCTCAAAATGATACCATTATTATAAAATAAAATGTAAATATCAGTTGTTATTTTTTAAATATTCAACCAATTTTAAGTGAGTACTTCTTATAGTCTTTCTTCTTATTTTTTAATTCTATATGCTAAGACAACCTCTGGATTTCTCTTCCTACTCAAGTCTAGTTTTTAGAATTAAAGTTTTTACAATTGGTTGTTATTTTACTATTTGTCTTTGTCCATCAATACAAAACTATTTTAAAATATTATATGAAAATGCAATTGTCAAAAACTGTGGATGGTCTGAGTTTTCACTCTATATGCAAAGAACCAGTTAACCTGCCACAATTTCATTGGTGCTAGTAAAAGAACAAGACACCTCTGTCAGAGACAAAGGTTAGTTTATTACTCACAGCAATATTAATAGCCAGAGAATTATATTTTCTTATCCTGGTTTTCAAGGCCCAAATTCCCATAGGACAATACAATGAGGCCAGAGGATGCCTGCACATGTAGCGTGTTACAGGAAAGAGACCCTGAATTTAGCAAGCCTGATTTAAAATAGGCAATAAACAAACTTGCCTGATTTTTATCCTGAAGGGAGACATTGTATATTCCAGATAGTAAACAAGCCTGCCATTTTCTCCAGAGGGAAGCATTATTCCGAGGCCACTCTGTATATAAGCATCATTGATAAGATTATTTGTGCTTCTGCTTGCAAGACATAAATAAATAGGAGAATTATAAAGAATCATGCAACATTCATTAATTAAATAATTATTGTAAACAATTATCCCATTAAACTGTAAAGTATAAACTATTTATCAAAAATATTTATTGAGGTTATATTTTATTATAGACATATGACCATAAAAAAGGACTAACTTCTGGCTTCACAGGACTTATATTTTTCTATGGAATATGGATAAAAACAAATAAACAAATATATAACACAATAAAATATGGTACAATAAGAGATATGGTATATTATAACATTATGCGATATAACAAAACAATATCAGATAGTATAATAATTAAAAGTGCTTATGGATTTATTTTGCTCTTAAGGATATCAGGAATACTTTTTTTAATAGAAAAGATTATTCCCAAGACTAAGGAGAGTCTGAAACTATATTCCCATTGCAGATTATATATGATTTACCTTCTTCTTTAAAAAACTGTTACTCATAAATATTATTTCATAGTGAATGAATTTAAATATTTCATAATAAAATTAAAGCATATTATTGTGTTATAATGATTAAGTAAAATAAATATAAAATTAATGCTTTGTCTGCATCCCTTGTGAACTTCAAATAGTTAAAAATGTCCAGACTCCATGCTTCGTGTCAGAGAGTACATCCTTCTTGACTTTGGGCTGCTCATGCCACCCACATGCTTTTGATCATTACCTAGATATGCAGTGGTCATGTCAGTAGCTAATTGCCCTCGTTACCATATTCATTTTTCTTGTTAAAGGGAGATTTTAAAAATGAGTTCAATATATCAGCCTTTTTAACGAAATTATTAATAATCTGTGCACCCTCATTTATTATTTGGTCTTTTTTTTTTCCTGAGGTTTTCTTTCTCTGATAAATCTATAATGCCTCTGGAATACTGTTAGAAATCATTTGCTCTCATTTTATCTTGCTAACTCTTTTACCTAAAACTACAACAAATACATATTTTACAGTTTATACATTCCTAGTTATTCTAGTATGAAGTTGATCAAATTTGTCAAATGTATTCACTTGAATTTAAACCATAAAATAAAGCACATTTGGACTATAAGCAGAATGAGATAGGGCATTTTTAATGGGTAAAGTATATGTGGAGGTCCAGAATGAGTCACCTCAAGGTGGGCCTCAGTGGTATGTAGATTAGTCTGAGTTAAAGTCAATTATAATTTCAGGCTCAAGAGAAACTTCTGTCTCCCCCTTTAACTTCCTGGAAGAATTTGAATTAGAGGCCTTGCTCATAAGAGATTATCAGAGATAACTCCTTTTGGGCTATCTATAGAGCAGGAGAAATTCCTATTTATTAAAGCTCTGTTTTTCTTATCATTCTGCAATAATCTTTTTATGTATAAAATGGAAATTATTTTTATTATTTTTAAAGAGTTCCTCAATTACAGTTTATGTTTAGTATTATTTTGTATCAGTTTCAAATGTACTGCCTAGTGGTTGGACAATCATATATACTTTACACAATGCTTTCTCTTGGTGCTAAAGTCTAAAAGAAAATTCACTTTTAAGTCATTTTATAAGAACATTGAATAATATGAGTATGCGATTTTCAATGAATTACTTAACTTTTTAACTCATGTTTCTCATCTGCAAACTGGCTCATTTATCATGTATCTTGTACATCTTCTAAGGTTAGCAAGACAATAAATTACAAAAGTGAACTTTATTCAACAAATGTTTACTAAGTTGCTTAGTATTTCAGGCACACTTGTGGTACTGAAGGTAAGCAGTGAACCAAAGAATCAATATCTCCCCGTCATGAGTTTATATTCTACAGGGAAAAGAAGAAAATAAATAAACAAACTAACTATAGTATGTCAGATGAAGTAAGCGCTTTGCAGAACAATATTGGGAGGTAAAGAGAAAATAAAGAGGTGTGAATTTTGAATAAGCTGCTCATGCAAAAACCCTTTTAAAAGGTGGCATTTAGACAAAGCCAAAGGGGATAGGCTCAAGGGTGGGAGGCAGGGATGAGTGGGGTGGAGGGGCATGGTAGGGTGAAAATGGAGACAACTGCACTTGACCAATAAAAATAAATAAATAAATAACTCTAATAAAAAAAAGGTGGCATTTGGCCAGGCACTTGAGTGAAGAAAAGGAGAGAGGTGCATAAAGAGCTAGGGAAGGAAGATTCCTGCTAGGGAATGGCAAGAACAGCATGCCTGAAAACAGTAGATTTGGGCAATGGTAAGAATACTAGTTTCTCAAATAAATAAATAAGTGAAGAAAATGAGGTCACTAGAATAAGGGGTCAGACATATGGACTCGGGCTAAATCAGGTAGACCCTTTTTTTTGGTTAGTTTTATTTTATTTATTTTTTTATCTTTATTATATTTTTTCCAGTACCATTTAGTCCCCTAGTACCCCCCTTCCACCAGCAATCACCACATTGTCGTCCATATCCATGAATCTTTTTTCCGTTTTGCTCAATCCCTCCACCTCCTAACCTCCCTCCCCAATTAGCTGTCATCCATTATCCATCTGAGTCTGTCTCTATTTTGCTTGTTAGTTCAGTTTGTTCATTAAATTCCACATATGAGTGAAATCGTATGCTATTTGTCTTTCTCTGACTGTCTTATTTCACTTAACGTAATGTTCTCCAGGTCCATCCATACTGTTGCAAAGGATAAAAGTTTCTTCTTTTTTATGGCCCAGTAAAATTCCATTGTGTAAAAGTAGACCCTTTTTGTCTATGGTAAGGGGTTTGGATTTTATTCCAAATGGAATGGAAACTCTCAGTGGGCTTTGAGCTGTGATGTGACTTTATTTCATTTTTTTCAGAAAGGTCGCTAGGATGCTTTTAGTGAGAATTGAATGTAGCAGAGCAAGAATAAAGCTATGGAATGTTTATAAGTTAGCTTTTAGAGTTTAGCAGGCTTTGCCTAAGGACAGTGCCTGAGATTGTGGGGAGGAGTTGAGTTCGTGGTGTATTTTGAATGTAAAAGTGAGATCTGATGCTGATGGAGCAGATGTAATGTGTGATGGAGAGGATTTAAAGATGACCAGGAGAAGCAGGTACAGAAGATCATCGACAGTTCTGATTTGGACACTCTAAGTTAGGCATACTAATTATTCATTTAGGTGCAGATTGTGGGGGCGCTCCACCCGCAGCCCCCCCACCCCCCCAACCACCACGGATTAGAATAAGTCTACCAAGACATGATCTGCTTGGGGAGGAAAGGTGGCCAATCTCTCAAAAGAGAAGGGCCAAGAGCCTTTTCCTCAATGGGCTTTTATTGGGTTCAGTTTGCACAGGAATACAGGTAAAGCTCATCAATCATTGTCAGGCAGTAAGGATCAAACAATAGATAACAAACAAAGAACTCTGAGGGCTTATTCTGAGTCAGGGTCAGTTAGCTAAAAGGCTATAAGACTTTGCGAAGCAAACTCATTTCAGGCTTGGACCCTTATCATTTAACTTGAACGTATTAGCAAAGCAGGTTTCACAGGATTTTACGCATTCTTTCTTAGGCCTGATCTCCCCAGGAAACCTGCCCTTTCCAGCACAGGACTGCACCCACCTCTGACATTATTTCAGGCTTATGTCAAGCAGGGGAAGTAAGGCAGCCAAGAGATTAGGAGACTTCTTGCAGACAGAATGAGGACTCAGGCTATATCAAAGCCGAGGGGGGAGGGTCCATCACCCTCTTTTTCTATAGCCCCCCAAATCCTTCCCTGTGGGCCTCTTTGTGACCATGCCTGCTTAGGTTGTCCCTTCCTTGAGAAATCTTACCTGTCATTGGCTAACTGCTCAGGCTCAGAGCCAAGCAGGGTAAAGTAAAGTGGGAAGAGGTCGCACCCCTGCCAGGTTGATAAGCTTTGTCTCCTTAGTGGCTTATGGTCCCAAGGTCTGTGACTCAGCCTTCGCCATGGAGGTTTACAGCTTCTGAAACTAGGCAGAGTGGTTTCCAACAGCAGATGACACGTTCATAGTTGAATATACCAACCTGGAGTTGAAGGAGGAGTCAGCACTATAAGAGGTATCTGAAGCCCTAGAAATATGTAAATATCAGCTCATGAGTAAATATACATAGATAAGAGAAAAGGGTGAATGACTTATCATAGGGGCACTTGAACATTTAAAGGACAGAAAGAGTGAATGAAAATTAGTATTCAATGTAATAAGAGGAAAACCAAGAGAGTTAGATATCCTAGAAGATATATTTTTTAAAATTGTTTCAAGAACAAAGAAGTGACCATTAACATCAAATGCTACAGAGATGAAGTAAATAAAGGCTAAGATTAGACCTTGGATTTGGCAACACAAAGACCGTAGGTGACTTTGAAAATAAAGATGTGAGGTTGAAAGCCTGAGCACAGTAGGTTTAGGAGAACATGGGCAGTGAGAAAAAATATATATAAAGTATACACAACTTTTATGATTTTTCCTGGAAAGAACTTCACACTGTCATAGGTGTGAAGTAACAATATGCCTTTATCAATATCAATGTCATAGGTGTGAAGTATCAATATGCCTTTATCAATATGCCTTTCCTCATACCTCCAGGTTCTTAGTCTTCTACTGTCTTTCCTTTCATGTCTTCGAACAACCAGCCAAGGCTGTCACCACAGCCTTGTACTCACCACTCTATATGTACTCATCTATGTCACATCATTTTTCAAAAAAAGTGGGTGACAAGACACATCATCTCCAAAGTTCTGCCCAATGGAAAGTGTTCTTGTCGCCAGAATATTTCAAGGTCACCCCTGAGTTGAGCAGAAGTCTAAACACAAATTATGTATGAACATTTTTCTCTTTATCACATAGGACACTTGCACCACAGGTATGAGCAATAGGTTTAAATGAGAGGTCCAAGTACAGCAGTGGTGGATGACATGATAGTCTACCTTTAAGCTCTGATCTTGCTTTATCCCAGATGTACCACAACTGTCTTACTGAGCCTAGTTTATGATGGTCAGCTCTGAATGCCTGGTTAATTCATGTCTTGTTATCAGATGCTTATTCTGTACTAGAGCCTGGTGAGTAGCATGGCAGGTGTTATTTTTGAGGTGTGTATAATTTTCTGTTAAACACTACATGGTTTTCCTTTAAAATTCAAGGGGTCTATATTGTGATTATATACTGGGGCTTGCTATAAATTCCACATGACTTCTTTTTCAACCATAGATACAGCTAAAATCAGTCTCTAATTCCTGTCTCAGAAGCTGATTGCTACAACTGCAGTAGGTCTCTAATGTCTTTCATTACTTAAGCAAGTTTTAAAATAATAAATTTGCTTAAAAAATAAACATTATTTTCTTAACATAATAATTGTTTGCCGCAAAGTTAAAAGGACTTACTAAATCAAATATAAACTCAATTCAATACAGCCTAACCATAAACTGTTAACTAGTATTCTTTACCAGTAATATTATACCACTGAGTCTTCATCAATATGTAGTAGTTTGGGGGTAGGAGTAGGTAGGTTATTCTGGCAACTGATATTGGTGAAGAAAAATAGGGTGCACTAAGTTTAAGGCAACAACAGCCATTTTTTAAGATATTTTATCACACTGATTATAAAGGAATAACTTAAAGTATGCTAGCATGTATATTTGGAATCGAATCAACCTTTTTCATTTTAATATCACATAATCTCAAATCTAGAATATGTCTGCCTGGTCAATTAAGAAAGAGAGTTCTAGAATCTGGACCCTCCACCTTGACATGTTTCATATTTTTCCTGGATGGAAAACTACCAATCTTTAATTAAATCTCAAGTCAATTTATTTAACATAATACTATTTTGCTGTAAAATTCATGTGACAGAAAAGAAATATTTACAGAACAAAAGACAACCATTGAAAGCTTAATTATATTATCTCTATAAAATATCATAACTCCAAGAGAAAATTTAAAGTGAAAAGTTGCCAAAAGAAAGAATGTTGCATAAGCTCTAACTTACAGAGCTGATCTTGAGAAGTCTGAGTTCAAAAAAAGAAAAATATTTCATTTCCAATTAATGATTAGATGATTGACAGTAAACTTGTTAATGATACTGTTGAGTCCTAAAATCAATTTTTTTACTGGTAGACCAACACATGGTTTTCAAAATGTGCTTTAAGAGCAGGTGAAATTCTATTGGTCCGGGCCAAATTCAATCCCACCTCTATTTTGGCCTCTGTAAACAAAGAAACCCTGCATTGTTTTCCTTCACATTATAGGCTCATGAAAATGAGTAACTTTGCCAGATAATCTTGGGGAGCTAAATCTGTTATTCTAAGTCTATTGCACTGTGCATACAGCTGAGTTAATCTGTGTTGATACTATACATATTTACAACTTATTCTCCAACATCAAAAAATCATATTAAAGGTTTGAGGGTTATAATCAATATCTCTATGTTATTTGACTCTCTTGATTATGTTGATAAGAATTTTTGATTGAGGGAAACAAGGAGCATCTGGAGGTGAGTTTTATATGCACAAAAGTCAATAAGAATTTCATTTTGAGAACTAAGAACTGTTATTCAACTGAATAAAGTTACAAATTTAAAACTCCAGTTTCCCCTACTGATGAAGTTCAACTTGCAAACTTAAATATTGTATTTTTGATAGTACAGACCTCTACATACATTTTAAGAAGACTTTGAATACTGTTTAGTGTCATTTACCTATGTTTATCTTTTAGATATTATACATATATCTTCAGACATTTTAAAAGATGTAAACTTATACTTTTCTTATTTTTAAATACTTTAACTCAATTAATTAACTATATCTTATCACATATAAATATGATTTTATTAATCTAAAATTAAACTAAAAATATAGTGAGGTTTACATTTTCTAAATAGTTCTAGTTTTATAAAGAAACATGTAATATTCAACATAAATTCATTTCTAAATAAATTGCTCAATTATACATTTTAAATTGGAGTTATAGGGCTTTACTTTAAATGTCAAGTTTCTCTTAAATACAAGAGTAAACAAAATGTCAGTTATACACAATGCTTTCCTAACAAAATATTTATACTGTGTTCTTTGTATTTCCTTTTATACTAGATTCTGTGATATGGCAGATTATATTTTCCAAAAATGGTCACAGAAATATTTCTGGTCATACCTCACTTCTATCATGTGGTAGAGTCTATTACTCTACCTCCTAAACCTGGGCAAGTTTTTGTCACTGCCTCAAAAAAGCATGCAGAGCAAGTGATTCTACCAGCATGTTGTAAGAAAGCTTTGGCCATACAGAATGAGAGCCCAAGCTCTGGTCTTGCCTGACAGCCATTATCAACTGCCATACATGTGGAAGAGCAAGTCTTCAGATAATTTCAGTTCCCATCCTTCAAGCTATTGTAATTAAAGGTGAGTGAAAAAGAAAACAGTTACCCCACTGAGCTCTGCCCAAATTGCAAATTTGTGAGCAAAATATATGTTGTCATTGTTTTAAGCCACTAAAACAAGGAGGGTTGTTAAGCAGCAGTCGATCACATACCACCTGCTCAGAAAACCCTGTTAGGCATGTGGCAACCATTTTTCCCCAGCCGGTGGAAGTGTGAGAAGCTAATGGGAGGGTTATAAGCAAAATCACTCTGCTAAAGAGATTTGCCTTGACCTCCTGGAGTCAGTTCACATTAAAGGACTGGTTGATGTAGGGTTATTAACTAACATCCCCTTGTCTTAAACACCATCAACAGCCTCCTGAGCTCCTTATGAGATCCCACCAGACCTTTGGGATGATGCATCACATATCAACTCTTTTCTAATGCTACTTTCTTTACTCTTCCATAGGTATAGATCTTGAGAAGACTCCCCAAAAGAGTTCCTATACACAAATCTCTGTCTCAGACTCTTTCCCTGGAATCTAACCTAAGATACTTCTCTACATTTAATTTAAAATATTCCCAGAGTTAAAAGATGCATTCTAACTAGACAAGACAGCTTTCTAAGCTTTTTAATGGGAAGTTTAATTCTTGCTGGTCATCCTAATGTGACGTACTGAACCCTATTTATATTTGCTGTGTTTATAATATCATTACACACAGGAGATGATCACGTTGTCCAAATCCCATGATTCAGTATTCACAGAAGACTACAAAATCTATGTAGATATATTATTCAGGGTCCAAACAGGAGATAGTAGCCATACTGTTTATTTGAATGTAATTAAAAAAGTTAACTAGCAGAAGGTGGGTAAAATGGGTAAAAGAGGATTCAGAAGTAGCAGATACAAGAAGGCAACTACTTCTTCTAAGATGAGGATTTATAAATAATAAAAGAAAAACAAAACAAAACAAATAAACACACAAAAAAAATGACTAGGAGAGCCCTATCTCCAAGGTTAAGATTCAGACCTCTTCCCATAGGATGAATGTGGTGACTGCTGCTGGCAAAGATATTTTCTAGAGACTGTAGAAATGGCCTGCAGTTGCTGGAGGGTGTGGCCAGGTCAGAGCTGCTTAAAAGCAGCCACTAGCAGGGAGGTCATAACCAAAGGTCGTATCTGGCAAAAGGCCTCTGGGCTCTCTTATAAGCCAGGCAGTGAAAGACAAATACCATAAAATCTCACCTATAAGTGGAACCTAATCAACAAAACAAACAAGCAAGCAAAATACAACCAGAAACATTGAAATAAAGAACAAACTGACAGCAACCAGAGGGGAGGGAAGAGAGGGAAAATGGGAAAAAAAGGGAAGGTCCATCAAGGAACATGTGTAAAGGACACATGGACAAAGCCAAAGGGGGTATGTTTGAAGGTGGGAGGCAGGGGGCTGTGGTGGGGTCAAAATGGAGACAACTGTACTTGAACAATAAAAATAAAAAGAATAATAAAAATTGAAGACCAGATCCCCAAAGACAGGTATCTTCTTCTGTTGTAGCCTCATAGTATCTTTTCAGTGCACTCTACTGATGTTACTTAACATTTTTGCCAGGTGGCAAAGTAAATCTGTTAATAGGGTTCAGTTTCATTATCACACAGCATGGGAAAGAGATTGATTTGAAACTGAAAGAAAATAATTGATCACTGACAAAACAGGTTAATCATTTGATTAGATTCTGCATTTCTTTTGCTCTTTATACCTGCCTAACTTAACACTTACAGACCTTAAATTCTCGGCACCACCCAGTCCCAACTGCATTTAAAATGCCATCTGTTTGAATTTTGGTTACTGCACATGGCTTCTTATAGCTGATTTTTGCACCTTATGAGATCAGTTTATAGTCACATTGCATAGTAGTTTTGTTACCTCAATTAATAAGGAATTTATCTCAAGGAAGTATATGAGAACAAGTAACACAGGAATAGGAATCTTAACCATGTTATCACTCTTCATAAGAACATGGAAAAAATTATGTAATCATCTCTAAAATTAGATCTAAACAAATTTTAGATAGTAGAAGTATCCAATGTTGAACTAGTGGCTGCATTACTTTGCTATCCTCTCCTTAATGGCAGTAATTAATGATATTTCACAATGTAGTCTACCAGCTAAAGTCTATCTTTTCTTCTGTGCCTCTCAACCAAGTACCTTACTTTTACTCTGTAATAATTTTTCCAACTTCACAGAATTTATTTTTAACAATAGCTTCATTTCCCTCTAGCAATAGTAGGTTGCCTTTTCTTTATAGGTATTTTGCCATCTGTATTTGCTACTAACATGTTGATATTTTTTGCACATCTCTAGTTCAAATTACAAAGGAATAGACTTTGATTGGTTTGTAAAATTAATATCTCTTCTTAGAAGTGATTAAATTTCAAGCTACCTTGTAAGTCTCTGGCCATCCTATAGATGGGTTCTCACTGAAATGTGTTTGACTTATTTTCTAAAATAATTCTTTTAAGATTAAATTAAGGTCCTGTCAAGTAAAGAACAAATTTGCATACTGGGGTAAGAATAAGGGCACAGATTCATTTAAAAAATAAAAGAAAAACAGCACTATAATTAATACTCACTATTTTTTCTGTATGTTAATGAGTCCCTCTTCTGTAGTTAGAGATAGGGTTAACTGATGTCCAAAGGCATCTTGGGATCTGTGAGAAAAATCACAAAATTAAAAAAAAATGAATAACTTATTTTATAATAGGAAGGGTTAAGCATTGCAAAAAAAACAGGAAAAAATAAGCAAAATTAGGGTATAATAGTCAGTGTTACCATACATTTTCATTCATCCTCCTTCCAAAATAGAATTGATATTTATTAAGAGAAGAAAAGAAAAACAAACCAAGTGAAAATAAGCAAATAAAAATAGTGACTTAATATGTTATTGGAAGAAAAATTTAAAACTCTGTAACATATATCAGGTGGAAGACAGAAACGGAAGAGAAAATAGGGCAACTAATAAATGAGAGAAGGAAAGAATTAATTATTACACTAAGAAGGCTGATATATTGAGCTCATTTAAAAATGTCTTTAAAAAAGAATGAAGAAGAAAAATTTAAATAAGGGGAAAGTAATGAAGACAATGAAAACTACTAATAAAAATGTTGAGAAGGAAAATGTGGAATCCATTGTAAAAGAGAGATTAGTGATTCAGAGGCTCTAAATAGAGTTATGGAGTCCTTATTTAAAAAAAAAACAAACACTATCACCAATACGCAGCTGAATATATGAGCACTGTCTTTGATTTTATATATTCAATTGAATTAACTCTGAAATGTCAAAAACATGTAAATCACACTTTAGAGTATATATTATTTAAGAAGAATTTCACAGGAGATGCAAAATCAGTACACATGTCTCTATTATCCTCCTTTTCCTCTTAGCCCTGAGTTTCTATTGGATCATTTTCATGATTGCTGACATAAAATGGCTTTGACTAGAACTATCAAATGCAGTTCATTCCAGCCCTATATCTAAATATGTAGAGAGACCAGAAAACAGAAAGTACTTCTTTTATTGAAAACTCAGACTTACTAACAAACAACTGCCAGAAAAAAAAAAAAAAAAAAACATCAAGACTTTGTGGCATAGCTATCTTACGAAATAGAGCCCATGTATTTGAAAAGTGAGAATATGTTTTGTACTTCTCCATTGTTTAATCCTTGAATCATGGGCTGTGCCAACCCAAAAGTTTTCCATTCACATAACTCTTTATGAGTGAGGATAGCCAAATCACCATTCTATGATCTTATCCCCATTTCTACTTTTATATTAATCAGAAATGACAAGTTTTGGGCAACCACAGAGCAAGAATGAAAGGGGACGATAAAGTAGAATTACAGTTAGGAGGCATTTAGTTCCCCATAAGTAAAGTATTGCTAGAGAAATCAGACACTGAAAAAATATTGGTATACTACATCCTGGGAGTGGTATCTATTCATATAAATCATTGGTTTAAATCACCAGAGGACCAGGAAATGGATGTAGAAGAATGTGTTTTGTGTCATTGCAAAGAAATAGCATATGTATGAAAAACAAAAAATCCATTTCAATCAATGAATTAGTGGCCTGTTACAAAACAGCAACCCCAACATGTCTTCCCCTCAACCATATCAAATAAATGTCACTGAATTGGCAATTTCAGCTTCCATTTAAGACTGCTCATCTGATTCAGCCAAATTTTCTAACCTCCAAAACAGACTCATAATTTTATGGCTTCTACTGATTTGAAGAATCTTACATCAGACTCAAATCCAGAAAATTTTCAGGTGAAAACTATTTGTACCAAGTAAATTTCAAAACAAATGAATAAAATATCAAATGAACAGTCATCATGAATATGACCATTTTCTCAATGCAGTTGATTTTCTTGTATCTACCCAGCAAGCATTTGTTTTTACAATAAATGCATGAGTTAATGCCTTTGAGAAGAACAGCCACACTCTAACCATCTTGTCAAATCCATTCCCTGAAACCTCAGGGGTAGAGCTTTCCTACCACCATCAGGGAGGCCATATCAGCCTTTCTTTCCATTCCTCAATCTTCCACTGTCAGACCATGTTGGTAATTGGTTTTTAATTGGTTCATTTACCAGAATGATTTATATTGCCTCAGGTAGAAAAGATTTAATAACACTCATTACAGTGATTTAGATTATTTCAAAAGTATATAAGGCTGTTTTCCTTCAAGATTGAATATCCATGTCTCATGAGTATTATCATTCTTATATCTCTAATGTAGAAAAAGTGAAGTGCCTGGTTAACAATGATTAAAAAAATAGCTTATCAAGTCTGAACTATGAACCAGGTATTTTGCTAAATGCTTCCTATGCATTATCTCATTTAACAGCCATTTTCATAAGAACAGGAAAAAGAAACATAAGCAAAATATGTCCATAGGGTTGCGTTTGTTTTGCAAATAAACTGTTTACAACTGCTTTTCCTTAACTTTACAGATGATCAATTGCTTTGCTCAAATCTAGCCCCTCCATTTTGAACAATGACATACTTGGAAAATAACGAGAGACACTAGGTAAGAAATCTAGGTTCATTTCTTTCCTTTGTATTGAATTTATGAATATGACACTGGTTAACAAAATTTATACAAGGTTCAGGTGCACAATTCCACATCATCTGTATACTGTATTATCTGCTTGACACCCTAAGTCAAGTCTCCTTCCATCACCATTTATCTCCCCATACCCTCTTCCAGCTCTTCCCACCTATGGTCACAGCGGCATTATTTACAATAGCCAAGATTTGGATGCTGCCTAAGTGTCCATCAGTTGATAAGTAAATAAAACAGCTATGGTATATTTACACAATGGAATGCTACTTGGCTGTACAAAGGAAGGCAATCTTACTCTTTGCAATAGCATGGAAGAACCTGGAAAGAATTATGCTAAATGAAATAAACCATTCAGAGAAAGACAAGTATCATATGATTTTACTCATATGTGGAATCTAATGACAAAATGAACTAATAGGCAAAATAGAGATAGACTCATTGATAGAGAGCAGGCTGACAGCTAGCAGGGTATAGGTTGTAGGGTATGGTTGGGGCATGGAGGGATTGAGCAAAAAAAAAAAAAAAGACAAAGACAGAACTTATGGATAAGAAATCTATTCTCAATCTTGATGATAACTGAAAGTCCTTAATCCAGGTTACTTAATTTTGGGGGATTTAGACCAGCTCTCCTGAAGGGACTGTTGTAATTCTGAAATAATGTGGCTCACTTCATATTCCTATTTTTAATTTTGATGGATTAGCTCCTGGGGTGCTGTCAAATGTTTTATAGTATAACCTATGCTTGTATTTCAATGTATTCTTTAACTATAACTTCTACCTAAACTGTTTCAAATCATTTGTTCAACTCATCATTCAATTACTAAGGAGTTATGTACAGTCATACAAATGCCACATCTAAGTAAAGACACTGATTGCTCTTTTGGCTGTACAGCAAAAAGAATAATCAAAAATAGTGTGTTCATAATGTAGAGTTTCAAGCAAACATAGGCACTGTTCTAACAATAAAAAGACTAATTTTTCTACTTTAATATTTCACTTATTTTAAGCAAATATCCTAGTAACACAATAAAACCTTTTTAAATCAGACTTCCAGCCAAGATGGAGGTGTAGGTAGACACACTTTGCCTCCTTGCACGACCAAAAAAAGGACAACAACAATTTAAAAACAAAAAACAACCAGAACTGACAGAAAATTGAACTGTATGGAAGTCCAACCACCAAGGAGATAAAGAAGAAACACTCATCCAGACCGGTAGGAGGGGCGGAGATGGGCAGCCAGGCAGAGAGGACTCTCAGCAAGGCCGCTGCTGATGGACCCAGTGAGGTGGTGGATTGTGGAGCAGGGTACGCAAAGCTGCAGCTGGCTGGCAAGGAGCAGCTGGCGGACCTGGCGACAGACCTCGCAACCCAGAGTTCTAGTATGGGGAAATAAAGCCTCAAACCACTGACTGAAAACACCTGTGGGGGTTGAGGCAGCAGTGGGAGAAACTCCCAGCTTCACAGAAGAGTTCATTGGAGAGACCCACAAGGGCCTATAATGTACACAAACCCACCCACTCAGAAAGCAACAACAGAAGGGCCCAATTTTATTGTGTGTAGTGGAGGGAGTGACTGAAAACTGGCAGAGAGTAAAGCAAGTGCCATTGCTCCCTATCGGACCCCTCCCCCACACACAGCCTCACAGTGCAAAAAGGAGCATTACCCCGCCCTGGTGAATACATAAGGATCCACCCCGTAAGTAACAGGCGCTCCAAGACAGACAGACAGACAGAAAGAAAGAAAGAAAGAAAGAAAGAAAGAAAGAAAGAAAGAAAGAAAGAGAAAGAAAGAAAGAGAGAAAGAAAGAAAGAAAGAGAAAGAAAGAAAGAAAGAAAGAAAGAAAGAAAGAAAGAAAGAAAGAAAGAAAGAAAGAAAGAAAGAAAGAAAAAAGAAAATATGGCCCAAATGAAAGAACAGATTAAAGCTCCAGAAAAAAATACAACTAAGCAAAGAAGAGATAGCTAACCTATCAGATGCACAGTTCAAAACACTCGTTATTAAGATGCTCACAGAATTGGTTGAATTTGTTTGAAAACTAGATGAAGAAATGAAGGCTATGCCAAGAGAAACAAAGGAAATTGTACAGGGAATCAATAGTGATGGCAAGGAAACTGGAACTCAAATCAATGATGTGGACCAGAAGGAAGAAAGAAATATCCAACCAAAAAAGAATGAAGAAACAAAAATTCAAAAAAAATGAGGAGAGGCTTAGGAACCTCCAGGACATCTTGAAACACTCCAACATCTGAATTATAGGGGTGCCAGAAGGAGAAGAGGTAGAGCAAAAAATTGAAAATTTACTTGAACAAATAATGAAGGAGAACTTCCCTCATCTGGCAAAAGAAATAGACTTCTAGGAAGTCCAGGAAGCTCAGAGAGTCCCAAAGAAGCTGGACCCAAGGAGAAACACACCAAGGCACATCATAATTACATTAGCCAAGATGAAACAGAAAGAGAGAATCTTAGAAGCAGCAAGAGAAAAGAACACAGTTACCTACAAAGGAGTTCCCATAAGACTGTCAGCTGATTTCTCAAAAGAGACCTTACAGCAAGAAGGGGCTGGCAAGAAGTATTCAAAGTCATGAAAGGCAAGGACCTACATCCAAGATTGCTCTATCCAGCAAAGCTTTCATTTAGAATGGAAGGGCAGATAAAGTGCTTCTCAGATAAGGTCAAGTTAAAGGAGTTCATCATCACCAAGCCCTTATTATATGAAATGTTAAAGGGATTTATCTAAGAAAAGAAGATAAAAAATATGAACAGTAAAAATGACAGCACTCACAGTTGTTAACAACCACAACTAAAACAAAAAACAAAAGCAAACTAAGCAAACAACTAGAACAGGAACAGAACCACAGAAATGGTGATCACATGGAGGGTTATCAACAAGGGAGTACTAGGCAGAGAGAGGGAAGAAAAGTACAGAAAATAAGTAGCATAAATGGTAGGTAGAAAATAGACAGGGGGAGGGTAAGAATAGTATAGGAAATGTAAAAGCCAAGGAACTTATAAGTATGACCCATGTATATGAACTATAGGGGGAGAATGTGGAAGGGAGGGGGTGCACAGGATGGAGTGGAGTGAAGGGGGAGAAATGGGACAACTGTAATAGCATAATCAATAAAATATATTAAAAAATAAATAAAATAAAAAACAAAAAACCTTTTAAAACATTTCTTAGAATTAATTTGCATACATGTAAATTAAAAATTTTATTGATATTTATAAACAGATTATAATGTTTTTATGTAAAATAACAAATTCAAATGGATTCTTCGGATTGAATTTGAACAAAGAGGCATATTTTAGGATTGGGGTTTCACCCAATTTTATAGATTTACACATAAATCATTTAACAAAAAATTGGACATGGCATAAGCTGTCTTGCTTTAACAAGACATAATATCTGGCAAACCTAAATATTTTCACAAGAACACTTTTTCTTACTTGGATTAAAAAAAATTAGTATTTACTATGTACTTATGGTAACCAACAGACTTTTGTTGAATATCTACTTCTTCAACATATGCAATCTTTAAGCACTATTTTGCATTTTTCTGATTGTTTCTCAGAGTACCCCAAATTTAGGGAAGCTGGTCTACATAGATTTTATATAAGTACTGTTGCATCACAATTCCGGATAAGTCCAGGCACATTTAGATGAGGTTAGATATTTACTTGTGCATGCCCTGTGCATTTCTTGGTGCATCAGATAAGTTTTCAGAAGAATTTAAATGTAACTGGAAGAAAATATGGAATGGAATGAGGGAGCTTACTTCAGAATTATCTCACTTAAGGAAAGTACAAAATATATTCGTGTACAATATGATAACCTTTCAGTCAATGATAGACTGATTGTATGACAGTAACCAAATGAGATTATAATGGAGCAGAAAAATTCCAATGGCTTAGTGGCATCGTGGCTGTTGTAATGTTGTAGGGCAATGAATCACTCATATGTTTGTGGTGACACTGGTATAAAAAAACCTACTGCACTACCAGTTGTATAAAAAATAGTAAAGCATACATAATTATGTATACTGCATGATTTGATAATGGTAATAAAGGACTATATTACTGGTTTATTGTATTTACTATTCTATACTTTTTTACAGTATATTATTTTTACTAAGAAAAAGTTTGCTGTACAACAGTATTCCATGTTACTCCAGCAGCCTCATACAGCTTGTGTTTACCATGTCTCTTGATTGTATAATTTTCTCTTGTGCTCTCTTTAATCTTGTGTTGTTTTATAAATATAGCATAGGCTAAGTGGAAAGTTTTTATAAAGTCTTCAGTTGTGTACTAGGCCTTCACATTCACCCAGCACTTACTCACTGAGTCAGTCAGAGCAACATATAGTCCTGCAAGCCCCATTCATGGCAAGTGCAAGGGTACCATTTTTAAAATCATTTATACCATATTTACTGTATCTCTTCTATGTTTAGACATGTTTAAATATGCAAATACCATTGTGTTACAATTGCCTAGTATTCAGTACAGTAATATGTTATATAGGTTGGTAGCTTAGGAACAATACTATATAATATAGGTGTGTAGTAGGCTATTTCACCTAAGTTTGTGTAAGTTCATTATATGATGTTTGCACAATGACGAAATTGCTTAATGACACATTTCTCAGAATGTATCCCTGTCATTAAGCAGTATATGATTGTAGTTATTTCAAAATTTCCATTGCATCTTTCTGTACCCAGAAAATGAGCATGCAGGTGCTGAAAGCTCTCTGTTGACAAGAAGTAGTTCAGCAGTAGTAAATCTTTTATGTACTTGAATATATCTGTGTATATTTCTCTTCCTTAATTTAGTTCTGTGCTGTCCAATATAGTAGCCAATAGTCACTTGTAGCTACTACATTAGCTCCTACATTTCAAGCTAATACTTGAAACATACCTAGCCTGAATTGAAATGTGCTATAAATGCAAAACACACACACCATATTTTGAAGACCTAGTATATAAAAATGTAAATTATAGCATTAATTTTATACTGACGTTGAAATAATAAATTTACATATTATAGGGTAAATAAAATATATTATTACATTTTGTTTCTTTTTCTTTTTTTAAATGTGGTACTCAAATAATAAAATTATATTTGTGGCTCCAATTATATTTTTATTGGAGAGTGCTTATCTGGATTTAGACTTCATTGTCTCCAACAATTATTTTTTGCTATTGGGAAATGTATATGTGTGATTTGATGCAACCATTACCTACCAAATGTTTAGGAATAACACAGGGCTTTGAGGTTACCCAGACCAGGAGTAGTCGAAACTGTCCCAGACTATATGCTGAAATTCTCTGCCTCTTGGGTCCTAACTCAGCACCATTACCTTCTCCTCTCTCAATCCTCATAGTATCTTTCTAAATTTAACAATTTAGACTTTGGGAAAATATACTACACATGACTTCTAATGCCATGTGCCAGGCATAGATCTCAACAATTTATAATTATCAATTAATTTAATTCTCTTAACAATTCTATGAATTAGGTTTCATAACAACCTTTATTTTACAGATGAGGAAATATGTACAGAAAAGCTAATAATCTTACTCAAAGGTCACAGAGCTAATAAAAAGCAAAAATGAGGCAGTCTGAAATCAGTCTGAGCATAAGCATGTTTGTTTTTTTTTTACTTTCTGCCGATTTCATTAACTGATATCCCACAGATTCCACCCCTCGCCCTTTTACCCCAGTTGCTGGGTTCTTCATGCTTTAAGTACTCCCAAGTCCCTCTTTTTGGTCCAGAAATATTAAAAGTTTTACTTTATCCTTCAGAGCAATTAGCATTCTTGTCCTCACTCTATAGACTCCTGGTGTTCCCACACGTTTTGAAGCTCATCTTTTTACAACCACACAACAAAACGGAAAATATTTTATAAGGGAACACAATTTATCCCCTTAAAAGACAGACACTTCTTTAGATATTTGTGAAACTAGGTAGCATTTTATTTTTCTGCATTACACTAACAAAGACTTTGTGTGATAAATAATGTTAGCCCATTAGGAAACTGAGTCACAGATCACAACATTCCAAGGTTACACAGCCATCAAAGGGCAGGGGAAAAAAAAAAAAAAAAACCCTGCCAGGCAGAGTCTTTACTAGTGATGCCTCTCATCCATACAGATCATTTGAGGTTCTCCTGGGTTCTCTGTCCTGGGGCCTCATCTCTCCCAGAGCTCACACAGCAATAAACTGCAATATCCATAGCTCTGCCCACCAAACATGAGTTATCACTACACTGTTACCAGATACTACAAGGATACCTCAGCTACCTTTCCTGACAGCATGGTATTGTATCATCCAATAACTTTGAGAACATCACTCCACCATCTGTATCATTGTCTCTCTTCAGATTATGGAAAAGTAATATGCATTTCATAGTGAGCACAAATCATGTCTTTGGTCAAAAATATATATGTGTTAGAAAAATAAAACTGTTTAGTTTATAATTGTTATCATCACATAGATAAAGGAAAGATGAAAGTCAGCAAGTGCTATTTTTTCTCCGCTAAATAAGGAAAGAATAAATGCTGTCTGGATGTAAGACAATGGAAAAATTTAGCTCTTAGAAAAGAAATTATTAGTGGGTCAAAAATAGTTAAAAGAACTGTGAGTGTTCAGAATTTGACTGGAGAGCAAACTGATCAGCCAATGAAACCTTTTTGAGTTAATAATGAATGTCTCATCTCAACTTGAAACAAATCTGTCTGCCCTACTGGAAACATATAATATCAAAGGAGAGGAAAACTGTCTCATAAAGGCATTGTAGCATTTGAACATCAATTTGACAGGTAGTGTAATTTTCTTTCTAAGGACCATGAATATCATGGTATTAAAGCCTACTACAGAAATACTACTAGAATCCTACATAAGTCATCTGAATAGGAAAGTTTCAGCAAAAGTCAGATAAGAAATATGGAAAAAGTCTGAGACTGATGAATTTTACTTATGACCAAAAAAACCATGACCTTGACTTATTTTCATTTAATACTAATCTATTATCTCTAAACCAGGAAAAACTGAAACTGAAATCAGTCGGAAGCCAGAATTATTTCTGCTCCAGATTTACTCTAAGTAGTACTATGTCACCTGAATACATTTATATGCAAGTGACAAGATTCAGAGAATGTTTAGTTCTCATCCATGCTTTCTCTTTTATTTTGAGTACCAAGGATAGATAATAGTGATTTGAATTTCTGTGTGTCCAGCATATAGCACATAGCATGCATGTAGAAGATGAGGAATACATTTTATTAACCTTCTTTCAGTATAATCTTGTATTTATACATATAAATGTATTTATACAAGGTAACACTGAAAAAAGGTAATAAAAGTAGTATTTTTGTTTTTATTATATATAAAACAGTATTTTTATATTTGTTTATTAGGTAATTTTTTATTACCTAAAAAGGAAAAAAGTTTTCAGAAATGGCAAACTAAATTTCCCATTTTTTTAAATGTTTTTTTTTTTTCTTCTAGCATACTAGCAATCTGTCACTGTGCAGAGTGTGGGAAAACTTCAGTTAATTGTGTCTTCTATTTCAATGTGATTTAGCAGAACAGAGGAAACATAACAGAAACTATAATGACATCCCAATCCCCTAATGGCCTCTGAATTTAGATTTAGTTAGAAATTATCAAACTTCTTTAATTATTTTCTAAATGACCTTCAAATTTTGGGTAAACTTTGTTCTGGTAGGACTGACATATGTATGTACTATATGGAACTAAAAACCATACTGACTTCCATACATAATTAAACAGAAGATTTTGCAAGTTCACAAAGAGAGTCACTTAGAGCTAAAGTCACAAACTAGGCTGTAGGTTATTCATTAAGCATAGTGTTTTTTTAAGAGTCATAATTTCAAATTAAGATTTGTCAGGATGGGCGGGGTAGGACAAGATGGCAGCCGAACTACAACCCGGAAAAGACAGCTGACGTCCAACCAAGAAACCAACACGGGGGGCTTTGCCAAGATGGATATCCACATGGCAACTGAGCCCAAAGAGAACCACCAATGATAGATTGCCGCCTGGTTCAAAGAGAACAATCCCTAGCCCCCACGAAGAGAGCCAACCAGAATTTGGTGCATAAAACCCCGCCATATTCCCTGCTTGGGCGCGACTTTCTCCACCCACTCTGTGGACTAGAGAACCTCGCGGGAGTGCACAAACCCCAATAAAGCTCTGTACTGCCTATTTTTGTGGCTGATTGGCATTTCTTCCTCAGCGGAGCCTAAGAAAAACTTTCAGTTTATATTAGAATCTGCATTTCTACCCTCTCTTGAAAAATTTAAAGATATGATTACTTAGGACCTAGACTTCCTCATGGCAATAATTTGCAGGATCCAGGTATCTAGAGCCCCTTTAAATATTCCATTCTTCACTGTCCCATCCCTCCCAAGAAGCCAATTGACTGTCTCTACTCTTAGTTACTTAACAAACTCCTGTAAATATTTTGTGTTGTGACCTTGAGCTAACAAACTGACAGTAATCAGAGAGGAGGGGGGAGAGGGATAATAGGGGATAATACAGGAAGGGCCATCAAGGAACATGTATAAAGGACACATGGACAAAGCCAAAGAGGATAGGTTCCAGGTTGGGAGGTGGAGAAGGGGGGCAGGTGATGGGATGAAAATGGAGACGATTGTACTTGAACAACAATAAAAAAAAGAAAAACACTTTATCAGCATTACTTATAATGAGAGAAACTCCACTAGTGTATTATATGGATCAACTGTGTTTTTTGGTAATCATTTCATATTTCACTTAGTTAAAAACACATTTAATTTTAACTGCATTATGAAATGTTCATAACAATATCATTAATTAGTAACACATATTCATTGAAAGTTAGTGACTTAAAGGCCTGTCTAGCTTCATATTTGTAATATCCTTTGGGACACATATTTAAGAACTGGCATCACATCCAACTACAGATAGTAAGATAAGAGCATCTAGCAATACTTTTGTGACAAAGAAAATGAGGACCAGGAAGTACATGCATCCTTTATCCAACATGATCAAACCAGGAGGATAACCAGGGACCAGAATTCAGTCTTTAGATTCCTAACCCAGTAAATATTTTTTTCTACTAGTGTTAAATTCTAGCTATCTTTAAAAATGAAAAAAATAGGACAATTATTTGATAAAGACAATTGACTCTTTAGTCTAGTTTTCCTTTTAAGGTCTCTTACTAGCTTTTACTGTGCTAATGCCACATATATGTCTATAAATTGATTGGTTTAGTCATATGCTTAAGCAATTATTTTGACAAATAATATGACTACCAGAGTGACTAGTAAACATATGTTAAAATCATAAATCAAACCTACTGTTTGCTTATAAACACACATTCACTGGTTGAGGAAATATTTTATTCTTTATTCTACTCATTTGATGCACTTTCAGCTTCTGAATGAGGCCATAATCAATTGTTAAAAGGTGTTGTAGTAAACTCAAGACAATATTTTTACATGACATCTAGTGACCACTTAGACTTAATATTTATCTTTCTTCTAGTAACTCTAGCATCATGTTTCCAAATAAGACAGTATGTTCTGAATTTCCTTCGTTCACTTCTGGAAGTCATCATGAGGAAGGATAGTGTTGTTTGCCACCTGGGAACTCAGGGTTGGAAGGAAATTAGTGTAATCACTCACATGAAAAAGGCAAAGAACAGATACAAAGGTGTAAGATAAAAAGCAAGAAAAGAGAATTTGGTAAATGTGAACTATCACCATTATATAATTTTAATCAAAAGTTCCCTTAGTTACATTGCCTTGTTCCAAAGCTTAAACACAGTTTCAACAACTAGAAGAAAACATTGCTCCCATTTAAATGTTGATTTAATCCTATCTCTGTTAAGAGTTGCTATTAAATAAAGAAGTTGATGCCAAAGCAAAGCGTTACAGAAATTAAACTAGCTCCCAGCTAGTGTTTTACTGATGAAAAAAATGTCCAGAAATTGTTGTTAGTGAGTAGTCAATTTTCTATGCTCTTCTAAGGCACCACAGCTCCCCAACTTTATTTCAAATACTTCTCTGGAGATTATGTGACAAATGAGGTTGTGATGGATGAGAAGTGATTTAGCCACCTCTAAGGATTATTCTCACTGTTGTATCCAAATTGTCTAAAATAATTTGTCCCAGGATATAGATTTGGGTTTATCTCATACAGAGGAGGAACCACTGAAGGAAAAGAAAAAAAACAAAGAAAAAAAGCACACGTCAAAACATACAATAGTACAGCAGAAGAATTCATTACCTAGGTAACTTATTTCTTCTCTCATTTTACTTTGCAATAAGTTCTCAATGGACAGATTCATTTAAGCTATGATTTTTATTCATATTTTTAAGCTGTTGAGCCTGATGTTGAAATCTCCCTTGTCACCAGTTAGACTTACTAGTTTTAATGATTTGGGTTTTAAATGAAGGTCATTATATAATATCCTGCATTGCATGCAGATTATAAAATTCCTGCTGGCTTTACCTTTTAATTAAATTATTCTTTCAAGTGGGATATAGAAGTAGAAAAGTCCATCTTCTTTTTATATTGAAGAGGCTCTATAGCCAAACTTTTATGCTTTATTACTAATGGATATTTAAAATAATGTTCTTGAATAAATGTTGATTGGGACTAAAAGAATTATTTGTTTCATAAATCTTTTCCCCATGTGCACCCAATTCAATTACCTACATTTTGAAGATGTAGATAAATACAGATAAACATGTTTCTCAGTCTCTGTCCTTTGTCTCTCTCTTACTCTTTCTTTCTCTTGCCCTTGAATTTTAAGTATTTTTGACACACGGTTAAATAATATCAATATCCACCCCCCAAAAAAAAACAAGCGAAATAAGACTTAGTGAATCTGTTATTTTACACTCCAGAAGCAGTAACTAACCAAAATTCAGGGATAAGGGAATAAACAGGTTTACTAAAAGGAACAGTATGATGGGAGAAGTTTTAGGGAGAAAAGCCCATCACTCTGGGTAAAAGAGTGGCACATTCTATCCAGCAATTCAGTTTTGTAAGACAGGTATTCACCATGAAAAGAAAAGGGGGAAAAGTCTCTGACTGTAGTGGGAAGAGGAGCCTAAAAAACTCAGTGTCTAGACTGAAAACTGCAAGTCAATATCCTGAGGCATGGAGAGCTAACAGTGACAACCAGCTGGATAGGGGCTTAGAGTATTTCTGGACCATGGTGACAATGTTTCCAATGCAGATTGGTTTATAACTTTTTAGGGCCACCTCAGCAGACTGGGATACCAAAAAGCCATGTATGAGACAGAGTAAATGGACAATTCTAGGGTTAGAAAGTCAACACAAAAAGCCAAAAAATGAATCATGCTACCAGGAATAATCCATGCAGGAAGTCACATTTCAAGCCCAAGAAATTAAAAACCATCTTGAATACACCCATTGTCATAGAAAAGCTGAAGGAAAGCTAAGATGAGAATTAGAAAAGTCAATTTCTAAGGGACAGAAGGTATGACAGGAAAGTTGATCTTTCTTTCTTATCTGTTGCCTCATTGAACTATGTCAGAAATCTTGACCAGAAATATCAGTAGGTGACATGTCAATGCTTTTAAAAACTTCCATTTCTAAAGTTTAGTGCTTTAAGCTCTCTTGATGATCTGTTATTCTGGATAATAAACAGTTTTTGGGTGGCTCCTATAAGTCAGTGGCCCAATTAGACTATCAACTTCCAATGTCTCTGTAACCTTTTTAACTTACACTATGTGCCAAACTGTAGGGTTGACATTCTGAGCTTCAGTTGAGAAATAAGGTACCTTGGCATCCACTTGATGACTAATGAATGATGCAGGGCCCCCTGTTTATTTGCTTTCTATGGAATCTGATACTGGTTTTCAGTGCCCCTTTCTGGGTCTGATACAGAACTAATTGTTGGCAGATGTGGCAAGTATTGTGAGCCAAGATAGAGTATTTGTTTGCACTGTCTGAGTTTTCAGCCTTAACCAATGTCAGGTCACTACAGCTGGTTTCTATCAAGTTGTGTATACTGTAGACCATCCACCTGACAAAACAAGATTTGCTCCTATGACCTTTATTTGAAAGCTTTAAATATGGGAATTCCACCAAAGTAATGGGGAAGTCATGTTGGAAATTCCTAATAAAATGAATCAGTGGTTTAATTTAATATTTATTTATATGTTCCTTTTAAAATACATTAATTAAAGTTTATAGTTTTAGCTCATCATGAATTTTAATTTTAGACTTAAAATGTATATTAAATTCTTATCCTCTATATAGGCATTACTCATAAAACAAAGCTTATAAACTACTTTTCAGTCTTAGTGAAAAAGTGATTTCACAGTCAAAACTACAGTAAACATCGTGAGTTGGATCCAGCACACTAATTTTGTATTCACATTCCTTTCTTTACTGACAGGGCCTTCAGTTTTCCCTTACATGCCAGAATCAGTATGGTGAATTATTTTTATGACCTTCCTCATTGTTTTAAATAAATAAAAGATTGGCATTTCAGCCAACCTGTTTATATTAAACTACAAATTCCATAAGCCACAGTAGTGTTTGTATTTTCAACTTTCATTCATTTTTTTCCACTGGTGCATGAATTCATTTGATTTGTTTTAACTACCCAAAATATTTTAAGAGTACTGCACTGTGGAGAAGTATTTATTTGAAGTAGCTGTGAATAATTTGCAAACTCTATGATGATAAGTGGTTTTTACTAATGAAGCAGGCTTTTATTCTCTAGTTTTCATGACTCTGCAGGAAATAAAATCTCAAAAAACCTAAGCTTTATTAAAATGAGTCTAGTTTTGATTTACATCTACTCCTTGGGTTGTAATGCATCTAATATAATGTGACTCGAAAGTAATTTTCTCTGTATTTATGCCACCTCTATGGTTACAAGATATTTTACATGGTTGTAGAATAAAACTTGTCTGAATCTGAAAGCCTTATTAATCAGTACATTAAAAAAAAAGTTATGGTTAGAAAAGCACAAAGTAAAAAGAATATCACCCTCAGTTTTGAAAAATTTTGAAAATAAATTTATTTGGGAAAGTTTAAAATATCTTACAATACTAAATATAAGGTGATTATCACCTGTCAGAATGGCTATCATCAATTAATCAGCAAACAGCAAGTGTTGACAAGGATATGGAGAAAAGGGAACACTCATTCACTTTTGGTGGGATCATAAACTGGCGCAGCCACTATTAAAAACATTCTACAGGTTCTTCAAAAACTTACAAATAGAACTACCATATGACCCAGCAATTCTACTACTGCAATATTTATTAGAAAAAATCCAAAACACTAATTTGAAAAGATATTTACAGCCCTATGTTCAGTGCAGGTTATTTAAAATAGCCAAGACATGGAAGCAACCTAAATGTCTATCAATAGTCAAATAAATGAAGAAGATATGGCACATAAATAAAATGGAATATTACTCAGCCATAAAAAAGACTGGAATCTTACCATTTGTGACAACATTGATGTACCTACAGGGTATTATGCTAAGTGAAATAGGTCAGACAGAGAAAGACAAATACTATATGATTTCACTTACATGTGGAATCTAAAAAAATAAAATAAGTGAACAAACAAAACAGAAACAAACCATTAGATACAGACACCAAATTGATAGTTGGCAGAACAGACAGTTGTTGGGGAAATGGGTAAAGAAGAAGAAGGGATTAAGGTGTAACAAATTGGTAGATATAAAAACAATCACAAGGATATAAAGTACAGCATGGGGAATATAGTCAATAATAGTGTAATAACTATGTATAGTGTCAGATGGGAACAACACTTAAATAACTTTGTAACTTGTATAAATGACTAAGCACTATGTTGTATACCCTGAAACTAATATTATGTGTCAACTGTAATCAGTTTTTTCCTTTTATCCTGTTGTTCAAGTATAGTTGTCTCCATTTTTTAAATACACACACTATATATATGTATGCATATATATATATACACATATATATATATATATATATATACACACACATATATGTGACAATCATGAGATAAATAAACTTCCTGCTTTTCCAATGAGGAGATTGAATTAAAGACTTTTGTCAGTGAGTTTGAACATACACATACTTAGAGACTCAGGTTAGGTAGTCAAATGTTTGATTATAATATTTAAGATAATTATTTATTTGCCCACATTTATAAATGTTTATTATATAAATATAATAATTATGAATATTGCTTTATTCATCTCTAATTTCATAAGTATACTTTTCAATTTTTTATATAAACCTTTGACCTTAATCTCTTGGTCATGACTAGAGAAAGTTTTAAAAACTTGTTTAACAAATTTTTCCATAAAATATAATTTTTTACATTTACCTACAGTTGTTTGTAATATCACACTATTTTTTAATTTTTGTATTATTGACCTTGCAAGCTATGTCCCAAGAGACAAGACCCTTGAACTTAACATTAGAATATATTTTTTATTGTTGTCTTGGTTTGTAAACTATAATGTACACCATTATTTTTAAGTTAATTCAACTCATAATGGGGAATAAAACTGCTAAATTTTTGTTCCTTCTTTTATAACAATCCCATCAGTTAACCTCACTGATTCTAAATCTGATAAAGCAAATTGCCAAACAGAACATTGATGATCAAAATAAAATAACTGAGAAAGCATCTATAATATGAGATATTTTGTAAATGCTGAAATGTAAATCAACTAATTCTCTCCTTTTGAAAGAAAATGGGAGGTGAAAATCTCCTTATACCTAAGCATGCATAGTGTATTATTACCAATAATTTCATTATCCACGTATTATTTTAACTTCCTAATAATTGCCAAGATGAGTTACTTCAAATTTTGTTTAAATATATATATTTATATATTTTATAATATTTTTACAATACAAATTTTAATTTTAGATCATCTCAACTCATATATTACTTAGTTTTAAGTGTATTTTATATACAAATGTTATTTTATTTTATTTTTTATTGCTGTCCAATTACAGTTGTCTGCATTTTCTTCCCTCCCCCCCACCCCACCCCAGACAAACCCACCTCCCTCCCCCACCTCCACCCTCCCCCTATGTTTTGTCCATGTGTCCTTTAGAGTAGTTCCTGAAAACCCTTCTCCCCACTATCCCCTCCCCACTCCCCTCTGGTTATTGTTAGATTGCTTCAATGTCTTTGGTTATATTTTGTTTGCTTTTTTCTTCTATTGATTATGTTCCAGTTAAAGGTGAGATCATATGGTATTTGTCCCTCACTGCCTGGCTTATTTCACTTAGCATAATGCTCTCCAGTTCCATCCATGCTGTTGCAAAGGGTATAAGCTCCTTCTTTCTCTCTGCTGCATAGAATTCCATTGTGTAAATATGTGGGGAGAGGGGATTACAGGAACTACTATAAAGGACACATGGACAAAATCAAGGCGGAGAGTGGAGGTGGGAGAGGGAGTGGGGTTCAGCTGGGGTGGGGTGGAGGGATGGGGAGAAAAGGCATACAACTGTAATTGAATAACAATTAAAAAAATTTTAAAAAAGACACATGGACATGACCAAGAGGAGGTGGAATCAAGGGAGGGAGGTGGGGGTGGCTGGGGTGGAGGGGGATTGGTAGGGGGAAAATGCAGACAACTAACTGTACTTGAACAATAGTAATTTTTTTAATGTTTAAATATATACATATTAAATAAATAACAAATGCATTCTTATATTCAATACTCAAAAGGTATTGAAGACATATGGTAAAAGTTTTCCTTTTTTCTCATCTGTCCTTAATTCAGTTCCCTGTCTTGAAAGCTGCCAATATTTGGGTATTTTTTCAGAAATATTTTATACATATATAAATCAGTCTGTATATATTACTTTCTGCTGTTTAAAATATTAATTGTCACAGTCTGTGCATATTAGTCTATACCTGACATTTTACTAACATTATATGTTGGAAATAATTCCATTTTATAGGTTGCTTATAATATTTTGCTCTTACAAATGCTACTGCAACTAAAAATAAAGGACAACTTTCTTTTATTTGTGCTGTTTTGCAAATAAGTATATATACCCGTAGCATAAATTCTTGGAGGTTCAATCCTGTACTTAAAGGTAAGAACATTTGAAAATTTGAGAGAAGTTACCTATGACTTTTTTTCCTAATAAATATTTCCATAAATATTTTAGTACCTTTTCTCTCTCTATAGTAGATAAAATTTCTTGAAGGATTAAGTAGTAGAAGCTATGTTTTAATAAAACAAAATACTGTATAGTTTAATCCCACAAAAATGAAATTGGAATGCATGAACCAGAAAAAAATACAACCATGTCTCTGAATATTTAATAGTTAAGAAATAGCTAGAAGTTATAAGACAGCAATGAGATGGTCAACAGGTGCAATGAGCATTGGCTAATAAGCTTATAGTCAATGGTTTATATGGAGTGAGAATTCATAATTTGAATATATGAGTCAAAAAGTGACTGAAGTATCAGGGGTAGATAATCAACCTGTCCATACTTCAAATCTTACTTAATCATTCAGTATAATTTTAGAGTTTTCATGTAGATGACATCATGTTTTGTCATTGATACAATTTCTTAAGGGCTTACCAAAACAATATCTAAGTGCATAAAGATTCAAATTGGCTAACTGCATGAAAAAAATATAAACATCATTAATCAGAATACTATTTACATCATCAGTTTGGCTATCATAATTCCTGTTGCTAAAGGTAAGCTGCTTGAATTTATACAAGTTTGGGGGGGTTCTTCATGTTATAGTTTAATAGCATAGCTCATATATTATAATATACTGATAACTGCAATCAAGTAATAGAAACACAACTACTTATTTTTTTCTTTTCAAGTACTATATAAAGTAAATTTTAAACAATTAATTTTTAATAATTCATCCTGTTGTGAATATTTATCTCCATGTTGTGCAATAAATTTTATACACAATAATATGCATATTTCTTTTTAATTAACAAATTTAAATTGATCTTTTAAGTCTGTCACCATATACAAAGTACTTAAATAGTTTAGGATTTTTTGAAAGTCAAATGGTCTGTATGTATGGAGAAGGGGAATAAAAGGAGTAACCATGCTCTTTGGATGTTGAACAAAGAACCAGTTAACTAACTGATGTATTCATCCTTTATCAAATACTGCAATACATCATTTGAAAGCATGTACACTTTAAAACCATATCTTCTTATTATAATACTAAGAACACTCCAGTTATTTAAGGAATACATACATGATCAAAAAAAACCCATAAATCCCATGCAGTCTCACCCAACACATGCACTACTAAGCAGTCTGAGTATCATGGTAAATCCCTAGTCCTTCACTTTTTACCTGTCTGAGAGAGACTTTAGTCCTGCTGCTGGTCAGCTAAGTAAATGCTGGACAGAAGAATACACATCATAGACCTCTGTGATCAGAATGAACAAAAAGAGGACAGTCAATGGCTGCTAAAGAAATTCCTCTACCATCTTGCTAAAGATGACATAGGCAAAAAGCCTCTGTTAGCTCAGTTAGCTTATTGAGAACTCTCTTAGCCTTGGCTCTAAGCTTGATCCTTTACCTTTATTTCCTTATCCTCCTTAGGTAACATCTTCCATTAGACCAAAATCTCTGTGTGTTTTTTTTGTTCTATCCTTGATATTTTATTTTACTTCTTTTATATAAAATCTTCTTACTACTTTTTCTTTTGTGAGTGAGCTCTGCCTAGCCATATACAGCTAAAAATGCAGCTTCTAACTCTGGTTGCTTGGCTAAATCTCAGCTTAACCCACAGCTTTTGATTTTGTTATTGTGACACCTTCAACTGGCCAGGGCTAAGCTCTGATTGGACAAAACATTCTGAGCATTCTAGAAAGAAGAGATGTCTTAATAATCCTGGCTGTATGTATTTGGAGCTGATTTAATCAATAAATTACTATAAGGATATTGTAGGGAAACTAAAATTCTGTCAAAAATCTTAGTTGTTTTGTTTTAAAACTTAAATATTGTTCAGATAATTTTTTAGTTTAAAGTGTTCTAAATTAATAAATATATTGGTCAACCACATTATTTTAATGCAGCAGGAGTCATAGTCATCAAGATATGGAATAGTTAGTTACATGAGACTAAGTTCTGCAGAAAAATTAAGTATTTTGAATATGTTTAATAAACATGTAGAGAATGTGAGGTTTGGACTTGAAAAAACAAAATGTAGAAATGTTTTTATACCAATCAATCAAAACTAAGGGTTCTCAAACTTTGTCTTTCCTCTTCTCTTCGATGAAATTCTACTAGATTAGATATTCCACTGTGAATAAGAGGACATTGTAAACATTCAGGGGACTGACCTACTAAATAACTTTTTCCTTTGCTGTTTGGTCCAGAGTCCATGAAAAATCAATGTTCTCTTCTCAGATAACATGCTTATTTTTATCTACATGAAACTCATTAATCTCCTTCCAATTTGGTATTACCTTCTTTATTCCACTATTGTTCCCGAGGTAACGAATGGTATTTTCATAAGTGTGGCTAGTAATCAATATAGACAAGCTCTGCTCATTGATCTGAGGAAGACCTTTGATCTGGAAAATCACCAATTATGGCTGTTTAAAGTAGATTCAATTGGATTAGATAGAACAAAAAAGAACTGGTATCTACAGTGTTCTTTAATAGTTTTAAAACCTAGAAAGACACAAAGTTAAAAATAAGGCCTCTTAAAAGATAAGGGTTAATTTTCATTCTTTCAATTTTAGATGCAGATTATCCAGCACATTCTACTTTATTTCTGAATTTTTTATGGCTATGTAATGTGATACTCTTAAAGGAGACATCCCAGGTATAAGGTAATTGATGCTTTGCAGTGATTTTCTGACAACCTTCAAATCCTAATTAATAAAAATAGACTCAGCTTAAATATTGATATGCTAAGCATTACTCTTATTTTAACTGGGATTTCTGGTCCTAGCAAATTAAGTCTTTAATGGTATGCAGGATACTTGGTTGATGATCTACTATATTTTTAGTGTAATTTCTGGTTATTTTTATTGTCAGGCTGTGACCAAATTTGAATTAGAAATAAGAATGTGGATTTTTTCTTGACCACATGAAACTATTCCACTGAGTACAATCTACATTACTTAATATACAATGGTCTATACTACTTTGAAGACTAAGAATTATGAAATATACTAAGAGAAGAAAGGTAGAGAGCCCAACTGTGTATTTCTTTCTAGATCATTCATGTATCTGTGGAATCCTAAATTCTGGTAAAGATCTAAAGTTCTAAAAGCTACCTAACTTGTGGTTTACAGCACAAGTTATAGAATAGTGAGACCTGGATTCAGATCCCAACTCAACTCAACTCACTTACTTTGCTCTCTATGCAACTTGAAAGATTATTTAATCGTTTTTTCTTCTAGTTTCCTTGTGCATAATAATAGTACCTACTTCATAGATTGTGAGTTTCAAAGAAATTAATACTTAATAATGTCAATACTTAATATTTATAATTCTTATTTATTATGCAACTACTGTATGATAAGTAATGTTCTATACACTTAAAATCATTTAATCCAGCAACAACTGTATGAATTATGTACTCTTTCTCCATTTTATAGTCAAGGAAATAACTATAGAGAATTTAAAGTTATAAGCTAAAAGTCATAAACTGGTAAATTATCGAGTATTAAATATAAGTAGTCTAATTTCAGAGTGTTCCCTCCTAACTTCTACTAGACTCGTGCAAAACATTTAGCATAGAAACTAACACATAATAAGGTCTTAATAAATGATACTGCATGTTAACATATGTATATAATAAATATCCCAAATTCCAGAAACTATTTAACTTTTAGAAGTAAAGGAAAATAATATCATCCCTAGCCTTAAAATAATAGTTTTATTTTTCTATAAGAAAGAACACAGCAGCAAATTCCAAAAGTCCAAAGCTCTCATTGAAATGTTTATTGTGAACTAATTTGTGAGGCAGATAAATTGCCTTTGATGCTGTTATTCATCTCTATCAATATTCCCATTTCCTAATGTGTCTCCTTTCCCCCTAAATATTTACCTTCTTTCTAATCTTTCCCTTTGACTAGAGATCAGATATTTTTTGATAAAGTGTTAAGAGATACTATATATTGTTTTTTTAGCCCTCAGCATCCATTAATCTTTTTTTTTTTAATTTTGTTCAAACTTCCTTCAGAAAGAATATCCTCTCCCACTCTCTTAGTTTCTGGGCTTGTCTAACTGTGTTGACTACTACTCCATGCTCCAGGGGTAACTGCAACATTTCAGAACAGACATAGCATGTGAACCAATGAGAGGTTTGAGAATGGGTATGTGAGCTAATCACAGCAAGTGAGATTGTGCTTGAATATCTGGAAACAAATAGGTTTGTTTTCCTTTTTTACTAGCCTTGAAGTTGTGGGAATGTAAAATTTAGAGCTACTATGCCATGAGTAATCATCAAGAGGTACGTTTCTGAGTTTGGAGTCAATGTAGAAGATATAGAGACAGATAAACTGGTCCTGGCAGTATCATTTAAGCCCCTGCCTCAAGCTGTGATTAGCGTTAGTTCTTATATACATTTTCATTATGTGATCCAGTAAGTTTTCCTTATGCTTAAGCCAGTTAAGATTTCTTTCACTTCCAACTGAAAGAGTTTTGACTGAGACAGTTTCTTATGCTATAATAAAAAATATTTAATATTCAAAAAGATGAAGTTAGTAGTGGATAGTTTTTGGGGGGAATGCATGTTGGAGCCTTATAGGATAATTATGAAGGTAGCAATACTAATAAAATGAATGATCCCTTTCTCCAACTTTCATTTGGTCAGAATCCATTTCAAGAATTTCTTCATATCAATAAGTCATCCTCAGAGCTTCTGCAGGCTTCTCGTTATTGTTCCCTGGGGCTCAGTGGTAGTAAAAGAAGTACAATTTTATCCTTGGAGACTTTATATCTTGCTCATTCTCAGGGCTCACACTTTTAAGGGGATATCTTTAAAGTACATCAAATGTTCCTTTTGATGTTATTGGCTACCCATTACCTGGAAAACTTCATGGTTTTAAGACTAGACAGTTTTCTTCCTGGCTATATCCCCTGGATCTAGAACATAGGAAGATTAAAATATTCTGTAACTGTTTTAGGACATATGTGGGCAGATACAGAAAGACAATAAAAGTTCCAAGGGAAGATTAAAAGTCATTTACTGAGGACTGTAGAGGAAAGGGATGGGAAGAATCTAGGCTCTTACCGATAGCATTTGGCTAATAAATTAACATAGAACTGCTCAACTGCTGGACTTTTGATTCTGCGGGTGCAGTGGACATTTTGACAATGTTTTCATTTTGACTATCCAAAAATTCAATCCCCATTCTCTACTAGGATATCATTATGCTTATTAGGCAGTGCCATCCCTGCATTATAAAACAATAGTTACCAGATACTTACTTTTCCATTTTCCCTACAGTTCAGGCATAGGAACACAAGCTAGATCCTGTGCCCAATTTTAATAAGAGCCAATGACATGAAAGAGCACAAACCATGAGGAAGCACTTCAAACGAGGCTAGTGGAACCAGCAGTGGATATATCCACTTTTCCAGAGACAGCAGTATCCCAGGTTCACACTATTAATAAAAGTTATACACTTCCCATGCACAGGAGTGATGACAATGGTGTTCTCATTGGACAGGCTTTACAAGATAATTTTAGTTTTGTTCTTGGTTACATAACCTCCATGCTTATTTTTCTGATCAATCCAGAGATTCTGAGTCATCCATTTAAGATTTTAAATCACCTGAGTTGATTTCTATTTCCCACGACTCAGAACCTTGTGTGATATAGAGAGATAAAGCATTCATTAATGTTATTTTAAAATTGTTAAGCAGTTGGCTTCTGGTTGTTTTTGCAGCTAAATAAATTTTCCAAATTTTTCAACTAATACATTGATAATCATGATTCTCTGATATCAACAAGGCACATGCTGTTGTAGTTACTAAGAATCGAATATAGAAATCCTGATGAGGAAACAAGCTTTTTAGTTTTGGTAGCAAAAATAAATAGATGATAGATAGATAAACAGATTGCTAATTTTTTTCCACACAGATGGTCACCAGGTTTACTTACACAATGGTATCTTAAGAAGAAGTCTTAATATAGTTTTTATACAATGGAAGAGCTATGTATTGTCACCTTCTTTCAATGTCTTATCTAGAAAGACTAAATGCTCCTGGTTATAGCATGTCTGTAATGAGTTCTTTTATTTTATTCTAATTTTGAGGCACTGCACTCCCAGGCTTAACCAAGGGCTAAAATTGAGTATTGAAATCCCACTGATCAATTCCGGTTGATCAGAAAACACACTGAGCTCCCCCAAATGACTTATTTTTCTACGTTTAAAACACAGAAGTGAGTGAACCCAGGGTAAGTAATACTTTCTGTTCTCTTTTAATTATTAGAATGCAGAGCCTGGGTTTAACAATGACACTGCACAGCTGATGCAACACTAGAGAACTAAGGGCAAGAACTTACGCATCAGTGAAAAAGACAGCACTTGCCACACTCTTCACACATAAAATTGCACTGTTGTTTTTCCTGAGCCTCACAATTCAAGCTCAGACTCTTTTTGTTAATACAACCTTTTCTGAAACAGAGGTACTCTATTTGTCTTATCTGACTCTTTTCTATATTGTAATTCACTTGCCCTGGTCATGTGGCTTATAAGTGAAGTGATATATATAGTCACCTTTCAGCATTATGCCCACAGACTTATGTCTGGTATTTATAACAAAAGATGCCACTGGATACTCAGTTAACTTTTTCTCTCCTTCATTGGATGTAGCTCATTGTTTTCACTGTAAAAATGATTTCTAGACTATATTTCTCCAAATTTGGAACTATACAATTTTGCAAATGGAAAGTTCCTTTTGAAATGTGTAGGGACCTTATATCTGTACATGAAATAGTACTTGGGACCACCTTGTCATATTTTCCCCCTTGTGAATTGCTATAATTTCAGAAGTATTACTTATAGTTGTAAATTAAGATGTTTATTAATTTTCATAAGAAAACTACAATTTCTTATGAAATGTTTATTATAGTTATTAATATAGAAGTTTAGAATTTTCTTCTTCATTTTCACTGTTTTCTAATATAATTTCTATCACTATTTAGTACCTAAGGAAATCCCAGAAAAAAAATGGTAACTACAGTAATGTAAAATGAAGAAAACATCTTGCCTTTCCTTAGAGCTACATTGATTTTAAATGCATCATTGACAATATCACAGTCATTCATAGTATTACACTTTATTCAGGTGGCAGGTACTACTTAAAAATGCAGAGCTCATTTGAGGGCTTCTTTTTTTCCTTTTCTTTTCTTTCAGTATCACAAAACTCTTCTATTCCATTAAAACAATGAATTAGAAAAATTATGAAAAACAGCCTGGAGCTGCCTATTTTGTTCTTTAACATATAATACTTCTATTGAGGGCTTGAAATAGAATATATTCATGTGTCAGGTGTATGGAATTGGACTACCATCACTTTGAAAAATTATGTATTTTTCATTACTCTTCTGCCTATACAGAGATGAGTTCTTGAGATAAAATAGTTATGATGTTAGAAGGCACATTTATAAAATATTTCTTTTGATTATAAAAATTCATTTATAAAAGTTTAAATATAATTTATAGTTTATACATATACACAGCATACATGCGTAATAAAGGTATAGGAATTATGGACCATATACTTCAGAAAAGTAAGAAATAAAATTGTGCACCTTTATTTAACATTTTAATGCAAAAGACAAAAGACTGAGTTATTACTTTATTACACAAAAATTGTATTATCTAGTATAGGGGTTGACAAATTGAGGCCCACGGCCATGCCTCTGGTGTTTGCAAATGCACTTTTATTGAAACACAGTCATGTGCATTCATTTAACTATTGTTTATGGCTGCATCCCCCTACAATGGCAGGTATTTGCAATAGAGACTAAAAGGCCTACAAACCCTAAACTATTTATCTGACCATTTAAAGAAAGAGTTTGCTGACCTTTCATCCAACATATATATTTGTAAACCAACATTCCCCAAATTAAGAGGTTGAATGTGGTAGCTGTCACATTTTCTAGTAGTAAATTATACATATATCTTTTCTGGGCTTTTTCTAGGTACTGAATAGTGAAAGAACTCATCTTAGAAAGCAGTGGCAATAAAGAAGAAAATTCTGAGCTTCAATTTTGTAATTGTCATTATTATATTAATAACTAATAAACAGGCATAAGACTCAGGAACTAAAGCCCATGTGTAAAAGAGAAACATTATATCTCAGAATGCCTCAGCCACAGTATAAACTTCCGCCACTTGAGATCTACTGTAGGAAATGTTCTATTAGACACTAAAGGAGTTATTCATCATCCCTACAATCTTACTTCATACAGTAGAGAGCACAAAGTGTCAGCCATTACACCAAAAACCTTATTCTAATATAAAAAGGCAACAAGACCTGTGCAAACTAATAGGAGGCCTACAGACTGCTCTTTCTTAAAACTGTCTTTTCCTGAAGGGATGTATCCAAGGAACCAAGGGAAAGTGAGGGTATTTTTGCAGTTAGCCTGCTTTTTGCTTTCATACTTTGGTTTGATTCTGTTCATCCCATGAGTTTTTTAATTAATCAAGAGTTTAACACCACACCATTAAAATAATCTTTTGGTTTTAGCTCTTATGCAAGAGCTAAAACACACCTTCACCCTTAAAAAACTAGCTCCATTAGTTATGATTTTACATTTGCTTTTCTGTCACTGATTATTTGAAATATAATCACTAATTATTTCCACCTCTTTACATACAATGTTTTAAACTTCATGTCTTGGAATTGTTCAGATTTTTTTTCTAATAGTCACTGATCTCCATATGGTCTACTTAATAGTTATTGAGGAATATAGTCATTCTTTTTATAAAGAAATTCTCCTTCTATTAGGTCTCTATGTCTCCAATGAGAGCATGAAATTTGCAAGAATATAATATTGCTATTTTCAATATGTAACAGTCTTTTATGGTTAAAAATCTAATCTCTCTGTTTCTTTAACCTCATAACCTTATACCTCAACTTTGAGACTGTGCTCCATTTAAAAATGCAAATGTTATTTAGTGCATATAAGAAAGTTCATCTCTGTTTGAAAATTGCATATAAATAACTCCAGAGGACTGGAAAGAAGCCTAGGCTAGAATCATTGCATAAGGATTAGATCTGTATTATATTAACCTCAGAAGGAGGGAATTTCATGAATTAACATATAGAGACCTAGTGAGGAGGTTTGAGCTATAATTTATAAACAACACAGTTGTTAGCCAGTAAATGAAGCTCATGTTGAAAGATCTTTTTTTCACTATTGTCTCCATGAATTTTAAGTATCATACTAGTTATTCAATATCAATACAGTCAAGTAATTAAAACAAAATGAAGTTTCTGCTTCTGCTCTGTAATACTGAGAAAGCTGATGACTTGAATCCGGGGTCTAATATTCATCCTGTTACATTTCTCCTGAAATGACCAAAGGAATATAAAAACAGCTACTAATCTGCATCAGTTAAAGGCACAGAGAAGAGTTATCATTTCCATTGTCAGAAGTAGCCATGGATTTATGCCAAATTAGGTGCAGTGGAAATGACAAGGCCCCAAGGCCAGCTCAAAACCCACCTCTGGATAAAGGGGTTCAGACTCTCAGGAAGTAATCAGAACATGGGCTGGCAGACCCCTGACACCTTTTCAATTGGAAGCATAATCATTGGAGGTAAGGATTATTGATGGGCAATGTGAGGGTTTCAATGTGGAATCATTTTTATTATTTCAGATAATGAACATTTCCAATCAGGTGTTTTGGGGAGGGCCCAGCGTTTCCTTGTTTTCCTAACAGAAATTAATAATAATAATAATAATAATAATACTCAATTTTATAGTGAGTTTTTCACATGCCACATACTTTCCTAAATTCTTCACAGGAATTATCACACTTGATTCTCCCAGTTACCAATTTCATAAGTGAGTAAACTAAGGTACAGAAAGCATAAGTATGAGTAATTTATCCAAGATCAAATAATAAGTGAAGGAAACAAGATTTACACTCTGGCAATCTGATTTGAGATAACACCTTTATATATGGTCCTGTAGAGTCAACAGTGCCATCGGCTATCTTGGCTTCTCAATAATACACAAGAAATGCCGATGGATATGCAATGGCTAGGTTTGCCAGATGTAGCAAACAAAGTATGGGATGCTCATGAAAGAGCAGCCTCACAATATCCCTGGTTCTCGAGATTAGGCAGAAAGACCACAACCCTTCATCCTGATCTACCATCTTCATCAAATAAAGAAGAAACTGCACAAAGGGTTACTTCCTCTTCTGAAAAGTTCTGTATTTGAGCTTGCCCTTCACTTCTCTCAGAAAGCAAGGTTTTTATATTACTAATGTCTGTTTGCATTTACCAGCCCTCCAGTTGAATATTTCACAGCAGAAATCTAAGAACAACTGAGAAAGTAATGCAAGGACCCAAAAGGATAAGCTGTTTATTGGCAGACTGCCAGTTGGATTTATCTCTCTTCTTTCAAGAATAAATTAATAAATAAAAATCTAAGTGAAAAATTGTCAAGAAATTCCGCAATGTGAAAGAAAGTGTTCATTAAGGAGTGTTCACTTTTAGTTTTTTTAATCTAGAGAAAGTAGAAGTGTTTGATAGTGTCTACTTTGAACTATCAAAAATTCAATAAAACCAAGCATTAGTTGATCTACTATGGGTGTGACATGCTCTGGTGCTATGAACTGAAACAAAGTCCATGCTACCAAAAAAAAATTTGTTAACTGTAATTGAAAAATTAAAAGTTATTTAAAAATCTTTGTATAACATACAGATGATGTATTATAGAATTATATACCTGAAACCTATATAATTTTATTAAACACTGTCACCCCAATAAACTCAATAAAAAATTTAAAAGATAAAATTTAAAAAACATAGTATAATACAAAAATCTTTGTAAAATAAATGAAATGTTAGGTAATGACATTTACAAATGAATCAATCAATCAATCAATCAATGAGTCAACCAAGTGAAAAACAAACAAGTAACTATATAGAAAGAATGAATTTGCATTTTATTTTCATTCCCAACTCATGTACGGTGCCTGGAAAGCTTTAAACAACATTCCCTAGACTCTTTTACAGCTTAAATTCTGAATAGCACTGGGTAAAATTTAAAGTAAAAAAAGTAGCAGTTGCCTCAATTCTACTGAAGCCAAGTCCATGATATATATTGACAACAGCATTAATAGACAGTGTCTAGTGTCTGGTAAATATTTTTGTAGATGTTGAGAGGCAGGGTGTGATGTATTTATTTTCTTTAACAGTTCTATGAACTACATGAGACATTATACTGTATCTCTTTGTCTTTAACTACCTGGAATTCTATTCCACTCTCCACCCTTTACTATGGGGAATGGATCACTTGTAGAGCAACCAATTTCAGAATATGGCAGTATGGGATTGGTTTCCTAACCTAGTTGCATTTGAATGCAGCAATGATCTTGTTAGCCTTTGATGGTAGACACATAGCAGCAAAGAATTACTTAAATCATCACCATCATCAAAGGAAAGTTTGAGCCTTTGTTGTTGGTTGTGGGACTCATCAAACTACAGAAGCATTACCAAGATGGCCCAGTCAGCAATTGGGACAGGTTGATTATATTCAATCTCCCCTATACAGAAGAGAAGGTGTGTGTAAAGACTAGTGAGTGCACTTGACTTAATATTTTAATTTTATTTTTCAATTACAGTTTACATTCAATATTATTTTGTATTAATTTCAGGTGTATGGCACAGTGTTTAAACAAATACTTTACAAAGTATCCCCCCTAATATTTCTAATACCCACTTAGTACCATACACAGTTATTACAATATTATTGACTAAAATCCATATCTGTACTTCACATCCCCATGACTATTTTGAAACTACTAATTTGTACTTTTTAATCCTTCAATTTTTCCAGCTAGTCCCTCAACTTCTCTAACCTCTCACAACCATCAGTCTGTTCTCTGTATCTATGAGTCCGTTTCAGGTTTGTTTGTTCATTTATTTTGTTCTATAGATTCCACATATAAGTGAAATCATATGGTATTTGTACATTTTCAACTGACTTATTATACTTAGCACAATACCCCCTATTGTCCATTCAAGCTGTTGCAAATGGTAAAATCCCATTCTTTTTTCTTTTTTATGGTCAAGTAATATTCCATTGTATATATATACCACTTCTTCTTTAACCAGTCATCTACTGGTGGGCACCTTGGTTGCTTCCATATCTTGACTGTTGTAAATAAGGCTACAATGAATATAGAATTGCATATATTCCCTCAAATTAGATTTATTTTTTTATTTCTTTAGATATATACCCAGTAGTAGAATCACTGGGTCATGAGGCAATTCCATTTTTAATTTTTTGAGGAAGCTTCATATTGTTCTTCATAGTGACTACACCAATCTGCATTACCACCAGCAGTGCACAAGGTTTCCCTTTCTCCAATCCTTGCCAGCACTTGTTGTTTGTTGATTTATTGATGATAATCATTCTGAAAAGTGAAAGATGATATTTCATTGTGGTTTTAATTTGCATTTTTCTGATGATTAGTGATGCAGAGCATCTTTTCATATGCCTACTGAGCATCTGTATGTCCTCTTTGGATAAGTGTCTATTCATGTCCTCTGCTCACTTTTAACTGTGAGTTTGAATTATGGTATTGAGTTGTATCAGTTCTTTATAAATTTTAGATATTAAACCCTTATGGGATGTATTGGCGAATATCTTCACCCAATCAGTAGGTTGTTTTTCCTTTTGTTGATGATTTCCTTTGCTGTGCAAAAACCTTATAGTTTAATATAGTCCCAATTTTTATTTTTTCTTTTGTTTCTTGCTCAAAGAGCTATATCAGAAAAAAATGTTACTGAGAGAAACGTTCAAGATTTTAGTGCCTATATTCCTTTTAGGAGTTTTACAGTTTTGAGTTTTTCATTTAACTCTTTAATACATTTTGATATAAAGAAGTGGCCTAGTTCCATTTTTTGCATGTATCTGCTCATTTTTCCCATCACCATTTATTGATTAGTCTGTCTTTACCTTGTTGTATATTTTTGCATCCTTTGTCATAGATTAATTGAACATGTAGGTGTGGGTTTGTTTCTGGGCTCTCTATTTGGTTTCATTGATCTGTGTGCCTCTATTTATGCCACTGCCACATTGTTTTTATTAGTGTAGCTTTGTAATACAGTTTGATACTAGGTTGTGTAATACTTCCCACTTTGTTCTTCTTTTTTAAGATTGTTGTCACTCTATAGGGTTTTCTGTGTTTCCACAAAAATGTTTGAATTATTTATTCTAGTTCTGTGAATAAACACATTAGTATTTTGATAGGAATCACATTTAATTTATAGCTTGCTTTGGGTAGTATAGGCATTACAATAATGTTAATTTTTCCTGTCCATGAGCACAGTACATGCTCCATTTATTTGCATATTCTTTGATTTCTTTCTTCAATGTCTTAACATTTTCTGAGTACAGGTCTTTTACCTACTCAGTTAAATTTATTCCTGGGTATTTTTGGATGTAATTGTAAATGGAATTGTTTTCTCAGTGTCACTTTTTGGTAGTTGTGAATAAAATGCAACAGATTTTCTGTGAATAAAAATGCAACAGATTTCTGAATATTTATTTTGCATCTTGCTATTTTGTTGAATTCATTTATCAGTTCTGGTATTATGTTTGTTGAATACTTAGGACTTTCTATATGAAGTATAATGTACTCTGCAAATATCATAGCCTTTGTTTTAAAGTTTATTTTGTCTAAGTATTGATACCCTAGCGTTTTTTAATTTACATTTACATAAAACAGATATTTTTATCCCTTTACTTCTAGTCAGTATGTGTATTTCAATCTAAGGTGTGTCTCTTGTAGATAGCACATATAAGGTCTTGTTTTCTTACCTATTCAACCTCCTTATTTTTTATTGGAGCATCTAATCCATTTACATTTAATGTGATTACTGATAGTTATGTGTTTAGTGCCATTTTATTCTTTACAACTATATTATTATTTTTCTCTTTCTTCTTCTTAAAGAAAGTCCTTTATCATTTCTTTTAATGAACTCCTGTAGCAATTTCTTGTCTGGAAAAGTCTTTACTTCACCTTCAATTTTAAATAATAGCCTTGCTGGGTAGAGTAGTCTTGGTTGTGACTCCAGCACAGTTGATGTTAGACATTGTATGTGACAAGCCCTGGGCTATGTTTTCACCTACAGTATGTAGCTGCCTTTGCTGGGCCTTTGTGTGTATGTCAGGGGCCAACCTACACACCAAGGCTGGCTTCCACCAACATTGAGTCCAAGCCAAGTCAGCAAGAAGCCCAAGACATCCTGAGATCCACTTCAGCCTGCTAGTTGCCTGTTAGACTCAATCCCTGAAAGTGCCTCTGTTGGTATGTGATTTGTGTGAGGTAGGTACTCAGTGAGTCGTCAGGAAGCACTAGTAGTATTTACTAAGTTTATATAGATTTAAGCTCCATACCAGTGCTGGGTCTGAGGCTATTCAGCAAATGTTTTAGGGTATACCACGGCCAGACACCACCCACCTGGGGCCCAAGCGAAACTGGGTATCAGAGAATCTTTAATATGAGGCCCAAACAGACCAATATTTGGTCATGTGAAGGGAGGACTCTGCACAGAAATCATCGTGTCAGTTAGGCATACAAGGGAAAAATGGCCTTGTCATAAAGCCACACAACTCAGTCTCTTTTCACTTCTGCCTAGACCTCCTTGAGAGCCTTTCAAGAAAGTCCACACTTGGGGTCCAGGCTGGAGGCAGCCAGATGATTCTTCTTCTGTGAGAAAATTCTGCAAAGCAGGGCCACTAGGAGTCAGGAGGGTGGAGCTAGTGGATTGTGCAATAGGGGAGTGGTGCCAGGCCTGTGCTGAGATGGAGAAAATGGCCCCATCTCAAAGCCACACAACTCAGTCTCTGACAGCCCCTGAATCTTCCTTGCCCTAATCAAGATCCCTCCAAGAAAGTCTACACCACATGCCCAGGCAGTTGAGTTCAATTGCCTGGGCATGTGGTGTAGACTCAGCTCCATGTGAGCTCTGCAGGGTGGGGCAACATGTACTCAGGAGGATTGGACTAGTGCATTTTCCAAGTCTGATGCCACATGGAGGAGAGTGCTTGACCCAGGAAAGATGGCAACAATAAGTGGCATGGGAGAGGATTCATCACAGGGACCCTGGAAGGTGACCCTTCAGTTCTCTTCCTGGAGGTACAAAACCAGTCTTTGGTCTGCACAACTGTTGTCTGCTTCAATCTGTCCTCCTATTGTCAGAGCCTGAGGTGAGTGGCCAAAACAAGATTTTGTGTACTGGCCCTTTACGTTGGTACCAAGGATTCTAGCAGACTTCCATCTGCCCTTGGCAGATAGAATCCCTGCTGATTTTCAAGCCAGATATTATGTGGGCTATTTTTCCTGGCTCTGGTATCCCAGACTGGGGACCCCAGAGTAGAGTTGAGAATTCTCTCTTCTCTAAGGGAGCATTTGCCGCTGAGATATACCTCCAGGTTCTCAGTTGCCACATGTGGCTGCAAGGCCAGCTCTTTTTGTATCTCTGCCCATCTTACAAGTCTCAATGTACCTTCTTCTGTAAATACTTCCCCTTTAAGGCTGCTGTTCAGCCAGTCTTCACTTGGTTATTCAGGTTGATTGATCTATAATTTAGCTGTAATTTCCTGGGAGGAGGTGTGTGTAACTTCTACCTATTCCACTGCCATCTTGGAATCCCTCTGTACTCAATAAATTTGGTTGTGGATTTGCCTTCACTGCCTACTTTGTAAAACAACATTTTGGACTAACTAAATAGTTTATTTCTTTCATGGTATTACCACACAACACAACTGACTGACTATAAAATTCATTATATGAAGGAAATAAGAGAGACAGTGGGATCACTCTCAATGAGTTCATTATTTCTTAGCATGTACTCAGAAATAATGGCCTTTTGTAAAGATAGGATGGACTATTAAACACTGTAAGTCAATACCTGTCTTAGATAGGATGTTTCCCTACATGATGATATATGCTTTCAGCTAGAATATGATATGTAGGTCTTTTTCTCTCAGTGGGAACATACTGGTCTAAGCATGAAGAAGCAGAAGTGCTAATGCCACACTTCTTTTAGTACATTTAATGACCCACTTACAGTATATTTTTCTCTCATTTTTATGACTTTGCTTCTGATGGTGTAGAGGTCTTGATACTCAAGGGATGAATACTTCTACCAGGAACACATTGATGGTTTTTGATTTGAAAGTTGAACCTGCCACCTTTCAATACTGAGCTACTCATGCCATTAGGCCAACATACAGAGAGAGGATTTTTGTGTCTTCTGGAGTTACTGATCCTAAAAATGAAGGGGAAAGAGGGTTGTTGTTTCCATGTAGGTTATAAAGAAACATGTCTACTAATCAGGAAATACTCTAGAACATAGAACAAATCTGTCATGTTCACCTAAAAGATTTAGTAGGATAGCACATAGGTTCAATAAAGACTTAGAAACTTGTTGTCGCAAAGGGTATAAGCTCCTTTCTCTCTGCTCTGTAGAATTCCATTGTGTAAATGTACCATAGTTTTTTGATCCACTCATTTGCTGATGGGCATTTAGGTTGATTCCAGTATTTGGCTATTGGAGGGATGGGGAGAAAATGCAGACAACTGGAATCGAATAACAATAAAATTTTTAAAAAATGATTTAGAAACCACAGTTGTGAAGGTTTGAGTCACTTCATCAGGTAAAAATTCCCAACTCATTTGACATGCTGCCAAAAAAAATGCTGGGGAAGGGTTTTGAAAGGAAGGAGGTAATAAATAATAATTATGACCTTGTGATCAATTACAAAGGTAAATACTAAAATAGCTATTCATATTGTCTTCCATGTGTACTTACTTCTATAGCATTTTTAATAAACAACTTATTTTACTCATAATTCTCTCCTGTCATTTTACATGTGGCATGTTAATGTTAGTTTACTTTGCAATTTTGTCCATAAGATAAAGAATATGAAATTAAAGCTATAATTGATCATAAGAAGAAATAAACATCAATGATTTTTATATGTGGTAACTAAGGGGATTTTAGACCTCTTTTTTTAAAAGACAAGATGAAAGCATTTTTATTTGTACTTTGAAAACTGCATCATAGCAGATATTATCGAAAACTGCCTTATTGCTGTTTCATAGCTGCCATCTGAAAGGTTATATTGGAAAGAAGGATTTCAATGAAGTTGAGTATCCAAGGCAGTATATTAAGGTAGATATGGTGGTTTAGTACTCAGCATCCATCTAGGTGCCTCTCAAAGCAGCTTCCAATAATGAAGATACTAGAAAAATACACAACACGCACATTTTTTCAAGATCTTGCTACAGCCTGGATGTCAGATACAGTCTGATGAAATTTTGAAGGTGGAAGTGAAACAAAAGATTTCTCTGTTTCTATTAGCAATCATGATCAAAGAGGTGTGTGATTTCTTTTTTGATGTACCATTAATAAAGATCCCAGTGCCTGGTCACCAGAATCATGGATGTCATGTCAGGATTGAGGCAACTGTTCTGATATACAGATTACAACAGGCATAGTATTGGTTTGGAACCGAGAGCTAGGTGATTTTCTTGCTTTTCTTAATTTTATTTTAATGTAGGCAAAGTTATTATTCTTTTTATTTTTTTATATTACTTCATTGTTGTTCAATTACAGTTGTCCGCATTCCCCCCACCATCCCCCTAAACCCAGCCAACCCCACCCCCTTCTTTTGCTTCTACTCTCCCCCTTGGTTTTGTCCAAGTGTCCTTCATAGTAGTTCCTGAAAACCCTCCCCACCATTATTCTCTCCCTCTTCACCTCTGGCTATTGTTAAATTGTTCTTAATTTCACTGTCTCTGGTTATATTTTCTTTCCTTTGTTCTTTTGTTGATTATGTTCCAGTGATAGGTGAGATCATGTGGTATTTGTCCCTCACCACTTGGCTTATTTCACTTAGCATAATGCTCTGCAGTTCCATCCATGCTGTCGCAAAGGGTATAAGATCCATCTTTCTCTCTGATGTATAGTATTCCACTGTGTAAATGTACCACATTTTTTTATCCACTCATTTACTGATGGGCACTTAGGTTGCTTCCAGTACTTGGCTATTGTAAATTGTGCTGCTATGAACATTGGGGTGCACGGGTTCTTTTGGATTGGTGTTTCAGGGTTCTTAGGATATAATCCCAGCAGCGGAATTGCTGGGTCAAAGGGCAGTTCAATTTTTAGTTCTCTGAGGAAATTCCATACTGTTTTCTACAGTGGCTACACCAGTCTGCATTTCCACCAACAATGCACTAGGGTTCCCTTTTCTCCACATCCTCTCCAACACTTGTTTGTTGCCTTGTTTATGATGGCCATTCTTACCTGGGTGAAATGGTATCTCATTTTGTTTTCAATTTGCATCTCCTTGATGGCTAGTGATGCTGAGCATCTTTTCATAGTATTGGAGTCCTCTTTATGTCCTCCTTGGAGAAGTGTCTTTTCAATATTTTTGCTCTTTTTTTAATTGGGTTTTTTGTCTTCCAGGAGTGCAGTCATGTCACTTACTTATATATTTTGGAGATCAAACCCTTGTCTGAGGTATCATTGGCAAGTATTTTTTCCCATATAGGTGGCTCTTTTTTCATTTTAGTGCTGTTTTCTTTACCCATGCAGAAGCTTTTTAATTTGATGAGGTCACATTTGTTTATTCTTTAATTTATGTCCCTTGCTTTAGGGGACATATCAGTGAAGATGTTGATGTGTGGAATGCCTGAGATTTTCCTGCCAATGTTTTCCTGTAGGACTTTTATGGTGTTATGACTTATATTTAAGTCTTTTATCCACCTTGAATTTATTTTTCTGTGTAGTGTAAGTTTTTGATCGAGTTTCATTTATTTGCATGTATGTGTCCAGATCTCCCAACACCATTTGTTGAAGAGGCTATTTTTACTCCATTTTAAGCTGCTGCCCCTTTTGTCAAATATTAATGGCCACAGAGACTTGGGTTTATTTCTGGTCTCTCTGTTCTGTTCCATTGGTCTATGTGCCTGTTCTTACGCCAGTACCAGGCTGTTTTGATTATTGTGGCCTTGTAATACAGTTTGATATCAGGTATTGTGATCCCTCCTGCTTTGTTATTCTTTCTCAAATTTTCTGCAGCTATTGGGGGTAGCTTATGGTTCCATATAATTTTCTGACATGTTTATTCTATATCTGTGAAATATGTCATGGGTACTCTAATAGGGATTTCATTGAATCTGTAAACCACTTTGGGTACTATAGCCATTTTGATGATGTTAATTCTTCCACTCCATGAGCATGGTACATGCTTACATTTGCTTGAGTCCTCCTTAATTTCTTTCTTCAGTGTGGTGTAGTTTTCTGAGTACAGGTCTTTTACCACCTCAGTTAGGTTTATTCCTAGGTACTTTATTTTTCTTGTTGCTATATGAAATGGGAATTTTTTCCTGAATTCTGTTTATGATATTTTATTGTTGACATACAAAAATGTCTTTAATTTCTGAATTTTGACTTTGTGTTCTTCTGTTTTGCCAAAATTATTTATTACATCAAGTACTCTTTTCGTTGTGTATAGGATTTTCTATGTACACTATCTTGTCATCTGCAGCCAATAACAGTTTTACTTTTTCCTTTCAATTTGCATTCCTTTTATTTATTTTTCTTGTCTCATTGCTTCCAATACTATGTTGAATAAGAGTGGTACAATCAGTCATCGTTGTTCTATTCCTGATCTTAGTGGGAAAGCTCTAAGTTTTTGCCCATTGGGTATGATGTTGGCTGTAGGTCTCCCATATATAGCCTTTATCATGTTGAGGAATGCTCCCTCTATCCTTACTTTGCTAAGTGTTTTTACCATAAATGCGTGCTGCACCTGATCAAATGTTTTCTCCGCATCTATTGATATGATCATGTGATTTTTGTCTTTTGTTTTGTTCATGTGATGTATTATGTTTATCGACTTGCAAATATTGTACCATTCTTGCATCCCTGGGGTGAATCCCACTTGATCATGGTTAATGATCTTTTTAACATATTGCTGAATGAAATTTGCCAATATTTTGTTGATGGTTTTAGCATGTATGTTCATCAGCCATATTGGCCTGAGGTTTTCTTTCTTTATTAAATCTTTATCTGGTTTTGGAATTAGGATGATGCTGCCTTCATGAAAAGAGTTTCAGGGTCTACCATATTTTTGAATTTTTTGGAATGATCTGTGAAGGATGGAGGTTACCTCTTCCTTAAATGCTTTGTAATATTCTCCTGTAAAACTATCTGGTCCACGGCTTTTGTGTGTTGGATGCTTTTTATTACTTCAAAATTAATGCTCCAGGAGTTCTGGGAAGATGGTGGCGAGATAGGTGGGGGCAGAGTCCACTTCCACTCAACACCAGTGAAATACCTAGGTGATCTGAGGAACAGAGCAAACAGCCAACGGTATTCCAGCATATATGAAGATCAGAGACCAAAGATAGAGGACATTGCACAATGGAATTCTACACAGCAGAGAGAAAGAAGGAGCTTATACACTTTGCAACAGCATGGATGGAACTGGAGAGCATTGTGCTAAGTGAAATAAGCCAGGCAGTGAGGGACAAATACCATATGATCTCACCTTTAACTGGAACATAAGCAATAGAAGACAAAAGCAAACAAAATATAACCAGAGACATTGAAGTTAAGAACAATATAACAATAGGCAGGGGGGAGTGGGGTGGTGACAATGGGAAGAGGGGATTACAGGAACTACTATAAAGGACACATGGACAAAATCAAGGGGGAGGGAGGAGGTGGGGGAGGGAGGTGGGTTCAGCTGGGGTGGGGTGGAGGGATGGGGAGAAAAGGCATACAACTGTAATTGAACAACAATAAAAATTAAAAAAAAAAGAAAGATCTGACGTTAAGAATAGTGCTTAAGGACAATAAGGTCCCTTGGACCTGCGCGGGGACCAGGGCAGCTGAAGCCCCGGCCCAGGTGCCGGGTCTGCTGCAGGATTCTTGGGAGAGAGCCAGGCTGAGCTCTGTGAGCAGCCAGGTACTTGTTTGGACCACGGGGGGGCTTGAATAGGAAGAATTTCTCAAAAAGAAAAAGAAAACAGAGGCACTCAGTGGCTAATTAGAGAACTCTGGGCAGCAGCCTCAGCCTCTGACACCCCTCCCACCCCAGCCCCTGGACTGTGAATGCGGGATAAGCAGCCCCAGCGCTCACCTGAAGCCCGGTTGCCCACACCCAGATTAGCAGAGTGGGGGCCCACACCTGAAACCCCAGCTGGCCACCCACACCTGAAACCTCGGGTGGGTGCGCACCTGGAGCAGAGGCTAGCTGCTCCACCCACAGGACCAAAGCAGCAGACCCAAGGGCCCTGCGAGTCAGGCCCAAGGTGGCCCTGCCAGCCCCATGCACTCAGGCCCAAAGCAGCTAGAACAACTGGCCCCACTGGACTCAGTCCCAGAGCGGCTGGATTGGCCAGGAGTGTGTGGCTCAGTTCCAAAGCTGACTGACTGACTCCGCGTGATTCAGGTCCAAGCAGCTGGATCAGCCGGCCCCCTGCTACTCAGGACCAAAGCAGCAGATTGACTGATCAACAGCCTGGATGCCTGCCAGGGACCACACCTACAACTCCTACTTAGCCTCTGTGCACAGAGCCCTGCAGGGCCTACTGGCTCTCTAGGACGAAGGCAGAACACCCAGCAGAGGGAAGCTACAGGGCTAGGGGAGACTGCATTCCCCAGAAAGACTCGACCCAGTAGGGGGCTGAACCACCCCATAGCAGCACCAAGAGCCCCTAGCATCTAAGACAGCAAAGAGCAAGAAGGTGGAGTGTGAGTTGCCCCTAATTGGTGCAACTCAAGGACAGCACAACTGGTGAAGTAAAGGTCTAGTGGGGAGCAGAAGGACACTGAGGAACTGGACTGGAGGCTGAACAACAGCAAAGAGTGTGGATCAGGAAGGGAGAAAAGTGAAACCAATCCTTCCAACGACCCCTCCCATTCCACAGACAGAAAGACCAGCAGACCTAACCTGACTGGTTTAAAAACAGCAGAAGACTTTTTTTTTTTTTCTTTCCTCCATTCCCCCTGAATTCCTTCTTCCTTCCTGTCCTTCTGTCTTTTTCTTATTCCTTCTTCCTTCCATCCTTTACATTTTTTATTCCTTCTTCCTGCCTTCTTTTATTTATTCTTTTGTTTTAATTTTTGTTAAAATTCCTTATCTTGCCTCTGATCTTTCTTCATTCCTTCTTCCTTCTTTCTTTTCATTTTCTATTCCCTTTTTCCCTCCTTCCCTTCTTCTGCTTTTTTTCTTTCCCCTCCCCTTTCTCTTTTTCCCACAGATGAGACAAGAAAACCTAGAGTGCTAAAAAGACCAGAGTAAGACCTTGTTACACCCATAAACGTCAGATCAAGACCAGTGAGGACAGGAGATTAAGGAAACAGCACCACTGAATCCCATTAGCATTCTACCATAGAAGTTCATACCATAAACCCAGGGAGTCAGAATAGATCAATTTCAGAAGCAGAGGCTAACAAGAAGAGTCTCACAAACAATGGGAAGAAAAAGAAATAATCCCCAAATGAAAGGAAAGGAGGAAGCCCCAGAAAGAATGCTAACTGAAAAAGAGGCAACTCAACTATCAGATACTGACTTCAAAGCAATGGTTATCAGGAAGCTCACTGAGCTAACAGAGAACTACCAGAGACTACAGGGAAACTACAATGAACTCACTGCAAACTATAACAACATGAAAAAAGGAAATAGAAACTATCAATAAGGGCCAAGAGGAAATGAAGAATACAATTACTGAACTGAAGAAAACAGTAGAAGGAATCAAAAGCAGACTTCATGAAGCAGGGGATTAGATCAGCAAGCTGGAGGACAAAGTAGAAAAAAATACCCAGAAAGAGCACGAAAAGGAAGAGAGGCTCAGAAAGAATGAACAGGGATTAATGGAAATGGGGGACAACATGAAACGTAACAATATCCGTATAAAAAGAATACCAGAAGGAAAGAAGAAGAGCAAGGGATAGAAAACCTGTTTGAAAAAGTAATGATGGAAAATTTTCCTAATCTGATGAGAGAAAAAGTCACCCAAATCCAGGAAACACAGAGAGTCCCAAGCAAGAGGAACCCAAAGAGGCCCACTGCAAGACACATCATAATTAAAATGGCAAAATTACAAGACAAAGAGAGGATCTTAAAGGCAGCAAGGGAGAAACAGGAAGTAACATACAAGGGAACCCCAATAAGGTTAGCAACTGACTTCTCAATGGAAACGGTCCAAGCCTGAAGAGAATGGCAAAAAATATTGCAAGTAATGAGAAACAGACACCTGCAACCAAGACAACTGAACCCAGCAAGGCTCTCAATCAAGATAGAAGGCCAAATAAAGAGTTTCCCAGACAAAAGAAGCCTAAAGGAATACAGTTCCACCAAACCAGCTCTGCAAGACATGCTAAAGGGACTGCTTTAAGGAAAGAAAGGAAAAGGGAAAGGGAGAGGAACACAGGTAGGAAAAAATGGCAATGAATAACTACCTATTGATAATAACCTTAAACGTAAATGGATTACATGCCCCAATCAAAAGACATAGAATAGCTGAATGGATAAGAAAACATGACCCACACATATGCTGCCTACAAGAGACCCATCTCAGGACAAAAGACATACACAGATTGAAAGAGAAGGGCTGGAAACAAATTTTCAAAGCAAACAGACAGGAAAAAAAGCAGGGGTAGCAATACTCATATGAGACAAATCAGACTTTAAAGAAGGGCTATAAAGAGAGACCCAGAAGGTCACTTCATAATACTCAAAGGAAGAATCCACCAAGAACACATAAACATTGTAAATATATATGCATCCAACATAGGACCACCCAAATACATAAAGAAAATCTTGGAGGACTTCAAGAAAGATATTGACAGCAACACAATTATAGTAGGGGACTTTAACACCCCACTGTCAAAAATGGACAGGTCTTCCAAACAAAATATCAACAAGGATATTGTGTCACTTCCTAGATGAAATGGACTTAACTGATATATAGAGAGCTTTTCACAACAAAGAAGCAAAATACACATTCTTTTCAAGTGTCCATGGAACATTTTCAAAGATAGACCACATGATAGGACATAAAGCAAGCCTCAACGAATTCAAGAAAACTGAAATCATACCAAGCATTTTCTCTGAACACAAGGGACTGAAATTAGAAACCAACTCCAAAGGAAAAAACCCAAAACACTCAAAATCATGGAGACTGAATAATATGCTATTAAAAAATGAATGGGTCAAGAACAAGATTAGGGAAGAAATCAAAAACTTCCTGGAAACAAATGAAAATGAACTCACAACAACCCAAAACCTATGGGACACAGCAAAGGCAGTCCTGAGAGAGAAGTTCATAGCAGTGCACGCCTACCTTAAAAATATAGAAACATTTCTAACAAACAACCTAACCCTACGCCTACAAGAACTGGAGGAACAACAACAAAGACAGCCCAGAGCAAGCAGAAGGAAGGAAATAACCAAGATCAGAGCAGAGTTAAATGACATAGAGATTAAAAGCACAATTCAAAGGATCAATGAATCTAGGAGCTGGTTCTTTGAAAAGATAAATGAAATCGACAAGCCTTTAAGTAGGCTCATCAAGAAAAAAAGACAGAGGATCCAAATAAACACAATTAGAAATGAAAGAGGAGAGATTATAACGGATACCACAGAAATATAAAGGATTATAAGAAATTACTACGAAGAACTGCATGCCAAGAAACTTGAAAACATAGGTCAAATGAACAGATTTCTAGGAAAATATAATCTTCCAAAATTGAATGAAGAAGAAGCAGAAAACCTGAACAGACCAATAACAGCAGAGTAAATTGAAGCAGTCATCAAAAAACTCCCATCACAAAAGACCTGGACCAGATGGTTTCAGAGGAGAATTCTACAAAGCATTTAAGGAAGAGCTAACCCCTATCCTTCACAGACTATTCGAAAAAATCCAAACTAATGGAAGACTCCCAAACTCGTTTTATGAAGCCAGCATCATCCTAATCCCAAAACCAGATAAACACACAACGAAGAAAGAAAACTTCAAGCTAATATCGCTGTTGAACAGAGATGCTAAAATTCTCAACAAAATATTGGCAAACCGCATCCAGCAAAACATTAAAAGGATCATCCACCATGACCAAGTGGGATTCATCCCAGGGATGCAAGGATGGTACAATATTCGCAAATCAATAAACATAATACATCACATCAACAACAGCAAAGACAAAAATCACATGATCATATCAATAGATGCGGAAAAAGCATTTTATAAGATACAGCACCCATTTCTGATGAAAACCCTCAGAAAAGTGGAAATAGAGGGAGCATTCCTCAACATAATAAAGGCCATATATGATAGACCTACAGCCAACATCATACTCAATGGACAAAAACTTAGAGCTTTCCCACTAAGATCAGGAACAAGACAAGGATGCCCTCTCTCAACACTCCTATTCAACATAGTACTGGAAATCCTAGCCACAGCAAACAGACAAGAAAAAAAATACAAGGCATCCAAATTGGAAAGGAGGAAATGAAACAGTCACTGTCTGCACATGACATGATACTGTACATGGAAAATCCTATACACCCCTCCAAAAAACTACTCCACCTAATAAATGAATTTCGCAAAACAGCTGGATACAAAGGCAATACTCAGAAATCAGAGGCATTCCTGTATATCAACAACAAAATTGCAGAAACAGAAATCAGGAAAAAAATCCCATTCGATATAGCAACAAGAAAAATAAAGTACCTAGGAATAAACCTAACCAAGGAGGTAAAAGACCTGTATTCAGAAAACTACACAACACTGAAGAAAGAAATTAAGGAATACACAAACCAATGGAAGCATGTACCATGCTCATGGATTGGAAGAATTAACATCATCAAAATGGCCATACTACCCAAAGTAATCTAGATTCAATGCAATCCCTATAAGAGTACCCATGACATATTTCACAGATATAGAACAAACATTTCAGAAATTTATATGGAACCATAAACAACCCTGAATAGCTGCAGCAATTTTGAGAAAGAAGAACAAAGCAGGAGGGATCACAAAACCTCATATCAAACTGTATTACAAGGCCACTGTAATCAAAACAGCTTTGTACTGGCTTAAAACAGGCACATAGACCAATGGAACAGAACAGAGAGCCCAGAAATAAACTCAAGCCTTTATGGTCAATTAATATTTGACAAAGGAGGCAGGAGCATAAAATGGAGCAAAACAGCCTCTTCAACAGATGGTGTTGGGAGATCTGGACAGCTACGTGCAAAAAAATGAAACTGGATCAGCAACTTACCCCACACATGAAAATAAACTAAAGATGGTTAAAAGACTTAAATAGAAGTTGTAACACCATAAAAGTCCTTGAGGAAATCATTAGCAGGAAAGTCTCAGAGATTCCACGTAGCAACATCCTCACAGACATGTCCCCTAAAGCAAGGGACATAAAGGAAAGAATAAACAAATGGGACCTCATCAAAATAAAAAGCTTCTGCATGGCTAAAGAAAACAGTACCAAATTACAAAGAGAACCAACAGTATGGGAAAACATATTTGCCAATGATACCTCTGAGAAGGACCTGATCTCCAAAATATATAAAGAACTCACACGACTGCACTCTAGGAAGAGAAACAACCCAATTAAAAAATGGGCAAAGGACTTGAACAGACACTTCTCCAAGGAAGACATACAGAGGGCCCAGAGACATATGAAAAGATGCTCAGCATCACTAGCCATCAGAGAGATGCAAATTCAAACCACAATGAGGTACCATCTCACACCAGTCAGAGTGGCCAACAGAAACAAATCCACGAACAAATGTTGGAGAGGATGCAGAGAAAAGGGAACCCTCGTGCACTGTTGGTGGGAATGCAGACTGGTGAGGCCACTGTGGAAAACAGTATTGAATTTCCTCAGAAAACTAAACATGGAACTGCCCTTTGTCCCAGCAATTCCACTGCTGGGATTATACCCTAAGAACCCTGAAACACCAATCCGAAGGAACCTGTGCACCCCAATATTCATAGCAGCACAATTTACAATAGCCAAGTACTGGAAGCAACCTAAGTGCCCATCAGCAAACGAGTGGATCCAAAAAGTATGGTATATTTACACAATGGAATTCTACGCAGCAGAGAGAAAGAAGGAGCTTATACCCTTTGCAACAGCATGGATGGAACTGGAGAGCATTATGCTAAGTGAAATAAGCCAGGTGGTGAGGGACAAATACCATATGATCTCACCTTTAACTGGAACGTAATCAATAGAAGAAAAAAGCAAAGAAAATATAACCAGAGACATTGAAGTTAAGAACAATCTAACAGTAGTAAGGGGGGAGTGGGGTGTGGACAGTGAGGAGAGGGGATTATAGGAACTAGTATAAAGGACACATGGACAAAATCAAGGGGGAGGTTGGAGCTAGGGGAGGGAGGTGGGTTCAGCTGGGATAGGGTGGAGGGATGGGGAGAAAATGCATACAACTGTAATTGAATAACAACAAAAAAAATTTTTTTAAAGTAATGCTTCCATTACTTTCAATTTTGATGCTTCAATTTCATCAGCTGTTATTGGTCTGCTCAAGCTTTCTTCTTGTTCTTCATTCAGTTTTGGAAGATAATATTTTTCTAGAAATATGTCCATTTCATCTAGGTTTTCAAATTTTTACATATTTTTCTTCATAGTAAGTTCTTACAATCCTTTATATTTCTGTGGTATCAGTTGTAATCTCACATCTTTCATTTGTGATTTTGTTTATTGGGGTCCTCTCTCTTTTTTTCTTGATGAATCTGCTTAAATGCTTGTCAATTTTGTTTATCTTTTCAAAGAACCAGCTCCTGGATTTATTGATTCTTAGAATTGTACTTTTGAACTCTTTGTCATTTAACTCTGCTCTGATCTTTATTATTTCCTTCCTTCTGCTTGCTCTGAGTCGTCTTTGTTGTTGTTCCTTGAATTCTTATAGATATAGCATTCGGTAATTTATTTGAAATGTTTCTATCTTTTTTAGGTAGGCCTGTATCTCTATGAACTTCCCTCTCAGGACTGCCTTTGCTGTGTCCCAAAAGTTTTAGATTGTTGTGGGTTCATTTAATTTGTTTCCAGAACCTTTTTGATTTCTTCCCTAATCTCCTTCGTGACCCATTCATTGTTTAATAGTATGCCCTTCAATCTACATGAGTTTGAGTGTTCTGGGGCTTTTTCTTTGAGGTTGGTTTCTAGCTTCAGTCCCTTGTGGTCAGAGAAAATGCTTGATATGATTTCAATTGCCTTGAATTTTTTGAGGCTTGTTTTGTGTCTTATCATGTGGTCTGTCTTGAAAATTTTCCATGTGCATTTGAAAAGAATGTGTATTTTGCTGTTTTGGAATGAAAAGCTCTATTTATATCAGTGAAGTCCATTTGTCTAGGGCATTGTAGCATATGTGTGGGTCATGCTTTCTTATCCATTCCTCTATTCTATTTCTTTTGATTGACACATTTAATCCATGTACATCCAAGGTTAGTATTGATAAGTACTTATTAATTGCAATTTTTTGTACCTGTGTTCCTCTCTCTCTCTCACTATTTTTCATCCTGTTCTTAAAGCAGTCTCTTTAGCACATCTTGCACAGCTGGTTAGGAGGAGATGTATTCTCTGAGGCTTCCTATGTCTGGGAAGCTCCTTATTTGGCCTTCAATTTTAATTGAGAGCCTTGCTGGGTAAAGTAGTCTTGGTTGTGGACCTCTGGTTGTCATTACTTGGAGTATTTCCTGCCATTTCCTTTCTGGCTTGCAGCATTTACATTGAGAAGTCAGCTCCTAGTCTGGGGCTCCCTTGTATGTTACTTCCTGTTTTTCCTTTGCTGCCTTCAAGATTCTCTCTGTCTTGGAATTTTCCATTTTATTTATGATGTGTCTTGAAGTGGGTCTCTTTGGGTCCTCTTAATTGGTACTGTCTGTGTTTCCTGGACTTCCGTGACTTTTTTCTCTCATCAAATTAGGGAAGTTTTCCATCATTACTTTTTCAAACAGGTTTTCTATCCCTTGCTCTTCTCCTTCTTCTGGTATCCCTATTATTTATATATTATTCCATTTCATGTTGTCCTGCATTTCCCTTAACCTCTCTTCATTCTTTCTAAGCCTTTTCCCCTGTTCTTGTTCTTCCTGGGTATTTTATCCTACCTTGTCCTCCAACTTGCTGATCCGATCCTCTGCTTCATCAAGCCTGCTTTTGATTCCTTGTAATGTGTTCTTCAGTTCAGAAATTGTATTCTTCATTTCCTCTTGTCTCTTGTTGATAGTTTCTATTTCCTTTTTCATGTTGATATAGTTTACAGTGAATTCATTGTAATTTCCCTGTAGTTTTTGGTAATTCTCTCTGAGCTCAATGAGCTTAGCTTTCTGATAACCATTGCTTTGAACTCAATATCTGATAGTTGACTTGCCTCTATATCATTTCGCATTGTTTCTGAAACTCCCTCCTTTCCTTTCACTTGAGGATCGTTTCTTTGTCTTCCCATTGTTTTTGACACTCTTCTTGTTATCCTCTGCTTCCTCTTAAATTGATCTTTTCTGACTCCTTGGGTTTATGGTGTGAACTTCTATGGTAGAAGACCTGTGAGATTCAGTGATGCAGTCTCCTTGATCTCCTGAGCTTGCTGGTCTTGAGCTGTCATTTATGTTGGCTCTCTGTATGTCTTTGGGTTTTGATTGTTTTGGGGTCTTTCTTAGGTGGGTTCTTCCCTCCAGCTTGTTCACTGAAGGTCACTCAGTCCACAACATCTCGTATTCTGTTGTCCAGGTGTGGACAGGTTGTGTTGAAGCTGGTTCTTCTGTGTGTACAAGGTTTTGAGTCTTCTGTGTTGCTATTGTTCTGTTGTTTGTTCTGGGTAATTTCCATACCACTTCGTTGTGTTTCCAGATCTGTCCTGGTTTGAGGTTAGTGTGGCTTCCGCTCCGTCCTTCACCTTCTTCTGTTTCTTTCTGTTGGTGGTTCCTTTGTTGATGTGTTTCCTCTTCCAGCAGGTATCCTGGTGTTCACAGCTTCCGCCTACTCTTTTTTGTGATCAGTTTGAGGTGGAAGGCAAAATGGTTTATGGCAGAGGGAGTATATTCTATGGAATTTAAAGTACCAACCCGTAGAGAAGAGACAAGAGATCCTTTGGATATGTAGAGTGTTAACCATGATATTTCACCCAACTAGCTACTTTTTAGAAAAGGTGGAAAAAAGATAACACTTTTGTTAGGGGAGGGAAGTATTGTGAGTGGATCTAGAACACAGAACACAGTGAGCTTATGGGAGGTTAGATTATGATGTAACATGAGAGTAAAATATTTTAGTGTGTGAGAGAATAGAGTTAACCACAATAGTAATAACGTTCAGGAAACAGTGAAGTGAGATAAGATCAGGGAGGGGTGCTGTGTAGTATTTACAACTGTATGGAACAGCAATTATTTACAATAGTAATGGAGCAACAATCATATGACAGAATCAATGTGATCTGAATAACAAGAATAGGAAGTGCTGGACGTAGAATAGTGTGCTATTGGAACACAAGTGAAGTGAAAGATTAAAAAAGTAATAATACACTGAAAGAGAGAGCAAGGGAAATCAAACAATGCAATTTAATAAAACAAGAAGATAAACAGAATGAAGAGAAATACAAAAATACTAATAAAATAAAAGATGTAAGAATAATGAAAAATAATAATACAAATATATAATAACTTGAAAGTTCTCTGGAGTAGCAAAGTGAAATTTGTCTTACTGTCTCAGTTGTTGGTATGAGCCCTCTTTGGGTCTAACTCTGGTCCTTTCACAGCTCCAGATTTCATTGTCTCACTTGTGGGAATTAAAAAAAAAAGAAGGAAAGAAGAAAATAAAAAAAGAAAGAAAGAAAGGAAAGAAGAAGGAATTTTTTTTAATTCAAAAAAAAAAAAAAAAAAAGAGTCTCCTGCTGGTTTCAAACCTGCCAAGCCATTTCTGCTGTGTTTTGGCTGCAGCAGGCTGAGGGGGGGTTGGTTTCACTTTTCTCCCTTCCTGAGCCACACTCTTCGCAGTTACTCAGCCTCCACCCCCATTCCTCAGTTTGCTGCCAGGCCCCCAGTGCCCTTCTGCACCCAGCCTAAGCTTTCAGTCCACTAGTTGTGCTCTCCTTGAGGTACACCAATTAGGGGCAACTCGCACACTACCTTCTCACTCTTTGCTCTCCTAGATGCTAGGGACTCTCAGAGTCCCTTCAGGGTAGTTCAGCCCCCGCACTGAGTTAAATTTTTCTGGGGATTGCTGACTCCCTGAGCCTTGTGGCTCTCCTCTGTGGGGGCATCTCTGCCTTCCTCTTAGAGAGCCAGTAGGCCCTACAGATTGGGGGCGCCAGCGTGGCTGCCGCTATAGATGCGGGTGCTTACCTCCTCTGCTGCTGCCCCTGGGGCACAGGGGCTGTGTGTGAGGTGCCTCTGGGTGGTGGGGTCAGGCACACTCCCTCCTGGGACTGCGGGCATGAGCACTTGGCCTCTGCTGCTAGGGAAGGATTGGCAGCCACTGGTCTGAGGGTTCCGGTGTGAACTATCCCCAGGGCTCTGGGCATGAGCGTTAGGTCTCTGGCACGATAGTGGGAGCACAGCTGTTGCGGCCAGGTGGGGGTAAAGGCTCAGGAGGCAGCGGGGTGGGATGGGGGTGGTGGTGCTGCTGCTGTAGGAGAATTCCCCAGAGGGCCTCTGAGTGCCTCTTTTTTCTTTTTTTCTTTTTGAAAAATTCCTCCTACTCAAACCTGCTGCTCCAAACAAGCGCCTGGCTTCTCACACAGCCCACCTCTCCAACCAGCCTGGGGACTGACAGGTCAGGGTCCGTCATTGCCCAACTCTTCCCAGCCAAAGTCCACAGTCTCAGTGGGTGCACACTGCCTCTGTGTATTTGCCACTTCGTCCTTATTCGCCCCCTGCTACTTCAAGCATCCAGGTCCCTCCTGTTGCTGCTCAAACCTTGTTTAGCAGGGGAGGGAGCTGTTGACCTGGCTGTCTCCCAAGAAACCTGTGGCAGACCCCCGGGAGGGGGAGAATTGGTCCTGGTCCCCACACTGGTCCCAGGGACCTTACTGTCCTGAAGCACTCTCCTTACCATCTTTTCAATGTCCTCTATTTTTGGTCTCAGATCTTCATATATTCTGGGATACCGTTGGCTGTTCACTCTGTTCCTCAGAAGATCAGCTAAGTGTTTCACCCATGAGCAAGGGGCAATGAATTCTGCTCCTACCTATCTTGGTGCCTTGTTCCTGCAAGGTAATTTTCTGATGGTGGTTCTTTAGTGATTGACCACAGGGGTTTCAGATTATTGTAGTGGTTGCACACTTCTGGAGTCTACAGCAGTCATGTTTCACATTACAAAATGGCTTTCTGATCAAAGAGGAAGTATCATCTCCCTGGCCACTAGGTTTTGCAGTGTGGCTATAGGACTCAATTCTAAAATCTCAATCTACAATTTGTTTCTTCAGATGTTCTGGCAGTTCTGTAAGCCATGCACCCTGCAATACCTTCGTTTCCATGTAAGCTAAGTAGAGTAAAATATGTTTTCTAAGTCAGCAGCCTAAACATACAAAAGACTTGACCACAAAGATCAAGATGAGAAGAAAGGAAGCATAGCAACAGGCTGAAGGAAAACATGTATAGAAAATTAGGATTGTAAGGTTAAAGTGAAGTTTAAAAATGTAAATTGTCATTAAATGTAGTAAAGATTAAAAGCAGATACTGCAGAAAATTGAACAATGATGTGCCAGACAAATACACAGGGAAAAGACTAAGACATTAAAACAATTTAAAAAACCATGCGTATACTACATGAATGTGTGAACAGAGTAAATAAGTGGATGTCATGTGTTACAAAAAAAGAAATCAGAACTAAAATGAGGCAGTAATTTTTATAATGGGTGAATCAGGAAACAAACTGATAAAAGCAAACAAATCAGAAAATTATAGTACTGGATGTATAGAACACAAGGTCTTCTCTGGAGATTCAGGTGCAATATCCTAATGGCATGTTTGAATTTAAAGGTAAATAAACATTATTCAAACACCAAATTTCAAACAAAAATAATCTCTCCAATACCTCAAAAGGGACAAATGACAGTTTTCATGAGAAGACAGAAAGTCTTTAGCTTTATAACATCTAGTAACAATGCATGAAAAAAAATATATAAAAATTTTGAAGAACAGTATTTTGAGCTAAAGTATGTGAAGTGAGTGTGAAGTCAATAAAAATAGCTTTCGATATGTAAGACCTCAGATAGTATGCCACATACAGATCCTTCCTGAAAGCAATTATCCAGAAGCCAATAGCTGCATTAATCGAAGATTTTCTTGTGTAATATTTTAATTCCTTTAGCAATTTTTAAGCTACATGTTTTTAATTATTTTCTTAGTGGGTCCTCTGGGGTTTCTAACATACACTTAATTTGTCTTCTTTTTATCTACATTAACTTAATTCCAGTGTGATATACAAATATTACTTTTCTATAGCTCTATCCCCTCTCCTGTTTGTGTTGTTATTATTATACATTTTACATTTATATATACTGCAAACACAACAAATATTATAATATTTACTACTTTATGTAATTTTTTATATTAAAAAGAGTGAAAAATGAAGAGCAAGTACATACTTGTAGTCCAGTATATGAGCCTTCTTGTTCTCTCCATTTGACCTGAAGACTCAAGTTATTGTTTAGAACCATGTTATTTTTTCTTTTACAACTTTGTTCCTTCAAACAATTTGCACTGTTATTGTTAACTGTATTGCATTTCTATATGTTTTAGGTTCACTACTAAAATTACATAAATATTTTTATGAAGTTTTCAAATCAGAAGAATAAATATGTGTTTAAAAAATATCTAATTATTGACCTTTACTGGTGTTTTTTAGTGTGTGGACTTAGAATATTATTAAATGAGAAATTACCACAATATATGGAACACACCCAAGTTTACATTTATAAATAAGAAAATTTTGAAGAAAGTGTTCCAATTTTTGTTATTTTTGCTGTATCATTTCAAATTCTTTTCATCATTTTTGATATTTTATTTCTAATTTATATAAAATAAATGTTATTTTGAATTATTACATGTGCTGTATAACAGAGATTCTAAGGTGGTGATTTTTTTCAATGCCTTTAATTATTTCTGAATATCCCATTCTGCTCACTTAATTCAGGACAACTGGTAAAAGCTGCAAGGTCTCTAGGCCATAGTGGAATGTGCACAGGACTCCACAAAAATTTCATTCTTTGTAATCATACCAGTCAAAGAATTTTCTTTCATAGAGAAAATTGTTGCACGTCAAGAAGAAGAAAATGTTTTGTAAGTAATATGACAATGGGAGAACAATTTAAATTGAGATAAAGTAAACTCTTTTTTAAGCAGAATTTGAAAACTTTCCCTTCTCATTCTTGAATTTTAGACATAATGAAGGCTTACTTGTATAAAACAAAAATCAAAACAAGTTAAATAGTGGTGACAGTTAAGCTGGCGTTTCCATGGATAAATGCCTAGAAGATATTAAGGAAACCAACCAGAACTATTTCATTGTGCTACTCTCTGAAGCTCCCTCACTTCTCCTCCTAGGAAGATAAATAAATGTAACTGAACATCACACCCAAATAGGAAATAGAAGTATTCAAACTATTCTATGTCCAGTTTAGTTTTTTTGAATGATGCTTTAGACTTTTACCTTGCATTCAATTTTCTCCCCTTTTTTAAAAAATCAGCTTTCTTGTGGCACAATTTACATTCAATAAAATTAATTCATTTTAAGTCCCATGACATTTTTAAGTATATTTTATTGATTGTGCTATTACAGTTGTCCCATCTTTTTCCTCACCTTTATTCCCCTCCACCCAGGACCCCCCTCCCACCAGCATTACCCTTCTTAGCTCATATCCATGGGTCATACCTATAAGTTATTTGGCTTCTCAATTTCCTTTAAGGTTCTTCACCTCCCCCTGCCTATTTTGTACCTACCAATTATGCTTCTTATTCCCTGGGCCTTTACCCCCATTCCTCCCCCTCCCCACTATTAACTCTCCATGTGATCTCCATTTCTGTGATTCTGTTCCTGTTCTAGCTGTTTGCTTAGTTTGAAGGGGCTGGAAAGAAGTATTTGAAGTCATAAAAGGCAAAGACCTATATCCAAGATTACTCTATCCAGCAAAGCTTTCATTTAGAATGGAAGGGCAGTAAAGTGCTTCTCAAATAAGGTCAAGTTAAAGGAGTTCCTCATCACCAAGCCCTTATATATGAAATGTTAAGGGGACTTATCTAAGAAAAAGAAGATCAAAACTATGAAAAGTAAAATAACAATAAACTCACAACTATCAACAACTGAACCTAAAAATCAAAATCAATTTTCTCTTTTTGAGGTTCTAGTATGTTTTTAATCCATGTAGTTCTTATTACCTTCAGGGCTTTTAAACATGTCTTATTTGGGAATAAACTTTTATTATTATTTAATTATTTTATATAGAGAGAAATTGGAGAGAGAGAGAAGCTGAATTATTGTTCCACTTATTTATGCATTCATTGGTAGATTCTTGTATGTGCCCTGATGAGAGATTGAACCCACAACCTTGGCATATGGGGATGACACTAACCAACTGAGCTCAGCAACAGGGTGTGGATGAACTTTTTAAACTTACCATGTCTTCAGTCATTTCTTAAATACATTATTGTAGCTGTGTTCCAACAAAAACAGGTTAGTAAAAGTTAATTATCTCAATGTATTTTTTCACTTTTTTGATGGTTTTCATATGCAAATTAGTTAAATAGTAAGCTAACCACGATACTTAGACCTCAAATTACAACACTGTTAACTAGAGGCTACATTTGGTATAGTAACAATTGGGGAGCTATTTAAGTTAATATAAGTATAATATATGCCTAATTATGGGTTCTATTTTTTAAATTTTTATTTACTTATTCTTAGAGAGGGGAAGAGAGGGAGACAAACTCAGTGTGTGGTTGCCTCTTAAGTGCCCTGTACTGGGGACCTGGCCCACAACCCAGGCCTGTGCCCTCACTGGCAATCCAACCAGCAATCCTTTGGTTCACAGGCCAGCACTCAATCCACTGAACCACAACAGGCAGGGGATGTGGGCTCTATTTTTAAGAAAAAGGAACTTTGGTAAATGAAAATCTAGAATCTCTCTTCAGATATGAAGGAAAATTAGGCAACTTTAAAGAGATAGTAAATGGGGTGAAAATTAAGCATTTTAATTTTTAATATATTAATTTAGTACTAGGTAATAACTTCATTGCGCCCTGATTATTGGGAAAGGCAGGATGTGTATGTTCTCCTTTACATCCTAATACAACACTGTATTAATGAAGTTGAAGATTGTGTGCTTTACGCGATATCTGTTATGCAACACTTTGAAAGTTAGCTGGAAATCTTGTGGTGCTGAATGAAGAAAAAAAGGAAGCAAAGTTTTCTCCACTTTTTAAAAACCAGAGGTATTTTTCAGAAGTCACGTATGAAATAAACTGCTTATGAGTGAATGACTGCAATGCCACCTCAGTTTTTAGTGATAGAGGGATCTGTTTAAAACGCTCTGACATAAAAAATAAATCAGCTTTAATTTAGTGCTAAAATAGCATTCTTTGATAGAAATGCGTGAGTTTCGGGCATTTCAATGATAAATATGTATGAAAAGAGTTGTGTCAGCATGGAAACCAAAACAGTTGAAAACTAATCCCTGCTAGGGTGTGTTTTTGTATTTTCTAGTTTTAGTATTCTTTCATTTTTGGCATTCATTTAAAGGTCTGAAGAATATTTTGAGATTGTACCTGATTCATCATCATTTTTGAAATTTCAAACTTCTTACTGAATATTTCTAAATAAGCATTTAAAATAAGGCAGCTACCTGCATGGTTGCATTATTAACTAACATGCATTCTACTAAATTCTCTCTGAATGAATCAAATGTGTATTTCTTTAGAGCAATATAACCATTTTTATAAGCATTTAGGCATTTCTTCTTCATTTTTTGTTTCTTATGACTGAATTCTGGACTAGAAGTGATAAAGATAGTATCTGAACCTAGTGGTATTTTTCCTGTGATGAATTTTACAAATATTTTCTATCATTCTTGATAGAGTATTCCCTAGCTCTTTTAGTTGGCACTAAATCCTGCTTGGAGTCAACACATTCTATTATCCCTCTATCCCTAAAATTACAAAGTTCAATTATTTTTCAGTATTTGATTTTAAGCATATGTATTTTTTAATGAAGGAAATGGTAGACGATTAAAATATAACTTCTGGTGTAATAGGCAGTATTGGCAACAGAATGGAGCACTGGTCTAAGATTTCCAATTGTCTAATCTGAGGTCTATTTTTTTTAGAAATTGGGGGTTCAACCACCCTGCATGCTCAAAGAGACTTCTTGGCCTCTCTTTTATGCCCCTCCACCAATGTAGTATGTTTCAAAAGAAACCAATTATTGGGGTAAATCGTCATCATCTGGAAGGAATGCTAACATTTTAAGACCAGCACCAACATGTCTACTCATCACTGCATAAACCATTATGAGGGCTAGCTAAAATGTATATGTAATATTTTTGTTAATTTTGTTGCAGTGGCATTACTTAATAAAATTATATAGGTTTCAAGTGTACAATTCTATACTACCTCATTTGTATATTGCACTGTGTGTTCTTCACCCAAAATTAAATCTCCTTCCGTCAGCATATATTTGACCTCCTTTGTCCTTTACTACCTTGCCTCACCCCAATTCCCTCTGGTAACCACCATAATGTTGTCTTTGTCTATGAGTTTTTGTAGATTTGTTTGCCTTTTGTTGCTTTCACATTTATGTACCACATATAAGTGAAAATCCTCTAGTTCTTGACTTTTTCCATCTGATCTATTTCTATTTTTTTAATTTTAATTTTTTATTGTTATTCAATTACAGTTGGGTGCCTTTTCTCCCCATCCCTCCACCCCACCCCAGCTGAACCCCCCTCCCTCCCCCACCTCCACCCTCCCCCTTGATTTTTTCCCTGGAAAAGCCATTTCTACTCTTTGAGTCCTCATTTCTATGTTTATAAAATGAAATTTAGTATATATTCACATGACTAAGATTATTTTGAGAATCATTGTTTGTTTCAAAATATTTTTAAACTGTAAATTAAATTTCAAACAGAAGTTGAAAATAAGTTTTATTGTAGCTTAAAACCACCTAAGCTAAATCTTGCATAACACTACTGTATAATAAACTAAGTTTACAGCTCACAAAGTATCTCTAGGGTGTGCTTATGCAACACCAAAATATCTGGCTTGAAAGTGAACATTCATACAGGGCAGGGATCCCCAACCCCCGGGCCACAGACCAGTACCAGTCCATGCTCTGTTAGGAGCCAGGTCACACAGCAGGAAGTGAGTGGCAGGCAAGAGAGTGAAGCTTCCTCTGTATTTACAGCCATCACTCCCATTACTCCCATTTATCTCCTCACAAATCGGAAGCAGCACTAGATTTTCATAGGAGTGCAAAACCTATTGTGAACTGTGCATGCGAGGGATCTAGGTTGCATGCTCCTTATGAGTCTAATGCCTGATGATCTGAGGTGGAGCTGAGGGGGTGATGCTAGTACTGCAGAGAGGCTGCAAATACAGATTATTATTAGCAGAAAGGTTTGACTGCACAGAGACCATAATAAATCAGTTGCTTACAGACATATCAAAACCCTATCAGAGAGTGGCAATTGGCAATTAAGCTGCCTCTGGTGGCAGGCTTTATAGTGGCAAGTGAATTGATGTGCATCAATTGTATGGCAGTATCTGGTGGCAGGCTTTAAGACAGAATCTGACACTTATTTTAGTCTGCACGTGGCCTGTCCATTATTTTATTTACCACTTCCATCCATGTCTCTTTCCTTCACTGCACACTTGTCTCAGTCACAGTTTTGGTAAGCCCACATGCTAACCCTAGCCCACATGCTAGCCCACATGCTAACCCTTTGGTGAGTTGTATAATTATTTCATTATATATTACAATGTAATGATAATAGAAGTGAAGCACAATAAATGTAATGATCTTGAATCATCCTGAAACCATCACACCCTAGTACACAGACCAATTGTCTTCCACGAAACAGGTTGCTGGTGCCAAAAAGGTTTGGAACCACTGATATTGGGTATATGAGGCCTGCCCAGTGTCCAGCTATGAAAAATGAAAAAAAACAGAGCACTTATTGAAGATGATACAATATCCAAGAAACACTGTATACAGGACAGTGACACTTCAGTCCCCTTCAAAGTAGGCACTGTGGGGCCTCACAAAGTTCTTCCAATTACCATTAGCTAACCCCTCATATTTTCCTGAATCTCATTGACAGTTTGAAATCCCTTCCCTTTCAAAGATGATTTTAGTTTTGTGTAAAGCCAGAAGTCTCAGGGTGCCAAATGTGGGCTGTAGAGGGGCTGAGTCACTTGTGGGATTTGATGTTTGGCCAAAAACCTCTTCAAGAGAGTGGGCACATTTTTATGATGAAGCTGTCAATCACCAGTTGCCCATAACTGTGGCCTTCTAAATTATCCAAACAATTTCCACAGAGGGATGGTCAAACTTAATGCAAAATTTGATGCAGATTTGTTGCTCTACTCAATTAGTTATTTTGACTGTGATGGCTCCACAGTACACATGCTCACTCAACAGCACCTACTGCCCCCCGTGACTAGTACAGTAAAGTTGTCATTATTCACACATGTGCATTCCAGTCCATTCTCCTTGGCTGCCAGGTTACATAGACATCATGCAAATAATTCTTGTTGTATTAACAATTGTTGGACTTTGTCCGGACAGACCTCATGTTTTCAAATAAAATTTCACCTGCTTGCTTGTTTTTTTTTTAAATTTATTTTGTTAGCCATCAGGATTGTTAGTAATTATGCAGTTATCATTAAACAGTTCAGTAAACACCTTCAAAATTAAAATTAATGTGATAAATAAGCTTATAACATGAGAGATATCATCAGCTTTATTATGTTTACCTGACTAACAACTGTGCTATTTCAATGAACAAAGAGAACTATTCTATATAGCAGGACATTGGCTTTTTAATAAGTGGAATGTAAATAAGTGATAATGAAAAATAAAAATATGTTTGAATCTTGTAGAGCATCACTCTATCAATGGGTTTCTTCTAAAGAGGTTTCTACCTCTTCCACAACATCCCCCTTATTCTCTAAAATTTCATAGTCTAGGGATGCTGCACACACAGCATCCCTGCCTTGGCTCCTGGAGTTGTGGCCACAAATTTGGTGCTATAGCCAGTGTTTATTTGCAAGAGCTACCTAACTGCTCCTGTAACGTGATATTAACATCTTTCCAACTATAGATGAGCCCTTATAATCAGGATCAACAACAGACAAAGGCTTTCTGCACTCCCCATTCATTATGAAACACTGCTGTCACACTTCCACACTTAAAGGCCCATTAAAACACTGCACCATAAAATGCATTGCTTGCCCCATTAGAGCAACTATTTTTTTTTTTTGCATGAGGAACTTTTTTTCCTATGTAGCATTCAAAGTAATTCTTTTGTTTTCATAGTACCAAGTCTGACTGAGTACTTGAAAAGCCTCAGTTTTAACATGGTTAAAAAGGTCTAAATTGGTCTGGTTCACAATTTCAATGACTGCTAATAAACACTTGTAGAACAGAATGACAAAAATGTTTGTTTCCACATGGAATAACTCATATTACAATACTCATTTTTCATATACTCTTATTTATTTCAGTGGGGAGAATGTATTTAGTAATTTCTTCTTATTGGACACATTCATATGTTTTTAATTTCCTACACTTTTAATTTTTTATTTTAGCCTTTTTTATTGTTTATGCTATTATGGTTGTTCCAATTTTCTCCCTTTGCCTCCTTAGCTCCCCTCATTCACACAGTCAGCCCCCACACCATTGTTTATGTCCATGGGTCATGCATATATTTCAATATGTTCTTTTTCTAATCCCTTCACCTTCTTTCAACCTTTCCCCAGCCCTCCCCTCTCCTCTTACAGCTGTCAGTCTGTTCTATGGTTGTGTGCCTCTGATTCTATTTTGCTCATTCATTTATTCTGTTCATTAGATTTCAGTATAAGTCAGGTCATATGGTACTTGTCTTTCTTAAACTGGCTTATTTCACTTAGCATAATAGTCTCCAGGTCCATCCATTCTGTCCCAAAAGGTAAGAATTCCTCCTTTTTTACTGTTGTGTGGGATTCCACTGTATAAATGTACCACAGCTTTTTTTATCCCCTTATCTACTGATGGGCACTTAGGCTGTTTCCAAATATTGGCTATTTTAAATAACACTGCTATGAACATAGGGGTGTATATATTCTTTTGAATTGGTGTTTAAGGGTTCTTTGGATATATTTCCAGAATTTCCTACATCTTTAAATATGTTACAAAATTGCTGGATTCATAGATATCCTCACATATTCTAGAAAATGAATGTTTATTTATAAATAATTTTTCTCTGCTTTAAATAGGCATTTAGTGTAAGGAAATCTGTGGATTATTAGAACACTTGAAGTCAGGAACTGATATATTAGCTTTCCTATTGTACAAACACATTGAGTTATGAAAAAATATATTTAAAACTATACAGTTATATTTTTAAATATTGTCCCAATTTATTATAGAAGTTTTAATTTTAGTCACTTTTAATGATAAAAAATAATAGCTCTTAGAGCACTTTTATCCATGTTACTATAACAGACTGAAATATTATGGTCAATATATGCACAAAAGTATACATTTAGATGAAACAAACACAAATAAAAATCATTCTCAATTCAGATTATTTTTCTAGCAATGACTAATATCTTGAAATTTCTAATTTTCTAGATATTTTTTCACTAAAAATTATCAAATATCACACAGATATAGCAGTCTCTTAGTAATTTCCTACAAAGAGCATAACTATCCAATATTACTCCCTACACTTCTATAAATTAATTTCCTCCTGGGAAAGAAAGAGATCTGTTTCTGCTTTTTTACCCTACAAGTACAGATTTTTCAGTCTTTCTTTAAAAGTTACATAAAAATCTTTGGAGTCTCATATTCCTATGGCCAAAAGAAGAAAGTATTAACATTTTTTATCAAGTTAAATCAATATCATGTTTTCAAGCTAAATACTGATAGTGATTTTGTAGTATTATTTTAATAAACATATTAGGTTTTAATATACAAAATGTCAGAAAATAAGAAATGGCTAACAGCCAAAATACATTTAAAGATGTTCACATAGACCTATTTACTGACTTATTTTAGATGATGGAAATTACATAAAGACATGTGAGACATAAAATAGCAAGATTTTTTTAAAGAAACACTTTTAGATATGTTTTACTGTTAAAATAAAGACATATATATAATAAATAAGCAATAATCTATTTTACAACAAAACACCCTCATTCCTACTTTTTTAAAATCTATTTCTGCCTCTTCTGTGGATAATTTATCCCAAGAGGTGAAAGATAAGAGATAGTAAGTGACTCAGTGAAAATCTATATCAAGTAAAATCTTCTAAGAAGAAAAGACAGTGAAAACATATTACAATATTTTGATATCAATAGAAGAAAAAGTGAGTTGACCTCTAATTATGAAATTATTTCCTATTTGTCAATTATTAGCCATTTCTTTCAAAGTTGCCTTTTAAAAATATCATACTAATCATTATTATTAAGTAACATAGAACTAAGTTACTCAGATTGATATCTACCTCTTTATATTGTATTTATTTGAAGAAAATCTATGCAAAGTGAAATCAGAGCCAGTTAATGTATGGGTAAACAATCGGTGGTATAAATTTAAGAATATGAAGTATGTAATATTCCTCTAAAGTGTTAATGATAATCTTTGCTCCGTTTTATTTAGTAGCTTAATGTTTATTAAAATGCTTTGAGAATAGGGTAGAAAGGGTGAGCAATGTGAGTAAAAATATGTAAGAAGGGAGAGAAAACCTAAAATGCTTAGGATTTGAAGTTGAAAGAAGGGTACAGAGGAAGAATATAACATCTTTGAAAATACATTTTGCTCATTCCAAGCTCTTCTTTCTTCTACTTCGTGAATCCATCTATGCTTTTATTGATGTTACACATGTCAGTTTACCTCTAGTATATATGGTTTATCTCAACTTACATGGAACATGTAACCACAGGCATACTCTCTTACATGGGTAAGTGGGCATTTTGAGCTGAGAATTAGAAAATAGAAGACTAACTGAAAAGAGATGTTCTGATGTCACATCCACAGAGAATCAAGAGTAGAGGATCAGTATAAACAATAATATAAACAAGAAATTTTACTGAAAACTTGTTTTTAATAAACATTGAGCTATAAAACTTTGGTTGTTTGATAACATTTATTAAACACAATGCTCAAAGCTTTTATTTTATTTTTTAAAATATGGATATTTTATTAAGAATATCTTTTTTATTTTTTATTTTTAAGAACGTCTCCTTTTTGTTGTATTTTTGTTGTTTTTTATTTTATATTTTTAAACTATTTTATTGTTGTTCCATTACAGTTGTCTGCATTTTCTCCCCACCAAGAGCCTTGAAACACCAATCCAAAAGAACCTACGCACCCCAATGTTCACAGCAGCACAATTTACAATAGCCAAGTGCTGGAAGCAATCTAAGTGCCCATCAGTAAATGAGTGGATCAAAAAACTATGGTACATTTACACTATGGTACAATGGAATTCTATGCAGCAGAGAGAAAGAAGGAGCTCATACCCTTTGGGACAGCATGAATGGAACTGGACAGAATTATGCTAAGTGAAATAAGCCAGGCAGTGAAAGACAAATAGCATACGATCTCACCTTCAACTGGAACATAATCAACAAAAGAAAAAAGCAAACAAAATATAACCATTACTGCTCAAGGCATTTGTTCTGGTTCAACATTCATATTTATTTATGTCAAAGATTTGCTGTGAACAAAGCAATCAAAATAATGTATCAGATGCTTATTGACAAATAGTTTTTTTAAACTATTCGTGTACTTTAAAAGAAGAAAAGCCCCATAAGTATGTGAAAGTTCTATGAAAATAAATAGGTCCTTTTAAAAGTAAACTAAAGCAAATGAAATTTCATTGTGTTACATGCACCATTTTAGTTATCTGCCAAACTAAAAGAACTGTCAACAAGATGGTTTGAAAATCTGCTTCAGAAAAATAATCTTTCTCCATTAAGGAAAGTCTTTTAAATTAAAAAAAAACACCAAATTCCTCTTAATTTTACCCAAGTCTGAGCTAAGTGCAGCAGTCTATTGCTCTTCCATGCACAAATGTCTGCATGATCTGATCAGTGCACAGTCATTGCACAGGCAAGATAACACGCTATTTAAACTTAACAACCACCTGTAAATCATTCCATCAAGGAAACACTTGTTAAAATCTTAATGATCAGAGAAAAAACATGTAAATTTCCAAAAGTAAAATAAGAACCTATTTCTGGGTTTGTCTCATAAATTGCACACACACCCTGATTGGCCACACAAGAAGGCTTCAGCAATAAACCTAATCTTTTCAAATGAGGGAGAACATACTGTTGACCCATATTTCTTGGCATTTTTGTCTCTGATCAGAAATTACCACAATCTAAAATTTAGTGCTGGGAGGGGGATACTTAAATAGTTCTCCTTTTGCAGTAGACTAAAGAAAGAAAAACAGATCTATATATGCATAGCAATTAAGAAGCACCTCCTTTAAAAATAATTAAAATGAATTCACATTATTTTCCACATAGTTTTCACTGACCTCGTGAAACTCATCCAGGATTTAAAATGGATCTGGGGGAAAAAAAGTTAAGCATATAACTTTCCAAAATTTCACAGGAGAATCAAAGAGAAAGAAAAAGTTTTAATGATTAAAAAATAGAAGCAGGAATAATGAAAAAGGTGTAAAGAAAGAAGTTCTGGGTTGTTTTCCCCCCATTCCAAAATATTAAAAGTAAAGCCTTCTAATTATTAAGACTGCAAAGAAATCTGAATCAATTGCATCCCTTTATAAGTCCCTGGAAAATAATAAAACAAATGTACTATTTTAACCTAAAGGGTTACTGAGAAAAAACTATAATGTGACTTGTTAAAGTCTGGAATTTTTATACTTTTTCCCATAATTTGTTAAACATCAGAATGTCAATAACTTATCTGAATAAAAGTGATAGCATAAACACTCAGAAATATAGTTATCAATTCCCTTGCTTGTGTAAATATGTAGAAAAAAATCTCATAAAAATGCAATGTCATACTCTTTTCAAGATAAAAGTCAGCTTTGTTCCCTCACATTTAATTTCCCTTATACAGATTTTCACCTTATGTATTTTAATGACAACTAATTTTTACTATCAATTTTTCAAAATTGTATTTTAAAATACAAAAATTTGACCATGAACCAATTTCTTTTCCTTTTTAAAAAATTTTTATTGTAATTCAATTACAGTTGTATGCCTTTTCTCCCCATCCCTCCGTCCCACTCCAGCAGAACCCACCTCCCTCCCCCACCTCCACCCTCCCCCTTGATTCTGTCCATGTGTCCTTTATAGTAGTTCCTGTAATCCCTTCTCCTCACTGACCCCTAGCTACTCCCCCATGGCTATTGTTAGATTGTTCTTAACTTCAATGTCTCTGGTTATACTTTCTTTGTTTTTTTCTTCTGTTGATTATGTTCCAGTTAAAGGTGAGATCATATGGTATTTGTCCCTCACCATCTGGCTTATTTCACTTAGCATAATGCTCTCCAGTTCCATTCATGCTGTCCCAAAGGGTATGAGCTCCTTCTTTCTCTCTGCTGAGTACAATTCCATTGTGTAAATATACCATAGTTTTTGGATCCATTCATTTGCTGATGGGCACGTAGGTTGCTTCCACTACTTGGCTATTGTAAATTGTGCTGCTATGAACATTGGGTTGCATAAGTCTGTTTGGATTGGTGTTTCAGGGTTCTTAAGGTATAATCCCAACAGCAGAATTGCTGGGTTAAAGGGCAGTTCCATTTTTAGTTTTCTGAGGAAATTCCATACTGTTTTCCACAGTGGACTCACCAGTCTGCATTCCCACCAACAGTTGCACTAGAGTTCCCTTTTCTCCGAATCCTCTCCAACATTTGTTTGTGGATTTGTTTATGTTGGGCACTCTGACTGGTGTGAGATGGTACCTCATTGTGGTTTTAATTTGCATCTCTCTGATGGCTAGTGATGCTGAGCATCTTTTCATCTGTCCCTGGGCCCTCTGTATGTCTTCCTTGGAGAAGTGTCTGTTCAAGACCTTTGCCCATTTTTAATTGGGTTGTTTGTCTTCCTGGAGTGGAGTCGTCTGAGTTCTTTATATATTTTGGGGATCAGGCCCTTGTCAGAGGTATCATTGGCAAATATGTTTTCCCATATTGTTGGTTCTCTTTGTATTTTAGTGCTGTTTTCTTTAGCATTGCAGAAGCTTTTTATTTTGATGAGGTCCCATTTGTTTATTCTTTCCTTTATGCTGTCTGAGACTTTCCTCCCAATGTTTTCCTCAAGGACTTTTATGGTGTTACAACTTCTATTTAAGTCTTTTATCCATCTTGAGTTTATTTTCGTGTGTGGTGTAAGTTGGTGATCGAGTTTCATTTTTTTGCACGTAGCTGACCAGATCTCCCAACACCATTTGTTGAAGAGGCTGTTTTTGCTCCATTTTATGCTCCTGAATCCTTTGTCAAATATTAATTGACTGAAAAGACTTGAGTTTATTTCTGGGATCTCTGTTCTGTTCCATTGATCTATGTGCCTGTTTTTATGCCAGTACCAAGCTGTTTTGATTACAGTGGCCTTGTAATACAGTTTGATATGAGGTTTTGTGATCCCTCCTGCTTTGTTCTTCTTTCTCAAAATTGCTGCAGCTATTTCGGGTTGTTTATGGTTCCATATGAATTTCTAAAATGCTTGTTCTATATCTGTGAAATATGTCATTGGTACTTTAATAGGGATTGCATTGAATCTATAAGTTGCCCTGGATAGTATGGCCATTTTGATGATGTTAATTCTTCCAATCCATGAGAATGGTACAAGCTTCCGTTGTTTGTGCCTTCCTTAATTTTTTTTCCTCTGTGTTGTGTAGTTTTCTGAGTACAGGTCTTTTATCTCTTGATTAGGTTTATTCCTAGGTATTTTATTTTTCTTCTTGCTATATCAAATGGAATCTGTTTCCTGATATCTGTTCCAGCAGTTTCGTTGTTGGTATACAGGAATGCCTTTGATTTCTGAGTATTGACTTTGTATCCAGCTGTTTTGCCAAATTCATTTATTAGGTCAAGTAGTTTTTTGGTGGAGTCTATAGGATTTTCCATGTACACTATCATTTCATGTGCAAACAGTGACAGTTTCATTTCCTCCTTTCCAATTTGGATGCCTTTTATTGATTTTTCTTGTCTGATTGCTGTGTCTAGGACTTCCAATACTATGTGGAATAGGACTGATGAGAGAGGGCATCCTTGTCTTGTTCCTGATCTTAGTGGGAAAGCTCTAAGTTTTTGTCCATTGAGTACGATATTGGTCATAGGTCTCTCATATATGGCTTTTTTCATGTTGAGAAATTCACCCTCTATTCTCACTTTGCTGAGTGTTTTTATCAGAAATGGGTGCTGTATCTTATCAAATGCTTTTTCTGCATCTATTGATATGATCATGTGATTTTTGTTTTTGCTTTTGTTGATGCGATGTATTATGTTTATTGAATATTGTACCATCCTTGCATCCCTGGGATGAATCCCACTTGGTCATGGTGTATGATCCTTTTAATGTTTTGCTGGATGTGGTTTGCCAATATTTTGTTGAGAATTTTAGCATCTCTGTTCAACAGCGATATTAGCTTGAAGTTTTCTTTCTTCGTTGTGTGTTTATCTGGTTTTGGGATTAGGATGATGCTGGCTTCATAAAACGAGTTTGGGAGTCTTCCATCAGTTTGGATGTTTTCAAATAGTCTGTGAAGGATAGGGGTTAGCTCTTCCTTAAATGCTTTGTAGAATTCTCCTCTGAATCCATCTGGTCCAGGGCTTTTGTGTTTTGGGAGTTATTGATGACTGCTTCAATTTCGTCTGCTGTTATTGGTCTGTTCAGGTTTTCTGCTTCTTCTTCATTCAGTTTGGAAGATTAATTTTTCTAGAAATGTGTCCATTTCACCTAGGCTTTCAAATTTCTTGGCACACAGTTCTTCTTCGTAGTAACTTCTTACAATCCTTTGTATTTCTGTGGTATCTGTTGTAATCTCTCCTCTTTCATTTCTAATTGTGTTTATTTGGATACTCTCTCTTTTTTTCTTGATGATCCTGTTTAAAGGCTTCTTGTCGATTTTGTTTATCTTTTCAAAGAACCAGCTCCTGGATTCATTGATCCTTAGAATTGTGCTTTTAGTCTCTATGTCATTTAGTTCTGCTCTGATCTTGGTTATTTCCTTCTTTCTACTTTCTCTGGGCTGTCTTTTTTGTTGTTCCTCCAGTTCTTGTAGGCATAGGGTTAGGTTGTTTGTTTGAAATGTTTCTATCTTTTTAAGGTAGGCGTGCACTGCTATGAACTTCCCTCTCAGGACTGCCTTTACTGTGTCCCATAGGTTTTGGGTTGTTGTGAGTTCATTTTCATTTGTTTCCAGGAAGTTTTTGATTTCTTCCCTAATCTCGTTCTTGACCCATTCATTTTTTAATAGCATGCTATTCAGTCTCCATGATTTTGAGTGTTTTGGGTTTTTTCCTTTGCGGTTGGTTTCTAGTTTCAATCCCTTGAGGTCAGGGAACATGTGTGATATGGTTTCAATTTTCTTGAATTTGTTGAGGGTTGCTTTGTGTCCTATCATTTGGTCTATGTTTGAAAATGTTCCATGTACACTTTAAAAGAATGTGTGTTTTGCTTCTTTGGAATGAAAAACTCTATATAATCAGTTAAGTCCATTTCCTCTAGGGTATTGTTAAGTGACACAATAACCTTCTTGATATTGTGTTTGGAAGATCTATACATTTTTGAGAGTGGGGTGTTAAAGTCCCCTACTGTAATTGTGTTGCTGTCAATATCTTTCTTGAAATCCTCCAAGATTTTCTTTATGTATGGGTGATCCTATGTTGGGTGCATATATATTTACAATGTTTATGTCTTCTTGGTGGATTCTTCCTTTGAGTATTATGAGGTGACCTTCTGGGTCTCTCTTTATGGCTCTTCTTTGGAAGTCTATTTTGTCTGATATGAGTGTTTCTACTCCTCCTTTTTTTCATGTCCATTTCCTTGGAAAATTTGTTTCCAGCCCTTCACTTTCAGTCTGTGTAGGTCTTTTGTCCTGAGGTGGGTCTCTTGTAGGCAGCATAGGTGTGGGTCATGTTTTCTTATCCATTCAGCTATTCTATGTCTTTTGATTGGAGCATTTAATCCATTTACGTTTAAGGTTATTATCAATAGGTAGTTATTCATTGCCATTTTTTCATACCTGTGTTCCTCTCTTTTTCTCTTTTCCTTCCTTTCATTAAAGCAGTCCCTTTAGCATATCTTGCAGAGCTGGTTTGGTGGAGGTGTATTCTTTTAGACTTCTTTTGTCTGGAAAGCTCTTTATTTGACCTTTTATCTTGATTGAGAGCCTTGCTGAGTAAAGGAGCCTTGGTTGCAAGCCTCTGGTTTTCATTACTTGCAATATTTTTTGCCATTCTCTTCTGGCTTGGAGCATTTCCATTGAGAAGTCAGTTGCTAACCTTATTGGGGCTCCCTTGTATGTTACTTCCTGTTTCTCCCTTGTTGCCTTTAAGATCCTCTCTTTGTCTTGGAATTTTGCCATTTTAATTATGATGTGTCTTGCAGTGGGCCTCTTTGGGTTCCTCTTGCTTGGGACTCTCTGCGTTTCCTGGATTTGTTTGACTTTTTCTCTCATCAGATTAGGGAGATTTTCCATCATTACTTTTTCAAACAGGTTTTCTATTCCTTGCTCTTCTTCTTCTCCTTCTGGTATCCCTATTATATGGATATTACTACGTTTCATGTTGTCCTCCATTTCCCTTAGCCCCTCTTCATTCTTTCTGAGCCTCTTTTCCTTTTCTTGATCTTTCTGTGTTTTTTTTCTACTTTTTCCTTCAGCTCGCTGATTCAGTCCTCTGCTTCATCAAGTGTGCTTTTGAATCCTTCTACTGTGTTCTTCAGTTCAGGAATTCTATTCTTCATTTTCTCTTGGCCCTTGTTGGTAGTTTCTAATTCCTTTTTGATGTTGATATAGTTTGCAGTGAATTCATTGTAGTTTCCCTGTAGTTTCTGGTAGTTCTCTTTGAGCTCAGAGAGCTCAGTGAGCTTCCTGATAACCATTGCTTTGAACTCAGTATTTGATAGTTGACTTGCCTCTTTTTCAGTTAGCATTCTTTCTGAGGCTTCCTCCTTTCCTTTCATTTGGGGATTATTTCTTTGTCTTCCCATTTTTTTTGTGATACTCTTCTTGTTAGTTTCTGCTTGAATTGATCTGTTGTGACTCCCTGGGTTTATGATATGAACTTCTATGGTAGAATGCCAGTGGGATTCAGTGCTGCTGTCTCCTTAATCTCCTCCGCTCACTGGTCTTGAGATGCCATTTATGAGTCTAACAGGGTCTAACTCTGGTCTTTTCAGCACTCCAGGTTTCACTGTCTCACCTGTGGGAAAAGGAGAAAGAAAAAAAAAGAGGGGGATGGGAAGGAGGGAAAAGGGGGTAGAAAGGGAATGGAAGGACTAAGGAAGGAAAGAAGATTTAAAAAGATCAGAGGAAAGATAAGAAGGAATTTTAACAAAAATTAAAATAAAAAATAAAAGAAGGCATGAAGATGGAACAAAATTAAAGGATGGAAGGAAGAAGGAATAAAAAATGTTGAAGGACCGAGGGAGAACCAAGATGGCGGCATAGGTAGACACATTGCGCCTCCTCGCACAACCAGAACTGACAGAGAATCGAACAGCAAGGGGGACCAACACCAAGGAAATAGAAAATAAACATTCATCCAGACTGGTAGGAGGGGTGGAGACGGGCACCGGGGTGGAGAGGACTCGCGTGGCTGTGGCGGGACTGAGACTGGCAGAGTGTGGGACAATTGGCGCAGGCAGTCTGAGCACTAGCAGACCCTGCGGCCCCACATTTGCACAGATAAACCCAGAGGGCCGGGCTCAGAGTGGCAGAGAGTGGGGCAGGCAGAGTGGCGGAGAACGGGGCAGGCAGCAGCACCACATTCACCCACAGATCAACCTGACGAATGGCGGGGAGCAAAGCAGACCACGTAACCCAGGGCTCCAGCTCAGGGAAATAAAGCCTCAAACCTCTGATTGAAAACGCCCGTGGGGGTTGGGGCGGCAGCAGGAGAGACTCCCAGCCTCACAGGAGAGGTCGTTGGAGAGACCCACAGGGGCCTAGAGTGTGCACAGGCCCACTTACTCGGGAACCAGCACCAGAGGGGTCCAGTTTGATTGTGGGTAGCGGAGTGAAAGATTGGAAGCTGGAGGAGAGTGAGGCGGGCGCCATTGCTCCCACTCGGCCCCTCCCCCACCTACAGTGTCACAGCGCTGCCACCAGCATTACCCCGCCCCTGTGAACACCTAAGGCTCCGCCCCTTAAAGTAACAGATGCTCCAAGACAAAAAAAAAAAAAAAAGGCCCAAATGACAGAACACTTCAAAGCTCCAGAAAAAATAAAACTAAGTGAGGAAGAGATAGCCAACTTATCGGATGCACAGTTCAAAGCACTGGTTATCAATATGCTCACAGACTTGGTTGAATCTACTCGAAAAACAGATGAAAAAATGAAGCCTATGCTAAGAGAAACAAAGGAAAATGTACAGGGAACCAATAGTAATGAGAAGGAAACTGGGACTCAAATCAATGGTGTGGACCAGAAGGAAGAAACAAACATCCAACCAGAAAAGAATGAAGAAACAAGAACTTGGAAAAATGAGGAGAGGCTTAGGAACCTCCCAGATGCCTTGAAACTTTCCAACATCCAAATTATAGGGGTGCCAAAAGGAGAAGAGGAAGAACAAAAAATTGAAAACTTATTTGAACAAATAATGAAGGAGAACTTCCCTAATCTGGCAAAGGAAATAGACTTCTGGGAAGTCCAGGAAGCTCAGAGAGTCCCAAAGAAGCTGGACCCAAGGAGGAACACGCCAAGGCACATCATAATTGCATTACCCAAGATTAAACGCAAGGACCTACATCCAAGACTACTGTATCCAGCAAAGCTATCACTTAGAATGGAAGGGAAGATAAAGTGCTTCTCAGATAAGGTCAAGTTAAAGAAGTTCATCATCACCAAGCCCTTATTATATGAAATGTTAAAGGGAGTTACCTAAGAAAAAGAAGATCAAAAATAGGAACAGTAAAAATGACAGCAAACTCACAGTTATTAATGGCCACACATAAAACAAAAACGAGAGCAAACTAGGCAAACAACTAGAACATGAGGGTTGTCATTAAGGGAGTGGGGGGGGGGGGGGAAAGGTACAGAGAATAAGTAGCATAGATGATAGGTGGAAAATAGGCAGGGGGAGGGTAAAAATAGTGTAGGAAATGTAGAAGCCAAAGAACTTATAAGTATGACCTATGGACATGAACTATAGGGGGGGAATGTGGGAGGGAGGGGGGTGGGCAGGATGGAGTGGAGTGGGGGGGGTAAATGGGACAACTGTAATAGCATAATCAATAAATACATTAAAAAAAAAAAAAGTTGAAGGACCGAACGGCAGAGGGAATTTAGGGAGAAAGGAGAAAAAAGAGAGAGAGAGAAAAGAAAAACAAAAAAGTCTTCTGCTGGCTTTAAACCAGTCAGGTTAGTTCTGCTGGTCTCCCTGTCTGTGATAGGGGAGGGGGTGTTTGGAGGGATTGGTTTCAATTTTCTCCCTTCCTGAGCCACACTCTTCGCTGTTGTTCAGCCTCCAGTCCAGTTCCTCAGGGTCCTTCTGCTCCCCACTAGGCCTTTAGTTCACCAGTTGTGCTGTCCTTGAGGTGCACCCATCAGGGGCAACTCACACTCCACCTTCCTGCTCTTTGCTGTCTTAGATGCTAGGGGCTCCTGGTGCTCCTTCCGGGTAGTTCAGCCCCCTACTGGGTCAAGTCTTTCCTGAGACTGCAGTCTTCCCTAGCCCTGCAGCTCCCCTCTGCTGGGCATTCTGCCTTCCTCTTATAGAGCAAGTAGGCCCTGCAGGGCTCTGTGCAGAGGGGCTAAGTGGGAGTTGTTTAGAACGGGTGCTTTTATGTGTGGTTGCCCACCGGCACCCAGGCCTTTGATCGGGTTGCGTGCAGGGCAGCCAACCGCTAATCCGGGTGCTCACCCACCCGAGGTTTCAGGTGTGGGCGCCCACTCAGGTTTTCAAGTGTGGGCTCCAGGCCACTGATTTGTGTATGTGCCCACTGGCGCACTTTGGGCCTGGGCACCCAGGCAGCCTGGCCGCTGCCCAGGGTGCACGCCCACCTGGGGTTTCAGTTGTGGGCACCCAGTCCTCTGATCAGGGTGCACGCCAACTGGGCTTCAGGTGTGTGCTGGGGCTGCTTATCCCGTGTTCACAGTCCCGGGGCTGAGGCGGTAGGGGTGCAAGAGGCCATGGCTGCTACATAGAGTTCTCTAAACAGCCGCTGAGTGCCTCTATTTTCTCTTTTTCTTTTCGAGAAATTCTTCCTATTCATGCCCTCCCTGGTCCAAACAAGCACCTGGTCTCTCACACAGCCCAGCCTGGTTCTCTCCCAAGAATCCTGCAGCAGACCCTGCACCCGGGCTGAGGGCTTCAGCCACCCTGGTCCCCACGCTGGTCCGAGGGACCTTATTGCCCTTAAGCACTCTTCTTACCATCTGATCTTTCAATGTCTTCTATATCTTTGGTCTCTGATCTTCATATATGCTGGAATACTGTTGGCTGTTCACTCTGTTCCTCATATCAGCTAGGTATTTTCTGGTGCCCAGGGGAAGTGGACTGTGCTCCCACCTATCTCGCCACCATCTTCCTCGATCCGACCATGAACTAATTTCAACAAAAAAACTGCCTTGGAAAGAAGAAGAAGAAAAAAAAAAAAAACCCTACATTTCTACAGAACCCTTCTTCATTGCTCTAATTTGGATAATTTTATTTTTGGTCCAATTGGGGGTTGCCGATTGGGTCAGTTTATCCTCTTCTTATTGAAAAGACAAACCACTGAATATGAGAACATATTTGCCAATGCATCTGATAAGGACTTCATATTCAAAATTTATAAAGAACTTATAATACTCAACATGAAAAGAACAAATAAATTAATTGAAAAATAGGGAAAGGACCCATAGAGACATTTCTCCAAAGAAGATGTACAGATGACCAATAGACATGAAAATATGCTCAATGTCACTAATCATCAGAGATATGCTAATTAAAACCACAATGAGACATCACCTCACACCTGTCATATGGCTATCATCAATAAATATATAAATAATAAGTGTTGGTGAGAATGTAGAGAAAAGGAAACCCTCGTGCACTGTTGGTTGGAATGGAGAGTGGTGCAGCCACTGTGGAAAGCAGTATAGAGTTAACAAAAAATTAAAAGCGGAACTGCCTTATGACTCTGCAGTTCCACTTCCAGGAACATATCTGAAGAAACCCAAACACTAATTTGAAATAAGATATGCCCCACTATATTCATAGCACCCCTATGTTAATTGCAGTGTTATTTACAATAGCCAAGATCTGGAAATAGCCCAAGTGGCCATAAGTAGATAAATGGATAAAAAAGCTGTGGTACATTTACACAATGGAATAATACTACTTGGCCATACAAAAGAAGGAAACCTTACCCTTTGCGACAGGATGGATACACCTGGAGAGTTTTATAGTAAGTTTTATGGTAAACCAGTCAAAGAAAGAGAACTACCATATGATTTCACTCATATGTGGAATCTAATTAAGAAAATGAACTAACAAGCAAAGTACAGACAGATTCAGAGAGCAGGCTGACAGCTATGGAGGAGATTGGAGGGCTCGGTTGGTGGCAGGTGGGGGGACTGGGCAAAAAAGAAAAAGTTCATAGACAGGAACAACAGTGTGGTGTTTCCCAGGGGGTGGGGGTAAAGAGAGGTGTGAGGGGTATAGGGGGGATAAATGGTGATATTAGAACACTTGACTTGGGGAGTATGAACACACAATACAGTGTACAAATGTGTGTGGAATTGTGCCCTTGAAACCTGTATAACTTGGTTAACTATCATCACCCCAATAAGTTCAATAAAAAAGAATAGTCGAAATTAAATTAAAATGAATAAAAAATATCTGAAACCAGTAATAATAGTCCATAATTTAGGAACAGAAGCATTGAGAAAACATACCTGTAGAGGCAGAGTAGTGTCCTCTGATAGATTAAAAACATAGAAATAAATTAAAAATCTGCTGCATTGAATGCCTGTCTTAAAAATTAATTTTCTTAAAAACAGCACTTATTTTATATTCCACCAAAATGAGTCACTCAATATTCAAGAATAAGTTTTTTTTTAATAAATGTTATTGGGATGTCCTTAACTCAAAGCCTTTTAGAACCTATCATCTCTGAGGTGTATACCCTCTGTTCATGATGTTGCCATGCTGCTGTTTGTTTGTCTATTTTTAAACAATTGAATCTTTTTCTCAAAAACTAGGATAACCCAATCGCATAGCAGTCCTACAGTAGTCATTTCAACTCTTCGAACAGTCTCTTCAACTGTATAATGAAAAAGTTGGTCTCTGAGACATCTTTCTGAACTATAATCTCACAAGTCTGTCACACCTATGCTATTATTTCAGCCATTGGAACAGTCAGACAGATCATCGGCATGTCCTTTATTGGAAGGGAAGGGACTGTCAGTAAAACAAAGAGACCAAAATTTATAAAACATCTTTTTAACCGAGTCACTCAAATTTAAAAATGTGCCAGTCAGCCTCATGTATTTTTTTCATTAATTGACCATCAATTTAGTTATAGTAGTTGATGCAGTTGCAGTGCAGATTTAGCTTCAATCGCAAATATACTGATATGTCTGAGTTGGTGTTGAAGGAAAATATGTACTCAACTGCTTAATAAATTATATTTCAAAGAAGAGTTATCAAATAAACTTTTGGAGTAGCAGAGTAAAATTTTAATATGTAAATAACACATTGTCTATTTTCTGCTTCCATTATAGTATAGTTTCTGATTTTCAAACAGTTGTTTGACATATCTGTGTTCTCTTGGCCAGGTGACGGTACATTTTTCAGCCTGTCAAACTTCCTGGTGCCCTTTTTTATTATACAGTATTGCTCTGTGCTTAGCCACTGTATCTTTTCATGCAGACACACTGTAGCTTCAGTTTAACACTGAAATTGATTTGCTAGGCGCTCCTTTGCTTCTTCACATTTCACATCTTCCCATTGAATTTCTTGTGTCAGGAGCACAGTGCTGTCTTTCTACTTCTACCCTCAGAAATCTGAACTCTTTGAGTTTTCTGAATATTTAAATGGCTTTGTGGCTGACATTAGTGCGTTACATTCTGTAGTACTTTTTAAAATGTAATTCTGTACTATTCTTTGGCAGTACGAATTCAGTGCTTGTTTTCATTTTGGATTCTTCCTGTTTAACATTGTTGTAATTTACTGGTCTTTTTAGATGACTTAATGGCAGGAGACTTTTTCTTTGTTGTAAGAAGTGAAGATCTTAATTAGGGTTTCCCCCAGAAAACATATATTAAAAACAAAACTCCATGATAAAATATGAATTTGTTTGAAGTTAATAGTTTATTTTTTATAAAAGGAATATATAAAGGAACAGCAAAAATTCAATATCTTTACATGAATAAGAAAATATGCTTTCATTTCTTGCAAAGTCAAAGAGAAGAATGCAAAATAGTTCAGGCTTGCAATTATATGATTCAAATTGGCACCAAATCTTGGATATTCTCAGGAAGATTCAAAGACCAACTGTTTAGGGCTTGTTGATAAGACACATTTACGGTAGCATATTGTTTTGATTGCTCATATTGGGAAACTTCTTAAAGTTCAGGTGAGAGTTCAAACTACTTTACTCAAGTACAGTCATTGTGTAATAAAACAGCCAAGATCATTCATTCAGTCGACCTGATATCTATTCATCAAGGAGAACAAGGTAAGGAGGTATTGTATCTTACTCTAACATAACATGGTAAGTGCAGCATTCCAATATAAAGGAAGAATTCTTCCTTTGAATGAAATGATTAATGATCCCAACAAAAAGAAAGCTGTTACGAGAGAGACCTCTAGTGGAAAAAAATGCAAGTGCCTTGGCAAAGAATTTTATTGTTTATGCTTCATCCTGCCCCAGCACCCCACCTCCCCACACCCAAGTGGAATTTGCATATACTGTTTAAGGCGTTGTCCACAGAACAGCAAACTAATTACCTGGTTAATGTTTAGTACCTGTGATTTGTTCAAACAAAAAATGCTTTTCTGAGAAGAGTCAAATAAGTGCTTGAGGGAGACTCAACTTCTTAGACATTAGATTTTAGAAAACAAGTTAGAGGTATCTAAGAAGAAAGATAAGAAGATTTGTAAAAGAGGGCGATCAGAAGTTGGAGGCACTGCATAATTTAGGAGTTTGACCTTTATTTGTTTCTTGAACCAACCCTTTAATTGTAGGTAATTTTTTGACATAATATTAAAGCACTTTTTTGTGTGGAAGGTGAGGCAGGGATTAGGAGAATTTTCCAGTTTTTCATAAATCATATTTTAATAATAAAACATTAAAATATTAACTCAAAATTATTTTTAAGAAAAATAGTAAAAGTTGGTGATTTACAGCGTAAGATAGCACCATGAACAATTTAATTAAAGAAAATGTTGCCTCTCGATTACAGAGTTTCTCATTTGACTAATGCTCTGTAGTTTTAAAATTATTCTCTGTTCTCCATAGAATTGCATTTAATTCACCCTCTGATCTGTAAACAATTTTTATTAGTTATTAAAAATTTATACTTTAAAAATATTGATGATATATATGAAAATTAAGATATGTTTTCTGGTTAGAGATCTAACACTAATTCACAGAGAAATCTAGGTCTACTTACTATGTTTAACAACTAAGTAATAATGTAACTTCTAATTTAAATTAGGACATCCAGTTTAGTTTAGAGAAAAACTGAACCAGAGCTACATAATTTAAGAAAGTGCCTGAGGCATAATAAAAAGAAATTGGTATAGCATTAAGTCAGTACTGAAATATGGTTATGGTTTCTAAGAAAAGCATTTAAGCTGTGGGACTACTTGCTTAAATAACAGATTCCAAATTTCTCTTCTATAATAATGACAACTGTTACATATGGATTTAAAAAAATTAAGCACTATATAAGTTTAGGTTTTGTTATTGTTTAAGGTGCATCATTGAAATTGAGGAAAGGAGTGTTTTGTGAGGCTATTTTTATTTTCAGTGTCAGCCCCTAATTTTCTTATCCATTTTAAATTCTGCTTATTGTCTTTAATAAAATTTTTTTTCAATTTATCTTCAGAATGATGAAAGTTTTCAGCCTATTTGTGAGGCAAGTTATTCACAGACCTGATATTTTTCATGTTCATATATCTCAGTTAATGCTGAAGAGGATCTATCTTTCCATCCTTACCAAAGTCTGAACATCCCATAAAACAGGACATCATAATTTTAAAGAAGTGTGGTTCATGAATCTCTTTAAATGTGGGCTGGTATCTGGCAGCCAGTTAAATAAGAATTTGTAGTCATTGTGTATAGGTTGTTACCAGAGAGTAACAAATATTATTTCCCTGAATTTGTTTCCATTTCAGAAGGAAGTTTCTTCAGAGGGAGAAAAATAGCTTCAAATTATGGAAGCTTTGAATGAGATATTTTGTTTATATTTTAAAGTAATAATAATGGCTAAAATATTATCCAACGATTAAAAAAATAAAGCAACATGTTTATCTGGACTCCTTTTTGATTCTTTAAAAAATAATAATAATCACACACTTAGGTTGCCACATATTCTTTAAATTACACATTTCAATTTATCGCTATTGCTCTAACAATGTTGAATCCTATCTCTTCCAGTATGTGTACCTCTCTAATGGTTTCCTTGCACTCCTTCTAAGTAGTTCTCACCCATGCTCCACGAAAAAATTAATTTCCACAAGCACCTTACGACATGAGAAAGAGTGAACATGGAAACAAAAGTCTTCAGAGATTGCCAGAACTCTCATTAGAAAAGAAAAAGTCTCAATTCTCTCTTGCCAAGGGGTTGAAATGCAAATGGCTTCCCAGTTACCACCTTGTGCCCCTGAGGGGCTGCATGTCCATCCATGAGAAACAAGAAATACCTCTGCAAATGCAATTTTCTTCTTATATTAGGTATATGAAAAAAACCCTGTCTTTTTCATCCTTTTTTTTTTAATTTTTCAATTACACTTGACATAGAGCACTGGCTGGGTGTCTCGGTTCGAGTATCCTCCTATATAGCGAAAGGTTGTGGGTTAGTTTCCAGTCGGGGCACATATCTGGGCTGCTTCAGGTTAGATTCCTGACTGGGGTGCATACAGGAGGCAACCAATCAATATCACATCAATTTTCTCTCACATCAATTTTCCCTTCTGTCTCCCTTCCATTCTCTCTCTCTCCTTCCTTTTCTCTCTAAAATCAATAAATATATCTTCAGTTGAGGATTAAAAAATAAACTTACAATTGGCATACAATATTATATCTTAGGTGTACACCCCAGTGATTAGACATTATGTAACTTACTAAGTAATCATCTCAATAAATCTCAACCCCATATACTTCCTATGTTGTACTTTACATCCCCATGACTCTTCTGTTACTACCAATTTGTACTTCTTAATCTCTTCACCTTTTGCACCCAACCTCCTAACACCCCTTCAATCTGACAACCATCAAAATGTCATCTGCACCTATGAGTCTGTTTCTGCTCTTATTATTTATTTTGGTTTTTAGATTCAATTGTTGGATGAATATGGATTTATTACCATGTCACTGTTTATATTTCTTTTCTTTTTTTGTTCTTCTTCAAGAACCTTTAACGTTTCATTTAATGCTGGTTTGGTGGTGATGAATGCCTTTAGCCTTTTCTTATCTGGCAAGCTCTTTATTTGTCCTTTGATTGGAAATGATAGCTTTTCTGGGTAGAGTAATCTTCACTGTAGGTCCTTGCTTCTCATAACTTTGAATATTTCTTGCCAATATCCTCTGCCCTACAAAGTTTCTGCTGAGTGATCAGTTTACAGTCTTATGGAAGCTCCCTTCTAGGGAACTAACTGCTTTTCTCTTGCTGCTTTTAAGATTCTCTGTCTTTAACCTTTGGCGTTTTAATTTGATGTGTCTTAGTTTGGACCTATTTGGGTTCATTTTATTTGAGACTCTCTGTTCTTTCTGGACTTGTATGTGAATTTCTTTCACCAAGTTAGGGGAGTTTTTTGTCATTATTTTTTTCAAATAGGTTTTCTTTTTTTTTCTTTTGGTTTAATCTTTATTGTATTTTGTTCCATTATTATTTAGTCCTCTTACACCCCTCTCCCCCCAGCAATCATCACACTGTTGTCCATGTCTATGAGTCCTTTTTCCTTTCTTGCTCTCTTTTCTCCTTCCAGCATTGGTCTGATGCAAATGTTGGTATGCTTGAAGTTGTCCCAGAAGCTCCTTACACCATCTTCATTACTTTTTATACATCTTTGTTTTTGCTGTTATGATTGGGTGTTTTTTTACTTCCTATATTCCAAATCTCTGATTTGATTCTCATCTTCATTTCCTCTAATGTTGATTCTCTGTAAATTATTCTTCATTGCAGTTAGTGTATCCTTCATTTCTGACTCATTCTTTTTTAAGGTTTCCTTGTCTTTTTTATGGTTTTCATATTCTTTTTATGTTGTTGAATTTCTCTCTAAGTTCAACTACTATTCCTTTAAGTTCATTGAGCATCCTAATAACCAGTGTTTTGAACTCTGAATCCAAGATTGCTTGTCTCCATTTTGTTTAGTTCTTTTTCTGGAGTTTCATTCTGATCTTTCATTTGGGACATTTTTTTGTCTCCTCATTTTGGCAGCCCTCCTGTGTGTATTTGTATATCATAGGTAGAACTGCTAGGTCTCCCAATCTAGTAGAGTGGCCTAATGTAGTAGGTATTCTATGGGGTCCAGTGGCAGAGCCTCCCTGATCACCCAAGCTGAGAACTCAAGGTGTGCCCTTTGTGTGGGCTGTGTATACCCTCTTTTAATTGAGACTTGATTGATGCTGGCACATCAGTGGGAGGTTTTTACTCTCAGGCCAATCAATTGCAAGGAATGGGTATGACCACTGACCACCGACCACGAACCTCCTTCCTGTGTTCTTCCTGGAGCAACCTAGCATAAGCTACAAAGTGATCTGAAAATAACTTCTACTTGTGCTGAGGTTGGAGGTGCATAGGTGAGGCCAAGCTACAAACCAAGGCTGACTGTCACTAGTGCCAGTCCTTGGGCCACTTAGCAAGAGATACAAGGTTTGTTTAGGTCAAATGCTTCTTATTTCAGAGATTTGAAGAAAGTCTGAAGCATAATTAAAGAAGGACTATTGTATAGAAAAGCCACTGGAAACAGTTTGGGTGTGAGTGCAAGTTGGTGGGTCACAGTGTCAGGAATCACCAGGTTGAGGGGATCAGGTTGATAGAGACTCAGATAGGGCACTCACCTACCAAATCTGTGGAGGAAGGCATCAGAAAAGGAAAAATAGCCTCTGCTAGTACTTCTGTCTAGGAGAAAGCTGCTGCTGTTCCAGTTCTGTCCCTGATGCCAGACAGTTCAGTTCCTCCCTGTATGTCCCTAGTGCCTTTTGAGCTGCTTCCCCAGTACTTGAGCTCAGAGGCAATAAGTCCAAAGAATTCTACCTGCAATCCTTTAAGAGGAATACCTGTGATTCCAGGAACCTCTGTCTCAATCACTCTTGTTTTAATTATTAATGTTTATAGACTTATGTTGCCCTTTTTGCTTTGTTTTGATTGGAAACAATGGGGAAGAAATAAACAAAATAAGAGAATCAGAATCCTTTCTGTACTAAGTATGTGCCCCATTTTCAATTTTGCTTTTTCTGTTTGGGGCTGTATTTTTATCTACTCCTCTTTTAGGTTGCAGCAAATTAGTTCAGGATATATTATTTTGTACCATTCTAGTCATCCTTACCATTATTCTAATTCCCCTAAGTATGCACAAGATGTGCTATTATTAAAATATTTGGAAAGATTTTATTTGCAAACATATACAAGGTACAGCACAATTAATGCCCCCTTTTTATTATAACTTCTTTTATTACAAAATCGTAAGTGTGTAATTCTGTAACATAACAATATCATACTCAAGCACAGCATATGACATTTTAGGTGAAATGTTCAAATTAAAACAATAAATTATTACACCCATATTATTACCTTACCAACGACACTCAAGCAGGTGTTACTTCGGCTGAACCGTGTACACACCCCTATGTTCACTTCAACATTATTCATAGTGAGCAAGACATGGAACAACTGCAGTGTCATTTGATTGATGGTTGGATAAAGATGTGTACATATGCACAATGTAATACCACTTAGCCATAAGCAAAGATGAAATACTGCTATTTGCAACAACACAGATTTATTTTGAGAATATCATGCTAAGCAGAATAAGTCAGAAAAAAAGTAAAAATCATGATTTTACTTATATGTGGGATATAAAATTGAAAGCAACAAATAAACAAACAAGAAAAATAAAATCTCATAGACACAGACAATAGTATGGTGGTTACTAGAGGGAAGAGGTTTCCGAAGGGTGATAAGTAAAGAGGAAAGGTGGTCAGACAGATGATAACAGAAGGTTGACTTTGAGTGGTGGGCACACAACGCAATATACATATCATGTATCTGGGAATATACCTGAAACTTATATAATCTTATTAACCAATGTCACCCCAACAAATTTAATTTAAAATATTTTTTTAAAAATAACCTATCTAGTCAAAAGCAAACAAACATCTGTGGAAAGGTGATCAGTTGATCTAAGCTTCTCATTTCAGCAGAACTGCCAGTAACTAAGTCACTTTTGCAGGTTTCTAACTCTTCTGTGCTTTGTTTTCTCTATCTGCAACATGCAGATATTGCCATTGCCCCTATCCAAATATTGATGTAGAGATAAAACACTTCAAAGAAATACAAATACAAAGTAACATTATGCATTTAAAAATGAATACAGAATCTGTAGGACACTTTTATAATCCTTTTGCTTAACAGGATTGATGGCTATACTTGAAATCCCTCTAGCTTAAATCCTATGTCCATTGCTTTGGATCCTTAATATGCTCACACAAATGACTGACCCTGAATTGTAGGTGAGACTATGCCAAACCTTGAATTGACCAATCAGTGGTTCCTTCCCTTTACCAAAAAATCAGTTGTAGCTAATTAGTGTCCAATGCCATCTTTCACCCGATAAGTAATTTCATGTTCCAGATGCAATTGCACGAAAGAGGACTAAGGTGTCTAATGCCTAATTGTTCTAGGGTTTTTATACTTAAGGAATTTCAGAGGGAAGAAGGACATATAAGGTCTTCTGGTCCATTCAACAGGAATGATTTAAGCACTTACTAAGCAGAGCTACTGGCTTGTCAACAAGAACATTTCTAGTAGGAAATACTCTGGTGCAAGTTATTATAAACAATATCTTAAACAATTCAAGATTTTTTTCACTAGAGCTGAACACTACGCTTACTTTCTCTTTCTCATGAGAAATCACAAAGGTCAGTCTATATGGATTTTCTAGAAGACCATCATCCCTGCATCAAATATAGCAAAAGAGGAAATGAAGGTCATTTGCCTATCTTCTCTAAAGGAACATACATATAATATGGGCTTATCTTCCTCACTAGATATGTATCTAAAATATATCTTCCAACTAAAATTCTGATTTTATTGTTCTTTGTTCATATGGAAAAATTCATAGGAATTTAAAAATAACAGGTGTCAGTGTGATTTTAAGTTAGTGTTTGTATATTGTTCTGCAGATATTTGTACAGAGAAAAGAAGAAATAGAGAAATTCCCAGATAGGTGATTAATATAACACTGCTATGGCTATACAGGTATAATTTTAAATTGTAATATACTATATTGTATATACAGGCATATTCTGTAGTAGTTTATGAGTTTTCTGAAGTCAAAAATCATATTAATTTTTGTAACTAGAGTATGCTTAATTTATTTACTTCTGTATTTATTCAATGTTTACTAAGCACCTGCTATGTACCAGAAATAATCTTATGTGTCAAAATTTTTACAAATATGAATATAACATGATCCTCACCCTAAAATAACTTATAGTCTAATGAAAATAAAATAATATTATGTTATATACTTTTAGCAACTACACTACACAGTTTGTAAAGCACCTTTACTTACCTGATATCTTTTGAACCTTAACAGCCATGTGAGGTTGATATAATTAGCCCCATTTTTATAGATGAGGAAGTTGAGTTTAACAGAAGTTAATTATATTGCTTCAGGTCACTCAGTGAATCAATGGCAAATCATGGGTTCCAGACTTCTCACTCCAAATCCTGTGGTGCTTAATAAATATTATTACTAGTCTAATAGTACAAGAGGGGATTGTTGAATTATTAATACTGTTGTATTATTAGTTGTCTTTCATGTTCTTCTGATCAAATAAAAATATTTGTAAGACATCTTCTTAAACATCTATTTGAAATCCATTTCATAAATAAATTACATGGAATCAAAACTGAAACTCCTGATTTGACCAGATGAATTGTGAACATGGAATCCTTTCAAATAAATCTAAATATTTACACACTCTAAAAAATTTAGTGCCACACATATTATTCAGTCCATTTCAACAGCCAAAAAAACAAGTTGTTTTTGTGAATGGCATTGCATGCCACAGAAGGTCATGTTATTACTTGCTCTCACAGTCCCAGTTAAAAAAATTACTCTACCAGACGTTTCCTTTGTGACCGGTCCAGGAAAATCTGATTCTTGTTAGTATCACTTCCTATGCTGTAGAAGACTGATTTGATTCAATCTAGTCTACATATAGCATTGTGCTTGACAAGTTGTATTTGTATGAAAACAGGAAAAAGGAATAATGTGTTACTCAAAAGCTTCTATTTTGTGGCCAGTGGGGTGATTGGGTAGGGGAGTGGGGTGATGATGATATCTTGTGTGTACTAAAAAACATTTAAAAGAATCAATTAAGATAATCAGATGGTATAGTATCCATGTTAATTAAAGACTAAATCAAACCTGATAAAAATTAGATATGCAGTTATCAGTTGAAGAATCATTTAAACAAAGTGCTAGATGTCCTAAACATAAATATGACAGATTTTTTAAAAATATATTTTATTGGTTGTCCTGTTACAGTTGTCCCGGTTTTTCCTCCTTTGTCCCCTTCCACCCAGGACCTCCTGTTTCCTTCAGCAGCAATCCTCCCCCTTAGTTCATGTACATGGGTCATGCATATAAGTTCTTCAGCTACTCTATTTCCTATAATGTTCTTAACACCCCACTGCCTATTCTGCAAGGATAATTCTTAATCCTTGCACTTCCCCCCCACCTTTCCCTCTTCCTCCTCCCAACTGGTAACCATCCAAATGACCTCCATATTTATGGTTCTGTTTCCATTCTGTTCATTGGCTTAGTTTGTTTTTAGATTCAATTATTGATAGTTATAAATTTATTGCCATTTTAATGTTCATAGTTTTGATCTTTTTTCTTAAATAAGTCCCTTTAACACTTCATATAGTAATGACTTGGTGATAATAACTTCTTTAACTTTACCTTGTCTGGGATGCACTTTATCTGCCCTTCTATTCTAAATGATAGCTTTGCTGGATAGAGTAATCTTGATTCTAATAGATGTATAAAGTTCTATGGATCTCATCTTGACTTTGGGTTTATTTATTCCTAGGTATACCTGCACTGGAAGCAGAAGCATCTCTAGCCTATATGTGAATCAAGCTTTCCCTTCTGTTTTTTTTAAATTCCCCAAAATTAAAGTTTAGGACAGGATAGTGTTTAAGATGATTGAAAATACTATGACATTGGAGTGCTTGAATATCACCAATTGAAGACCAGAAAACTAAAATTCACAAATCAAGTATAATTCTGCTGCAGTGTATCTGTCCATTCATTCACTCATTCATTCTACGTATTTTTTATAAAACATTTAATCGGGATTATAAAAATTATGACTCATAACTCTTCCTGTAGCCACCCAGAATCCACAGTTTAATAACAAAAGAAAGACAAATGCAGTTATCTCTTTCAATGAAAGCATATTAGTTAATATTGAAGACAAGAGTCAAAATGAAGATAAAGAAGGTCAAGTCACTTGGTGAGGGTATAATCCCAAGATTATTGTTAAACCTTAAAAAAGGAGCACTGAAATGTTTCATCTTTAGCCTTGCAGCACCTGGATGAGTTGCTGATTCATGGAAGACAATAAATATTGAGTGAATGAACGAATAAATGAGTGAAATAAACATTGCAGGTTAAATTCTCAAAGAATCCAAAAAAAGTAATTCTCCACTCTAATGAATAAATAAATGTTAAATTAATGGTGAATGAAATAAAAACATAGGCTGATGCTCAAAATATCTAGAAAAGGACAGTTTTCTTGTCTCAGTAGCTTGACCTCACACTGCATTGCTTTATTCATCCAACTACCTATTTATTTCATAAGATGGACTAGGTGAGAAATGAGGAAAAGGCAACCTTGTGACAGATAAGATATGCCTTGGTCTTCAGAGGGGCTAACACTCCATCTAGTCTCAATATAATTACCTGATTTTTAACATTTGGTTTTAGGACTTTTAGTAAGCTCTGGGGTTTTTTACTCACATACCAAAAATATCGCTTCTTTATGTGTGTTCCATATGACATCACTCTGACATACTGTAAACATGATAGCATATTTTATGGCACTTGGAAAAATAAGCAAGAAAAGGAAATATTATTCTACAATGCTTTGGCCAAATATCTTTATAGTTAACTAAACTTAGCACATGCACGGTATCTAGAAATGTTCTGAAATGAACTTTCTATTTTGAGTGAATTTGATCTAACAAATGCAACTATTCACCAAAAAACTTAGAGATTCCACAAAAATGTCTTATTTCCTGTTTCAAGATGTATTACCTTCTCTACAAAAAAAGTCTTTACTATATATATAATTCTAATTCTATGTAATTAATATTGAAAGGCATATGGCTCACTTTCAAGATCTAAGGATGTAAATAAAGGACTGATACCTGAACGTTTCAGTTGAATTTAAGCTGTTTTCCCCCTACATCTAGCAGAATGACAGCCCCAGGCTCAATTTTTGCTGAACAATCATTGATAAGAGAAGTGAACATAAATTGGGGGGATTAAGTGAAGTAGAGGACATTTGGAGAAAAGAGAAATAGGATGCAAACAAAACTGAAACATTGAAAATGGGTCAGATGTAAGCTTCTTCACCAGCAGAAAGTCAATGATGGATCTCCAAGCTCCTTGTGCTGTCCTGATGGTTTCAGAGGCAGGCCTCATATTTGATATTTGAAAGTATAACAGGACAAGTGGTTTATTATATAGGTTATTCAAAATCATACAAAAAAGTAGCATTTAGTCATTTCTTAAGTATTATTAAAAAGCTCAGGTTACAGTGTACTAGTGTTGCTTCAATTTTTCCCTTTCATTTTCTCTGAAAACAGGCAGTTGAAAATATCCTTTAGTATGTATTGCTTAAATACATAGCCCCAGTTTATCCAGCTAATGTAAGTCATGTCAGCAGTAAAGATTAAGTGTGAATTTTTTTTTCTCATTAGGTTTTATGTGTGTGTGTACACATTCAGTTTTATTGTAATAAATGAATTTTAATGTTTAAATCTGAGCATCGGCTTTCCTTTCCAGTGAGACCAAAAGAAATTTAAAAGTAAACTGGAACAAAATTATAATAGAGAATGTCAATTTCATTCTGTATCTGTGAAATATGTCATTGGTACTTTAATACGGATTGCATTGAATCTATAAATTGCTTTGGGTAATATGAACATTTTAATGATGTTAATTCTTCCAATCCATGAACATGGTACATGCTCCCCTTTATTTGTATCATCCTTAATTTCTTTCCTCAGTGTCCTATGGTTTTCTGAGTACAGTTCTTTCACCTCCTTGGATAAGTTTATTTCTAGGTACTTTATTTTTCTTGTTCCTACAGTAAGTAGGATTATTTTCCCACTTTTCTTGTTCCTGTAGAATGTCAATTTCAAATGTGATCCTACAGGTTCTGCTGATTTCCCCATCAAGTGGCAGGGCTTACATCACCATTAGGGGAGAGTTTTGTTTAAAAAAGGTCATTTTAAAATGTTAGGATGTTCATTAAAATTACAATTAAATATTCTAAAGGAGAGAGCATGTTGTCAAAATGCCCACCTAAGCCATGCAAACATGTCAAACCCACCCTTTGCTTTAAACAAGAAAAGTAGACAGATACATGTTGGAAAATGGTAACTTCCATAGTCACATAGAGACAGAGTGTGATCTCTAAGCCCATAATACAGAGAAAGGAGAGAAAAATAGAACTCTATGCACTGCTATACCCCCTAGCTTCCAGAAGAACTAAGGGAACAGGACAGTTTTCTTTTTTCCCACAGTGCACAGTAGGGTTCATTTCACAAATATTTTGTTGAGACAGGAAGAGAAAAAAAATGAATTTGGAACAGAAATGGGCAGAAATTCTTTTCCTACCATATTTTCCCCAGAATAAAATGAAAACCATGATATAAAGGATAGAAGAGACCTCAAAGAAAGGGCAACTGAGTACAAGAGGAAGAAACAAAAGACTTCAACTTGCTCCCAGAGACTGGAGAAAATTATAAAAGGAAGTTGGATTCCATCGGTTAGTGTTCCATCAGTCTTCTTCTTCATCTTCCTCTCCTTCCCCTCCTCATCAATAGGTTTTAATTTGTATTTTTTCTTTGATATGTTAATAGGATAAGGCATTTAGTTGACTTGTTTTTTAAAAGTTAATGATAAAAGAATATATTGGGTTGTCCAAAAAGTGCATTTGTTTTTTTCCATATGATGGCCTTGGTAGCACTTAGTCATCTTTAACTAAATTTGAAACAATTTTCTTAGATTGTATTGTGACAGATGTCATATAAGCATGCATTAAAAAAGTATCAAAATTGTTGAATTTTTGTGTAGCCATTTGAATATTGCAGATGGAAGAAAACAAGTGACAGCTTCAGCCTATAATGCTTTATTATTTCAAGAAAGATAAAAATGCAACTGATATGCAAAAAAATATCTGTGCAGTGGTTGGAGAAAGTGCTGTGACTGACTGAATGTGTCAAAAGTGGTTTACAAAAAAGTTTCATGCTGGAGAGATTTCTCACTGGATGATGCTTCAAGGTCAGGTAGACCAGCTGAAGTTGATAGCGATCAAATTGAAACATTTATTGAGAACAATCAATGTTCTACCATGTGGGAAATAGCCAACATAGTCAAAATATACAAATCAATAAAGTTATTGGTGAAAATGTAAAATTTCTCTTTTATTTTATTGAAAAAATCACTAAATGGACTTTTTGGCCATCCCCATATAATTAAGTTCAACTCACTCACTATTCCTTAAAGATTTAGAAAATTAAGTTCACGTGTTTACATGTAAAAAAAAATGACAGGAAAAAATTCTACTGCCTGGAAAAAATCAAAGCATAACTGCTTTGCTATCTGTCTTCCAGCTGACCCACACAGAGGAATTCTCTTCCATTGTCTTCATGAAGTAAACTGGTCTTGTAATATCATAAACATAAGTTTTCCTTTTTTTAGCATTTACTAAAGATGTTTAAAATAATCTTGAGCTACTTCAGCAGTGATTTATCAATGCATTTTATGCCTTTTGCTGGCTACAATCTTAGTCATTTTAGTACATCAAGCCCTAATTTTCAAGTCTGTCAGCCCAATTTTGCATTACAAATCATTCGTAGTTTTATAACTGTCAGTTCCAAGGACATCTGAAAAAGATGGATTTATGAAAGGTTACCATGCATTCTAAGAAGGCCGAGAATTAGCATGACTTTGTAAAGGTTCTTATGAATTGAGCAGCGGCCATTATTGGCAATAAAGTGTTTTCTGCTTTTGTAATGTATCTTCATTTAAATATTAAGGGTGAAATATGACCTTTAGCCTTGAAGATCCCTGTGACATAGCAATGGCCCAATGTATTTGCTGTCAATGGAGTGCTATGGCCTGACTCTCTCAAGGCCCCTGTTTGTGGACAGTGTTATAATAACCCCTCCATTAGGCATCCCCAAGGCAAATAACCTCAGCTTTAACAGAGTCACTTTACAATTCCTTAGAGTAACATTAAGAGACTGCCTGGCTTATGTCAGTTTAAGATCAACCGCTCTCTGCATAGGTTCAATTCTGTAAATTTTAAGTAGCCATAGTTATTTCAGAATTATTTCATACATGCCTGCAGGTAAATATTAGACACATAGATTATAGAAAAAAAACCCACTTAATTTTTTAGCCAACCTCTTTAGAGATGAACTAAATCTAAATAGTCTTGAGAATGTATATTTCCAATGATGTTTTTAATCTGTGTACATATTATTTTTTATGGAAATTTCACAAAGTTGCTGTTTATGGTATGGACGGGATTTAGAGACATAAAATCACAAATGAAAGAGGCAACAGAATGTTTACCAGAAAGCAGGCATAGCTCCTTATGTATGTCCTAAGGGTAAGTAAATGTCAGAATACCAAAACTATTTGGGTGTTTTCTTCTGCCTTTCTGTCCTGATTTTGTCTGTCTCAAACTATTTTACCCAGGTAAATAAATCTGATTATGCTGAAATGAAATGCTTGATTTTCCATAAAAAATTGTTACTTTTCCTATCTCTACTCTGGATTATTACTACTAGGCTCAGACTTTGTGGAAAAACTGATGTCAAAAGACATGTTTATTCCATAAAAATTCAAGATCAAGCTGTCCTAAAATGCTTTGATAAAGCACAATTATCATCCTGAGTCTTAAAATAAATCTCTAAGTACGATTTGAACAATTCAAATATTTGGCCATGAAACGAATTTATTCTGTCCTCTGAATCCACCTTTTGTTTTTGGGTGTCTGTGCCTTCACTTATTAAAAGGTATTAAGCAAATTAAAAAATAAACAAATTCATTGGTAACTGAAGATTACAACTCAAGGGTAACTTTCATTGCTTTATTTTCTTTGTTAAATAAAACTTAATAAATTAGTTTTGTTTGAAAATTTTATTTTTAAAACTAATAGAAAATTCTACCACTGTTTACATAGTGCCTACAATGCATACAATATATACATAGCTTCGGAAAAGTATATACATCTTCAGTGTTATTTCAATTCTTACAGTAAAAATCCAGACAATATTTAAAATAAAAGACTAGGAAAATAAATTATGTGTTTAGTACCTCCCTTTGCTTATTGATGTGAAAAACATTAAAGTATAAATAAAATTTGGTTGAATTTAGTTTTGTCCCACATCAGGTTAGCTGTTTTAAGAAAAACAAAACTGAAATAATATCATGTGCTAAAACCCAGGTGCTCATAAATGACACTTAGCTTTTTTGATTCACAGTGAAATCACAGTTCTCCATTTCTTCTTCCCTCTGTCTCTGACATTGCATGAAAGACCATAGGACAATACATGCCCTACAACATAATATAGGATGTAGTTCAAAGGATTCTATTGATGCTATAAATCAGAAGCAGTTCTGCTGAAGCAGTTTATGAACAGCAGTAAAACACTAAGTCTGGATCATATCATTAGAATTATGTACCATATGCAGGTATTATTATTTATAATTGGGAACAAAGTATTATAGAACACATATATGGAAATGGCATTTTTCTTGGTATTTTCAGACTTCTTTTACTAAAGAATAAAAGTTTTGGCTAAAATAAGAAATCCAGGGTTGTAGAATATCTGTCATTCTTGAGAAAGCATCAGTGTGCTCTGAGAGTAGACTATAATAGTTAAAATATTCTGACAGGTCATATATAACACAATTGCTAGAAGCATAAAAGACTATCTGCATATGGGCTACCAGAGAACTCGATAAGGTTAATTAGTACATAATCAAGGAGATATAGCACCACAATGACTATGACAGTATGAGTTTAAGAGTGTAAAAAATCAGTCAACCTGGTAGTAATCTCTACAAGGAAATTATAACTGTAATGGACTTATTTTTCTGATGAATTGACTGGTTTGGGGAGATTTTTTGTTTGTTTGTTTGTTTTTAGATATACAGGCATTCTGAAGTTCTGAAATAATTTTAAATTACAAGTGTCTTTCCTGGGAAACTAAAATGACAATGGAAGTACTTCAACAATTCTGGTCACATTTTTGATGATGAAGAGGAATTCTAGCATTCTAGCCTGTTTAACTGTAACCTTCTGTTATTATGAATAAATTGTCCTAGTAGATGTTTCTATGTGACTAAACCAGGTGGCCTGGATTGATGCCAAACAGTCCTTCCATCTGATTTTTTTTCTCAAAGAAACTAAAATATCATATATTGGGCTAACACGAGTAATATCAGAATATTGTAGGTAGGTCTTTGTTTTTTATTTATTTATTTCCACAAATGAAGACATTCCCAAGCAATATTCTAAAATAAGTTAAGGTTCGAGCATCACCTATCTTTCTCTCCCAGGCATTGACCAGAATGACCATCAACCACCACTTTACCCTTAGTTTCCCAAGAGTCAAACAAGACACTCCAGAATTATTCATCAGATTATCACCTCTCAGAACCAGTCCTATCATTTTAGGCTTGTTGCTGCCGTATTTCCCTTTATGCAGAAATAAATTTATTTTAATCTTATTTATTCAGAACAAGAATAACAATTAATTGCTTAATAAACTATTAGTATTTATTTGCAAAGGCAGTGTTTACTATGAATAAATTCTTTTCAAGTGACTCCCTAGGAATAAGTTAGAGTCAATTAACCCAAAAGTTTAAACATGAAGGCAAGTAAAATGGGCAGTTGATACTGTAGCAAGTTATTGTTAGCATTTAATTTGAATTGTGGGTCATTAAAGTCCATTACTCTAAATAAATACATATACACACACATATATATACATTTGGTGAGCATAATTATATATGTATATAACATACAAACACATGTTACCTATACATAATACAAATGTAAGTATACATATGTATGTAATTCATCCTCAAATCTTAATATCTTAATACCACTCAGAAGAAAGAATTTTTATAGTATTGATTTCTAGAGTCATACCACATTTCAGATAACAAAAGGAAAATTTATAGCACTGTAATGTCACTAAGAACAAGATTTCATAAGTCAGGTTACCTAGGTTCCAATTCCTATTAATTGTGTGACTTCAGTTAAGTTTCTTAACTTCTTCATGTCTAAGTTTCCTTATAAGGTCATTGAGAAGGTTTAGTAATTAATTTATATAAAATGCTCACAGCAATGACTGAGAAGGGAATACTATCATATGCTTGTCTTTACGATAGTAATGTTCTTTAAGACAGAGTTTTATTAACCAATATCCTAAAATAAGTACACAAATTTTTACAAAGCAAATTCTAGTTTACTACATTATTCATTTTTAATGTTATCCATTTTTCATAAATGTATTCATTCAACTGATTTTTAAACACCCATATGCTATGTGCAACGCTAGATGATATGAAATACAAGGGGGACCCCAAAAAAGGGAATTATATTGTGGGAGCTGGACCCCTTGTAGTGCAGGCTTCTGCCACTAAGTGAGTATTCTAGGAACTCATCTGTATCAGCATAACATTTGGCATTGTTGTGAGATGCTGCATTTGGCTTCAGTGAACTTTTTGAAGACTCAATGTGTATCCCCATTTTATTATGGATGATCTATGAGTGAACAACCAGACCATATTACACTGAGTGTTCAGCAGTTTTTGACCCAAAACTAGATGACCCCCATGCCATACCCTATCTGTTCACCAGATCTCACCCCGAACGACATTGTTTTATTTTTCCCCTAGATAAAAACTGACCTCAAAAAGACACATTTTGCCAATGTGGAAGAGGTGAAACAAAAAAAGGCAGAAGAACTAAAAGGCATCAAAATTGATGAGTACAAAAACTGATTTGAGCAGTGGAAAAATGTCTTGATAGGTGTATTGCATGAAATGGAGAGGATATTGAAGGTGACTGAAGTTTAAACATGTAAGAATAAATACACAATTTTTTATAAATAAATCCTGGGTTATTTGGGCCCTCCCTCTACACACACAAAAAAGTATTAAAATCTTTTTTTCTCAACAAACTTAAAATCTATTTTCCATTAAATCATAAGGTAGATGAGGTCTTTCCAGAAAATGTCCAGCCATTATTAATATAACAAGAATGGTTTGCGTGACATTGCTGTAACCTGGCAGCCAAGGAGAGTGGACTGCAACATGCATTTGAACAATGATGATGACTTCACTAGTAATTTGTGTTGGCAGTAGATGCTGTTGAGTGAACATGTGTACTGTGTGGCCATCTCATTTAAAACAACTGAGCAATTAGAGCAAAGAATATCCATCCAATTTTGTGTTAAGCTTGAACGTTCCTCTGAGGAAACCATTTGGATGATTCAGAAGACCACAGCCGAGGGCAACTGGTGATTGGCAGCTTCATCACAACAACGCACCCACTCATGCATCATGTCTCATGCAGAATTTTTTTGCAAAACATTGAATCACCCAGGTGACTTAACACCCCCTACAGCCCAGATTTGGTGCCCTGCAACTTCTGGATTTTCTCAAAATGAAAATTACCCTTGAAAAGGAAAAGATTTCAGATCATAGAAGAGATTCAGGAAAATATGATGGGACAGCTGATGGCAACTGGGAGAACTATGTGAGGTCCCAAGGTGCCTTCTTTGAAGGGGACTGAGGCATCATTGTCCTATATACAATGTTTCTTGTGTCTTGTGTGTTTTTCAGTAAATTTCTCTGTTTTTCATGTTACATGACAGGATACTCTCTGGAGAATATATATATATTTACTTATTTATTTATTTATAATCCAAGATGGAAAGTGATAAGGCCATAAAGAAGTAGTGATAAGGTTTATGACAATTTGTACAGTAAAAATAACTTCCAGCTACAGGTTCCATAGGAAGCTTCTTGGAGGTGATGAAATTTGAAGTCATCAATGAAGATTAATCAGCTTACAGAGATAAGAAAGGTGATCATTGTGGAGGAGCTTAAGGCATATATGCAGGAAAGTGAGAAATTCTGTGTGTGTGAAAGAGAATACCATAAGACACTCTAGTATTGTGGACATGTTTAGAAATCCAAAAACATGTATGTAAGAAAATAATTATTTTGAATTATAGTCTTCCAATAAAAAATAATCAATATTCATATTTTATAGTTTTGTCATATAATTTTATTTAAATATTTGAGAAAGTACTGTATATGATATGTATGATCACATACATGTATGTGTATATAATACATCATACACATATGTGATTATATCCATGTTTATATGTGTGTGAATTATATACATATATAATTGTATGCACTTTATTTTAAATAATCAAATAAATATTTTAAATGGCTATATAAATTTATAATAGAAATGATTATTTAATATTTGAACTTCATATAAATTGCATGTTTTCCATAGTTTGCTCCTATTAAGAAGTTTAGAATAAACATATTTACATATAAAGCTTTGTTGTACTTGAACTTGTTTTTTTAAGCTGTATTGCTTTAAATGAAATCAGTGTCAAATATGTTAAGGATTTTAAATATTTCTGATAAAATGCCATGTTGCTTGAGTATAAGAATGTAAACACTCAGCTATTAATGAGGGTCATCTTAATACCTATTTTCTTCTCTCTTAATTTAACAGGTATAAAATTGTATTTCATTTATTTTTAAAATTGAAATTCAAACAAGGATAACACATTATTTAACTGTATTTTTGATGTTTACCCTTTTTATTTCCTGATGCTCACTCTACCCTTATAAGGTCATTTATTTACCTATGAGAGTGTAGAACTGTTAGCACAGGAAAAAAAAAACAAAGTTTTTAAAACTAGCTTCTAAATTCAAAATATGTGTATTTTTGCAGAAATAAATATATTTGGAACATTATTTTTGAAGTCATTTTCTGATAAACCCAATATCTGGACTATCCCTGGATTGGCTTATATTGACTTTAAAAATCTCTTTTTATCAGTAAATTTTTCCTGCTTCCTCACATGCCTAACAATAATGGATTATATTCCAAGCACTGTAAATATATACTAGGAAAAAAAAAACCTCTGGATTATGTTATTTTCCTCTGGAGAGTAAAAATAATTTGGTAAAATATTAAATTATCAAAAGGTAAAATTGCAGCAGTCAAGACTTGGTTTTAGGCTTTATTAAAATGAGTATGATTCAACTTTGCTACTGCTCCAAAGGCATATTTATGACTTTTAGAACATAGTCCTTACTCACAGCACATAAGCATTCTCAGTTTAAACCATAAGATGTTTACTGAGGGCTCTCCACTTTAACTGAGTACAAACTTTAATTTCTGTTGACACCGCTTTCTGAAACAGATTGGAAAAAATATTCTTCATAGGATTGTGTAATGTACTTAGGAAGATCTTGCCTCAGTGAGAAATATTTAGCCCTAGATGACCACGATTCCTTCCTTCCAAAAACCATAAGTAAGACTAAGAAGAATCAAACTATTTCCAAGTAATTCAACTACATTTCAGAAGAGATATCCAGATGAGTGAGCTGGAAGGTTACATTTTCCCAGTTGAATCTTAAAGTGACTACGGCCTCAGAGTCCAAAGATACTAATATCTGGATTCTTGGCCCACGGATACTATGTGATAACAAATGCTGTTGTTTAAACCATTAACTTCTGGTATAATTTTTTTATGTAGCAATAGATACTAATACAGAAGGAAACTTTCATAACCTAAAAAAAGGCATAATTGAAACATCACTGCCAAACTTATATAATGGTAAAATACTAATTTTTTTTCCCTGAAAGATCAGGAACATATAACTTTCACAACTTTGTTCAATTCCCACTTTGAGCTCTGGCCAATGAATCAGTCAGGCAAAAATCAATCAATCAATCAATCAATCAATCCACATTGAAAAGATAAGTAAAGCTGTCTTTATTCACAAAAATCATAATCAAATGTGTAGAAAATTTGATGGATTCTGTAAAATAAGCTACTAGGACTAATGGTGAGATTAGCAACTTTGTATAAACAAATTTACCAAAATTATATTTCTATATATTAAAAAGGAAGAAAATATCATAATAACATCAAAATAGAAATAATTAGGGGTATATATGATAAAATATATGTAAAATTTATACATTGTAAACTGCCAAACTGAGAAATTGCAAAAGACCTAAATAAATGGAAACAATAACATATTTATGGGTCTGAAGGCTTAATATCATTAAGATGCCATTTCTCCAATAATTGATTCATAGATTCAGAACAACCCCAATTAAAGTCTTAACTTCTTATTTGTAAAAACTAAAAATGGAACTGCCCTCTAAGAACCCTGAAACACCAATCCAAAAGAACCTGTGCACCCCAATGTTCATATCAGCACAATTTACAATAGCCAAGTACTGGAAGCAACCTAAGTGCCAATCAGCAAATGAGTGGATCCAAAAACTATGGTATATTTACACAATGGAATTCTATGCAGCGGAGAGAAAGAAGGAGCTTATACCCTTTGCAACAGCATGGATGGAACTGGAGAGCATTATGTTAAGTGAAATAAGCCAGGTGGTGAGGGACAAATACCATATGATCTCACCTTTAACTGGAACATAATAAATAGAAGAAAAAAGGAAACAAAATATAACCAGAGACATTGAAGTTAAGAACAATCTAACAATGGGCAGGGGGGAATGTGGAGGGGACAGTGAGGAGCGGGGATTACAGGCACTACTATAAAGGACACATGGACCAAATCAAGGGGGAGGGTGGAGGTGGGGGAGGGAGGGGGGTTCAGTTGGGGTGGGGAGGAGGGATGGGGAGAAAAGGCACACAACTGTAATTGAATAACAATACAAAATTAAAATGAAAAAAAATGAAAAAAAAAACTGGCTAAAAGCTAATTCTGAAATTCATATAAAAATGTAAGAGAAAAAAAATTCTCAAACATACACTATGTGCTTTTGTGACATGTTATAAAGGTACAGTCATCCAGACAGTGTAGTATTGATGTAAATTATTCAAAGAGGTCAATAGAACATAATAGAAGTCTATAAACCCACCTGAAAATATGTGAACAGTTGATTTTCAACAAAGTGCAAAGACAAAGCAGTGGAGTAAGTTACTGAAAAAAGACTACTAAAAAATTTCTTTGCATTCCTATGGGATCATTTGCTTTTCTGTAATGCATGAATAATTTACATTGCAATTAATTTTCTGCCAGTTCACATCAACCAGTTAAGAGTTTTACAGTCACTTAGTTGATACAGAGTCAATCAAAGTTACAAGCAATAGAAAAGCACCAAGTTTTCCCTCTTATATTTTTCCAATTTTGAATATTTTTTTCTGAACAGTTAATTTTTATTGACTCTACCAAAATCAGAATGCCCCCATCATTGCTTTAATATTGTGCTAGCTAATAAATTTTTATTTGTAAAGTGAACTAAAAGACATTAGCATTACAAGGGAAGAAAAATGTTTTCAGAGATTGCCTATGCAGAAAATTCAAAAAATCTACAAAGGTGTTATTATAACTAATTAAAAAAGCAAGATTTCTGGATTAAATGTCAATATACAAACATCAATTGTTTAGGCTGACCAAGAAAAAAAAAAAAGACTTAAATTACTAAAATCAGGAACAAAAGAGAGAAATCAGGAAAAATATTACAAAACTAAAATGAATTAAAAAGGAGTACTTTGAACAACTGTGGACTAACTACTTAGAAAACCTAGATTAAATGGACAAATTCCAAGAATTACAGAAATCAATAATGTAAAAATTGCATCTGTAATTGAGGAGAAAATTTTAAAACAAAGGTATAAACCTAATAGAGATGTACAAGATCTAGAAAAATATAACAAAACATTTTAAGGCACAAAATCTTTCATAGAGGGCATGGCTTGACATATTAAAGATATAAATTTTCCCAAATTAATCTTTATATTTTTAATTAAAAACTCTGGACAACTCACTCTTAAAGAAGTCACAAGAAATTTCTCCTATGACAAGCTACTCAAGTACAAAGTACGAGTGGATGTCATTGTAAGTGTATTTTTATATTTTTAATCATATTTTATTGATTATGCCATTACAGTTGTGCCAATTTCTTTCCCTTTGACCCTCTTTACCAAGCACCTCCCACTACCTCAGGCAATTTCCACACCATTGTTCATGTCCAAGCATCATGTATATAGGATTTTTGGCTACTCCATGTCCTATACTGTACTTTATATACTCATGACTATTCTGTAACTACCTATTTGTACTTCTTAATCCCATCATCTCTTTACCCATTTCCCCATATCCCCCTCTCACCTGGCAAACATCAAAATCCTCTCCATATCTATGATTCTGTCTCTTGTTTTCTTAGTCTGCTTTTTAGATTCAATTGTCAATAGATATGTATTTATTGCCATTTTACTGTTCCTATATGATCTTTCTCTTAAATAAGTCCCTTTAACTTTTCATATGATAATGGTTTGGTGATGATGAACTCCTTTAGTTTTTTCTTGTCTGGGAAGCTCTTTATCTGCCCTCAGCTATAAGTATATTTTTGCTGGATAGAGCAATTTTGGTTATAGGTCCCTGATTTTCAAGACTTGAATATTTCTTGCCAATCCCTTCTAGCTTGCACAGTTTCTTTTAAGAAATCAAATGACAGCTTTATGATTAACTAACTGCTTAGTTAACTAACTGCTTCTTTTGTTGGTGTTTTTAAGATCCTTTATCTTTAACCTTTGGCAATTTAATTATGATGTGTCTTGGAGTGGACTTCTTTGCATCCATCTTGTTTGGGACTCTCTGTGCTTCCTGGAGTTGCATGTCTATTTACTTCACCAAATTAGGGAAGTTTGCTTTCATTATTTTTTTCAAATAGATTTCTAATTTCTTTCTCTTTCTCTTCTCTTTCTGGCATTCCTATGATGTGAATGTCAGAAAACTTGAAGTTGTCCCAGAGGTCGCTTATACTATCCTTGTTTGGGGGGATTCTTTTTTCATCTTGTTGTCCTGATTGGTTGTTTTTTTCTTTCTTGACTTCTATATCATTGATTTGATTCTTGGCTTCATCCAGTCTACTGTTGTTTCCCTATAAATTATTCATTATTTAAGTTAGTGTATCCTTCATTTCTGATTGGATCTTTTTTATGCTGTGAGGGTCTCACTAAGTTCATTGAGCATCCTTATAACCAGTGTTTTGAACTCTGAATCTGATAGATTGCTTATCTCCATTTTCTTTAGTTTTTTTTTGTTCTAGAGTTCTGATATTTTATTTTATTTGGGCCATGTTTCTTTGTCTCTTCATTTTGGCAGCTAGCCTGTGTTTGCTTCTATGTATTAGGTAGAGCTGCTATGACTCCCTGTATTGGTAACATGGTCTAATAAACAAGGTTTGGCAACATGAGCCTTTGTTGCTGTTGGCGAATCAATGGGAGGGATTTACCCAGGCCAGTCAGCTGCAAGTGTCAACCACTTACCACCAATCTCCGCCCTCTGTGGAGGATCAGCTGTGAGGAGACAGGGTGGTGGTGCTCCAACATGGTCTGTATCTGTCCACTGGTTGCACAGGCCCTGGGCTTTCCTGCATGGCACAGGCCAAGGTCAGCCCTCAAGGTGTGTTTTGCCCAGAGTCACCCTGCCTGAGCTATAAAGCAACCTTAGATGGCTGCTACCTATGCTGGGCTTGGAGATTTCCAGTTCAAAGTAATCTTTGAATTAAATGCAATTTTATGAGTTTTTCAAGATAGCAGCAGAGTAATCTTACTCTCACCTCCTTCCACAACCAAATTGGAAATACAAGTAAATTGTGGAACACTGCCCTTGAATTAACAACTAAATACTTCTGAAGAGGAAACTTAGAACCAAAGAAAAGCAGAAGAAGCCACCTCAAGACTGGTAGGAAGGGTGGAGACATGAAAGGGACTGGCCCAGCTCCCATGAGAAGGCAGTTGAAATAAAGGAAGAATATCTTAGTTGCAGCAGGTTCCCCATGAGAGGTATGATACTTCAACAGCAGGCCAGGCTCCCCAGGTCATTCTGCCTTGCCCAGAGTACCAGAGCCAGGAACAAGCACCCACCTAGTGTATGGCTACAAAAAGTGGTGGGGTTTCTGTCCACCAAGAAGAGGCAGAGCCTGATGAAAACAAAGGCAGTTTCTTAAAGAGCCAATGTACAAAATTTTATTTGCAGCCTCTTTCCCTGTGCTTTGTTAGGGGAAGGGCAACAGAGATTGGAGTTGTATGAGGAGAGTCTGGGGTTTGTGGCTTTGGGGAGAGATGTAGGGGGTGCAGCCATCAGGGTTCCAGTACTGAGTCATCCTTTAATACCACAGCAGCCATCTTTCTAGGGCAGAGCAATTTCTTCCATGCAGCATCAGTCTGGGAAAAAGCAATTATCCTATTCCCTGAAATTTCTCTTGTGTGGTTAGTAAACCCTGCTGAGGAATCAGCAGCATAGGCTGGGGTGTTGAAGTCTGGGAAGACTCAAGAGGTGTCAGTGACTGGCTTTGGGTTGCGCCATTCCCTCCACTTTCCCATGAACGCAATGGGTGCTCCCCCCATATGGAAAATAAGATAGAAACACCCTCCCAGCTTCTAAGAGAACCAAACTCTGTGATCTGGAGGCCCTGTCTGCTTGATTAGTAGGAGTTCTTCCTTTCCAAGGTCATGGGAAAAATTTGGAAAACACTCAGACTGTGGTTCTGGGGCAAAGAATCACACCCATCATCTTCCTGGAAGTCTGAATGGCACCTCCCTTTGAGAGGATATCCAAAAGCCCCATTCTCCTGATCCCACTAGAGGTTCTTTCAGTGAATGAGCTTTTTCATTGACTAGGCCTAAAAGCCAGCTGGCAGGCAGAGGAAGGAAGCAGACCCTTGGGTGCATTGTGATATTTGCCTACCAGCCACTGGGATCTGGTGCTGGTAAAAGCCAGCTTTGAAGTGTAGCTTGAACCTTCCCATATGCAGCTAAGCCCAGCAGAGGCAGCCAAACATTGTGGATTGCTTGTAGCTTCAAACAGGTTGCTGAGGGTGAGGCATAGACAGTGTCTGTCATTGGCTTACATCAGAGTCCCTCCCAAGAGACCCACAACTAACACACACCAAGTAGCCAATTTCAGACAACATCAGAGAAGAATCCAACAAGCTTCACAAACAGCATGTACAAAGGAAGATTGCAGCAGGTACTAACGTTTGCTGAGGTGAACTCCACACTTGTTTCTTATTCATTTACTTGTTTTTTTTTTCTTTTCTATTTTTATCTTTACTTTTCTTATTTCATTTTCCCTATCTTTTCTTCTTATATTTCCATCTTTCTATTCTTATTATATTTTATTTTATTCCTTTTCATATTCCTTTTCTTTCATGTTTTTCTTATTCCTTTTTTATTTTCTTATTCTTTTATTTTTTGGTTGTTCTTAGGTTTTGTGTTTTATTCTCTTCTATTCTGTATTGTTTTGTTGTGTTGGCATCTGTATAGCAGCTTACATGCCATAGCTGGGGTTGAGCCAGCCTGGAAATAGAACCCTACCATGAATACATCAACAGCAATCAACACCCATTTATAAAAAGAGGGCATATATGTGGCACACAAAGTACAAGTCTAGAATACATTATTCAGGAGATCAGGGAGAATACACCACTGGATCCCCCAGAACACCTACTACATAGGCCACTCAACTAAGACTGGGAGTCATAGCAGTTATATCTAATACACAGAAATAAATACAAAGAGACAGCCAAAATGGGGATACAAAGAAAAAACTCCCAAATAAAAGAATAGGAAAAACTCCAGGAAGAGAGCTAAATAAAATGGAGACAAGCAAGTTCAGATACAGAGTTCAAAGTTATGGTTATAATGCCCTAGCTGGTTTGGCTCAGTTGATTGGGCATCACCCACAAACCAATTGGGGTGCATATGAGAAAGGCAACCAATCTATGCTTCTCTCTCACATTGATATTTATCTCCCTTCCTTTTGCCTTCCCTTTCCTTCTCTTTAAAATCCAAGGGTAAAGATTTTAAAAGTTATGGTTATAAGCATGCTCAACAGCATCAAAGAGGACATAGAAACCATGAAAAAAGGATAACTTGAAAATGAAAAATCATATATCTGACATCAGAAATACACTGGAAGGGATAAAATGTAGGTTGGATGAAACAGAGGATTGAATCAGTAATTAAGAAGACAAAATAGAAAAAGAAAACAGCCAGTCAGTAGAGCGAAAAGAAAAAAGAATTTTAAAAAAATGAGGATAGTTTAGGGAAACTTTTGGACAACATTAAACATAGCAACATCCTCACCATAGGCATAACAAGGAGAAGAGAGAGAAAGAAATAGAGAACATATTTGAATAAATAATAACTGACATATTCTCTATCCTGGTGAAAGAAAAAAACACACAAGTCCAGGAAGTGCAGAGAGTCCCAGACAAGAAAAACCCAAAGATTACCATACCAAGAGACATCATAGTTAAAATGGAAAAGGTTAAAGACACAGTGAGTCTTAAAAGCAGCAATAGAAAAGCAGTTAATTACCTACAAAAGATTTCTGTTAAGACTGTCACTGATATCTCAACAGAAACATTTCAGGCCAGAAAGGATTGGCATGAAGCATTACTTTATCCAGCAAGGCTATCATTTAATATTGATAGTGAAATAAAGAGCTTCCCACAGAAGCAAAAGGTAAAGGGGTTATTCTCCACAAAACCAGAAATGATACAAGAAATGTTAAAGGGCCTGCTTTAAAAAGGAATAGGAGGAGGAGAAGAAGAAGAAGAAGAAAAAGGAGGAGAGAGAGAAGAAAGAAGAGAGTGGGGAGGAAAGGGAAAAGGAGGAGAAAGAAACAGAGGTAAAAGAATGAAATGGCAATAAATACATACTTATCAATAATCAATTTAAATATGAATGCATTAAATACTCTAATCAAAAGACATAGGGTAGTTGATTGGATAAAAAAGGAAGACCCATATATTTGCTGTCCACAAGATAACCACCTCAGAATGAAAGATACACACAGATTAGAAATAAAAAGATGGAAAAAGATATTTCATGCAAATGGAAATGAACAAAAAGCTGAGTAACAATACTTATATCTAACAAAATAGACCTTAAAACAAAGTCCATAGTAAGAGACAAAAGACACTACATAATGATAAATGGAGCAATCCAACAAGAGGATATAACTCTGGTAAGCATTTATGCTCCCAAGTAGGACTACCTAAAAACAGAGGTAAATCTTAATGTACATAAAGAGAAAGATTGACAATAATGCAATCATATTATGGGATTTTTAACATCTCTTTTATATCAATGGATAGAAAAAAATCAATAAGGAAACAGTGGTCCTAAATGACACACTAGATCAGATCAATTTAATTGATATTTTCAGAGCACTTACACTTCACTCAGTGCAGAATATACATTCTTTTCTGTTGGGAACCGCCCTGCCTGGTTTCAGAGGCTGTAACCCCTCATGGTTAAAGCTGAGTCAGAGTTGGGACCATAAGCCACTAAGGAGACAAAGCTTGTCTCCCTGGCAGAAGTGCCACCTCTGCCCACTTCACCCTGCTTGGCCCTGAGCTTGGCCAGTTAGCCAATGACGGGTAAGAATCCTCAAGGGAGGATCAACCTAAGACAGGTTCTGGTCACAAAAGAGGCCTGCAGGGAAGGACTCGGGGGGCTGTGGAAAAAGGGGGTGATGGACCCTCGCCCCTAGGCTTTGAAATAGCCTGAGTCCTCATTCTGTCTGCAAGAAGTCTCCTAATCTCTTGGCTGCCTTACTTCCCTTGCCTGACTTAAGCCTGAAGCAATAACAGAGGGCAGTGCAGTCCTGTGCTGGGAGGGGCGGATTCCCTGGGGAATCAGGCCTAACAAAAATACATACATTCCTGTGAAACCTACTTAATTTGTACCCTCAGTTTAAGAGATAAGGGTCCAGACCTGAGATGAGTCTGGCGCCTAAAGTTTTATGGCCCTCTAACTAATTGGCTGTAACTCAGAATAAGCCCTCAGAGTTCTCTGTAAATCTTGTATTGTTTAACCCTTACTGACTGACAATGATTGATGAGCTTTATCTGTATTCCTATGCGAATGAACCTAATAAAAGCCCCTGGAGAGAGAGGCTTGGGGCCCTTCTCCCCCTGAGAGAAACGGCCACCTTTCCTCCCCAAGCAGATCATGTCTTGGTAGTCTTTTTCTTCGGCCGTGGCGGAACCTGGGGGGCGGCGTTAAAGCCCCCCGACACTTTTCAAGCACATATGAAACATATTCTAGGATACATCACATATTAGGACACAAAAAAACTCAATAAATTTAAGAACATTGAACCCTGGCCATGTGGGTCAGTTAGTTAGAGCATTGTCCCATAGGGAAAAAAAGTTTCCAGTTTCGACCTGTGATCTGACACATACCTAGGTTGTGGTTTTATTCCTGGTTGGAGCAGGTATGGGAGACACAGGATTGATGTTTCTCTTTTGCATTTCTCTCTTACCTGTCTCTAAAATCAATAAAAACATATCCTCAGGTGAGAATTAAAAATAATAAGAAGATTGAAATAATATCATGCATCTTCTCTGGCCATAATGGTATGAAATTATAAATCAACCATAAGAAAAAAAAAACACAAAGTCTTGAAGGCTAAATAACATGTTACTAAATCATGAACAGATTATCAATGAGATCAAGAAAGAATGTAAAAGTTACCTTAAAACAAATTGAAAATGTTTCAACAACCCCATTATCTATGGGACATAGTGAAAGCAGTCCTAAGAAGAAAATTCATAGCATTACAGGCCAACCTGAGGAAATAAGAAAAAAACTCAGACAATGCAATGTCACACTTGTAGAAACCAGAAGATAAAATAAATAAATAAATAAAACAAGTTCCCAAGTGAGTAGAAATAAGAAAATAATAAAGATTAAAGCAGGAAAAAAATAGAATCTTAAAAAAATACAAAAAATCAATTAAATCAAGAGCTACTTCTGTGAAAAGATAAACAACATGGACAAATATTTAACCAGAGTCATCAAGAAAAAGAGAGGACCCAAATAAATAAAATCAAAAAGGAAGAGGAGAAGTAACACCACCACCAAAGAAATGCATAAGATTGTTTTAAAAAATTACGAACAACTGCATTTCAACAAATTGAATAATCTGGGAGAAATCAACAAATTCCTAGAAAAATACTATCTTCCAAAACTGACTCAGAGGCAGAGAAACTGAATAGACAGATTACAACTAGTAAAATTGAAGCAGTAATCAAAAAATACTCTCAACAATGGAAGTTGTGGACCAGGTGGCTTCACAGGTGAATTCTACCAAACATTCAAAGAAGAACTAACAACCATCTTTCTCAAACTATTCTAAATAATTCAAGAGAAGAGAAAACTGCCATACTCATTTTACAAGGCCAGCATTTTTCTAATTTCAAAACCAGAAGAAGACACTATGAAGAAAAAATCATAGGCCAATATCCCTGATGAATTTAAATGTTAAAATCTCAACAAAATAGTAACAAATAGCATAATCTAGCAATAGATTAAAAGATCATACACCATGATCATCTGGGATGTATTCCAAGGATACAAGTTTGGTACAATACTCACAAACCAATAAATATGATACACCATAAAAGTGAAAGATGAAAATATGAGCATATCAATAAATACAGAAAAATCATTTAATAAAATCCAGCACCCATTATGATAAAAACTCTCATCAAAGTGGGAACGGAAGGAATATACCTCAACACAAGAAAGCCCACATACGACAAACCTATAGCCAATATCATACTCAATAGGCAAAAAATATGTAAAAGTTTACCTACCAATTTTTTCCCTGATTTGGTAAAACTAGGTAAAAGCTGTGCATGCCTCCTCCCATGAACACATCAAAATTACAACTGTACTACAGAAAAACCATCATTGAGAATCATCTGAGGACTAGCTAAACAACAATCCTACAACTAAAGATATACATAAAAAGACATGTTGAGACTGATGGGAGGGGTGGAGACCCAGAATAAGCAGGCCCCATAACATCAGAGTGCTGGGTAAAAAAATGGGGAAGATAACTCAGCTGATGGGGTCCCTCCTGAGGAGCAAGGGATCCTAGCCCCACAAAGGGTCCAGTGCCAGAAAGAGAAGTTCCCATAATTTATGGCTGTAAAAACCATCAGGGATTGTGGCTTAGTCGGATGGAGGGCTCCTGGATTCTCAGGTGCTCTTAAAGAGTCTTCACAAAGATTTACTCACTGAAGATGGACTCATTCACTGTGAGCTCCAGTGTCGAGGGAGCATGTGAAAAAGCACCAGGATATATATGTAAGGAAAATGAATTGTCTGGATTCAGGGCAAGGGTTGGAGGGGCAGCTTTCTCTCAGACAGAACTGCTGATAGATGACACTGTTTCTTTGTTAATACCAAACCCTACTCAGCCTGCAGGTGCAGGCCTGCTCCAAGTTTGAATCTCTAGCTACCTATCTAAACTAATCTGTTTGTCTCATTTTGGTGATTTGCTGAGACTTCACCCCACACAACTTGTGCATTAACCTGAGCCCCTTCCATTGGCTTTTCCATACAAACAGACTGTCTAGATTCACACTGAGGACTTTCCTAAAATTTCTCAAATGTTCACAAACCCCAAAGAAGTAGAATCTGGCCTCACCATGGTCTGTACTTCTTACTAAGTGGCTCCAAGTCCAGAACTAAGGGCAGGCCACTTTGGTCTCAGCTTAGCTTCTCCCAGGCATATCCAAGCCCAGCACAAGTGGCACCCTTCTGCAGATCACTTTGTAGCTCACACCAGCTGACCCTGGACTGGTCACAGGCAGTGGCCAATCTTGACCTGCATCTTGACTTTCCAAAGAGGTACCAAAATCAGCACACCAGGTGGCTTGATTCAGATGACACCAGAGACCTCCCAACCACCTCCACAAATGGCATACCCAAGAATCAGGTGCAGTAGGCACAATAGCCCCAATAAAGTGAATCCTACTCCATGTAGTCAGTCCCTACACAACAGCATCTCTGCTGTAATCAAGGTCATTCCTCACAATCAATCAGCCTGTGGGGCAACCCCTCTCATTGAAATGCCAACAGAATGAAGGTTTAACTATCAAAGGAGGGAACACACAACCTGGAATACCTGGCTCAGGTGACCAAGAAGACTGAAACTCTTATGAGAGAAGTCTACTCTAACAAGATTGAGAGATGTAGCAATTCTACCTAATACATGGAAACAAGAACAGGGAGTCAGGAAAATGAGGAGAAAAAGAAACATATCCCTAATAAAAGAGCAGAATAAAATTCTAGAGAAAGTGCTATACAACATTTAGACAAGCAATGTACCTGATGCAGAGTTTGAAGCACTATTTATAAAGATGCTCAATGATTTCAGTGAGAACTTCAACAAAGATATAAAAAAGAAAAAACTGGAGGTAAAAAAAAATAACCAGTCAGATATTAAGAATACATTAACCTTAATACAAAAATACATAAGAGGATATCAATAATGAAGTAGGTAAAGCACAATATCATATAAGCAATTTGGAAGACAAGGTAATAAAAAACACAAAAACAGTACAGCCAAAAGAAAAAAGGTATCAAAAATAGGAATAGTTTAAGGGGCCTCTGGGAAAAACATATCTAGCACACCAACATTTCCATCATAGGGGTACCAGAAGGAGAAGAGAGAGAACAATGAATTGAAAACCTATTTGAAAAAATAATGATGAAAAATTTTCCTAATTTGGAAAAGGAAATAGACACACACACATCCATAAAGTGAAGACAGTTCCAAACAAGATAAGATCAAAGATGCCAAAACTAACACACACAATAATTAAAATGCCAAAGGTTAAGGACAAAGAGAGAATCTTAAAAGCAAGAAGAAAAAAGCAGTTAGTTACTTACATGTTTTCTCTCATAAGAATTACAGCTGATATCTTAACAGAAATTTTGCAAGAGAGAAGAGATTGGCAAGAAATATTCAAAGTGATGAGAAGCAAGAACATACAACCGAGATTACTCACTCAGCAAAACTAACATTTAGAATTGAAGGGCAGATAAACAGCTTCATATATAAGAAAAATCTAAAGGCATTAATCACCATCAAACCAGTATTACAAAAACTGTTAAGGGGACTTCTTTAAGAAGAAGAGAAAAAACCGAAAAGCTAGAAATAATAAAACAGCAATAACTACATACCTATCAATAATTACTCTGAATGTAAGTGCATTAAATGTTCTAATCAAAAAACACAGTGTGGCCAAGTGGATAATATAACAAGACCTTTACCTATCCTGCCACTTCAGTTTGAAAGACAATACAGACTGAAACTAAAGGGAAGAAAAAAAAATATGCTAATGTAAAAAATAGCTGAGGTAGCAGTATATATATATCAAACAAAATATACTTTAAAACATAGGCTGTAACAAGAGAGAAAGAATGAACCAGTAATTCCACTTCTGGATACTTATCTAAAGAAATGCAGAACACTAATTCTAAGAGGCATATGCACCTTTATTGCATATTATTCATTGCAGCATTATCTACAATAGCCAATATGTGGAAGCAACTTAACTATCCATCAATAAATGAATGGATAAAGAAGTGTATAGATATACATGGGAAAAGAGAAAAGGGAAATACATATTATATAAATAAATATATATTATATGACATACAATATATAATAGTTTTTATTTATTACAGTATAATATATTAATTTATTATATGTCAATAAATTATATATTATAATAATATATAATGCATTGATTATTACTCTATAATGATATATTGATTTATTATATATTGTATATCATATTATATATATACTATACAAAAGAGAAAATAACCATATAAACAAAATTACAAGTAAGAGGAGAAGTTACCATAGACATTGCCGATATGCACAGGATTATACTACATAGAATACTGTGAAAGAATATATGCCATCAAATTCAATAAACTAGAAAAATGGATAAATTCCTAGAAATATATAACCTTATTAGACTGGATCATGAAGAAGTGGAAAATCTAAATAGACCAATCAGCAATGAGGAAATTGGAAACAACCAGCAAAAACTTCACAAAAAGTAAAATTCCAAAACTGGATGGCTTCACTAGTGAATTCTACCAAACATTTAAATATTTGAAACCTATCCTTCTCAATTCTTTCAAAAAATTGAAGAGGTAGTACATCCTAACACATTTGATGAAGCCAGCATAACCCTTACACCTGGCAAGAATAACAGAAAAAGAGAAAACTACAGACCAATAACTTTGATGACTACAGATGCAAAAAATCCTAAACAAAATAGTGGCAAATCAAATACCACAATACATTAAAAATAGTGCATCATGATCAAGTGGGGTTTATTCCAGGACCACAGGAATGGTTCAACATACACAAATAGGTAAATATAATACCCCACCCTAACAAAAGAAAAGATTTAAATATTATGATCATATCAATGGATACAGAAAAAACACTTGATAGGATACAATATCCATTCATGAATAAAATACTCAATAAAAGAAGTATAGAAGGAAAGTACCTCAACATTATGAAGGTCATACATGACAAACCCTTAGCCAATATCATACTCAATGGTGAAAAACTGAAAGCTTTTCCTCTAAAATCAGGAACAAGACAAGGATGACCACTCCCATGATTGGTATTTAACATGAAACTGAAAGTCCTAGCCAAAGCAATTAGGCAAGAAGAAGAAATAAAAGGCAACCAAATAGGGAAAGAAGAAGTAAAAATGTCACTTTTTGCAGATGACATGATTCTATACCTGGAAAACCCTAAAGACTCCATCAAAAAATATTAGAAACAATAAACAAGTAGCATGTTACAAAATCAAGGTACGGAAGTCCACTGCCTTCCTCTACACTAACAATGAAACTTCAGAAAAATTAAATGAAACTCCTTTTGTAATTGCAACCAAAAGAATCAAATATCTGAAAATAAATTGAAATAGATTTAACAAAGGGTGTGAAAAACCTATATACTGAAAACTACAAAGCATTATTAAAAGAGATTTAACAAAGACACACAAAGTGCAAAGATACTCTGTGTTCATGCATTGGAAGAATCAACATAGTTAAAATGAACATATTACCAAAAGCAATATTAATATTTAATGCAATCCTCATCAAAACCCCAATCTCATTTTTAAAGAAATAATCAGATTTGTATGGAACCCCAAAATATCTGAATAGCCAAAGCAATTCCGAGAAAAAAAAGAACAAAGCCAGAGGTATCACACTACCTGACTTCAAATTACACTACAGGGCTACAGTAATCAAACAAAGCATGTTATTGTCAGAAAAACAGACACACAGATCAGTGGAGCAGAACTGAGAACCCAGGGGTGGAAAAGCTCACGTATATGGGCAGATAATTTTCAAAAAAGGATCCAAATCGGTGGGAGGAAAGAAAATCTCTTCAATAAATAGTGCTGGGAAAATTGGAAAACCTCACGCAAAAGAATTAAACTAGGTTACAATTTGTTCCCAGGTATAACAATCAATTCAAAATGGATGAAAGAGCTAAATATAAGATCTAAAACAATAAGTTACATAGAAAAAAATTGATACTAAAGTTATGGACCTTGGTTATAGTGAAGTTTTCATGAATTTGACTCCAAAGGTAAGGGAAGTAAAGGTAAAAATAAATAAACAAGACTATAGTAAACTAAAAAGCTTCTGCACAGCAAAAGAAACCAATAACAAAACAAAAAAAACAAAAACCAAATGAGAGATAAGTATTTGCAAACAACAGCTCTGACAAATGATATTGGCTGTTGAATTTCTGTATATGGTCTTTATTATGTTGAGGTATGCTCCCTCTACTCCCACTTTGCTGAGCATTTTTATCCTAAATAGGTGCTGTATCTTATCAAATGCTTTTCCACATCTGTTGATATGATCATATATTTTACTTGCCTTTTTATATGTGATGTCTTACATTTATTAATTTGCAAATATGGTACCATCCTTGCACCCATGGGATGAATCCTACTTCACCATGGTGTATGATCTGTTTAATAGATTGTTGGATGTGGTTTGGCAATATTTTCTTGAGAATTTTACTGTCTATGTTCATCAGTAATATAGGCCTGTAGTTTTCTTTCCTTGTTGTGCCTTTATCTGGTTTTTGGATTAGGATAATGCTGGCCTCATAAAAAGGGATTGAGAGTTTTCCTTCTTCTTGGATTTTTTGGAATAGTCTAAGAAGTATAGAGGTTAGTTCTTCTTTAAATGTTTTATAAAATTCTCCTATGTGACTGTCTGGACCAGGGCTTTTGTGTTTCAGGAATTTTTTGATTATTGCTTCAATTTCACCAGCTGTTGTCTGTTGAGGCTTCCTGCTTCTTCTTCATTGAATTTTGGAAGATTATATTTTTCTAGAAATTTGTCCATTTCACTCAGGTTTCACATTTCTGGCATATAGTTGTTCATGGTAATTTTTTTAGAATCCTTTGCATTTCTGTGGTATCGGTTATTATCTCTCTTCCTTCATGTCTGATTTTGTTTATTTGGGTCCTCTTTTTTTTCTTGATGGGACTGGTTAAAGGCTTTTCAATTTTGTTTATCTTTTCAAAGAACCAGCTCCTGGATTTATTGATTCTTTGGATTGTTCTTTTAGTCTGTATGTCATTTAATTCTGCTCTGATCTTGGTTATTTCCTTCCTTCAACTCACTCCCTGCTTTGTTGTTGTTCCACCAGTTTTTGTAGATGTTGGGTTAGCTTGTTTATTTGAAATGTTTCTGTCTTTTTCTAGTAGGCATATATTGCTATGGACTTTCCTCTATGGACTGCTTTTACTGTGCACCATAAGTATTGGACCCTAATGTGTTCATATTCATTTGTTTCCAGAAACTTTTTAAAATTTCTTCCTTGATCTCATTATTAACCCATTCATTGTTCGATAGCATGCTATTCAATCTCCACAAACTTAAATGTTTTGGAGTGTTTTGATGGTTTCCAGTTTCAGGCCCTTGTGGTCCGAGAAAGTACTTAACATGATTTCAATTCTCTTGAATTTGTTGAGGCTTGTTTTGTGTCCTATCATGTGGTCTGTCTTTCAAAATGTTCTATTTGTATTTGAAAAGAATGTGCATTTTGCTACATTGGGATGAAAGGTTCTATATATATCTGTTAAGTCCATTTGATCTAAGGCATTGTTCAATGCCATGCTATCCTTGCTGATATTTTGTTTGGAAGATCTATCCATATTTGACTATGAGGTGTTAAAATCCCCTAGTATATGTGTGTTGCTGTGTATATATTTCTTGAAGTCCTCCAAGATTTTCCTTATATATTTGGGTGCTCTCATGTTGGGTGCATATATGACTATAATGTTTATAACATTATAAACAAGAATCTTGATGTATTCTTCCCTTGAGTATTATGGAGTGTCCTTCTGGGTCTTTTTTTTTATGACCTTTATTTTCAAGTCTACTTTGACCGATAAAATACTGCTATCCAGGCTTTTTTTCCCCCTGTCCTTTCACTTGGAATATTTTTTTTCCAACCCTTTACTTTCAGTCTTGTATGTCTTTTGTTCTGAGGTGGATCACTTGTAAGCAGAATATATGCAGGTCATGTTTTCTTATCCTTTCAGCTACCCTATGTCTTTTGTTTGGAGCATTTAATCCATTTACATTTAAGGTTATTATTGATAGGTACTTATTCATTGCCATTTCACTCTCTTTGTATCCCTCCCTCTCTCACTCTTTTTTTTTTCCTTTTCTTAAAGCTTTCCATTTAGCATATCTTGTTGGAGATATGATAAAATTTGTCCACTTTCTCTATTTGGTGAAGACATATTATTTCAGCCTTCTTTTCTCTGGAAAAGTCCTTATTTCATCTCCCAATATAATTGAGAGCCTTGCTGGGTAGAATAGTCTCGGTTGCAGGCTTTTGCTTATCATTACTTAGAATATTTCTTGCCAGCCTCTTCTGGCTTGTAGTGTTTCCCTTGAGAAGTCAGCTACTAGCTTATGGGGCTCTCTTGTATGTTACTTCCTGTTTCTCCTTGCTGCTTTTAAGATCCTTCCTTTGTCTTTGAATTTTGCCATTTTAATTATGATGTGTCTTGGAGTGGGCCTCTTTGGGTTCCTCCTGTTTGCAACCCTCTTTGCTTCCTGGATTTGTGTGACATTTCCTCTCATCAAATTACGGAAATTTTCCATCATTACTTTTTCAGATAGGTTTCTTATCACTTCTTCCTCTTCTTCTCCTTCTAGTATCCCTATTATATGGATATTATTACATTTCATGTTGTACTGCAGTACCTTTAGGTCCTCTTTATTATTTTTGAGTCTTTTTTCCTTTTCTTGCTTGCTCTTTTTGGAATTTTTTTTCTACCTTGTCCTCCTGCTTAGTGATTCAAACCTCTGCTTCATCTATCTTGCTTTTGATTCCTTCTCCTGTATTCTACAATTCAGAAATTGTTTTCTTCATTTCCTCTTGGCTCTTTTTTGATAGTTTCTATGTCTTTTTTCATGGTGATATAGTTTCAAGTTAGTTCCTTGTATCTTCAATGTGGCTTTCGGTAATTCTCACCGAGCTCATTAAGCTCCCTTATAACCATTGTTTTGAACTCAATATCTCATAGTTGACTTGCCTCTATTCCACTTAGCACTTTTTCTGTGGATTCTCCTTTTCCTTTGTTGTTTTTTTTCTTTGTTTTTCCATTATTTGCGAAACTCTTTTTGTTTGCTTCTGTTTCTTAAATTGATCTCTTTTGACTCCCTGAGTTTGTGGTGTGAATTTCTATGGTAGGAGAACTGTGAGATTCAGTGGTGCAGACTCCTTGATATCCTGAACTTGATGCTCTTGGGGTGCCCTTTATGCTGTTTATTTTGGCTCTTTGGATGTAGTTGGGTTTTGATTGTTGTTGAGTCATTCTTTGGTGGGTCTTTCCCTTCAGCTGATTGTCTGAGGGTCACTCCGCCCATCAGGTCTTGTATGCTGTTTTGCAGGTGCTCCCAGAAGAAAACCACATAGTCCAGGGAACAACCATCTCCCAAAACATGTCCCCCTGCAATTCCACTATCAACACCAAATTGACCAGTATTAATAAGAGTGTAAAGAGATTAAGAGCATTATATGTAAATAAAGGAATAAACTATAGTACAAAATCTAGTGACTTAGTATGCACAAACTTGATGGACAAGAAATGAATGTTAAAAACCTCTGCCAGAAAGAAAATATCGCAAGTCATGGAGAAGACCATGGTGGATTTGTCTCGGTATCCTCTAGTATTTAGCACTATTTTTCTTTCTGTATCCTTCTCTGGTGATATCAGATGTTGACCCCATCTGACCTTAGCAGCATGCTCTGAGACTGCCAGGGATCTACTGTCTGTGGCTACCTCCTTCAGTTGTTAATCTAGTCATTCTGCACTCAGCATTAAGGCTTAAGCCCCATGGAGTGGGACAGAATCCCTCTTGGGGTTGTGGCTATTGTTTCCCTTCAGGCTGCTGCTGCTCGGAGAGGAGCAGTCTGCCTGAGCAGGATGACTGCTGCCATAGGGGATGATTAGCACCCAGATCCTGTTGACTATTTTTTCAGTTCTCTCCCCAAAACATGTGTCCCCAATGTCTCCTCAAGCATCTCTAGTTGACTCTCCCCCCACCCCTTTTCCAGGGATCTACTGTCTGTGGCTGACTCCTATAGTTGTTAACCTAGTCACTGTGTACTCAGCAGTCAGACTTAAGCACCACAGAGCCAGGGCAGAGTCCCTCCTGGGGTCAGGGCTATTATTTCCCCTCAGGTGCTGCCCCTTGGAGGGGAGTGGTCTGCCTGAGCACAATGGCTGCTGCCAAATGGGTGATGACTCAGCACCAGGATCCTTGTGTCTACTTCCTGAGTTCTCTCCCCAAAGCTTCCATCCCCAGTCTCTCCTCAGGGGTTTCTAGCCCACTCTGCCCCTACCTTTGCTGGAGCCCACGGTAAATGGCTGTAAATGAAAATTTGTGTGTTGGCCCTTTAAATGGGTCTTTGCATCTCCAGCTGTCCATCTTTGGCAAAGAGCAACCCTGCCACTTTTACCACTATTTGTTATCTGTGTACTTTTCAGGCTCTGGTGCTTTATGCTGGGAATCTCAGCTTAAGGTTTAGACCCCACACTTCTCAGGGGGATCCAACTGGTTGCTTAATTATTCCTCTGGCACTTCAGCTGCTACTTGTGGTTACCTAGACAGCCTTCTCGAGTCTCCACCACACTCTTTACCAGTCAGGTTGTGCTGACGCTGATTCTGCTGTCTGTCCAAGGTTATAAGTCTTCCCTCTCTCTCTATTGATCAGTTGTTTGTTCTGGGTAATTTCTTCACAATTTATTTGTAATCCCAGATTGGTCCTGGGAGGAGGTTAGTGTGGTTTCCATTCACTCTTCCACCATTTTGCCAATCTAGTATCCCTTTCTACTTATTCAATTTCTGTTTCACATTAAGTTTCTTAAATATTATATGTAGAATATTAATAAAAGAGGCAAGGCGTTTTGGTCATTGTTCAGTGTTCATAGACAGTGAGGAAAAGGTACTTAATAGAAGGGTCTGCTAGCTGTAAGCAAAATGTTTAATCTACATTAAAAAAAGTACTTTGGTTGTATTTTGTTTGCTTTTTTCTTTTGTTGATTATGTTCCAGTTAAAGGTCAGATCATATGATATTTGTCCCTCACCGCCTGGCTTATTTCACTTAGCATAATGCTCTCCAGTTTCATCCATGCTGTTGCAAAGGGTATAAGCTCCTTCTTTCTCTCTGCTGCATAGAATTCCATTGTGTAAATATACCATAGTTTTTGGATCCACTCGTTTGCTGATAGGCACTTAGGTTGCTTCCAGTACTTGGCTATTGTAAATTGTGCTGCTATGAACATTGGGGTAGAGACATTGAGGGGGGGAACAGTCTAGCAGTGGCCAGGGGGGAGTGGGGTGGGGACAGTAGGAAGAGGGGATTGCAGGAACTATTATAAAGGACACATGGACAAAACCGGGGGGGATGGTGGGGGTGGGGGAGGGAGGTGGGTTCAACTGGGGTGGGGGGGAGGGAAGAGGAGAAAAGGCATACAACTGTAATTGAATAACAATTTTTTAAAAAAGCTAAAAAAAAATACTTATCCCCTGTTTAGAAAGGAGAGGTGAGTAATGGCGGAGCTATTTGAGAACAGTACCTTTTTTCACCATACAAGTATAATTCCTCCTTCTTCTCCCCTTCCTTCTCTCCTTATACCCCCCACACACATGCATTCATGCATATATATACATATTGAAATACATGCTTTCTTACATCAAGTACAAGAGAATTGACATGAAGTACTTCTGACAAACAGTCTGAATAACATGGGTTTTGTGTGATAAATGAGATTTTATGACTAGTTACTCCAAATAAATCTAAATTTTCTGACCCCCAAAAGTTACTAAAAGCATTGATGAATCTCCTGAATTCATAATAGAAATCTTGTAATAGGATACAGAGCATGGGTCCCCTGATAATAGAGGAATACCTGTAGGCAGGATGGGGGCCAAGGAACATCAGAAAGTACAGTGTTTAAAAACACTTTGCATAACAAAGGCAACATTAATAGCCATACCTTACTGAAGGGTAGAAAGCTGCTGCCCAGGGCATATTGTGTGTGTGACTGTGAGAACATGCAATGACTCATGACATAGCCAGCAGGCAGATGCCCTCCCCAGATGCCTGTGCATCACTGGGAACTCTTGCCCTGACTAAAGATGGCAGCTGAAAGAGGGTCAAAGACACTGGGGAACTGACAAAAATTGCAGACACTAACACACCATAGGAAGAGCTGTTTTTTAGGTCACATAGGAAGTTCCAAGCTGAGCATTTAAATTAGGTTAAGCTGAAGGTCAGGGAGGGAACCACAAGGTCTGTCTGCCTGGAGGTGTGCCTGGAAAAAATGATAACAGAGCTGAGGGAGTTGCAAGGACCCGCCAGGCCAAGCACAGACATGTGAGGGATGCTTGGAGCTGAACTATGGGAATTCTGAGTCATAGGCTTCTGATTCTCTGAAGGCCATACAGAGAAGTCACCCTATATCCTGAAGGAGGTAGCTGCTGTGAAAGGATGGCTTCTCTGAAATCCACAAGTGCACATTTCAGAGAGGATGGAGACCTATTTGCATGACCAGCTGATGGACAGATAGATAGGGGGAAGTTCTGAGCATGGTTTTGCCTTTTAGCCTTTTGGGGAGCAATGGAAGTTCTGGGTCTTGTGGCAGAGGGCTCCAAGCAGGAGTGCTCTCAGCCTCCCACAAGATTGGAACCCTGTTAGTATAAACCTGTCTCCTTCAGCACTAATTATTGAGTGATGTAGATCCAAGGCATCAAGTGGCCAAGCCTCTGTTTGCAAAGTTACAATCTGACTGGTTGCCTTTGCTTAAATAATACTCTCCCTTCTCTCTGTCTTATATCCCCATCTTCCACCAGGCGAGCCCTGCTTGGCCTTAGGATATGAGTTACCTGAGACTGGTCCAGATGCCCTGATATGTGCTTCCATACCACCCTGATTCTGCTACCATAACACTTACTGCAATTTATTAAAAGATCATGTTTTATATTATCCTAAGCAACAACCAGTGTTCTTTCAGGAAAACAGTGAATGAATTAATGAATCAATTCTAGAGTAAAAGATTTCTCTACATTCATTGTTACAACATTTGATATTACTTTCATTTAAATAAGCCAAAGAAGACACAAATACTTATCTTACTGCAGTTGAAATAACTGACAAGAAGAGATAAGAGGAGATTCATTTCAATGAATGTTCATAGCCTTGAGTGAGCACTATTTCATTATCTGAAGAATTTGACAATTCACACTTCCCTTATAATTAATCATCATTTAATCATTTATTAAGGAAAAAAACATGTTAAGCAAAACACAGTGTTAAGTATCACAATACAAATACAGCTAAGGAATAATTTTGGTGTCCAATGCCCATCCATCTAATGAGGAAGGTAATCTATGCATGACTACAAAAACAGAAATATAAATATTTTAAGAAGCAGCTAGCTGCTATAGTCAGCAAGGACCATAATGATGGTAACTGTTGATGTGGATGATGAGGAAAATCTTTAAGCAGGATTGTTAGACTAAAGAACAGAAGGCCAGTTGTTGCAAAGCCTAACTAAATTTATTGATTTTGGAACATGTGGAAAAATGTAATTCATCTATATCTCTAATCTACCTTTCATATTTACTAATGAATAAATAGAAATTTAATAGCATAATGAATAAAATCTCAAATATCTCCCTCTTCCTGTCATTAAGAATATCAGAATGGGTTTTATAAAACTACATATCTTTTCTTTCAATTTTTAAATTATTTTATTGTTGTATAATTACAGTTGTCTGCATTTTCTCCCCATCCCTCTACCCCAACCCAGCCAAACCCACCTCCCTCCCCTGCTTCCACCCTCCCCCTTGGTTTTGTCCATGTGTCCATTATAGTAGTTCCTGAAAACCCTTCTCCCCACTATCCCTTCCCTCCTCTCCTCTGGCTATTGTTAGATTGTTCTTAACTTCAATGTCTCTGGTTATATTTTGTTTGTTTTTTTCTTCTGTTGATTATGTTCCAGTTAAAGGTGAGATCATAGCACAATTTACAATAGCCAAGTACTGGAAGCAACCTAAGTGCCCATCAGCAAATGAGTAGATCAAAAAACTATGGTACATTTACACAATGGAATTCTATGCAGCAGAGGAAAGAAGGAGCTTATACCCTCTTTGACAGCAGGGATGGAACTGGAGAGCATTATGCTAAGTGAAATAAGCCAGGCAGTGAGGGACAAATACATATCTCTTTTAACAAAGAATGATTATAAAGTCTTGTAGAACACCAGACCCTAGTTGTTACATGTAATTATACAAAATAAGTATTGGAAGAGAAGACCACATAGTTCAAACATTATTTTTCTTCACAGATATACACAGCATTGCTTTTCACTTGTATTAGCAAATAAATATAATCTTGACTATAGCATTGTTTGCAGCACTTTAATTTTTTGGAACATAGCTTTTATTCTATAATGATGCTTGACTTTCACATGCAGTATTTCCAATCCACTTTTCCTGGCATGTGAAAATTTTTAACAAAATGTTAGCATTTGCAGGCACCACATGTTTTGACACGAGGAGAAGCAATATGTAAATTTTAATCCATGCTAGGAACAATAGCCTGCAGGCACCTTTTTCTTATTACATGAATTATATACCTAACCATAATGTGATAGATTCTATCAAAATCATCACCATCCAGAATGCTGTACACTGGTCTTGCAGCCCAATTAATGAAGCTGACATATATTTAACCAGATTGCTATTCATTTCTTAACCAATAAACTTTCTTTATTTTCCTACTTAACCACCCCATAGCTAGAACTCTGCAGGCAATAATAACAGCAACAACTTTGTAGGTTGGTTTTAATACTCCTTCTGATGGTCAATACTTATGTTATATCTAAATGGTTTATAGCTGTATAAATCACTTACTTTAACAGAAATATTAAAACCTGTTACAATTTTCTGTATCATTTCCATATTTTTAACTAATCTCAGAGTCAGGTGTGTGTGTGTGTGTGTGTGTGCATGTGTTTCTAACTGAATTGATTTGAGGATAGCTCCAAATGTTTCCTAGACATAGGTCCAAACAAAGAATAACATATTCTTATATAGATAGTCTTTTATAACAGATTAGAAAACTTTTTTATAAGCTCCCACACAGACCTACAAGGCGTGTACCCCCCCCACACACACACAGTAAACAATCGCACATAAAATTTGTCCAATCATCCAACTTTTCAGCCTATATTGTGTCAAAAATCATCCTAACTTATTTTTACCTGTATTAGATTGGTTATTTCTTTCCACGGAGAAATTATTATATGCATTGGTATTTTTAGTACTAACAATGCTTTAAAAATATGCATGTTATAACTTTAAAAAAATGAACATATATCTGAAATAGAACACCATCTTTATAGTCAACTCAGAGTTGTCCTGTTTTATTAATTTTGAAGCAAGTATATAGAAAAATTAATAAACATGGTATTACATATTAGGAAGTCTTAACATTTCACTGAAATTATTATTAATTTAATTATCAAGGGATATGTCAAATCAATACCAATTAGCAGCTTTAAAATGTTTTACATATTAAAATGCATCATTCTATTTATCTTAGAATGTCTGGGGACCCTCTAGTATATTAAAATATTTTGTTGAGTTTCTTAATGATTTTACTGCTACTATTATGCCTGTTAGCAATTTTGCAACATTTTGATAAATATTTTCCATAAATCAAAACCATAACAACATGGAGAAGCAGATGGCAAGATAGTATATTAAGAAATGTAACAATTAGTTTCATGAATAGGGAAATAATGGGTCATCATTTTCAGCATGCACTGTGCATTGAGCAGTTGTCAGTTGTGAAGTCTCCTGGCTGTTAAGTATACTTTCAGATGATTCAACCCACATTCTGCATTTTCTAGTACAGTCTATGTACAAAGGCAGAACCAAAAGTATGCTAAATGTTCAATTATTCTATGCCTCTATTTAATATAAGCAAAGAAAATGTTGGTACTTTTTTAAAAGTATGTGTACAAAGATTTATATATGTATTAAATTAGTGCTCTTCATTTTCTCAGAAAATAAGACAAATTACTGTGCTATTAAAAAGGAAAGATGGCAATAATTACAAATTTACAATCTTACTACTCTAACAATATTATCTCCATCTAACCAATGTTGGATTAAAATTATACAAATATTACTTCAGCTATTCATATATGTAAAATGGTATTTGAATCAAAGATTCTAAACTACTTTGTTATTTTTATGATTAAATAATTTAATTAATTTTATCCTTGTATACTACAAGCAATTGCAATGCAATTAAATAAGATCTTTGATTTTAGTTTTTAAACTTTAGTAGTAATGTATTAAAGGATGATGTATTATGTAACTTCCTAGTGATATATAATTCTTTCAGTAAAGTAAGTCTCCCTATTCATTTGCATATTTCATATTTTCTTTGTTATATAACCACCAGCCTTAAATAAAACACAAATAAAATTTATTTCTGTGGAAAAAGAAACAGAAGAATGAATACATGGAACAGAATGACAGCTGTCAAAGGGGAGTGGTGATGACTGGCTATAAGCGGGTGAAGGAATCAGCCAAAGAGCATATATGCATAACCCATGGACACAGACAACAGTGTGGTGATGCCCACAGGGAAGTGGAGGGGTAGGGGCTGGGTAGAGGCAGGCAAAGGCAGGTAAAGGGGCACATCTGTAACAGTGGAAACAATAAAAATAAAGTTGAAAATACCGAATTTTTAAATAAAATGGTAGTGCAGGAAAGGGAGAGGTAGCATTTCAAACACAAAAATCTTTCCATTTATTCTTGAAGCCTGCTGCATAAAGGCAGAAAAGACATTTTACTGAGGATTCCATCAATAGAAAGCACAATATAAATCATTTGCATATGCAGAAATACAGGCACTTATCCTTTTATAGGAAGATTAATAGTTCCCTTTTGTGTATAAAGCCGCAGATAGTAGTAGTTCATCATTAAATTGGTTAAATCTAGTAGGAGGTTTTCTTTTTTTGTCAAAATAACTATTTTCCAGTAATCTTCTAAACATTAATTCTTTATGAACTTTAGAGAAGAAAAAAGTAGAAGAGAAGAACAAAACTATATAATTTTTAAATAGTTTCTTTGCTAAAAGTTAAAATCATTGAAATGATGAAATATTGGTGCAAACAATGAATAATGATTACAGGAAGGTCATATGACACATTAGATCAGCAACACTCTAAAAGTGTTTAGTGTCTATTAAATAAATGTAATAAAATCTCTCTATGTGTAACTTGCCCTAACTCAGATTGACATCTTATACTTGTCAACATGCAGGGCCCTGGAGGGGCAAATGATGTAATTTCCTGTAGCACATCTAAGCTGTACCATCAATAATGAAGCAAAACTCAGTCCTTCAGGTGTGTCACGAAACACAGATAGCTGATCTAGTGCTGATAACACAATGAAATGATTGATTCCAGTTTTCATCTATATCTTAGATATTATAAGATCAGTAAATAGCCTAGAGATATTCTATAAACATTGAAAACATTAGTTATACCATTTATTTAAATATCCAAATTCCACAATATCAACAGTAGAAAGCAATTTCATAATATTTTGAAGTAAAGAAAATGACAATATGACTCATCCATCAAAATAGAAAAATATCTTATTTTTGACATTGTAAAATCTAACTTTTCCTCTGACATAAAGGTAAATGAGTACACCAAATCAAGAACCTCATTGTGTCTAATTTTTAAAAAGATATTAAATATTTTATTTACAGTTACATGAAAGAAAATATGAGTTAAAAAAGAAGGAGCAGGAAGGCTATTTACCAATGTCTGCAGCTCATCTCATTATTTATTATTTAGAGCTTCGGTGCCTGCATAAACAAAGTTATAGTCCTGATATCGCATCTGTATACGGAGGAAATGTGTTCTGTTTATATATTCTTCAGTTATTGGAAAAGTTCAAAAAGAAAGAACTAAAGAGAAATTATGAAGATCTATATCAACTCATAGGATGCCCTTGTTAAGATCATTGGGAGATGGAAAGGTTACCTAGTATAAATCCATGTAAAGGTGGCCAATGTTTTATAATAAATAGAGAGACTAGATTTAATGAAGCATTACCTTAAAAAGATACCTAAAAATAATGGAAACAAAATTAATTAATCTTCTCACAAAATTTTTATTATCATTGCAATTATGCATTAATTATTTGAATGAACAGGCTTGGTTAATTGCTTGTCAATAGTCCAGTGATAGTTCATGCTTTTTCTTGACAAAATTATTTGATATACACTATAACTCTCTCCATGTTAATATAAGTCTAATTTTTGCAAAAATATTCTAGATAATTTTCCCAAGGATCACTCATGATACTTATTTACTCAAATAATTTTGCTTTTGGATTTATATTTTTTTACTCTGTTATTTATTTGTATCATTCAAAATTTTATTGTCAGATGCTTACAACATTTAGTAGCCATAGAGAAACTGACCCATAAATATTTAACAAATATATAGCAGGAGTCATACATATATAATGGGATGTTTGAATGGGGACTATTTTATAACTGAACAACTCCCTCAATAGATTGTCTAGTGTTTGGTACACTTTCACTTTCCTATGCAACCTCATCACTATTGGTGTTGGGATAATGATAGCTAACAAGGGCTCCCTCCTCCATCATTATATAGAGTATTAACTATGCACTTAGCTCTTGATGAATATAGCTACAATTGTATAGCTACAATGCTATATATGAAAGTACCAGACTTGATGCAGGGATTTTTCACCTGGGATCCAAGGAGACATTCAGGGGGTCCTTAAAACCTCTTGGTGCATGCAAATTCTTGATTGTATATACAATTCTGTATTTTTCTGGAGAGAGGTTCTATTTGTCACACAGTACCACTCTTCACCCTGCCTTTAAAAATCAATTATCCATTTTACAACACCCTAATAGTTATTATAATCTGAGAATAGCAAAAAAAATATTTGTTCTTTTTCCAGATCTCTTTTGTCCAGACTCTACCATCCTGTGTCAAGTTCTTACAATTAGCTATGATAATAAAAATTGGGTTTCAGGGCTGGGTAGTAGTATTTTGGATAGAAAATGATGATGGAGGAATGACATCATCAGTATAAGTCTTCTCAAACTATAAAGAAAAGAGAATAATTGATAATATGAGAGCATAAATGAGATTCTATCCAGAATGATATGTTTTCCACGGACTGAGAAACATATTGTTTCTCTATGATTTACAATGTTCAATTATCAACTCAGATAGTAAAGTGGAATTTTATCATAAAGTTAAAAGTATATAATCTTCCCCTAAAAATTCTTGAGGAAGTATATCTCACTGCTCTCTCTTACATGTCATAAATCTTCTATTTGGCTTTAATGACTGCTTCTATAAATTAAGAATTATTTTTCCATGTCAAATGATGAAAACTGATTATCCAAACTCTGAGGTAATGCTGTAAGCTAAGCTAGAGATAATTATTATACCACAAGAATATAATATTTTCCCTCTTTCATCAGCATTAATCTCAAATTTTGTGATGGTGTATTTTCCATGTAATACTTAAAACTCCCTGAAAATTTATCACCAAGTTAATATGCATGAAAGATTGCATTTCAATCACATTAGTAATATACAGAAATATTTTAATTTTTAGACTTCTTCCTAATTAAAAAATCTATTTCTACTATGTCATTTTTATCCTAGTTTTCAAGGGCTTTCACAACCTGTTGCCAATATTAATTTTCAGAACTCCCTAACAGGCATCTTTTAGGGTGGCCAGATGAATGTTCTATTTCTAATAATGTTACATTAAGATACTTATCTCACTTATTTTCATTTTTATCATTCAGTTGATATTATTGCTCTATCTTCCCTCCCAAATTAGTTAAATTCTGTTCTTCACATATATTTTTGTGATTCTCCAGACTTTATTCATTTTTATTTTCTCTGTCTGATCTGTACCCTATGCTGTTCCATGTAAGCTTTAATTCTATATATTGTTTATATTTTTTGTTCTTTTTCATGTGATCTTGATAACTCCCTGAAGAGAAAGACCATACCATCTTGCTTATCTGTTGTATATTTTCACAGGACACTGCAGTTTTGAGTATCCCTCAATAAATACACATTGATCAGATTACCATTACAGAGCAATATATCTGGTAAGTAAATTCACATTCCTAAAATAAGTTCAAGAGAGAAAATTTTGAGTAAAGCATTATAAAGATAAATATTCTTAATAAATACTAACAAACAACAGAAGTCAATAGGGTACTCTAAGTACTTATGAGAACAGAACTTTAATTCAGAGCTGGATGTAATTAAGAGCTTCTGTTTCACAAATTATTTTGTCACTTGGCAATACAATTCTCAACACTTTGTCAATCTGAAGTAATACCATATCAACAACTAATTATTTTACATTCAATATTGGACATAGTGATAAATTTTTAAAACCTGACAAGTTGTCATAGTAGCAGGATTTTTTAAAGAAATAGTTTATTTCCTGAAATTGATTACCCAAAATCTCTTTGTGATAAAAAAATGAATTTAGAATGTGATTTCTGATGAAAAATAGAAAATCAGAAGAGTGAAAGGAAAAAAAAAACATATTACCTGCATTGTATGCATGTGTGTGGGGGTATATCTGTGTGAAGGGGTAAAATTCTAATCCATTTTCTTGAGAAAGGTTATTCTGAATGAGGCATATTTCCATAAACATGCAAAGATACTTTTAGAAAGAAAACTAAAAATGGAACTGCCCTTTGACCCAGCAATTCTGCTGCTGGGATTATACCCTAAGAACCCTGAAACACTAATCCAAAAGAACCTGTGCACCCCAATGTTCATAGCAGCACAATTTACAATAGCCAAGTACTGGAAGCAGCCTAAGTATCCATCAGCAAACGAGTGGATCCAAAAACTATGGTATATTTACACAATGGAATTCTACACAGCAGAGAGAAAGAAGGAGCTTATACCCTTTGCAACAGCATGGATGGAACTGGAGAGCATTATGCTAAGTGAAATAAGCCAGGCGGTGAGGGACAAATACCATATGATCTCACCTTTAACTGGAACATAATCAATAGAAGAAAAAAGGAAACAAAATATAACCAGAGACATTGAAGTTAAGAACAATCTAACAATGGTCACGGGGGAGTGGGGACAGGACAGTGAGGCGAGGGGATTACAGGCACTACTATAAAGGACACATGGACCAAATCAAGGGGGAGAATGGAGGTGGGGGAGGGAGGGGGGTTCAGCTGGGGTGGAGTGGAGGGATGGGGAGAAAAGGCACACAACTGTAATTGAATAACAATAAAAAATTAAAATTAAAAAAGAATGCATGTAATTAAACAGACTAGCAAAATTAGGATATAATTTTAGAAACCAGTTTTTATGAATTTTCTGTATTTTGAAATATTTTAATGTTTATTGTGGATTCACTTTTCAATTATGAACAAATGACAGATTGTCTTTATAATTATTTTCCCTAGAAGGTTGAACTTTAAACAACATGGTCACCAGGCTATAGAGAAAGGAAATGAACTTCCAAATCTATTGATCAAGATTATTGCAAACCATTTTAAGAGTTGAATAGGAAGGAGTTGGAAGTGAGTAACTAAGAAAATGTTTGTGTATTTCAGAGGTTTACCCTTGTAGTCTGTTTTACAATACAACATTCAGTAAAGAGCTATTTCTTATGTTGCACCTGTTTCTAGAAAACAAAATTGAAATAGATTTAGATTCCATAGTCAAAGAGGAAAAATATGTTTTAGACTTCAGTAATTCCTCTATACCATATTTCTTCTTCCTGCGAATTTATTCTACTGTTGTTTTTAATCCACCAGTTTTTCATGAACAATATATTCTTTTAAAAAAAATGAAGCCAAAGGAATACATGAAACACAGACTATAATTGCATAGCACCAGCATAGAATTGTTTCCTAATTGATGAGTGGACTGTGTTTTCGTTTTTGTTTTTTTTTATAACTCATCACCATCATCTGAGCTAAAACTGCTTCTCCTACTGCTCTCTTTGGAAACTGCAGAGGAAGTGGCAGATAGCAGAGGATCTGTTCCTAAATGAGATATTGTGTCATCCAGTAGCATATCATCCAATCTTTGTTCCTCTTTCAAAGCAGCACTGAATGATAAATCTGTGAAGTGTGACAAAGGATCAGAGAAAGCCATAGCTTGATCACAGAGTTCGGGGCTTGTTCCCTGAGACAGAGTCAGTTGTTGGCAATAGTCTACTGAATTCTGCTCAAGATGGGTCTGTTCTTTGGTGATGTGAGCACCTAAATCAACTCGGTCCAGGGTTGGCAGACCATGAGCACGAGCCTGTATTTCTAGTTCCTGCAATTTCAAACAAGATTAATTAAATAATGATTTTAAAAGGGGACAACACTAGAGTATAAATCAGAAATGAAACCAAAATATTTACAAGTATTCAAAATGAAAAGTAATACAAATTATAAATATTCTTACAAATAATAGAATCTGAGATGTTTCTATTGCCTAAAAAATAATACTTAAAAATATTTTTAAAAATTGTAAGTCTATATCTTTGTCCTTTAAAGGAATACACTATGGTCCCATAGTGACTCAGACTCTAATACAGTCATTTGGAGAGAGTGAAAAATCTTCCATTTATTCTTCCAGATTAATTTCTCACTATATCACCATTTTATGGAAACAAAGTAAGTGCTTTACCTGGCCATAAGCATACTCACATAAAAAATGTGATAGTTATGAAAACCTGTATTTTAATATTTTTGTCACATGAACAGATGAGGAGTGACTTAATATAAACTTGCACAATATGCCTTGAGGCAATGAAATCCATAGCAATGTTACTAAAGAAATAAAAGGGGTAAAGGAGAATTTAGTGTCTAATATTATCTAAAGAAACAAATGTTCTACTTAATTATTATTTTTGTCTGAAATAATATTGTGTGTGTTTATAAAATTGATTCAATGCTCTGCATTTTGCTATTAGTTGTTGTCACTCATTATGAATTTTTTAAGTCATCTTGATCCTGTATTTCCAATCAAAACTTAATTGAAGCAACTCAATTCATAAATTCCTAAAAGGCAACAAAATTATCCTTCAGAAGGAAAAATAATTGTTAATAAGAAAATAAAAGAGACCAATGCATAAAACTGATGACAGGTAAGTCATACATAAGCTATGTGGTTCATAGCAACATTCTTATAAAAACCTGAATCCGGAGGAGAAGCCGCCTGTTAGCCTGCTCTAATTTCTTCTGTCTGTGTTCTAATTCTCGAGCTCTCTGTTGTTCTTTTTGTAGCCACTTGATGTACTCCACTGATGCTTTTAGAATGGTTCCTTTGTTCCAGCGCATATCACTGTAGAAGGGAGAGATAACCTTTTCACAATTGTGCATGTCAGCAGAATTCATAAGAACTTACAAAATCTTTTACATTAATATGAAATAATGATTTACATGACTATTATTCACTCTTAGATATTATTGCTTCTGAATAGAAATTTTAATAGAATAGTTAAGGAGCCCTTATATAGTAAAATTAATCCCAGAATGAAAATAAGTGTCAAAAGAAAGTAATAAAGTGACTTTTTGTGGGAAGAGCTAAATGCAATATCATGATTCTACCATTACAGTTTTTATATTTTTAGTGAAAATTGCTTTTATTATTAACTCCAAGATTAAAATCTATGTGCTGTATTTCTGCATTAATGAACTAAGAAATGTACATTACTGAAGACTTAAGCCTAAATTTTTAAAGATCATTTCAAATGTACCAATCTTTTAACCTACTTTCTAATAAGGTTGCTTTTATGCTTCTAAAAAAAAAATAAGGTCCCTCTTGAATGTTGATCCTGAGTCATTGTGAAACAAAAACGAATTTGACAATATCATTTTATGTAACATAGCAAAACTTTCTAGAATTATTAAGCAAATATTTCTGCACAGAAAGTATCAATACTTTTTTAAAAAGCTATATACCTATTTTTAAATAAATTGAATATAAGTAAATACAATTAAACATCAGATAACCTTTCAGGTTATAGTATAGAAAAAATTATTAAAACGTATTTTTGAGATAGGAAAATGATAATCTGTAATTACAGAAAAGGCCACTGATTTTAAATCTGAAAGCACATCAGTAAATTTAATACTACAAGAGAGTTAATAATATTTTAGGAGAATGAAGCCAAACTGTTTGCTAAAATTAGCCCAAGCTATTGGGAAACCTAGATGAATTTTCAATTTATAGTTATGAGGTGTTTCAAATATAGCAGAAAGTAAGAATGTACAAAAATTTTAAAAAGATTACACTGCATCTATTTTTTAGTTTACATGATCTTAGTAAAATATCTTGAACTTACTATATACAGGGTCCAGCAGAAGTAATGCCTGCTTGAGTGTGGTTGGTAGGGTAATAATATGGATATAATAATTTATAGTTTTAATTTGAATATTCCACCTAAAATGTCATATGGGTTGCTTGAATGTGATATTGTTATGTTACAGAATTACATGCTTATGATTTTGTAGTAAAAGATTTTGTGATAAAAAGGGACATTATTTGTGTCAGACCCTCTATATATTTAAGTGATCAGAAGTGGAAACATATATTTTAAGAAACAAATCTGCTTTGCATATGCCTCATTGGAAGTTCATGTTAGATGACAATTTCCTTAACTTTAACAAATTAAGTGTAGCTGCATTTTTCTACCAGCAGTTGAAAATGTTTATTAGGGACTGGATAAGCCTTCTTATACTGAAATATACCAAACTGTTCACAACTCTAAAAAGGCTTTGTCAATTGTCTAAGGCTAACATAGCTTTTGGTCCTATTTATCTCACAGTGACTTATCTGATGGTGAGAAGGCTAGGAAAAAAGAGGGTACTTTTGTCATTAAATCAAGAGGTATTTGTATCTGAAAAGTGTAGTGAACTTCTGAATTAAAACTCTAACCTACAGACAGCCTTTGGGTCCTAATTTTGTTTAATTTCTTCTCATAAGAAGAAAAAGTTGGACAAAAAGACAAAAATTAAAAATATAACCCTGGATAACTTTGAAGTTTAAAGCACTGTTTACTTATATCTAAAAATAAATACTCAAAATGGTGGTAGAGACCACACAATGAGTCTTCCTTCAATTCCTACCTGACATAATTTTAAAATATTTTAAATGATCACTCTATTTTAAAGCCACTTTAATATATAGAGTTCCACATGCTCAAACTCTCAATAACTGGTTTGCTTAAAATTAGGACTATATGCCCGAAAACATCAATAAGAAATTCAACAGAAGCTTAGTCAAGTCAAATAAGGTAATACAGAGCATCCAAGGACCTGTTCTAGCTCAGGACTGGGCATGCCAAGAGAAGCCATGCACAGAGCTCTCCAAGGAGAGAAAGAAACTCAATAGCTTCTCAAGTCCCCTTTGCCCTGCAAACAATCTGATAGGAGTTCTTCTGTGGCAGGTGAAGGGGTAAACAGGGCAGCAGGAAGGTGGTGAACTCATGAATGGAAACTGTACTGTGCTGTGGGGAACTAAGGATACTAACTTCCAGTGGAGCTGAATCACAAAAATTGACAAATCTATGGGTGTGATATAATAAAGGAAGAGTTCTTTTACTTGAAGTCTTGTCCATGAAAGTGGAAAGAATGATTTATTGTGGTTTTCCTAGTTTTAAAATATGGCTTGCATATTTTTAAATTTTTCAATATAATGAAGCAAAAATAAAGGTCACTTAAAATCTAAAAAAATAATAATAAAATATATAAAGCTCCTTCTGAATATATTTTAAATTGTCCAAAATTATTAAGGAGATGCAAGCCTTTCTCCCAAGACAATTTCAGAGCAGCAGGGCATTCAAAGCATCGTATGCGACAGTAACACCAATACATATACAGGCATGCTTAAGGAATTAATGTCTACACTAACTTTCCATTTTTTACAAAATATTTTTCTTTGAAGAACTTAAAATTTTTAGGAGATTTAATGCATTTAGATTTAAAGCAAGTAATAAAAATGCATACACTGTAGTAGAATTGTGGCCACACAAAACTATTTAAAATGCAGTCTGTTGTCATTTTAGGAGTTCACATCCACTAAAAAGCATCAAAACATAACAAAAAAGAACACACCATGGCAGGTTTAATTTCTCTTGCTTAAATTAATATTTAAAAGTCTTATTAGGTCTCATGTACTACCTCAACCATCATCCATATATAAAAGCAGGTTAAAATTATCACTATAGAAAAAAAATAGTAACAAAAACCTGTAATCTGTTTTATAATTTAAAAAGTTGAAAGACAAGAGCAATTTTATAGCATCAGTAGAATAATTTATGCTGATAGTATTTTATATTTCTAATATAATTTTTTGAAAATATGATTAATAAAAACCACATGTAAATTAGACCACAGCCACTTATCTATAGAAGCTCTTCATTTTTTGTGTTTGTTAGTTTTGTTTGGTTTTATTATTTACCAAAGGTCAGGAGATTGTCATCCCCTCATAGTTTTTTTATTAATTTAATTTTCTCAACCTATATATTTTAACTACACATATTCACTATATTATTTCCTCTTTTGACCTTACTATTTTGACCTAGCAAAGAAATATAAATTTCTGAAGTTTTTTGACGCATAAAAATGTCCACTTCATAGAACTGAATATGTCCTCAGGTATTAGCCTTCATTTCCTAAGCCAACCAATAAGTTTATTCTAATCATGAGCTGGAAAGGTCCTCCGAGTTCAACTCCTTCACAGTTCCTGCTATTTGCCCAAGAGCACGTGATGTTTAGAAGATGAGCCCCAGATCTCTTCACTCAATTCAGTAATCTTTCGGCAAATCTCTGGCCTTTCCACTTTTTCAAAAGTATCTGCCATAAGAAATATGTTTTCCATTGTGACACAGTGCATCAAATTGTAACAAATATTTCACAAGTTATTACTAACTTCTTTAGATGCAATATGTAATATTTTTGATGTTTGCAATGCTATTTTTCCTTCTTTGTTTAAAAATGCACAATCTGTCCCTTTTGATTGATTTCATGATCTATTAATAAGTTAGGGCAAACAATTTGAAAAAGTCCATTCTCTATTATTTTATGATCTAATATATATCCTTTCTTAAAAAAAGAGAAACTGATCTTATGCATTTTAATGGTTACAGTCACCTATTGAACAAATTAGTCTGATTTTTTTACTCACTTTTTAACTTCATCACTGCCATAACATGGTATTAATTTTTCAATATGAAACTTAGATTTCTGGTCAAGATGGTAGCATTGGTAAATGTGGTACTCACACCTTCCCACAACCACAACAAAATTACAACTAAACTACAGAACAACTATCATCACAAACCACCTGAAATCTATCTAAACGGAAGTCCTACACCTGAAGAATTGAAGAAGAAGCCACATTGAGATGACAGGAGGATCAGAGATGAAAAACGGGTGGACCCACACTCATGTGTAGCAGATAAAAATCAGGAGAGAGAGATCTCAGCTGCAGAGGTGCCCCTGAGGAATGAGGGGTCCTAGCCCCATACCACTTAGCTAATAGCCCTGGCTGGTGTAACTCAGTGGATACCAGGCTCCCAAGTCCCAGGTTTTAGTACTGGGGGAAAAAGTCCCCATAACTTCCTGGTGTAAAAAACAGCAGAAACTGTGGCTGAGTGAGATGGTGTGCCCTTGGAGTCCTAGGCAGTTCTTCCTAAAGGGCCCCAAACACTTATTTGGACTCACTCCCTATGAGCTCTAGTGCTGGGGCAGTGGTCTGAAAGGCACCGAGAACATACGAGGCAAAACTGAATTATCTGGCATCAAGGCCAGAGGTCCCCCCTGCCATGCAAAAGTGCTGGCAGAGGCCACTGTTCCTTTGATAAGACATACCCCTATAGAGCCAGCAGGTTGGTGCCATACAGGAGTTTCCATCAACTTGGTTCACACTATTCACCCAACGCTGGTGATTCCCTAAGACCACACACCACCAAAATTTCAGGCCCACCCAAGCTTTTTGCAGTGGCTTTTTCATATGAGTGGCCCATCTTGCCTCACACTTAAGGTTTTCCTAAAATCTCTCAAACAAGCAGCATCTGGCCTCATTGTTCCATACCTCTTGATAACTGGCTTGGCCTGTCCTTGGAAACTCCAAGCCCAGCACAGGTAGCAGTCATTTTATGATCACTTTGTAGTTCAAGCTGGGTGGACACTGGGCATGATACAGGTAGCTGATGACCTGGGTCTGCACTTCCAGCAAGGCCCCAGAGCCAGTGCACCCAGTGGACAACTTCAGACCATGTTGAAGCACCACACAACACTTTCCACAAACAACATGCTTAGGGACAGACTTGGCGAAGTAAGTCCTGCTCCATGGGGTGGGCACCTATGTAGCTGATCTTCCACTGTAGTTGGTGGTCACAGCCATTCCATGCAGTCAGCCTATTATCCTGGGCATAAATCCCTCTTATTGATGTGCCAACAGCAAGAAAGTTTAGATTACAACAGGAAAGTATACACAGCCCACATGAGAAGGTTGTGCTACTATACCTACAGGACACCTACTACCTTAGGATACTCTATCAAGCCTGGGAGATGTAGTAGCTCTACCTAATGCATAGAAATAGCCCTGGCTGGTGTAGCTCAGTGGATTGAGTACAGGCCTGTGAACCAAAGTGTTGCTGGTTTGATTCCCAGTCAGGGCACATGCCTGGGTTGCAGGCCAAGTCCCAAGTGGGGGTTGCATAAGAGGCAACAACACATTGATGTTTCTCTCCCTCTCTTTTTCCTTCCCTTCCTCTCTCTCTAAAAATAAATAAATACAATTTTTTATAAAGAAATAAACACAAGGAGGCTCTTAAAATAAGGAGACAAAGAAACATGTCCCAAATGAAAGAACATAAAACTCCAGAAAAAGAACTAAACAAAATGGAGACAAGCAATCTATAGATACAGCATTCAAAACATTAATTATAAGGATGCTCAATGAACTGAGAGGAAGAATAGCTGAACTCAAAGAAAACTTCAACAACATAAAAAAGGACATAAAAACTATTAAAAAAGAATCAATCAGAAATAGAGGATAGACTAAATGAAATGAAAAATAATTTACAGAGTATAAACAGTAGGGTAAATGAAGCTGAGAATCAAATCAGTGATTAGGAATACACGAAAATAAAACCACCCACTCAGAATAGCAAAAAGAAAAAAGAATCCAAGAAAATGAGGGTAGTGTAAAGAGCCTCTGGGACAAGTTCATTCACATCAAGGGGGTGCCCTGAGGAGAAGAGAAGGAGCATGAAATTGGGCAATCTATTTGAAAAAATAATGATGGAAAACTTCCCTCACTTGGTGAAGGAAATAGACATACAAGTCCAGGAAGCAAAGAGAGTCACAAGGAAGACAAACCCAAAGATACCCACACCAAGACACATCATAATTAAACTGCCAGAGATTAAAGACAAAGAGAAAATATTAAAAGCAGCAAGAGAAATGCAGTTAGTTACCAACAAGAAAGCCCCATGAGACTGTCAGCTTTGCAGGCCAGAGGGATTGGGGAGAAATATTCAAAGTGGTGAGAAGCAAGGACCTACAACCAAGATTACTCCACTTAACAAAGTTATCATTTAGAATCAAAGGACAGGTAAAGAGCTTGCCAGACAAGGAAAATCTAAAGGGGTTCATCACCACCAAACTAGTATTACATGAAATGAATCTAAAATATAATAATAAAAATAAGCAAAGAAGCAGAACAGAAATAGATGCATAAGTACAGGTAATATTTAATGGTTACTAGATGGAATGGTGCTTGGAGAGATGGGTGAAAAAGTTGAAGGGATTAAGAAGTATTAATGAGTTGTTGCAGAATAGTCTTAGAAATGTAAAATAAAGCATATGGATTATAGTTGATAATATTCTAATAACTGTGCATGGTGTCAGTTGGGTACTAGGCACATTGAGATGATCACTTAGTAAAATATATAATGTCTAATCACTGGGGTGCATACCTGAAACTAATATAATATTGTAAGTCAACTGTATTTTAAAAATATTTTAAATTAAAAAATACTAATAAAATATAAGTATGAAAAAAACAACACAGTCAAAGTTGCCTACTCTATTTTATCCAGACATTCTATCCCCATTAATTCATTTTCTGCAACTTTTTTTTAAAGATTTTATTTATTTATTTGTTTTTAGACAGAGGGGAAGGGAGGGAGAAAGTGAGGGAGAGAAACATCAATGTGCATGCCTCTCGTGCAACCCCTACTGGGGACCTGGACCACAACCCAGGCATGTGCCCTGACTGGGAATAGAACCAGCAACCCTTTGGCTTGCAAGCCAGCACTCCATCCACAGAGCTGCACCCGCCAGAGCCATTTTCTTCAACTTTTATATTATCCATAGTAGCATCTGAAAATTCAATAAATGAAATTAAAATAATTTCATAGAGTAAATGGCTACTACTTAAGCCCATATACCCAGACTCTACTTCTCAAGTTAAGTCAATTTGAAGAGGCTACATTCTGGATTCGACCATGAGACTCACATTGGTGACCCCCCATAAAGGGACACAGAGTGACAGATCAGGCCATAACAATCCAAGGGATAAGATGTACTGAAACAGAATTGGTATTGGATGTCTGAAATGTCACAGCTGGCAGGGAGTATCTCTTCTGTCTATGCTATGTGGACAGATTCACATATACACATATTCAACATCTGACTAATGTTTTTAATTAGACCAAAAATAAATAAATTTGCCTACATATGAAATAATACAGTTAAAATAAATACTAATCACTTTTTCTAAGATCAATAAAGAGAAACACACTTAAGAATGATTATAGTGAGTTTTCTTAATGGTGATCCCTTTCAGGGTAAACTGATTTTCCATATTCTAGATTAGAAGATTTTTATGGTGTCATGACTTATATTTAATAAGTCTTTTATCCATCTTGAGTTTATTTTTGTGTATGGTGTAAGCTGGTGATCAAGTTTCATTTTTTTGCATGTAGCTGTCCAGATCTCCCAACACCATTTGTTGAAGAGTCTATTTTTACTCCATTTTATGCTCCTGCCCCATTTGTCAAGTATTAATTGACCTAGTAGATACATGGGTTTATTTCTAGGCTCTCTATCCAGTTCCATTAGACTATGTGTCTGTTCTTATGCCAGTACCAGAGTATTTTGATTACAGCGGCCTTGTAAATACAGTTCGATGTCAGGTATTGTGATCCCTCCTATTTTGTTCTTCTTTCTCAGAATTGCTGAGGCTATTTGGGGTCGTTCATACTTCCATGTAAACTTTTGAAATGTTTGTTCTTTATCTGTGAAATATGTCATTAGTATTTTAATAGGGATTGCATTGAATCTATAAATTGCTTCAGGTATGGTTATTTTGATGATGTTCATTCTTCCAATCCATAAACACAGTATATGCTTCCATTAATTTGTGCCTTCCTTAATTTCTTTCTTCAGTGTTCTGTAGTTTTCTGAGTACAGGTTTTTCACCTTCTTGGTTAGGTTTATCCCTAGGTACTTTATTTTTCTTGTTGCTATAGTAAATGAGATTTTCTCCTTATTTCTGTTTCTGATATTTCATTGTTGGTATACAAAAATGGCTTCAATTACTGAATATTGACTTTGTATCCAGCTATTTTTCCAAATTCACTTATTAATTCCGGGATTTTTTAGTGGAGTCTAAAGGGTTTTCTATGTATGCTATCATGTCATTGCAAACAATGACAGTTTTACTTCCTCCTTTCCAAATTCGATGCCTTTTATTTCTTTCTCTTGTCAGATCCCAGTGGCTAGAACTTCTAATACTATGTTGAATAAAAGTGGTGAAAGTGGACACCTTTGTCTTGTCCCTGATCTTAGTGGGACAGCTTTTAGATTGGCCCATTGATCATGATCTTGGCAGTAGATTTCTTATATATGTCCTTTATTATGTTGAGGTATGTATGCTCCCTTTACTCCCACTTTACTAAGTGTTTTTATCATGAATGTGTGGTGTAATTTATTGAAAGTTTTTTCTGCATCTATTGATACGATCATGTGATTTTTGTCTTTCCTTTTGTTTATGTATTATTATGTGTATTGGTTTGTGAATATTGTGCCATCCTTGCATCCCTGTGACAAATCCCACTTGATCATGGTATATGATCTTTTTAATGTATTGCTGGATACAGTTTGTCAATATTTTGTTCAGGAATTTAGCATCAACATTTGTCAGTGATATTGACTTATAGTTTTCTTTCTTTGTTGTGTTTTTATATGGTTTTGGTATTAGGATGATGTTGGTCTTATAAAAGGAGTTTGAGAATCTTACCTCTTCTTGGATTCTTTATAATAGTTTAAGAAGGACAGGGGTTAGCTCTTCCTTAAACATTTTGTTAAATTCTCCTGTGAAACCATCCTGTCCAGGGATTTTGTGTTCCAGGAGTTTTTTTGATTATTTACTCAATTTCACTGGCTGTTACTCATCTATTCTGGCTTTCTGCTTCTCCTTGATTCAGATTAAGAAAATTATATGTTTCTAGACATTTGTCCATTTCACCCAGGTTTTCAAAATTTTGTAGTAATTTCCTACAATCCTTTGTATTTCTGTGGTATCAGTTATAATTTCTCCTCTTTCATTTTTTATTTTACTTAGTTGGGTCAGGCGTCTCACTTTTTTTCTTGATGAGACTGGCTAAAGGCTTGTCAATTTTGTTTATCTTTTCAAAGAAGAAAATATTTGTTTTTCTTTTCCTAGATTTATTGTCCTTTGAATTGTTCTTTTAGTCTTCATGTCATTTAATTTTGCTCTGATCTTTATTGTTTTCTACCTTCTACTCACTCTGGGCTTTGTTGTTGTTCCTCTAGTTTTTTTGGATACCGTGTTGGGATGTTTATTTTAAATATGTCTATCTTTTTTAGGTAGGCCTGTGTCACTATGAACTTCCTTCTCAGGACTGTCTTAGCTGTGTCCCATAGGTTTTAGACTGTTGTGTGTTAGTTTTCATTTATTTTCAGAAACTTTTTGATTTCTTCTTTGACTCATTATTCACCCATTCATTATTTAATAGCATGCTATTCAGTCTCCATGAATTTGAGTGTTCTTGACATTTTTCCTTGAGGTTGGTTTGTAGCTTCAAGTGCTTGTTATCTAAGAAAATGCTTAATATGATTTCAATTTTCTTGAATTTGTTGAGGCTTGTTTTGTGTCCTATCATGTGGTCTATCTTTGAACATGTTCCATATGCATTTAAAAAGAATGTGTATTTTGCTTCCTGGGATGAAATATTCTATACATATCAGTTAAGGCCTTTTGATGTAGTACAGCATTTATGTGTTTATGTTGGCTCTCTGGATGTAATTGGGTTTTGACTATTGTTGGGTCATTCTTTGGTGGGTCCTTCCCTCCTGCTGGTTGTCTCAGTGTCACTCCACCCACCATGTCTTGTATGCTGTTGTGCAGGTGCTGCCAAAACAAAACCACAATGTCCAGGAAATAAACCCTCACCCTCAAAAATAACTTGCACCTCCAATCCCACTATTAACAACAAATGAACCAGTATTAATAAGGGTGTAAGGAGTGTAAGGCTATCATAAGAAAGGAAAGTGAATTTGAGATGACCTATTGAAAGAAAAATGATTTTTTGAGAGTTTAGAGGGAAGAGCATCAACAAGAGTTGGAAATTGGAGCAATGTGAAGAGAGAAAGTAAAATTTACATCATAAATAAAAAAGGAGTGAAGAAGACAGAATGGAGTAAGAGAAAGGAAGCACATAGTATTAGGTTTAAACAGAAAAATTAAATTAAAAAAATAGGAGCCATATTGAAGAGAAAGATCCACCACAGCACTATCAACAAAAATAAACTGATCCAAGATGGCTGAAGAGTGAGTGGAAGTTACACTAACCTCCTCCCAGGACCAAAATACAATTACCACTAAATTGTGGAGAAACCACCCAGAACAAATGACTGAACAATAGTGAGAGAGAAGCCTTATAATGTCAGGCAGACAGAAGACTGTGCTTCAGCTCAATGTGACCAGTAGGGAGTGCAGTGGAGACACAAGAGGGTTGGCTGGGCACCCACAGGCAGAAGCTGAAGCACCAGAGGAACATTTAAGCAGCTGCTTGAATCCCCCAGAGAAGTGTAGGGTCTAAACCCTAAGCTGGGATCCCTAGCCTAGAGCAATAGAGCCTGGAAAGTACTCAGATAACATCCAGTTGTGAAAAGGGGCAGGGTAGCTCTCTGCCAAAGATTATGGCTGGAGAAACAAAGAGCTGTTTAAAGGGCCAGCACATAAATTTTCATTTGCAGTTACTTACCCTGGGCTTCAGCAAAAGGGGGTTGGCAGAGTGGACTAGAGACACCTGAAGAAAGACTGGGGACAGAGGCTTTGGGGAGAGAACTGAGAGAGTAGCTGCTGGGATCCTGGTGCTGAGTCATCCCCCAATACTGCAGCAGCCAGCCATCTTGCTCAGGCAGACCACCCTCTTCCAAGTGGAAGAAGCTTGAGGGGAAACAATAGCCCAACCCAGGAGGGATTCTGCTCTGCCCTGTGGTGCTTAAGCCTGAGTGCAGATTTACTAGATTAACAATTGAAGGAGTCAGCCGCAGACAATAGATCCCTGGAATTCTGTAACAGGCTGCCTAAGGTCAGATGGGGACACCATATGAAATCACCAGAGGCTGATACAGAGAGAAAAAACAGTGGTAAATACTAGATGCTACTGAGATGAAATCCACCATGGTCTTCTCCATGATTGGTGATATTTTCTTTCCTGCATAGCTTTTTAACATGAATTTCTTGGCCTTCAAGTTTGTGCATATTAAGTCACTAGATTTTATAGTATAGTTTATTCAAATTCACATACTTTGCTCCTTTCTTCTCTTACCCCATTTTACCTTCTACTTTCCTCTTATTATTTTCATTTTAAATTTTATTTTCTCTCATGCTACAACTTGTTTCCATTCCACACTCTTACTATTCCCGCCCTCCCATCCAGCTTCTCAAAGCCAATTTTCTTGTCAATGGTCATCTCACATTTCTTTTTCCTGCTCTTAAAATACCTGTGTTCTATCTTCACATTTAGCAATCTTTGCTTGTTGATTGTGGATAGGGTAGTTGTTGTATCATTTTTTTTTCATTTTTATCTTTAGATCTTCACTAATTTTGTATTTCAAATCTCAAATTTTACCATTCCCCTCTCCTACTCTTTTCATCTCAAATTTTAAATTTGCTGCGTCTTAGCTTGCTTTTTTTCCTTTTTTCTTTTTTCTTTCATCCTGCCCTTTTTTAAAAGCTTCTTCCTTTCTTTTTCTTTTCATATCAAATATTAATTTTTCCCTGTCTTAGCCTGGTTTTTATTCCTCACTCTTAGTATTCCCTCTCCCTCTGTCATCTCAAAATCACTTCCCTTTCCTTCAGACATCTCTTAAGCCATTCTTTCTTTCTTTTTCCTTCTTATTCTTATCCCACCTATATTAATTTTAGTTCAAAAATATTGTTTAACTGATTTTGTATGTATGATACCAAAACTTGGCTAAAAGTTTCATTACAATAATCAGTTCATCGTTGAAATCTATAAGCATGATTTTTATAATTCTATTTTTTATTTGCATGTCTCCAGAATGTTGGAACCTCTGAAAATCTGACATTCCAATATTCATTTGGAATCTTACATTTGAAGAATTCTTAGAACCATAAATTGAGTACAGTACTAAATGTCTTAGATACCATGAGACACTACCAATAAGTCTGTCAATATTGGTGTCATACAGAAAGACCTACTATAAACGGAAAAGAAAAAACTTATTTTTTTACAACTAAAAAGGACAACTGTTAGTGAGAACTTTGATACTTAATGGCTTTCAGCCTTGAATAAATATTTTAAAATAACATCAGAAGGAGACTTATCTCTAACATAAGCTGCTTAGTTTACTAGTTATTAGTCCTCCTCTATCCTTCTTCCCTCCCACCCATTTTTGCGGGGTATAACAACTATAACATTATTATAGAAATGGTTATTGAACTCACGGATCATTAGACTTTGGAATAAGAGTACCAAGCTCCTTGATTCGGTAATTAATATTATACCTTCTTCTTCTTTCAACTATTAAAAAAAGAAATATTTATTATTCTCATTAAAGCACAATTCAATTTTGTATAGATGCAAACTTTCTTAATAATTTTTAAAGAGCAATAAACAAAAACTTTCATTTACTCAAAAGAATATTTCTTAAAATAAAATAAAAATTCAAATATATTTTATTCTAAAAGAATAACAATATAATTATTATTCACAATGCTTCAAAATATTTCCTTCTGAATACAAGTTTTTCAGTATCTAAAATGCCATACAATATTTACATACTGAAACATATATATATATTTGATATATATATATTTTGTCAGAGGATTATAAACATCTGAGATCTTAACTACTCTTATATACAGCCCTGAAGGCCTAACACAAAGTTTGGCACATAGTAGGTATGTGTAACCAAGTAAATAATGACCATTTTGAGGGAAGGAACCATTTCCTCCTCATTTTTGTATCCCCAGAGGCCTTGGCATACAAGAGAAGCTAAATAAATATATGTCGATTAGAGTGTAAATATGTTCTTTTAAACTTTTCAATTATATATAGAGCAGTGGTTTTCAAACTTTAATTTACATCAGACATGCCTGAAAAGATTGTTAGAATATATCTTTACCCCACTAGTAGACAATCTGATTTTAGTAGGTCTTGTCAGGGCCCCAGCATTTTCACTTATAACAAGTTTGCAGATGATTCTGATGTTGTTTGTCTAGGGCCCACACTTTGACAAGACTGTTTAACTGTTTGCATTTTCATGCATTCATTGCTTATGTAAATTTAGAGCATTTAATAAATGTTCAATAAATGTCAGATATATAAATAAGTAGAGTTTCCTAAATTGACCTCCTTTAAGAGTAGTCATAGAGTACAGAGTAGTCTTATAGTCTATATGGTTTGTGTCAAGAACAATTATATATATGTGTGTATATATGTATATATATGCATATATGTATACATGTATATATATATATATTCAGTTTTAAAGCTTTCTTAAAAATGATTATGCTTGAAAATTAAGATCATTATGAGAAAGAAGGAAATTCATGAAAGATAATCAATGGTCTTTGTGAACCTACAATACATGAATGGATTTCACTTTCAGGAATAATACATTGGAATTCCTTTGAAATTAGAATATAACTGATTCTTGATATAGTTTATTTCCCTTCTTTATTAATTCTATGTTCCCTGTGCATGTGATTCAAAAAGCATGACACCACGTTAAAAAAAACTGAAAAGAAAATAAATATAAAGCTGATAGAAATACATATATATTTCACAGTGATAATGTATTACTAATTCTATGTTCACACATACTAACTCCTATATTATAAAACAGAGTTTTAAGTAAAAAAGAGGCCCTGGCCAGGTAGCACAGTTGGTTACAGCATCGCCCCAATACACCAAGGTCGCATGTTGGATCTCCAGTCAGGGAACACACCAGAAGTAAACAATAAATAATAAATAAGTGGAACAACATGATGAGAAAAAAAGTCACACAAATCCAGAAAACACAGAGAGTCCCAAGCAAGAAGAAGCCAAAGAGGCCCACTGAAAGACACATAATAATTACAATGGCAAAATTCCAAGACAAAGAGAGGATCTTAAAGGCAGCAAGGGAGAAACAGGAAGTAACATACAAGGGAGCCCCAATAAGGTTAGCAGCTGACTCCTCAATGGAAACCCTCCAAGCCAGAAGAGAATGGCAAAAAATATTCCAAGTAATGAGAACCAGAGGCCTGCAACTGAGGCTACTTTATCCAGCAAGGCTCTCAATCAAGATAGAACGCCAAATACAGAGCTTCCCAGACAAAAGAAGTCTAAAAGAATACACCTCCACCAAACCAGCTCTGCAAGAGATGCTAAAGGGACCGCTTTAAGGAAAGGAAAGAAAAGAGAAAGAGGGGAACACAGGTATGAAAAAATGGCAATGAATAACTACCTATCAACAATAATCTTAAACGTAAATGGATTAAATGATTCAATCAAAAGACATAGAATAGCTGAATGGATAACAAAAAATGACCCACACATATGCTGACTACAAGAGACCCATCTCAGGACAAAAGACATACACAGATTGAAAGTGAAGGGCTGGAAACAAATTTTCCAAGCAAATGGACAAAAAAAAAAGCAGGGGTAGCAATAATCATATCAGACAAAATAGACTTCCAAAGAAGGGCCATAAAGAGAGACCCAGAAGGTCACTTCATAATACTCAAAGGAAGAATCCACCAAGAAGACATAAACATTCTAAATATATATGCACCCAACATAAGAGCACCCAAATACATAAAGAAAATCTTGGAGGACTTCAAGAAAGATATTGACAGCAACACAATTATAGTAGGGGATTTTAACACCCCACTGACAAAAATGGACAGATCTTCCAAAGAAAATATCAACAAGGATATTGTGTCACTGAACAATACCCTAGATGAAATGGACTTAACTGATATACATAGAGCCTTTCATCCCAAAGAAGCAAAACACACATTCTTTTTAAGATTACATGGAACATTTTCAAAGATAGACCACATGATAGGACACAAAACAAGTCTCAACAAATTCAAGAGAATTGAAATCATATCCAGCATGTTCTCTGACCACAAGGGACTGACACTAGAAACCAACCCGAAAGGAAAAATCCCAAAACACTCAAAATAATGGAGATTGAATAGCATGCTATTAAACAATGAATGGGTGAAAAATGAGATTAAGGAAGAAATCAAAAAGTTTCTGGAAACAAACAAAAATGAACTCACAACAACCAAAATTTATGGGACACAGCAAAGGCAGTCTGAGAGGGAAGTTTATAGCGATACAGGCTTACCTTAAAAAGATAGAATCATGTCAAACAAACAACCTAACCCTACACCTACCAGAACTCAAGGAACAACAACAAAGACAACCCAGAGCAAGTAGAAAGAAGGAAATAACCAAGATCAGAGCAGAATTAAATGACATAGAGACTAAAAGCACCAATCTAAGGATCAATGAATCCAGGAGCTGGTTCTTTAAAAAGATAAACAAATCAGCAAGCCCTTAAGTAGGCTCATCAACCAAAAAAGACAGAGGATCCAAATAAACACAACTGGAAATGGAAGAGGAGAGATTACACTGGCACTGCAGAAATACAAAGGATTGTAAGAAATTAATACAAAGAACTGTATGCCAAGAAATTTGAAAACCTAGGTGAAATGAACACATTTCTAGAAAAATATAATCTTCCAAACTGAATGAAAAACAAGGAGAAAGTCTGAACAGATCAATAAAAGCAGATGAAATTGAAGGAGTAATCAAAACCTCCCAATACACAAAAGCCCTGGACCAGATGGTTTCACAGGAGAATTCTACAAAGCATTTAAGGAAGAGCTAACCCCTACCCTTCACAGACTAATTGAAAAAATCCAAACAGATGGCAGACTCCAAAACTCTTTTTATGAAGCCAGCATCATCCTAATCCCAAAACCAGATAAAGACATAACAAAGAAAGAAAAGTTGAGGCCAATATTGCTGATGAACATAGACGCTAAAATTCTCAATAAAATATTGGCAAACTGCATCCAGCAATACATTAAAAAGATCATACACCATGACCACATGGGATTCATCCCAGGGATGCAAGGATGATACAATATTCACACATCAATATCTATAATACATCACATAAACAACAGCAAAGGCAAAAATCACATGATCATGTCAATAGATGCAGAAAAAGCATTTGATAAGATACAGCACCCATTTATGATAAAAAACACTCAGCAAAGTGGGAATAGAGGGAGCAGTCCTCAACATAATAAAGGCCATATGTGAGACACCTACAGCCAACATCATACTCAATGGACAAAAACTTAGAGCTTTCCTACTAGGATCAGGAAAAAGACAAGGATGCCCTCTCTCACCACTCCTATTCAACACAGTACTGGAAGTACTAGCCACAGCAATCAGACAAGAAACAGAAATAAAAGGCATCCAAGTTGGAAAGGAGGAAATGAAACTGTCACTGTCTACAGATGACATGATAGTGTACATGGAAATTCCTATAGACTCCAACAGAAAACTACTCGACCTAATAAATGAATTTGGCAAAACAGCTGGATACAAAGTCAATACTCAGAATTCAAAGGCATTTCTGTACACCAGCAATGAAATAGCAGAAACAGAAATCAGGGGAAAAAAATCCCATTTGATATAGCAACAAGAAAAATAAAGTACCTAGGAATAAACCTAACCAAGGAGGTAAAAGACCTGTACAGAGAAAACCATGCAACACTGAAGAAAGAAATTAAGGAACACACAAACAAATGGAAGCATGTACCATGCTCATGGATTGGAAGAATTAACATCATCAAAATGGTCATACTACCCAAAGCGATTTATAGATTCAATGCAATCCTTATTAAAGTTCCCATGATGTATTTCACAGATATAGAAAAAACATTTCAGAAATTCATATGGAACCATAAATGACCCCGAATAGCTGCAACAAGTTTAAGAAAGAAGAACAAAGCAGGAGGGATCACAATACCTGATATCAAACTGTATTACAAGGCCACTGTAATCAAAAAAGACTGATACTGGAATAAAAACAGGCACATAGACCAATGGAACAGAACAGAGAGCCCAGAAATAAACCAATGTCTTTACAGTTAATTAATATTTGACAAAGGAGGCAGGAGCATAAAATGGAGCAAAAACAGCCTCTTCAACAGATGGTGTTGGGAGATTTGGACAGCTACGTGCAAAAAAATGAAACTCGACCACCAACTTACACCATACACAAAAATAAATTCAAGGTGGATAAACGACTTAAATATAAGTCATAACACCATAAAAGTCCTACAGGAAAACATTGGCAGGAAAATCTCAGGCATTCCATGCAGCAAAATCCTCACAGATACGTCCCATAGTGCATGGGACATAAAGGAAAGAATGAACATATGGTACCTGATCAAAATGAAAAGCTTCTGCATGGCTAAAGAAAACGGCATTAAAATACAAAGAGAACCAACAGTCTGGGAAAACATATTTGTCAATGATACCTCAGACAAGGGCCTGATCTCCAAAATATATAAAGAACTCACACAACTCCACTCCAGGAAGACAAACAACCCAATTAAAAAATGGGCAAAGGACTTCAACAGAAACTTCTCCAAGGAAGACATACAGAGGAACCAGAGACATATGAAAAGATATTCAGAATGTAGCCATCAGAGAGATGCAAATTAAAACCACAATGAGGTACCATCTAACACCAGTCAGAGTGGCCAACATAAACAAATCCACAAACGCATGTTGGAGAGGATGTGGAGAAAAGGGAACCCTAGTGCACTGTTGGTGGGAATGCAGACTGGTGAGGCCACTGTGGAAAACAGTATGGAATTTCCTCAGAAAACTAAAAATGGAACTGCCCTTTGATCCAGCAATTCCACTGCTGGGATTATACCCTAAGAACCCTGAAACACCAATGCAAAAGAACCTATGCATCCCAATGTTCATAGCCGTACAATTTACAATAGTCAAGTACTGGAAGCAACCTAAGTGCCCATCAGCAAATGAGTGGATCAAAAATCTGTGGTACATTTACACAGTGGAATTCTACACAGCAGAGAGAAAGAAAGAGCTTATACCCTTTGCAACAGCCTGGATGGAACTGGAGAGCATTATGCTAAGTGAAATAAGCCAGGTGGTGAGGGACAAATACCATATGATCTTACCTTTAGCTGGAACATAACAAAAGAAAAATGTAAACAAAATATAACCAGAGACATTTATATTAAGAACAATCCAGCAATAGCCAGAGGAGAGTGGTGAGGGGATAGTGGGGAAAGGGGTTTACAGGAGGTACTATAAAGGACACTTGGACAAAATCAAGGGGGAGGGTGGAGGTGAGAGAGGGAGGTGGGTTTGGATGGGGAGGGGTGTAGTGATGGGGAGAAAATGCAGACAACTGTAATTGAATAACAATAAATTTTTTAAAAATAATAAGTGGAACAATGAACTTATCTCTCTTAAAAATCAATCATTAAAAAAATACAAAATGAAGAACAGCTATGAAGTATATTCAAAAACTTATCTCTAAATATGGGGTTGTTTTAGTCCTTAAATATTTTCCCAAAATCTATTTAAATATAAATAATAAATTTACCTCATGTAAAATATCAGAAGTTTCTACTCTATTCTTCTTAAGTTGTGCTTGATACACATTTAATGGCTAATTATGAGAGCTTTGGTTTCTCAATGTTTTCATATCTAGCACTAGTTATTTGTAAAAAAGTCAATTTTTTAAAATTATATGATTACTTCATGCCATGTTTGATTTCACTGTTCACAAAGTTGTTAATATATTCAATTATTTCTGCCTTTATGTCTAGGCAAGAGGAGCCCCTATCCAGGATCCCATACCTAAGTGGAACCACGCTTACCTTCTCTCATCATACCCATCTCCACTGAGCAAGGCAGCCACTGAGCCAGACTGATTCCTTCTAAAATACGCACATAATGGATATCCTCTCAAACACACTGAGCCTACTTCTAGAGCCTGCATAGGCCACTTCTCAGGTCCATCGTTCTGAAGGAAGATCATAACACCAGTGTGCTCACTACTAGACCCAAGATATGGACAAGGAGCAACTATTTGCTGAGATGTGTACGGAGCTTTAATGTACTGGGTCAAGTTGTCATACTTATACCTGAGACCACTGGCAACACAGAATGAATATGGGGTGAAGAGAAAAGTGAGGTGGCCTGGCATTGCCCCACTCTGACATTCCCATTCAGAACTCCAAGGATATGAGAATTCTAAATCCACACCTGACCTTCCAGTCCGTATACTTATTTTAGCACTTTCTAACTTGAGTTATAACTTTAAAATATTTAGACATCTGGTAAGTGGGACTTCATTTGTCTTCCTGCACAATCGTCACAAACTTTAGGGGTTATCCTAGATTTGGCATAATTTAAAATGTAATATTAATTTTTTAACCATGATACCTCCAAAAAACAAAATCACTCAATAAGGGAATCCAGATTAGAAAACATTTCAATAATGGACATACAAGGCACCTGTCATACTTTATACTTTATACTTTATCCTGTTATACCTGTCTTACATGGCCTGTTTAAGCTGCAGAAACAGAATAGAGAAGAAACAAACAAGGAGAGTAATAATAAGCAGTCTAAAACTAAAAGAGAAGCCCATAGTTCCTTACTGTATTAATTCTTTCTTTTTTATTGGTGTTCAATTACAGTTGTCCCCATTCCCCCCCTACTACTCTCCCCTGCCCTACCCACCCCACCTTCCACATTCAATCCAAAGAAAGAAGCCCCTCCCCTTTGCAACAGCATGGATGGAACTGGAGAGCATTGTGCTAAGTGAAATAAGCCAGACGGACAAAGACAAATACCATATGGTCTCACCTATAAGTGGAACCTAATCAACAAAACAAACAAGCAAGCAAAATAGACCAGAGACATAGAAATAAAGAACAAACTGACTGTAACCAGAGGGGAGGGGAAGGGAGTAATGGGGGGAAAAGGAGGAAGAGTTTTCATGAACATCTATAAAGGACCCACAGACAAAGCCTAAGGGGGTATGATCAAGGGTGGGAAGAATTCCTGAGAAGCATTCCTGAGAAAGAATGATCAAGGAGAGAATTTTAGAAGTTTCAAGTTGTGAAAGCGTATAGCTTTTCTGAGATTTTACATTATTTAAATGTCTCCAAATAGCTTAACTGGTGAGATGTACTATTAATTTTGACCATCTGACCTCAAAATACTTATGGATACACAATAAATAACAACACATTTTAACCTCCATGAGTTTCCTCTTGTATTACTTTTGTTTGGAAAAGAAGAAAAAGAAAAATGTACTCACTGAGGTTGTGGTTGTCCTTTTTTTGTCTCTCTTTTGTCAAAGCTCGAGTACCAGTTTCTGATAAAAGGAAGATAAAACAATTCTTAGTTCTACTGTGTACCCCTTTAATAAACATAATTCAAGAATACTAAGTGAAATACAATATTACTTGCTCCAAACAGTATAGTAATTTTATGCAAATATTTAGAAATCAGAAGAAAAGTACTCTTGAGTAAGAGGCAATGGCAAACCCTTTAGACTTTGAGTAGTAAAAATCAGATTTTTATTCTGGCCCTCCATTTAATAGCCCTCTAATTTATTAGGTAAATTCTCAGTTTCAGTCTCTTCATCTGTAAAATTGGTATAATACTGTGATGATTAAAAAAGGAACAGTACACAGTAAATGTTTAACAGCTCAATTATTATTATTTTCAGAATTTTAAGATATTCAAACCTAAATTTTATAAGCTATATTTACAATACACATACACACACACATACATGCACAATCTTTACCTGAGAATATGTTTCTGATTTTTTCAGAGAGAGAAAAAACTATTGATGTGAGAGAGAAAAACATTGATGTGAGAGAGAAACATCAATCAGTTGCCTCACATATATTTCTTGACTGAGGATGGAACCCATGACCTAGATATGTGCCCTGACCAGGAATGGAACCCACAACCTCTTGTGTTTGGGTTGATGCTCCTACCAACTGAGCCACCCAGCCAGGGCAACAACCTACATTCTTCATAACTAATTATGATTTATACATTATAGGATTTGGAACTAAGTGCATTTCTCAGATATTACTATTAAACAATTAATTCCAGTAAATAACACATTTTATGCTATTTGGTTGTGAGCATTTGTGATAGTCATCTTCCAACATGGCCCACAATGATTCTTATTCATTATATTCACACACTCAGTAATTCCTTCTCATATAGAATAGGGTCAACCTGTGAAATCAATAGAATATTGTGGAAATGACTAATGTGGCTTCCAAGAATAGGTATAAATGACATTTTCAGCTACCAATTTGGTGTGCCTTGGATCACCAGTTGTCATGTCATGATGAAACTTGAGTAGCCCTACAAAAGTCCACATGTTAAGTACCAAGGTCACTTGCCCACTAGCAGCACTAACTTGCGAGACCTGTAAGTGAACTACCTTGGAAACACATTCTCCAGCCCATCAAGGGTCAAATGTCTGTATCTTTAGCAAACATCTTGACTATAGCCTTATGAGAAACTCTGAATTAGAACCAATTTTCTAATCTACCCCTGGATTTCTGACCCATAGAGATTATTTGAGGTAAATATTATTTCAAGCTGTCAAGTTTTGAGTAATTTTTTATAAATTAATGCAGTGTCCCTTAAATTATTCTAGTTTTTAAAATGGGTAATATAGAATACATTTATTTAAATTTGTTCAACTATAGGCATTAATTTTGGTCTAAATTATTTAAATGCATAAATATTTGCATTATTGATTAGACTGTGTAAAAATTATTAAAAACCAATGTTTGGCCTCTAAACTAAAAATGTGTAATAGACATTTTAACTTTATTTTATTCAAATGAAGGAACTAAAACTGGACTTATTAGTTAAGAAATCCTTTTTGATCCATTTTTCCCTACTCAGCTTTATGACTAGGGGAAAAGAACTCCTCTTATGCTTTTATGAAAAAAACCCTTGGTTTCCTAATCTATATATTGAAGGAATTTTACCATGACTCTATAATGCCTTTGAGTTGTAAGAATTTTAGAATATACTATTGAAAATTGATAGATTTTTACCCACTTGAGAAAGTTAAATGTGAGTCCATCAAAATTCATAAAACAAGCTAAAAGAGGAAATCTAATTGTTTGTTTTACATCAAATTTTACATATAAAAGGACTAATTTTCCCTAGTCTATTAATCTATTATTTTGCAATGATGCTAATAAATTGCATCTATTTAATATTAAAATGAACCTATGTTACATAAAGAACCTAGTCAAGCTGTTTTATACATATATGTGTTATATATATGCATATGTATATATATATGTGTGTGTGTGTGTATATATAGAGAGAGAGAGAACATACGTGTATATTTACCCATTTTCTAAAATAATAAATCAATTTAGTTGAACTGCAAGTTACACTCTCTAAATCTTAAATGTCTCCTATTTTAACTGACAATTTTGATATTTAAATTTTTTTTTATCTTGATAATACATGATATTCACTTCTTATGTAGTTGGCTAAAAAGAGATAAAATGGTAAAAGCAACATTACCTGGAATTTCTCTTTTCATTGATAGACTCCTTGGACAGGAAGCATTTGTAAGGCCCATATTAACTGATGAAATTCCCTGCTCGTTACTATACACATCCAAAATACTGCCAGATAACTTTAGGGAAAAAAGAAAGAAAAGGTCAATTAATCTTTCTGTGGACATTGATATATGTGGCTGTGTATTTTAAATTTGCCACTTTAAAAATTATAATATATATTTTAATCTTGAATAAAAATGAGTATGCATTGATTTTAAAATCAATATTAGATGCTTGTGGAAATTTTTTAAAAAGTTATTTATATGTAAGCAAAAAAAAGGAAATTAATTCACTCATTAATGAAAATTCTGATTATAATTTACAAATTTATAAAAGTTTGATCTATCACATTACCTGGTTATAAATGAATAAGATAAGAATATCACTTGAACAAAAATCAATATACATATTAGCAAAGCTGGTAAGCATACCATAAATTAGGTATAATGGTTGAACATTTTGGAAACCTTCTTAACACTATCAGTGCTACCAGCCACTCAAAGTCAAGAAGTGTTTTACACTGTTAATTGAGAAACTTCCTTTTCTCACAGGAAGGCATGCTTTTTACATTGTACACCTAATGTTCTAGATTATTATAATTATTCCAGATGGTAACAAAAAGTAGCCTAAAACTACTTGTGCCTGTAGTAGATAGAGGTTATATTTAATTATAGCAACATTACAATTCTTAAAGTGCTGTTGGGAACAATTTTTCAGAGAGCTGTTTTTTATACAATTCAAAATTGTACCAGTTTATCACTTAAAATGTGCATATTGATTTGATTTCTCAAGAAAATTAAATTTAAACAGTATAGTTTAAGTTAATATTCATTATTCCAGAACAAGCTAACTTCAAAATGTGTGACTTGAATATTTGAAATATTTCCATTCTATATATCATTATTTCATTTATAGGCAGTAAACCAGGAACTGAATAAGTAGCAACTTTTTTCTTTAAGGACCACGCACAATACAACTAATCAAACAAAACAATAGTCAGTTTATTACAAAAACTAACTCCTTATTCCAACATTTTGTAAAACTCTGACTCAAAATTAAGACTTTTTTTGATACTTATAAAATCAGACTGGAAATAAATGTGAAGAAAACACAAATGAAGATAAAAATTAACTTCTGAATAATAATCTCTTAAACTATGTATAATAAATAATGTATATTTCTCAGAGAAAATGTTAAAAATACAGTGTAAATCAGGCTAATCTGTAAGTGCATGTACATATCAATAGAGACATTATAGAATACATATGTATTTTGATGTATATTTATAAGTATTAGTTCTTTTCATATTTATTCTATTAGGAATCTTTATCTTTGTTGTATATAAACTCATTATTTTAAAATGTATTTGTACTTCATGCATTTTGGAAGGGAGCTACTTAAGTCAGGAAAGTCTTCTCAATTTTCTCATCTGAAAAATAGGGACAAAGTTGATCATATTGGATAGATGATGAGTGTTAGTATCAGAACAATACAATTAGGGAAAAATTTTAAAAGCAGTTATTTCCTTAACTTGTGAGTCATTTAGTCTTATTTGTAAAAGTAAAAAAGTTTCCAAGATCTTTTTGGAAATCCTATTGGTGATAAGCTGAGGTGTGACCATCCTAAATTGTACATTTCTACTATACCTTAGAAATAGAATGGTTGTGTGAAACAAGACAGGCACTAAGGGGGAAGGAAAGAGGAAGGAACTAGGGAAAAGACTTTTCTTTCTGAAAAGCTTGAATTCAGATGGATTTCAAAGCAGCAGTTTGCAAAAATGTTTAAGAAGAAAAAGAATCATATTACATATACACTGAAATAAAATGATAGATTCTTAACATACCATTTTGCTGGGTCCATATTACCTACTCAAACTACACCTAATCAATGATTTTAGCCTTAGAAATGGGGCTGAAATTCTGATAATGAATCTAATCTTGCTTCACCATAGGTATATTACATTTCTACTGACCTTGTTTATTGTCTAATTTATGCACTAAAAGCACAATGATTAATATCCTATTTAATTTTATGCTGTAAGTACTACTCTGTTTATGTAAATGGCTAATCACTTTTTGGATATCATTACACAGTTTATTTCAAAGTATCACGCATTTCATATCATTTAAAATGCCTTTTCTCCATTAAAATATATATAAGTATACTGTTAGGGAAAATTTAGATACTAAATACACATCTTATAGGTCCTACAAAGCAAAATTATATTTAGTTTTCACAAAATTATTGATATAATTCACTTAGGCAATAAAGTCTAAGTGTGTGTTTTATAAACAAGTTGGCAAGTGGGTACTTTATGAAGGAATATCTATTGTTCTGGTTTAAAAGAACAATAAACATTATTCTTTTCAGTAAAGCCAAAGCTTTGACTTGAAATAGTAGAACATATTATTAACAAAAGCTAATCAATGGGCAATGGATTGATGTTTCTCTCATACATAAATGTTTCTCTCCCTCCCTTCTTCTCTAAAAATAAATAAAATAAACCTTAAAAAAATTAAATACATATAAAATAATTTATTATAAAATATTTTCAACAAAGTAGAACATTCTTCTCAAGATAATACTTATTACTAGTAAAAAAGATAAACTCATTATTTAAGAAGTTGCTTTGAGGAGAGAAATAATTGATAGTGGTTCCCATTGTCTAAATTTCTTCACCCTAGATTTTATGCACATTTTCACTGCTGAGATCATAGAGATTGAAAAGGGTAAGGATCTGACCTTCCCACATATACTTGCCTTTCACAGTAGCCAATATTACCTGAAGAAAATGAGCTCACAAATCAAAATATCACAACAACATGCAGTGTTAAAAATAACATCAAAAGATGCCCTGGCTGGTGTGGCTCAGGGGATTGAGTGCCCGCTTGTGAACCAAAGGATCACCGGTTAGGTTCCCAGTCAGGGCAGGCAGGGCACATGCCTGGGTTTTGGGACAGGTCCCCAGTATGGGGCAAGTGAGAGGCAACCACACATTGATGTTTCTCTCTCTCACTCTCCCTCCCTTCCCTTCTCTACAAATAAAATAAATAATTTTTTAAATAACATCAAAAGAAGCAGTAAAAATAAATGAAAAATCTCATGAAACAAAGTTCTTAAATTAGCCATATAGATTCTTAAAAATATATATTTGTAATTATTTATAATATACAAGAAAAACAATTAAAATAAAAATCTCCAAAATGATCAAGCAAAAATAAGAAGTGTGAAAATATAATTTTCACATAAAAACAAAACAACTTAAAAAAACAAATCTGTAAAAGAAAAAATAGCATAATGTATACACTGAGAAAAGAATAAAGGAATTAGTAAGTTATAAAACCAAATTAACCTCTCAGGAGGATGAAGAAATGGACCAAGAACTAGAAAATATAAAATAAAATATAATCAGTACAGAGATAGAATTACAAGAATTAAATACAGAGATTAGCATCTCAGAGAAAGAAAAATAAAATGGGAAGGAAAAATATTTTAAAAAATAATGGAGATACATTTCTGAGAATCAAAACTAAATAAAAAACTAAAGTCTTTTTTTTATTTTTTGTTTCTTAATTTTTTATTTAAAAATCAAAAGGCTTAGGAATGACAATGAACCCTGACCAGTGTGCCTCCATTGGGTGTCTTACTACAAAGCAAAAGGTTACCAAGCCACCGGTTTGATTCCTGCTCAGGAAACATGCCTAGGTTATAGCCAGTACCTGGTTGGGGAAAGCATGGGGGGCAACAAATTGATGTTTCTCTCACACGTCACTGTATCACTCCCTCTCTTCCTCCCCCTGTTCCTCTTTTTCTTAAAAGAAATACAATAAATCTTTAAAATAAAAGAATAACCAGAGACATTGAAATTAAGAACATTGTAACAATAGCCAGAGGGGAGTGGGGAGGGGATAGTGGGGAGAGGGGTCTATAGGAGCTACTATAAAGGACACAAGGACAAAATCAAGGGGGAGGGTAGAGGTGGGGGAGGGAGGTGGGACTGGCTGGGGTGGGGTGGAAGGATGGGGAGGAAATGCAGACAATTGTAACAATAAAATTAAGTTAATTAATTTAAAAAATAAAAGAAAAGAACAATGGAAAATGATACAGAAAAACCTAAACCCAGACATATTTTATTAAAATTTATACATATACAATGATAAAGAAAAAAATCTTAAAGCCTAATAGAAAAAAATATTATGTCCAAAATAGCAAGAATCTGATTTACATAAGATTTTTCAATAGTAAAGTTAGTTGAAAGAAGAAAGTGAATCAATAAGACAGACAAGGGTCATCAAGGAACATATATGAAGGAGCCATGGACAAAGCTAAAGGGGAAAAGAACTGAGGGTGGGAGGTGGGTGTGGGTGGCATGGGAGAAAGTGGTGGGGAGGAAATGGAGACAACTGTACTTGAATACCAACAAAAAATAATAAAAGCAAATAGAATTTCAAAAAAATAAAAACATTGAAAGAACTTAAAACACAGTTTTATATCCAGCTCAAATGTCATTCACATATTAGACCATGATAAAAATATTCTTAGAGGCATTAAACATTTAAGAATGTTTATCCAAACAGACTAACATTGAAAACAATTTTGGATGAAGTACCTAAATGGAAGGATATATTTAAAGGATATCTTCAAAAATATAAAATAAAATGATCAAATATCTTGGTAAAGTAGTTGTGGTCTAAGAAAATGATAAGAAGAACCAAGTACAAAGATAAAGTGAAATAAGCCAGTCAGAGAAAGACAAATACCATATCATTTCACTCATATGTGGAATGTAATGAACAAACTGAACTAACAAGAAAAATGGGGACAGACTCAAAGATGGAGAACAGGATGACAGCTAGTAGGGAGAGAGGTGAGGGGGCAGAGGGATTGAGCAAAAAGGAAAAAGGACTCATGAACATAGGCAACATTGTGGTGACTACTGGGGGGAGGGGAGTATAAGAGGACTAGATGATAAGGGAAAAAATACTGTAAAGATTAAACCAAGGAGAAAAACCAGAAAAGAATTGTTCATTCTCAGTGAAGGTTGAAAATGCACACTAGAAAATTTCAGCTACTTTCAGGGCTCCCACCAGCCTAGTTGTAGATGTGTTTGCAAAGGGACAGCCTGTCTCACAGTGGATGCGTAAGGAGCCTTTGAGAGCTAACATATCTGAAAGGTGAGTTTGTGAATAATTTCAAGGTTTAGGGGCATTGATGAAGGGATGGTGTACTGAGAATCTATTTCCAGTGGAGTCAGCTCCAGAGGTATAAGGAGTGAACAAGCATAACAGTTGGCCTGGGACTGATGAGTTTCCCAGGATGGGAATTAGAAGCTTTGGTGCTAAAACAGGGAAAGTTCCAGGCAAACTTTGGCATGCTGGACTTCCCAGGTACAGAGCCCTTTGGTCCTAATAATAGATTGAAAGGAGAAAAAATGGATTTAAGGCAAACAAGCCTCAAAAATTTGTGCAAACAATAACCAAGTTTCATTGCCCCTTGGTCTAAAAGTTGCTGAGAAGCAAATGAAATTCTCTCACTATGGGAAAAAATAGATAAAGTGAAATATATAACCATATAAATCAGTCTACTAATATCATCAATATGATCGGGTGGAGTGGTAAGGAACTTAATGGATATGAAAATGATAAAAAAAAAGTACTAAGAAGAAACATTAAAATATGTAACACAAATAATACAGATGAAACAGGTAAAAATATATCAATAGGAACAATGTAACCAGTTCAAATGCCTCAGCTAACAGGTTGAAAGTCTGGGTAAAAACACAATATTTAGATATATGTAGCTTACAACAAACACATTTGCATAGTAACAGGAAATACAGAGGTTAATGGAAAAAAATACAATAAAGATTAAATAAAATACAAAAATATTGATTCTGGACCCCCAAAACTAAATAAAAGTTAAAAAATAGAAAAACATATCCAATAAAAGATAACCATAGTAAAACTGGTGTACCTATTAATATCAGAAAAAGTAGATTTTAATATTAGAAAAAGTGCCCTAGTTGGTGTGGCTCAGTGGATTGAGTGCTGGCCTGCAAACCAAAGGGTCGCTGGTTCAATTCCCAGACAGGGCACATGCCTGGGTTGCAGGCCAGGTCCCACAATAATATCAAAATGGTAAAATATATAGTAATAAAGTTCCCCAAGGAGGCAAAAGATTTATACACTGAATAGTAAAAAAATATTGCTGAAAAAATTTAAAAAGACATAACTAAGTGGAAAGACATCTCATATTCATACATGAGAAGACTTAATATCATTAAGATGACAATAGTACCTACAGTGATACACAGATTCAAATCAATCTGTATTAAAATCCTAACAGCTGTTTTTGCAAAAAAGGAAAAACTCACACTAGTAGTAAAATTTATATGGAATCTCAAGTACCTCCAAAGAGCAAAACCAATCTTAAAAAATAAACAAAGTTGGAGAATTTGCACTTCCAAATTTAAAAACTTACAAAAAGCAGTGTGGCATAAAGATAAACATATAGACCGATGGAGTTGGAAAGAAAGGCCAGAGGGGTGGGAGAAAGACATAATGGTGGAAAGCAGGGGAAGGGACTAGTCAAAAAACATGTATGAATGGCTCATGGACATGGACAACAGTGAGACTGACTGTGGGAGTGATGAGTAGTCTGGGTAGAAGAGAGCTAAGGGAGGAAAATTGGGACAACTGTAATAGAATAATGTTATTTTTTTTCAATGAGGCCAGAAATAAATCCTTGAATATACAAATGTGTCAAGACCATTTGGTGGGAAAAAGTAGTCTTTTCAACAAATAATATTGAGAAAGCTGGATATTCACATGCAAAAGAACGAAGACACTTATTTTAAACAATATACAAAAATTAATTCAAAAATGGATCAAAGACCTAAAAGGAGAACTAAAACAATGAAACTTCTAAAAAAACATAGGGAAATGTCTTCATAATATTGGGTTTAGTGATCATTTTGGGGGTATGATACCAAAATTATAGGCAACCAAAGAAAAAGATAAAATGGACACAAAACTTTAACACTTTATACATTAAAAACACTACCAAGGGAGTAAAAAAGACGGCCTATAGAATGCGAGATACTATTCACAAATAACATATCTAATGGACCAATATCCAAACTATATCATAAAAAAAACTTCTACAACTAACCCACCACCAACAACAACTCAATTTAAAAAAAAAAAAACAAGGCAAAGGACCTGAATAGACATTTCTTAAAAGAAGTTATACAAATGGCAAAAAAGCACATGAAAAGATGCTCAACATCACTAGTCGTTAGGGAAATATGAATCAAAGCCACAATGAGATAAAGCTTCCCACTCATTAAGATGGCTTATCAAAAAATAAAAAGAAAAAGAAAGAGAGAGAGAGAGAGAGAGAGAGAGGGAGGGAGGGAGGGAGGGAGGGAGGAAGAAAGGGAAAGAAAGAAAGAAAACATGTGTTGGTGAAAATCGGAACCCTGATGCATTGCTGATGAGAGTGTGAAATTATGTAGCTGTTACAGAAAACAGTATGACACTTTCTCAAAAAATTCAACTTATAATTACCATATGACCAGCAATTCCACCTATAGTTATATACCAAAAAAAATTAAAAACGGAGACTTTAAACAGATACTTACATACCAATGTTTATGAAAACATTGTTCACAGTAGCCAGAAGGCAGAAAAAACCTAACTGTCTACTAATAGATGGGTGAATAAATGAAATATGTATATTCATATTAATACAATACTCTAAAGCCTTAAAAAGAAATAAATTCCTGATACATGCTACTACATGGATGAATCTAGAAACATTATGCTAAGTGAAATAGGCTGACAGAAAAAAGCAAATATTATATGATTCCACTCATAAGAGGTACAAATTAGGCACAATTCATATAGACAGAAAGTAGAAAAAAAAGTTACCAGGAGCTAAGGGGCAGTGGGAAATGGGTAGCTATTGTTTAACAGATGTAGTTTCTGTTCGCAATGATGAAAAGACTTGAGAAATAAATAGTGGTGGTGATTGCAGAACATTGTGAAATTTCTTAATGTCACTGAATCGTACACTTTAAATTGTATACATTGACAAATTTGTGTACATTTACCACAATTAAAAATGTAATGAGATATAATAATAATTTACCAATGATTATAAATGTTTAGGCAAAAAAGCATAGTTTTAAAAATTATTATTTAGTAGAACAAACTGAAGAAATAATTAATAGCTTAAACAGTCTTTTGATCATTGAAGATATTAAAATAAACTTTGAACATATTGCACAAAAAATCTGAAAATGATGTTTTTATGAGCCAAAGTGTTACATTTTCAAGAAAAATATTATCCCAATTTTGCACAAATATTTTTAAACAATAGAAACCAGAAGGAATGTGTTCCAATTCCTTGAAAATGAATCATAAAAAGACATTATAAAAAAGAAAAATTATAAACCCTTTTACTCAACTATAAATTTTAAAGAAAATTGCATTAGCAATATGAATCCAAGAAAATGTACTCAAGATAATTTGCTATAATCAAGTTGGGTTTCCTATAAATATATTTTATGATGTTAAAAGAGAAAAAGAAATATATGATCATCTCAATAGATTCATAAAAAATTATCTGATAAAATTCAACCCCATTTATAATAAAACTCAGTTTTTGAGATTATAATTTTTCATAATTATAGAAAAAAATATAGCGTTGCCTATTTTAAAAGTAGTGTTTCCCCTGAGAAAAAATCTAGGTTCAAAATCATTTTAGAAACACCTAAGTAAACTATGAAAATGTTCATATATCCATTTATTCTTATCAGGCCAAAATACTAAAGGACAGCATAAGTAATCTTACCTAAATTCCACATATTTTTCTGTTTTGGCCTATTCCATATCTATATACTATGTTCAATCTATTACCCAGTTATTTATTTTTCTTTTAAATCATGTATCAGTTTAAATTTTCTTCTCTATTCTTGTATCTCAAGATCCTCAGGGCCCTAAGCCTAACTTATATCCCTTTATCTAATATCCATCCATTCATCTTAGTTGATTCCCAACTGCCCCTCTCAGCCCAACTCAAAATCTAAAATGTTTTCCCTTTAACTCATATATTAAGGTCAAAAATTTTTGTCTAGCTTTTAAAATCTTATTAAATGGCCCTACATTATCTAGCCAACATTATTTACCACTATTCTCAAGTTTTGAAATATTTCTCATCAGCACATACACATACCCTAAGCCATGGCTTCCAACAACAGATTTCAGACTGCAGTGGGAGATAGAGCGTGGGGGAAAGAGTGTTGCCACGAAGAGTCTACAAATGAAAATTTAAGGATAATAAAATATAATATAAAATATAAGCATTATCATAATCTTAGATCTGTCTGACACAGACACTGGAATTTTTACTACTAACCCTATTGTGGAAGGGTCCTTGCTTTAACACTTTTAATGGTAAGAGCTGTTTGAATACTCAAAAATGTTGAAATCCACTGGACTATATTTTTCTCAGTTTTATTCTTTCTAATTGGTATTTTCTGTACTTCGAATGTCCTCACTCATTTATTATCAAAATCTAACCTATCTTCTAATCCTCAATTTAAGGCCCAAACCATCTCTAACATTCTTCTTCATGGCAGCCTGGTTTATTTTTCTTTACCCAAACACTATAAGACTAATAAAGTTGGCCATATTTTAAAGAATTTAATTTATATATTTATTGTTTTACCCCTATGTATTTATTCACTCAGCAAGAGAGAAAGTACCAGAGTACGTATTCACTACGTTCCTGAGAATCAATTATTTATCTGAAATCCTGAGAATTGTATTGAGATATATGTGTGCATATATGTATACATATGTATTATATGTATTCTGTATTTGTGAATGTGTGTGATAAAGCTATCCCCCAGATAATCACATTATAAATACATATAATGAAAAAATCTAATAGGTATACATTACATATTACATGTTCAGATAATTTTTCAACATAAATAGCAAAAAGAAAATAAAAACCCTGAACTCTTATGTACGTATGTATATATGCCATATCTATATACCTATAGTATATATTTAGTGCAAGTTTTATGAGAAACTGAGAGAAAAAATTTTGAGTTGTTTGGATCCTCTACTTTGGTTTTCTGTGAAGACATTCATTGTGAACCTAAAATGGTCAAAATGAGCATGAAACTATTAGATAAAATAATTGTAAACAAAAAAAGTAAATGAACTTAAGTCATAAAGAGGGAGCACTGAAGAGGAGCTTATACCACACATGTATGAATACTTGAAAAACTGATATTTAACTATTATTTTCTGTCCTTTTGTGTATTTATTCATTTAAATGTAGTAAACTAGATTTTTCCAGTTTTAAGACACACACAACTGATCTCCCTCTAACTTTACTTGGGTTGCTAAAGTAAAGCTATGAGGTTTGAATGATAAACATAGAATAGAGAGGTCCCACTGAATTATTATTTTTTTGTTCTATTCTGAGTGAATAAAAGTAATGCATGGAGCAGGAATTGGACACTCCTTGTTCTTGACTGGCTTATAACCCAAATAGACAAAGATAAAATACAAAACAGAGAATGTTGACTTATAAAAACTTTTGCACAATATACTTTAGATGCACATAATCTATTTAGTATTAAACTAATAAAATGTTATTAATTTAATGTAAACACTGCAATAAATAATTAGTGGAACTCTCACTTTTTGATAAAATAGTTACAATAAAACATTACTTTATTTTTAACATTTTTTTTACTAAATAAGACTGTTTTTAAAAAAGGCTCACTGCATCCAGAGCACTAAAAACTACCTTGTCAGTAAATGACTCTTAAAACAGCAGATTATATATGATATATTTTAAATCTCAATTTCTACAGTCCATATTTCATTAATTATTAATTTGTAAAGTTTTATGTCAGTATCTAAGGTGGTTTCATCTCCAAACATTGAAAGAATGGCAAAATGCACTTGCTCACCAGTTTTAACTTTGAAGTGTCTATAACCTTCACAATAGCAACGGTTTTCTCTTTCTCCTTCATCATTTTCTTTTCCTTAAACTTGCAAATAGTAATCGGGAGAGCTGCACAGAAATTTTTGCACTACGGTGAACTTTGGTTCTTCCTTGGACTTTAAGACTAATCTGGTCTAGATTGTGATTGAGAAAAGCTTGCTTGTTGATGGTATGCAGTCCTTTCAAGTTCCAACCAAGCACATGGGTTGTTAATATTTACTCAGTCCTCATCTCTCCAATGATCTTGAACTATAATAGTTTACTGAGATTGCCAAATGCCACCAGCATTTACAGACACCTGGTTGAAAAATACCTATATATGATAAAAGAAATGACTTACTATGCACTACCATGTCACTGAAAGGAAGGGGTGAAACTATACCAATTATAGGGAAACATATCTAAACTCAAAGGTTAAACAATCATTGAGCTAGAGTGTGTCAGAGAATTGGATCAGTCTAATGTCCCTACAAATACTAAGATTCTATACTTTAGGTAACATACAGGACTGGATTCAAACCCCTTCCCTTCCATTCGCTAACTGTATGAACTTGAGTGAGTTACTAAACATTTCTAAGTTTCTTTCCTTATATATAAATTATACTAGGTGATTATAGTCTTTATCTCATACATAGGTTTGTCCTAGGGATAAAATGCAGTTTTTCACACAAAAAAATATTTTGCACAATCCTTGTCACATAACAAGTTCCTAAGGCATAATAGCTATTATTATTGTTGTTATCCTTGTTGCTACTGCTTTTTTCCATTAAAATAATTATCAAAAGTAACATATAATGAGAAAACTTTTTCAATAATCTGTGTGAATTTTATAGTATGTATTTAATATATATTTGCTTAGCATCTATGATGGACTAGGCACTTGGCTGTATGCTCAAAATAAAATAATGAACAGGTTACTGTTCTAGGCTCCAGATACATCAGTGAACAAGCCAGACAAAAATCGCTATTTTCAAAGAGTTTATATTCTAGGGATGGGAGAACACAACACTTATGTAAATGAAATAATAAGGATGATAATATTTTGGTAATCAAATCATAAATGTCAGAGGAAATTAAAATGAGATACTGATTTAAGGAGTGATGCGCTAATGTTTTCTAGTAAGGGTGATTGTGGATAGACTCTCTGACAAGGTGATATTAGCTAAATATGTGAAGCATAAAGAAGCTTCCATGCAAAGATCTAGAACAAAAGTATTCCAAGACAAAAAAGGAAGTTAAGTAATCCTAAAATGATAATATGCTATCATGTTCAAGGAGCAGGAAAAAGACTATCAAGGCTAGAGCCAAAAGTTAAAGGGAAGTGCTGACTATGATAAAGTATCTGGATTATATTCAAGCATTTCAGGAAGTTAATAGAATGTTAAGCCAAGAGAAACAGGATCTAATTTTTGCTTTGTGAAGGTCATTCTGATTACTGTGTGAAGAGCAGCTATACGGTATTGAGAAGTAGCAGGAAAGTTAGGTTGGAGTTTGTTTCTGAAGTTCAAGTTAGACATGATAGAGCATACTGAAGGGCATATTGAATATATGTTCAGGTGTGGAAGTAAGAGAGAGAAGAAAACAAATGGCTTTTGGGGGCATTCAAAATTAGCAAAAAACAGATTGGGGGGAGACAAAGCTTTTCAGTCATATTAAATATGAGATGATGTTAGAAGCACAAAAGATGTCAAGTAAGCAGTAGGATATACGAGTCTAGCATATAGGGGGAAAATCTACTATGGAACAGGTTGGGATCACCTATAGGATGTGCAGATACATGAGAAAAAGTCTAAAGTCTGAGCCTGGAGGCACTTTAGCAATTACACATATCTTATAGGAGAAAGAACTCACAAGATTGTGTAAACCCAGATGATGTTAAGCCACAGAATCACAGATAGTATTTGCAGAAGGAGAGAGTGGTCAAATATGACAAATGCCACTGGGAAGCCAATTCAAGTGAGAATGAAGAATTTACTATTGGCTTCTTTATTCCTTGGTTTTAAGAGCCCTTCTAGAATTATGAGGACAACAGCTCCATAGGAGAGTAGAGAGTGGGCAATGAGGAAATGGAGGCAGGGTGAAAAAGGAAGCAATGAGGTTTTTTTAGGGGAGGGGGGGTCATGAAATTATGCAGTGACCAGAGAGAAAATGTATCCAAAGGGATATGTTTGATTTGGTTTTATTTTGGGGGAGTCTTATTAAAGACTAGTATAATGCTGCTATTTATAATCCAATAAATTTGAACAGACTAGTAATACAGGAGGAGCTGCTATTTAAAGAAGGAAACTGCTTGAGAAGGTAAGAATGAGTGGGATCTAGGACACAAAGAGTTGAGTTGGGTTTAGATTATGAGCTGGGATAATTATTCTATTATTATAGAGGAGATGTGCCAGAAAAAATGAAAACATATACAAGTGACTTGATAGAATTGGTAATGAAAAGCTAATGACTCAGTTCTAATCTGATTGCATATATTTTTTCTCTGAAGTATGTGGTGAAAGAGAAATTAGCTGAAAATGGAGAATGGATGAGGGATTATGGAGATTTGAGGAGAGAAGAGAAGGTATTTAAAAGTTATCTTAATTAATGGGAATTTTTATCCAGGGAATGGCGATAGTATTATCTGTGAAATTTTGGTGATGCATTTGAGGTGAAAACCCCAGTGAAATTTTGGTGATGTATTTGTGGTGAGTAATATGAGCAATGTGGCAAAATTTTATCCATTCACTTCTTAAGTGAAGATGTGGAATAAGATAAGTAATAAGTTTAACTTGGGTTGGGGTTTTGTCAGGAGAATAAATGAAGAAAACAGAAAACATATTAAGAGTGTCTGTAAGAGAACTGGTTATAGTGCTTGCCCAAAGACTCTAGACAGGTTAAGGAAGGAAGTTTCAAAATTCTGTGAGTGGAAGTGATAGCTATTGAAAACAGTGATAGATTCCATTGATATGAAGTATCCACAGCCTGTACAATTGGTGGATTTAGAAGACTAGAAAAAATAGAATGTAATGATCAAAAAATGTAAAATAAAATTGTTACAGGATAGAGAAATTGGTTATAATGAGATCTAGGGTACCATCATATGAGGGATGACTAAATAGGGAAAAAGAAAAATACGATTCATGCTAAGGAGACTGAAAGACTGAATGGTTAAGCAAGATGCTGATAAAAGCATGACTAAGTTGCTTAAATGTTTCTTTCTCTTTGACTCTTTTCAATCCTGCTTACTAGTTGTTGCAGTAAGAACTAATTGGCAGGTGGCTAACTCTGTTAATTAAGTACAAATTGAGAGGTAACTTTCCCTTAATTACTCTGAGTCTAGTCACTAATATATTCAATTCATTTCTGAGGCAGAAATGCCTGGGCTGAATTGATCTGTGAAAATTTTGAACTATTTTATTCAACCTAGATTAATAGGAAGAACAACCACAGGTGATCCAAGCTACAAGTCAACAGCTGTTAAGTCTCCTACCAACAGAAGTTACAACAAGACACTTAGTTAAGCCTATGTGCAGTGGTCTGGGATAAATCTTAGCTAAGTGACATTTTAGGTTTTATGCTTAGGGCACACAGCAAAGGAGCCATAAAGTGTCTAAGAACGCACGCAATAGACAGCCCTAGAGACTTCACATATTTCTGTGAGAACTAGAGAACATATATTTAGAAAACTCTCAAAAGTAGGTGAAAATTAGTCATAATTATTATTAGTAAATCTCATTTATGAATCTTACCATAATGGACAGCTGTTGTCCATATGACATTAGAATTAATTCATATTTACTTTGTAACAACCCCTATACTCCTGGTTCTCACTCAGTCCAGGTAATTTGGTATGTGGGGCTGCTCAGTCCACAGCCCTAGGGTTGGCCCAAGGCCAGAGAAGTTGGATTAGGTATAGATAATTAATAAAAGTTGCTCCAATAGGAATTATCCCAGGTATTTAACTAGAACTATGGGGGTGAGGGGGAGGGGAGTTCTCCTTCTCTTTGGTTGCCAATAGTAGCTGAATGTATCCATTAGTTGTGATAAATCAGAAAATAGTGACACAATTAGCTCATAAAATAAAGGAAAAAACCTAACATAATATAAAATCCATAGGTAAACAAAATCTTCAGGGACACAAAAGCAGGATTTCTTTACATTTTTTTCACATTTCTTCAGAATTTGTTTATGTTTTTCCTCAATTTACCTTCTGGGCAATAAATAGCTAAGTTCCATTATCCTACAACATCATAAAGAGGCAAAGCGTCCTTCACTCTCTTGAGTCTTGTTTGAGGACTGAAGAGAACTTCCCAGAAGGCCCAGTAGACTGCTCAAAATGCCAGAATTGCAGTACAAGCCAATTCTTAAAATAACATCTAGCAAGGGAAATGGAGCCACCAGAATTAGCTTACGTTGTTAATCAAAAACTATATCTTCTTTATGAAGGAGTGGATGTCTGAAGAAAAAAAAATGTACCATAGTCTTTTTATCTACTCATTTACTAGTAGGCAAAAATCTATGGTACATTTACACAATGGAATACTACGCAGCAGAAAGAGAGAAAGAGCTCCTACCCTTCATGACAGCATGGATGGAACTGGAGAGCATTATGCTGAGTGAAATAAGCTAGGCAGTGAAAGACAAATACCATATGATCTCACCTATAAGTGGAACCTAATCAACAAAATGAGCAAGCAAGCAAAATATAACCAGAGACACTGAAATTAAGAACACACTGACAGCAACCAGATGGGATGGGGAAGAGAGATAATGGGAGAAAATAGGGGAAGGTCCATTAAGGAACATGTACAAAGGACATATGGACAAAGTCAAAGGGGATAGGGTCATCGGTAAGTGGTGGGGATGGGTGGAGCAGGGGGTGAAGGTGGCATAAAAATGGAGACAACTGTACTTGAATGAAAATTTAAAAAATAACACACAAAATAAATGTTAAAAAAGAAAAAATTGTTAGAAGGATAAACTGTGTGCATAGCTAAGGATAGGCTATGATAGTGTCTACTCAATGCCTGAGAATAAAGACAGCATAGAAAAAAACAAAGGCAAAGTTATGGAAGGATGCCCACATACATACAAGGTCTGTCCAGAAAGTATCTAGCCATGTAATATGAAAAAATATAGATATTTATTGAAGAAGACAGAAGATACAAGAAACATTGTACCTAAGACCCCCTTCAAAGGTAACTTTAGTTGGGAAAAGCCAGAAGTCGCAGGGCACCAAATCTGGATTCTAGTGGGGCTGAGTCACCTGGATGATTTGATGTTTCACCAAAAAACTCTGCATGAGATGTGATGCATGAGTGGGCGTGTTGTCATGATGAAGCTGCCAAACACCAGTAACACATAGCTGCAGCCTTAAGGAAAAACTTATCTGAGTCTGATTGTGTGGTCTCATCTCCTTCTTGCTTTCATATACACAGTCTGTCCAGAAGGTATCCAGCCATGTAATATGAAAATTAGAGACATTTATTGAAGAAGATAATAAGATACAAAAAACATTGTACATAGGACAATATGCCTCAGTCCCTACCAAAGTAGGCACCTTGGGGCCTCACCCAGTTCTCCCAATCACCATCAGCTGCCCCATTGTATTTTTCCAAATATCATCAGTGGTCTGAAATCTCATCCCTTTCAAAGGTGATTTTAGTTTTGGAAAAACCCAGATGTCACAGGGTGCCAAATCTGGGCTGAAGGGAGGCTGAGTCACCTGGGTGATTTGATGTTTCACCAAAACCCCTGCATGAGATGTGATGCATGAGCAGGTGCATTGTCATGATGAAGCTGCCAATCACCAGTTGCCCATAGCTGTGGCCTTCTGAATCATCTGAATAGCTTCTGTGGCGAAATGTTCATTCTAATGCAAAATTTGATGCAGATTCATTGCTCTCCTTGCTCAGTCATTTTAAATGAGATGGCCACACAGTACACATGCTCACTCCGCAGGCATCACCACCTCCACTGACTAGCACAGTGAAGGCATCATTGTTCACACATGCACATTCCAGTCCTCTCTTGGCTGCCAGTTTACACTGATTTCATACAAACCATTTTCGTTATATTAACAATGACTGGACTTTTTCTGGACAGACCTTGTATTTTAGGTAATTCCTTTCATGCTTAAGCCCTGTAGAACCAGGTTCTGCCATCTCCAATCAACAGTTCCCTGGCTAATATGCTAAATCAAAGCATTCCTCTGAACCTAGCAGGTTTTATATTTTTCCAAATGAACTAAAATAATCCTTCATGGTTTCCTATCTCTGGTCTTATCTATCTTTATATCTACCCTTAATATCTTAACCACCTTTATAACTATATTTCAAACATCATTTTTTCATAAAGCATTTCCAAAAAAAATCTCATTTTCATAATGGTTTCTTCTTCACTTAAGCTGAAGAGCAACTATCTGACTAGCATTTAAAATATACACATGTAATCTACTAAGATTTGATATAAAACAGATTTGGAGATAATTGTTTTAATTATTCTCATAATACAGAAGAAAGAAGCAAAGAGAGGTTATGTGTATTATACAATGTCTAAATTAGAACTTGGGTTTAACACCAAGATTCATATTCTTTCCCTCCCTGCCTCTCAGGTTGCCTCACTGCACCACCCCAGTATCACGTGGTCCCTTGACATGTCCATTGTATCTCACTCAACTTTTTTCTATGGTGCAAGTATTATGCTTTATGCATAATAAGTATTAAATAAATATTTGGTTAATTGAACTGCTTGGTTTGATGTTCAAATCTATAGTTATCAATGATTACTGACTGGTTAACAGTAGATATTTCTTTATATAAATAGAGATAAGCCAGTAGTATCTAACTTTTAAAAAATATGGCCCTGGCCAGGTGGCTCAGTTTGTTGGAGTGTCATCCCATACACCAAAAGGTTTTGGGTTTGATTCCCAGTCAGAGCACTTACCTAGGTATAGGGTTCAATCTCCACTCAGGGTTCGTATGAGAGGCAACTGAGGGATGTTTTTCTCGCATATTGAAGTCCCCACCCTTGCTCTCTCTTTTTCCCTTCCTCTCTTTATAAAAATATTAATAAAAATATGCTCAAGTGGGAGTTAAAAAATATATTCTGAATATCAAAAGCAAATCCCCAATAATCATTGATAACAAATTATACTAAGTTATTCTGTGCAGTGACTGGAAAGCAAGGTAATTGGCAAAGAAAAGTTTTCAATATATAGTTTCAATGAAGTAAGTACTGCACATGAGGAAAATAAATTAGCAGGAAATAAATATAATTTCCTCTAACCCAGAGTTAAATACTGGTTAAGAAAATAGCATCCTCATTCTGTGAAATTAGACCCAGAAAGCTAGGCTTTAAACCTCATTTCATCTTTGTCAGATAAAATTAGTATTAGTGACTTTTTATAAAATAGAGGTCCTACATATCAGAAAAAAAAGAAAAGAAATACTTCTCTTTAAATAGTCTATTTAGGAATTAATAAAGAAAAAATGGACTCTTTCTCCAATTTTTTAAAAACTTAAATTTAAGACATCTATCATTAACATACCCCAGTTCATTGATTTACTGATGAACAGTATCCACACTATGCAATAATGTCAGTATTCACTTTCTTTAAGTAAAAATGTTTAAAGTCACACTTCAGTTAAAATGTTTCATATTTTCTGAAAAATCTAAAACCATAAATAAACCAAATTTTAAAAATGTGTGAGAAGTACTTACACACTCTTTACAGATAACAATTTTAGTGGTTAATAAATGGGCAATGTGAAGGCAATAGCAATAAAGTAAGATAAGGTACTATCCCTTCATTGCCTGTTATTCCAGGAATAAGTGCCGATTTCAACATAGACATCTATCCATTGCCTTAAAGAAACATTCTGTCTTCAGTTTATCTTTAACTTCTAGTTATTCTCTCAGAGTAAAGTTATATTTTTTGTGGTAACAATTTTTTTTTTCTTTATTCTACAAGGTGTAGAGCATCTGAGCCCAATAGCTATTAGTCATGGTAAATTAAGCAAAACTCAGTCATGAGCTTATGATGGTGTCTGATTATGTGAGGAGCTTCAAACAGAAACTCTGAAGATTAAATCACTCATTTCTATTTCTTCTAATGCTATAGAAGATTAGATATATAATTAAATGAGTGTTTATAGAGATTAGAAAGATAGATAGATGATAGACAGGTAGATAGATAGGATAGTTAAAGCCTTATTACCTGTCTTCCTCAGTAACATTATATCTTTTTTCTGCACCAAGAAATATTTTCTAATATTCATCCATTATCTTGTCTGTTTCAAAAATTCAGAAGAAAACACCATTTATTAAGCAAGTTAAATTTATTCTTACAATCTGAAGCTTTTTTATTTGTTATTTTATTTTGGAAACATATAAATACAAGTTTATATTCCTTTTCATTATTATATGGAAAATGTAATAGTTGAGTGAGTTATTTAAATTCTAAAATGTACACATTTAATTAAATCATATTTACATATATTAATTTGGGTAATTTTACACATGATTATCTATTTGAAAAATATTTCATTAACTATTGTATTGTGCAGAAATGGCTGTAGCATTTCAGGGTGCAGTTTAAATAATGTTCATTCTTCTTTCCTGATATTTAAATTATCCTTTGACAAATCTAATCAACAAAAGAGTGAAAGCATTTTATTTTTCCCAATAAATTGAATTTAAAAGATCTTAGGAAAATGATTTTACTATGTACTAAGACATTTTTTGGTAATCAGAAGCTTTTATTTATTTAAATTACATTGACCTTCTCAGGTCTAGAAATACTTACTCTTCTTTGCATTAGCAGAGGAGAGTCTCTCCCTTCCTCTTTAAAACTTGATTCCATACTGCTTATATCCTCAATAGCATCTTCCATCTAGCAAAATACAATACATTTAGAATAATGTGTATAATGATAAAAGTTGTGCTTCATCCTGAATTTAAAGATAAAAATTTTAGTAACTATTAAAATTTTTAAATGTTCAAAGTTATATGTATATAAAAACCTAGAATATTTTAGAACTTAAAATGATGTAATCTTGAAACACATTGATTTGTGTTGCTTTCTTGAATTTATATCTACCTACTGGCAGGTAATAGCTGGGCAAATGATCCTGGGCTAGTCCCTTGGAAATCACTATCACCATAAATACAGTGTTTTTCATGACGTAAATCAAGCCACAGCCCATTTCTTTAAATTGTAGGAAGAGGTCTTTTCTTTTAAAATGTTTCAGTTGAAATCTAAGTACTAATCAGACCTGACTCTGCTTAACTTCTGGTATCAGATTAGATCAAGTACATTCAAGGTGGTATGGCCATATTTGAAAAACCAAGAGCTAGTTCCTTGAAAAGATAATCAAGATTGATAAACTTTTAACCAGACTCTTCAAGAAAAAAAGGAGATAGTTTATTTTGTTCATTAGATTCCACATATTTGTGAAACCATATGGTATTTGTCTTTCTCTGACTGGTTTATTTAACTTAGCATAATAGTGTCCAGGTCCATACATGTTGTTGCAAAAGGCAAGATTTTCTTCTTTTTTATGGCTGAGTAATATTCTATTGTGTAAATATACCAGTGATTTTTCTTTATCCACACATCTACTGATGGCCAATTGGTAAAGGGACTGAGCAGAAAAAAACAACACTCATAGACAAACAACAGTATGGTCATAATCAGAAGAAAAAAAGGGAGTGGGAGGATCAGGAGAGTGTAAATGAGGGATAAATAGTGATGGAAAGAGACACTACTTGGAGTGGTGAACACACAATATACAGATGATGTATTATAGAAATGTACACTTTAAACCTACATAATTTTTATATAATGTAATCACAATAAATTCAATAAAAATTAATTTTAAAAAGAAAAAAGAGGACCCAAATAAAATAAAAAATGAAAGAGAAATAACAAATGATACCAACAAAATACAAAGATTGTAAGAAAATATTATGAACAACAACATTCCAACAAAATGGACAACCTGGAAAAAGATGGATAAATTCCTAGCAATACACAATCTTCCAAAACTGAATCAGGAAGAATCAGAGTATCTTAATAGACAGACTGAAACTAGTGAAGTTGAAGTAGTAATCAAAATACTCCTAATAAACCAAAGTCCTGGACTGAATGAATATACATGTAAATTTTACCAAACATTCAAAGACAAACTAATTCTTATCAGACTATTCCAAAAAATTCAAGATCAGATAAGACTCCTAAGTCCATTTTGTGAAGCCAGCATTATCTGAATCCCAAAAGCAGGTAGACACTATAAAGAAAAAAAATTATAGGCCAGTATCCCTGATGAACATAGATGCTAAAATCTTCAACAAATATTAGCAAACCAAAATCAGCAATAAATCAAAAAAATCATGCACTACAATCAAGTGGAAATTATTCCAGGGTGCAAGGTTGGTATAATATCCACAAAACAATAAATATGTTACACAACATAAACAAAATGGTGTATAAAAGCCCATGATCATATTAACAAATGAAGATAAAGCATTTGATAAAATCCAGCACCCATTTATGATTAAAAAAAAAAACCCTCTCAGCATAGTGGGAATAGAGAGAACACACTTCAATGTAATAAAGGTCATATATGACAAACCCACAGCCAATATCATACTCAATGGGCAAAAACTGCAAGTGTTCCCCTTAAGATCGGGAACAAGACTGGGTTGTCTGATTTGACTTTCTTATTCAACAGAGTAGTTGAAGCCCTAGCCACAGCAATCAGACAAGAAGAAATAAAAGGCATACAAATTGGAAAGGAAGAAGTAAAACTGTCACTATTTGCAGGTGATATGATACTGTATATAATGAACCATAAAGACTCTACCAAAAGCTTGCTAGAACTGGGTTTATTAAAGTATCAGGATACAAAATACATATCTACAAGTCATTTGTATTTTTAAACACCAATGATGAACTCTCTGAAGGGGAAACTAAGAAAGCAATCCCATTCACAATTGTTTCAAATGTAATAAATACCTAGGAATAAATTTAACCAAGAATATAAATTACCTGTACTCAGAAAATTGTAAGACACTGAAGAGACAAACTGAAGAAGACACAAGTGAGTGGAAGCATATACTGTGTTCATGGATAGGAAGAAATGACATCATTAAAATGTCCATACTGGCCAAAGCATTCTATAGATTCAATGCAATTACCAATCAAGATACTAATGGTGTATTTTGCAAAATGACTACAAGTATTCCAAAAATGTATAGAACACATTAAAGAGCTTGAATAGTCATACCAATGTTATGGAAGAAGAAAAGAATTGGAGAAATTATGCTACCTGATGTGAAACTATACTAAAGACCATAATGAACAAAACAGCATGATATTGGCATAAAAACAGACATACAGATCAATGGAACAGATTAGAGAGCCCATAAATAAACCCACACTTTATGGCCAATTAATATTTGACAAAGGAGACAATAACAAACAATGGGGTAAAGAAAGTCTATTCAATAAATGGTGTTTAGAAAATTGGACATAAACATGCAAAAAGTGAAACTAGACCACCTTCTTACACCATACAGAAGAAAAACTCAAAATGAATTAAAGACTTACAAGTTAGACTTGAAACAATATAACTCCTAAAAGAAAACATAGGCAGTAAAATCTAGGATATATCTTATAGCAATATTTTTTCTCATATACCTCCTCGGGCAAGAAAAACTAAAGAAAAAAATTTAAAAATGGTACCACATCAACTAAAAGTGTTTGCACAGCAAAGGAAACCATCAACAAAATGAAAAGACAGACTACTACATTGGAGAACATATTTGCCAAAACATTTGATAAGGGGTTAATATCCAAAATTAATTTAAAAACTTAAAAACTCAACACCAAAATAATAATTCAATTAAAATATGATCAAAGGGCCTGAACAGACACTTCCCAGAAAGGACAAAGAGATAGCCAAAAGACATATAAAAACATGTTAAATGTCACTAATCATCAGAGAAATGCAAATTACAACCACCAAAAGAAGTCACCTTACACCTGTCAGAATGACTACCATCAATGAATCAACAAACAATAAGTGCTGATGAGGATGTAGAGAAAAGGAACTCTCATGCACTGTTGGTGGGAATGCAAATTGCTGCAGCCACTGTAGAAAGCAGTATGGACTTACCTCAAAAATTTAAATGGAACTATTTTATGTCCCAGTGATTCTACTTCTGGGAATTTATCTGAAGACCCTGAAACTAATTCAAAAGAATATATGCAATCCTATAATTATTGCAGCTTTATTTACAATAACTAAGATTTGGAAGCAGCCCAGGTGTCTATCAGTAGATAAGTGGATAAAAAATGTGATACATTTACACAATGGAATTCTGCTCAGTCATCAAAAAGAAGAAATGTTTACCCTTTGCAACAGCATGGAGGTACCTGGAGAGTATTATGGTAAGTAAAATAAGCCAGTCAGATAAAAACAAATACCATCGGATCTCAGTCATATGTGGAATTTAATGAACAAAATGAACTAACAAGCAAAATAGAGAAAGACTTACAGATAGAGAGCAGGCTAAAAACTGTTAGGGAGTTGTTGGGTGGTTCAGTTGGGGAAGTGGAGGGATTGAGCAAAAAAGAAAAAAGGAGAAAAAACTCATAGACAGGTACAATAGTGTGGCACTGCTAAGGGAGGGATTAGGAGGAGGGTGTAAGGGTGATAAATGGTAAGGGAAGGAGATTTGATTTAGGGTGGTGAACACAGAATAAAAAGTACAAATGGTGTGTTGTGGAATTATGCACCTGAAACCTGTATAATTTTTTTAACCAGTGTCATTCCAGTGAAATCATTAGAAAGGAAAAAATATTTTGATTGCATCTTACAGGCATACAAATATAAGTAGTCAAATACAAGTACAACTAAATGAAAATATATTCAACTTTCCAAAATGACCAATAATAATGGAAAAAATAACACCAAAAAGAATCATAGATATCTTAAACTATAACAGTAACAAACATTTATATACTACTGGGGATGTGCTGGGCACTGTTCTATGTACTTTGCATACATCAGTTTATTTAATCTTCATATTAGCCCTATGAAGTGGATACTATACTCATCTCCATTGTAAAGATGAAAAATGAAGAGAAAAGGAAGTTTAATAATGCATTTCAAAATATGTAGCTAGTGAATGACAGAGGCAGGAATAAATCCTGGAAATTTGGATCTATAGTCCTAAGTTATTTATTTATTTTCTGCAAAGTACTTTTATTTAATTGTTTTTTCCTATGTTCCTCCAGAAAGCAATACAAAAACAGATGTATCTAGTTTGGTGGTTAGTTATTCCTTAAAGCCTCAAGGTTTATACTTTACTGTCTTGTGAGAGGTGGTCTGCGATTTTAGGCATGTTTCTTATAACATATACCTCAAGTATAGGGACCCAAGTTATGAAGAGATCAAAATATTTGTCAGACATTCTCAGCTCTTCACAAAGCTAACCCAGTGAGTAAATGACACATAAGCAGAGGAAATAAAGACCTTATTTTTTAAAGTCATGTCTAGTCTTCCTACAAGCCCATTAGAGCAACAAAACAGGAATCACTTTTTATTTTATTTTTTTAATTGTTATTGTTATTCAATTACAGTTGTCTGCTTTTCTTCTCTTCCCTCCACCCCACCCTAGCCAGTCCCACCTCCCTCCCCCATCTCTACCATCCCCCTTGATTTTGTCCTTGTGTTCTGTATAGTAGTTCCTATAAACACCTCTCCCCACTATCCCCTCCCCACTCCCCTCTAGCTATTGTTACATTGTTCTTAATTTCAATGTCTCTGGTTATATTGTTTACTTTTTTTCTTTTGTTCATTATGTTCCAGTTAAAAGTGAGATCATATGGTATTTTCCCCTCACTGCCTGGCTTATTTCACTTAGCATAATGCTCTCCAGTTCCATCCAGGCTGTTGCAAAGGGTAGGAGCTCCTTCTTTCTCTCTGCTGCATGGAATTCCATTGTGTAAATGCACCACAGTTTTTTGATCCACTCATTTGCTGATGAGCACTTAGGTTGCTTCCAGTACTTGGCTATTGTAAATTGTGCTGCTATGAACATTGGAGTGCATAGGTTCTTTTGGATTGGTGTTTCAGGGTTCTTAGGGTATAAAACCAGCAGTGGAATTGCTGGGTCAAAGGGCAGTTCCATTTTTAGTTTTCTGAGGAAGTTCCATACTGTTTTCCCAGTAGCCTCACCAGTCTGCATTCCCACCAACAGTGCCCTAGGGTTCCCTTTTCTCCACATCCTCTCCAACATTTGTTGATTTGTTTATGTTGGGCACTCTGACTGGTGTGAGATGGTACCTCATTGTGGTTTTGATTTGGAGGGATCACAATACCTGATATCAAACTGTATTACAAGGCCACTGTAATTAAAACAGCTTGGTACTGGCATAAAAACAGGCACATAGACCTATGGAACAGAACAGAGAGCCCAGAAATAAACCCAAGTCTTTATGGTCAATTAATATTTGACAAAGGAGGCAGGAGCATAAAATGGAGCAAAAAATAGCCTCTTCAACAAATGATATTGGGAGATCTGGATAGCTACATGCAAAAAATTGAAACTCAATCACCAACCTACACCATACACAAAAATAAATTCAAGGTGGATAAAAGACTTAAATATAAGTTGTAACACCATAAAAGTCCTAGAGGAAAACATTGGCAGGAAAAGCTCAGACGTCCCATGCAGCAACATCCTCACAGGAATCACTTTTTAAAAAGGCATTGCAGTTTAAAACATCAGATGATGAATTCTACTCTGTTTCTCAACTCTTTCTAAAATTGGTATATTTTCCTTCTATAATTTAGCTGAAGATTTACAAAGCTACATTTTAAAATACCATGCTTGCCAGTCCCCTTCATTTCTCTTTAGCTTTACTAGCTATCTTCTTTCTCCTTATATTCTTTATAGTGAAATTTTAAAATATGATATAAACACAATGAATGTGAAAATACTGAATTTATATAACTGTAATAATGTGAATCTCCCATGATGTGCAGAAATAATCAAGAGTAAACTCTGGGAGATATATAAAAATATTTTATGTTTTCTTGCTGATGGGCACAGGGTGCAAAATTTCTGAGAATTTAGAGAATCAAATGTTCAGAGACATCTACTAAGATACTTCCGAAGGTCATATGCCAAAAAATTGGAACACTATTCACATGTTAATTTAACAGATATTTATTGAGCAATATTTATTTTAAGACCTTATAAATACTGGAGCTGTAAAAACAAGCAACAAAAAAATCTCTGTTCTCATGGAGCTTAAACTCTTGAGGAAACAGAAAATAAACAGTTAGTAGCAAAAAGTAGTCTGAAAAGAAAATAAAGAAGGAAATCAATATAGTTTAATGGGAAGAAATGTTATTTTAGAAAATCATCAGAGAAGGATTTACTGATATTTGAACGCAGGCATGAATAACATGAGGAAGGGTAGCCTTTGGAAATAAATATATACAAAGACCCTAAAGTAGGAACAAGCTCAGACTATTTGAGAAAGAGTAAGAAGGCCAATGGGAATGGAGTGGAGTAACAAGGGCAACTGAGGTTTCAAATTTGAAAAGCAGGCAAGAAACCTACATTGTAGAAATCTCTAGGCCAGTGCTAAACTACAAAAATTTCTGCCATAGTGGGAATGTCTTATATTTTGCTGTTTATATAGCAGCAACTCATCACAATATGGCTACTGAGCCTTGAAATGTGGCTAGTGTAACTGAATTTTAATTGCATTAAATTTTAAAGATTTCATTGAATTTGAATTAATTTAAAATTAATTTAAAGAGCCACATCTGGATAATGGTACTGTATTCAAGAGTGTAACTCTAGAGCATTGTCTAAACTTTAGATGTTATTCTATGTGCTGTGAAAGATGTTCCAAAGATCTAGGATAATAAATACGTGTTTTGTTTCTTTTGGTTAGTCCAGTCTCTGCAAGTTTTACAGTATGTTATTTATTGTTACTAAACTCAAATTTTAATTTCATAACATTTCTTTCATTCACTTTATGCCATTAAGAGGGCAGCAATGTTTTTTAACAGCTATGAAGAAGACCTAAAAGGAGAAGGGTAGTAAGAACAACTTATGGTAAATATTTTTCTTTGAGGTACTTCTGGTAGTTTCAGAAACAATTACAAATAAGTCACTCAACCTTTTATATTTCCTGTAAGCTTACAACACAAATAACTCAATCTCTTGCATTTCCAATTTTTTCCTCTTGCTTATAAACATGCTTAGTTTTCTCCTATTTCAGAAGGAAACCTTTCTTCTCTACATGTGACAGTTCATGCACCTAAGAGTCTCTGTCTTTTCTTTTAACACTTCTATCTCTTATTTATCTTATCCACCAACATGACTATCTTTTTCCCTAATTCACTGAAGAAGTTGGTATTATCCTAAATTGATTTAAAGATCTAAAATAGAGTCCAAAATTTTGCTTCACATCTTCCAAGAATCTTCATAATTAATTATCTTGGAATCCAATTGATACCTTTAAAAAGACAACAAATACAACATTTTGTATCAGATGAAATGATTAACAGCTTAGACAAAAGCACAATTACAAATCTTCAGAATAACCACCCTCAAAGTGATAAATGAAGATAATGAAATACGCAGAAAAAGAACATGATTTTGAAAAATATCAAAATGTCAAAAATAGACACAGAAATTATGAGGTTCAAGGACAAAGGAAAATGTTTACAAGGTTTGAATGATTTAAAAATAAAGGTCTACAAACACCAACTATCAAGCCTTTCAACATCACAGGGTGCAAAATGACAATGGGATAATATTTTAAATATTAAAGGTAAAGAACTTTGAAAACCAATAATATATCCTTTAAGTATATGGTGTGATAAAATTTTTCTTAGGCATAGATATTCTGAAGTTTTAAAGCAAAAAGACATTTTAAAAACACTCTTTCAGAAGGCATTTTAGTCAGGTGATAAATACAAATATGAAATAAATACAAAATATAAAAAGAATAAGTAAGTTACAGTAAAAATTTTGAGGTCTAAATAACAAGTATATAGCATGAGGTATGTACATAAAAAGTCCAGCTATTGTTAATATAATGAGAATGATTTGCATGACATCAATGTAAACTGGCAGCCAAGGCAAGTGGACTGGAATGTGAGTGCATGAACAATGATGCCTTCACTGTGCTAGTCACTGGAGATGGTGACGCCTGCGGAGTGAGCATGTGTACTGTGTGGCCATCTCATTTAAAATGACTGAGCAAGGAGAGCAATGAATCTGCATCAAATTTTGCATTAGAATGAACATTCCGCCACAGAAGCTATTCAGATGATTCAGAAGGCCACAGCTATGGGCAACTGGTGATTGGCAGCTTCATCATGACAATGCACCTGCTCATGCATCACATCTCATGCAGGGGTTTTGGTGAAACATCAAATCACCCAGGTGACTCAGCCTCCCTTCAGCCCAGATTTGGCACCCTGTGACATCTGGGTTTTTCCAAAACTAAAATCACCTTTGAAAGGGATGAGATTTCAGACCACTGATGATATTTGGAAAAATACAATGGGGCAGCTGATGGTGATTGGGAGAACTGGGTGAGGCCCCAAGGTGCCTACTTTGGTAGGGACTGAGGCATATTGTCCTATGTACAATGTTTTTTGTATCTTATTATCTTCTTCAATAAATGTCTCTAATTTTCATATTACATGGCTGGATACCTTCTCTACAGCCTTTATATGAGAGCAAGAAGGAGATGAGACCACACAATCAGACTCAGATAACTTTTTCCTTAAGGATATGATATAGATATTTCTTTTTTTTCTTTTTTTAAATTTTTATTGTTTTTCAATTACAGTTGTGTGCCTTTTCTCCCCATCCCACCACCCCACCCCAGCTGAACCCCCCTCCCTCCCCCACCTCCACCCTCCCCCTTGATTTGGTCCGTGTGTCCTTTATAGTAGTTCCTATAATCCCCTCTCCTCACTGTCCCCTCCCCACTCCCCCCTGACCATTGTGATATTTCTAAACAATGATATACAGAAAACATATAACTATGTTTCTTAAAAAGTTAGGAGTCATGAGACAGAGAAAGAGAAACTTAATCTGTCCTATGGTGTATAGGAAAAAGAGATGGCAAATAAGAAAACAGTATAGTAACTTAAAAAAGACATGAAAAAAGAAAACTATTAAATCTTCATAGTAAACTAATTGCAAGAGTGTAAATGAGCTAACATACTAATCAAGAATCTGTCTTAAATTTGATTTTTAAAAACTATTGCATAGTATATCTATAAGAAGCACATTGAAAATAAAGCAATAGAGAAAATTGAAAACATAGTGAAAAGTTTAACCACAAACATGAACAAAAGGAAAACTACAGTAGCAATTTCACTATAGAGCCATATAAAATTCAAGGCTAAATTTTAAAGAAAAAATAATGCCACATGATCACAAATGCATATGCACCTAAAAATACATGTAGTAACAACGGTCAGAACTCAATGTATAAATAAAGCAATCCTCTAGATGAATATTTCAGCTCACCACTCTCAAAGTTATAAATCTGAATTTAGCCTTCTCTTCACTTATTCTCTAGGTCCTGACTTGGGTCTCATCATCTTCTAAATTACTCTATTTCTGAAATCTTAAATTTTATTTTTTCACTCATCAAATGTAATCTTATATTTAGACCCAATCTAGACCCTCCAGCAGATAAATTGGATAAACTGCACAATTTTCATTTTATGATTCTCCATGCCTTTTCCCTATTATCTTTCACTATAACCACCCCAAATATCTACAGATTCAAACTCTCCCCCTCCTGTTAACTCTGAATTCAGGGTGGAATGGCTCCTGCCCACCATCCTAGTGAAATTCCTTTTGATGCTATTTTATTTGACTTTTTTATAGTGAATTAATATTTTTTTTAATTTTATTGTTGTTCAAGTACAGTTTTCTGCCTTTTCCCCCCTGACTTTCATATTCAATGTATATTCATCACTCCTTATTTCACTAGATTCAATTGCTACATTTGAGTGTGTGGATGATTCTCTCCTTTGTTAACTCTTTCTTTGGCTTCAGTGATACCACACTGGTTATCTTTTTAGTTTATCTTTATCGCCCCTCTCCTCTGACCATCATTACATGGTGGTGATATCCTTGATCCCATATGTGATTCACCATCTCTTAACTAGGTTCATGCTCTAATTTCAATTTTAAACTACCACCTGCATGCTGACAACTTCCAAATCTCTTCCTCCAGTCTAGATTATTTCTCCTCAAGGCAAACTTGGATATCTAGCTGTCATCAGCATCTTCACAAGGTAGTCTCACAGATACCTCAGCCCTAACATGTTCAAACAGAGGGTCTTATCATCTTTCACTGCACTGTAGAAAAAAACTCTCAACTCCAGACTTCTTCCCCTACAAAGCTGACAGGGTGATATGAAACTCAAATATGATTATGTCATTAATCATATTTGATTAATAGTATCATATTAATCAAATATGATTAATGACATAATCATTATGTCCCCCACATAATCATAGCCCCCATATTTAATCCCTTTAATGATTTGGTGTTCTTTAACATAAAGTACCAGACTTTCTGTGATTTGTCGATTGCCTCCTTCTCTGGTATCTTCATTAACCACCATCCGCTTTGCACTTTCCACTCATCTCATGTTGTTTCCCATCTCTCTTCTTGGTTTATGCTATCTCACCTGGCTCATTATTTCACTAGCCATTTTCCTCCATTTCATACTGTTGATATACTTCTGATAAAAATAGCACTTCTGTGTTTCTACATATACATACCATTGACCTTTGTACATAATATTATAATTATTTGCTTATTTTTCTCTCCCCTTTAACTTGGAGTGCCTAGAAGGTACAGAAGATAAAAAAGGACAATGAATAATTAACTGTAGGATGTGCTCTGAAAATTCTATGATAAGTGCAATTTTTATCCATGTAATGATATAGCTGTAACTATAAAAACTCGGGCAATAGGCACTTAATTCCACTCAGAGAACCACCAGGGCTTTCCATATAGAAAACAAACATGAAATTAATTTTCAAGTGATTTGGGATTTTCCAGACAAATGGTGGAGTATGAATGAGTAATTGGAAAGAAACAGGTGTAAAAAAAGGAAACACTATGAAAACCATATGGCTGAACTCAATAGAGCTAAAAACAGAGCACCATCATAAGTCTGGGTCAAAAGCAAGAGTTAAGTGTGGAAAGGTACTGTGTACCTTGAATACAAATTTGGATTATCCTGGAAAGACCATGTTATAAAATGCTTCTTTTGATTTTATATTTCATTGTCTCAGAGACCTTTAATCACCAAGATATTCCTAATTCCAACTCCCAAATCCTGAATCTAATGATTTTCTCACAGACTTATTCTGTGATAGCTATGACTTCTGGTGTCTTCTTTGAATTCACAAAATGCTCCTAATGTCACAGGAGGACAAGCTTTGGAGAAAGAAGCACCAAAGTGACAATATCTACCATCACCTGAGCCACCACATTGCCCTTTATTAGAATTTTTTTAAATGTAAGCATCAAAACAATTCTTCAAGATGTAGAAATGTTGATGAGTGAGATTAAGAATTGAAACCCAGGAGAGGAAGATGGCGGCGAGATAGGTGGGAGCAGAGTTAACTTCCCCCTGCACCTGGGTGAAACACCTACCCACTCTACTGAGAAACAAAGCAAACAGCCAAAATCAGCCCAGTGTTTATGAAGATAGGAGACCAAAAAGTAAAGAGGACACTGAGAAAACAGAAGGTAAGGGGATTGCTTCAGGACAAAAGGTCCCAGGGCCCAGCGTGGGGACCAGGGTGGCTGCAGCCCCAGGCCCGCCCGTGCAGGGCCTGCTGCAGGACTCCTGGGAGAGAGCCAGGTTAACGGCCCCCTCTGCTGCCAAACAAGGCCTGAGCAACACTGTGAGAGACCTGGTTGCCTAAAGTTGCAGGGTGGGGAATAAGGATGAAGTGGAAAACCCAGGGATACTGCAGGCACTGGCCAAGGAGAGTTGAAAGTTGGGCCTCTGTGTGATCCTCACCTGGACAGTCCCCGGCCTAGCTGGAGAAGTGGGCTGTGTGAGAGGTCAGGCCCTTCCTTGTAAGGAGGGAGCCACAGGATCGAGCAGGAGGATTTTTCCCAAAAAGAAAAAGACCCTCTGGGGCACTTTGGGGAATTCCCCTGCAGCAACAGCTCCAGGCTCCTCTCCACCCAACCACCTGTGGGGGGACTGTGCCCACCTCATCTGGGAAGGAGCTGAGACTACAGGCACCACCCAGGGCAGGGTGCCCAGCAACGGGGAGTGTGCCTATCCACCAGGGAGTGCTCAGACCTCATCTCAGAGGGAACTGAGACTACAGGAACCACCTGGGGAAGGGTGTCCAGCAACCAGGAGTGTGCCCAGCTACCTGGGAGTACCCGCACCTCATCTCGGAGGGAGCTGAAACTACAGGAACCACTGGGGGGAGGGTGCCCAGTGAATGGGAGTGTCTGCACCTCATCTCAGAGGTAACTGAGGCCACTGGAACCAGGGGGAGTGCAAATCAAGGAAGGCTCTGCACGCACACCCATAGCCCAGAGGAGGCCTACCATAAAAAAGAGTAGGTAGAAACCAGGAACAACAGGATAACTGCTGGAAAAGGAAAACCACCAACAAAGGAAACACCAACAGATAAGAACAGAAGAAGGTGAAGGAGGGAGTGGAAGTCACACCAAGTCAACTGAGGACCTATCTGAAAATACAAATAGTGAAGAAATTACTAAGAACAAACAACTGAACAAGAGAAAGAGAAAAGTCCCAAAACATTGTATACACGGAAGAAGCAGCTCCAACACAACCTGCCCACACCTACACAATAGAAGACAAGAGGGTGGGGGACAGACCAACCCTCAGATAGCCAGCTGATGGGAAAGACCCATGAAAGGGAGACCCAACAAGAACCAAAAACCAAAGACATACACAGAGACAACAGAAACCACAGCCCAAGATCAGTAAGATCAGGAGATCAAGGAGACTGTACACAAAATCTCACAGGTATTCTACCACAGAATTTTACAACAAAAACTCAGGGGGTCAGAACAGAGCAACTTAAGAAGCAGAGGCTAACAGGAAGAATCTCACAAACAATGGGAAGACAAAGGAACAATCCCCAAATGAAAGGAAAGGGGGAAGTCTCAGAAACAATGCTACATGAAAAAGAGGCAAGTCAACAATCAGATTCTGAGTTCAAGGAATTGGTTATGAAGAAGCTTAATGAGCTCACATAGAATTACCAAAAACTACAGGGAAACTACAGTGAACTCACAGCAAACTATATCAACATGAAAAAGGAAATAGAAACTATCAACAAGGGCCAAGAGGAAATGAAGAATACAATTTCTGAACTGAAGAACACAGTAGAAGGAATCAAAAGCAGGCTCGAAGCAGAGGATCAGGTCAGCAAACTGGAGGACAAGGTAGAAAAAAACACCCAGAATGAGCAAGAAAAGGAAAAGAGGCTCAGAAAGAATGAAGAGGGGTTAAGGGAAATGCAGGACAACATGAAACATAATAATATCCGCATAATAGGGATACCAGAAGGAGAAGAGGAAGAGCAAGGGATAGAAAACATATCTGAAAAAGTTATAATGGAAAATTTCCCTAATTTGATGAGAGAAAAAGTCGCACAAATCCAGGAATCAGAAGGAGTCCCAAGCAAGAAGAACCCAAAGAGGCCCACTTAAAGACACATTATATTTAAAATGGCAAAATTCCAAGACAAAGAAAGAATCTTAAAGGCAGCAAGAGAGAAACAGGAAGTAACATGCAAGGGAGACCCAATAAGGTTAGCAACTGACTTCTCAATGAAAACGCTCCAAGCCAGAAGAGAATGGCAAAAAATATTCCAAGAATGAGAACCAGAGGCCTGCAACCAAGACTACTTTACCCAGCATGGCTCTCAATCAAGATAGAAGGCCAAATAAGGAGTTTCCCAGACAAAAGACGTCTAAAAGAATATACCTCCACCAAACCAAATCTGCAAGAGATGCTAAAGGGTCTGCTGTAAGGAAAGGAAGGAAAAGAGAGAGAGAGAGAAGAACACAGGTACAAAATATCAGCAATGAATAAGTACCTATCAATAATAACCTTAAATGTAAATGGATTAAATGCTCCAATCAAAAGACATGGAATAGCTGAATGGATAAGAAAGCATGACCCACACATATGCTGCCTGCAAGATACCCATCTCAGGACAAAAGACATACACAGACTGAAAGTGAAGGGCTGGAAACAAATATTCCAAGCAAATGGACAGGGAAAAAAAGCAGGGGTAGCAATACTCATATCAGACAAAATAGACTTCAAAAAAAGGACCATGAAGAGAGACCCAGATGGTCACTTCATAATACTCAAAGGAAGAATCCACCAAGAAGACATAAACATTGTAAATATGTATGCTCCCAACATAGGAGCACCCAAATACATAAAGACAATCTTGGAGGACTTCAAGAAAGATATTGACAGCAACATAATTATAGTGGGGGATTTTAATACCCCACTGTCAAAGTTGGACAGATCTTCTAAACAAAAGATCAACAAAGATATTGTGGCATTGAACAAGGCCTTGGATGAAATGGACTTAACTGATATATATAGAGCCTTTCATCCCAAGGAAGTAAAATACACATTCTTTTGAAATGCACATGGAACATTTTCAAAGATAGACCACATGATAGGACACAAAACAAGCCTCAAAAAATTCAAGAAAATCGAAATCATATGAAGCATTTTCTTGGACCATAAGGGACTGAAACTAGAAACAAATCTCAAGGAAAAAAACCCAAAACACTCAAAAAACACGGAGATTGAATAGCATGCTATTAAACAATGAATGGGTGAAAAATGAGATTAAAGAAGAAATCAAAAAATTTCTGGAAACAAACAAAAATGAACTCACAACAATCCAAAACCTATGGGACAGAGCAAAGGCAGTCCTGAGAGGCAAGTTTATACCGATACATGCCTACCAAAAACAATAGAAAGAGCTCAAATAAAGAACCTAACCCTATACCTACAAGAATTCAAGGAACAACAACAAAGACAACCCAGAGCAAGTAGAAGGAAGGAAATAACCAAGATCAGAGCAGAATTAAATGACATAGAGACTAAAAGCACAATTGTAAGGATCAACGAATCCAGGAGATGTTCATTGAAAAGATAAACAAAATCGACAAGCCCTAAGGCAGGCTCATCAAGAAAAAAAGAGAGAAGACCCAAATAAACACAATCAGAAATGAAAGAGGAGAGACTACAATGGATACCACCGAGATACAAAGGATTGTAAGAAATTACTACGAAGAACTGTATGCTAGAAAATTTGAAATCCTAGATGACATGGACAAATTTCTAGAAAAATATAACCTTCCAAAACTCAATGAGGAAGAAGCACAAAGCCTGAACAGACCAGTAATGACTGATGAAATTGAAACATTAATCAAAAAGCTTCCGACACACGAAAGCCCTGGACCAGATGGTTTCACAGGAGAATTCTACAGAGCATTTAAGGGGGAGCTAACCCCCATTACCCAGAGATTATTTCAAAAAATTCAAGAAGATGGAAGACTCCCAAACTCGTTTTATGAAGCCAACATCATCCTAATCCCAAAACCAGATAAAGACATAACAAAGAAAGAAAACTTCAGGCCAATATCGCTGATGAACATAGATGCTGAAATCCTCAATAAAATATTGGCAAACCACATCCAGCAATACATTAAAAAGATCATACATCATGATCAAGTGGGGTTCATCCCAGGGATGTAAGGATGGTGAAATATTCACAAATCAATAAACATAATACACCACATAAACAAAAGCAAAGACAAAAACCACATGATCATATCAATAGATGCAGAAAAAGCATTTGCTAAGGTACAGCACCCATTTATGATAAAAAAACACTCAGCAAAGTGGGAATAGAGGGAGCATTCATCAACATAATGAAGGCCATATATGAGAGACCTACAGCCAACATCACACTCAATGGACAAAAACTTAGAGCTTTCCCACTAAGATCAGGAACTAGACAAGGATGCCCTCTCTCACCACTCCTATTCAACATAGTATTGGCAGTCCTAGCCACAGCAATCAGACAAGAAAAAGCAATAAAAAGCATCCAAATTGGAAAGGAGGAAATGAAACTGTCACTGTTTGCAGACGACATGATAGTGTACATGGAAAACCCTATAGGCTCCACTCAAAAACTACTCGACCTAATAAATGAATTTGGCAAAACAGCTGGATACAGAGTCAATACCCAGAAATCAAAGGCATTCCTGTACACCAACAACGAAACTGCAGAAACAGAAATCAGGAAAAAAATCCCATTCGATATAGCAAGAAGAAAAATAAAGTACCTAGGAATAAACCTAACCAAGGAGGTAAAAGACCTGTACTCAGAAAACTACACAACACTGAAGAAAGAAATCAAGGAAGACACAAACAAATGGAAGCATGTACCATGCTCATGGATTGGAAGAATTAACATCATCAAAATGGCCATACTACCCAAAGCGATTTATAGATTCAATGCAATCCCTATTGAAGTCCCCATGACATATTTCACAGATATAGAACAAACATTTCAGAAATTCATATGGAACCATAAACGACCCCGAATGGCTGCAGCAATTTTGAGAAAGAAGAACAAAGCAGGAGGGATCACAATACCTGATATCAAACTGTATTACAAGGCCACTGTAATCAAAACAGCCTGGTACTGGCATAAAAACAGGCACATAGACCAATGCAACAGAACAGAGAGCCCAGATATAAACCCAAGTCTCTATGGTCAATTAATATTTGACAAAGGAGGCAGGAGCAGAAAATGGAGCAAAAATTGCCTCTTCAACAAATGGTGTTGGGTCAGTTTGACAGCTATGTGCAAAAAAGTGAAACTCAATCACCAACTTACACCATACACAAAAATAAATTCAAGGTGGATAAAAGACCTAAAAATAAGTCGTAACACCACAAAAGTCCTAGAGGAAAACATTGGCAAGAAAATCTCAGACATTCCATGCAGCAACATCCTCACAGACATGTCACCTAAAGCAAGGGACATAAAGGAAAGAATAAACAAATGGGACCTCATCAAAATAAAAAGCTTTTGCATTGCTAAAAAAAAAAAAAAAAAAAAAACATTAAAATAAAAAGAGAACCAACAGTATGGGAAAATATATTGGCTAATGATACCTCAGACAAGGGCCTGATCTCCAAAATATATAAAGAACTCACACTGCTCTCCAGGAAAACAAGCAACCCAATTAAAAAATGGGCAAAGGACTTGAACAGACACTTCTCCAAGGAAGACATACAGAGGGCCCAGAGACATATGAAAAGATGCTCAGCATCACTAGCCATCACAGAGATGCAAATTAAAACCACAATGAGATATCATCTCACACCAGTCAGAGTGGCCAATATAAACAAATCCACAAACAAATGTTGGAGAGGATGTGGAGAAAAGGGTACCCTAGTACATTGTTGGTGGGAATGCAGACTGGTGAGGCCACTGTGGAAAACAGTATGGAATTTCCTCAGAAAACTAAAAATGGAACTGCCCTTTGACCCAGCAATTCCACTGCTGGGATTATACCCTAAGAACCCTGAAACACCCATTCAAAAGAATCTATGCACCCCAATGTTCATTGTAGCACAATTTACAATAACCAAGTTCTGGAAGCAACCTAAGTGCCCATCAGCAAATGAGTGGATCAAAAAACCATGGTACCTTTACACAATGGAATTCTACACAGCAGAGAGAAACAAGTAGCTTGTACCTTTTACAATGGCATGGATGGAACTGGAGAGCATTATGCTAAGTGAAATAAGCCAGGTGGTGAGGGACAAATACCATGTGATCTCACCTTTTACTGGAATATAATCAACAAAAGAAAAAAGCAAACAAAATATAACCAGAGACATTGAAATTAAGAACAATGTAACAATAGCCACAGGGGAGTGGGGAGGGGATAGTGGGGAGAGGGGTCTATAGGAGGTACTATACAGGACAGAAGGACAAAATCAAGGGGGAGGGCAGAGGTTGGCGTAGGGAGGTGGAACTGGCTGGCATGGGGTACAGGGAAGGGGAGAAAATTCAGACAATTGTAACTGAATAAAAATAAATTAATTAATTTTTTAAAAAGACAAAAAAGAAAGGAAAAGAATTGAAACCCCCCAGCTAGGTAGTGGTAGTGGTAACCTCATGCTGTGTAACTCTAAAGAATGCACAGTTTCTGTTGAGTTACATGGACTCCAAGCACCAATCAAAGAATGTTGGAAAATTGCAAATCATAGGATACAATTTAGGTATTAAAGATAAAAAGAATGTCAATAATTGCAGTATGTGAAAATGTATGTTATAAGTCAAATTCAATGAGAACAGACAATGATTAAAGCTATAACGGATTGATTTAATGTATGACTTAAAGGACATCAATGATGGAAGAGACTTCTATATACACATTTTGTAGTAAAATGATTTTTTTTAAGAAAAATTTTTTGCTTATTGCCCTTAGACTACTGTAGGGACTTTCAGTCTTTCCAAGCCATGCAATTCCTTGTGACTGATACCACCTAAAAGACCACAAAGATTACATTAATTTCCTTTATAATGTACATACTTATTATTTTTTTAAAAGGTAAACCGTGTACCTGAGGAATAAAAATACTTGCTAAGAAAAACTGAGAAGACTGATATATGTTAATTATCTTTATTTTTAGAACACATATATCATAAGAAATATAAAATCATTTTCTGAGTTTTGCCTAGAATTGACTGACATATGCATATCCTTTCGGAGTTATCTTTTTCCTTTAGAAATCACTCTTCTACACAAGGAAATGAATGTTGAAAGAAGGAGGTTGTAAAATAAATTGTATTGGGTTACATCTAATATTTACTGTACAGATGACTTTCGTCCTACATATATTTTATTATATTCACAGAATGAATAGAAATTCTAGTTTACAGTTTTAGGGGGGGATTTTTTATATACCCACTATTGAATAGTTTAAGTAAATATACATGTAGAGATTTATATTCAGTTTTGGATTTCAATGAGTACTGCTTTGTGGTTGTTTTATATTTTGTTAAACCATTTAGCAGATCCTTATTCTTTTCCTTTTTTCAGATTAACATAAAACTTGCACACGCAAAAGAATCTTCCTCTATCACTTGAAATTCAAATAATAGGATACTGAGCATTACTCTTTTGTACCTGGAGGCTACAGACTTAATAACTAAAAAGCAGTGACCCAAAATCAGTAATATCCATCAGGAATGTAGATTGGTAGATTGAACATGGGGGATCATAGGACCATAGCTCCATCTAATAAATCAAGTGAAAAGAGAATAGAAAGCTCAGTAATTAATATGGTTTTTCTACATTGTGATATTAAAGGAAGTCATTTACCCAGTTCTAGTTGTTTCCCTGTTCTGTTCATTCTTCATCACTTTTGAAGGCTCATATACAAGTCAGTCACAATAAATATAAATTCCATGAAGCTACATAATCTCATTTATTTTGTTTCATCAGTGCCTCTGAATTCCTCTTATTTAGTAAACAGTAGGCAGGTATGTTTTGAAAATAATCAATAGTAAAATTTTCATATATAATCCCATAAAATATTAGGTCCAAGATTATTAGTCTTATTTTAATGAATATTTCTAGAGCACATATTTACTACTATTTAAACACCTTCTGCCTATTCCATTTTAATGTGTATTTGATATATAACTATGATTAATATTTTAACAATTTATTAGAAAACCTTTAAAATTAAAGCTAATATTCCTTTTTTTTTTTTATCTTCTAAAATTTTTATTTTATTTCCTCATTTTTTTTTATTGTTATGCAATTACAGTTGTATGCCTTTTCTCCCCATCCCTCTACCCCACCCCAGGTGAACCCACCTCCCTCCCCCCTCTCCACCCTCCCCCTTGGTTTTGTCCATGTGTCCTTTATAGTAGTTCCTGTAATACCCTCTTCCCACTATCCCCGCCCCCACCCCCCCCCACCCCCGCCCTGGCTATTGTTAGATTGTTCTTAACTTCAATGTCTCTGGTTATATTTTGTTTGCTTTTTTCTTCTATTGCTTATGTTCCAGTTAAAGGTGAGATCATATGGTACTTGTCCCTCACTTCCTGGCTTATTTCACTTAGCATAATGCTCTCCAGTTTCATCCATGCTGTTGCAAAGGGTATAAGCTCCTTCTTTCTCTCTGCTGCGTAGAATTCCATTGTGTAAATATACCATAGTTTTTGGATCCACTCGTTTGCTGATGGGCACTTCGGTTGCTTCCAGTACTTGGCTATTGTAAATTGTGCTGCTATGAACATTGGGGTGCACAGATTCTTTTGGATTGGTGTTTCAGTGTTCTTAGGGTATACTCCCAGCAGCGGAATTACTGGGTCAAAGGGCAGTTCCATTTTTAGTTTTTCTGAGGAAATTCCATATTGTTTTCCACAGTGGCCTCACCAGTCTGCATTCCCACCAACAGTGCACAAGGGTTCCCTTTTCTCCGCATCCTCTCCAACATTTGTTTGTGGATTTGTTTATGTTGGCCATTCTGACTGGTGTGAGATGATACCTCATTGTGGTTTTAATTTGCATCTCTCTGATGGCTAGTGATGCTGAGCATCTTTCCATATGTCTCTGGGCCCTCTGTATGTCTTCCTTGGAGAAGTGTCTGTTCAAGTCCTTTGCCCATTTTTTAATTGGGTTGTTTGTCTTCCTGGAGTGGAGTCGAGTGAGTTCTTTATGTATTTTGGAGATCAGGCCCTTGTCTGAGGTATCGTTGGCAAATATGTTTTCCCATACTGTTGGTTCTCTTTGTAATTTGGTGCTATTTTCTTTAGCCATGCAGAAGCTTTTTATTTTGATGAGGTCCCATTTGTTTATTCTTTCCTTTATGTCCCTTGCTTTAGGGGATGTGTCTGTGAGGATGTTGCTGCGTGGAATGTCTGAGATTTTCCTGCCAATGTTTTCCTCAAGGACTTTTATGGTGTTACGGCTTATATTTAAGTCTTTTATCCATCTTGAGTTTATTTTCGTGTATGGCGTAAGTTGGTGATCGAGTTTCATTTTTTTGCACGTAGCTGTCCAGATCTCCCAACACCATCTGTTGAAGAGGCTGTTTTTGCTCCATTTTATGCTCCTGCCTCCTTTGTCAAATATTAATTGATCGTATAGACTTGAGTTTATTTCTGGGCTCTCTATTCTGTTCCATTGGTCTATGTGCCTGTTTTTATGCCAGTACCAGGCTGTTTTGATTACAGTGGCCTTGTAATACAGTTTGATATCAGGTATTGTGATCCCTCCTGCTTTGTTTTTCTTTCTCAAAATTGCTGCAGCTATTCGAGGTCGTTCATGGTTCCATATGAATTTCTGCAATGTTTGTTCTATATCTGTGAAATATGTCATGGGTACTCTAATGGGGATTGCATTGAATCTATAAATCGCTTTGGGTAGTATGGCCATTTTGATAATGTTGATTCTTCCAATCCATGAACATGGTACATGCTTCCATTTGTTTGTATCTTCCTTAATTTCTTTCTTCAGTGTTGTGTAGTTTTCTGAGTACAGGTCTTTTACCTCCTTGGTTAGGTTTATTCCTAGGTACTTTATTTTTCTTGTTGCTATATCGAATGGGATTTTTTTCCTGATTTCTGTTTCTGCAGTTTCGTTGCTGGTGTACAGGAATGCCTTTGATTTCTGGGTATTGACTCTGTATCCAGCTGTTTTGCCAAATTCATTTATTAGGTCGAGTAGTTTTTGAGTGGAGCCTATAGGGTTTTCCATGTACACTATCATGTCGTCTGCAAACAGTGACAGTTTCATTTCCTCCTTTCCAATTTGGATGCCTTTTATTGCTTTTTCTTGTCTGATTGCTGTGGCTAGGACTTCCATTACTATGTTGAATAGGAGTGGTGAGAGAGGGCATCCTTGTCTAGTTCCTGATCTTAGTGGGAAAGCTCTAAGTTTTTGTCCATTGAGTGTGATGTTGGCTGTAGGTCTCTCATATATGGCCTTCATTATGTTGATGAATGCTCCCTCTATTCCCACTTTGCTGAGTGTTTTTTTATCATAAATGGGTGCTGTACCTTAGCAAATGCTTTTTCTGCATCTATTGATATGATCATGTGGTTTTTGTCTTTGCTTTTGTTTATGTGGTGTATTATGTTTATTGATTTGTGAATATTTCACCATCCTTACATCCCTGGGATGAACCCCACTTGATCATGATGTATGATCTTTTTAATGTATTGCTGGATGTGGTTTGCCAATATTTTATTGAGGATTTCAGCATCTATGTTCATCAGCGATATTGGCCTGAAGTTTTCTTTCTTTGTTATGTCTTTATCTGGTTTTGGGATTAGGATGATGTTGGCTTCATAAAACGAGTTTGGGAGTCTTCCATCTTCTTGAATTTTTTGAAATAATCTCTGGGTAATGGGGGTTAGCTCCCCCTTAAATGCTCTGTAGAATTCTCCTGTGAAACCATCTGGTCCAGGGCTTTCGTGTGTCGGAAGCTTTTTGATTAATGTTTCAATTTCATCAGTCATTACTGGTCTGTTCAGGCTTTGTGCTTCTTCCTCATTGAGTTTTGGAAGGTTATATTTTTCTAGAAATTTGTCCATGTCATCTAGGATTTCAAATTTTCTAGCATACAGTTCTTCGTAGTAATTTCTTACAATCCTTTGTATCTCGGTGGTATCCATTGTAGTCTCTCCTCTTTCATTTCTGATTGTGTTTATTTGGGTCTTCTCTCTTTTTTTCTTGATGAGCCTGCCTTAGGGCTTGTCGATTTTGTTTATCTTTTCAATGAACATCTCCTGGATTCGTTGATCCTTACAATTGTGCTTTTAGTCTCTATGTCATTTAATTCTGCTCTGATCTTGGTTATTTCCTTCCTTCTACTTGCTCTGGGTTGTCTTTGTTGTTGTTCCTTGAATTCTTGTAGGTATAGGGTTAGGTTCTTTATTTGAGCTCTTTCTATTGTTTTTGGTAGGCATGTATCGGTATAAACTTGCCTCTCAGGACTGCCTTTGCTCTGTCCCATAGGTTTTGGATTGTTGTGAGTTCATTTTTGTTTGTTTCCAGAAATTTTTTGATTTCTTCTTTAATCTCATTTTTCACCCATTCATTGTTTAATAGCATGCTATTCAATCTCCGTGTTTTTTGAGTGTTTTGGGTTTTTTTCCTTGAGATTTGTTTCTAGTTTCAGTCCCTTATGGTCCAAGAAAATGCTTCATATGATTTCGATTTTCTTGAATTTTTTGAGGCTTGTTTTGTGTCCTATCATGTGGTCTATCTTTGAAAATGTTCCATGTGCATTTCAAAAGAATGTGTATTTTACTTCCTTGGGATGAAAGGCTCTATATATATCAGTTAAGTCCATTTCATCCAAGGCCTTGTTCAATGCCACAATATCTTTGTTGATCTTTTGTTTAGAAGATCTGTCCAACTTTGACAGTGGGGTATTAAAATCCCCCACTATAATTATGTTGCTGTCAATATCTTTCTTGAAGTCCTCCAAGATTGTCTTTATGTATTTGGGTGCTCCTATGTTGGGAGCATACATATTTACAATGTTTATGTCTTCTTGGTGGATTCTTCCTTTGAGTATTATGAAGTGACCATCTGGGTCTCTCTTCATGGTCCTTTTTTTGAAGTCTATTTTGTCTGATATGAGTATTGCTACCCCTGCTTTTTTTCCCTGTCCATTTGCTTGGAATATTTGTTTCCAGCCCTTCACTTTCAGTCTGTGTATGTCTTTTGTCCTGAGATGGGTATCTTGCAGGCAGCATATGTGTGGGTCATGCTTTCTTATCCATTCAGCTATTCCATGTCTTTTGATTGGAGCATTTAATCCATTTACATTTAAGGTTATTATTGATAGGTACTTATTCATTGCTGATATTTTGTACCTGTGTTCTTCTCTCTCTCTCTCTTTTCCTTCCTTTCCTTACAGCAGACCCTTTAGCATCTCTTGCAGATTTGGTTTGGTGGAGGTATATTCTTTTAGACGTCTTTTGTCTGGGAAACTCCTTATTTGGCCTTCTATCTTGATTGAGAGCCATGCTGGGTAAAGTAGTCTTGGTTGCAGGCCTCTGGTTCTCATTCTTGGAATATTTTTTGCCATTCTCTTCTGGCTTGGAGCGTTTTCATTGAGAAGTCAGTTGCTAACCTTATTGGGTCTCCCTTGCATGTTACTTCCTGTTTCTCTCTTGCTGCCTTTAAGATTCTTTCTTTGTCTTGGAATTTTGCCATTTTAAATATAATGTGTCTTTAAGTGGGCCTCTTTGGGTTCTTCTTGCTTGGGACTCCTTCTGATTCCTGGATTTGTGCGACTTTTTCTCTCATCAAATTAGGGAAATTTTCCATTATAACTTTTTCAGATATGTTTTCTATCCCTTGCTCTTCCTCTTCTCCTTCTGGTATCCCTATTATGCGGATATTATTATGTTTCATGTTGTCCTGCATTTCCCTTAACCCCTCTTCATTCTTTCTGAGCCTCTTTTCCTTTTCTTGCTCATTCTGGGTGTTTTTTTCTACCTTGTCCTCCAGTTTGCTGACCTGATCCTCTGCTTCGAGCCTGCTTTTGATTCCTTCTACTGTGTTCTTCAGTTCAGAAATTGTATTCTTCATTTCCTCTTGGCCCTTGTTGATAGTTTCTATTTCCTTTTTCATGTTGATATAGTTTGCTGTGAGTTCACTGTAGTTTCCCTGTAGTTTTTGGTAATTCTATGTGAGCTCATTAAGCTTCTTCATAACCAATTCCTTGAACTCAGAATCTGATTGTTGACTTGCCTCTTTTTCATGTAGCATTGTTTCTGAGACTTCCCCCTTTCCTTTCATTTGGGGATTGTTCCTTTGTCTTCCCATTGTTTGTGAGATTCTTCCTGTTAGCCTCTGCTTCTTAAGTTGCTCTGTTCTGACCCCCTGAGTTTTTGTTGTAAAATTCTGTGGTAGAATACCTGTGAGATTTTGTGTACAGTCTCCTTGATCTCCTGATCTTACTGATCTTGGGCTGTGGTTTCTGTTGTCTCTGTGTATGTCTTTGGTTTTTGGTTCTTGTTGGGTCTCCCTTTCATGGGTCTTTCCCATCAGCTGGCTATCTGAGGGTTGGTCTGTCCCCCACCCTCTTGTCTTCTATTGTGTAGGTGTGGGCAGGTTGTGTTGGAGCTGCTTCTTCCGTGTATACAATGTTTTGGGACTTTTCTCTTTCTCTTGTTCAGTTGTTTGTTCTTAGTAATTTCTTCACTATTTGTATTTTCAGATAGGTCCTCAGTTGACTTGGTGTGACTTCCACTCCCTCCTTCAACTTCTTCTGTTCTTATCTGTTGGTGTTTCCTTTGTTGGTGGTTTTCCTTTTCCAGCAGTTATCCTGTTGTTCCTGGTTTCTACCTACTCTTTTTTATGGTAGGCCTCCTCTCGGCTATGGGTGTGCATGTGGACCCTTCCTTGATGCACACTCTCCCTGGTTCCTGTGGCCTCAGTTCCCTCCTAGATGAAGTGCAGACACTCCCTGGTCACTGCACACAATGTCTGGTGGGTGTGCACATTCCCGGGTTGGTGCCTGTGTTCTTAGCTCTCTCCGAGATGATGTGCAGACACTCCCCAGTCAAAATGCACTGTCCCCTTTGGGTGTGCACACTCCCCATTCAATGCACACATTCCCTGGTCAATGGGCACACTCCCTGGATGGGCGGGTGGCTGGGTGGAGAGGAGACTGGAGCTGTTGATGCAGGGGAATTCCCCAAAGTGCGACCAAGGATCTTTTTCTTTTTGGGAATATCCTCCCGCTCTATCCTGTGGCTCCCTCTGTACAAGGAAGGGCCTGTCCTCTCACACAGCCCACCTCTCCAGCTAGTCCAGGGACTGTCAGGGTCAGGGTCTCACAGGACCCAACTCTCAACTCTCCCCAGCCAGTACCCATGGTCTCTGTGGGTTTACCAGTTTGTCCTTACTACCCTCCCTGAGACTTCAAGCAACCAGGTCTCTCTTGGTGCTGCTCAAGCCTTATTTGGCAGGAGAGGGAGCTGTTAATCTGGCTCTCTCCCAGGAGTCCTGTGGCAGGCCCAGCAGTCGCGGGCCTGGAGCTACAGCCGCCCTGTTTCCAGTGCTGGTTCCAAGGACATTTTTGTCCTGAAGCAGCCCCCTTAACTTCTGTTTTTTCAGTGTCCTCTATACTTTTTGGTCTCCTATCTTCCTAAACACCAGGGTGCTGTTGGCTGTTCACTTTGTTCCTTAGTAGATTGGGTAGGTGTTTCACCCAGGTGCAGAGGGAAGTTGACTCTGCTCCTACCTATCTCGCTGCCATGTTCCCCTCAGATTATACATTCTTTTAAAGTACACATTGAACACTGTCCAAGACAGACCATATGGTAGGATACAAAACAAATTTCAATAAATTTAAGAAGACTGAAATCATATCAAACATCTACTCAGACCACAATAGTAGAAAACTAAAAATCAAGGGTCTAGTCAAGGAACATGTATAAAGGACCCATGGACATGGACAACAGGGTGGGGATTGACTGTGGGACTGGGAGGGTAGACTAGTGTTAGAGGAGAACAATGGTGAAAAATTGGGACAACGGTAATAGAAAACTAAAATAAAATTTTATTATCTAAAGAGAAAAAACTAAAAAACATATAAACATATGTAGGCTAAATAGCATGTTACTAAACCATGAATGGGTTAATAATGAAATCAAGGAGGAATCAAAAGATATCTTGAGGCAAAATTGAAAATACAATCCAAAAAGTTATGGGGCCTAGCAAAATCAGTCCTAAGAGAAAAATTCATGTCAGTACAGGTCTACCTGAAGAAACAAGAAAAATTTCAAATAAATAATGTAACCTTATATCTAACAGAACTAGAAAAAGAACAAGAAATGAATCCCAAAGTGAGTAGAAATCAGGAAATAATAACTGAATAAAAATAAATAAATATTAATAAAAAGAAAAAGAAAATAAATAAAAAATGCTTAAAGTAAAAAAAGAAATAATAAAGATCAGAGTAAAAATAAACAAAATAGAATCTTAAAAAAAAATACAAAAGTTTCACCAGGAGCTGGTTCTTTGGAAAGATAAATAAATGGATAAACCTATAATCAGACTCATCAAAAAACAAAAGTGAGAGAGAGAGAACGGGGGGACCAAAATATATAACAAATGAAAGGAAAGGTAACAACTGACATGATAGAAATAAAAAGAATTACAACAAAATACTATAAACAATCCTATGGCAACAAATTGAATTGTCTGGATGAAACAGATAAATTCCTACAAACATACAATCTTCCAAAATTGAATCAAGAAAAAACAAAAAAAGCTGAATAGACTGATTATAAGAAACAAAATCATAGCTATAATAAAAAAAAAACTCCCAACAAAGAAAAGTTCTAGACCAGATGGTTTCACAGGTGAATATTACCAAACACTCAAAGAGCACCTCTCCTTCTCAAACTATTCCGAAAAGCTCAGAAGGGAATATTCCCAAGGCCATTTTATAAAGGCAGCATTATCCTAATTCCAAAACCAGATATGGACACTACTAAGAAAAAAAAATTATAGATCAATATCCCTGATGATCATAGATGCTAAAATGCTCAACAAAATATTAGCAAACTGAATTCAGCAATGCATCAAAAAGATCAAAAACCATAATCAAAAAGGATTTATTCCTGGGATGCAAGTTTGGTGCAATATCCATGAGTCAATTGATGTGATACAGCACATACAAAATTAAAGGACAAAAATCATATCAATAGTTATAGAAAATCATTTGACAAAACCCAGCAGCTATTTATGATAAAAACTGTCCACAAGTGGGAATACAGGGAACATACTTCAACATAATAAAAGCTATATGTCAAACCCATAACTAACATTGTATTTAATGGGGAAAAAACTAAAAGTGTTTCCATTAAAAGAATGAACTACACAGCATGTTCACTTTCTCAGACCACTGGAAGTCCTGGCCACAGAAATCAGATGAGTAGAAGAAATAAAAGCCATCCAAATTGGAAAGCAAGAGGTAAAATTGTCATTATTCACAGATGACATGAAACTTTATATAGAGAATCCTAAAGATTCCACCAAAACACTAGAATCGATAGATGAATTTAGTAATGCAGTATGATAAAACACAAATATTCAGATACTATTTGCATTTTATTTTATTTTAAGTATATTTTATTGATTAAGCTATAACATTTTTTTCCATTTTTTTCTTCCCTTTATCCCTGCTCCACCCTGCACCACCCCCTGCCTTCCAGCATTCCCCCCCACTGAGTTCATGTCCATAGGTTGTACATATAAGTTCTTTGACTTCTCTGTTTCCTATACTATTCTTAATCTCCCTCTGTCTGTTTTATGCCTATCAATTATACTTCTTATTCTTTGTACCCCCCATTCATCCCCTCCCCCACCCCACTGAAAACCTGCCATGTGATCTCCATTTCTGCTCCTGTTCCTATTCTAGTTGTTTGCTTAGTTTTTGTTTCTGTTTTTAGGTTCAGTTGTTGATAGTTATGAGTTTGTTGTCATTTTATTGTTCACAGTTTTTGATCTTCTTCTATTTCCTAGACAATAAACTATCAAAGAGGGAAACTAAGAAAACAATTACATTCACAATTCTGTCAAAAAAGAAAAAATATCTAGCAATGAATTTTAGAAAGGAGGTAAAAGACTTATACTCAGAAAGTTATAGGATTTGAAGATTGAAATTAAATAAGATACAAATAAATGGAAGCATATATCAGGTACTTGCATAGAAAGAATAAATATCATTATAATGTATATATAGCCTAAAGCAGTCTTTAGATTCAACATAATTTCTATCAAAATACCAATGATGTATATGACAGAACTAGAATAAGTAACCCCAAAATTTATGTGGAACCACAAAAGACTTCAAATAGCTACAGCAAACTTGAGAAAGAAGAACAAAGTGGAAGTATCATGCCACCTGATATCAAACTATACCACAAGGCTAGTAATCAAAATAGCATGATAATGTCATAAAATAGCCATATAGATCAATGCAATAGAATGCAGGGTCCTGGAATAAACCTACACCTCTATGGTTAATTAATACATAGTTTACAAAGGAAGCAAGAACATACAGGGGTAAAAGCAGTCTATTTGATAAATGGTTTTGAGAAAATTGGACAAATACATGCAAAAAAAATGAAACCAGACCACTTTCTTACACCATATACAAGAGAAACCTCAAAATGAATTATAGACTTAAATGTAAGAATCAAAACCATAAAACTCCTAGAAGAAAACACAGTAAAATCTGTGACCTTTCTTTTAGCTTTTCTGATACATCTGATCAGGCAAGGAAAACAAAATAAATAGAAACAAATGGAACTATATCAAACTAAAAAGGTTTTGCCCAGCAAAGGAAATCATCAACAAAATGGGGAATAAAACACTACTGAATGGGGGGAAGATATTTGCCCATGATACATCCAATAAAGTGTTAATATAAAAAACTTAGGTTAACTCATACAACTCAACGCCAAAAAAAAAAAAACCAATCAATTAAATATGAGCAGAGAACCTGAATAAACACTTCTCCAAAAAAGATGTACAGATGGCCAATAGATATATGAAAAGATGCTCAACATCACTGCAAATTAAAATCACAATGAGATATTTCCTCACACCTGTAAAAATGGCTATCACTTTTTTTACCCTCACCTGAGGACATGCTTATTGATTTTTAAAAATTTTTATTATTATTCAATTACAGTTGTATGCCTTTTCTCCCTATCCCTCCACCCCACCCCAGCTGAACCCACCTCCCTCCCCGACCTCCACCCTCCCCATTGATTTTGTCCATGTGTCCTTTATAGTAGTTCCTGTAATCCCCTCTTCTCACTGTCACCACCCCACTCCCCCCTGGCTATTGTTAGATTGTTCTTAACTTCAATGTCTCTGGTTATATTTTGTTTGCTTTTTTCTTCTATGGAACTGGAGAGCATTATGCTAAGTGAAATATGCTTATTGATTTTAGAGACAGGGAAAGGGAGAGAGAGATGAAGAAAAACACTGATGTGAGAGATAAACACCAATCAGCGGCCTCTCATGTGCCTTGACCAGTGACCAAACTGGCAATTCAGGAATGTACCCTGACTGGAATTGAACCTACAACTTTTCTTTTTATGGGACTATGCTCCAACCAAGTCACACCAGCCATGGCAGAATGGCTACATTAATAAATCAATAAACAAGTGTTGCTGAGGATGTAGAGAAAAAGGAACTCTCATGTACTGTTGGTGGGAATGCAGACTATGAAGCCACTATGAAAAATAGTGTGGAGGTCCCTTAAAACATTTAAAATGGAACTGCCTTATTACCCAGTTATTCCACTTCTGGGTACATATCCAAAGAAATCCAAAAACACTAATGTGATAGAACATATGTATCCCCCCATGTTCAATGCAGCATTATTTACCATACCCAAAATATGGAAGCAACCCAAGTGCCCATCAATAGATGACTGGCTAAAGAAGTAGTGGTGTATATATACAATGGAATATTATTGGATCATTAATAAAATAATGAAATCTTACCATTTGTCACAGCATGGTTGGACCTAAAGGGTATTATGCTAAATATAATAAATCAGTCAGAAAAATACAAATATCATATTATCTCACTTACATATTAATCTAAAGAACAAAATAAATAAACAAAACAGAAACAGACTCACAGATACAGAGAACAAAATATTTGTTACCAGAAGGGATGTGGGGTAGAAGATTGGTTAAAAAAGGTAAAGAGATTAAGAAGTACAAATTGGTAGTTTCAATATAGTCACAGGGATGTAAATTACAGCATAGGGAATTTAGTAAATAACTATGCATAGTGCCAGGTGGGTACAGGAAATATTGGCAGGAACAATTTTTAAATTATAAAATTGCCTAACCACTGTGTTGTACACTTGAAACTAAAGAAAAAAAATTTTATTAATAAAGATGATACCATACAGGGTCTATATGTAGGTCCCATAACTTAGTATTTCATTTGTATCAATAAAACCCAAATAACTTCAGAATAAATTTTGATTTACTGTCAGTAAAGTGGTGAGAGTCAGTTCCATTATGGGCAACGGACCCATAAGTCATGCAGTGGTTATTGAATACTCTACTTGAGAAGACATGTGCTTGACTCTCAGCTTAAGTTTGTTTGCTTTATAAAATAAATTATTTTAATTATTATTTTTATAACAAAGATCTTTCCATGCCACACCCAAAAGCTAAATCTTCATAATATATATTACTGTTAGTGATTAATTTGTCTTACATTGCTACATAACTGAAATGAATATTGAAATGAATTTTTATATTTATTATGTATAATTAATATGTATGTAATTAATTATTACAAATTAAAATAATTAAGACATCTTTTGTTAAATGAATTTGGATTTGGATTTTTACTATAAAAATGTCAACTTCAATTTCTTTTAATGCTTTTTTTTTAAACTCATTATATATTTTTACAAGCAGCTATTACACATACATGCCATTCCACATTGTCATCTTCTTTCCCAAGAGTTAGCAATTTGGTGAGTGGATCTCCAGCCAGGACAGTGTCACTCTCAGGAGATGAGTGTCCGGGCTGTACCACAAGCACACTTCTTTGTGTTGGAGGGTAGGACTGTTTAAAAGTCCGGTTGACAATCTGGTGGTCAACGGTCATGAAGGGTTTTACTTGCTGTCTCTGGACTTTCTGTACCTGAGTCCTCCCAGGAGTTTCCAGGTATTGGGGGACCTAAAAATAGAAACCAAAAAATTGCAAAGTGTAGCATCATATTGTATTTCAAAATTCCATTTTCAACAATTGAATTATGACAATAATCACTATAACATATAGTTGCTCTCAAATTTATGGTCTAAAGTTTACTAAAATATATTAAGTGCTGACCATGTTTTTAACCATATAACCTTCAAAATTACATGCAACTGAAACAAAGTTTTGAATAAATTTATAAGTAGTGATACTTTTTTCAGGATCTAAAAAGGAAAAGCTGAAATAATACAAGGAAAGTTATAGCCGATTCATTATTTTTAGTAATTTTTATATCCTTTTATATTTGAAATCTAAATATTGTATGGGGTATAATCACAACTATCTTTTAGTTAAACATTTAAAAATTATCCAGGAGGGAACAGAAAGAATATATACATATATTCTATCTGGAAAAAGTCCAATCATTGTTAATATAATGAGAATGGTTTGCACAACATTGGTGAAACCTGGAAACCAGGAAGAGTGGTCAGGGATGCACATGCATGAACAATTACAACTTCACTGTACTAATCATTGGGGGGCTGTACATGCTGTTGAGTGAGCATGTGTACAGTGTGGCCATTGCATTCAAAATGACTGAGTGAGCAGAACAACAAATCTGCACCAAATTTTGTGTTAAGCTTGAACATTCCTCCATGGAAACTATTTGGATGATTCAGGAGGCCTCAGCTATGGGCAGCTGGTGATTGGCAGCTTCATCACAACAATGTGCCTGCTCATGCATCATGTCTTGTGCAGAGTTTTTTGGTGGAACATCAAGTCATCCAGTTGACTCAGGCACCCTACAGCCCAGATTTGGTGTTCTGCGACTTCTGGGTTTTCCCAAAAATAAAGCTAAAAAGCTATTTCCCTTTGAAAGGGAAGAGCTTTCAGAGCATTGATGAAATTCAGGAAAATATGACAGGGCAGCTGATGGCGATTGGGAGAACTGTATGAGGTCCCAAGGTGCCTTCTTTGAAGAGAACTGAGGCATCATTGTCCTATGTACGTTGTTTCTTATATCTTGTATCTTCTTTAATAGATGTCTCTATTTTTCCATATCACATGGTGGGATAGCTTCTACACAGACCTCGTATATATACTAAGTATTACACGTGATTCTTTATGAGTGATGAAAATCTAAGTGATTGTTTTCACTTTTCTACATTTTCCAAAGTTTCTATATTAAGCTTATTTTAATATTTTAATAATCTTATTGCTAAAACCTTCTATATTCCTTTTTATTTTTTGTTATAATTATTAAAGTACCATTAACCCCCCCCTTATAACCTCCTCTGCCACACAATCACCACATTGTTGTACATGTCCATGAGTCCTTTTTCCTTTTCACTTGATCCCTTCCCCCACAACCCCCACCAAGAGCTATCAGCCTCTTCTCTGGGTCTGTCTCTATTTTGCTTGCTAGTTTAGTTTGTTCATAAGATTCCACCTATTAGTGAAATCATATAACAACAACACTTTGGCAGAGTCATTATGAATGACAAAAAAATCATTCAGAAAAAAATGTAACTAACTAAACAACTGTCTGATATTTTGAAACTCCTTTTTCAAAACATAGACTTAAAATTCTAGGAATCTTCAGTCTAGCTATCATAGTTAATGATATACCATTATTTATGTGAAGACAATTATAAGCATTTTCAAGCTTTCCCTTTAAAAGCATCTGAAAGTATTATTGTCTGCCACTACCATTTATTTTAACTATGCTGTGATGTGAATACATTTTCCTCAAGTGACCTATATATAAACCTATTTAATATTTTTCTCATGTTAAACAATAGTAAAGACTGCTGAACAGTGCTTTTTTTTTTTATTTCCACTACATAAACTACTCCTTAAAGCCCTTAACATGCATTAGCCCAGATAAATGGCATTTCCAAAGTATTTTGCACTTAAATTAGCTGGTTTGGGACACAATATTGTAGTAGTTACTTTAATTCTGTTATGCTGACAGTTTTATTATTATTTTAATTTTACTAGCATAAAATAATTTTCAGTCATATAAAAAAGATTAATATTGGTAATAAATATTATACATATTACTAATTATAGTGCTATAAACTTTAAAGTTGTGAAATAGCATTGCATTAAAACACCATGGGTGTTTTTAGGATAGCTGTTTCAATTACCCTAAATTTTAAATTAATTCATCTTAATCTGTATACATTTAAAAATATACATTATAAATACTTTTCATATTCACACATCTGTATTATTTATGCAATGTAAATGAATACAAAAAGATATGTTTTATCCACAAATGGCAAGTATCTCTTATAAGAAAAGTATGTTGAATCAGAATTTATAACATTAGCTAATTCATTTTTCACTATTCATCCACCAACTGTAAAAGCCTTCATTAGAGTACTTGTATTTTGTGTTATATCAAGAGTACAAGAGAAGTCATAGATATGATCCCAGGGTCCAAGAAGTTTTCCATCTATGGCAGTATTAATATCAACTATAGCAAAAGCAACAATAATGATAAAAATATGCAACAGGTATAAGGCACTGTGCTGAACAATTTACCCACATTACTTTATTTTATCCTTGTTACAACCTTAGGAGACAGGTATCACTAGTATCTCCATTGCAGCATATAGATGAATCCAATGAGACTTAGAGGTTAAGTGCCATGCCAGTTATTACTTAAGTAAGGGATGAATCCAGAATACAGAGCCTGCCTTCCTAAACATTACACATATTGGCTCAGTGATGTATACAACAAATTAAAAATTCCACAAAAACAATAGTTTAAAAATAATTGGAAGAGAAAATGGTTATAAATCAGGTGTTGGAAGGAGACGGTCCTATGCATTGGAGAAAAAGGGAAGGGAATCTCAAATGCAAAAGATTAAAATGAGGACATCTTATTTTAACAAAAATAAGTGTCAACAATATAAATAAAGTTAAAAGGAAAGAGAAGATAGCAGCAAAGTAGGTAGGTGAGAAACCCACTTGCTCATGCACCCCCCTGGGACACTTAGCTGATCTAAATAAATGGAGGCATATACAATGTTTATGGATTGGAAGAATTAACATCATTAAAATGTCCATACTACCCAAAGCAATTTATAGATTCCATGCAATTCCTATTAAAAATACCAATGACATATTTCAGAGATATAGAACAAACATGTCAAAAATTTATATGGAAAAAAAGAAGACCCCAAATAAACTCAGCAATTTTGAGAAAGAAGAAGAAAGTAGGAGGGATCACAATACCTTATATCAAACTATATTACAAGGCCTCTGTAATCAAAATAGTCTAGTACTGGTATAAGAACAGACACATAGAAAAATGGGACAGAAGAGCCAAGAAATAAACCCATGTCTCTAGGGTCACTTAATATTTGACAAAGGTGGCAGGAGCATAAAATGGAGTAAAAACAGCCTCTTCAACAAATGATGTTGGGAGATCTGGACAGCTACATGCAAAAAAAAATGAAATTCAACAACTAACTTGCACTATACACAAAAATAAACTCAAGATGAATAAAAGACTTAAATATAAGTCATGGCACCATAAAAGTCCTAGAGGAGAACACAGGCAGGAAAATCTAAGATATTCCTCCACACAGCAACATTTTCACTGATATGGCCCATAGAACAAAGGACATAAAGGAAAGAATAAAGAAATGGGACTCCATCAATTAAAAAACTTCTGCACAGCTAAAGAAAACATCAGCAAAATAAAAAGGGAATGAAACATATGGGAAAATGTATTTGCCAATGACACCTTGGACAAGGGTTTGATCTCCAAAACATATAAAGAATTCACATGACTCCATACCAGAAAGACAAATAATGCAATTAAATAATGGGCAAAGGGCCCTGGCTGGTGCAGCTCAACGGAATGAGTACCTGCCTGTGAACCAAAGGGTGGCCTGTTCAATTCCCTGTCAGGGCACATGTCTGAGTTGTTGGCCAGGTCCCCAGTAGGGGGCACACAAGAAGCAAACACACATTGAAGTTTCTCTCCCTTTCTTTCTCCCCCTTCCCTTCTTTATAAAAATAAATAAATAAAATCATTTTTAGAAAATTGGCAAAGGACCGGAACAGACAATTCTTCAAGAAGGGCACACAGAGTGCCCATAGATGAATGAGAGGATGCTCAGCATCACTAGCCATCAGAGAGATGCAAATTAAAACCCAATGAGATACCACTTCACGCCAGTCAGAATGGCCATTATAAACAAATTAACAAACACCAAGTGCTGGCAAGGTGGTGGAGAAAAGGGAACCCTAGTACACTGTTGGTGGGAATGCAGACTGGTACAGCCACTCTGGAAAACAGTATGGAATTTCCTCAAAAAGCTAAAAATGGAGCTGCCTTTTGACCCAGCAATTCCACTGCTGGGATTATACCCTAAGAATCTTGAAACACCAATTCAAAAAAACATATGCACCACTCTGTTCATAGCATGTTATTTACAATAGCCAAGTGGTGGAAACAGCCTGAGTGCCCATCAGTAAATGAGTGGATCAAAAAACTGTGGTACATTTACACAGTGGAATACTACACAGCAGAAAGAAAGAAGCATAGATGCAAATGTACAGCATTATGCTAAGTGAAATAAGCCAGGTGGTGAAAGACAAATACCATATGATCTGACCTATAAGTGGAACCTAATGGACAAAACAAACAAATGAGCAAAATAAAATAAGAGACATGGAAATAAAAAGCAAGTAATCACTCAGAGGGGAGGGGGAGAGATATAACAGGAAAAGAAGGGGAAGGGTCATCAAGGAACATGTATAAAGGACCCATGGACAGACACTGGTGGGTGGGTAGAGGATTAAATATGGAAGATGGGGATGGGTAGGGAAGGGGTTAGTAATGGAGGGAAAATGGGGACAACTGTAATTGAACAACAATAACAAAAGTTTAAAAAACATTATCTAATTGAGTTTGGCTAACAAAATATAAAAGAAAGAAAGACAAAAAGTTGGGAGATAGTTGCAGAGTTAGTCATGAAAAGGAAGTAACACAAATACCTTCTTTTCTGAAATGAAGACTACTATCACCTCTTTAGATCACTCTATAAAGAGACAGACTAAAATATAAGAAGAAACCAACTCTAATTCTACCTAAATTATTGGTTATTTATAGGGAATTCCAAATGTTTGGCAGGCAAAAGAGAAGAGTGTCTTGGACCCAACCTTTGTAGCACCTGCAAACTAAGCAAAAAGAGTTTAAAAGCTTAGTGAAGAAGGGAAAGAATCAATGGAATGTGATTAAACTACTCCCCAGAAAAATCACTGTTCTTTTCCAATCATGGACTGATATCAGAAAAATGAGACAACTAGGTGTAAATATCAGTTAAAATCATACACAGCCAATTCTAAAATACTTTTAAATTGCCTGAGATCTAAAGATGCATTCATAAAATTAGCCATTGCATTTGTTTTACTGAAGGACCTAGTTTTTGGTTGGATGAAGTAAATGAAATTATAGGCTGCTCTCGTTCATTTACTCACTTATGTAAGAAATATGTATTGAGCGCCCAGAATGTGTGCAGAGTGATACACTTAAAATCGAAAGGAGATAACTGCAGTGTCTGCTTTCAAAGAACTTGCAGTCTAGTCATAGTCTAGACAGGGAAGAAACGTATGTGATTTCCGAGAGCAAGCACTGTGTTTATCTTGCTGGCTGCTATACTGCCATTATTTCCTATGCATACCCCAGATAATGGTACAGAGTATGCTTTTTAAAATATGTATCTAAGCCCTGTTCAAGTGGCTCAGTTGGTTACAGCATTGTCAAGATATGCCAAGTTTGCAAGTTCAATCCCCCTGCATTCAGGGCACATACAAGAATCAACCAATGAATGCATAAATAAGTGGAACAACAAATTCTCTCTCTCTCTCTCTCTCTCTCTCTCCATGGCTCCTCTCCTGTCCCATCTCTATAAAATCAATACATAAACATTTTTTTAAAAATATGTGTCTGTATGTATTCAATGAGTGATTGAATGAATGAATCACCAAAGTACAGACTGACGATAGTTACCACAAAGTGCTCTGGGAATCCACAATAGGAACAGATGAACTGTAATCAGAATATCAGTCTTAACCTAAAAGACTGAAGCAGCTATAGATTATTTGGTTCATTAAAATGTCAGAGTTTAAGACAATGAATATCATACTTCCAGAACTCTGAATCATGTCTCAACATTATTGCTGTGCTACTGGAAACTAAATATAGTCATGGTCAGTTGAAGTTCAAGATTTTTTCTATGTGCAGAATCTGTTTTATTTCACTTAAAATAATTTATTTTTAGTCTCCCTATTTTCTGAAACATGTAAATAAATAAGAATGGTGAATGTGGTGAGAGTTATTTGTACCAGAAAATGTGGGTGGAAACTTAATTTGTAATTGCATATACAATTGACCCATGAGCATCCTGTCAGCCAAGGAAAAAGAATTTTTTTTTTAATTATTAGGTTAGAACTTGTGAAATTGCAGATATTTCACCATTTTTGATCCACAGAATGTCAGTTCCATCTGATTCAATCTAATATATATCTTACTGATGAATTTATTATACCAGTTCTAAGGAGAGAAAAATCTTTTTAAGAATAGTATTAGAATTTATAAACCAGGTTTTTTGATGTTTTCAATGATATAGGACCAAAATTTCAACAGCAAGTTTTACAAATATGCAAAGGCATTCTTCATATGCCCAAATTTTTAAATATAAAAGTATACATTCATTGTCATAAGTTAGGTGATCTAGGAAATGTACTCTGACTTTAAAAGTAGGTGCTGTGAGAACCTGAGCCACAGAGGGTGAGGAAAGAAAGATTATGCAGGCGAAAGCAAGGGTGGTTTAGTCATGAAGGGGATAATCTAGGCCATACACTATAACATCCATTATATTTACTCTTGATCAAAGGCCCAAAGAATAATGTAAGTCAGCTCAAGTAAAAAGTCCAAATACATAATTTGGTTCTAATCTGACTGATCTTTTGATAGTACTTACACAGGCAGAGACAGCAGTATTTTCCAAGCCAAATTATCATGCAGACTCTGTATTTGGATATACAAACCCAAAAGATCATCTCGTTAGATCATTACCTCACTATCAATTGTCTCAAACTAGACTTTAGATAGAATTACATTTTTTTTTTACTTAAAGATCCATTATTTTAAGTTACAAAAGTAAAAAAACTGAGCTTAAAAAGTTTAACTTTTTAGGCCCTGGCTGGTGTGGCTCAGTAGATTCAGTGCCAGTGTGCAAACTGAAAAATCCCAGATTCAATTCCCAGGTAGAGTACAGGCTTGGGTTGTGGGCCAGATACCCAGGTGGGGGTGAGTGAGAGGCAACTGATCAATGTTTCTCTTGCATATCTATGTGTCTCTCCGTCTCTTCCTCTTTCTCTAAAAATAAGTTTAAAAAATCCCTTTTATTGTTTTAATTGATTAAATAATTTTATTGATTATGCTATTATGTTTCTCACATTACCCCCCCCCCACCTTTATTCCCCAATGCTCTCTACCCTCCCTCTCACCTGCAATTCCCATCCCCTTAGTTCATGTCCATGGGTCATACATATAAGTTCTTTGGCTTCTGCATTTCCTATACTATGCTTAACTTCCCCCTGTCTATTTTGTACCAACTATTTATGGTTCTTTTTTAAAAATTTTTATTGTTATTCATCTAGAGATGTCTGCATTTTCTCCCCATCCTCCAACCCACCCCAGCCAAACACACCTCCCTCATCCACCTCCACCTTCCCCCTTGATTTTGTCCATGTGTCCTTCATAGTAGTTCCTGTAAACCCCTCACCCCACTATCTCCTCCCCACTCCCCTCTTCAATGTCTCTGGTTATATTTGTTTCCTTTTTTCTTCTATTTATTATGTTCCAGTTAAAGGTGAGATCATATGGCATTTGTCCCTCACCACCTGGCTTATTTCACTTAGCATAATGCTCTCCAGTTCCATCCATGCCATTGCAAAGGTACAAGCTACTTGTTTCTCCCTGCTGTGTAGAATTCCATTGTGTAAACGTACCATAATTTTTGGATCCACTCATTTGCTGATGGGCACTTAGGTTGCTTCCAGTACTTGGCTATTGTAAATTGTGCTGCTATGAACATTGGGGTGCACAGGTTCTTTTGGATTTGTGTTTCAGGGTTTGTAGGGTATAATCCCAGCAGTGGAATTGCTGGGTCAAAGGGCAGTTCCATTTTTAGTTTTCTGAGGAAATTCCATACTGTTTTCCACAGTGGCCTCACCAGTCTGCATTCCCACCAACAGTGCACTAGGGTTCCCTTTTCTCCACATCCTCTCCAACATGTGTTTGTGGATTTGTTTATGTTGGCCACTCTGACTGGTGTGAGATGGTACCTCATTGTGGTTTTAATTTGCATCTCTCTGATGGCTTGTGATGCTGAGCATCTTTCCATATGTCTCTGGGCCCTCTGGATGTCTTCCTTAGAGAAGTGTTTGTTCAAGTCCTTTGCCCATTTTTTAATTCGGTTATTTGTCTTCCTGGAGTGGAGTTGTGTGAGATCATTATATATTTTGGAGATCAGGCCCTTGTCTGAGGTATCATTGGCAAATATGTTTTCCCATACTGTTGGTTCTCTTTGTATTTTAATGCCATTTTCTTTAGCCATGCAGAAGCTTTTCATTTTGATCAGGTACCATATGTTCATTCTTTCCTTTATGTCGCATGCACTAGGGGACGTATCTGTGAGGATGTTGCTGCATGGAATGCCTGAGATTTTCCTGCCAATGTTTTCCTCGAGGACTTTTATGCTGTTACAACTTATATTGAAGTCTTTTATACATCTTGAGTTTATTTTTGTGTATGGTGTAAGTTGGTGATCAAGTTTCATTTTTCTGCATGTAGCTGTCCAGATCTCCCAACACCATCTGTTGAAGAGGCTGTTTTTGCTCCATTTTATGCTCCTGCCTCCTTTGTCAAATATTAATTGACCGTATAGACTTGAGTTTATTTCTGGGCTCTCTGTTCTGTTCCAGTAGTCCATGTGCCTGTTTTTATGCCAGTACCAGGCTGTTTTGATTACAGTGGCCTTGTAATACAGTTTGATATCAGGTATTGTGATCCCTCCTGCTTTGTTCTTCTTTCTCAAAATTGCTGCAGCCATTCGGGGTCGTTTATGATTCCATATGAATTTCTGAAATGTTTGTTCTATATCTGTGAAATATGTCATGGGTACTCTAATAGGGATTGCATTGAATCTATAAATCGCTTTGGGTAGTATGGCCATTTTGATGATGTTAATTCTTCCAATCCATGAGCATGGTACATGCTTCCATTTGTTTGTGTCTTCCTTAATTTCTTTCTTCAGTGTTGTGTAGTTTTCTGAGTACAGGTCTTTTACCTCCTTGGTTAGGTTTATTCCTAGGTACTTTATTTTTCTTGTTGCTATATCGAATGGGATTTTGTTCCTGATTTCTGTTTCTTACATTTCATTGTTGGTGTACAAAAATGCCTTTGATTTCTGAGTATTGACTTTGTATCCAGCTGTTTTGCCAGATTCATTTATTAGGTTCAATAGTTTTCTGGTAGAGTCTATAGGAATTTCCATGTACACTATCATGTCATATGTAGACAGTGACAGTTTCAATTCCTCCTTTCCAATTTGGATGCCTTTTATTTCTTTTTCTTGTCTGATTGCTGTGGCTAGGACTTCCAGTACTGTGTTGAATACGAGTGTTGAGAGAGGGCATCCTTGTCTTGTTCCTGATCTTAGATGGAAGGCTCTAAGTTTTTGTCCATTGAGTATGATGTTGGCTGTAGGTCTCTCATATATGGCCTTTATTAAGTTGAGGACTGCTCCCTCTATTCCCACTTTGCTGAGTGTTTTTTATCAGAAATGGGTGCTGTACCTTATCAAATGCTTTTTCTGTATCTATCAATACAATCATGTGGTATTTGTATTTGCTTTTCTTTATGTGGTGTATTATTTTTATTGATTTGTGAATATTGTACCATCCTTACATCCCTGGGATGAATCCCACTTGATCATGATGTATGATCTTTTTAATGTATTGCTGAATGTAGTTTGCCAATATTTTATTGAGAATTTCAGCATCTATGTTCATCAGCGATATTGGCCTGAAGTTTTCTTTCTTTGTTATGTCTTTATCTGGTTTTGGGATTAGGTTGATGCTGGCTTCATAAAACGAGTTTGGGAGTCTTCCATCTTGTTGAATTTTTTGAAATATCTGTGGAGGATGGGGGTTAGCTGTACCTTAAATGATCTGTAGAATTCTCCTGTGAAACCGTCTAGTCCAGGGCTTTTGTGTGTCGGAAGATTTTCGATTACCATTTCAATTTCATCAGGTGGTATTGGTCTGTTCCAGCTTTGTGCTTCTTCTTCAGTTAGTTTTGGAAGGGTGTAGTTTTCTAGAAATTTGTCCATTTCATTTAGGTTTTCACATTTCTTGGCATATAGTTCTTTCTGGTAATTTCTTACAGTCCTTTATATTTCAGTGGTATCATCTGTAGTCTCTCCTATTTCATTTCTGATTGTGTTTATTTGGGTCTTCTCTCTTTTTTTCTTGATGAGCCTGCTTAAGGGCTTGTTGATTTTTTTTATCTTTTCAATGAACATCTCCTGGATTTGTTGACCCTTACAGTTGTGCTTTTAGTTTCTATGTCATTTAACTCTGCCCTGATCTTGGTTATTTCCTTCCTTCTACTTGCTCTGGGTTGTCTTTGTTGTTGTTCCTTGAGTTCTTGTAGGTATAGGGTTAGGTTCTTTATTTGAGCTCTTTCTATTGTTTTTGGTAGGCATTTATTGGTATAAACTAGCCTCTCAGGACTGCTTTGCTCTGTCCCATAGGTTTTGGATTCTTGTGAGTTCATTTTTGTTTGTTTCCAGAAACTTTTTCATTTCTTCTTTAATCTCATTTTCACCCATTCATTGTTTAATAGCATGCTATTCAATCTCCGTGTTTTTTGAGTGTTTTGGGGTTTTTTCCTTGAGATTTGTTTCTAGTTTCAGTCCCTTATGGTCCAAGAAAATGCTTCATATGATTTCGATTTTCTTGAATTTTTCGAGGCTTGTTTTGTGTCCTATCATGTGGTCTATCTTTGAAAATGTTCCATGTGCATTTCAAAAGAATGTGTATTTTACTTCCTTGGGATGAAAGGCTCTATATATATCAGTTAAGTCCATTTCATCCAAGGCCTTGTTCAATGCCACAATATCTTTGTTGATATTTTGTTTGGAAGATCTGTCCTTCTTTGACGATGGGGTATTAAAATCCCCTACTATAATTGTGTTGCTGTCAATATCTTTCTTGAAGTCCTCCAAGATTGTCTTTATGAATTTGGGTGCTCTTATGTTGGGAGCATATATATTTACAATGTTTATGTCTTCTTCGTGGATTCTTCCTTTGAGTATTATGAAGTGACCTTCTGGGTCTCTCTTTATGGCCCTTCTTTGGAAGTCTATTTTGTCTGATATGAGTATTGCTACCCCTGCTTTTTTTCCCTGTCTATTTGCTTGGAATATTTGTTTCCAGCCCTTCACTTTTAGTCTGTGTATGTCTTTTGTCCTGAGATGGGTATCTTGCAGGCAGCATATGTGTGGGTCATGCTTTCTTATCCATTCAGCTATTCCATGTCTTTTGATTGGAGCATTTAATCCATTTACATTTAAGATTATTATTGATAGGTACTTATTCATTGCTGATATTTTGTACCTGTGTTCTTCTCTCTCTCTCTCTTTTCCTTCCTTTCCTTACAGCAGACCCTTTAGCATCTCTTGCAGAGCTGATTTGGTGGAGCTATATTCTTTTAGACTTCTTTTGTCTGGGAAACTCCTTATTTGGCCTTCTATCTTGATTGAGAGCCATGCTGGGTAAAGTAGTCTTGGTTGCAGGCCTCTGGTTCTCATTACTTGGAATATTTTTTGCCATTCTCTTCTGGCTTGGAGCATTTCCACTGAGAAATCAGTTTGTAACCTTATTGGGTCTCCCTTGCATGTTACTTCCTGTTTCTCTCTTGCTGCCTTTAAGATTCTTTCTTTGTCTTGGAATTTTGCCATTTGAATTATGATGTGTCTTGCAGTGGGCCTCTTTGGGTTCCTCTTGCTTGGGACTCCTTCTGATTCCTGGATTTGTGCGACTTTTTCTCTCATCAAATTAGGGTAATTTTCCATCATAACTTTTTCAGATATGTTTTCTATCCCTTGCTCTTCCTCTTCTCCTTCTGGTATCCCTATTATGCAGATACTATTACGTTTCATGTTGTCCTGCATTTCCCTTAACCCCTCTTCATTCTTTCTGAGCCTCTTTTCCTTTTCTTGCTCATTCTGGGTGTTTTTTTCTACCTTGTCCTCCAGTTTGCTGACCTGATCCTCTGCTTTGAGCCTGCTTTTGATTCCTTCTACTGTGTTCTTCAGTTCAGAAATTGTATTCTTCATTTCCTCTTGGCCCTTGTTGATAGTTTCTATTTCCTTTTTCATGTTGATATAGTTTGCTGTGAGTTCACTGTAGTTTCCCTGTAGTTTTTGGTAATTCTGTGTGAGCTCATGAAGCTTCCTTACAACCAATTCTTTTTTTTTTCATTTTTATTTTTATTCAATTACAGTTGTCTGCATTTTCTCCCTATCCCTCCACCCCATCCCAGTTATCCCACCTCCCTCCCACACCTCTACCCTCCTCCTTGATTTTGTCCTTGTGTCCTTTATAGTAGCTCCAGTATACCCTCTCCCTACTCTCCCCCCGCACTCCCCTCTGGCTATTGTTACATTGTTCTTAATTTCAATGTCTCTGGTTATATTTTGTTTGCTTTTTTTGTTGTTGATTATGTTCCAGTTAAAGGTGAGATTTTCTTTTGAACTCATTATCTAATAGTTGACTTGCCTCTTTTTCATTTAGCATTTTTTCTGAGACTTCCTCCTTTCCTTTCATTTGGGGGTTCTTTGTCTTCCCATTGTTTGTGAGACTCTTCCTGTTAGCCTCTGCTTCTGAAGTTGCTCTGTTCCAACCCCCTGGGTTTTGTTGTGAACTTCTGTGATAGAATACCTGTGAACTTTAGTTGTACAGTCTCCTTGATCTCCCGATCTTACTGTTTTCTGGCTGCAGTTTATGTTGGCTCTGTGTATGTCTTTGGTTTTTTATTGTTTTTGGGTGTTTCTTTGGTGGGTCTTTCCCACCAGCTGGTTATCTGAGGGTCAGTCTGTCCTCCACCTCTTGTTTTCTGTTGTGCAGCTGTGGGCAGGTTGTATCAGAGCTGCTTCTTCTGTGTTTACAATGTTTTGAGGCTTTTCTCTTTCTCTTGTTCAGATGTTTCTTCTTAGTAATTATTTTACTATTTATTTGTATTTTCAGATAGGTCCTGGGTTGACTTGGTGTTACTTCCACTCCCTCCTTCACCTTCTTCTGTTCTTATCTGTTGGTGTTTCCTTTGTTGGTGGGTTTCCTCTTCCAGGAGGTATCCTGGTGTTCCCACCTTTTTTTATGGTAGGCCTCCTCCGGGCTATGGGTGTGGGCACAGAGCCTTACTTGAATTGCACTCTCCCTGGTACCTGTCTTCTTACTTCCCTCCGAGATGAGATGCAGATACTTCTGGGTCAATACACACTGTCCCCAGGGTTGCACACACTCACTGTTCATTGGGCATATTCCCAATTTGTGCCTGTGTTCTCAGCTCCCTCCGAGATAAGGTGTGGACACTCCCTGGTCCATGCGCTCAGGCCGCAGTGGGTGCACACACTCCCTGGATGGTCAGGTGGTTGGGTGGAGAGGAGACTGGAGCTGTTGCTGCAGGGGAATTACCCAAAGTGCCCCCAAGGGTCTTTTTTTTGGGGGGCGGGGAATCTTCCTGCTCAATCCTGTGGCTCCCTCTGTACAAGGAAGTGCCTGTCCTCTCACACAGCCCACTTCTCCAGCTATTCCAGGGACTGTCCGGGTCAGGGTCGCACAGGACCCAACTCTCAACTCTCCCCATCCAGCGCCCATGGTCTCGGTGGGTTTAACCACTTCGTCCTTATTCCCCTCCCTGAGAATTCAAGCAACCAGGTCTCTCATGGTGCTGTGCAGGCCTTGTTTGTCAGGGGAGGGAGCCATTAATCTGGCTCTCTCCCAGGAGTCTTGCAGCAGGCCCGGCAGTCAGGCTTGGGGCTGCAGCCGCCCTGGTCCCCATGCTGGGCCCAGGGACCTTTTGTCCTGAAGCAATCCCCTTACGTTCTGTTTTCTCAGTGTCCTCTATACTTTTTGGTCTCCTATCTTCGTAAACACTGGGGTGCTTTTGGCTGTTCGCTTTGTTCCTCAGTAGATTGGGTAGGTGTTTCAACCAGGTGCAGAGGGAAGTTGACTCTGCTCCCACCTATCCTGCTGCCATCTTCTGAAAGGCTCCACTTACTTAAGTTTCTGAATAAATGTCAGCATGTTTCAGCTAAGTATTATATAATCCAAATTTATCTGATGGATAATAATATAAAATGTGATTGTAATATATGTCCTTCAGTCCTAAACATTGAATTTGGATAATTCCAATGGTATGTCTTTAAGAAAAGACCCACACTTAAAGGACTTTAAGAGGCATGAATACTATTAATCAGTTTTCCTAATTTAATAATATTCTAGCAGTAAAAATGTTTACACTCCACAGCACTCATATTTGTATTATAAAGTCTAAGGTCCCCTTACAAATCCCTTACAATTAATCCAGCTCCATCTACTGCACTGATTTGTTTTATTTTAGTATTTCAGTAAAATTTATATATTTAAAAGAATTAGATAAACCAGCTATAACTGTGGTTTATTTAGTCTGATCTCTCCTATTTTAAAATATCTATTGCTTACCACACATTAGGATTTATGCTACTAAATTCTAAGAATAAAATTATGAACAAAACAGGCACAACCCAATCTCCAAAGATTTCATAACCTACTAAGAGAGATATATAACTCAACATATAATTACAACATTATGTAATAAGTCCTACAAAATCAAAAGTTGTCACAAAATTAAGCAGAAAGACACATAAAAATGGGAACAAATCAATCAAATGAAATTCAGTTTCTGGAAAAAAATGAAAGAAAGACAGTTTCTGCTACTAATTTCACAAATTCATTCACATAACAAATATATGTATACCTATATAACATAGCCACCTGGATTGGTAAATATAGTGAGCAAAGTGTCTCTCCTCAGGAGCTCATGGAGAGGTGAAACAGACATATTTTTAATCAAACCATCACACAAATGACTGTAAATTTTCAAGTGCTATAAGTGATAGGAAGGATAGATACACATGATTATGAGCAGGTACAAAAAAATTAGACAGAAATTAGGGATAATTTCTCTGAATAAGTAATGACAGGGCTGAATCTGGAGGATGATAAGAAGAAACTAGAGGAATAGCACAGAAAAAAACATTGTAGGGAGATGAAACAGCAGGTGCAAAAATGCTGGTGGGGGGAAGCAAGAAGAAAAAAAATACACTGAAAGGAAATAACTGGGACTACACCAGAGAGTTTAGAGTGTGTTATGAGGTTGGTGAAGCCAATAGGACCAGTGTATGAAATCCTTTAGGTGTATAAAAGTATCTTATTTTCCTTATCACAAGGAAGCAAACATAGTAGTTTGGTTAGATGAATTTTAGAGGTGTAAAATGAGAGAGTCCAGGAAACAAGGGCTACTGTACTAGGGTTAGTGTAGCTGGATTCCAGGATCATTAGAAATTAACTAAAACTGTTACCTGAGTTTCTGGCTTAAGTGAATGAATGGATAGTGATGCACTTCACAGAGAAAACTTGGTTGTTTTTTGGAGGGGGCATGGAATCATAAGTTTGGTTTTGAAGATATTCAAGAGAGTACATGAAATACACAGTTGGATATATGGGTCTGCAACTCAGAAGTAATCTCATATGTACTATCAATAAAATTTATGTGACATCTATACTTAGGTGATAACTTATGAGATTATCATTAGAGAATGTGCAGAATTCTCTGAGAAGACAGCCTAGAACTGAACAGGCTTGACTCCCAAGTTCTAATTACACATATGAAATCTATTCTGATTCTACACACTATTTTCCCTTAGGTCCCACTGATATTTTTCACACATTTTTCAAATGCTTTTTTGTTGTATGTGTTACGTTGTCAGGTAAATCCTCATTAACTAAATAATTATTAGTTTGCCTTGTTTCCAAAATTAGTTATTCATTCCTTTGATATAGATACAGCAGTATTTTCCTAGTTCAACTGCATTACAACTCTTACATTACCAGGCCTCAACCTCTTCACTGCAGTTACAAATTCCAAAAGGCTCTGAAAATCAGATTAAAAAAAAATTGGTGCACAGAAGCAAGATGGCGGCGTAGGTAGACACACTGCGCCTCCTCGCACAACCAGAACTAACAGAGATTCGAACAGCAAGGGGGACCGACACCAAGGAAATAGAAAATAAACATTCATCCAGGCCCATAGGAGGGGTGGAGATGGGCACTGGGGTGGAGAGGACTCTCTTGGCTGTGGCAGGACTGAGACTGGCGGAGTGTGGGACAAACGGTGCAGGCAGTCCAAGCACTAGCAGACCCTGCAGCCCCACATTCACACAGATAAACCGAAAGGGCCGGACTCAGAGTGGTGGAGAACGGGGCAGGCAGAGCAGCGGGTAGCACCCTGCGGCACCACATTTGCACACAGATAAACCGGACGAATGGCGGGGAGCCAAGCAGACCAAGCAACCCAGGGCTCCAGCTCTGCGGGGATGGGGGGGGAGGAAATAAAGCTTCAAACCTCTGATTGAAAACGCCCATGGGGGTTGGGGCGGCAGCAGGAGAGACTCCCAGCCTCACAGGAGAGGTTGTTGGAGAGACCCACAGGGGCCTAGAGTGTACACAGGCCCACCCACTCGGGAACCAGCACCAGAGGGACCCAGTTTGATTGTGGGTATCGGAGTGAAAGATTGAAAGCTGGAGGAGAGTGAGGCAGGCGCCATTGCTCCCTCTTGCCCCCTCCCCTACGTACAGCATCACAGCCCAGCGACCAGCATTACCCCGCCCAGGTGAACACCTAAGGCTCCGCCCCTAAAAGTAACAGAAGCGCCAAGACAAAAAAAAAAAAGGCCCAAATGACAGAACACTTCAAAGCTCCAGAAAAAATACAACTAAGTGAGGAAGAGATAGCCAGCCTATCGGATGCACAGTTCAAAACACTGGTTATCAAGATGCTCACAGAATTGGTTGAATCTGTTTGAAAACCAGATGAAAAAATGAAGCCTATGCTAAGAGAAACAAAGGAAAATGTACAGGGAACTAATAGTGATGAGAAGGAAACTGGGACTCAAATCAATGGTGTGGACCAGAAAGAAGAAAGTAACATCCAACCAGAAAAGAATGAAGAAACAAGAACTTGGAAAAATGAGGAGAGGCTTAGGAACCTCCAGGACATCTTGAAACATTCCAACATCCGAATTATAGGGGTGCCAGAAGGAGAAGAGGAAGAACAAAAAATTGAAAACTTATTTGAACAAATAATGAAGGAGAACTTCCCTAATCTGGCAATGGAAATAGACTTCTGGGAAGTCCAGGAAGCTCAGAGAGTCCCAAAGAAGCTTGACCCAAGGAGGAACACACCAAGGCACATCATAATTACATTACCCAAGATTAAACGCAAGGACCTACATCCAAGATTACTGTATCCAGCAAAGCTATCACTTAGAATGGAAGGGAAGATTAAGTGCTTTTCAGATAAGGTCAAGTTAAAGAAGTTCATCATCACCAAGCCCTTATTATATGAAATGTTAAAGGGAGTTACCTAAGAAAAAGAAGATCAAAAATAGGAACAGTAAAAATGACAGCAAACTCACAGTTATTAATGACCACACCTAAAACAAAAACAAGAGCAAACTAGGCAAACAACTAGAACAGGAACAGAACCATAGAGATGGATATCACATGAGGGTTGTCAATAGGGGAGTGGGAGGGGGAGAGGGGGGGAAAGGTACAGAGAATAAGTAGCATAGATGATAGGTGGAAAATAGGCAGGGGGAGGGTAAAAATAGTGTAGGAAATGTAGAAGCCAAAGAACTTATAAGTATGACCCATGGACATGAACAATAGGGGGGGAATGTGGGAGGGAGGGGGTGGGCAGGATGGAGTGGAGTGGGGGGGAAATGGGACAACTGTAATAGCATAATCAATAAATATATTTTTTTTAAAAATTGGTGCAATCCCTGGCTAGGTAGCTCAGTTGGGTAGAGCATCATCCCAATACACCAAGGTTGCAGTTTAATCCTTGGTCAAGGCACATAAAAGAAGCAACTAATGAATGAATAAATAAGTGGAAGAACAAATCTCTTTCTCTCAAATCAATAAATAAAAATATTTTTTAAATTATTGCATACCAAACTGGTGACAAGATGAGGTCCAAAATGAAGTAAGGCTATTTATACAGCCTTATCCCACTTAGAGTAGATATCCATATATATGCATTGCTGTAGATATATTAATGTATTTGATTTGGAATGCTGCCTTTGGAACCTCTATGGCAGTGTCAAGGAATAAACTGTATATGTACCATATTAGCTTTTTTTCACCTTTATTTTATTTTTTGTTTTAATAACATTTATACTATATCATCTGAGGTGGTAGGAAAAAAGTTTATTCTAATGTTGTTTTAGTTACTCCAGTGATCAGATGAAGCTTCAAATATTATTTTCTATGATTCAAACTTTTCTATGATTCAGATGTTTCTCATTTCTCACATATTCGTCATTGCTGTGTAGAGGAAAAAATATCTTTAAACAATAATCAAAGGCAATCTCTTTTCTAACTTACCCTCCTCCTATAGGCAATCATATTGTTTACAAAAATACATGTATAAGAATATTCATGGATGCTTTATTTGTAATAACAAAAACCTTGAATCAAAATAAATTGTGATATATTTATTGAATTATATATTACATAATAATGAAAATAATAGATTTATTTTCCAAAGAATAAGAATAAATCATATGTATGTGTATACACACATACATAAAACAATGCTTTGTTTGAAGTTCATAAAATGATGTAAGTCATTTAAGATTGTTCTGTATTACCTTTTAACATCAGAAATATTGTGGATTCTGAAGACAGCTAGACCTAGGTTTTTGAGTAATAAATTTTATAACTATTGGGTGAATGTCATGTAGAAAAGACTAAGCTATATGCTTTGCATATGTTATTTCATTTGAATCACAATACCATAAATAAAATTGAAATGGGCTTCAACAATTAGTTTTTTAAATGTCACTATAATATTTGTTTTCAAAAATTATTATGTATTCAAAACTCAAATTTAAATTGAGCACATGCTATCTCTTGATAACATTAAAAAAACTAAGGAGAAATGTCCTTTCCAATTTAACACACCAATTCAATGAATGAAAGATGTATTATTTTATTAAGAATGAGTTGTCTGAGTATAACATCATATTTTGTATTATTAGGCATATTTGTATTTAGTGCATATGGCTATACTTAAATAAGTTAGTACTACAGTTTGTATGCTTTTTAGAAGTTCCCTATACAATTAAATTGTTTCCTGTAAGTATGGAAATATATAATTAAATACTTAAGCTAGATTCAGTAAAATACCTTAAATTTCTTTTCATAAAAGATGATTATCTAACTGAATGTTAGATTATTCATATTTATTAGGAAGATTTTATAAACAAAGGACATGGTGCTTCAGAAATCAACAATTGTGTTTAAATGATGTTTTATACTTCAGAATTACTTTCGACTTAAAACAAAGCTCTCGTGTAATGCTTAAATGTATTAGTTTTCATCCTTGGTATAGTGACATTTTCATATTATTTTCATTATAAAGTTGTAAGTGTTCTTTCAAGGATGCAGAAAATAAAGATGCAACACTGACTTCTTTAAAAGGTCCTATTTCAAGTATCTTGGAGAGTCATCAATTGCACTTTTAAAAAAATTTACGTGTTGTAGAATAGAACCACAGCCATAACTAAAATATCTGGAATAAAAATCCAAAGCTTCCAACAATAATTGCATTTCTTGGATCATCCTGTTACAATTACATTATATTTCTCTTTTTAATGATCTTAATGGTTATTTCAGAGATAATATAAATAGATTATCAATATATGCAGACCTTGTAAGAGAAAGAAACTGGCCACTTAATATAGTTAAATTTATAATAAAAAAATTCATACAATTTTGTAAAATAAAAGGATCATAAATGTTTATTCCTCAAAAAATTACAAACAGTCCAAATGATTTTATACTAACTTATACTTGAGAGTTTGTTACCACCAAGGCAGTGGTACAAGAAATTTTTAAAAACCAGGACAAGAAGAAGAAGAAAGAAGAAAGAAAGAATAAAAAAGAAAGGAGAAAGAAGAAGAAAAATAAAAAGAAACAAAAAATGATAATTAAAAAATAAATGGCCATAAACACATACCTATCAATAATCACTTTAAAATGTAATTGACTTAAGTGTTCCAATCAAGAAACATAAAGTAGCTAAATAGATAAGAAAGCAAGATTATACATATATATATTGTCTATAAGAGACCCACATAAGAATGAAAGATATGCACAGACTTAAATAAAAAGGATAGAAAAAGATATTGCATACAAATGGAAATTTTAAAAAGCTAGGGTAGCAATAATTATATCTGACAAAACAGACTTTAAAACAAAAGCTATAGTAAAAGTCAAAGAAGGAAAGAACATAGTAACAAAGGGAATAATCCAACGAGAGAATAAAACCCTGGTAAACATTTATGCTCCCAACCTAGGAGAACCTAAAAATGAAAAGCAAATCTTAATGGAAATAAAGGCAGAGATGGACCATAATACAGTCATAATAGGGGATTTTAACACCTAATTAACATCAAATGATAGATCTTTGAGACAGATAATCAACAAGGAAATAGTATCCTTAGGTCAGATGGATGTAATTGATATCTTCAGAGCATTTCACCCCAAAACAGCAGACTATACATTCTTTTCAAGTGCACATTGAATAATTTGTAGGACAGACCATATGGTAGGACACAAAACAAGTCTCAATAAATTGAAGACTTAAATCATAGCAAGCACCTTTTCTGACCATAAGTGCATGAAACTATAAATCAATCACAAGAAAAAAAAAAACTGAAAAACACACAAAGACATAAGGTTAAATAACATGTTACTAAACAATGAATTAGTAACAATAAGTTAACTATAAATGGGTTAACAATGAGATCAAGAAAAAATCAAAAGAATCTTTGAAACAAATGAAAATTAGTACACAACAAACCAAAACTTATGGGACACAGCAAAAGCACTTTTAACAAATAAATTTATAGGACTACAAGCCTATCTCAGTATCCAAGTAAAACTGCAAATAAATGATATTACTTTACACTTAAACTTGAAAAAAAAACAAAGACTAAAATGAGTAGTAAAAAAAATTAATAAAGATCAGAGGAGAAATAAATAAAATAGATTCTTAAAAAAAGGAATAAAAAGGTCAATAAAACCAAGAGCTGGTTCTTCAAAAAGATAATCAAGACTGACAAACCTTTAAACAGACATATGATATATATATAAATATACACATATATTTATATATATCACACATATATTTATATATGTGTGATATATATATATCATATGATATATCATATATAATGATATATATGGAGAGAGAGAGAAAGAATCCAAATAAATAAAATCAGAAATTAAAGGGAAATTAATAACACCTGATATCAAGGATATATATAGGATTGTAAGAAAATATTATGAACAACTGCAAAAATATGCCCACAAATTGGACAATCTGGAAGAAATGGATAAATTCCTAGAAACATACAATCTTCTAAAAGTGAATCAGGAAGAATCAGAGAATCTGAATAAACAGATTGAAACTAGTGAAATTAAAGCAGTAATCAAAAAATCTCCTAATAAATAAAAGTCCCACATCACATGGCTTCTACACAGGTGAATTTCACAAAACATTCAAAGAACTAAGAACTATCCTTTACAAACTATTCTAAAAATTCAAGACAAAGGAGAACTCCCAAGCTCATTTTATAAGGACAGCATTATCCTAATTCTAAAACCAGGTAAGATACTACTAAAAAAGAAAATTATAGGTGAATATCCTGATAAATATAGATGCAAAAATCCTCAATAAAATATTAGCAAACATAACCCAACAATACATTTAAAAAATCATATACCATGATCAAGTAAGATTTATTCCAGGATGCAATGTTGTTACAAGATTTGCAAAATAACAAACATGATACACCACATAAGCCAAATGAAGGATAAAAACTACATAATAATATCAATAGATGCAGAAAAATATTTGATAAAATTCAGCACCCATTTATGCTAAAAAATGTTATCAAATTGGGAATAGAGGGAACATAACTCAATGTAATAAAGGCCATGTATGACAAGTCCACAGCCAACATCATACTCCGTAGGCAAAAACCAGAAGCATTTCCCTTAAGATCCAGAACTAGACAAGGGTGTCCACTTTCACCATTCTGATTCAACATAGTACTGAAGTCCAAGCCAAACAATCAGAAAAGAAGAAATAAATTACATCAATATTAAAAAGGAAGAAGTAAAACTGTCATTATTTTCAGATGGAATGATACTATATAGAGAGAACCCAAAGATTCCACCAAAAAATCTATTAGAACTAATAAATTATTTTGTAGTATAAGTAGGCAGGATATAAAATAAATATCCAGAAACCAATTGCATTTGTGTACAACAATAATGAACTATCAGAAAGGGAAACTAAGAAAATAATTCCATTCACAATTGTTTTAAAGGTGATAAAATGCCTTGGAATAAATTTAACCAAAGATGTAGAAGATCTGTAGAAGAAAATTATAAGACACTAAGAAAGAAATTGAAGAAGATTCAAATAAGTGGAAGCATACATTGTATTCATAGATAGGAAGAATTAACATCATTAAAATGTCCATACTACCCAATTCAATGCAATTCTTATCAAGAAACCAATAGTGTATTTCACAGAACTAGTACAAATATTTCAAAAAATTATATGTAACCATGAAAGAACCCAAATAGCAAAGGTGGTCTTGAGAAAGAGGAATAAAGTTGGAGGATTCATTGTACCCAATATCAAACTATACTACAGGCCATAGTAAACAAAACAGCATACTACTGGCCTAAAAATATACATATAGATCAATGAAACAAAATAAAGAGCCCAGAAATAAACTCATGCTTCTATAGACAGTTAATATGCAAGAAAGGAGACAAAAACATACAATGGGGTAAAATAGTATATTGAATTATTGGTGTTAGGAAAATTAGACATATATGCGCAAAAAAATAACCTAGACCACATTTTTATACCATACACATGAATAAACTCAAAATGAATTAAAGACTTAAATGTTAGGCTTGAAACCATAAAACTCCTAGAGGAAAACATAGGCAGTAAAATCTCAAGATTTCATGTTGCAATATTTTTTTGATGTATCTCCTCGGGCAAGGTAAACAAATAAGCAAACAAACAAAGCATATGGGACTATATCAAACTAAAATGCTTTCTGCATAGCAAAGGAAACCATCAACAAAATGGAAAGACAATCCATTAAATGGGAGAACATATTCACCAATATATCTGATAATAGGTCAATGTCCAAAATGTATAAAGACTTTACAAAACTCAATACCAAAAAATTAAACACTCCAATTTAAAAAACAGGCAAAAGTCCTGCATAGACACTTCTCCAAAGAGGGCATAGAGATGGCCAATAGGCATATGAAAAGATGTTCAACATCACTAATCACCACAGAAATGCAAGCTAAAACCACAATGAGATAACACTCACGCCTGTCAGAATACTTATTGTCAACAAATCAACAAATAACACCTTTTTGCAAGGATGTGGAGAAAAGGGAACTTTTATGCATTGCTGGTGGATGCAGATTGGTGAAGCCACTGTAGAAAGCAGTATGAACTTACCTCAAACATTAAAAATAGAACTTCTTTATGACCCAGGGATGTCCAAAGAAACCCAAAATAGTAATTTGAAAGAAGAAACCCAAAATAGTAATTTGAAAGAAGATATGCTCCCCTATGTTCGCTGCAGAATTATTTACAATAGCCAAAATTTGGAAGCAGCCCAAGCATCTATCAGTGCATGAGTGGATAAAAGAGTTGTGGTACATTTACACCATGGAATAACACTTGGTCATATGAAATCAAGGAGTTTTTACCCTTTGAGACAACAAGGATGGACCTGGAGAGCATTATGCTAAGTGATATAAGCCAGTTAGAGAAAAATAAGTCCCATATGATTTCACATATGTGTGGAATCTAATGAACAAAATACAGCTAACAACAAAATAGAGAGACTCTCACAGAGAGCAGGCTGACAGCTGTCATGGGATACGGGAACAAGTCAAAGATGTGGAAAATTGAGCAAAAAGAAAGAGAAAACTCATGGACACAGGTAACAGTGTGGTGATTGCCAGGGAGAGGGAGAGGTAAGGGAAAGTGGATGAGGGTATAGGAGGGTATAGGGGAAATAAATGGTGCTAGATGGAGACTTGACCTGGGGTGGTGAACACACAATACATTGTACAAATGATGTGTTATAAAATTCTGTACCTGAAACCTGTATAATTTTGTTAACCAGTGTTACTCCAATAAATTCAAGAAAAAGGAAAAAATAAAATAATAAAAAGCTCTTTGTAAGAACTTTCTTTTATGTCAATTACTTTTGAGAAATAAAGAAAAAATCAATGTGGTAGTTAATATTGTAGCTTTGAAATATGTGGAAAATATTTTACTGTCACTTCAGAGGAGATGATCCAGGATTATATTTTACATTTTATTTTGTGTAGACTAATCAATTAAAGTAAATCTTTTTTCATTGGAAACTAAAAGGAAAAAATGAAAATTTATTAGAAAATATATTGTTTTTAGCCTTTTAAACATTTATCAATTATTTATAATTATTTTGTGATATGTAAAATATTGCCTTCCTCACCAAAGATATCTACATATTAATCCACAGAACCTTGGATATGTAAGCTTACATTATTAAAGGGGCTTTGTAGATGTGATTAAAATAAAGAGTTTTAAGTGAGGAGATTATTTCAGATTTTCTGGAATGTCAATGTAATCTCAAGGGAGTGTCCTTATAAGAGGGAGACAGGAGGGTCAAAATTCAACAGGAGCTGTGACTCTGGAATTAGATGTCACAGTGATAAACATTGAGCCAAAAAATACAATCAGCCTCTAGAAGCTGGAAAAGGCAAGGAAACGGATTCTCCCCTGGAGCCTCCAGAAAGAAACTAAGCCCTAATGGTACTTTGATTTTAGCTTAATGAAAATGATTTCCTCTAAAACTGTAGGATAATAAACTTGTGATTTATAAGTCTCTAAGTTTGTGCATTTTTATTACAGCAATGATAGGGAACTAATATGTACTCCTTTTTAATTTAATTCCAATTTTTATTATCTCATTTTTTAAAAATTGTTGTTCAAGTACAGTTGTCTCCATTACTGTAGGAATTTTGCTGGTGACTTTTAAGAAACACCCTGCATTGAAATGCTGAGAGTATGAGATTTCCATATCATAGCTGCAGTCAGTTGAGTAAAAACCTAAATGAAGTCAGTTCCCTAATCTAACACCTTTAATTAACTGCACAATGTTACTAAAATGTTCCAGTAATAAAAGTTATAAAAGCAAAATATTCTTCCACTCTTTCTTCCTCCCTTCTCACTTTTCTTTCTTTCTTTCCTTTCCTTCCCTTCCTTTTTCTTTCTCAGAATTATCTGAAGTATAGGTAAAGACAGATAAAAATAGAAAACTAGATTGAAGCCAAGCTTATAAAGAGGAATAAATATCATCCTAAGCGTATAGCCCTGATGTGCCATAAGAGGCTTTTAGTAGGATAGTAACATGATCAACTAGTATTTTAGAAATATCACTCAGGTAGCAATATGGAGATTAAATCATGGAAAAACCAGACTGGGCACAAGAAGAAGATTTAGGAGTTTTCAGTAATATTACAGGAGAGAAGAATTAGAGGGCCCAAGCTAAGGCAATAGTATTTGATACTGGAAAGATAGATCAAATGTTACTTCTAATAAAGATAAATTAAACAAAAAACATGGATAGGACTTCTGATTGATTTATAATATAGTAAAAAGGAAGGAATATTCATATGTGATCCTTTAGTCTGATAGAGGAAGTTGTGGAGAAGATGGTATTTACCAAAATAAGAAGTGGAGGGAGAGATGGAAGATGGCGGCAACATAGGTGGGAGCGGAGTCCACTTCCCCTCAACGCCAGGGAAATACCTAGCTGATCTGAGGAGCAGAGTGAACAGCCAACAGTATTCCAGCATATATGAAGATCAGAGACCAAAGACAGAGGACATTGAAAGATCTGACAGTAAGAAGAGTGCTTAAGGACAATAATGTCCCTGGGACCCGGGACCGCGCGGTACCAGGGTGGCAGAAGCGCCAGCCCAGGAGCAGGGGCTGCTGCAGGAGTCTTGGGAGAGGGCCAGGCTGAGCTGTGAGCAGCCAGGTGCTTGATTGGACCAGGGGGGCTTGAAAAGGAGGAATTTCTCAAAAAGAAAAAGAAAATAGAGACACTCAGGGGCTAGTTAGAGAACTCTCAGCAGCAGCCACGGCCCCTGGCGCCCCTCCCCCTCCGCCCCTGGACTGCCAGCGCCAGATAAGCAGCACCGGAGCCAGGGCGCTCACCTGAGGCCAGGTTGCTCGCGCGCAGATTAGCGAAAGGGGCCCTTACGTGAAACGCCGGAGGAGCACCCACACCTGAAACCTCCGAGATCATCTGGAGCAGATGCTAGCTGCTCCACCCAGAGGCCCAAAACCTCGGAACTGAGTGCCACATGATTCAGTCCCAGGGCAGCCCGCCCACCCCAGAGACTCAAGCCCAGGGCAGCTGGATCGGCCTCCCAAGCACATGGCCGCTGGGTCGGTGGGCTGTGCGCTCCCCAAGCGCAGGGCCGGCTGGATGTGCCGTTTTCCAAGCACAAAGCTGCTTGCGAGTGTCCTAAACCCAAGGTGGCTGAATCCGCTGCCTGCGCGCAAGCGTGCACCAGCGTCCCAAGCCCTTGCGGCTGGAGCGGCTGGATCGGCCGGCACCGCGCTCCAAGCACAAAGCCGCTTGAGATCGTCCCAAACCCAAAGCGGCTGGATCCCCCTGCTGTGCTTGAGGGTGTCCCAAAGCCAAAGCAGATGGAGCCGCTGCTTGCGTGTCCCAAGAACAAAGCTGCTGGATTGGCTGATCAACGGCCTGATTGCCTGCCAGGGACCACACCTACAACGCCTACCTAACACTTGTGCACCCTGCAGGGCCTACTAGCTCTCTAGGACAAAGGCAGAACACCCAGCAGAGGGGAGCTGCAGTGCTAGGGGAGACTGCAGGCTGAACAACAGTGAAGAGTGTGGCCCAGGAAGGGAGAAAAGTGAAAGCAATCCATCCAACCACCCCCTCCCGTTGCACAGACAGGACACCAGCAGAACTAACGTGACCAGTTTAAAGCCAGCAGATTTTTTTTTCCCTTTCCTCCTTTCCCCCTGAATTCCTTCTTCCTCTCTCTTTTTTTTTCTTCATTCCTTCTTCCTCCCATCCTTTACCATTTTTATGTCTTCTTCCTGCCTTCTTTTATCTACTTCTATGTTTTAATTTTTGTTAAAATTCCTTCTTATCTTGCCTCTGATCTTTCTTTATTCCTTCTGCCCTCGTTCCTTCCTTTCCTCCTTTTCTATTTCCTTTTTCCCTCCTTCACTTCTTTTTTTTTTCTTCCTTCCCCCCTTTCTCTTTTTCCCACAGGTGAGACAACCTGTGGTCTGAAAACCTGGAGTGCTGAAAAGACTAGAGTTAGACCGTGTTAAACCCATAAACGTCAGCTCAAGACCAGTGAGCACAGGAGATTAAGGAGACAGCACCAGTGAATCCCATTGGCATTCCACCATAGAAGTTCATATCATAAACCCAGAGAGTCAGAATAGAGCAATTTAAGAAGCAGAGGCCAACAAGAAGAGCCTCACAAACAATGGGAAGACAAAGAAACAATTCCCAAATGAAAGGAAAGGAGGAAGTCTCAGAAAGAATGCTAACTGAAAAAGAGGCAAGTCAACTATCAGATACTGAGTTCAAAGCAATGGTCATCAGGAAGCTCACTGAGCTCTCTGAGCTCAAAGAGAACTACCAGAAACTACAAGGAAACTACAATGAACTCACTGCAAACTATATCAACATGAAAAAGGAAATAGAAACTATCAACAAGTGCCAAGAGGAAATGAAGAATACAATTTCTGAATTGAAGAACACAGTAGAAGGAATAAAAAGCAGACTTGATGAAGCAGAGGATCGGATCAGGGAGCTGGAGACCAAAGTAGAAAAAAACACCCAGAAAGAGCAAGAAAAGGAAAAGAGGCTCAGAAAGAATGAAGAGGCAATAAGGGAAATGCAGGACAACATGAAACATAACAATATCCGTATAATAGGAATACCAGAAGGAGAAGAAGAAGAGCAAGGGATAGAAAACATGTTTGAAACAGTAATGATGGAAAATTTCCCTAATCTGAGGAGAGAAAAAGTCACCCAAATCCAGGAATCACAGAGAGTCCCAACAAGAGGAACCCAAAGAGACCCACTGCAAGACATATCATCATTAAAATGGCAAATTTCCAAGACAAAGAAAGAATCTTAAAGGCAGCAAGGGAGAAAAAGGAAGTAACATACAAGGGAGCCCCAATAAGGTTAGCAACTGACTTCTCAATGGAAACGCTCCAAGCCAGAACAGGATGGCAAAAAATATTCCAAGTAATGAGAACCAGAGGCCTGCAACCAAGACTACTTTACCCAGCAAGGCTTTCAATCAAGATAGAAGGCCAAATAAAGAGTTTCCCAGACAAAAGAAGTATAAAAGAATACAGCTCCACCAAACCAGCTCTGCAAGAGATGCTAAAGGGACTGCTTTAAGGAAAGGAAGGAAAAGAGAAAGACAGAGGAACACAGGTAGGAAAAAATGGCAATGAATAACTACCTATCGATAATAACCTTAAATGTAAATGGATTAAATGCTCCAAACAAAAGACATAGAATAGCTGAATGGATAAGAAAACATGACCCACACATATGCTGCTGACAAGAGACCCATCTCAGGACAAAAGACTTACACAGACTGAAAGTGAAGGGCTGGAAACAAATTCTCCAAGCAAACAGACAGGAAAAAAAAGCAGGGGTAGCAATACTCATATCAGACGAAATAGACTTCCAAAGAAGGGCCATAAAGAGACACCCATAAGGTCACATCATAATACTCAAAGGAAGAATCCACCAAGAAGACATAAACATTGTAAATATATATGCACCCAACATAGGAGCACCCAAATACATAAAGAAAATCTTGGAGGATTTCAAGAAAGATATTGACAGCAACACAATTATAGTAGGGGATTTTAACACCCCACTATCAAAAATGGACAGGTCTTCCAAACAAAAGATCAACAAAGATATTGTGTCACTTAACAATACCCTAGAGGAAATGGACTTAACTGATATATACAGAGCTTTTCATCCCAAAGAAGCAAAATACACATTCTTTTCAAGTGTCCATGGAACTTTTTCAAAGATAGACCACATGATAGGACACAAAGCAAACCTCAACAAATTCAAGAAAATTGAAATCATATCAAGCATCTTCTCTGACCACAAGGGTCTGAAACTAGAAACCAACCCCAAGGGAAAAAACCCAAAACACTCAAAATCATGGAGACTGAATAGCATGCTATTAAACAATGAATGGGTCAAGAACGAGATTAGGGAAGAAATCAAAAACTTCCTGGAAACAAATGAAAACGAACTCACAACAACCCAAAACCTATGGGACACAGCAAAGGCAGTCCTGAGAGGGAAGTTCACAGCAATACAGGCCTACCTTAAGAAGTTAGAAACAGTTCAAACAAACAACTTAACCCTATGCCTACAAGAACTGGAGGAACAACAACAAAGACAGCCCAGAGCAAGCAGAAGGAAGGAAATAACCAAGATCAGAGCAGAACTAAATGACATAGAGACTAAAAGCACAATTGTAAGGATCAATGAATCCAGGAGCTGGTTCTTTGAAAAGATAAACAAAATCGACAAGCCTTTAAGTAGGCTCATCAAGAAGAAAAGAGAGAGGATCCAAATAAACAGAATTAGAAATGAAAGAGGAGAGATTACAACTGATACCACAGAAATACAAAGGATTGTAAGAAATTACTATGAAGAACTGTATGCTAAGAAATTTGAAAACCTAGATGAAATGGACACATTTCTAGGAAAATATAATCTTCCAAAACTGAATGAAGAAGAAGCAGAAAACCAGAACAGACCAATAACAGCAAAGGAAATTGAAGCAGTCATCAAGAAACTCCCATCACACAAAAGCCCTGGACCAGATGGTTTCACAGGAGATTTCTACAAAGCATTTAAGGAAGAGCTAACCCCTATCGTTCACAGTCTCTTCGAAAAAATCCAAACTGATGGAAGACTCCCAAACTCTTTTTATGAAGCCAACATCATCCTAATCCCAAAACCAGATAAAGACACAACGAAGAAAGAAAACTTCAGGCCAATATAGCTGATGAACATAGACACTAAAATTCTCAACAAAATATTAGCAAACTGCATCCAGCAATATATTAAAAAGATCATCCACCATGACCAAGTGGGATTCATCCCAGGGATGCAAGGATGGTACAATATTCGCAAATCAATAAACATAATACGTCACATCAATAACTGCAAAGACAAAAATCACATGATCATATCAATAGATGTGGAAAAAGCATTCGATAAGATACAGCACCCATTTCTGATAAAAACAAACAGCAAAGTGGGAATAAAGGGAGAAGTCCTCACCATAATAAAGGCCATATATGAGAGACCTACAGCCAACATCACACTCAATGGACAAAAACTTAGAGCTTTCCCACTAAGATCAGGAACAAGACAAGGATGCCCTCTCTCACCACTCCTATTCAACATAGTATTGGAAGTCCTAGCCACAGCAATCAGACAAGAAAAAGCAATAAAAGGCATCCAAATTGGAAAGCAGGAAATGAAACTGTCACTGTTTTCAGATGACATGATAGTGTGTACATGGAAAACTCTATAGACTCCACCAAAAAACTACTTGACCTAATAAATGAATTTGGCAAAACAGCTGGGTAGAAAGTCAATACTCAGAAATCAAAGGCATTTTTGTACACCAACAATGAAATGTAAGAAACAGAAATCAGGAACAAAATCCCATTCGATATAGCAACAAGAAAAATAAAGTACCTAGGAATAAACCTAACCAAGGAGGTAAAAGACCTGTACTCAGAAAACTACACAACACTGAAGATAGAAATTAAGGAAGATACAAACAAATGGAAGCACGTACCATGCTCATGGATTGGAAGAATTAACATCATCAAAATGGCCATACTACCCAAAGCGATTTATAGATTCAATGCAATCCCTATTAGAGTACCCATGACATATTTCACAGATATAGAACAAACATTTCAGAAATTCATATGGAACCATAAACGACCCCGAATGGCTGCAGCAATTTTGAGAAAGAAGAACAAAGCAGGAGGGATCACAATACCTGATATCAAACTGTATTACAAGGCCAATCTAATCAAAACAGCCTGGTACTGGCATAAAAACAGGCACATAGACCAATGGAACAGAATAGAGAGCCCAGAAATAAACTCAAGTCTATACGATCAATTAATATTTGACAAAGGAGGCAGGAGCATAAAATGGAGCAAAAACAGCCTCTTCAACAGATGGTGTTGGCAGACCTGGACAGCTACGTGCAAAAAAATGAAACTTGATCACCAACTTACGCCATACACGAAAATACACTCAAGATGGATAAAAGACTTAAATATAAGCCGTAACACCATAAAAGTCCTTGAGGAAAACATTGGCAGAAAAATCTCAGACATTCCACGCAGCAACATCCTCACAGACACATCCCCTAAAGCAAGGGACATAAAGGAAAGAATAAACAAATGGGACCTCATCAAAATAAAAAGCTTCTGCATGGCTAAAGAAAATGGCATTAAAATACAAAGAGAACCAACAGTATGGGAAAACATATTTGCCAATGATACCTCAGACAAGGGCCTGATCTCCAAAATATATAAAGAACTCACATAACTCCACTCCAGGAAGACAAACAACCCAATTAAAAAATGGGCAAAGGACTTGAACAGACACTTCTCCAAGGAAGACATACAGAGGGCCCTGAGACATATGAAAAGATGCTCAGCATCACTAGCCATCAGAGAGATGCAAATCAAAACCACAATGAGGTATCATCTCACACCAGTCAGAATGGCCAACATAAACAAATCCACAAACAAATGTTGGAGAGGATGCGGAGAAAAGGGAACCCTTGTGCACTGTTGGTGGGAATGCAGACTGGTGAGGCCACTGTGGAAAACAATATGGAATTTCCTCAGAAAACTAAAAATGGAACTGCCCTTTGACCCAGTAATTCCGCTGTTGGGATTATACCCTAAGAACACTGAAACACCAATCCAAAAGAATCTGTGCACCCCAATGTTCATAGCAGCACAATTTACAATAGCCAAGTACTGCAAGCAACCTAAGTGCCCATCAGCAAACGAGTGGATCCAAAAACTATGGTATATTTACACAATGGAATTCTACGCAGCAGAGAGAAAGAAGGAGCTTATACCCTTTGCAACAGCATGGATGAAACTGGAGAGCATTATGCTAAGTGAAATAAGCCAGGCGGTGAGGGACAAATACCATATGATCTCACCTTTAACTGGAACATAAGCAATAGAAGAAAAAAGCAAACAAAATATAACCAGAGACATTGAAGTTAAGAACAATCTAACAATAGCCAGGGTGGGAGGGGGGGTGCGGGGTCAGTGGGAAGAGGGGATTACAGGAACTACTATAAAGGACACATGGACAAACCAAGGGGGAGGGTGGAGGTGGGGGAGGGAGGTGGGTTCACCTGGAGTGGGGTGGAGGGATGGGGAGAAAAGGCATACAACTGTAATTGAATAACAATAAATAAATAAATAAATAAATAAATAAATAACACTTCCAGTAAAAAAAAAAAAAAAAAAAAGTGGAGGGAAAGTTTTAAAGAAAAGAATAATTTCAATGAAATCTGAGTGCCTCCTACGAAGGGGACCTGATAAACAGATGTATGGGTTTAGAAATACAGATTTGGTTGCCAGCTTAGAAGTCACTGAATCATGGTTTTAGATAAAACCACACAGGATGAAGAATTAAAATTAAAAAGACAAAATACCAAGTCAAGACCTCTGAAGACCATACACAGGTAATACACAGGAAAGACTAAATGAATCTCAAAAAAAGTATTTAAAAAATTAGTATAGAGTGACATGACAAAGACAATGCTAGATAGAGTTTCAAGAAGAAAAAAAGTGGTTAACAAAGTTCAATGTCACAGGGATATGGGAAGAGAAAGAGCAAAAGATATTGCTGGCAGACTGGGGTACTGGGTCACTGGTCCAGTTACTCATGAGAATGATCTCAGAGACTTAGAAGGGAAGTCACTCTTTAGGGACAAGAAGTACATTGTGAATTGTAAATGAGACCTCAGGGCTCAACATTAGGCAATTTTTCTTCTCTCTCTACACTTTCTCAGAGGAAGCATCTGTTCTCATGATTTCAAATATTACCTACATCCCTGACTCCCAAATTTGCATTTCTGTTCCAGATGGCCTATGAGGATTGACCCCAGAATGCAGTGACTTAAGAAGTGAATTGGAGGTGCCACAAGACTCTGTACTAGGTACCTTCTCCTCTTGTCTATGTGGATGTTATTATCTATCCTCACAGTTATAAAGCCATTTACATACTAACAGAATATAAATCCTAAAATTTCTCTCTCTGTAGGATATATATATTAGAAGGAGAGGGAAAGAAAGCCAGAGAGAAAGAGAAATAACTTACAAATATCTCAAAATTTAAATTTAATGTCCAAATACCCCCCAAACCTGTTTCTCCCCAGTCTTCTCCAAGTCAATCAATGGCATCATTATTCATCCAATTTCTGAATTCAGAAACTGAATAGTCTTCCTTGCATCTTTCATTTTCTTTACCCACAACATATGATCAACACTGTACATGTTAGATCTCAAATGTATCTCAAATAGATCTATTTTTGTTTTTACTACCAGAGCTCTAGTCCAAGAGGCCATCATCCTTAACTGTGAGTCCTCCGCTACCGATCCTCAAGCTTCCTTCATTGCTCTCCTTAACCATTCTTCATATACCTTCAGAATCATATACCTTTTAAAATCATAAAATGAATTATCCTCTCTCCTGCTTAAAATCTTTCAGTTGCTTATCATTTTATCTAGAATACAATTCAGTTTCCTTATTATGGCCTACAATTGGATAAGTGGTCTCCTGCCTATCCAACTTCATCTCATGCTGTTCTCCCCCATGCTCACTTTGACCTAGCTACAATGGACTTTTATTTTTAGTTATTGTAACAAGCTAAGCACTATCTCCTCCCACACTTAGAGCTTCTAGATATGCTTTTATTTCTACCTGGAATGTTTTTTTTTTCTTGGATTCCTTAAAAGACTGATATCTTACCTCACAAGACTTGATTTTAATGTACCCTGATCACTTTGTTTAAATAATTTTCTTACTATGCTCCTAATATTTTCAATTTATAAATCCTTTATATTGTTGGCACTTTTCTAACTAGTTTTCATGTGATTATTTAGTATTTATGTTTTAACTACATTCTAAGCTGTTTTAGGACAAAGACTTCATCCCTTTCATTTAAAATTAGACACCCAGTACTGCACATAGCACCAAGTATATGGTAGGTTCTCAATATTTTTGAAATAAACAAGTCAGTGAATTTGGACAAAACCTTAAGTAATAATGACTACCGTATATCGGGTGCTTACTATATGCCAAGAACTATTCCAAGCATTTTACATGTACTAATGTTTTAATCTTCCCACCAGACCTAGGGGGCAAAAACTATTCTCAAACCAATTTCAATGATGAAAACACTGAAGCAAAGAAAAGGTAAGTAATATTCCAAAGGACACACAACAAGTAGTGCCAAGATTTGAACCTAAGAAGTCTAAGTCCAGAGTTTGCACTCTTAATCAGCTTTAAAAATTTAGAATGCTTGAGCATAAAAAAAAGAAATCTAGAGGGACGTTAGCTATTATAGTTGACTCTAGGGTTAATAAATGGGAGTGTTTGTGTGTTTGCATGTGTGTGTATAAGTGGAGAGACTTCACCATATATACATGTAGAGGCTAACAATTAAGGAGAGGTAGAAGATACAAGCAAGAAAGAACAACTGATTAAGTAGGTGATTGACAAAACGGGTGTAAAATGGGATCTAAAGCAAGGGACCTATTTTGGCAAAAACATTCTCTTTCTATGAAACAGGAAGAAAACAAATGTGCTTTAATAAAAATATTTTTAGATTTCTGGGAAGAAATTTGAAAAATTGTTCTTTTTTAATTAGAGTTTCTCAGTAAAGTTGTAGGCAAATTCATCTGCTGAGATTGTGGGAAAAGGTGATGAAGTGTAAGTTTTGATGAGAGAAATAAAATGTATGAAATCTACTAAATGGAATGGAAGAGAAGTGGAAGGCCCAGCTAAGATTGAAGATCACTAAAGGCGTCAATCTGTATATTCTCCTGGATTGTTATCCTAGACAGCTGCCTGGAGGCTAAGCTAAGAGGTTGCACTGGTCAATAATAGTGAGGTATAACAGAAGCACAATGGGGCAAGAAGAAACTTTACTTGTGAGAACTGACTGAAACGAGTGGGGTAAAGGCTGGATGTGGAAGGGACAAAGACACAAAGACCAAAAGGTGAGGAAATTGGTTAATAAATGGATAAGAAGATTCAGACCAATGAGAAAGTATAAAGATTGCAAGAGCAGGAGAACTGGAAGGCTGAGAGCTGTGGACTCAGCCCAGGACATTGGCTCATCCTCTCAAACATCCTGATCCTGGGAAACAAGTTGCTACACAACCCACCCCCCATTGACTTTTATAACATTTTTTATCCTTCCCTTTAATTGCTCATTAACCCTCTGCCTTAGAAAACCATTTGCAATTCTCATAAATATCCATGCATGTTAACTTGACCACTTGCTTGGTGGTGGTAAAAAGTTTACCATAAAAGATTTATTGGCAACATATACTTGTCTATTCATCAGTCTTCCTCTTCTCAATGGAAAATTGTCTCCAAGTAATGCAGCATTAAACATGTTTTTAATACTCTTCTTACTGTTTATAGAAAATTTTACAATGACAAAATGGTAGGCATTTTCTTAACTTTAAATATAATGTTTTCATGAGACTTAATCAAAAAACATGGATTCAGAAGATGGCAGCTGAATGGGTGGAAGCTGAGCCCACTTGCTTATGCTCTCAGCAAGGACTGTCGGCTGCTCTTCCAACAAGTAATGTAAATAGTCAACGGAATCTCAGCTGACATGAGTTTTTGAAGCCAAGCAGTACAGAAGATGCTTTGCAGCATCCAGTAAGACATTTTGCATGTTGAGGTGGGGAATGCCCTGTGTGAGCTGAATGCAGGAGGAGAGAGATCAGACAGAAAACACAGTTTACTGGCTTCCTCCCCTGCTGGAGTAGAGTTCTGGTCCCACTAAGGGAAACAACCAACACTAATCAGGGGAGACATGAAAGGACATAGGAAGTCTGGGAAACTTAAACTATACAAACAGAGTGAGCAACATGTCCATAGCTGCAGCACCAACCAGAAGAGTTCCAGAGAGAAACTCCATCTCTTAAAACTGTCAGAGGCACTGGGAAGGCTGTGCACAGCTCTGACTGAGAGAGACTTTGTGCTTTTGGGGGAGGTAGAGCACATGGAGAACTGGCTAGGACTCAGAGCTACAGTTTGGGGGCCACATAGAGATTGAGGAGCTTTAAAAGGGGAGCAGAGGTGAGCCTGGGCAGGGACCCTGTACTCACACATGTGTGCAATGGCTCTGCCAACAAAGAAACCATAGTGAAAGCTCAGTTCAGTCCCACTGAGTCCAGCTGCACAGGAAGAACAGAAAGTGGCACGGTGAAGGGATTGTGGGACCCGGCATGGTATGGCTGGTGAGAAGAGGGCTACACAGAGCAGACAGTCAGGCCTGAGTCTTCTGCAAGAGTGACAGGCTGGGGACTAGACAGCCAGGAGCCAAATGCCTGAGATTCACTGTAGCCAGGCTGGTCCCCTCACAGGCAGGTGTGCCCAAACTCCACCAGTAGGATTGCAGGTTCTGCAGATCAGTTAGGCCAGGCTCAGTAACCCCATACTCAGTACACATACACAGGGGAAAGAAGGAGAAGATCCAAAAGGGCCCTTTCTAAACTTCTATTAGATGCTATGAGATACAGTGGTTCCTCAGGCCCTGATCCATTGAAATAGCAGAGCAGAGAGATTACATGCAAGGGGTGTTCAGGGCCCTGCCCAGCCTCAGCTCTTATACAGAATTGCCTTTAGTACCAAGCAGGAAAGAGTTTCCCCTTTTACAAAGATTGGCCTCTCATAGGAAATGGACAGCTAATTCATCATAAACGATATATTACTGAAAATAATCTGGGATCTGGGACAGACCAAGACAAGTTGGGGTGGGGGGTGGGGAAACAGTCTCACCATCTTCCCTGAAGACTGAACAGTACATACTGAGGGTGATCCAGGGATTCCACCCCCCTGATTGCATCAGAGACTCCTCTAGGGCAGGGGAAGGTGGTACTGGCAACACACTCAGACTTTAGATGAACCAGTCCTGGGCCCTGTGCCAGTGGAAAGCTGACAGAGCAGAACAGCGGGGCCTAGCCAAGCCTAAAGGAGACAGTCACAGCCTGTGATTGGTTATACTTTCAAACAGGCTGGTAAGGCAAGACTATGGTACCATCCAACATTACCAGGAGCAAATCCAGAAAGAAAAGACAGTGGCAAAGACTAGACTCTGCTGAGATTAATTCCACCATGATCTTCTTCATTATTTCAGTTATTTTTCCTCCAGCATAGCTTTTTAACATTTTTTCTTTTTCTTCAAGTTTATACTTACTATTTCACTATGTTTTTATTTTAGTTTATTTCAAATCTCATATTTTACTCCTTCCTTCTCTTATTCCCTTTTGCCATCTTCTTTCCTCTTCTTATTTTTTTATTTTATGTTTTTCCTTTTTTATGCCTTGTTTTTATTCTGCACTCTAGCTATTTCTCCTTCCTCAAGCTTCTCAAAACAATTTTTCCTATGATTAGTCATCTCACATTATTTTTCCCTTTCATATTCTCTCTCCACCTTTATTAATCTTTGCTTGTTAGTTGCTGATATGGTGGTTGTTGTGGAATTTCTTCAATTTTAATCCTAGAGTTTCACTAATTTGTATTTCAGATCTAAAATTTTACTGTTCACTTCTCCTATTCCATTTTGCCTTCTTCCTGCCATTTTTTTCATTTTATTTTTTTTTCCTTCTTTTAGCCTGGTTTTCATTCTTCACTCATCATTTCTTCTCCCTTTATCCTCTCAAAATCACTTTTCATTCCTTTAGACATCTCATAATCTTGTTTTATTTCATTTTCCTTCTTATTCCCTTTCCACCTTTATTAATCTTTGCTCAACTATCATTGGTATTGTTAGGGTGGATGATGTTTTTCTTTATTTTGTTCCATCTTCACTTTTCTTAATTTTTTTAAACCTGATATTATAATCTTCCCTTTTCTTACTCCATTTTCCTTCTTCCTTCCCTTTTTTATTTAAAATGTAAATTTTCTTCTTTCCTTCTTCATCTTGTTTCTATTCTCTACTCTTATTATTTCTCCTCCCTCTATCCTCTCAAATCATTTTTCTTTCTATTAGTCATCTCATGTTTGTTTTTCCTTTCTTATCATAATCTTAATCTCTTTCCACTCTTACTAATATTTGCTCATTTGTTGTTGATAATGTGGTGTGGCTGGGGGTTAATTTTGGAGGTATTGGTTTTATTTCCTGTGTTGTTTTGTTTTCTCCCAGCAGTACCTGTACAATAGCATACAAGAGGTGGTGGGTGGTGTGAGTCTCAGTCAGTCAGCTGGAGGGAAGAACCAACCAAAGTATGACCCAAAACAACCAAAACCCAATTACACCCAGAGAGCCCTGACAAAAAAAACAGCATAAGGAGAATCCCAAGAGCATCCAGATCAGGAGATCAAAGAGACTGCACCACCAAGTCCCATAGGTATCCTACCATAGAAGCCCACCCCATGAAGAAAGGGAATCAAAGCAGATCAATCTAATATGCAAAAACAGTCACCTAAAATGGGGAGACAAGGAAACAAACCCCAAGTGAAAGGAAAGAAGGAATCCCCAGAAAGAGTGCTAAATGAAATGAGACAAGCAATACACCAGACATTGAGTTCAAAATAATGGTTATAAAAATGCTCAAGGAGCTCAGTGAGGACTGTAAGGAACTCTATGGGAGGAACAAAGAACACAGTGGGAACTATATCAGCATAAAAAAAGACATAGAAAAAATGAATAAGAGCCAGGAAAAAATGAAGAATATAATATCTGAAATGAAGAATACACAAGAAGGAATTAAAAGAAGACTAGATTAAACAGAGTATCAAATCAGCAAGCTGGATGACAAGGCAGAAAAAATTCCAGAGAGAGCAACAACACAAAACAAAACAAACAAACAAAAAAGACTCACAAAGAACAAAGATAGTTTAAGGGAGATGCATGAAAACATGAAACATTATAATATTCATACCATAGGGATACCAGAAGGAGAAGAAAGGAAGCAAGGAATAGAAAACCTATTTTAAAAACTAATAACAAAAAAAAACTTCCTTAACTGGGTGAGGGAAAAAGTTATGCAAGTCCAGGAAGCACATAGCATCCCAATCAAGATGAACCCAAAGAAGCCAACTCCAACACACATCATAATTAAAATGGCAAAATTCAAAGACAAAGAGACAATCTTAAAGGCAGCAAGGGAGAAACAGAGAGTAACATACAAGGGATCTCTGATAAGGCCAGCAGCTGATTTCTCAACAGAAACACTTCAAGTCAGAAGGGAATGGCACAATATATTCCAAATAATCAAGGCAAAGGCCTGCAACCAAGACTACTCTATGCACAAAAGCTGTCATTTAGAATGGAAAGCAAAATAAGGAACTTCCCAGATAAAAAAAGGTTAAAAGAGTACATTTCCACTAAACTATCATTGCAAGAGATGCTAAAGGGACTGCACTAAGAAGAGGAAGGGGGGGAATACAGTACAAAGGGGGAAAATGCCAATGAATAAATACCTATCAATAATAACCATAAATGTAAATGTATTAAATGTTCCAATGAAAAGATATAGGGTAACTAAATGGATAAGAAAACATCACCCACAATATTCTGTCCATGAGAGACCCACTTCAGAACAAAAGATCTACACAGGATTAAAGTGAATGGTTGGAAAAAATATTCCAAGCAAATGGACATGAAAAAGAAAGCTGGGGTAGCAATACTTATATCAGACAAAATAGATTTCTAAAAATGGCCATAACAAGAAACAAAGATGGTCATTACATAATACTTAAAGCAGTAGTCCAACAAAATGATATAATCCTTATAAACTATATGCACCCAACATAGGAACATCTAAATACATAAGTAAAATCTAGCAGACTTTAGGAAAGAGATTGACAGCAATGATTATCATAGGGGATTTTAACGCCCCACTGTCAACAATGGATAGATCTTCCAAACAAAGAATCAACAAGGATGTTGTGGCATTGAATTACACTCTAGATTAAATGGACTTAATTAATATATACAGAACATTTCATCCCAAAGCAAAATGTACATTCTTTTCAAAAACATATGGAACCTTTTCAAATATAGACCACATGATAAGACACAAAACAAACCTCAACAAATTCAAGAAACTTGAAATCATATAATTATCTCAGATCACAAAGGCTTGCAACAAGAAACCAACCTCAAGGAAAAAACTCAAAAAAAACCATTCAATACATGGAGACTTAATAAAATTTTATTAAATAATGAATGGATTTGTAATGAAGAAATCAAAACACATTGGAAAATAAATGAAAATGAGCACACAATAACCCAAAGTCTAAATGACACAGTAAATGGAGTCGTTAGAGGGAAATTCAAAGAGATACAGAAATCAAGGAAGAAATCAAAACACATTGGAAAATAAATGAAAATGAGCACACAATAACCCAAAGTCTAAATGACACAGTAAATGGAGTCGTTAGAGGGAAATTCAAAGAGATACAGGCCTATCTACAGAACATAGGAAAATCTTAAATAAACAACTTAACCCTACATCTAAAAGAACTTGAGGAACAACAACAAAGAAAGTGCCGAGCAAGTAGAAGGAAGGAAATAATCAAAATCAGAGCAGAATTAAGTGATGTAGAGACTAAAAAAATAGTTCAAAGGATCAGTGAATCCAGGAGCTGGTTTTTTGAAAAAGATCAACAAACTTTAACCAGATTCATCAAGAAAAATAAAAAGAAAGGACCCAAATACATAAAATCAGAAACAAAAGATAAGAAGTTACAACCAATATCACAGAAATACTAAGGACTGTACAAAATTACTATGAATGCCTATATGCCAAGACATTGGACAACTTGAGCAAAATGGATACATTTCGAGAAACATACAATCTTCCAAAGCTAAATCAAAAAAAAAAAAAAAAAAAAAGCTTGAATAGACTGACAACTGTAAAAATGAAGCAATATCAAAACACTCCAGGCACACAAAAGCCCTGGTCCTGATGGCTCCACAGGAAAATTTTACCAACCATTTAAAAAACAACTAACTTGTATCCTTCTCAAACTACTCCAAAAAATTCAAAGAGGGAAGCTTCCCAAGCTCTTTTTAAGAGGACAGTATTACCCAAATTCCAAAAACAGGTAAAGACACAGCATATCAAAGAAAAAAAAAACCACACAGGCCAATATTTCTGGTGAATATAGATGTTAAAATCATTTACAAAGTATTTAAACTGCATAGAAAATACATTAAAAAGCTCATACACCATGATCAAGTGAGATTTATCCCAGGGGTGCAAGGATGGCACAAATATTCACAAATCAAAAAACATAATACACCACATAAAAAAATAGAAGTTAAAAACCACATGATCATATCAATAGATGCTGAAAAAGCATTTGATAATGTACAGCACCCATTTATGGTAAAAAGCACTCATCAAAGTGAGAATAGAGGGAGCATACCTCAACATAATAAAAGCCATATATGAGAAACCTACTGCCAACATCACACCCAAAGAGCAAAAATGGAAAGCTTTCTCCTAAAGAACAGGAACAAGACAAGTGTGTCCACTATTAGGACTCCTATTCAACATAGTACTGGAAAGTCTAGCCACAGCAATCAGATAAGAAAAAGAAATTAAAGGCATCCAAATTAGAAAGGAGGAAGTAAAACTGTCATTGTTTGCATATGACATGATATTTTACATAGACAACCTCATAGTTTCCACCAGAAAACTATTTGACATAATAAGTGAATCAGGAAAAATAGCAGGAGACAATGTCCATATTCACAAATTAATGGCATTTTTATACTCCAGCAATGAACTATCAGAAACTGAAACTAGGGGAAAATCCCATTTACTATAGCTACAAGAAAAATAAAGTATATTGGAATAAAGTTAACCAAGTAGGTAAGCAACCTGTACTTGGAAAACTACAGAGCACTGAAGAAAGAAATTGAGGAAGGTATGAATAAACATACCCTGTTCATGGATTGGAAGAATTAACATCTTTAAAATGTCCATACTACCCAAATCAATTTATAGATTCAATGTAATTTCTATTAAAATACCAATGGTATATTTCACAGAACAAATATTTCAAAAAATTTATATGGAATCAAAAAGACCCCAAATAGCTTCAGCAATCTTGAGAATGAAGAACAAAGTAGGAGGGATCATAATACCTGATATGAAACTATACTAGAAGCCCACTGTAATCAAAACAGCCTGGTACTGGCATAAGAACAGGCACATAGATCAATGGAACAGAATAGATAGCCCAGAAATTGTCTCTATAATCAATGAATCACAAAGAGGGCACAGGCATACAATGGAGTAAAAATATCCTCTTCAATAAATGGTGTTGGGAGAACTCAACTGGTACATGCAAAAAAATGAAATTAGACCACCAACTTACACCATATTCCAGAATAAACTCAAAAGGGATAAAAGACTTAAATATAAGTTGTGACACCATAAAAGTCCTAGGGGAAACATAGGCAGTAAAATTTCAGATATCTTACATGGCAATATTTTTGCTGATATATCTCCTAAGGCAAGGAAAATAAAAGAAAAAGTAAACAAATGGGACTACATAAAATTAAAAAGCTTCTGTATGGCCAAAGAAACCATTATCAAAATGAAAAGGAAACTGAGTGTATAGGAGAGCATATTTGCCAATAATACATCGGAGAAGGGTCTGATCACCAATATATATAAAGAACTCATATGACTCGACACCAGGACAACAAACAATCCAATTAATAAGTGTGCAAAGGACATGAATAGACCCTTCTCCAAGGAGGATATATACATGGTTCATAGACATATGAAGAGATGCTGAGCATCACTAGACATCAGAGAGATGCAAATTAAAAACAAAATGAGATATCACTTCACACCTGTCAGAATGGCCAACATTCATAAATCAATAAACAAGTGCTGGCAAGGATGTGGAGAAGAAGGGAATCCTAGGGCACTGTCAGTGGGAATGCAAACTGATGCAGCCACTGTGGAAAACAGTATGAAATTTTCTCACAAAATTAAAGATGGAACTGCCTTTTGACCCAGCAATTCCACTGCTGGGAATATATCCTAAGAATTCCAAATCACTTACTCCAAATAGCTTATGTACTCCTATGTTCATAGCAGCACTATGTACTATAGCCAAGTAATGAAAACAGCTTACGTGCCCTTCAATTCATCAGTAGATCCCCCCCCCCAAAACAAGTGGTACATTTACACAATGGAATACTACGCAGCAGAAAGTAAGAAGGAACTCCTACCTTTTGCAACATCACGGATGGAACTGGAGAATATTATCTTAAGTGGAACAAGTGATTCCATGAAAGACAAATGCCATATGATCTCACCTATAAGAGGAATCTAATGAACAAAATAAACTAACGAGCAAAATACAACTAGAGTCATGAAAACATTGAACAGACTGACAGTGACCAGAGGGGAGGAAAGAGACAGATAATGTGGAAAGAAGGGAAAGGCAATGGTCAAAGAACATGTATGAATGACCCATGGACATATGCAATGGTATAGGGATTGACTGTGGGGGAAGGGTGATAGGCTGGGCAGAGGAGGGCAAAGGGAAAAATTGTGATTTAATTTAAAAATATTAAGAAATAAAATAATATATGGATCTAAATTCAAGAAATTGACATTAAGAAGTAAATTAAACATTATAACACTGGGCAAAGTTAAATGTAAATTCTATAAAAGTGAGCACAATATTCACAAAAAAATGTTATGAACAGTAAAGAAAAACAGTGAGATGGCATAAACAATTTAATTTTTAAACATTTCCACTATTTTAATAACTTCCACCATCAGTGTCACAGACTGTGTGTGTCTTCTCTGTCATTGAAATTGAATTTTTTAAATATGCAGCCACAAAATTTTAGGGAAAATAGACAATTGGCATGGGATCTAGAGATGACAATGAATAAAATGAATAAGACTTATAGAATAGTGTATTTTATACAACATTTTACAATTTACACAGCATTTTCTTATCCATTGATCCCTTCTGGGATCTCTTATTTGATCCTTTATGATACGACCCCCTATTTGACACATTTTATTGGTGAGCTAATGAAGGCTCAGAGAAATTAATCAACTTATTAAAGTAGCACAAAGTTAAAAATTAATTCATCCAAGCCTGCTTATCTCTGTTATGGTGCTCTTTTTAAAGTAAAATCTATGTGTCTTGGCTGGTGTGCCTCAGTGGATTGAGTGCTGGCCTGCAAACCAAGGGGTCACTGCTTTGATTTCTAGTGAGGGCACATGCTTGACTTGTGGGCCAGGTGCTCAGTAGGGGGCACACAAGAGGCAACCACATTGATGTTTCTCTCCTTCTCTTTCTCCCTCTCTTCCCCTCTCTAAAAATAAATAAATAAAATCTTTTTAAAAATAAAATCAAATCTATGTTAATAATCATAGTGTTAATAATGGCACACATTGCTGGTAAGTACAGAAAGATTGCTTTATGTCAGGCACAGAGTTGAAGCACTGTAATCGCCACAACAAGCCAATGAGGTGACCAGTCTTATTCTCTATTTTACTACACATGAAAAACTGGAGATAAGGCATAGGTGAAAGAGCTCCAAAGCAAAGCAAGATTTCAAATCCTTACTGGTCTCCTACTGAGTCTTTGTTTCTTCATCAGGATGCTTATTAAAATGAAGCTGTTTGTCTTTCAAATTATCAAATATTTTTAAATGATAATACCTGGTGCTGAAGAAGGAACAATGCAACAGGCACCAGTAAGAGTTGCTGCTAGGCAGTTAAATTCATATATTTTTATAGCCTAAGGAAATAATCCTCAATGTGTACAAGGTTTGAAGAATTAAGATGATCACTGAAACCTTATTAACAATTCCATAATATAGAGAACATATAAATTTTAAATAGTATATATCCTGCTGACCTCTTTATAGCAGTCTTCAAACTGTGAGATTTAACTTACTTCTTACTTTTACTCAGGTAAAAGTGCTTTATTGCTAAAAACAATCATAAATGACTGAAAAGCAAAAACTTTGAAAGTAAGGCTAGTAATTTTCTTCCCTTCCACTATTCAAAAAATTTAAGTAAACAAATGATACATTAAGTGACTTTAATATAAGAGAGGAGCTATGACTATTAAGCAAGCTATTTTGAGAACAGTATCATCATCTTATTCATTACTGATACTCTGGCCCTAACTTCTATCTAATCTTTCAATTGAACTTATTTCATAAAATTAAATGAAATAGCATCTAAGTCCTGAATATTTACAAAACACTTTCATGGAAAAAGTTAAAGTTCCAGGAGTGTTAGAAAAGCAGTTCATAGATGTCTTTCAAATAATAACAGGGTATTTCAAATTATTGATGTAAATGCAGTAGGATACTCAACCAATGTATGCCAAACTTTATAATAATATGCTTACAGCAAGCAATAACCTTGGTATATTCTCCCTATAAGTATGAGAATAAATCATTATATCTATCTTTACAGTGGTGTTTTTACCATGCCCAAACCTGGGAGCTCATTTCAAAGTAAATTTCCTAAAGGAACATAAGCATGGATGTATAGAAAGGGGTTTGCTTTTAAAAAGCCACTCAAATAATAGTAGAAACCATATTCTCTTGTCTCATCACAGGTTTTGTTTGGTGTTTTGTTTTAGTGGGTCTTTTTGCCTCAAATTATTTTTTTAAGTAAAACTACTATTAGTAACAAGGTCAACTTTTCCTTACCACAAGTCATTAATGACTGAATTAGTAACCTGATATCAGAGAAGTCATTTGCTCTCATACATCTATCATCAAAGCTTCAGAAGGATAAGAGAATATGATGCGTTTTAGTACTTGGCCAAGTTAGGTTAGAGTTTCAATCTTACTCAACTCTATATGCGCACAGAGAAAATGTGATTGTTTTGCAGCCTATAAATATATTGTGAGCCCTAGCAAGTGGCAAGACATCTCACTCTTAAAATTCAAATACTGCAATGTGTCAGTTTCAAACTTCTTACTGGTCCCAGGAAAATAGGTACAGTTTCAAATAAAGTTATATAAAGTAGATTCTGGTATACAGACACCCACGTCCTCCAAAGTTAAATTTTCCAAGTAGGTTGTCTCCAGTCAGTCTGACCCCTTATACCTGACAGGCAAGCCAGTCAAATAAGCAGTCACAATGGGCCAAAAATCTGTCAAAATGGTTTGCTTAACTAGTGATTACTTTTTGACTGACTGAGCAGTCGAGTTCATCAAAACAGTCAAACCAGATTTCCCATGTATATACCGTCTTAGCTCTTCCTGTTTTAGTAGGTGTGCCCTGTTTCTATATTGGAAAAGAGTATGATTTAGTTACATTGTTTAAGAGATACAAATCAGTTAGGAGCAACTAGTGTGATAATTGGGGCTCTCTTCATCATTGGTTTTCAGCTTCACCACTGGCTACAAAGGGCTCACTGGGCCTGCCTGAGAGTTACAGAAGGGAAGCAAGAGGGAGAGGCAGACAAGAGAAAACACCATCGGAGCAGGAAGGAGCCATACACCCAGTTGCCAACAGTTCTTGGTGAGAGGACTGAGATATGTATCCTGACAAGGAAATGAACTAGTTGTACTGTTTGGGATTAGATTAAAACCCTTAGACAGAACTCAATGTAGGGTTTGGTGACATAGATATCTCTGTTGATGATGGTTTTTTGTTCTTAGTATGAATAATCATTTTTGTCAGCAGAAAGATAAGCTTTAAGAATCCCCTTAATTGATTTAGAAATGAGGGTGAGGGTGATTTCATTTCTCAACTTGCACAAGTGACAACCTTGAATTGCAGTTTGATATTTCAAAAGCATTGGTAGAGCAGCAATTGGGATTGCAGGTTTAGGAATTAGTCCACCTAGTTTAAAAGCTGAGCTACTCCTGTATGTCTTGGGGCCAAATATTTCCTTCGCATGATGTGAATACCCTTACAAAGAGTGCAATACTACTACTCAATTCCTAGGACTGTTCTGATTAGTAAATAACTTCATGAGAGCACAGCACTTTTAATAAGGTAGGGTAAGGGGGACTTGCTGTAGAAAGGTATCTAACTGCAGGAAGATGGTCCAGGTCAAGTTCACCATAACTGTCAGAGCATTTTATTTGAATAGTTCACTTTTATTGTATTTTTTCCATTACCATTTATCTACCCTATACTCTCTTCCACCTCTACCTACTCCCTCTCCTCTCCACTATCACTACAGTGTTAGTAAAGTATTTTTATAGAAAGTACTAAACTTCTTTTTACCAGCATCTTATGTTTGTTTGGTCTTGCTCCAATTAATAGTGTTATCATTTAATAACTTTAAAACTTATAATAACAACACTAAGGCATATGGCTAAAGTTTCTAGGACACCATCTATGCAGGCATTGAGCTACGTGTTTTACTTTCACTTTCACATTTAATAACCATAAAACCCAATGAGGTATATCAGGTTTACATAAAGAAACTAAGTTTCAGATTACATGAGCTATCTGGGATCAAACAACTGGTTCTGACAGAGCTTGTTTTAAAACTTAACCATCTTGCTTTAAAACCTATGTCCATTCTAATTTGTGTTTATAAGAGTCTATAATGTAATAAATATCTAATTAACAGTAACTTATATTTCTGGTTTTTCCAGCAAAGAGTACTTGATACTGCATGTTTGGGACTTCCCAAAGAGAACTTGTCTATTGGGCCCCTGAAGGTATTACAAGTAAATCAGAGAAGCCAAATGATTGAACACTGACCTATCATATTCTGAGCACATGTTCTTTCCTCCTTCTATATTGCCATTTTTTGTTCCAAAAGAATAAAGCAAAATGTCTGAAATGTAAAACTCAGATATTTCAAAAGACATGGATGGAGCTGAACAAGACTTCAAAGACTGGTTAATTCAGCAAATACAAAATACAATGTCTCATTAACTGAAGATAGCTGGAGCATCAATAGCTTACAAGTGACACAATTGTTGTGACATCAGATGGTTCATGCTATTTCTTGGTTGGTTATTCTGTCATTGATAGAGTTTGTAGTCTCAGACAACAACGTATAAAAAGCCTAAAAACTCTGAAGAAGCATGAATGAATGATGCCTATGGAAAGAGCACAGTCTTCCAGCTAAAACTCAGCATAAGAGGTTATAATCCAACATACAGGATTAACATCTCAGGAGACTTGCCCTAGGTCAGTTCATCTCTCTGTGATGCCCTATCCTCTAGATGGAAATAAAAACAGTGAACTCTCTTAAATGTGCCCTACGGCCTGATTAAAGATTGAAAAGGTCTCTAAAAATCTACAGCACTCCCAGGGAAAAATGCTAACTATCATTATCATTATTATACCAAATGCCATAATTTGGTCTCCTCAGATTCCCTTTTTATGTAGATTCCATCAAACTCTGACTTTTGACTTTTTGCCTCTCTGACCAAATCTCCAAAGACAAAGCAAAGGGAAATGTTGAGGCAATTAGTGGAAAATGGAAGCAATTAATTCACTCCCTTTTTTACTGGAGACCTGGCCTCTGTGAACCAGTTTAACCAAAAATAATCAATGACCTTTCTCTGACCAAACTGAAACAAATCTACTTGATATTTGTCACTGGTTATCCATCTACTCCTTCAACATTAATGAGTATCTTCACTTTGCCCCTTTCTTTTATGAAATAGAGCCATCTATTCTGGTCCTTTGTTACATCTGCAATTGCTATTTTTGCAAATGTAACATAGTCAAAGACCTCATTATCCATATGTAAGCCTAGGAACCATTTTTGGCATAACAGTGCTTTCTGATTTTCTCCAAACCTTTCTTCAACTGTTTTCCCTTCTGTGCTATAAAGATAGGCTCTTTTTCAAAACCAATGAAATAGAACAACAAAGACAAAGTTTAAATTTAAAAGTAGTGAAAAAAAGATTGTACAATTTGCCTGTGTCTAATACCAAACATACCAAGATCCAAGTCACTGCTCTATGACTTACTCACTGGTTACCTTGGGATAGTTACCTATCATTCAAAAACCTCACTTTTCTGAACAATAAACATAAGAGCTTTTGCCTCAAGGTTATTGTCAGGCTCAAATGAGGTGATATATGTAAAGCCTTTTAGTACCTGATGAGAGCCCAATCAATGTTAGCTACTATCAACTATAGCAGCTAGAAAAGAGAAGGGAAGAAAAGAGAAGGGAAAAGGTTTCATGTAATAGAGCTGATATTGATACTCATTACAACTTTTCTAAGATGACTGCTACTCAAGCAGAATAGTTAACAATTACCTACTCCCATTTATCCCTCAGTAGAGGAATTACTATTTTAGCTAATGCATTTATTTTATACATTCTTTCCAACTAATATATTCTGAAATATCTTTGCTTACTATTTTGTTGTGCTGGTCATGTTAGTTTTGTATTTATACAAATATAGCTTAAGCAACTGATGAAGTTTTGTCTTACATTTCACTGAGTGTGTTCAAGTAGGACTAAATATACTGAACTTAGACACAAATTAGTACAACCTGTGCTTCATGTTGAAAAAAATAGAAATGCAATTAATTGGCAATAACTTTTTAGAAATTATGGAAAAGTAGAGATAATTTATGAAGGAAAATTATAGGTTACTTGCCAAATTATGCAAAGAATTGCCTCATTCTATACTTAATTTTTCTCTGAATGTTCTGTCTGAAGGCAAAAATCCTCAGACACTGTTTTCAGGAGAGGATATTAGAAGAAGAAAGGCCAGATACATGAAATAGTAGTAGCTCCTGAATATTTTTCATGCTCTGAAAATCTATCTGAAATGTGAGATCATGGATCCTACAGAAAAAGGACAGAGGTCCCACATTTAGGCTCTGAACTGGATTTTCAGTTTTAGAGCTCTCACATTCACTGTAAGTTTAGTATCCTAGGAATAAATTCAGAACCACTGTTTAGGCACAGGGGACCTAAACTTAAGCACTTGGACATCAGACCCCTTCTTCACATTCAGTCCTTCACTCACCACACTAGATACTAGATATTAATTTAACTTAAAATATTAAGTAAACACATGAGAGAGAGACAGACACAGAGACAGAGAAAGGACACTTACTCAAAATCACATGGCAAGTTAGTAGCAAGCTAAAAATGCTGAACTGACTTCCTATTTCACAGTGTGTTATATCAGCACTAAACCAAGCAACCACAAAGAAATCACTGAATCATTTACAAATATTTTCTTGGCCCACTGCTTTGGGAGCTAGTCCATGTTCAGCTTAAATGCTTATTTGTACAATAAAAAATGACATAGTACACCATATTTTTAGCAAAATAGATGTTTTTTGTTCTTGTGAAAAGTACATACACTTTGCAAAGTATTACCCAGGGACACATACTTGCCCGTGCTTTCTTAAAGCAGGTACACTCTATAATCAAACCTAAAACTAATTATTCTAGTCTTTCATCCCTCCAGTATGTGTTACAAATGGCCAGAGATATCCTGCTAAAATACAAACAGACCAAGCTACTCCCTTTAAGAAGATACCAAGATAAAAGACTCTTGAATGCGCCATGCTTTCTGAACTCTCTGCACATGCTAGTTTTTGGTTTGATGCTTTTCTGCTACCCTGTGTCTGCCTAGAGAATAACTAATTATTTTTCAAGATGTACTTCAACCATCATATCTTTGAACACTTTGCAAAAACAGATGCTCATAACAAATTCATATATACTTTTATTATAACACTCTCCGGTATCATTAATTGTTAAAATGCAGTTACTCATGGGCAGGTAACATATTTTACATATCTAGTGTACTACCTGGTACACTCCTTTACATATGCACCTTCAACTTAAGCAAACTTAAGTAGTTATCAACTAAGCGACTGGTCACAGCAAAATCACACATTTTCTACATTCTCTGGAGGATGGTGTTGCAATCATCTTACTGTGCAGACTCAATTCCTGGCTTGTTTCTACACTTAAGAGTGGATAATTTCAGAGTTTTCCAAACACTATGACCCCACATGTCCACAATAAGCATTCAAAAGGCAAATTTTTTAAGAAAAGTGATGGATGTTTTAATATTTGAGAGCAGAAAGAAAATATAGAAGGATGATATGGGAAGAACATTTAATGGTAGGTACAATTCTGATGGAATGAGAAAATCATCCATTGTGTGAAAAGTGCCTTGCACATGTGAAGGACAATAATAAGCTACAGAAGAGGAAAAGTGATTGATAAATGGAGAGAAGCCTCTGAGAGTATAACTAAAGGATTAGATGCCTCTTAGACTAATATTAAGAAACATAAAAGTTTACCAGAATTTAAAGTCTGATGGTAAAAACAATGCTGTTTCCAAAACTGTTGAAGACCTCAGATTGTTTAACAGATTCAAATCCATTTGAATTTGCACGGGATCAAAAGGAGCAGAGAGTGTAAACATCATATCCACTGAAAAATTCCCTAAAGACACTCACAGATTACTACCTGCTAGATTTCCAATGTAGTAGATACTGATCCAAATTTGTGGGTGGAGAGTGAGGAAAAATGTTTGAGAGAATGACTTGGCTAAATGGGAAAAAGATATAGAAAAGCATATGATTAAACAGATAGGAAGTTCTGGCTCAAATATTTCATAGATGGAAATACAACTAAGGAAGGTGAATGTCTTTCAGAACTTTACTTGTTCATGTGCATATGAACTTTTGTATTGGAAACATGTTCATACAATAAGAAATAAAGAAAGGAAACAAAGGGAGGAATGAAAGGATTCTCTGGCCCCGTGGAAGAAACTAGAAAGTGAATCACACTCAGTTCTAGTATACAGGCTCAGCAGGAGCATTTCAGGAAAGGCAAGAGATGATTTGGAAATATTCTTCCATGGTAACTCAGGAATGAGTATAAGGAGGCATGGGAATCCTTATTAAAACTCAGTCTCTGTCCCCTCATTTCCTTCAACTGTTTTTCTTTTTAATTCTGTTTTTGAATTCTCACTTAGTCTTTTCAAAACTGAAGAGATATTGTAAAAAGAAAAAGAGCAACCTAATGAGTCTTTAAGATCATTAAGCTCAACCTCTCTATCCTGAGAGCAACTATAAAATTGGGAACAAAGGATTTCACCTGAGGAAATTCCACACTCTTATCTTACTATTTCACCTCTCAGTAATATCAATTCCCCCAATTTTCCTAATGTTTAGCATACACTACCTATAATACATACTCACGTCATTCTATTTTTGTCCTTAAGTGGCCAAGCCTTTTTAATCTCCAATAAATACAATTTAATAAAATCACAAAATTATTATCATCTACTAATTTCTCATAGGCAAAATATCTGCCAAAAGTTGAATATCTCCAAGCACCTGCACTCCAAACCAATTAACCAGATGGTAATTCATGATTATATAAAATAAATGCTTTTGTACACATTAGTTTCTTGTTGTTCACTTCTACAAAAACTGTTAAGCTCTCTCTCAAAGATTATGTTTTTAAAGACACTTGTGATTCTTAACAGCTTTCCTTATATATCTTCTGCTCTATGCCTCACAGACTCTTCTTTCTGAGCTTAGTAAACATAATCCATAAAACCTGCACAGGAACTACATTTTGGATTATAAATTTCTTTTTGTTTTGCCAAATGGCATAAAAATTGCAATCTGCAATTTGTAAACATTACCTCTGGATTTGCTATTACTCCATTGCTTAATCTAATTTTTTTACTCTAAGAATTAATAAACTTTACCTTTGTGAAAAATCTGGCATGTCTAGCTGATTTTATATAATTCTACTTGTAAATTAATTAATAAAGAATTGAATGATTGCATTTACACATGTACATGTTAATTCTTTTATCTATAGCCATCATTATTCCCCTTGAATCATATTTCATTAGCTTATTTGAAATTATTGTATAAAATTTTTTTTTCAGTTTTTCCTTTCCTATTTCTCCTTTCTAGCCATTCAAACCACTGTTTTCAAAATTATGTTCCACTTCTACTGTGCTAATTTACCACAATTTCTAAAAATGTTACTTATGCTAGAAATGTACATCATGTTTAAAGTTTTTATCATTATTTTGGCTATCTAGAACTTACAACAAACTCTTATGTCACAGTCATTAAAATTAATGTGACTTTTAAAAAACATTTCTCAGCTTGTTTTATTTTTCATGTCAACTCCAAGTTTTATTTCAACAAAATTCTACTACTTTGGAATGAAACTGAAAATTTAAAAAATAGTAATAATAGTTAAAACCAAAGAAATATATACAATGAAAATCATATGGGTTCCATTTGTTTTATAGACTATTTTTATACTGAAAATGGATATCACAGATATTAGGCTTCTTTAAGACAGTCTCCACCCCAAAGAGTAAAATATTTAATATTAATTCAAAAGCTACAAAAGTGTATAAATCTATGGTCAGATTCATCTAAAATGGAAGTAAAGCAGAATTATATGAATAACCTTGATAATGAACTCCACATTCTGTTTCACTTTTCTTTGTTGACACAGTCTCTGAACAGGGAAGAACTGTGAAGTTTATTTTAGTCTCTTAAATGTTAAATGAAGTTACTAGTAAATAAGTTACTAATAAGTTCCCTGAAATAAATTAAAGGTTACTTCACATTTATTTTTCTCAAAATGTTTATTTCTGATTAAACATTTGAAGATAATATTGATAGTATGAGATTATAATTCATATAAACAAATACACATATATACTACGTGAGCAGATAGATGTGTGATATTTTCAGATACATAACTGAAGTCCCTATGCCAACTCTAATTATTGCAGTTGAAATCTATTAGTATAAAAATTATTGCTTTGGGATACTTTACATCATCTAAACAATCTTTCTGGATCCAAATCTTCATAAGAAACTCAAAAGAATGTTTAAGCCTGGATAAATAACATATGCTAACATGCTATCTGGTGTTATTTCTGCTATGAATAGTAACATTTTTGTACATGTAAAAGCCAATGACATTTGTGTTTAAAGACAAATACCATGTGATCTCACCTATAAATGGAACCTAATCAACAAAACAAACAAGCAAGTAAAATATAACCAGAGACACTGAAATAAAAAACAAACTGATGGTAACCAGAGGGGAGTGGGGAGGGGGATAACAAGGGAAAGAAGGGGAAAGTTCATCAGGGAACATGTATAAAGGACCCATGGACAAAGTCAAAGGGAGGTAGGATTGAGGGTGGGGCGGGGGAAAGTGGTGACAGGAAAATGGAGACAACTGCACTTGAACGACAATAAAAAAAATAATAAAAGCCAATGACATATATTTTGCTAAAATGTAAACAGAAATTAATACTTATTCAAAATAACACATAAGATGCAATAAAATGTGAAATCATGTTTCCATTTAGTAAATATTTGAGAATATTACACTGAAAGAAGTAGCTTTGGTTACCATGAACTAAAACAGTGATTTCTCTATCTTGATTAAAATAAGATGTTGAGTTTTAGATATATTTTACCCAAATTACAACAAATCACAGTGACTACTTTAATATCCTGATACCTAGTGATCATACAAAATAAAACCATAATTATAAGCAAGCCACACATATCAACGTAAAATAGGTATTGATTAGACTCAGAATATGTTTAAAGTACAGATTAACTTGCCAGTTTAGTTACCTACCAGCAACAATTGGATTGTATCAGTGTCATCACTTCTACAAACAGCACCATAGAATAATCCCTCTTCCCATAATATAAGCACCATGCCAAAGAGATAACCAGACTAAAAGATCTGATCATGAATAATTTGGGCTGGTTGGAATCCACTTATTAGAGGAAAAAGAAAAGAGAAGTAGCTCACTAGGGCATTTCCTGAACTTGTTTGGAATTTCAGTTAAGGAAGAAGAAATGACACAGCAGTTTCAAGTAAGAGAACTTCCTTTCTTTATCTAAAATATGTTACCAATGTGAGAAAAAGCACTCCAACAAAACTACTCCACCACAGTACTGTGGCCACAGTAAAAGCTCTCATTTCATTTATTACCCCATAAATAACATTTCTCCCAGGATATACAAAAGCATTATGCGGTTGTTACCAAAATGGACTTAAGATCCCACATTTATTGCAGCATGTTCAGTCTCGCATTTAACATTTTTTAACAAAGTGACATGCACCAATTTTTACTTTTTAAGAACTTTAATTTTATTTAGAGTATTATTAGATTTTGAGTTTTTATTGAAGGCTATCAAATATCCCATGTTTCATATAATCATATTTTCCTTACATATAGTTTTGTTCTCAATGTGACCCCAGGATAATATTTATCTTGTCCAAGAATATTTTATCTTCCTTTGTAGATGGAAGGTATACAATTCAGCTTATAGGTTTTCTAATTTTTATTTTCATAACCCAGTATTTTTAAGGGACATGAACACCTATTTACTCACTGCCTTTACAAATGAAACTTCTAAAGAAGTCTCATTTTACATATTAGTTATCTGCATAAACATAAAATCTAACGATATAAATTCCTTCTCAAACTGTAGTTCATGTTAATTACTGAAGTTTCATGCAAAATTTCTCTTGCCTTTTTGTTTTAAAGTATAGATCATCCTACCCAAGTTGCACATGAGCAGAGTGGATTCTGCCATGCTGAGGGCAGCCCTCTGACAAACCTTCCACTGCAGGCTGTTGGAAGACAAACTCTTATTTACTGAAATGATGAGGGACGTGGAAATACAGTCAGAGCACCAACAGCATCTTCTCCAAGTACTTAGAATGAATCCTGTCACACAGTAGACAGTGCACATTAAATACTAAGGCTTAATGTTTTTTAGATTAACCTCTCCATCAGAACTAATACCATATTTATTTATTTATTCATTCATTCATTTATTAATAAACTTCTATTGAATATCTACCATATATCAGGCACTAGGAGACTAAGACAAACAGTTATGGTTATTACCCTGAAGGAGATTAAATCTAATAGAATTTGGAAGATAAATTACCTATGGTTTAAATTAGTTAAAGAGAGAAAAATAGTAATATAATGGGTAATATATGAAATAACAAAAATAATGTAAGGAATTAAAGGATTATTTTCCTACATATGATTTTTGGAGGAAAAAAGGTATTGAAATAAGAAATGCCATGAAAGTAGGGAGTGTTCGGTTTTCTAAAGTCAAACAATTTGGATGCACTAAAGTAATAAATAATGAATAATGTATAAGTCAAATAATGTTTAAGTTAAACATATTAACACTTCATACAGGAAAAAATTTTTGCTTGCAAAGGGGCAGCTAACACACTTTTCAAAATTGATTTAAAAAGTAGTCTTACAAGTAAGTAAGAAACAGACCACAAGATAGAATATTAGCCCTTTGAAAAGGAAAAACAATAAACTTGTTGTTATTCAGGTTGTTTTTATAGAAGTCTCGATATAAAAGGTTATTTTTTAAATGTTTTTTTGGCAATTGATTTTATACTTACACATCTGGGATTTTGAGCCTTTATGCCCATAACTATGCCTTTAAACTTACCAACAAGTAGCCAAGGTAAAGACAACCATTAATTTACAAAAAACTTCCAATCTGTTAAAACTGGAAAAATCCAGCCTATTTTTTAAAAAGAAATCAAGTAGGTCAGTCAAAGGAAAAGATATTTCTCTTTTAAGAAGTTTGGAAAGGAAGTCCAAGATCAATAGTACCAAAGAAAACAAGCAAATAAAATCAGATGTGAGTATATAATTTATATGCCACTCATGGATATGAATCATACTTTTAGAGAAATTATATTACAAGGATGTCACTTGGCAAATAATTGATATTGATTATTCAAAAGTCTGGTTTTGATACCAGTTTTGGGAAGTTCAGAAGCTAGAAAGTAAATGTTCCCTGTTTTTACATAACTGCAGACTCTGCCTGAATAGTACCTTATGATAAACACTGAATGTCAAATCTGATCTTGAATTCCAGTATCATTTAAGAAAAACATACATCTAACATATAGGAGCTGATCTCTCTAAAATACTAACATTGAAACTTATTTAGATTTAAGTATTTCACCAGCACACTATAGTATTTATAAACTTTAAAAATATATTTTAAAACTTCACTTAAGTTTTATTCTATCAAAATTAATGTCCTTAACAAGAAGCACGCCAGGTATGGGGGCTGTGGAACACATGTAAAATGTGCACATCACTATATAGTTGCAATAGTAGTACTTTTTCACTTCTGAAATGCTTTGTCTACCTCAGTGACCTTAAGAAATCTCAATCCATTAACCCATCTGTGTCAGCAGCAATGCATGGACTTATCATTGCTCCATGAGAAAAGGATAAATTCATTCAAGGGAATCAAATGACTTTCCTAAGTTTGTCCCTGACTCAGTTTTGAACAACTAAGAGTCCCTAGAAACCTTAAATACATTAATGTAATTTAATTATTCTATGATGTCAAGGGCTGTAAGAATTCTCTAGAGTTTATGTTTAATCTTGGCATACAGTGGAGCATTAAACAGTCAGCCCTTCTGAAATTTATGAAGTAGGCAAAATTTGTCTTTAGCACACACTGTCTATGTCCTTTTCCCTTTTGCCAGACAGGTGCCATGATGCCGTAGCATCTCCCCACTTTGCCACTGCCTACAACTATTTTTAGAAAACTCTATAATTAATTCATTGCACACTTTATCACTAAGATATAAATGACTGATGAGACATAAAATATTCTCCCTCCAAGAGCATTTGCATTTGAAAGGTTATGAATCTTTAAGGTAAAGAAGGGAAGATATATTTAAAATTGGGAAGGGATTATTGTATAAAAAATTGGGGAAATCAAAAATATTCCATGGAGACTGTCATCTAATCTGAGCACTGCTATACTCAGACTAGATGGTGTATTATCCATAACATATATAAAAGTATAAAGCTTTTTCCTTTGCAATGTTAGGATCTTCCAAATGAGATGGCATCTCCCATGATTGACACTGCAACTCCCTAGAGATTAGAAAAATGACAAGACTTCTACAGTCTGCCAGAATTGTACAGTTGCTCTCTGTCAGACAGGGGAGGATAGGCTATGCTGTCATAACAAACAACTTGTAAAAAACACAAAATATTAAAAACAAAAATGTTATTTCATACTCTACACATCCAGTGTGGATTGGTGGGAGAGCTCTGTTCCACATAGTTACTCAAGGACCCAGGATCTGAAGGCCCCATCTCCACACCACTGAGGCAGGGAAACAGAATAAGGAGAACTGCACGCAGGTTCATAAAGCTTTTGCAGAAGTGATACTCAAATTCTGTTCATCTTTCATTAGTTAACACTGTCAATAGCCATACCTGCTTCAAAATAAATTAATCTGCAATTCTACCATGTGTCGAGAAGAGAGAACTGAGACATTTGTTATTAATAACAATGACTATAACACTTTTAATGACTTTTAATAATCAACTTTCCCATGTAAGAACTCTTCAGTAAAGATTAGTTCCTCCATAAGTCTCCTAAGAAGCAAATTCAGTCCATGCAATAATAAGCTCTGACCTTTATTCAATGATTTTACTATAAATACAAACAAGAAGGGGAAGTAGGCATAGGAATAAGAGAAGGAGCAGATAAACAAATAGTTGAAGAGGCTAATTTTGATTATCATGATTTAGGGAGACAAGAACTAAACTAGAAGACATGTTCTGTGTAAGAGTATATGGGCTTATCAGTGTTATGATTTTTGTTCTTAAGATCTACATTAAACATACCTTCCAGAATTTATCTGCAGGGGGAGTATAATTTATATGCAACAGGAGCATCTTTCAGAGGAGCATAAAAATTTGAGAGAGACATTTCCCAAATTTGAATTTTACTACAAGCCAACAAAAAGTTTTCCTGAGAAAATTATCTGGAAAATAACAATTCTTTTATTAATTTAATTTTTCTTATTTTTTAAATTCTCACCTGAGACTACATTTATTGATTTTTTTTTTTTTTTTTTTTTTTTTTTTAGAAATAGAGGGAGGGAGGGAGAGAGAGAGAGAGAAACATCAATGTGGGGGAGAAACATTGATTGGTTGCCTCCCATATGCATCCCTGACTATGGATAGAACTCTCAATCTACATAAGTGCCATGACTTGGGACCAAACCTGCAACCTTTTGGTGTACAGGACAATACTCCAACTAACTGTGCCTCCCGGCCAGAATCAACACAATTTTTTAAAGGAAGAAAATTTGGAAAGAATAATAGAATCAGAGATACAAAATAAAGAAATACATAGAAATATCTTCCATGTTGTTTTTTTACTCACTTAGAGGTTTAAAAAAATACCCATGCATACATAAGAATCATCAATGAGTACTTCTTGTTTTAATTTGTAATTATTAACAACAATTATTTAATCGCAGTTATCTCTAGAGCCTCACTAATTCTGTACATCAAATAAAAAATTTCACAGGACCCCTCTCCTACAGTTTTTTTTTTTCACTCAAATTTTAATTATGTGGTCTTAGCCTGTTTTTTTCTTTTCTTTTTTGTCTTTCCTCTATTTCTCTTGCATCCTGCTCTTTTATTTCTCTTTATTCTCCATTTTTTCTTTTCCTTCACACCCCAAATTTTAATTTTTCCCTCAGTCTAGTATTTGTTCCTCACTCTTAGTATTCCCTCTACCTCTATCATGACAGAATCACTTCCCATTCCTCTAAACATCTCTTAGACTTTTACCTGTTTTTTTTCCTCTTATTTCTATAACACCTATATTAATTTTAACTTGTTTGTTGTTGATAGTGCTCCAGTGGATTTTTCCAATCTGGCTCCTATTTTTTTTAATTACATACTTTTGATTATAATTGTTGTTCAAGTACAGTTTTCTGCTTTTCCCCCCCACCCTTCCCCATCACCCCTGCCTTCCCCACCTCCCTCCCCTGTTTCCACCCCACTTGTTATTATCCATGTGTCCTTTCTAATTGTTCCTGTAAATGCTTTACCCTTTTCCTCCATTATCTGCTCCCCTATTACCTCTGGTTACTGTCAGTTTGTTCTTAATTTCAATGCTTCTGGTTATATTTTTCTTGCTTGTTTGTTTTATCGATTAGGTTCCACATAAAGGTAAGATCACATATTATTTGTCTTTCACCACCTGACTTATTGCACTTAGCATAATGCTCTCCAGTTCCATCCATTCTGTTGCAAAGGGTAAGGGTTCCTTCTTTCTTTCTGCTGCATAGAATTCCATTGTGTACATGTACCACAGGTTTTTTTTTTCAATTTTTATTGTTATTCAATTACAGTTGTATGCCTTTTCTCCCCTTTCCTCCCCCCACCCCAGCTGAACCCACCTCCCTCCACCTCCCCCACCATCCCCCCCGATTTTGTCCGTGTGTCCTTTATAATAGTTCCTGCAATCCCCTCTTCCCACTGTCCCCACCCCACTCCCCCCTGGCCACTGCTAGACTGTTCTCAACCTCAATGTCTCTGGTTGTATTTTGTTTGCTTTATCCTTTTGTTGATTATGTTCCAGTTAAAGGTGAGATCATATGGCATTTGTCCCTCACCGCCTGGCTTATTTCACTTAGCATAATGCTCTCCAGTTTCATCCATGCTGTTGCAAAGGGTATAAGCTCCTTCTTTCTCTCTGCTGCCTAGTATTCCATTGTGTAAATGTACCATAGTTTTTGGATCCACTCGTTTGCTGATGGGCACTTAGGTTGCTTCCAGTACTTGGCTATTGTAAATTGCGCTGCTATGAACATTGGGGTGCACAGGTTCTTTTGGATTGGTGTTTCAGGGTGCTTAGGATGTAATCCTAGCAATGGAATTTCCCAGTCAAAAGGCAGTTCCATTTTTACTTTTCTGAGGAAATTCTATACTGTTTCCCATTGTGCTTGCACCACTCTGCATTCCCACAAACAGTGCACTAGGGTTTGCTTTTCTCCACAACCTCTCCAAGACTTGTTTGTTGATTTGTTTATGATGGCCATTTACACCAATGTGAAGTGGTATCTCTTTGTGATTCTGATTTGCATCTCTCTGATGGCTAGTGATGGTGAGCATCTTTTCATGTGTCTCTGGACCCTCTGTAGGTCCTCCTTGGAGAAGAATTTGTTCAAATCTTTTGCTGATTTTTTAACTTGGCTGTAAGTCTTCCTAAAGTGCAGTCATGTGAGTTCTTTATATATTTTGGAGATAAAACCCTTATCTGAGGTATCATTGGCAAACATATTTTCCCATATGGATGGTTCTCTTTTCATTTTAATGCTGTTTTCTTTAGCCATGCAGAGGCTTTTTTTATTTTGAAGAGATCCCATTTGTTTATTATTTCCTTTATGTCCCTTGCTCTAGGGGACATATCAGTGAGGATTTGATGTGTGGAATATCTGAGATTTTCCTGCCTATGTTCTCCTCAAGGACTTTTGTGGTGTCATAACTTATATTTAAGTCTTTTATCCATCTTGAATTTATTTTTGTGTATGGTGTAAGTTGGTGGTCAAGTTTCATTTTTCTGCATGTAGTTGTCTGACCAGCCCAACACCATTTGTTAAAGAGGCTATTTTTGCTCCATTTTATGCTGCTGCCACTTTGTCAAATAATAATTGACTGTAGAGATGTGGATTTATTTCTGGGCTCTCTATTCTGTTCCATTGATCTATGTATCTGTTCTTATGCCAGTACCAGGCTGTTATGATTACAGTGGCCTTGTAACACAGTTTGATATCAAGTATTGTTATCCCTATTACTTTGTTCTTCTTTCTCAAAATTGTTGCAGCTATTTGGGGTCATCTATGGTTCCATACAAATTTTGAAGTGTTTGTTCTGTATCTGTGAAATATGCCATTGGTACTTTAAGAGGCATTGCATTGAATCTATAAATTGCTTTGGGTAGTATGGGCATTTTGATGATGTTCATTCTTCCAATCCATGAGCATGGTACATGCTTCCAATTGTTTGTGTCTTCCTTAATTTATTTCTTCAGTGTTGTGTAGTTTTCTGCATACAGGTCTTTTACCTCCTTGATTAGGTTTATTTCTAAGTACTTTATTTTTCTTGTTGCTATATCAAATGTGATTTTTTTCCTGAATTCTGTTTCTGAAATTTCATTGTTGGTGTACAAAAATGCCTTTGATTTCTGAATATTGACTTTGTTTCCCGCTGTTTTGCCAAATCCATTTATTAGGTTAAGTAGTTTTTTTGGTGGAGTCCATAGTATTTTCTACATACACTATCATGCCATCTGCACACAATGACAATTTTGCTTCCTCATTTCAAATTTGGATGCCTTTTATTTCTTTTTCTTGTCTAATTGCTGTGGCTAGGACTTCCAATACTATGTTGAATAAGAATTGTAAAAGTGGACAAACTTCTCTTGTTCCTGATCTTAGTGGGAAATATTTTATTGTTTGCCCATTGAGTATGATGTCAGCTCTAGGTTTCTCACATATGGCTTTTTTGTGATGAGGTTTGCTCCCTCTGCTCCCACTTTGCTGAGTGTTTTTGTAGTAAATAGGTGCTGTACCTTACCAAATGCTTTTTCAGCATATGTTGATATGATTATGTGATTTTTATCTTTTATTTGCTTATGTGACATATTACATTTATTGATTTGTGAACATTTTACCATCCTTGTATCCCTGGGATGAATCCCATGTGGACATGGTGTATGATCTTTTTAATGCATTGCTGGATGAGGTTTGCCAATATTAATTATTTAATATTTTTCCTTCCTTTTTCTTTGTCTCACTTTATTTTATTTTATATTATTTCAATTTCTGTTTAAACCTAATATTATATGCTTCCCTTCTCATACTCCCTTTCCACACTCTTCGTTGCCTTTCTTTATTCATGAGGTAAACGTTACCTTCTCTCCTTCCATTGCTCCAACTACCAATTCTTATTACTACTCTTCCATCTACCCTCTTAAAGCCATTTCTCTTTCAGTAGGTCATCTCATATTCACTCCTTTTCTTATAATAGTCTTAATCTCATTATATCCTTATTTATACTGGTTCATTTGCTATTAATAATGGGATTGTGGAGGGGAGTTATATTTGTGGGTGTGGGTTTGTTTCTTGGGCTCTGTGGTTTTGTTCAGGCAGCACCTGCACAACAGCACACAAGATATGGTGGGCAAAGTGACCCTCAGTCAAACAGCAGCAGGGAAGGACCCTCAAAAGAATGATGTAACAACAATCAAAACCCAATTACATCCATAAAACCAGCATATAAGGCATAAAGGACATCTCAAGAACTTCAAGTTCAGGTGATCAAGTAGACTGCACCACTGTATCTCACAGGCCTCTCACCATAGAAGTTCACACCACAGAGTAAGAAAGTCAAAACAGATCAATTTAAAAAAAAAGCAAACAAGAAAAGTCCCACAAACAATGGGAAGAAAAAGAAACAACCCCCAATCTATAGGAAAGGGGGAATCCTCAGAAACAATGCTAAATGAAATAGGGGCAAGTCAAATATCAGACATTGAATTCAAAACAATGCTTATAAGGAAGCTCAATGAACTCAGTGCGAACTACCAAAAACTACAGGAAATTATGAGGAACTTACTGCAAACTATATCAGCATTAAAAAAGGGCATAGAACCAAAGAACAAGGGCCAAGAAGAAATGAAGAACATAATTTATGAACTGAGAACACACTAAAAGGAATCAAAAGCAGGGTCAATGAAGCAGCATCTGATCAATCAGCAAGCTGGAGGCCAAAGTTTAAAAAAAAAAAAAAAACCTCCCAAAAAGAGAAAGAAAAAGAAAAAAGACTGAAAAACAATGAAGAGTGCTTAAGGGAAATGCAGGACAACATGAAACAAAATATCCATATAATATAGGGATACCAAAAGGAGAAAAAGAGGAGCAAGGGAAAGAAAACCTTTTTCAAAAAGTAATGATGGAAAACTTCCCTAATTTGGTGACAGAAAAAGTCACACAAGTCCAGGAAGCAGAGAGGGTCCCAATCAAGAGGAACCCAAAGAGGCCCACTGCAAGACACATCATAATTAAAATATCAAAAATTAAAGACAAAGAGAGAATCTTAAAGGCAGCAAGGGAGAAACAGGAAGTAACACACAAGGGAGCACCAATAAGGCTAGTAGCTGACTTTTCAACAGAAATGCTACAAGCCAGAAGGCTTGGCAAGGAATATTCCAAGTAATAAAAAACAAAGGCCTGCAACCAAGACAACACTATCCAGTAAAGGTCTCAATTAAAATGGAAGGTAAGATGAGAAGATTCCCAGACAAAAGAAGGCCCAAAGAATATACCTCCTCCAAGCAGCACTGCAAGATATCCTAAAAGGACCGCATTAAGATGAGGAAGAAAAACAGTGAGAGAGGAAGGAACAAAAGCACAAAGGGAGTAAAATGGCAATGAGTAAGTACCTACCAATAATAACCTTAAATGTAAATCGGTTAAATGATACAATCAAAAGACACAGGGTACTTCACTTCAGTCTTACAACAGACCGAAAGTGAAGGGCTGGAAAAAAATATTCCATTCAAATGGATAGGAAAAAAAAATGGGATACCAACATTACATCAGACAAAATAGACTTCAAAACAGAGGCCATAAAAAGAGACCCAAAAGGATACCTCATAATATTCAAGGGAAGCATCCATCAGAAGACATAAACATTATAAACATATATGAACATAACATAGGAGCACCCCAATACATAAGGAAAATTTTGGAGGACTTCAGAAAGAGATAGCACCACACTTATACTAGGGTATTTTCACACCCCACTGTCAAAAGTGGAGAGATCTTCCAAACAAATATCAACAAAGGTGTTGTGGCATTGAACAATGTCCTAGATCAAATGAGCTTAACTGACATATATAGAAGCTTTCCTCCCAAAGAAACAAAATACACACTCTCTTCAAATGCACATGGAACATTTTCAAAGATAGACCACATGATAGGACACAAAACAAGCCTCAACAAATTCAAGAAAATTGAAATCATATCAAACATTTTCTCAGGCCACAATGGCCTAAAACTAGAAACCAACCCCAAGGAAAAAACTCAAAAACACTCAAATTCATGGAGATTGAATAGCATGCTATTAAACAATGAATACTTAAGAATGAGATCAAGGAAGAAATCAAAGTTTCTGGAAACAAATGAAAATTAACACAACAATCAAAAACTTATGGGACACAGGGAAGGCAGTCCTGAGAGGGAAGTTCATACTGATACAGGCCTACCTAAAAAAGATAGAAACATTTCAACTAAACAGCCTAACCCTACACCTACAATAACTCAAGGAACAACAACAAAGGCAGCCCAGAGCAAGTAGAAGGAAGGAAATGACAAAGATCAAAGAAGAATTAAAAAACAATGAGACAAAAGAATCAATTCTAAGGATCAATAAATCCAGCAGCTGGTTCTTTGAGAAGATAAAGAAAATCAACAAGCCTTTATGCAGGCTCATCAAGAAAAAAAGAGCAAGGACCCAAATAAACACAATTAGAAATGAAAGAGGAGAAATTACAACTGACACAACAGACATACAAAGGATTCTGAGAAATTACTATGAAGAACTATATGCCAAGAAATTTGAAAACCTAGGAGAAATGGACAAATTTCTAAAAAATATAATCTTCCAAACTGAATGAAGAAGCAGAAAGCCTGAACAGTCCAATAACAGATGACAAAATCAAAGCAGTATTCAAAAAACTCCCAGCACACAAAAGCCCTGGAATGTATGGATTCACAGGAGAATTTTAACAAACATTTAAGAAGAGCTAACCCATATGGCAGGGGCACCAGTTCTCCCCACTTTTACTTCAACCTGCTTGGCCCCAGGAAGATGACTGGTTATCCAAAGATGGCTAAGATTCCTCAAGGGAGGGATGACATAAGACAGGCTTGGTCATGAGGGGTCATCAGGGAAGGACTTGGGGGACTATAGAAAAAGGGGGTGATGGACCCTTGCCCCTTGACTTTGACATAGCCTGAGTCCTCAATTCTATCTGTAAGAAGTCTCCTAATGTCTTGGTTGCTAGTATCCCCCACCTGACTTAAGCATGAAACAATGCTGGAGGTGGGTGCAGCCCTGTGCTGGAAAGGGGGGGGAGAAGTTCCCTGGGGTGATCAGGCCTAAGAAAGAATGCATAAAATCCTGTGAAACCTGCTTTGCTAATGCCCTCAATTTAAATGAGAAGGGTCCAAGCATAAAATAGTTTGTTTCCCAAAGTTTTATGGCCCTTTGGTTATCTGACCCTGACTGAGAATAAGCCCTCATAGTTCTTTGATTGTTATCTGTTGTTTGATCATTACTGCCTGACAATGACTGAGCTTTACGTATATGCCCTGAATTCCTATGCAAATTAAACCCAATAAAAGCCCATTGATGAATAGGCTCAAGGCCCTTCTCCTCTGAGACATTGGCCATCTTTCCTCCCCAATCAGATCATGTCTTGGTAGACTTATTCTCATCCACGGCAGACAGGTTGCACTTCAGGTGGAGCACCCCCACAATACACTATCATGGCTTAGGAAATTTAAAATGGAATACATTCCTAGTAGATAGAGGTTTCCTTCAGGGAAATGTTAATATTGAATTTCCCAGGATACTTAGTTTATGTTGCTTGAATATCTGTCTCATGCCATGACACTGAAGTGAGAAAGATCTGTTAAATTTGCTACTTAAATATTTCTGAGAATGTAAGTAACTGGGTGTATCTAGACTAGCATGTAAACATACTAATTACATGGGTATAAGTTTCCTTATTTTTTAATATAATATTTGTAAGTGTTACATGTCCCATATGATAATGGTTTCTTTCATTGTGCTATCAACTAATCAGGGAAAAGGAAAATTTAAAAAAAAGAATTGAAAAGATATCCAATTAAATGCTAGAGATGGCCAACTATTATAAAATAAAAACACAGCTCTAGTCACATATCAGCTCTAGGATTCAGATAATATCGAGCCTGTGTACTGTGTGCCAGGAGCTGTGCTATGTGCATTCAGTTGCATACATAATGGAATGCAGTGATTTTTAAAAATAAATATAAAGTTAGAAGATTGTAAAATTAAACACCTTAAAAACTTTGTATGTATAATAAGAAAAAAAGAAACAGAAAGCTGGTCAATGGCAGTGATCAAGCTGGTATATCTGAAAATCTATGACAAGTAATGATGTGCTCAGAAGTGATTATTTTTCTCCTATGTGTAGATCTTGCTAGTCATGCAGAAAACTCTTTACTGCAACTCAAAGCAGGAAGGGCTGAGCTTTGAAAAAAACCCAAATCTGCACTGACCACTGTGGTTCAGTTGATTGTTCATCATTCCACAAAGCAAAATTTTACAGTTCGATTCCTGGTCAGGACACATGCCTGCATTGCAGGTACAGTCCGCGTTGGGCTCCTATGAGAGGCAATCAATTGATGTTTCTCTCTCACATCAATGTTTCCTTCCCTCCCTCTCTCTCTCTCTCCCTTCCCTCCTCTCTAAAAATAAATAAATAAAATCTTTTTGAAAGTCCAAAATCTCACAGGCTTTACGTTTTCTGTCATATTTTCCCTGTTCAGGATGACAATTCTGAAGCAAACTTAGACACACAGGCGTGCATGCACACATATATATATGTGTGTTGGTGGATCTGACTCCTCTAAGCAGAGCTTCTTGATCATCCAGTCCTGCAACAAGAGGCAAGAGATGCATCTCTCCTACAATATGTACACTTACAACTCTTCACCCACTGGCAAGCTCATATATTATTAGAGAAATGTAACAGGTGTGACAAGCAAGGAATAATAGGGATAGTGGTATGTTGTAATCTTAACTTTAAACACAAGAAAATACAGGGTAAAGTGTCAGAAACAGCAGTTAGACTTTAGAGTTACATGTTATCAATTCACAGAATATAGGTAGCATAGCATTGCTTATGAAGCATAAACAACTAGATAGGTTACATAGGATCAGGGAAACATTCACAGTATAGACAAGTTTGTCCAGACATTGACAAAAAGAGAAGTAATATGAGATAGGCACTATCCCATATCACAAGTAAGTTTGGAGTTTTATGACTAATATGATTTAGTTCTGAATGTTAAGGGGTTTTTTCCCAGCTTTATTGAGGAATAACTGACACATATAATTATATTTTTTAGTACAAAACATAATGATTCAGTAGACATATACATTGTAAAATGTTATCACAATAAAGACAACAAATCACGTCACATAGTTAACTTTCTTTTTTATGGTGATGACACAAGATCTAGTTTCAGCAAATTTCAAGTACATGATACCATATTATTATCTATAGTCTAGTCGAAAGCAGAACTTAACTGCATTATTAATCTGCTAATAGTTCACCCCTACAGGAATGTTAAACTTGAGTATGGATATAATAAGTAATCTACAATGGCTTTTTATTAAATGTAATTGACACAAAATGATTTGGAAGCATATATACACACACACACACACATGAATTTAAAAGAATGAAAGACTCATTTAGAAGTCAAGCAGGGATGATGAAGAAAGTTAATAAGAACAAACTGATATCTATGTCAATGACTCTTCTCCCTCCAAATTCCATTAATGGGGGAATTCCTTCCCCATTCTATTCAATGGGGAAGTGGCTGTATAAATCTCAAAATGATAACTTGAATAACATATTTTGGCTTCTTTTAAAGTTAATGATTCATATTTTGCAGAAACCTAAAATAAACTTTTTCTTATAATTAGAGAGAACACTATAATATATGAGACAATTGGTGACATGGATAACTACTTTGTTACTAAAACTTGAATCTTTTTATTCACTAATTCACACTGCCTTGACTTCTCATTTTTATGCAAAACAGATTTTTTGGAGGAAAAAATAAAAGTACTATAACATCTGAGGAAATCATCAAAGAACTAGTGGCAACATCTTAAGGCTTTTATCAAAGTAGAGAGGGAATGCATTAAAGCAACAATATATGAAGCTTACATGTGATGGGACTACTAAGTTTAACAGAGTATTTTATAAACATATGTGGATATAATGATTTTTATAAGAGTACCTTATTCTAAAATACTTTTTCTGATTATAAGAACATTATTCTTTCAAGACAATTCAGAAAAAGTCCACCAATACTTCATTAGTAATAGATGCCTCACACACTACAAACAGAGAACCAAAACGTTTGAAAAGCTATATGCAGTGTAGGTGAGGGTTATACAAAGGGGAATAAACTTATAAATGAAAAAAGTCATTTATAAAGTCCCTCATCAAATTCCTATGAGAAAATCATGGGGATAAAACATGAATTGTTAAACTGAGTTATAGCACATAAGGATTAAGTAAAAATAGGGAGTTCTTGTTTAACAAATCTTGCCAGGCAAGCTATGATCAAAAGGGGGAAGAAGCATAAAATGGAGTAAAAATAGCCTCTTCAAGAAATGGTGTTGGGAGATCTGGACAGCTATGCCAAAAAATGAAACTCGGTCATCAACTTACACCATACACAAAAATAAATTCAAGGTGGATAAAACACTTAAATATAAGTCGTGACACCATAAAAGTCCTTCAGGAGAATATAGGCAGGAAAATCTCAGATATTCCACACAGCAACATCTTCACTGACATGTCCCCTAGAGCAAGGGACATAAAGGAAAGTTAAACAAATGGGATCTCATCAAAATAAAGAACTTCTGCACAACTAAAGAAAACAGCATTAAAATGAAAAGAGAACCATCCATATGGGAAAACATATTTGCCAATGATACCTCAGACAAGGGTTTGATCTCCAAAATATATAAAGAACTCACAGGACTCCTCACCTAGAAGACATACAAGGCAATTAAAAAATGGGCAAAGCACCTGAACAGACACTTCTGCAGGGAGAACATATAAAAGGCCTAGAGACATATGAAAAGATGCTCAGCATCACTAGCCATCAGAGAGATGCAAATTAAAACCACAATGAGATACCACTTCACACTGGTGAGGAATGGCCATCATAAACAAATCAACAAACAAGTCTTGGAGAGGTTGTGGAGAAACGGGAACCCTAGTGCCACTGTTGGTGGGAAAGCAGACTGGTGCAGCCAGTATGGAAAACAGTATGGAATTTCCTCAAGAAACTAAAAATGGAACTGCCTTTTGACCCAGCAATTCCACTGCTGGGATTATACCCTAAGAACTCTGAAACACCAATTCAAGAGACCCTATGCACCCCAATGTTCATAGAAGCACCATTTACAATAGCCAAGTGCTGGAAACAACCTAACTGTCCATCAGTAAGTGAATAGATCAAAAACTATGGTTTGTTTACACAATGGAACACTATGTAGAAGAAAGAAAGTAGGGGCTCCTACCCTTTGCAAAAGCATGGATGGATCTGGAAAGCATTATACTTAAGTGAATTAAGCCAAGTGGTGAAAAACAAATACCATATGATCTCGCCTGTAAGTGGAAACTAATCTACAAAAGAAAAAAGCAAACAAAATATAACCGGAGACATAGAAATAAAGAACAAACTGACAGTAACCAGAGGGAAGGTGGGAGGGGATAATGGGGGGGAAGGGGAAGGGTTATCAAGGAACATGTATAAAGGACATATGGACAAAAGCAAAGGAGGGGGAGGATCAAGGGTGGGACATAGGTATGGCTGGGGTGGTGGGGAAAGAGGCAGGGGGGAATGGAGACAACTGTACTTGAACAACAAAAACAAAAGAAAGGAGAAAAAAGAAAATAAATGCAACTACACAACAGAGAGAAAATGAATTTAAGAAAATGAGTGTGAATAAATAAATGTAAAAAATACAAATTTGAGATATCTATTCACATTTATCAAAATGTGTTAAAAATAAACCACTTCTTGTTCTTAAAAAAATGTATTGAAATATAATCTTACCTGCAAATAGTAAGTAAAAGGAAAGGAAACCTAAATGAAAATTCATGTCTTAATATTTAATATAGTGTGACCATTTCAGATACTACTAATAAGAAATATCATGGGAGATCACCAAGGAATTCTCTTACATACTGGCAAATCCAAGGTTAACTTCTCATGCATAGTCTCCTTAGGGATTATTTTATAACTCAATCACTATTGAGCTCTTTGGGTAATGAAATATTGAGCTCTTTGAGCTCTATGGGTGGGAATGGTAATGCTGTAAAGGAAGACTCTTCCAAGTTCTATGAAGGCCTGTCCTATAAATGTGACTGCAAAGCCACTAGTATCCCATTTGGGGGATGCTCAGCTAACACATAATGCCTAGTTATTTTCTCAAAAGCAAAAAGGTACTCTATAATCTCTAAAATTATATCATTTAAATTTATGGCATGATTAGAATCTGTCATCCAATGTGAATGATGGAAAAGTTTTACACAGGAGTCGTGAACTTGGGCCCATGAACATTAAACAAAACAGTGACTTGCCCCAAAGCAGACAGAAATAGAATTCATTAAATATTCTAAAGTTCTCCTATACACATTCTTTATCACAGCCATAGAAAGCCTTATGGGCTACCACACAGGCTAATAATGTATTCAATCCTTCTGACTGATATTCTAAGGTATTCATAAAAAAATGTATTTAATGACAGTAGGCTTTACTCTTAATTAGTACTAATAGTATAACACTTTTTAGTCAAAATAACATACTGATTACATGCTCTGAACATAAAATTCAAAATACTTGGAATATTATTTTCTTTCACAGTCAACAAGAATAGATGTGACTAACTTACACTTATTTTGTAATAGAGAAACCCCATGCAAATGTAAGTTTATGGTCTTCTGGCTACTGTATCAGCAAAATGTCTTTCAACTTCTTTTTTTTTAATGGGTGTATTTTTTTATCGTTATTCTTAAGTAGTTTTGTGTTCTCTCGTTTTTTGTTTTTTGCAACAATATTTGGGAAGCATATTTAAGGGTTAATGATTAAGTGATAAATTGAATCACTAGTTCCTGGTAAAGAGCTGGATGCTGAGCATCATTCCCTCCTTGAGCATTTTCACTGCTTACATCTACTGTTTTCAGGCATGTGACAGCTGCCTGGTCTTAGGCTCAGAGGCATAATCTGTAGTTCCACTCTGAACCTGCCTATGTGAAATGCAAAGTACTCAACTGGGACAGACCAGCAACTGTGAAGAGCCTTCTCTTTTCCAAATTTATTTCCTCTGGGCAGCGCTGTTTACTTCAGTGGAGGGTAGACCAACTTAGATCCTACCAATTATGTAAGGAATTGCAGGGGAGAAACCTGAGCAAACTAGCAATCCGTTTCCAACCTGTCCCAGTGTTGTTGCAGTATCGCCTATAAACTGGCACCCTGTGATGCTACAAAATTGGTTGGATCCTTAATCCATATCAAAAAGAGGATAAATTGTTGGGCTTATAATTTATGTGAAAATTATCTCTATCTCATAAGTTCAAAGAGGGCAGAAACTTTTTCAGCTTAATCACCATTGTACCCCATTTCAAACTTTGTGCATAACATTTAATTAGTGCTTAATAGTTCTACATCGAAGGATGAAATTGACAGACATTTGATATTAGTTATGTTCCCCATACTTTAAGTATAGTTAAAGTTGTCCACTTTTGTTCCAGAAAGATGTATATACAAAAAAATTTTAAAGAATCTGGGGCAAAATCATGCTGTGATTTATATTTTTGAGGTTGTGAAAAACTATTGTCATATACATAGGCTTTCACATCTGCAAGAGAAATAAACAATAGTATAATTCTTCAATTTATGCCTTAGAGCTTTCTTACATAAAAGACTACTTTATTACAATAAAAACAAAAGTGGTGAACACTCTCACTTATGTATCAATAACTGCACTAAGTACTGCACAAATGAGAAGAAATTAAACAAGATTATGAGGAGGAACTGTTATACTTCCCATATTAAAGATGAAACAACTGAGGCATAAAGTTCTAGTCAGTAACCAGAGTCATACTAGAGGCAAAATTCAAGCTCCAAAAGTCTGGCTCAAGCTGAATTCTTAAGATTACACAACATAACTTCTAGTAATGAGATTTTGGGGGTGTACATCTCAAGCTAAACCTGTATAAGCCATCCAAAGGAATTGTTATTTTAAGAACTTGGGCAAATAGCATATTTTGTACTAATATATATCTGATGACAATTAAGCCCGTGGTGTTTTATAGTCAGGTGCATGTGTGTGTAGTTATTTACATTAATACAGTCTAGAGGAGGAGAAACACAAAATGGAGCAGTATTAATAGTGGTAAAAATAGCTGCAAACATTTATTGACTATTTACCACACACCATACACTGTGTTCAGCATTTTTCATGCATTATGGGCTTAATTCTCCCTTATTTTTGACAGGTGCTACTATTTGTTATCCTCTACTTTTTCTAGATTATAAAACTAAGAATTGGTAAGTTAATTTTTTGAAACATCAGGCAATCTTTGGAGCCCATGCAAAGGATGTGTGGTATGAGAGGAAGGGAGGAGCCAAGTGGTTTGTGCTGAGAAACTGTAAGGTTGGAGCTGCTGTTTCCTGTGATGGGATAATCTGTTGGAGAAATAAGCAGTGTGTACATGTTAACTTTGTGGTACCTACTATTTATCCAAATGCAAACAAACAGGAGGGTGGGAGATGCAGTCCACAAATGGGGGCGGTTGCTCATGGCCAGTGGCACTGAGAGTCACAGTGAAAGGAGGAAAGCCAAAGTGTGTGGAAAGACTCAGAAAGCCTGGGAAACATGGCTGTGAAGAGTTTTTGAGTTTTTGAACATTCTCTCCTGATGGCTCAAATTTCCTCAGTGAAGTAAAATTTAAGAGTGAGGAGAAGCATTCCAGGTTAGAGAGAAAAGAAAGGTGTGAAACAGAGATGGAATGAGTCTTGAATATGTAACTGGATTTCTGGATAGCAACCAGGGCCCATTTAAAGTTCACAGTCACTAATTTAAAGTGAAACTAGACAACCTATTTATTTTGAATTTTTTCTATCTACTTTCTATGTGAATGTACAGAGTACAGTTGAATTTAAATAATATTGAGGTTCTGCCAGACATGAAAGATGAAGAAAGAGATGGACAAAGGATTTGAGAGTGAGAATAAGAGCATTATGATATTGCCAATGGTGATAATGTTAATGATGGTGACAATGATAATAAAAGCTAACCTTATTGCATGCTATGTACCAATAGGAACTAAGGTTCTAAAGAAGATTCTAAGCATATTATATAAATTATTCATTCACAATAATCTTATGTGCATGTGTTTTATTATTGCCATTTTATAAATCAGGTAACTGAGGCAGAAAGATTAAGTAAATTTTTGAAGATTATAGCTAGTAAATAGTGAAGGCAGGATTTAATTCCAGGTGTTCTGGCTCCCTGTAACAATAATTCTAAACTTCCTTGAGGAATGTACAATCTGTTGAATAAGGAGAGAATTAAGAGCTTGAAAGTAAAGGTAATGAAATGGTGGAAGGATCAATGGACTATAGATCCCAGTGGAAGAAAAAGAACAAATGCTAGAGTTGGAGGTCTTTGATGATGCAAAATAAAAATACATAGTGTTAGTTGTAGAGTGGAATTATTAAAATTTAAGATAATGAATGATGTTCCTATATTTGCAGTTAGTCTAGAATATAATCACATGAAAGGATAATTAATGTAGTAGTGTCCAATAACCCTGGAGGAAAAAAGATCAAGAAATTAAGAGACCAAAGTATTGGAGATATCATCTGCAGAGGTATTGAAATCACCAAGATAAAATCAGTTGTATGAAGAGTAACATGGGTCCAGAGGCTAAATATAGAGAATGAAGGGGATTGACACTGAGATGGTGACTGATGAATAGACTTGCCCAATTTAAAAAATAAAACTATAGGATCCCCAGAGACATTATATTAATTTCAATATAATATATATTATAATATTAATTGAAATTAATGTATATCTTAATTGAAATTAATATGTTATATAACATTGATTGAAATTAATTTTAATGTATTTTAATTTCAAGTAAAAACTGAATTTTTAGTAAGTTCCAAATATTGTATGATACATACGTAAACAAAACAAATTATGTGTGTTCATCTAAAGCTCAAATGTTGTTAGGAATCTTATGTTTTATCTGTCAAACCTACTAACTAATCCAGCATCTGAATTTAGATTTGTTTTACTCACAGACTGATTTCCTAAACTTGATATACTTTATCACTAGTATTAATTTAAGCAAATAAAGTAATGAATAAGTCTTATCAAGTAAATATTAAACTCCTACTTTACTAAGTGAGAGTAAGTGCATTCCATGACCTTAAGACATTTATTTACATGAATACATAAATGTACATGGCATTTTATAAAACCAAATGTATTTCAAAAACATAATCTTTAATCTCAAATTTTTATCACCAGTTATATGTACAATAAGATCTCAATGGCCCAGTTCCCCAATTATCTCTTTTGTTAATTTAGTTCAGCAAGTAAAGCCAATTATGATGACAGAAAAATAGCTATGCATTATCACAAATCACCTTTCATCTTTGACATAAATTGAAAAAGATTCCTCTCAGTAATTCTATAGTTATATTTAAAACAAATTTAGCATTGTGGTTGAAGTCATGCTTTTACAAGCAAGAGAACCCACAGTTTAGAATCAATGTTATAGTAATATCATTTATTTAAATGTGGCTCTTTCTTTTTTCAATGCCATGTTATGCTATTTCATCTTTAATTTAAATCTTCATTCAGATTATCAACTAAATTCAAAAGATATAGGAAGATATGTGTATAAAAATAGTAGAAAACTAAATAATTCCCCCAAAATTAGACATACAAATATTTTAAAATACTTTTTTATATGCTGGTTCATAATTATTAGTGATTTTAGTGATTTGGTATTATGCATTTCTTCAGCAAAACATGTAAGTAATGTAGGAAATATATATTCATTACCTAATGCAAAAATATTTGTAATAAATATTATATAGAAAAGTAAAATTCAAAACTTTTAAAGAGATCTTACATTTACATAAAATGTTTATTCTTCAAAGTAATTTTACAGACATTATCCTAATGATTTCACAATTCTGTGAAGAGGATAGTAAAACTATAATACTCTCTTTTTTGCAAGTAAGAAAATCTAGTATGAACAGAAAGCTTAAAACCTGGCAAGCTAACAAATAGGAAATTTAACTCAAAGATCAGATATTTCTATTATTGTTTCTTAATTTTTTTACTATAATAACCTACATCCTCAGAGGCTCCTATCTAGTACATATTGAAGCATTTTGTTTCTGTTATTATAGATATTATAATTAATAGCTGTAAAGTTCACTTTATAATTATTGTTTGTATATAGTTGAAATCTCACTAAAATGGTAGTAAAAATATTGTTAAGAAAGCACAAACTGAATGTTACTACAGTTGACCAAGACAGAGTAAAAAGGACCATTTACCCTCTTAATACAAACAACTATAACACAAAGAACATATTTGAAACATAAGCTTTCAAGAGAACATATTTGAAACATAAGCTTTCAAGAGACAATGAAAGAGAATGATTCCTGAGAGACAAGAAACATTCAAGGAAAAAGTGAGCTCAATTATTTCCCTAGTTTATTGTCAAGAGAGTTTCCAAGTTGTGGTACAAAGAAAGTAAACCCAGGCAGAAACTGGCAGACTCCAAGAGTGGAGAAAGCTGATACGAGTTACCAAGAGACCAAGGTGGCTAGAGTTCTCAATCCAGTATACAGGGGGCAAGGGGTAGGGAGATGGCTGCAGAAAAAGAACTCCAGATATCGTTAGGTGTCCCTCTCAAAATATCCACCTAAGTACTTATCAGTGCATTTGTCTGGGGAAAATGCCCCAAACCAGAAAAAGAACCACCTTAAGTGAAAAAAGGTAACAGACATACTGGAAAACACATGGTTCATAGATAGTGAGAATAAAGAAGGATCTTGCCTCAATTATGAGGATACTTACCGCTAAATCTAGTGCTGCTTTGGTCCATTCTAAAAGAAATCTTAAAAACATAAAAAACTTCACATTTTTTCCAAGTAACTAAATTGTGTTCCAAAACAAAGTATATTTTTTCTTATTTTAAGTATATTTTATTGATTATGCTATTTGTTTTTCCAATTTTTTACCCTTTATCCCACCTCCACCCTGTACCTCCCACCTTCCAGCATCCCCCTGCCTTAGTTCATGCCCATGGGTTGTACATATAAGTTCTTTGGTTTCTCTGTTTTCTATACCATTCTTAACATCTCCCCATCTATTTTATGCCTTCCAATTATCCTTCTTATTCCTTGTGCCTTTCCCCCCATTCTTACCTTCCCCCTCCCCACTCCATGTGATCTCCATTTCTCTGGTTCTGTTCCTGTTCTAATTGTTTGCTTAGTTTTTGTTTTTGTTTTTTAGGTTCAGTTATTGATAGTTTGAGTTTGTTGTTATTTTATTGTCCATAGTTGTTGATATTCTTCTATTTCTTAGATAAGTCCCTTTCTTTAACATTTCATATAATAAGGCTTGGTGATGATGAACTCCTTTACCTTTACTTTATCTGGGAAGCACTTTATTTGCCCTTCCATTCTAAAGGATAACTTTGCTGGATAAAGTAATCTTGGATGTAGGTCCTTGCCTTTCATGACTTCAGATACTTCTTTCCAGTCCCTTCTTGCCCGCAAGGTTTCTTTTGTGAATCAGATGATAGTCTTATGGGCACTCCTGTATTTGTAACTCCCTCCTTTCCTCTTGCTGCTTTTAAAATTCTCTTTATCTTTATCTAGGGTAACTTAATGATATGTCTTGATGTGTGCTTCTTGAGTCCAACATTTTTGGGACTCTGAGTTTCCTGGACTTCCTGGAAGTCTATTTCATTTGCCAGATTGGGAAGTTTTCCTTCATTATTTGTTCAAATGATTTTTCAATTTCTTGCTGTTCTTCTCCTTCTGGCACCCCTATGATTCAGATGTTAAAGCACTTTAAGTTGTCCCACAGGTTCCCTAAGCCTCTCCTCGTATTTTTGAATTCTTATTTCTTCATTCTGTTTTGGTTGGATGTTTATTTCTTCCTTTTATTCCAAATTGTTGATTTGAGTCCCAGTTTCCTTCCCTTCACAGTTGGTTCCCTGTATATTTTGTTTTACTTCACTTTGGGTAGCCTTCATTTCTTCGTTCATTTTGTGGCTGAGCTCAATCAGTTCTGTGAGCATCCTGATTACTAGTGTTTTGAATTCAGCATCAGATAGGTTGTCTATCTCCTCACCACTTAGCTCTTTTTCTGGATTTTGATCTGTTCTTTCATTTGGGCCATATTTCTTTGTCTTGGTGCACCTGTTATGTTGTAAGGCAGTGGAGCCTTAGGTATTCACCAGGGCAGGGCAAATTTCTTTGCTGCATTGTGGAGCTGTCTGTGGAGGAGGGGTCAGAGAGGAAACAATGCTGCTCACTTTTTTTACTCTAGCCCCACTTTTCCCATGAACTCTCCTGTAAGACTGGGAGTTTTTCCCACCATGGCAACCCCTGAAGTATTTTATAGCTAGCTTTGAGTCTTTAATTTCTCATTCAGCCAGCCCCACCTTACCCTTGTGGTCTACCACCTTGTGGCATCCTCTCTGCTTGGCTGCCCGCCTCCCATGTCCACCCCTCCTACCAATATGGATGAATGTTTCTTTAACTCCTTGGTTGACAGAGTTCCATGCTGTTTGATTCTCTGGCAGTTCTGGTTGTTTATTGTTTTTAAATTGGTTGTTATCTTCTTTTGGTTGTGTGAGGAAGCAAAGCATTTCTACCTACGCCTCTAACTTGGTCTAAACTCTGGAAATTCAATAATTTTATAAGAATACAAAAATATCCAGCATCCAGTAAGTTAAAATTCACAATGTATGGCATCCAATGAAATGTTACTAAACAGCCCCAGCTGGGCAGCCCAGTTGGTTGAAGCATCCTCCCTCACATCAAAAAAAAAGGTTTCAGGTTCAATTCTGGGTCAAAGCACATACCTAGGATGTGGGTTCAATTCCACTCAGGGCACATGTGGGAGGCAACCCATCCATGGTCCCTTTCACAACAATGTGTGTGTGTGTGTATGTGTGTGTGTGTGTGTGTGTCTCTCTGTTTCTCTCTGAAATCAATCAACATATCTTTGGGTGAAGATTAAGAAAAGTGTTGTCAAACATACAAAGAAACAGAAAAACACAATCCATGAAGAGGAGAAAAATCAATAAAATATTCCAAATGGATGGAGATATTAGAATTTTCAAAAGGCATAAAAACATTATAAAAATTGTATTGTGTATATTTGAAAAATTAAGTAAGGACATATAAGATATAAAAAAGACTCAAACTGAACTGTTAGATATGAAAACTACAATGTATGAGATGCAAAGTACTCTGGATTGGAATAACAATAGATTAAATACTGCTAAGAGAAAGAAAAAAGATTAGAAAACTTAAAATCATAACAAAATAAACAATCCAAAATTAAACACAGAGTAAATCAAGAATAACAAAAATAAAGATGAACATACTGTCAATTAGCTGTGTGGACAACTTTCAGTGATCTAAAATATGTGTAATTGTAGTCCCAGAGTTAAGAAAGAGGGGCAAACAGAAAATATATTAGGAGATGTAATGCCAAAAACTTTTCAAATATGATGAAAACAATAAACTCATAGATCCAAGAATCTCAATTAATCCCAAGCATTAAACTTCATAGCCAATAATTACTAAATGATTCAAAGCCAGTGGTAATGACAAAATCTTAAAAGTAGCCAGAGAAGAAAATATGTGATGTCCAGAGTAATAAAGATAAAGATGACAGCATATTCCTATCAATGAAGACAGTGAACTAACATCACTAAGGTACTGAAAGATAAAAAGGGTAAACATAGATTTCTAAACTCAACAAAAATAGATTTTGAAAATAAAGTTTAAATACTTTTACAGACACACAAAATGTGAAAGAATTCATCGCCAGCAGACCCATATTATAAAATATATTAAAGGAGTGAGAGTTATAAAAATAGTAATTTATGGGTGAATATATAAGATTTTTCTTATTATTTACGTCTCTCTAGAAGATAATTTACCATTTACCAAAAATAGTAATGCAATATAAGTTTAATATTTGTAAAAGTAAAATTAATGAAGAATATAACAAAAATGGGGAAAGGAGCAGTGAAAGACTACTATTGTAAGGTAATATATCAATTGAAGGTAAATTGTGATAAGTCAAAGATATAAGCTATAAACCCTAAAGTAATGATTAAAATAACTAAACAAATAGATATAGTGAATAAACTAACAGAGGAGATAGAATGGAATCATGAACACTATTTATTTAATTTGACTAATCCAAAAGGGGGCAAAAAAATGGAAAAAGGGAACAAAGAAAAGATGGGGGAAAATTGAAAAGAAACATTAAGATGAAAAATTTGAACAAGGCAAATTAATAACCACACTAAAAACAAATTATCTTATTGTCTCAATTAAAAGGCAAAGATTGTAAGACTTTGTAAAAAAAGTATGACCCAATTATGTGCTTCCTAAAAGAAATACAGTTTAAATGATAACTAGTAAATAGGATAAAAGTGAATGAATGTAAAAAAACTACACCATGTTAACACTAGTAGAAAGAAAATTGGAGTGGCTATATTAATATAAGTTTAAGTAATTTTCTGAACAACAAATATTAGCAGGGATAAAGAAGGTCATTATACAAGAATAAAACTGTCCATCATTTACAGAATGTAACAGTTTTAAAATGATGAACCAATGATGGAAGTTCAAAATATATAATAGAATAAAATAAGAAATAAAAATAATTACAATTTTAGTTAGAGACTTTAATAACCCTCTCTCAATAATTGATAAAAGACAGAAAATCTGTAAGAATATAGAAGCCTTGAACATTATCAACTTACCTGCTCTAATTGATATTTATAGAACACTCCACCCAACAACAAATACAAATTGTTTTTATTTGCACATGAAAAAATTTAACAGGTACACCATATTAGGGGCAATAAAACAAATAGCAATAAATTTATAAATGAATAATGTTATAGAAAATATGTTCTCTGTGTAGTATAATTAAATTAGAATTCTAAACAGGGCAATATCTAGAAAATCACCAAATATTTAGAACAAAATAATATACTGCTTAATAACCCATGTTACAAAAAAGAAATCAAAAGGGAAATTAGAAACTGAACTAAAAGGGAAATTTGAACTGAATGAAAATTAAAATAAAACAGTTAGATATGTGAGATGCTAGAAATGCAGTACTTAGGAAGGAATCCTTATCACTAAATGACTCTGATAAAAAAGGGGAGGGGGGTCTCACATCAAAGACCTCAGTTTTACCTTAAGAAACTAGAAAAAGAAGCCAAAGTAAGTAAAAGAAAGGAAATAATAAAAATCAGAGTGAAAATTAATGAAATAGAAAATAAATAAAATTAATGAAATGTAAATCTGGTTATTTGATAAAGTCAATAAAATTAACAAAAGTCTAGCTAAACTGATCAGAAAAAAAAGAAAATGCAAATCACCTAATAAGGAATTAAAGATGTACATCACTATATAAACTACAGATATTAAAAATATAATATGTGCATGTTACAAAAACTTTGCTTCAAAAACATTTTAAAAATTAAATGGACTCTTTTAAGAGACAAACAAAATTTCAAAAAGAAATATGTAACTTGAATAAATTACATCCATTAAAGAAAAATATGTAAAGTTAAAAAACCTTCACAAAAAAAAGTTCCAAGGTCATGTGGAGGGTGGAGTGACTCTCAGTCAGTCGTTCAGAGGGAAGAACCCACCCAACAACCACCAAAACCCAAATACAACTACATAAAAGGCATAAAGAGCAGCATAAGAACATCAAGCATAGGTGACAAAGGAGATTGCAGCACTGATTCCCACAGGTCTCCTAATATGGAAGGTCACACTATAAAGACAGGGAGTCAAAGCAGATAAATCTAACAAGTAGAGAAAAACAAGAAGAGTCATCCAAAATGTGGAGACAAGAAACAACCCCCATTTGAACAGAAAGGAAGAATTCCCAGAAAGACCACTAAATGAAATTGAGGCACCCAAATTATCAGACATGGAGTTCAAAATAATGGCTACAAGGATGCTCAAGGAGCTCAGTGAGAATTTAAAAGAACTCTGGAGAACCTTCAAGGAACTTACTGCAAACTATACAAGTATGAAAAAGGACATAGAAACTATCAATAAGAGCCAGGCAGAAATGACAAAGACAATATCTGAAATAAAGAACACAGTAAAGGAATCAAAATCAGATTAGATGAAGTAGAGGATCGAATCAGCAATCTGGAGGACAAGGTAGAAAAAATTCCCAGACAGAGCAAAACAATGATAAAAGACTGAAAAACACTGAAGAGGGGTTAAGGGAGTTGCAGAACAACATGAAATGTAATAATATCCATATAAGAGGGATACCAGAAGATGAAGAAGAGGAGAAAGGGATAGAAAGTGTGTGTGAAAAAGTAATGATAGAAAACTTCCCTAACTTGATGAGAGGAAACATCACACAAGTCCAGGGAGCACAGAGGGTCCCAATCAAGATGACCAATCAAGATGAAATCAAAGAGGCCCAGTCTAAGACATATCATAATTAAAAGGCAAAATTCAAAGACAAAAAGAGAATTTTAAAGGCAACAAGGAAGAAACAGATAGTAACATACAAGGGAGCTCCAATAAGGCTAGCAGCTTTCTCAACAGAAACACTACAAACCAGAAGTAAATGGCAAGAAATATTCCAAGTAATGAAAAGCAAAGGCCTATAACCAAGACTACACTACCCAGCAAGGCTGTCATTTAAAATGGAAGGTGAAATAAGGAGTTTCCCAGACAAAAGAACATTAAAAGAATTCACCTCCACCAAACAAGCATTGCAACATGCTAAAGTGACTGCTTTAAGAAGATGAAGTTATAGGGTGAGAGATAGAGGAACACAGGTAAAAAGAGGAAAAATGGCAATGAATTAGGACCTATCAATAATAACCTTAAATGTAAATGGATTAAATGTTCCCATCAAAAGACATAGGATAGCTGAATGGATAAGAAAATATGACATGCATATATGCTGCCTACAAAAAACTCACCTCAGAACAAAAGACCTACACAGGCTAAAAGTGAAGGGTTGGAAAAAATATTCCAAGCAAATGGAAGGGAAAAAAAGCCAGCATAACAGTACTTACATTGTACAAAATAGATTTCAAAACAAGGCCATAAAAACAGATGTTGGGAACCACCCTGTCTGGTTTCAGAGGCTGTAACCCCTCATGGTTAAGGCTGAGTCAGAGTTGGGACCATAAGCCACTAAGGAGACAAAGCTTGTCTCCCTGGCAGAAGTGCCACCCCTGCCCACTTCACCCTGCTTGGCCAGTTAGCCAATGACGGATAAGAATCCTCAAGGGAGGATCAACCTAAGACAGGTTCTGGTCACGAAAGAGGCCTGCAGGGAAGGACTTGGGGGGCTGTGGAAAAAGGGGATGATGGACCCTGGCCCCTAGGCTTTGAAATAGCCTGAGTCCTCATTCTGTCTGCAAGAAGTCTCCTAATCTCTTGGCTGCCTTACTTCCCTTGCCTGACTTAAGCCTGAAGCAATAACAGAGGGCGGTACAGTCTTGTGCTGGGAGGGGCGGATTCCCTGGGGAATCAGGCCTAAGAAAAATACATACATTCCTGTGAAACCTACTTAATTTGTACCCTCAGTTTAAGAGATAAGGGTCCAGACCTGAGATGAGTCTGGCGCCTAAAGTTTTATAGCCCTCTAACTAATTGGCTGTAACTCAGAATAAGCCCTCAGAGTTCTCTGTAAATCTTGTATTGTTTAACCCTTACTGGCTGACAATGATTGATGAGCTTTATCTGTATTCCTATGCGAATGAACCTAATAAAAGCCCCTGGAGAGAGAGGTTCTGGGCCCTTCTCCCCTTGAGAGAAACAGCCACCTTTCCTCCCCAAGCAGATCATGTCTTGGTAGTCTTTTTCTTCATCCGTGGCAGAGCGGGGGCTGCGTTAAAGCCCCCCGACAAACAGACAGACAAGGTCAGTTCATAATATTGAAGGGAAGATTTCATCAAGAAGACATAAACATTGTAAACATATATGCACCCAATAGAAGAGCACCCAAATATATAAGGAAAAAGTTGGAGAACTCCAAGAAAGCTATAGAGAGCAACACGTTTATAGTAGGGTATTTAACATACCACTGTCAACAACAGACAGATATTCCAAACAAAAAATCAACAAGGATATCGTGGCACTGAATGACACCCGAGATAGAATAGAGTTAACTGACATATACAGAATATGTCACCAAAAAGAAGCAAAATATGCATTCTTTTCAAAAGCACATAAAACATACTCAAAATTAGGCCACATGATAAGACACAAAACAAGCGTCAACAAATTCAAAATAATTGAAATTATATCAAGAATTTTCTTGGATGACAATGGCTTGAAACTGAAACCAAACCCAAGGAATGAACTCAAAAACAGTAAATTCAAGGGCACTGAATAACATTATGAAACAAAGAATGGGTTAACAACAAGATCAAGGAAGAAGTCAAAAAGTTTCTGGAGCCAAATAAAAATGAACACACAACAAACCAAAACTTATGGGACACAGGGAAGGAAGGCCTTAAAAGGAAGTTCATAGCAATAAGGGCTAACTAAAAAAGAACCAATTCAACTAAACAACCCAACCCTACATTTACAGACTAGAACAACAACAACAAAAAAAAACAAAGCCCAGAGTGAGTAGAAGGAAGGAATAAATCAAGATAAGAACACAATTAAATGACATAGAGACTAAAAGAACAATTAGAAGGGTCAATAAATCCAGGAGCTGGCACTTTGGGAAAAAAAATTGACAAACTTTTAATCAGACACATCAAGAAAATGAGAGAGAGGACTCAAGTAAATAAAACCAGAAACAAAAGAGGAGATTACAACTGACACGACAGAAACACAAAGGATTCTAAAACAAATTACTATGAACAATCTTATGCCAAGTAATTTGAAAGCCTGGCTGAAATGAGCAAATTTGCAGAAACAGATAATCTTCCAAAACTTAATCAGGAAGAAGCCTGATAACAACTGGTTAAATTGAAGCAGTAATAAAGAATCTCCCAGCACACAAAAAGCCCTGGACCAGTTGGATTCAAAGGAGAATTTTACTAAACATTAAGGGAAGGGCTAACCCCTATCCTTCTCAAATTATTCCAAAAAATCCAAAATCCAAAAAATAAGAAGAGGGAAGACTCCCAAACTCTTTTTATGAGACCAGCATCATCCTAATCCCAAAACCAGATAAAGATACAATGAAGAAAGAAAACTACAGGTCATTATTGCTGATAAACAGATGCTAAAATTCTCAACACAATACTGACAAACCTCATCCAGCAATGGATTAAAAAGATCATACATCATGATCAAGTAGCATTTATCCCAGGTGCAAGGATAGTACAATATTCACAAATCAGTAAATACAATACATCACATAAACAAAAGGAAAGACAAAAATCACATGACTATGTCAATAGTTGTGGAAAAAACATTTGATAAGGTATAGAACCAATTTAAGATAAAAACACTCAGCAAAGTGGTAGTAGAGAGAGAATATTTTCAACATAATAAAGGCCACATATGGGAATCCTATAGCCAACATCATACTCAATAGGCAAATACTAAAATCTTTCCAAATGAGATCAAGAACAAAACAAGGAGTCGTGGAGGAGAACCAAGATGGCGGCGTAGGTAGACACACTGCGCCTGCTCGCACAACCAGAACTGACAGAAAATCGAATGGCAAAGGGGTCCAACACCAAGGAAATACAAAATAAACATTCATCCAGACTGGTAGGAGGGGCGGAGACGGGCACTGGGGTGGAGAGGACTCACGTGGCCGTGGCGGGACTAAGACTGGCGGAGTGTGGGATGAATGGGGCAGGCAGTCCGAGCACTAGCAGGCCCTGCAACCCTACATTTACACAGATAAACCAGGCGAACAGCGGGGAGTGAAGCAGACTGAGCAACCCAGGGCTCCAGCTCCGGGAAATAAAGCCTCAAACCTCTGATTGAAAGCACCCGTGGGGGTTGGGGCAGCAGCAGGAGAGACTCCCAGCCTCACAGGAGAGGTCGTTGGAGAGACCCACAGGGGCCTAGAGTGTGTACAAGCCCACCCACTGGGGAACCAGCACCAGAGGGGCCCAGTTAGATTGTGGGTATCGGAGTGAAAGATTGAAAGCCGGAGGAGAGTGAGGCAGGCGCCATTGCTCCCTCTGGGCCCCTCCCCCACGTACAGCATCAGAGCATAGCGACCAGCCTTACCCCACCCCAGTGAACACCTAAGGCTCCGCCCCTTAAAGTAACAGAAGCACCAAGACCAAAAAAAAAAAAAAAAAAAAAAAAAAGGCCCAAATGACAGAACACTTCAAAGCTCCAGAAAAGATACCACTAAGCGACGAAGAGATAGCCAACCTATCAGATGCACAGTTCAAAGCACTGGTTATCAATATGCTCACAGAATTGGTTGAATCTGTTCGAAAAGTAGATGAAAAAATGAAGCCTATGCTAAGAGAAACAAAGGAAAATGTACAGGAAACCAATAGTGATGCGAAGGAAACTGGGACTCAGATCAACGGTGTGGACCAGAAGGAAGAAACAAGCATCCAACCAGAAAAGAATGAAGAAACAAGAACTTGGAAAAATGAGGAGAGGCATAGGAACCTCCAGGACATCTCGAAACATTCCAACATCCAAATTATAGGGGTGCCAGAAGGAGAAGAGGAAGAACAAAAAATTGAAAACTTATTGGAACAAATAATGAAGAAGAACTTCCCTAATATGGCAAAGGAAATAGACTTCCAGGAAGTCCAGGAAGCTCAGAGAGTCCCAAAGAAGCTGGACCCAAGGAGGAACACACCAAGGCACTTCATAATTACATTACCCAAGATTAAACGCAAGGACCTACATCCAAGATTACTGTATCCAGCAAAGCTATCATTTAGAATGGAAGGGAAGATAAAGTGCTTCTCAGATAAGGTCAAGTTAAAGAAGTTCATCATCACCAAGCCCTTATTATATGAAATGTTAAAGGGAGTTACATAAGAAAAAGAAGATCAAAAATAGGAACAGTAAAAATGACAGCAAACGACCACACTTAAAACAAAAATGAGAGCAAACTAGGCAAACAACTAGAACAGGAACAGAACCATAGAGATGCAGATCACATGGAGGGGTGTCAATAGGGGAGTGGGAGAGGGAGAGGGGGAGAAAGGTACAGAGAATAAGTAGCATAGATGATAGGTGGAAAATAGACAGGGGGAGGGTAAGAATAGTGTAGGAAATGTAGAAGCCAAAGAACTTATAAGTATGACCCATGGACATGAACTATAGGGGGGAATGTGGGAGGGAGGGGGTGGGCAGGATGGAGTGGAGTGGGGGGGGAATGGAACAAATGTAATAGCATAATCAATAAATATATTAAAAAAAAAGAACAAAACAAGGGTGTCTGTTTCACCACATCTATTCAGTATATTATTGGAAGTTCAAGCCACAGCAATGAGACAAGAAAAAGAAATAAAAACATCCAAATTGGAAAGAAGGAAGTAAAACTCTCATTGTTTGGAGATGACATAATAGTGTACATAAAAACCCCTACAGTTTCCACCAAAAAAACCACTTGACCTAATAAGTGAATTTGGCAAAATAGCCAGATAAAACATCAACATTAAGAAATGAAAGGCATTTCTGTATACCAACAATAAAATATCACAAATAGAAATTAGGAAAGAGTCCCATTTACTATAGCAACAAGAAAAATAAAACACTTAGGAATAAACTTAACTAAGGAGGTAAAAGACCTGTACTAAATAAAATACACAACACTAAAGAACAAATTTAAGGAAGATATCAGAAAGTTCTGGCCAAGATGGAGGTCTAGGTAGAAGCCCTTCACTTTCTCTCACAACCATAAGGAGGATAACAACCAATCTAAAATCAATAAACAACCAAAAGCGCCAGAAAGTCAAACTGCATGGAACTCCGACAAAGAATTAAAGAAAAATTCAACCAGAACAACCAGACCAGTAATGCAGCGGACTGTGTGGGCTGAATCAGAAAAACCACTGCAAGGTGGCAGACCAGGCAAATGGGCTGGCTGAAGGCAAAACCGAGACTGAGCTTTGACTGGACTATGGCAGTTGCCGTGGTGGGAGAAACTCCCAGTCTCACATGAGAGTCTATTGGAAAGTGCACTAGAGACGAGCAGGCCAGCTGCACTGTTCCCTCTCTGGCCCCTCCCTCACAGGCAGCACTGCAGCACAGCAAAGAGGGTTGCCCTGCCTGGGTGAATACCTAAGGCCCTGCCCCTTACAGCTTATCAGGTATGCCAAGACAAAGAAATATGGCCCAAATTAAAGAATAAAGCAAAACCTCAGAAAGAGAACTAAGTGATGAGGAGATAGACAAACTCTCTGATGGAAAATTTAAAGCCCTGCTAATCAAAATGCTCACAGATCTGATTGAGCTTGGTCAAAAAAATGAAAAAACAAGTGAAGGATACCAAAAGTGAAATAAAGCAAAATATCCAGGGAACCAACAGTGACAGGAAGGAAACCAGAACTCAAAGCAATGACTTGGAACAAAAGGAAAAAATAAACAACCATCCAGAACAAAATGAAGAAATAAGAACTAAAAAAAGTGAAGAGAGTCTTACAAACCTCTGGGACAACCTGAAATGTTCCAATATCCAAATTATAGGGGTGCAGAAGGAGTAGGACAACAGCAAGAAATTGAAAAATTATTTGAACAAATAATGAAGGAAAACTTCCCCAATCTGGTGAAGGAAATAGCCTTCCAGGAAGTCCAGAGAATCCCAAAGAAGTTGGACCCAAGGAAGCACACACCAAGGCACATCATCATTAAGTCACCCAAGATTAGATATAAAGAGAGAATCCTAAAAGAAGCAAGAGGAAAGGAGGGAGTTACCTACAAAGGAGTTCCCATAAGGCTATCAGCTGATTTCTCAAAAGAAATCTTGCAGGCAAGAAGGGACTGGAAAGAAGTATTCAAAGTCATGAAAGGCAAGGACCTACATCCAAGATAACTCCACCCAGAAAAACTATCATTTAGAATGGAAGGGAAGATAAAGTGCTTCCCAGATAAGATCAAGTTCAAGGAGAATAGCATCACCAAGCCCTTAGTATCTGAAATGTTAAAGGTTTTTATCTAAGAAAAAGAAGATCAAAAATATGAACAATAAAATGACAACAAACTCACAACTATCAAAAAATGAACCTAAAAGAAAAGAAAAACAATGAAAACAAAAACTAAGCAAACAACCAGAACAGGAACAGAATTAGAGAAATGGACATCACACACAGGGATTTCAGTGGGGAGGGGGAAGGGAGGAATAGGGGCAGAAAGGTACAGGGAATAAGAAGCATAATAAGAAGGCATAAAATAGACAGGGAGAGACAAAAATGGTATAGGAAACAGAGAACTCAAAGAACTTATATGTGCCATCCATGGACATGAACTAAGGTGGGGGGGGGAATGCGGGAGGGTAGGTGGGTGCAGAGTGGAGGGGTTTAAAGGGGGGAAAATTGGGAAAACTGTAATAGCATAATCAATAAAAATACTTAAAAACATAAAAAATAAACTTAAAAAAAGAAATTAAGAAAGATACAAATAGATGGAAGCGTATATCATGACCATGGATTGGAAGAATAAACACCATTAAAATTTCCACACTACCAAAAAGAAATGTATAGATTCAACTCAATCCTTATTAAAATACCAATGACATATTTCACAGATATAAAACAAACATTTCAGAAATTTATATGGAACCATAAATGACCCCGAATAGCTGCAGCAATGTTGAGAAACAAGAACAAAGAAGGAGAGATCACCATACGTGACATCAAACTATATTACAAGGCCATGGTAATCTGAACTGGTAGTCAGTCTCGTACTGCCATAAAAACAGACACATAGATCAATGGAACTGAATAGAGAGCCCAGAAATAAACCTAAGTCTCTATGGTCAATTAATATCGCCAAAGGGGGCAGAAGCATAAAATGGAGTAAAAACAGCTTCTCCAACAAATGGTGTTGGGAGATCTGGACAGGTACATGTAAAAAATGAAACTCAACCACCAACTTTCACCATACATGAAAATAAACTCCTGATGGATAAAGGACTTAAATATAAATCATGACACCATAAAAGTCCTAGAGGAGAACACAAGCAGGAAAATTGCCAATATCCCACCCAGCAATAGTTGAAACAATATGTACCCTAGAGCAAGGGATATAAAGGAAAAAATAAACAAATGGGGCTACATCAAACTAAGGACCTTCTCACAGCTAAAGAAATCATCCGCAAAATGAAAAGCGAACCAACCATATGGGAAAACATATTTGCAAATGATACCTCAGCAAGGGTTTGATCTCCCAAATATAAAAGAACTCATAGGACTCCACTCCAGGAAGACAAACAACATTATTAAAATATAGGTAAAGGACCTAAACGCATACTTCTCCAAGGAGGACATACAGAGGTCCCATAGACATATGAAAGGATGTTCAACATCACTAGCCATCAGAGAGATGCAAATTAAAACTCCAATGAGATACCACTCCACACCAGTCAGAATGGCCATCACTAACAAGTCAACAAACAACAAATGCTGGTGAGGTTGTGGAGGAAAGGGAACCCTAGTGCCCTGTTGGTGGGAATGCAGACTGGTGCAGCCTCTGTAGAAAACAATATGGAATTTCCTCAAAAACTCACACGGTAACTGCCTTTTGAACCAGTGATTCCACCCCTGGGATTATACTCTAAGAATCCTGAAACACCAATTCAAAAGATCCTGTGCACCCCTATGTTCACAGCATGTTATTTACAATAGCCAAGTGCTGGAAACAGACTGAGTGTCCACCAGTAAATGAGTGGTCAAAAAACAGTGGTACATTTACACAAGGGAATACTATGCAGAAAAAAAAAAAAAAATGAAGGAATGACTATCCTTTGTGACCACATGGATGGAACGGGACAGCCTTATACTAAGTGAAATAAGCCAGGCTGTGAAAGACAAATACTGTATGATCTTCCCTAGTGGCATCTAATCAACAAAACAAGTGAGAAAAAAAGAACCAAAGACATGGAAACAAAGAACAAACTGACAGTGACCAGAGGGGATGAGGGAGGGGGATTATGGAGGAAAGAAGGGGAACGTGTACAAAGGACCTATGGACAAGACAATGAGGTGGGGATTGTCTTTGGGAGATGACATTGGACAGAGCAGGGGAGAGTAATGGGAGTGGGGGTAATGGGAACTATTGTAACAGAACAACATTAAAAAATACATGTTAAAAAAAGCTATCGGAATTATTATGCTATCGGGATTTTTATCAAGCTTGCAGCATACATCAATATAAATAATCAATATAAAATCAATGATAGTTTTATACATTAGGAATAAACAATTGGAAATTTAAATTAAAAAGCAATACTATTTAAAATCTCAACAAATTTTAATATTTAGGAATAATCTAACATAATGTGAACTACCAGTACATTAATGCTATGAAAATTGTTGAGAAAAGTTAAAGACCTAAATGATTAGTGAGGTACACCGGAATCATGAAGCAAAAGACTCGATTTTTAAGAAGTCAATAAGTTCCCAAGTTTTTCATAGTTTTAATACAATATTAATTAAACTCCAATCAGGGTATTTGTAGCAGTTGTCAAGTTGATTCTAAGATCCATATGGAAATAGAAAAGATACAAAATTACCAAAATAACTGAAAAAGATAAAGTTTGGAATAATAACACTAATTTACTCCAAAACTTGTAAAGTCATGGTAATCAGAACAATGTACTACTGGTATAAAAAATATACATAGAGCAATGGAACAAAATAGGAAGTCCAGAAATAGATCCATGCTTATATACACAACTGATTTCAACGAAGGTTTAAAGGCAAGTTAGTGCAGAAAAGGTAGTCTTTTCAACAAATAGCCTTGGAAAAACTGGATATGCAAAAAAAATTTATTCCATAACTTCACCATACACAGAAAGTAGCTGAAAATAGATTGATGACTTAAACATAAAACCTAAGACTACAAAATTTCTCAAAGAAATAACTAAAGAAAATCTTTGTGAAGTTAGGTTTAAGTAAAGATTTCTCAGATATGATACCAAAAGCATGATCTGAAAAAGGAGAATTTTGTTAAAATGAATGTTAACAAATTGTAAAGCACCTGCTCTTCAAAAAATCCTATTAAGAGTATAAGAAAATAGGATTAGGAAACTAGGACAAAATATTTGCAAATTATATATCTGATAAAGGCATGTACCAGGAATATACAAAGAACTCCCAAAATTTAATACAAATAGCTTAATAATAAAGGTAATAAAACCTATGTGAACAGACACTTCAACCAGCTAAAGAAAGAACATTCAATATCTACAGTATTTAAGGGAAATGTAATTTAAAACCACAATGAGATACCACTATGCATCTACTACTATGCACATGTTAGGAAGGCTGAAATGTAAAAGACAGACCATACTGAGTGTTAACAGATTGTAAAATTGTACAACCACTATAAAAATTGTTTGTCAGAGTTCATAAAAAGGTGAACATTCATCAAGTATGTGACTCAGCCATTCACTTCTAGGTATTTATTCTGGTGTAATGAAAGCATATGTTCATACAAAGATGTATACAACAATATTCATAATATCTTTATTTGCAGAAACCTAACATTGGAAACAGTGCAAACAATGTCCATCAATAGATTCATCCATATACGGAAATGCTACTCAGCAATAAAACAGGAATGCACTATTAGTACATGCTTCAATATAGAAGGATCTCAAAATAATGATACTGAATGAAGAAGTTTTTCTAAAACAGAAAAAGACAGTACGTACTGTGTAATTCCATTTACATAAAATTCGAGAAAATGCAAGCTAATACATAGTGATAGAAAGCAGATCAGAGATTCCCTGCAAATGGCAGTAGAGGAAAGTGGAGTCATGAAGACATGTTTATGAAGAAACAAGAGAAATCTTTTGGGAAATGATGATATACTCATTATCTGGATGGTGGTTTTAGTGTCACAGGTTATACACACACACACACATACATATATACATATATATGTATATGTATATATGTATGTGTGTGTGTGTGTGTATAGTCCAGAAGGCACCCAGCTATGTAATATGAAAAATAGAGACATTTATTGAAGAAGATACAGGAAACTTTGAACACAGGACAATGGCCTCTCAGTCCTCTTCAAAGTACGCACCTTGGACCTCACACAGTTTTCCCAATCACCATCAGCTACACCATTGTATTTTTCTTGTTCCAGTTTAATGCAAAAATTGAGGGAGATTCATTGCTCTCTTCACTCAGTCATTTTGAATGTGATGGCCACACAGTACACATGCTCACTCAACCGGCTTCTACCACCTCCACAGACTAGTACAGTGAAGTCAATATTGTTCATGCATGTGCATTCCAGTCCACTCTCCTTGGCTACCAGGTTACATCCATGTCACACAAACCATTTTTGTTATATTAAAAATGGCTGAACTTTAATATGCAGAATGTCCACTTTTTACATAGCACATTTTATATCAACTATACCTCAATAAAGGAAAACAATGTAAACTCACAAGAACAGGGGGGAAAAGAAAGAGAAAAACAAGTTTGGGAAACCAAAAAGCAGTTAAAAGGGAAGCAACTTATAAAATAATGAGAAATCTGGATTTTAAGCAGGCATCAAAACAAAGCAAAAAATAATAAGCTCTTGGCTTTAAAACAAGCTTCTGAAATTGTTGGCCCAGTTACATTTGAAAATAAAATGAGACAGGAAATGCTAATATAAAAAGGTTAGTTAAAAATTATTTAGGAATTTGTTAGATCCTAGTATATTCCACTACCTCAATAGAATAGACTGGAGATTAATTCCCTGAAGAGAACAAAACATATCCTATGTAATGTGCTCAGATAACAGTGAACTATTCCACTAAAAACAGAAGGATGAAGTGAACATATGCCCACCAGTTCATTTCTCTAGACTACCAGAACCCTCACAGCCCAGCCTCTTCTATCTAGGTAGGAGAGCTAAATGGTCTTTCTGGGAAATCAGACAAGGACAAGAAGAAATACCTAAAGGTAAAAGTATGAAATAGTTTGATCTGATCATCCTACAATGAAGTTAATAATCAACAAGCCCCAGACACTCACTTCGGTTCCAATCATCTTTTGAGTCTCTTGTTCTTAAATATGAGCACAAAACCCAGGATTAAATATTAGCATAAAACCTTAGGAAATCCCCTAGGAGAGATAAAACAAATTTACACACACACACACACACAAATAACTTTGAGGAAACAGAGAATGAAGATTTCAAAAAAAACTATTATTAACAACAGAGGAATATGAGAATATATTACAAGCACAAAACTAGAAAAGGATTTCTATTAAAGGAATATTGCATAGAACAGAAAGGAAATTGGAAATTAAAGTTTTAATTATATTATATATAAATAATTCTTGGTGATTAAATATATTAAATATATATAAAGTTCTTGGTGATTAAAAATAGAAATTAAAAATAAAAAATTTAATGAAAGTGTTAGCGTATAGAATGGAGACAATCCCCTATAAAGAATAGAAGGGTAAGGAAATGGAAAATAGGAAAGAAAGGTTTTTAAAATTAGAGAATCAGTTCAGGAAGTCACTATTCCAATAAAAGGGAAAAGAAGTGCTGACTGAGGTCAAAGAAAAGAATCAAAAAATAATTTATGGAAATTTACAAGAATTTAAGGACATGAGTTTAAACATTAAACTGGTCTGCTGATGACAATATATTAACATATACCCACCCCAACTTGCAATAATAAGACTGAAATAAGATCTTACAACCTTCCAGAGAGGAAGGGGAAAGAAAAACAACATGTATAAGAGATCAAGTATTAAAAAGGCCTCTTTATTCTCAATAAACATCACTGAAACTAGAACTGGCTCAAATAAATTCTGAGAGAAAATTGTTTCCAAGCAAGAATTATTTGTAGACATAACAGAATTCAACTTGTTTCATGTACAAGATAAGGAATTCCACCTGAAAAGGTAATGTGGTGTAGAACACAAGGGAGAACATGAAAATCCCCAGGGTGATGGGAAGGAGATCCCATAGGATTGCTATAAACCAGACATAAAGTGCAACTTGTTTGCATTGGAGAATGTCAAACTTCTTCAAAAAAGATGAAATTGATAATATACTGATCTTATCTTAAGATATCTTGAAAGAAGATGCAGACAATTTTGGAGAGTCTTTGGCACTGGTTAGTAACAAATACATAAAAACTAATTTAAAAGAGGAGTAAGGATAATTAACTCAAAAAAAAAAAAGAACCATTTAGCAGTAGAGGAAACTACTCATGGCTTACCATATCATTCAGTTCTGAATAGTGCTTACATGGTCAAAATAACATTAACATATAATATTGATCTAACCAAAATAACAACACAGTCATGAATTATGTAAGGAGTGGAGAGATGGGAAGAGCTTTTAAGCATTATGGGTTGGAGAAAAGAGAGAGCTAATTCCTAACCCTTTGGACTGGAAGGTCAGTGGATAATGTATGAAACTGACAAACCAAAATACATAATTTTAACCGTGTTATTTGGACACTTGAATAATACCCAGCAAATCAACTAAATTGTGAACGGAGGTGCTTCTGAGGCAGAGAAAATAGAGGAAGAGGGTTAAGGTGGTACATTAGTGACATTCATAAAAGCCTTGTTGAACTAGTTGAGTATGTATAACTTTGACAAAAATGGAAACCAACCAAAGGATTTATATTTATCACAGACTATTAATAATAGCACATTAACTTATGATAGCATGGATTATAAATTGATTGTTAAAGCAAGGACTATTTCACCATTTAGAGTTCCCGTAGTCTTTATCACTTACTATATGATAGTGGCTAATATAAAAGTGTCTATACATATGTGCGTATTTATAAACATATTTGATGTGGTTGATATTTCCATAGGAACATTAGATTGTCCTCTGCAGCAAAACTGAGATAATAGATCATACTTAAGTTACCAGTGTTATCTTAAAGAGGGAAAATGGCTTCACCACCAGATAAAAAAAAATTGAATTTAACCTAATTGAGGTTATTATCTCACCTAAAGAAAAAATACATCAAAGGGAAGGAATCTTGGTCAGCAAAGGAAACAAAGTAAAACTGGAATCTTCCTGGTAAATGCTGGCAATGTCTATTCAAGTCAGTCCAAGGAGGAAGATGCCCTGTTTACATAAATCAGACTAATGTCTGTAGTGGCTATTCTGTCCCTTTTGAGGGAATAAATTCTCTCATCTTGCATTGCTTGTTGCCATTAAACATTTGAGTCACTTTAATCAACTCTCCTTTATTCTGATTCCAGGCCCATCACAAAGCTATAAAGATCATCTGTACTTGTCAGAAGACATAAATATGGATTTTTATCCATAATAATTTCATTTCTCATTGGAAATTAATATAATTTACATGTTTCTTTTTATCTAGGTTAATGTAGGTTCCTCCCTAAGAGACTAGTCAACACTTAATATGCTAGAAATTTTTTTTTCCCATTTTGTAATTTTGGGTTAGTAGACAGGAAATAGGAAAGCATATTTTAAAAACTGTCAGAGAATATGTGTATGAGATAAATTTGAAGAGCAACATTCCTTCTAATTTTAAAATATCAAATTACTTTTGAGAAAAAAATTTCTTAACTGGAACATAATCAACAAAAGAAAAAAGCAAACAAAATATAACCAGAGACATTGAAATTAAGAACAATGTAACAATAGCCAGAGGGGAATGGCGAGGGGATAGTGGGGAGAGGGGTCTATAGGAGCTACTATAAAGGACACGAGGACAAAATCAAGGGGGAGGGTAGAGGTGGGGGAGGGAGGTGGGACTGGCTGGGGTGGGGTGGAGGGATGGGGAGAAAATGCAGACAATTGTAACTGAATAAAAATTTAAAAAATAAAAATTTTTTAAAAATGAAAAAAAAATTCTTTCTCTAAATTGTAAAGAACCTGGGAAAAGCTTAAAATTCTCGAGAGCCTTGAACTTAAATGGGGAAGTGTTTGTTTTGTGTGTTTGATACTGATGGACAGGCTGTCTGGACTGCTGGAAGCGTGCTGAGAGCATGGAACAGGATGGACTTCCAGAAGTGATGTCAAACAACCTGGTGCCATGGCAGGCAGCTCCAGGTTCTGCTGGGTGGGGCCACATCACCCAGGTAACCAAGTGCATGCTCCCTCACCCAAGGCAAGATAGCAGCAAGATGAAGTTCTTACACTAAGCATGTACAAAGCTAGAAAGATAATTGGATAAGAGGGGAAAAGCCCTCCTACACCATTCCAGTACCAGATTAGGGGTGGTACCAAAGGAAGGGAGGCACATGCACAATAAAGGCAAAATGGCGGCCGAGGAAGGTGCTAGACCAAAGAGGCCTGTCTTTGGGAAGTAAGGCAAAAGTAAGGATTGTTTGGGAAGTGGACCAACCCAAAGCATGCCAAAGTTTAGGAAGTTAATTGATCATTCTGAGAAAGGCCCTTGGTCTACCCCACACAGGAAACTAATATAATCCGAGGGGAGCAAAGAAATCTCTCGGTTATGGTTCACTCTTTGGCACCTGCACTCAGAAAGTGCATTGGCCTGTCCTCTCCATGGGCCACTTAACTGATAAGGTCAAGTGGTTCATGGCCTCCAGCAGGGAGTCTCTCTTGCTGACCTAGTAAAGAATTCACCTGTGCCTTTGTATGCTCTCCAGCCCAGTAGCACGGGGACTTTGTGGCCCTAGAAGGTGCATAGCCAGTGGTGGTACTGACTCCACGTGTGGCCTCAGGAGGGAGCCTGAAACCGAATAGCTGGGAACAAACTAAGCTACCTGGATAACCACTTAGCAGCTGCCTCAGGTTCCAAAGGGTGATACTTTAAAATAGAGCAGGAATTCTGGGCATTGTCTTTTGTTTTGATCTTTCTGAGAACAGCTGAGTTTTGTCTGGGTTTTGAAAAAGAGATGAGCTTTGAGATAGGGATTTGCCCATTCTCCCATGTCATTCAGCATCAAAATAAAAACCTTTTTTTCTTTCTCACCAGCCTTTGCCTCTAGAGTTTGCCTTTTAGTGCCCAGCACCACTTTGGTTCGGTAACATGTTTGAAAGCTACACTTAGAAATTTTTAAAAATTATTTATCTGGACCTAAATATGTAACATGTATTATGCCTCCTGTGTAAATCACCTCTTCAGGAAGCTGAGTGGTACCCTAGTAGTCTTGAGAAGATGATGCAAATTATAATTTGCTAAATTATTCCTCAAGCACAGTTTACACAGAAGGAGTATGTGACCTATTAAAGTCAAAGTACAATTTATGTAAAGACTATAATTCAATTTGGACAGCTGGTGATTTCAAGTGAAATAATAGTTCAATAATTCTCTCACCTAAGAATTATTTGTATTTAAGAAAACAATTAAAGTGATATCATGAGCTTTGAAACCTTTATGTAAAATGTAGAATACATTTTAACTGAACATTCAAAATCTTATTTGTCTTATTTGGCTCACATTTCTTAGATTTTAATTAGTGCATATTGAGTCTCTTGAAGGGGAGAATTAAAAGGATCCTTGTGACAACTGCTCTAGCTCCTAAGGACAAGGCCATAAAACACAGACAGGGCCTGAAAAAGGCTCTTTATTTTTCATAGCTTATATTGATCAAGATTCCCACATTTTACTCACTTTGTTTTATTCATTTAAGATGATTATGCAAGACCTAATTTTCACAGGTATTTTCAAGTGTATGGCAGAGATCAATCAGTCATTTTTCCGTGTTAATTTGTGAATATCTGCAGTGTCTATGACTTCAGCAAAAATGCAATGGCTCCAGTGCGATGTTCACCAATTTTAGCTGTGAATTATAGAACAAAATGTGAAATGAATAAAAAGCACAAGAGAAATATAGAAAAACTGTTGTCAGTAGACAAATTTTGGATATGCACAACTAAGCATTCAGCTTGACTGATATTAATTTTGTATTGTGTAGATCAGGTGCACAGGGCAATTTTCTGTGTCATGCAGATTAATTAATGGCATTGTCCCATCTGAATCACTGCTCTACACTCTTTTATCATGCATTTATTCATTAATTTGGCAAATATATTTTAAGATCTATTATGTAGTATATAGTTACTATTTTCAAACTCACTATTACATAATCCATCTTTAGTCAAAATTGACCATGGAAGATTTTCTTCTACTTGGTCTATATTCCTCCTCTACTTACTAATGCTTGGCCATTAACTTACAATAAAATATATTTACTGTCAAACTGCTCTTTGGTAAATAAATTCCCCGAGAAAGTAGGGAAAGGGCAGAGCTCTAGTCTCATTTCTAACCTAAAGAGCAATAAGTCACTTAAAAAAGCAGAAATGCTATTTACTATATCTAGTTAATTAACTTATCAGCAAGCTATTTAACAAAGATCCAGTTTCTCATTTTTAAAATAACATTTATATTTTCTAAGGATATTTCCAAGAATACAACTGAACTTGATGATAGAGCAAACTAATAAAAATAAATACAAACGAAACACTGAGAAATAACAGAAATAAGAACACAACGTGTAGAAAATAGAAAGAATATATAAATGTAATTTGTTAAGATTTGTTGATTTGGGGTTTATAAACATTAGATTTCTCCATGCTTGATTCTTGGCTAACATGCTGCGCTCTCATTTGTAGAAAAAAAATGATTATTTTTCAAATTCATTGAAACAGAAACAAGAAGTACTCTAGAGAAGATCAACAAAGCTGAAGGTGGTTCTTTGAAGAAAAAAGTCTAACAAAACAGATAAATCTCTGACAAAATTAATTTCAAAAATAGAAAAGACCTAAACAATATAATGAATATAACAAGGGACATAATCACACATAAAGAAGAGATTGAAAAAGATACAAGAACATTGTCAATATCTATAGGCTATGATTTGGAAAACAAATTTAAAAATTCTTTAAAATTATGTCTTGTCAGAATTGACTTAATAAGAAATGAAGAGCTTGAGTAATCTTATGTACTTACTTGATTCATTTTCCCACTTCATGCTGATGATAAAAACATGGAAGAGGAAAAGATTAGACTTTATTCTCTGAAATACTGCTAGACCCTTACTTCCAAATTGATAGAACATTATTAATCAACAATGTAATAGTCAGTAATCATAATTCCTAACTATAATTTTAGATTGATATGATTTATTCATGTAGGTTTTTAGTGAGTATTGCTTCCTATTCCAAAGAAGCCATAATTAATGGTTAATCTTATACCACTAATGTATTAATCAGTAGTTTAAAATTTTTCTCACTTTTCTTCTTCTCACTGCCCCTGCCTTAGTTGATAGGCTCATGATTTCTTGTCTGAAAAATTATGAAAGCTTCCCCAACCATCTTTTGTCAATCACAATTAATCTTCCTACTAATCAACTTAAAAATATTTCTAGAAATTCTCAGATTACTAGTCTAGAATATATAGCCATTTAAAAATTTTCAAAAAAGAATTTTGACCTTGTTAATGATTTATAAAACCTATACCATTCAATATCACTTCTTTGTCACCAGATAAAGCAAGAGATCAAATTGATCCCTAAAGCAAACAAATGGGTCATTTTTATTTATTTATACAAAAATTCTTTACCATGTATTTATTTGAAAAAAAGATATTTAAATCTAATATTTATGAAGGAATAGTGAACTAATAAATTCTCTCAGATCACCTAATACAAAATTATAACACTAGGCATTTTAGTATTTTGGCACTTAAGAATATAGTGTTATACCTTCAGAAATTAGTATCACTGTGTTAGGAGATATAACTGAAGAAAACATAAATGTAAATACATTGGACATAAAAAGGAAACACATTCAATATACACATCCTATTTGATAGTTGGCTAAAACATCATCTTTCAATATATATCATAATAAACACCAGTATCTATTAAATCTAAATTTAAGTTTCAATGACAATGTTTAGTTTTAAAGTAATAAGATTTTCCTATACTAAATTATGGAACACTTGAAATATCTTTATCATGTAGTGAAAATCAAACTTAACAATGTGACTATCCATGTTGAAAAAACAATCCTCTAAGAGCAAGATAACAAAAAAAGCACAAACCCCAAAGTAACACATAGACACACACTTACTCTGTCAAGTTATGCACAATGAAATTGACTTAAAATATTTCTGTAAACTATATACACGAACATAGTCTATATTCTCAATGCAGAGAGAATAAAGAAGAAGACAGAGTCAAGTAATAAAATACATAAGCACATATCAAACCTATTTCATATGATTACTGTATAATAAAGGGAATTTGTAGAATAAAATACTTTGCTGATCAAAAAGTTAGCATTTTTACCATATTTAGGTGATGCTAAAATAAGACACATTAACAAAAATAAAAATACTCCCAACATAAAGCTTCAAATGTTACTTTTAGTTTAGAGATTCTATGAAATTCAAGCTTATCCCAACATCTATGATATAATGATATTCTATATATATAATATATACATGATCTGTACAGAAAAAATCCAACCATGTACTATGAAAAATAGAGGCAATGTACTATGAATAACATATAAGACACAAGAAACATTGTACATAGAACACTGACGCCTCAGTCCCCTTCAAAGTAAGAATCTTGGGACCTCACACAGATCTCCCAGCGTCTCTTTTACTGTTCAAAACACTGCAAAATCTTTTGTTGGAGTCGCCATCAGCTACCTATCCTATTTTCCTGAATCTCATCAACTGTCTGAAATCTCTTCCCTTTCAAAGGTGACTTTAGTTTTGGGAAAAGCCAGAAGTCACAGGGCACCAAATCTGGGCTATAGGGTGGCTTAGTCACCTGGATCGCTGATCTTTGTTGATTGCAGCCTGTACACATTCGACATTCTTTTTTTAAAATATATTTATTGATTATGCTACTACAGTTGTCCCATTCCCCCCTCCTCACTCCAATCCATCCTGCCCACCCCCTCCCTCCCACATTCCCCCCCTATAGTTCATGTCCATGCGTCATACTTATAAGTTCTTTGGCTTCTACATTTCCTACACTATTCTTACCCTTCCCCTGTCTATTTTCCACCTATCATCTATGCTACTTATTCTCTGTACCTTTCCCCCCTCTCCCCCTCCCATTCCCCTATTGACAACCCTCCATGTAATCTCCATCTCTATGGTTCTGTTTCTGTTCTAGTTGTTTGCTTAGTTTGCTCTTGTTTTTGTTTTAGGTGTGGTCATTAATAACTGTGAGTTTGCTGTCATTTTTACTGTTCATCTTTTTTACCTTCTTTTTCTTAGGTAAGTCCCTTTAACATTTCATATAAGAAGGGCTTGTTGATGGTGAACTTCTTTAACTTGACCTTATCTGAGAAGCACTTTATCTGCCCTTCCATTCTAAATGATAGCTTTGCTGGATACAGTAATCTTGGATGTAGGCCCTTGCCTTTCATGACTTGGAATACTTCTTGCCTGTCCCTTCTTGTCTGTAAGGTCTCTTTGGAGAAATCAGCTGACAGTCTTATGGGGGACCCCTTTGTAGGTAACTGTGTCCTTTTCTCTTGCTGCTTCTAAGATTCTCTCCTTATCTTTAATCTTGGCTAATGTAATTATGATGTGCCTTGGTGTGTTCCTCCTTGGGTCCAGCTTCTTTGGGACTCTCTGAACTTCCTGGACTTCCTGGAAGTCTATTTCCTTTGCCAGATGAGGGAAGTTCTCCCTCATTATTTGTTCCAATAAGTTTTCAATTTTTTGTTCTTCCTCTTCTCCTTCTGGCACCCCTATAATTCGGATGTTGGAACGTTTTAAGATGTCCTGGAGGTTCCTAAGCCTCTCCTCGTTTTTCCGAATTCTTGTTTCTTCATTCTTCTCTGCTTGGATGTTTCTTTCTTCCTTCTGGTCCACACCATTGATTTGAGTCCCAGTTTCCTTTGCATCATTATTGGTTCCCTGTACATTTTCCTTTGTCTCTCTTAGCATAGCCTTCATTTTTTCATCCAGTTTTCGGCCAAATTCAACCAATTCTGTGAGTATCCTGATTACCAGTGTTTTGAACTGTGCATCTGATAGGTTGCTATGTGTTCGCTGCTTAGTTGAATTATTTCTGGAGCTTTGAAGTGTTCTGTCATTTGGACCATTTTTTTTTTGTCTTGGTGCTTCTGTTACTTAAAGGGGCGGAGCTTTAGGTGTTCCCTGGGGCAGGGTAATGTTGGTCTGGTGCTGTGAAGCTACTCTGTGGCGCTGTACATGAGGGGGGAACAGAGAGGGAGTAATGGCTCCCTCTCCACTTTCCACCGGGTTTCAATCACTCCTTGTGCTACCCACAATCAAACTGGGCCCCTCTGGTGCTGGTTCCCGAGTGGGTGGGCTTGTGCGTGCTCTAGGCCCCGTGGGTCTCTCCAAGGAGCCCTCCTGTGTGGCTGGGAGTTTCTCCTGCTGCAGTCCCAACCCCCATGGGTGTTTTCACTCAGAGGTTTGAGGCTTTATTTCCCTGCACTGGAGCCCTGGGGTGCGTGGTCTGCTTCGCTCCCCACTGTTTGTCTGGTTTATCTTTGCACAAATGTGGGGCTGAGGGGTCTGCTACCCACTGGTCTGCCTGCCCTGTTCTCCACCACTCTGAGTCCAGCCCTCTTGGTTTATCTGTGTGTGACTGTAGGGCCACAGGGTCTGCTAGTGGTCAGACTGTCTGCCCCATTTGTCCCATTTGTCCCACACTCCGCCAGTCTCGGTCCCACCAGGGCAATTTGAGTCCTCTCCACCTGGCTGCCAGCCTCTGCCCCTCCTACTGGTCTGGATGAATGTTTATTTTTTATTTCCTTGGTGTCGGACTTCCTTGCCATTCGATTTTCTGTCAGTTCTGGTGTGCGAGGAGGCACAGTGTGTCTACCTATGCCGCCATCTTGGTTCTCCACATTCGACATTCTTAGGTGTTCTGCTTGTTCCAGGCATTCCAGAACACAGATCTCTTTCAACATATTCTTGACCATCTTTGAAGCATTTGTACCACACTTTTATTTGTGCTGCACTCATTGTATTGTCCTTGAAAGCCTTCTGAATCATCTGAACAGTTTCTGCTGAGCAATGTTCAAGCTTAACACAAAGTTGGAGGCAAATCTTTTGATCTACTCACTTAGTCATTTTGAATGCAACAACCACACAGTACACATGATCAATCAACAGCACCTACTTCCCGCACTGACTAGTACAGTGAAATCATAATTATTCTTGCATGCACACTCCAGTACTCTCCTTGACTGCCAGGTTACACCAATGTCACCCAAACCATTCTCTTTATATTAACAATGGCTGGACCTGTTCCAGATAGACCTTGTATATATCTCCAAATGAAATAAAATATTCTTCCACATAAAACTTATGCATTTATGTTATAGCAGCATTATTCACAATAGTCAAAAAAGTAGAAGAAATCAAAATATCTATCAACCCATTAATGGGTGAATAAAATATAATATGACTATGCAATGAAACATTACTTGCCAATAAAGAAGAATGAAGTTCTGATACATGCTACAGCATGGATGAACCTTGAAAACATTATGCTGGGTCAAAGAATTTAGTCAGAAAAGACTACTTATTTTATTTATATGAAATGGTAAGAATTGGTAAAAGTGGAAAGCATATCATTGGTTGCCCAGAATTGAGGAAAATGGGGATAACATGGAATGATTGCTAATGGGTATGCTGTTTTTTGGAGCAGATGATGAATGCATTTTAAAGTTAAATTGTGATGATATTTACACAACTCTGTGAATATGTTTTAAAAAACATTGAATTTTACCTTGTGAGTGAACTGAATCATATGTGAATTATATATCAATGATGCTATTTTTTAAGTGTGCTTCTCATTATCTTCCCACAAAGAAATATTACACTTTCAATGTCCCAAACACCAAAAATGTAAATCTTGGGGCTCCCCTCCACTACAGCAAATTCTTTATCTGACAATATCAAATCCCATGGGCTCTCTCTCAGTTGTCTTCTTAAAATAGCAGCACAATTTACAATAGCTAAGTGCTGGAAGAAACCTAAGTGCCCATCAGCAAATAAGTGGATCATAAAACTATGGTACATTTACACAATGGAATTCTACACAGCAGAGAGAAAGAAGGAGCTCCTGCCCTTTGCGACATCATGGATGGAACTGGAGAGCATTATGCTAAGTGAAATAAACCAGGCAGTGAGGGACCGATACCATATGATCTCACTTTTAACTGGAATATAATCAACAAAAGAAAAAAGCAAACAAAACATACCCAGACACGTTGAAGTTAAGAACAATCTAACAATAGCCAGAGGGGAGGGGACAGTGGGTAGAAGGGTTTTAAGGAACTACTATAAAGGACACATGGACAAAACCAAGGGGGAGGGTGGAAGCGAGGGAGGGAGGTGGGTTTGGCTGGGGTCTGGGATAGTGGTTGGGAGAAAATGCAGACAACTGTAACTGAACAACAATAAAGTAATTTAAATATATATATATATATATGAAACCACAAGCTATATCTAATCAGGCAAGAAAACAGTAATTTTGTTTGGTCAATCTAATAGATTTGTCACAAAAATAAAATACAAAGGTAAAAGAAAAAAATCAGCTCTACTCTGCTCCATGTCCACTGCCCCTGCCTTGTTGAGTAGGTGATAATTTATTGCCTAAATAATCACAACAACTTCCCAGAAGTTCTTGCTGCAAGCCAACAGTCTCTGCTCTCTTCATATCAGCTTATTCACTGCCTACACTCTTGTCTTCCTAATGCACACACTTTTAAAGATGTTCCAAAGTTCCCCAATAACTCTCATAATTAAGCCCAAATCTTTAGCATAGACACAAGGTACTTTTCAACCTGATCCCACACAATAAATTAGCCTAATATCCCTGGAACTTCCAATGAGTACTCACTGTTTTAAGCAACTTAGCTTGCTTTTTTTCAAAACACAATATACTCTTTATGCCTCTATAACTTAGTCTAATACATCCCCTCCATCTTTTACCTCAACTGCCTGATTGTTTCTCTTAGGACCGTTTTGAAGTCTTCTAGGATTCCCTTCAGGCATATTTAGTGACTCATTTCTTCCACTTGGGAAGAATTTTATTCATATCTTAATTATAGTACTGACCATTATTATAATGTTATTATTTGTTTACACACAAACAGATTGTGAACTTAGTAATGACACTTCTATTCATCTTTGATTTTCTAGTGCATCTATTACAACACTTATTATATTAGAAAATACTTAATACTTATTAAAGCAAGGAATATATACAGGAACAATAAATGTGTATACATACACATTTACTTCAGAATGAGTGAAAACTTTAACACTGAGGAAAAATATCCTTCAAAAACCTTACTGCTAAATTTTTCTACTTCACCCTGATTTAACATAGCATATTGGAGCTAGAAGGACTTTTTTTCTAGATTAACTTCATAAACTAAAGTCAAAAGATGTTCTCTAAAAATTTTTAAACTTTAAAATTTTAAGTCCAAAATATTTTAACTCACCATGAGAAATATTTTGTCAATATTATGTATTGACAAATTATTTATTAACCAAAATGAAAAGGTGCTTTCCATTATATATAAAGGAGAGAAAAAAGCAAGTTTATTTATTTAAAATTTAAGGCACCATTATGATCTAAAACAAAAGAAAATATGCTAAGTTAAATACTACCAATAAATATAAAAGCTAAATTTATAGATTCATGTATTTATATTGAATCACAATGATTTTTCAATGGTATGCTTACATGAATTAGGATATCACAAATTTTATTTTTTATTTGCAAATTATACTCTCAGCAAATACATCCTAAAATATGTGTGTGTGTGTTTCAAATTTGTCTCATCTCCATTAATCATTTTCAATATATTTTAATAGATGTTTAATGAGAATCACAAAACTAAATGTCTAACTCAATCTCATACTTTACATTTGATTCCTATTTATCTCTAAATTTTGAGGGAAATTTGATTGAAACATTAAAACAAGTATATAGCTTATTTAAAAATATACAGTATGCTTTTGAAAAACAAAACATAACTAAAAATATAGAAGCTTTTAATAAAATGCTATTTAAAATATATAGCTCAGATTTTAGTTACATAGATAACTCATTAAGTACTATGAAAAAAATTGCAATTTTAAATGTTCAACAGGTGTTTTATTTTTGTGCTTATGTTTGCCATTGCATTATTATATCTAATTTCTAAAATTGAATTATCTGTACTAATATGAAAATATTAATGCAGATTAATAACTGCATTCTAACTTCTAAAGGTTTTACAGTAATTAGTAAAAATAGAGATACTTTTCAAGTATCAATGTGCAGAAATAAAATTTATACTCTTACAAAATGATCACAGAAAATTAAATAGCAAAGTATGAAACTTGAAAACATTTGCATATTTTGTGCACAAGTTGCTATTAAAACATCCATTTATAAAACAAATTTATCTTACTAAATTAAAAGAATTTAGAAAAACCGTCTTAAAATTTATCAGAAAACTTTCCATGTTTTTTTCCAGTATGAACTAAAATAAATAATCAAAAGGAATAAAAGCATCTAAAAACTATATAGTTAAAAAATATATAGGGTATAATCCACAGTTCCATGCTTAGAGTGACAAAACCCTAAGTGTCATATGGCAGTAATTTGGTTTCATTTAAAATAACATATGAAATATAAATCTTTCACCACAACCTCCAACATCATTCGAATGGAAATATACATACCTGCCCACACCAACCATATTCCAGCATTGTAGAGATGAATAATATAAAGCTTTCAAGATTCTAAATATGTATATAAAAGCTGTTGGTTCATTCAGAAGAAATCTATTTTCCTTCCTCAAAGAGTGGTTACCAGCTACAACTTTTTACTTAGCCATCAACACTACCACAATCCAAACTTTGTTGTTACATTGTATTCTTACAGTTAAAAGTCTGTTGATAATGAACATGAACCCATTATTCTGAATCAATGAATTGAAAGAAATAAGTAAAGAATGAAAGCCACAGGGCCAATTATGGGCATTCTCTGATGTATTATACGCTAGTACCCAACATATCACTTTGTGTCTTTGTCTTGATCCCCTCTGTTATTCATTAATTATTCTGGAAGGGTTAAAGTTCAGAGAACTAATTGCACAAACCATCTTTCTTAGTAGGGATTCTCCTTACTCTGACACTTTCCCCAACTGTGCCCAGCCACCTTGCATTATGCCAATTAACCCAGTTCTTGACATTTTTGCTTGGCCTTCTATCATTTTTTAAGCTTTGCCTAAAATAATTTCACAGGGTAACCTACAGAATAAACCATGCAAGTTTAAGATTTGATTAAAACTTATATCATGATATAATTTTTCCTAAACTTCTAATGATAAAATTCTATTTTTTCTATGACAATTATGTCATAAATACATTATTTATAATAAATAAAAATATCTTAACTAACCAATTGCTAAACATTTAGCAATATTAAATCATTCATTCTGCTGTCCTACACTGAGTCACAGCCCCATTCTAATTAAGATTACTTTTTGAACATTTGTTTGCAAAGATCTGAACTAAGAAGATTCAGTTTTTACAAGTATCTGGGAATTGTTTGAAGGCATATATTTCAGAGCTAAGCACAAATTAAGTACTTTATTTATTTTGTTATTGCCGTGGTATTTTCGTTGATTAGTAATTATTGAAGTTACATATCAAGCATTTCCTAACTGCTGTGGTTGAAGGATGAATTAATCAGAGTCTCTGCTCTCACAGAACTTTTAGACTAATGGGGTTTTCAAAATATAACAAAATTAAATGCTAAATGAAGAAGGAGGAGGCCCATTAACAAATAGAACCATTAACTTTCCTCCTTTTAAGTATTTATTTATGTTATACCACTGTCCCAATTTGCCCCTTCCCCACCCCCCTCAACCCATCCCACTGCCCCATTTTCAGTCAATCCCCTCTCCATTGTCCTGTCCATGGGTCAACTAATATTTGACAAAAAAAGGCAAGAACAAACAATGGGGTAAAGACAGTCTATTCAATAAACAGTGTTGGGACAATTGGACAGATACATACAAAAAATGAAAGAAGAGAAGAAGAGAGGAAAGAAGAGGAGAGAAAGGAAGAGAAAGAAAGGTAGAGAGAGAGAAAAAAGAAAGAAACCATACCACCTTCTTATACCATATACAAGAATAAACTCAAAATGAATTAAAGATTAAATGTAAGACTTGATACCATAAAAATCCTAGAAGAAAACACAGGCAGTAAAATATCTCACATTTCTCTTAGTTATATTTTTTTCTGATATATCTCCTTGGGCAAAGGAAAACAAAAGAAAATAGAAACAAATGGGACTACATCAGACTAAAAACTTTTTGCACAGCAAAGGAAACCATCAACAAAATAAAAAGGCAAACCTACTTAATGGGAGAAAATATTCACCAATATGGGGTTAATATCCAAAATTTATAAAGAACTTTTAAATTTCAACACCAAAACACAAACATTCCAATTAAAAAATAGGCAAAGGACTGAATAGATATTTCTCCAAGGAAGACAAACAAATGGCCAATAGACATGTGAAAAGTGGTCAAATCAATAATCATCAGAGAAATGCAAATTAAAACCACAATGAAATATTACTTCAACATGTCAGAATGGCTACCATCAATAAATCAACAAACAACAAATGTTGGTGAGGCTGTTGAGAATGGGGAACCCTTGTGCACTGTTGGTGCACAAGGGGAACCACTGTGGGGAACAGTATGGAGGATACTCAAAAAATTAAAATGAAACTGCCTTATGACCCAGTGATTGTACTTCTTGGTATATATCTGAAGAAACCCAAACACTAATTTGAAAGAATATATGCACCTCTATGTTCATTGCAGCATTATTTACAATAGCCAAACTATAGAAGCAACACAAGTGCCCATTAATAGATGATTGGCTAAAGAAGTAATGGTACATATATACAATGGAATATTATTCAGCCATAAAAATAAGGAAATCTTACCACTTGCAATAGCATGGATGGACCTAGAGGGTGTTATCCTAAGTGAAATAAGTTAGTCAAATACCACATAATTTCATTTATATGTGGAATCTAAAGAACAATATAAACAAACAAAACAGAGACAAGTCCACAGAAAACAGACTGATAGTTGCCAGAGGGAATGGGATTTTGGGTTCTGGGTGAAAATGTGAAGAGATTGAGAAGTAAAGATTGGGAGTTACAAAATAGTCATGGAGATGTAAAGTACAACACAGGGAATACAGTCAATAATATTGTAATAATTATGTATGGTGTCAGTTGAGTACTGGAAATATCAGGGGATACACTTTGTGAAGTATATGATTATCTAACCACTATGCTGCACATCGAAAACTAATGCAAAATAATGTTGAATATGAACTGTAATTTTAAAAAAGTAAAAATTAGAAAAATAATAAGATGCAAAAAATAAGAAAGCAAGCTGAGTCTGAGAAACTGAATTAAGGTTGTTTGCAGTATAGTGAGGGAAAATAATGGTTGGGGACTACATTAGATGTTGATAAGAAGTTATATTTTATTTAAGGAACAAGACATGTTATGTGACTGATTTTGTACTGCTGAGAAGAATATGTCAAATAGCTTTCAGATTTAAGAAAGAAATGAGGCGAGGGATCAGTTTTTAAGTAGAAATTCCATAAATCTTCTAGTTAGTTCTGTGGAAGAGGGTGTTGTTTGCAAATAGCCATAAAACTGTACTTAAAAGTCTAACTTATAGAACTAGTTTGACCACATGAATTGCATTTGTTAATATCCATTAGGTGTACGATAGAACCCCCTACTCCACCAGCAGCTGTGTCAGAAGAACAGGCTAATAATTTATTGGTTTAAATAAAAATATGTTTAAAATCCCAAATTACATATTGTTGAATAAGATTTTTAAAATTTGTTTACAGAGTTCATTAAATGGTAAAAGAATAAAATAAGTCCAATACAAAGCTAAAATGAAATTATTAGTTCTAGTGAAGTTGACCCAATCATTCATTCAAAGTTAGATAGGTGTCACCTTTAGCTAGAACCATATATTAAATGCATTTGTTTAGTTCATAGAATTATCAATGACAGAACTTTCCATTTTGACTTTTTCATAAAGCCAACATAAAAATAACCAACTGTGATTCCAAAGTTATTAAATGTATCCTTTTAATTAACCCCTCTTTTATAAAATGCTCTAACTTACTATTAGGATGGCAAAAATAGGTTCATGAATTAATTAACTCTTACATAACAACTGCAAAAATACATCTTTCAGACTTGTGGCTTATCTATTTCTTATTTTTAGAATGCCAAAAACTCTCTTCTAAATTTAACTTCTCTCACATATGATTTATGAAGATACTAAGCTATTCTTCTTAATATAAATAAGATAAATGATAATTATAAAAAATAGTTTTGTTTTAAAGATTTTTCTCTCTAAACATGAAGTTCCATATTTTAAGTAAAGAGGGTTGCTCTAGATTGATGTTATCCCCTAACACCCTGAATTCAAAGGACTTATTGCTTCATTCCAAACCTCTTCATCACCTCTGGCCCAGTTTATCAAATTATGTATTTCTCTCTCTCTACTTCTGCCTTGTCATGTAATGGGTACTTTCCTAAAACAACAATACCATATTTAGGACCAGGAACTCTGAGAAGTCCAACTCCAAATTATGATTCAATTATTATTATCCTCACTTTTTAAGATTTTGATTGTTTATCATTACCTTTCCCACTTTTTCTCAAGTTGTAATGTTACAAGACACTGTCTATCCCTTAATGAATTGCTAGCAAATGCAAAGTGACAATATCAATACTTTGAGAAAGTTGAACCATATCTCTAGGGGTCAGATTCCAGAAGAATGGTAACTCAGCATTCAACAGAAAAGAAAGTGGAATGTTTAGCCAAGTCATGATTTTAAACTCCCGTATTCTATTTATAAACTACTGGTAAATAGCTTGTACTGAAATAGATTGAAAATTATATACTTCTGTAATTTCTGCTCCCATATTTGCTTTTTCGTATCTCACATGATTATCCTTCCTACAGATTCCCTTCTAGATCTATAGGTAAAGTAATTCTGAATCTGCAAAATATTGTAAAAGAAGTGAAGTGATGTCCTAGAACAGCTATCCCAATAATGGAGTTATTTTTTCACTGGTAAATTCATTAACCCTCTGGCTCAATCTGCCACTATTTGAACCATTACTGAGAATTTTATGGCAAAATTGGTACATGATTCACAATCAGTTAAAGATCAGGGAGGAAAAGATATCTCAGTCAATGTTAAAAACTTCCAACTAACCCTAGATGCCACCAACTCCTTTCCATAATTTTATCCCAATGAAACTGTGCTTAAATTATACTTATTTAGAATAAACTATATTAGAAATTGTGTTAAATATTTTACTAAAAATTTATATATCCAATAAAAGTATTTCTCTTTTAAGAGATTTTTTTCAGGTAAAGGTTAAAAATAAAAATCATTGCAATAATGTTTAGGGCCTCTAAAACATGTATCTTACAAAAATAGATACATGTACCTATTTTTGATACATATCTAGGATACTAAGAAGCATAGATCATTATTGCCTGCGTTTTGTCCTACTCTTCTTACTAAACTGAAAATATCTATAACAAAAGACCATAATTTTATATTCCTCATTACTTCTTTAAAGTGTATGTGGTTTTGGCCCATGAACTATAAAATTCACTCTGCTCTATGTTTACATGCTTGTGGGAATTGACTGTGGGAGCAGGGGGTGGGATAGGCAGAGGAGGGCAAAAGAAGGAAATCTGAGACAACTGTAATAAAATAACAATAAAAAATGATTTAAAAATTCCTTACAAACTGAACTTCAAATAGTATCAGATATATCTTCTCTACAAATTCTGTACTCAGCAAATTAGAATGCTACATTCGCTTTTCATCTTTTCTTAAAATCATCCTTTGCAATCTAGTAATGGTTTCAGGGGTAGGTGAGTTGAAAGGTGTCTATGTGAACAAAAGTTCCTTTCCAATGAGAGAAAGAAAAAAATAACCTGCCAGTGTTCATGAAAAAGGAATATCTTCCAACCTGTAATTAAATGCCTCCAGTAACACAAGTCTCAAAAGCCATTCTACTGTTGGATTAATCTAAGAGCCTAAGTGTTCACTTTTAATATTAAACTGTAAATCGCTACATTCTAACATGTTACATGTTAATTTCTGTTAGTCATTCTTCCTTCTGGAATAACATAAAATAAGATTATTTTCTCTATATAGCTATCCTTCAAAAAGAAAAACACTTGCTATCACAATTCTCTTAAACCCAATTTCTGACATAAGTATGTACTTATCCCTTTATTATTATTTATATGACTTTGTTGTCAAGCTTTTCAGGATCTCTTTCATCTCAGTTCTTACACCTACTGTTCCTTGTGCTTGAAGCACCATTTCTTGGCCCATTACTGCTCCAGACTGATTCTCATTCACCAGGTCTTAACCTGGAGGTTAATTTCTTTGGAAAACTTTTCCTAACACTCTAAAAGAATGCATTAGACAACCACTCCTACCTTTACCTTAAGTGTTGCTATAGAACTGTGTGCTGAAAAATCATATAATATTATAGTGTATTATAATTCTCTCTTTTTATTCTGTCTTTTCAATTACACTGCCAACTCACTGATCACAGGAACTGCCTTAATCTTTGAAATATTTCCAAAACTGAGTACGTGATAGACATCATATAAATATTTGTGAAGTAATTAGAAAACCTAAGAATAAGGCAGGTTGATGAACAACTATGTTCTTCAGTTATATATAAAATAGAAATGAGAACAATATAAACCTCTTCTGGTTACAGAATACAGTAATTGAATCAACATATATAAAAATCTAAGAAAAGTTCCTGCTATATAGTTTTGAAAAATCTTGATTATTATTTTTTATGGTCAACTAAAACATCTCTTGTTTTCATACAAGCTAATTTTAAACTATGTCCACATATTTTTCTACTTAGAGTGTTAATTTTTAAAATATAAATGAAGAGCTTAACATTTATATTTGTTACTTTTCATCTTAGTTATTCCAGATGATGTAGATGAGTATCTTTAATATTTTCACCTAAGATATGAATAAGTGACATACATATATAAAATGTATTATATACATATAGAGTATATTTTATATATTTAAGTATGTGTATATGAAGTCTCATCACTGAGGTGAAACTAGAAAGTACTCGATATTTTACCACTGTATTTTTTTTCTCAAAGATAAGATATATATACACACACAGAAACATTGACAGAGAGATCAGGGTGTAAAGGAAGGGATAAAATGGAGCAGAAAGAGAGGGAACTTTATTAATCAATTATAAGAACTTTGGACACAGTCAACCTTGGGTCTAAATCTCAGTTCCTTGTACTTCATGACTGTGCAAACTTGGAAAAGTTGTTTACTCCCTTCGACTATTAATCTCCCTCTGTATAGATGTTCAGTTAACGATAAATTCATCATAGCACTTCATCACCAGATCAATATTTTATAATACCTTTGTCATATATTTGTTTAAATATATAGTAAAAATATCTTTATCCTTTGAACCTTTAATTGCTCATAACATTTATCAGAGAGGAGCATGGAACATATCTGATAAATGGTGAATATCATATTGGGACCTGAAAATATGATACATAAAACATAGTAAAGAAGGAACATTGGAAAGGTGGGGTTGGGCTAGATTGTTTAAGGCCTTGAATACAAAGATGAACAGTGTACACTTAATTGGAAGACTAGCTAATGAATATTTTCCAGGGGAAAAAATGACACAAATAGAGATAAATACATATATATATATATATATATACATATATATATATATACACATACATATATATTTAAAAACTGATATAAGGCATCTATGATCACTCAAAATAGAAATTCAAATGATGATTTAGGAAAAGAAATATTAATTCTTACCAATGGTAGAAAAAGTTAGGAAAATTTCTCTGAAAAAAACCTGGGTTTATGTCACTCACTAGCTATGGAGGAAGGTTGAACACAAACAGGAATGTATAGAGAAGCTTATTTTAAAATTAAGAGTATAAATTCTTCCTTCTGCCTGCCTAATCAGTATCTGGAACTTCTCTTTTGTTCAGAGGCCCAAGATGTCAAGGTTTTGGTTACATCATTCCCAGAGACTCCTAACCCCAGAGGACTACATGGCTTGTCCCAGATGTATCAAAACATCACACAGAGTGGCAGCCATATTTAGGATGCTGGTCTCTAAAATGAAGTCTTACCACTGAAGTGAAAAGACAAGCTACTACAAATATTCTACTGTTTATTTTTTCCACAAAGATAAAACTTTCTTATTTGAAAAATAATTACTAACAATTAGTGACAATTAGAAAAGTAAAAAAAAATAGTATAATATTATGAGTATAAATTTTAAAATGTCATAAAACAAACATTTGCAAAGATTGGGCATTCTAGAGATCTGAACTGGGGACTTAAAATAAAATATTCTTTCTTCCAATTCCTTATGCATAAAAAATCCTCTAGGAAAATTCATTTTATACATGAGAATTATGTGAAGAACATTGAATATAGTGGGAGAGAGCCTTAATATCAAGAATGGTTTGGATTCTAAAATCTCACAGATTAGAATACACAGAGCTTTAATTTTTACAAAATGTATAAGATGATGTAAGATTCTTAATAAAAACAAATACTGTGCAAATGGTGAAATAAGATTTTGGTCCAGCCATTCACACAAAAGTTTAGTATTGTAGTTTCCTCCATCTGTTTTTCTTCCATTTAACTCATCACTAACAAGAGAGTCTTTATATAGGCAATTCATTAACATTTATAGTGTCCCTGCCATTAGATAATCAGCATTTTTTATTAACAACATCTTTCAAAGGGACAATAAGAACAGAGCCACAAGACCCTACAAGAAATATTTGGCTTCCAAATGGATGTCAAAATTGGCTGGGTTGAACTCTAGTGGAGAAACATCTCCAACATGAATTTTTTAAATAAAAATAAGCAAGATCTGTAACCCTTACCTCAATTTACAAAGTCATGCAAGACTGAAAATGTGCCTCAGCCCAAAACATTCTTTTTACAAACATGTGTCTGTTTAGTTGTATAGGAAAAATTGTACATTTGCAAAAGCCATTAAAAAATTCTTAACTAACAGAAAAAGTAAAATGCAATTGGACACATATATTCATCCTTTAGTTTAATAAGCTAAATTGACACAACTGAATTTCTAAAACAAAATAGCTTCAAGGCTAGAATTTTGATGCCAACTTTAGCCTAGAGCAAATTTTTACACTGACATTGTTTGGTCTGTAAAAGGTGTTTTAATGGAAACATGTCAGACATTTTCTCCAATAAAGTTACTAGATGCCCCATAAAGACATAATGTAAACATCCCAACACAGGGATCTTTTTACCTGTTAATTCTCCTTTCAAAGATAAGAGCTCATCCCAATGTCCCCAGTGAATTTCCTGTGGACTCTGAAAGCACTCTTTCACATCACCCTAAGATTCAAATGGAAAGAAAAAATAACAAAAGTTAGACATTACTATTTGGTTCTTACATTTTACTTCCTTTAATACTAGTTACAAATCGAACTTTTCCTAACTGACAAAGCCTGACAGACTCCATTCAATTAGCTTTAATAGGATTAAAACACTGCCTGGGAACTGCATATTTAAATAGACAAAACTCTTGGCAAATGCATCTTTCATGCACCCATTAATTCAAAAACAAATATGTTACCTGAGGTAAAATAAGCATAGTCAGATATTTGAAGCACTTTACATTTTTACTAAAGTATGTCTTCTCATTGTGGTGAAGTTTTAAAACCTAAAGATTAAAAAGAAAGAGTGATGGGTGTGTGTGCATGTGTGTGTGTGTGTGTGTGTGTGTGAATTAAAGTTAGATTCAACATACACCCTTTCTTGGTAATATTCTTCCAACTTAACATCAAGGCCATGGCTAAAGCTAATATCACATTAATACATTTAATTTGTTTGCTTGAGTTGGGTAAAATCTACCAAGTAAACAAGGCAGATTTCCATGATGATCACTACTGCTTCCTTTATCCATACATTTCTTTTAATGTTAAAAATGTAGGTCACTTCAAGATTCACAAAGTAATTGCCAAATTTGAGTATGGTCATTACCAGAAATCAAGCCACCTTCCACAGACTTTACAAAAGAAAGCAACTAAGTGCACAAATAGCTCCAACAAATGCCCTGAAAACAATTAAAACCAGTCCAAAGAAAGAATAGATTAACAATTCTTTAAAAAGGCCAAAATTTGCATTGCTTTAATTGGCTCATTCATTCAACCAATTAACATGTACTGAGTACCTAATGAGTTCTCTGGGCCCTCTGTTTGTCCTCCTTAGTGAAGTATCCGTTCAGGCCTTTTGCCCACTGTTTAACTGGGTTGTTTGTCTTCCTGGAGTGGAGTCTTATGAGTTCTTTATACATTTTGGAAATCAAACCCTTGTGTGAGGTGTCATTGGTAAATATGTTTTCACATACAGTAGGTTCTCTTTTCATTTTGCTGATGTTTTCTTTAGCTATGAGGAAGCTTTTTATTTTGATGAGGTCCCATTTGTTTGTTCTTTCCTTTATGTCCCTTGCTCTATGGAACATATCAGCTTTCACCACTTTTATTCAACATAGTATTGGAAGTCCTAGCCACAGCGATCAAAAAGAAAATGAAAAAAAAAGGCATCCAAATTGGGAAAGAGGAAGTAAAGCTGTCACTGTTTTCAGATGACATGATAGTGTACATAGAAAACCCTATAAACTCCACTAAAAAACTACTTGACTTAATAAATGAATTTGGAAAAATGGTGGGATACAAAGTCAGAAATAAAAAACATTTTTGTGCACCAACAATGAAATATCAGAAACAGAAATCGGGGGGGAAATCCCATTCACTAAAGCAAGAAGAAAAATAAAATACTTAGGAATAAACTTAATCAAGGCAATAAAAGACCTGTACCCAGAAAATGATACAACACTGAAGAAAGAAATTAAGGAAGACACATATAAATGGAAGCATATACTGTGTTCGTGGATTAGAAGAATCAACATCATTAAAATGTCCATACTACCCAAAGCAATTTATAGATTCAATGCAATCCTTATCAAAATACCAATGACACAATTCACAGATATAGAACAAACACTTCAAATAGGTATATGAAACCACAAATGATCCCAAATAGCCTCAGCAAATTTGAGAAAGAACAACAAAGTAGGAGGGATAGCAATACCTTATATCACACTGTATTACAAGGCCACTGTAATCAAAATAGCCTGTTATTGGCATAAGAACAGACACATAGATCAATGGAATATAATAGAGAGCCCAGAAATAAAGCCGTGTCATACAGTTAGTTAATATTTGACAAAGGGGGCAGAAACATAAAATAGAGTTAAAATAGCCTCTTCAATAAATGGTATTGGGAGATCTGGACAGGCACGTGTAAATAAATGAAACTTGACTGCTAACTTATACCATACACAAAAGTAACTCAAGACAGATAAAAGACTTAAATACAAGCCTTGACACCATAAAAGTCCCAGAGGAAAACATAGGCAGGAAATTTTCAGATATTCAACAAGCAATATTTTCACTGATACATCCCCTAGGGCAAGAGATATAAAGGAAAGAATAAACAAATGGGACTACATCAAACTAAAAAGCTTCTGCATGGCTAAAGAAAACATCAACAAAATGGAAAGGGAATCAACTGTGTAGGAAGACATATTTGCCAGTGACACCTAGGACAAAGGTTTGATCTCCAACATATTTAAAGAACTCACAAAACTCCACACCATGAAGACAACCAATCCAATTTAAAAAATGGGCAATGGACTTGAACAGACATATCTCCAAGGAGAACATAAAAAGTGTCCACAGACACATGAATAAATACTCAACATCATTAGCCCTCAGAGAGATGCAAATTAAAACCACAGTGAGATACCACTTCACACCAGTGAGGATGGCCATCATTAATAAATCAACAAACAAGTGCTGGAAGGCTGTGGAGAAAAGGGAACCCTAGCCCACTGTTGGTGAGAATGCAGACTGGTGCAGCCACTGTGGAAAACAGTATGGAATTTCCTCAAAAAACTAAAAATACAACTGTCTTTTCATCCAGAGTTCCCACTGCTCGGACTAAATTCTAAGAATCCTGAAACATCAATTCAAAAGAACCTATGCATCCCAATGTTCATAGAAACAGCATTTACAATAGCAAGGTGTTGGAAACAACTTAAGTGTCCCTTAGTAAATGAGTGAATAAAAAAACAGTGGTGCACTTACATAATGGAATACTACACAGCAGAAAGAAAGAAGGAGCTCATACCCTGGCAACAGCATGGATGGAACTAGAGAGCATTATGCTAAGTGAAATAAGCCAGGAGGTGAAAGACAAATACCATATGATCTCACCTGTAAGTAGATCCTAATCAACAAAACTAACAAATGAGCAATAGAGAACTAGAGACTTGGAAATAAAAAACAAACTGACAGTGAGGAGAGGGGTAGCAGGAGGGGCATAATGGGGGAAAGCAGAGGGAGGGGCAAGCAAAGGAACATGAATAGAGTACTCATGGGCACAGACAGTGGAATGGCATTGACTGTTGGAGTGGATGGCACAGGGCAGGAGTGAGCAATGGGGAAAAAGGCAGGACAACTGTAACTGAATAACAATAAATAAATATATAAACATATAAATAAATATTTACAGGTACAGTTCATAGAAGAGGAATCATTTTTGTTTCTTAAAGCAAAAGAAAATTTCTCAAGAACATATATGAAGACTAAAGGTCATAAAGGCACAAGGCAACAAAATGGTCAAGGAAACAATGAAAAGCAATAAAGAATGTAGAATTTTAGGCTTTGAATTTTTTTCCCTTGTGAAGCGTGTTCCTGTTTGTTTAATACATCTGCAAAGAATACATGTACAAAGAATTGAGAATGAGAAAGCAGTGATTCAACACTAATGAATCTACAGAATTAGGATTTGGGGAAGTTGGAGAAGATTACCTAAATATTTTTAAAAATTGAAAACTGAAACTAAAATAAGGTGATACAAGAATCTTTAGAAGACTCTCTCCATGATTTTTTGTGAAACTAGAGAGCCTCAGCTGACTGTTGTAATGCCTCTCATGCAAAACAGAAATAAATGGATTCCACTGACTGGTCCCCATGTTGTTAAATGTTCTCCCTGCCTCTAGCTTCTTAATGAAACACATCTCCACCCTCATAACTTGGAAGAGGATATGAATCATTCCACAGACATCTGTCTTCTAGCACCACCCTCAAATATACCAGGTCTTCAACTGTGTTCTAGAACACCATATCATACACTATTAAGCTGCACATTTATGCTATGCATATAAGACAATGACCGACAAGGAAAAATATTTTTTTAATTATGTATTCAACTCATTTGGTATATTTCAAATGGGTAACACTTTTGTTCATTTATCAGTGAAAGGAGTTAAAAATTAACCTCAAAAAAATCAGCCAGTGGCTAACAAATTTCCTTGAAAGTCAGTCACATATATAGTGTATCCTAGAAAAGAGGAGAGGCAAGACAGTTCCACCCACTTTCATGAGTTTCATCAAATACTGAACTTACTCAAGGGTGGAGAGAAAAGGCCATTTTGAAAAAGGAGTATGTTATTAAATGACGCATTTACTATACTCCTTCCTAAAAGCACCTGGTAGGGAACATGTTTTCTAAACTAGATCTAGGAAGTATAATGTGTAATCACCCATCCTCCTCCCCTAAAGGGATATCCAATAGTTAATGAATTTTTAATGAGTAAATAAAAACAAACCCTACGCATTCCCCCCTCAAAAAAAAATAGAAAGAAAAAATAAAACTAGATGTCCCAGATCACTATCCAGAGTGGAACCTGGGAGCAACTTCAAGAACCGAAATTGCTCAGTTACAGAGTCATCATAAGCATGCCTTGCTTTTAAACAAAAATCAATAAAAAATATTTTTGAAACAACAAAACAAAAACAAGTACTGACCACTTTTCTGACAATACACAATTACTCAAAATTAACTAGTATTGAGAGTGGGAAAGGGACCATACCTATGGGTCTTGTTTCACACGAGTGCATGAGGGTAGGTGGCATGCATTTGTCATTATTGCCAAAGTGAATTATAATTTTTAATCTTTAGTTTGATTTAAACATTGCTTTTAATATGATGCTGACACCAGCTGTGTAGAAAGGGCTCTGGAGAGATGTTCACAGCAGCACAGACCCTCAACTCTTCTTTGGGTCTGGAGGCTCCAGGGCAGCCAATATTGCTTCATCAAGTGCATTCTCTAGGCCTTTCTGTGTGAGTGCAGAACATTCCACATACTTGATAGTCTTCAGCCATGGGTCAGTTTTTCAGCAGTCTCTGGAGTGATAGGCTTCTGTTTGTTCCTGGCAAGTATCTCAATAGTTAGGGGGTCATCTCTGAGATCAATTTGGGTCCCAGAATGCAAGAAAGCAGTCTTTGGACAGTGGTGAGTTATCTCAGGCACCCACTTTTCTTTCACATTTTCAAATGAGGATGAAGGGACCACTGAAAAGCAGATTAGAAATATATCTGTTGTGGATTACTCAGTGGTCATAATCTGTCATAATCCACTTGCCTTGCAGTATCAAAAAGTTGAAATATATGGCTCTCCACCAATCATCATTGTGACTGCATAGTTGTGGGGACAGTTGGTACATACTAAGATGGAAATTTGTTTGTTGCGTAGGACATCAAGAGATGCGTTTTACCAATGGCACTGTCACCTACAACTCACTTAACTATCTGCACTGCTGAAACAGTTTTCTATCCACTTCAAATATCTCAAATCCAATGATAATCTCAGCTTCTCCACCAGGGGTCAAGGCTTTGAATTCTGGAGATTAAATTTACTTAACCTAAAATTTAATATATGATTTACCCTGTTGATGGCTTTAGAATGAGTTTGCTTTTGTTTTTAGGGGGGTTTTGTTTAAATTTATTATTTTGTCACTATGCTCTTAACAGATGCATATCTCTTTGTAACTTCATTTTTCATATCTTTTTCTCACATCTATTTATTCCTAAAATAGTTTCTCACTTTTTTATTGAAAAATTTTTTACTTTTTTGCAACTATAATGATTTTATTAATTTCTGAAGTTCTGAGAATGAAACAAAGTCTAAGTAGATGTCAACAAAGTATATTCATAGGTGGATCTACTTTAGGGGGAATTCAAGCTATAAGTTTGTGTAGACATAACCCCACCCAGAAAAAAATCAATATCAGAAATATGATCATATTTGTTTGTCTCATCTTCTGGAGATACCAACTTTTTAAAGGTCGCAAAACTATTTTACATATGGTTTGTAGTTTTGTTTTATTATCCATTTCCCCCACGGCTGTACAAATTAATAGAATGTATTATAAAAGGGAGGTGAGTTTACAAAAGAAAGTACCACAAGAGAAATAAAAAAGCTTAAAGAACACATATAGAAAATACTGAGACATGGTGGAGACCAGGAATAATATATGAGGTACCTTTAAGTACATTAAGGAGGTAAAAGAGGACATAAATAATCTTGATCCCTGAGTGTGAGATCATAAACTCTTCAGGAATTTGACTCTAGCATCTGGTAACCTGATCAATTTTATCAAAAACAAAATTGGTTTGAAGTCAGATGGGTAAAACCAACTGCTGTTAATGTGATTAGTTTTTTCTCATTTTGCCTACGTATAGACTAGACATCAGGTTTTAAATTCCCATAGCACTACCATGTATGACAAATGTATTCAAAATTTTAAAATTAGAATATATTTTTGGGATGTTGTAGCTTTATAAATTAGCAAACTTGTAGAAGGTTTTTCTCCACTCTACTTTTTTATTCAGTGGTCAATTTACTATTTATTATTATAATAGAAACACTATTTTTTAAAAGGTCTTATTTACTTTTAGAGAGGGGGGAAGGGAGACAGAGAGGGAGAGAAACATCAGTGTGTGGTTACCTCTCACACATCCCCCATTGAGGACATGGACCACAACCCAGGCATGGGCCCTTACTGAGAATTGAACCGGCGACCCTTTGGTTCATAGCCCATGCTCAATCCACTGAGCTACACAAGCCAGGGGTAAGAGCACCACTATTGTAACATGAATTCACCACACCTAATCCTTATATAAGCTATAAATTGAAATCAAATTGTTAAGTCTCATCAGATTCTAATTAAACTATTACCGATTTTATGTAGCACGTTATGCTTTAAGTATTTATGCTTGGGAAACCTAGCAGATGAACTGCCACTTTTAGATACTAATAATGAGGAAGTTGGTTATATTTGCAATTTTAATTAACAGGTGTAATACCCACTTGAAAAGATATTATTAAAATAGTATCCAAAATATACAGAATTAATAATACAGAGGTTATTTAATATCCCTTTCAGAGTTTGACCTTTTCAAAATGTGGTCCAATATTTGGCCATAAAACCACTGAATTTTCAAAACTTTGTTGCCAAAGCTTACCTTTTTATATATATATATTTATTGATTATGCTATTACAGTTGTCCCATTCCCCCCTCCTCACTCCAATCCATCCTGCCCACCCCCTCCCTCCTACATTCCCCCCCTATAGTTCATGTCCATGCGTTATACTTATAAGTTCTTTGGCTTCTACATTTCCTACACTATTCTTACCTTCCCCCTGTCTATTTTCTACCTACCATTTATGCTACTTATTCTCTGTACCTTTCCCCCCTCTATCCCCTTCCCAATCCCCTATTGATAACCCTCCATGTGATCTCCATTTCTGAGGTTCGGTTCCTGTTCTAGTTGTTTGCTTAGTTGGCTTTTGTTTTGGTTTTAGGTGTGGTCGTTAATAACTGTGAGTTTGCTGTCAATTTTACTGTTCATCTTTTTTATCTTCTTTTTCTTAGGTAAGTCCCTTTAACGTTTCATATAAGAAGGGCTTGGTGATGATGAACTCCTTTAACTTGACCTTATCTGAGAAGCACTTTATCTGCCCTTCCATTCTAAATGATAGCTCTGCTGGATACAGTAATCTTGGATGTAGGCCCTTGCCTTTCATGACTTGGAATACTTCTTGCCAGTCCCTTCTTGCCTGTAAGGTCTCTTTGGAGAAATCAGCTGACAGTCTTATGGGAACCCCTTTGTAGGTAACTGTGTCCTTTTCTCTTGCTGCTTCTAAGATTCTCTCCTTATCTTTAATCTTGGCTAATGTAATTATGATGTGCCTTGGTGTGTTCCTCCTTGGGTCCAGCTTCTTTGGGACTCTCTGAACTTCCTGGACTTCCTGGAAGTCTATTTCCTTTGCCAGATGAGGGAAGTTCTCCCTCATTATTTGTTCCAATAAGTTTTCAATTTTTTGTTCTTCCTCTTCTCCTTCTGGCACCCCTATAATTTGGATGTTGGAATGTTTTAAGATGTCCTGGAGGTTCCTAAGCCTGTCCTCATTTTTCTGAATTCTTATTTCTTCATTCTTTTCTGCTTGGATGTTTCTTTCTTCCTTCTGGTCCACAGTGTTGATTTGAGTCCCAGTTTCCTTCGCATCACTATTGGTTCCCTGTACATTTTCCTTTGTTTCTCTTAGCATAGGCTTCATTTTTTCATCTAGTTTTCGACCAAATTCAACCAATTCTGTGAGCATCTTAAAACCAGTGTTTTGAACTGTGCATCTGATAGGTTGGCTATCTCTTCCTCGCTTAGTTGTATTTTTTCTGGAACGTTGAAGTGTTCTGTCATTTGGGCCATTTTTTTTTTTTTTTGTCTTGGCGCATCTTTTAAAGGGGTGGAGCCTTAGGTGTTCCCGGGGCGGGGCAGGGTAAGGCTAATGGCTACGCTGTGTTGCTGTACATGGAGGAGGGGCCGAGAGGGAGCAATGGCCACTTGCTCCACTCTCCACTGGATTTCGGTCACTCCCTCCGCTAGCCATTATCAAATTGGGCCCCTCTAGTGCTGGTTCCCGAGTGGGTGGGCTTGTGCACACTCTAGGCCCCTGTGGGTCTCTCCAACGACCTCTCCTGTGAGGCTGGGAGTATCTCCAGCTGCCGCCCCAACCCCCACGGGCGTTTTCAATCAGAGGTTTGAGGCTTTATTTCCCTGCGCTGGAGCACTTGGTTACTAGGTCTGCTTCGTTCCCCGCTATTCGTCCCAGTTTATCTATGCGTGAATGTGGGGTCATGGGGTCTGCTAGTGGTCAGACTGCCTGCCCCTTTTGTCCCACACTCCGCCAGTCTGGGTCCTGCCACGGCCACACGAGTCCTCTCCGCCCTGGTGCCCGTCTCCGCCCCTCCTACCGGTCTGGATGTATGTTTATTTTTTATCTCCTTGGTGTCGGACTTCCTTGCCATTCAATTTTCTGTCAGTTCTGGTTGTACAAGGAGGTGCAGTGTGTCTACCTACGCCACCATCTTGGTCCTCCGCCAAAGCTTACCTTAAACCTATTTCCTTGAAGTGTTTCTGTTTTATTGCAAAGGAACATTTCACTAATACCACTATTCCAACTACAAAAACAAAAGTAAGTGTGTGACGTGTGACTTCTGGTGTCTAGTCCAGAATGTAAGAAGCTTAGAAGTAGCTACTCTATCTGCAAAACAAATGGAAAGTGAACAAACTGAAAAATCAATAATTCTTCTCAGATCTACCGGCAAAGTGAGTTTACAGGACAAACTATTGCCTCCAAATCGGAGAGATTAATGGGCAGATACAGAGAATTACAACTTACCCAAGCAGAAATCCATAAGCAAAAAACCCCTTGGGAATTAGTCCCAGAGCAGGAAAACCTAAACTTTGATGAATTGGTACAGGCCCAGTGATGAGAAGACTGAGTTGATAGGTCTAGGATAGGGCCTCCAGATACATGAGACCCTTCCACTTTTATGAGATTTACCTCCAGGAACTCTACCAGGTTTTCTCAACAAATAATCAGAGAAAGAGATTTTCTTATGCTTTTGGAAAAGGGAAGGGAAAAGTAACCAATTTGAAATTCACCTGAGCATTCTATTATTCTTACAAAACCTTCTCTCGGGAGAAATTATTTTATCAGAACCTAGCCTACCTAAGAAAAGGAAATACCCAACTTCAGCCTCATCAGGCATCCTTGTCCCACTTAAGGTACGTGGAAGTGGGAATTGAGAACCTGTGAAGTTCACAGTCCACAGGCACAGGCTCACCAAATGGCTGACACCTAATAACAGGACGATAGAAAGTTTTCCTTTCCCTCACATTTTACCACTATATTAATAAAAACCTATCTACATGTTATTCTTTTACATAATACATCATGTCTCCTTTTCAACAAAAAAGCATAAGGCATACTGAAAGGCAAAACACACACACACAGAATTGAGGATATTGAACAAGCACCAGAACTAGAGTAAGATATAGCAAGGATGTAGAAATGATAAGCCCCACAATCAAAAACGAAACCAAAAAAGCAATTAACATGATAAGGGATTTGGTAGAAAAAGTAGAGAATGTGAAAAAAAGATACATAATATACACAAAGAGATGGAAATCCTAAAAAAGAATCAAAATGTGCTAGAGATCATGAACACTATAACAGAAACAAAAATGCTTTGAAAGGCTCATTAGTAAACTGGATATAACTGAGGAAAGAATCTAGGAGTTCAAGGATATGAAAGTATAAACTTCCAAAGCTGAAAAGAAGACAGAACCTCAGTCTGGGTGGTGTGGTTTGGTGTTTGAGTGCTGGCCTGTGAATCAGAGGGTCGCCCATTCCATACCCAGTCTAGGGCGCATGCCTGAGTTTCCTGCCAGGTCCCCAGTAGGGGGCCCACAAGAGACAACCACACATCGATGTTTCCCTCCCTCTCTTTCTCCCTTCCTTCCTCTTTCTAAAATTAAATAAATAAAATCTTCAAAAAATAGAGAGAGAACAAAGACTGAAAAAAGTAGAGCAGACGATTCAAGAACTGTGAGACTGTGAGACAATTACATAAGATATAACATACATATAATGGAAATACCAGAAGATGAAAAAAGAAGGAAAAGCAACAGTTAATAATGACTTTGAATTTCTCAGAATTAATGTCAGTCACCAAACCAGAGATCCAGGAAGCTTAAAAGACTTTCAGGGTAAATCCTTAAAAGATTATACCTAGAGATATATTCTAACTGTAGAAAATCAAAGATAAACATAACTTCTTGAAAGAGGCCAGAGGAAAAAATATCTTACCTATAGAGAAGCAAAAGTAATATTTACATTGACTTCTCAAAAAACATGCCAGCAAAAAGGTAGTAAAGTGAAATATTTAAAGAGTTGAGAGAGAAAAAATACCAATATTGTACAACTGCAAAATTATTCTTCAGAAATGAAAGAGAATAAAATCTTTCTCAAACAGGCAAAAATTAAGTGAATTTGTTTCCAGTAGATTTGCCATGTAAGAAACATTAACAGAACTTTAGAGAGAAGTAAAATGATATAGGCCAGAAAATCAGATCTACATAAAGGAAGAGCATTAGAGAAATAGGGGCAGGTAAAATAAAGCTTTTGTTTTTCTTATTCTTAACTGATCTAACATAAAACAGACTCTTCAAAATAATAATAGTAACAATGCATTTAATTATGTATGCTTGTGTGTATATATGTGCCTGCATATAAGTAAAATAAATGACAATGATACAGAAACAACAGGATAGAAATTAGAATTATTTTATTATAAATTACATGCACTACCATGAAATGATATAGTGTTTTTTGAAAATGGGATTGGGGAAATCCAAGATGGCTGCACAGTAGGTGAGAGCTCCCTATCCACTTGTTTCCAGATCCGGACCTGTCTTTCAGCCTATCCACAGAGTATTCAACTTGAAAATCGGCGGAGAGTGAGTGAGTGACGTGAATGCAGATGAAAGCACAGGCAATGTGCGGGAGTGGGCAAGACCCAACCACACAGGGCACCAAAGTGCGGGCTGCATGGGATCTCCAGGTGGAGTGACTGACACCACTGCAGCCAAGCCAGCACTTTTAGTGGCTCAGAGCCAGGATGGCTGCCCAGCGGTGCAGGAGCCACAAGTGCCAGTGGCAGAGGGAGACCGCTGGAGAGGTGCTGGCTCCAGAAACAGTATAGTGGGAGCAGGATCAACCAAGGTTGAAAAATCTCTGGAGGGAGCAGGGAGAGCACCCCATCACCACCCTGTGTTATAGTATATCTACTGGGCTCTTTCCAACACTATCCAGGAAAGATCAAGAGAGAAGCTTTATCTAAAACTGTTGGAAGCTCTGACAGGTTGGTCAGCCCCTGAACATGAAAGACTGTGATTTTCAAGGAGGGAGAGCGTGAGGAGAACAGGCCCCCCAGGGCTTAGTGCTGCAGCATGTGGTCCACATAGAAACTCTTCTAAAAGGAGAGCAGAGGTGAGACCTGAGACTCAGTAGAGACCCAGGCCTTGCAGACACTTGTGCATGTGTACAGCAGGTCTGCTAACAGAGAAATCAAAGGGATAAAGTCACACTGAAGGGTCTGTGGGTCCCACTGAGTATGGCTGGTGAAAAGAGGGCTCTTCAGAGTGGAGAATTGGGGCTCGATCCTGCTATGAGAGAACAGAAAGCTGGGGTCTGAAAGGACAAAAGCTGAATGCTTGAGTTTTGCTGCAGCCAGCCGGATCCTCTCACAAACAGGTGAGCCCAACCTCCACATGAGGGATTACAGGATCTGCAAATCAGTGAGGCCAGGCTCAGGAGCATCCAGCTGGGCACATGTCCACAGGGGAAAGAATAAAAAGCTCTGAAAGGGCCCTTAACCAGACGCTACAAGCTACTTGACCCTTGAGTCCTGATCCACTAAACCCAGTAGAGCAGAGAGAATAGTGACAGGCACAAGGGAGCTTTAGGGCCTCACCCAGCCTCAGCGACAAGAGGGAGTTTCTGCCTGTGCCAAGCAGAAAAGAGCTGCCCCTTTTATACAGATTGGCCCCTCATAGGAAAAAGTCAGCAAAATCACCAGAAAATGTACATTATTGGAAAGGATCTGGGACAGACCAAGATGTGTGGCAAGGGATGGGGAAACACTCTCACTACCTCCTCTAGGACTAAATAGTGTCCTCCAGGGGTGACCCATGGATCCCCCCTCCTGATCCACAAGGCCTCCTCTGGAGACAGGTGGAGAAGGTACTGGCAGTCCTCTTGGGTCATTAAAAGAACCACTCCTGGCCCCAGGGCCGATGGAAAGCCAGCAGGGCAGAGTAGTGGGGGCTAGCCAAATCTGAAAGAGATTACTACAGACTGTGGATCATTTGCAGCCTTGAAAATGCTGCCTAGGGCCAGACTGGGACACCATCTAACATCACCAGGGGAAGACCCAGAAAGTGAAGACAATGGTAAACACTGGATTCTACTGAGACAAATTCCAAATTCCAAATGGTGTTCTTCATCATTTGTGTTACTTTTGCTTCTGCAAAGCTTGTTAACCTCTTTTCCTTTAAGTTGATGCATATTAGATCACTGGTATTTATATTATAGGTTATTTCAAACCTCATATTTTACTCCTCCCTTCTCTTACTCCATTTTACCTTCTTCCCACCTCTTCTTTTTATTTTAAATTATCTTTTCTCTATTGTTATGACTTGTTTCTATTCTGCACTCTTACTATATCTCCCTGCTCCGACTCACATAACCATTTGTCATAGTCATCTCACATTCTTGTTCCCATTCTAAGATACCCTTATTCTCTCCCCACCTTTATCAGCCTTAATTTGTTGGTTCTAGATACAATGGTTGTTGCATTTCTTTAATTTTATTTCTAGATCTTCACTATTTTTGTATTTCAAATCTCAAATTTTACCATCCCCCTCTCTTACTCCATTTTGCCTTTATCCTGCCCTTTCTTGTTTTTGTTTTAAATCTCATTTTTCCCTGATTTAGCCTGATATTTATTCCTAACTCATAATACTTTTCCTTCTCACTTTATCATCTCAAAACCACTTCTCTTTCCTCTAGATATCTCTTAAGCTTTTCTTTCTATTTACCTCTTATTCCCATCCCACCTACATTGCTCATTTGTTGTTATTGCTGTGGTGGATCTTTTTCTCCAATTTTGTTCCTATTTCTGTTATTCACTATATATTTTTGAAAAATTTTATTTAAACTTGCCCTGGCTGGTGTGCCTCAGTGGTTGAGTGCTGGCCTGTGAATCAAAGCGTCGCTGGTTCAATTCCCAGTCTAGGGCACACACCTGGATTGTGGACCAGGTCCCCAGTGAGGGGCACATGACAGGCAACCATACATTGATGTTTCTTTCCCTCTCTTTCTCCCTCTCTTCCCCTCTCTAAAAAAAAAAATAAATATTTTTTAAAAAAACATATAAATAAATAAATAAATAAACCTAATACTATACACTTCCCTTATCTTATTCCATTCTGCTTTCCTCTCTCCCTTTTTTATTTACAATGTAAATTTTATTTTCTCTCTATATTCATCTGGTTTCTATTCCCTACTCTTATTATTTGTCCTTCCTTTACCTTTTCAAAATCATTTTCCTTCAGTTACTCAACTCATTCATTTTTCCTTTTTTATAATAGTCTTAATCTCTTTACACCTTTATTAATATTGGTTCAATTGCTGTTGATAGTGTGTTTGTGGGTGGAGGTTATTTTTGTGGATGTGTGTTAGTAGTTTCCTGGGCTTTTTGGTTTTGTTCATATATCACCTGTACAATAGCGAAGAAGTCATAATGGGTGATGTGACTGTCAGCCAGCCAGCCAGAGCAAAGGACACACCAAAGAATGACCAAACAACAACCATAACCCAATAACAACCAAAGAGTACACATAAATAGCATAAATGGCATTCCAAGAGCATCAAGCTCAGGAGATCAAGGACACTCAACCATAGAGCCCCACAGTTCTCCCAACATAGAAGGTCACACCATGAAGACAAGGAGTCAACCAAATCAAACTAATATGCAGAAACACACAAGAAGAGTCACCTAAAATGGAGACACAAAGCAACAATCCCCAGTCAAAAGGAAAAGAGGGATGCTCAGAAAGAATGGTAAATGAAATTGAGACAAGCAACTATCAGATATTAAGTTCAAAATAATGGATACGTGGGTGGTCACAGTGCTCAGTAAGAACTACAAAAAACCCCAGGGAAGCTACAAGAAATTTACAGCAACTATACCGGCATGAAAAATGACACAGAAACTATCAATAAGAGCCAGAAGGAAACGGATAATACAATATCTATAATGAAATACACAGTAGAAGCAATTAAAAACAGGCCATATGAACCAGAAGACCAAATTAGCAACCTGGAAGACAAGGTAAAAAAAATAATTAAAACTCCTATACAGAACAAAAAATGAAGAGACTCAAAAAACTTTTAAGAGGGTTTAAGAGCACATTTAAAAGGCACGACAACATGAAATACAATAATATCCATATCATAGGAATACCAGAAGGAGAAGATGAGCAAGGTATAGAAGACCTGTTTGAAAGAGTAATGATAGAAAATTTCCTCAACATGATGACAGAAAAAGTCATACATGTCCAGGAAGCTTACAGGGTCTCAATAAACTGAAACCAAAGAAGCCCAGTCCAAGACACATCATAATTCAAATGGAAAATTTTAAAGACAAAGAGATAATCTTAAAGGCAGCAAGGGAAAAACAGCTATTAACATACAAAGGAGCTCCAATAGGGCTGGCAGCTGATTACTCAACAGAAATACTACAAGCCAGAAGACAATGGCAAAACATATTCCAAGTAATAGAAAGCAAAGGACTACAACAAGACTAAGACTACCCAACAAGGCTCATGTTTAAAAAGGAAGATGAATAAGGAGTCCCCATACAAAAAAAATAGGATAATAGAATACATCTCCACCAAACCAGCATTGGAAGAAATGGTAACGGGACTGCTTTAAGAAGAGGAGGAGAGAGAGTGAGAGAGAGAGAGGGAGAGAGAGAGAGAGGGAGCGAGAGAGAGAGAGAGAAGAAAGAGAGAAAGGAAAACAGGAAAACGTGAGGAAAATGGCAATGAATAAGTACCTACCAAAAACAACCCTACATATAAATGGGTTAAATGCTCTAATAAAGACATAGGGTAGCTGAATGGATAAGAAAATATGACCGGCATATGCAGTCTACAAGAGACACTCCTCAGAACAAAAGATCAACATGGACTGAAAGTGAAGGGATGGAAAAACATTCCAAGCAAACAAACATGGGAAAAAAAAAAAGCTGGGGTAGCATATTTATATCAGACAAAATAGATTTCCAAACAAAGGCCATAAAAACAGAAAAAGAACACTTCAAAATACTAAAGGGTAAAATTCATGAAGAAGATATAACCCTTATAAACATATAGGCACCCAAAATAGAAGCACCCAAATATATAAGGAAAATCTTGGAGAACGTCAAGAAAGATACTGACAGCAACATGCTCATCATAGTGGATTTTACCACCCCCATTTTCAACAATGGATAGATCTTCCAAGTAAAGAATCAACAAAAATATTGTGGCATTGAACAATACTCTAGAACCATGAACTTAATTGATATATATAGTACCTTTCATTCCAAAGAAGCACAACACACTTTTTTTTCAAACACACATGGAATATTTTCAAAGTAGACTACAGGGTAGGACACCAGACAAGCAGGAAAATTGAAATCATATCAAACATCTTCTTGGAACACAATGGCTTGAAACTAGAATCCTTTAAAAGGAAAAAATTCAGAAGTATTCAAATCCATGGAGACTGAACAACATGCTATCAAATAATGAATGGGTCAGCAATGAGATCAAGGAAGAAATCAAGAAGTTTCTGGAAATAAATGAAAATGAACACACAATAACCAAAACCTATAGGACACAGCAAAGGCAGTCCTGAGAGGGAAGTTCAAAGCCATACAGGCCTGCCTAAAAAATATAGAAACATTTCAAATAAACAACTCAACCCTACATCTACAAGAACTGGAGGAACGACAACAAAGCCCAGAGCAAGTAGAAGGAAGGAAATAATCAAGATCAGAGCTGAATTAAATAACATAAAGTCTAAAAGAACAATTCAAAGGATCAATAAATCCAGGAGTTGGTTATTTGAAAAGATAAAAGTAGAAAGCCTTTAACTAGACTCATCAAGAAAAAAAGAGATGGAGAGAAGATGGTGGCAAGATAGGTGGGAGCAGAGTCCACTTCCCCCTGCACACTGGTGAAACCCTTAGTTGATCTTCTGAGGAACAGAGCAAATGTCCAACAGTACCCCAGCATATATGAAGATTGGAGACCAAAAATTGTAGAGGGCATAGAAAAATCAGACGGCACAGAGATTGCTTCAGGACAATAAGGTCCCTGGTTCCAGTGCCAGAGACCAGGGCGGCTATAGCCCCAGGCCCAGTGCTGGCCAGCTCTGCTGCAGAGTTCTTGGGAGAGAGCTAGGTCAATGGCTCCCTCCACTGCCTAACAAGGTTTAAGCAACACCAGGAGAGACTTAGTTGCTTCAAGTCATAGGGAGGGGAATAACGACTAAGTGTCAAACACAGGGGGCTGTGAGCACCCTCAGAGACTGCGTGTGCCAGCTGGGGAGAGTTGAGAGTTGGGCCATGATGAATCCTGACCCAGATAGTACCAGGTCTAGTTGGAGAACTAGGTTGAGTGAGAGGTCAGGCCCTTTTACGGAGTGGCAGGCTTGAGCAGGAGGAATTTTTCAAAAAGAAAAAGTGAAAAAAGAGATAATCAGTGGCTGTTCGGGGAATTCTCCTGCAGTTGCCCGCCCAGCCTTCCTGCCACCCAGCCTTTCAGCACTCCCATAGTGGCACGGAAGGCCCCGCACCCACACTGGAAGCTCTGGGGAAAGTGTGCACCTTGGAAAGCCCTGCACCCGCAGCCCTTGGGACGGTGCACACCTGCTGTGGGAGCAGCAGCCGATTGTCCTGCCACACCTGCAGGCCAAGGTCTGAGTGAGCCTGAAGCCTGCACTCTCACGAAACAGCAGGGGAAGCTCACAGCATGGCAGAACCCCTGCCCTGCAAGGCCAGGAAGGTGGAGATGCCCAGCAGGGCTCAGGGAGCCAATAATCCTCAAAAAGACTTAACACGGGGTGGGGGGGGGCGGGGGGCGGAGAGTGTACTTAACTAGACTGAAAGGGCACAGAGAGACCCTAGCATCTAGGACAGCTGAGAGCAAGAAGGCAGTGTGTGAATTGCCCCTAATTTGTGCAGCTCAATTTGTGCAGCTCAAGGACAGCGCAACTGTTGGACTGAAGGCCTAGGCTGGGTGCAGAAGGACACTGAGGACCCAAAGTGAACTGAGAAACTGGGCCAGAGGCTGGTTGAGTGCTGCTTAGGAAGGGAGAAAGAGAAACCAATTCCCCCTCAGCCTGCTGCAGCCAGGAGACCAGCAGAACTGGCTTGGCTAGTTTGAAACAAGCAGGCGACTTTTTTTTTTTTAATTATTTTTTTTATTTAACTCCTTCTTTTTCTCTTTCCTTCTTTCTTTTTTATTTATTCCTTCTTCCTTTCTCTCCCTTTCTTTTTCTTCTTCCTTCCTCCTTTTTTTTTTTAATTACCACAAGTGAGGCAATAAAACCTGTAACTGTGAAAAGACCAGAGCTATATAACCAAAGAGGGGTCACTCCAATAGCTGAGACAATGAGACAAATTTCACTTTGCTACTCCAGAGAACTTGCAAGTTATTGTATATTTGTATTATTATTTTTTTCATTATTCTTACATCTTTCATTTTACTAGTATTTTTGTATTTCTCATCTTTCTGTTTAGTCTTCTTCACTTGACTGGTTAAATTGCATTGTTTGACTAATTTGCCTTGTTCTCTCCTTCATAGTGTATTTTTAATTTACTGTCTTTCACTTCACTTGTGTTCCATTAGCACCCTACATTAGGTCCTGTACTTCCTATTCTTGTTATCCAGATCAAATAGAGTTTGTCATATGATTGTTGCTCCATTATTATTGGAGCACATGGCTGTTCCATAAATAATTGCTGTTCCATACAATTGTAAATACTACACAGCAACCCTCCCAGGGCTTAGCCCCTTTCACTGTTTCCTGAACTTTATTACTGTGGTGATTAACTCTATTCTCTCACACACTACACCTATTTTATACCCTTTACTCTCACTTTACCTCATAATCTGACCTCCCACAAGCTCACTACTTCCTAGATCCAACTCACAACCCCCCTAACAAGAGTCTTATCTACTTTCCACCCATTCTAAAAAGTGGGTAGCTAGGTTAAATATCCCAGTGAACACTATACATATACAAGGGATCTCCTATCTCTTCTCTATGGGTTGGTACTTTAAATATCATAGAATACACTCCTGCTGTCTTAAACAATTTGGCCTTCCCCCTCCAACTGATCACAAAAAAGAGTAGGTGGATCTGTGAACACCAGGATACCTGCTGGAAAAGGAAACCCATCAACAAAGGAACCACCAACAGATAACAATAGAAGAAGGTGAAGGAGGGAGTGGAAGCCACACTAACTCAACCCAAGACCTATCTTGAAATACAACCAAATGGTGGAGAAATTACTCAGAACAAACAATTGAACAAGAGTTAGAGAGAATCTTCAAAACCATGTACACATGGGAGAACCAGCTCCAATACCACCTGCCGACACCTGCACAATAGAATACAAGATGTGGTGGACAGAGTGACCCTCACTTAACCAGCTAGAGGGAAGGACCCACCAAAAGAAAGACCCAACAACATTCAAAACCCAAACACATATAGACAGCCAACATAAACAACAACCCAAGACCAGCATGCTCAGGAGATCAAAGAGACTGTACACTAAATCTCACAGTCCTTCTACCATAGAAGGTCACACCATAAACCCAGGGAGTCAGAACAGATCAATTTAAGAAGCAGAGGATAACAAGAAGAGTCTCACAAAAAAATGGGAAGACAAAGAAACAATGCCCAGATGAAAGGAAAGGAGGAAGCCTCGGAAAGAATGCTAAATGAAGTAGAGGCAAGTCAACTATCAGATACTGAGTTCAAAAAATTAGTTATAAGGAAGCCCAATGAGCTCACAGAGAATTACCAAAAACTAAGGGAAACTACAATGAACACAAAAAAGCCGTGGACCACAGGGTTTCCCAGGAAAATTTTACAAAGCATTTAAGGGAGAGCTAACCCCCATCTTCCACAGATTATTCCAAAATATTCAAAAAAAGAGGGAAGACTCCCAAACTTTTTTTATGAAGCCAGCATCATCCTAATCCCAAAACCAGATAAAGACATAACAAAGAAAGAAAACTTCAGGCCAATATCGCTGATGAACATAGATAATGAAATCCTCAACAAAATATTGGCAAACTACATCCAGCAATACATTAAAAAGATCATATACTATGATGAAGTGGGATTCATCCCAGGGATGCAAGGATGGTACAATATTTGCAAATCATAAACATAACACACCAAATACACAAAATAAAAGACGAATATCACATGATCATATCAACAGATGTGGGAAAAGCATTTGATGACGTCCAGCACCCATTTATGATAAAAACACTCAGCAAAGTGGGAATAGATGGAGCATTCCTCAACATAATAAAAGCCATATATGAGAGACCTACAGCCAACATCATACTCAATGTACAAAAACTTTGAGCTTTCCCACTAAGATTAGGAACAAGACAAGGATGCCCTCTCTCACCACTCCTATTCAACATAGTATTGGAAGTCCTAGCCACAGCAAAAAGACAAGAAAAAGCAATAAAAGGCATCCGAACTGGAAAGGAGGAAGTAAAACTGTGATTGTTTGTAGATGACACAATAGTGTACACAGAAAATCCTATAGACTCCACCAAAAAACTACTTTACCTAATAAATGAATTTGACAAGACAGCTGGACACAAAGTCAATACACAGAAATCAAAGGCGTTTTTGCACACCAACAATGAAATATAAGAAACAGAAATCAGGAACAAAATCCCATTTGACATATCAACAAGAAAAATAAAGTACCTAGGAATAAACCTAACCAAAGAGGTGAAAGACCTGTACACAGAAAACCATGAAACATGGAAGTAAGAAATTAAGGAAGACACAAACAATTGGAAGCATGTACCATGCTCATGGATTGGAAGAATTAACATCATCAAAATGGCCATACTACCCAAAGCGATTTATAGATTCAATGCAATCCCTACTGAAGTACCCATGACATATTTCACGGATATAGAACAAACATTTCAGAAATTTATATGGAACTATAAGTGACCCCAAATAGCTGCAGCAATTTTGAGAAAGAAGAACAAAGCTGGAGGGATCACAATACCTGATATCAAACTGTATTGCAAGGCCACTGTAATCAAAACAGCCTGGTACTGGCATAAAAACAGGCACATAGACCAATGCAACAGGACAGAGAGCCCAGAAATAAACTCAAGCCTTTACGGTCAATTAATATTTGACAAAGGAGGCAGGAGCATAAAATGGAGCAAAACCAGCCTCTTCAACAGATGATGTTGGGAGATCTGGACAGCTATGTGCAAAAAAATGAAACTCGATCACCAACTTACGCCATACACGAAAATAAACTCAAGATGGATAAAAGACTTAAATAGAAGTTGTAACACCATAAAAGTCCTTGAGGAAAACATTAGCAGGAAAGTCTCAGACAATCCATGCAGCAACATCTTCACTAATATGTCCACTAGAGCAAGGGACATAAAGGGAAAAATAAACAAATGGGACCTCATCAAATTAAAAAGCTTCTGCATGGCTAAAGAGTACAGCATTAAAATGAAAAGAGAACCAACCATATGGGAAAACATATTTGCCAATGATACCTCAGACAAGGGCCTTATCTCCAAAATATATAAAGAACTCACATGACTCCACTCCAGGAAAACAAAAAACCCAACTAAAAAATGGGCAAAGGACTTGACCAGACACTTGTCCAAGGAGGACATACAGAGGGCTCAGAGACATATGAAAAGATGCTCAGCATCTCTAGCCATCAGAGAGATGCAAATTAAAACCACAATGAGGTACCATCTCACACCAGTCAGAATGACCATCATAAACAAATCAACAAACAAGTGTTGGAGCGATTGCGGAGAAAAGGGAACCCTAGGGCACTGTTGGTGGGAATACAGACTGGTGAGGCCACGGTGGAAAACAATATGAGATTTCCTCAGAAAACTAAAAATGGAACTGCCCTTTGACCCAGCAACTCCACTGCTGGGATTATACCCTAGGAGCCTGAAACACCAATTCAAAAGAACCTATGCAACCCAGTGTTCATAACAGCACAATTTACAATAGCTAAGTGCTGGAATCAACTTAAGTGCCCATCAGCAAATGAGTGGATCAAATAACTATGCTACATTTACACAGTGCAATTCTATGCAGCAGAGAGAAAGAAGGAACTTATACCCTTTGCAACAGCATGAATGGAACTGAAGAGCATTATGCTAAGTGAAATAAGCCTGGTGGTGAGGGACAAATACCATATTATCTCCCCTTCTAACTGGAACATAATCAACAAAAGAGAAAAGCAAACAAAATATAACCAGAGACATTGAAATTAAGAACAATCTAACAATAGCCAGAGTGGAAGGGGGAAGGGACAGTGGGTAGAAGGGTTTTCAGGAACTACTATAAGGACACATAGACAAAACCAAAGGGGAGGGTGGAAGCAAGGGAGTGAGGTGGGTTTGGCTGGAGTAGGGAGGGGGAATGGTTGGGATAAAATGCAGACAACTGTAATTGAACAACAATAAAGTAATTTATGAAAACAAAATTCTGCAGCACACCAAAAACTATAGTTTTTGCTTATCTGATGAAAAAGAGAGAGAGGGAGGATCCAAATAAATAAAAACAAAGGAAAGAGAGGAAATTATAGCAAATACTACAGAAGTAAAAAGGATTGTAAGAAATTACTATGAAAAACAGATGTCCAGAAATTGAACAAGCTGGGTAAAATGGACAAATTTCTGGAAATTTGTAATCTTCAAAAACTGAATCCAGAAGAAGCAGAAGGCCTGAATAGATCAATAACAACTAGTGAAATTGAAGCAGTAATCAAATACCCGGCAAACAAAAGCCCTGCAGTGGATGGCTTCACAGGCAAATTTTACCAAACATTTAGGGAAAAGCTAACTCCTATCCTCCTCAAACTATTCTAGAAAATTCAAGAAGAGGGAAGATGTCTAAACTCATTTTATGAATCCACTATTACCATAATTCTAAAACCAGGAAAGACACAACAAAGAAAGAAATGTACAGGCCAATATCACTGAGGAACATAGATGCTAAAATCCTCAACAAAATACTGGCAAAATGGAGCCAACCATATAATAAAAAAATCATACACCATGATCAAGTGGTATTCATCCCAAGGGACATAAAGATAGAATAATATTCAGAAATCAATAAATATAATATACCACATAAACAAAAAAATGACAAGAAATCACATAACCATTTAATACACGCTGAAAAAGCATTCAGCAAAGTACAGCACACATTCATGATAAAAACACTCAGAGAAGTGGTAGTAGAGGTAGCATATCTCAACATAATAAATGCTATATTTAGACTTCTGGCCAAGAATGAAGTATAGATAAATACATTTTACCTCCTCATACAACTAAAAGGAGAAAAACAAATTTAAAAATAAAAACAACCAGTACTGACAGCAAATCAAACTGTATGGAAGTCCAACAACCAAGGATTAAAGAAGAAACATTCATCCAGACCAGTAGGAGGGGTGGAGACAGGCAGCCTGGCAGCAAGGACTCACAGCAAGGCAGTGGCTGGAGGACTCAGGAGGGCAAGGCAGTGGCTGATGGAATGGGTTGTCCCACATTTGTGTTCAGATAAACTGGGAGGAACAACTACGGAATGAGACTGACTATGCAACCCAGGGTTCTAGCATGGGGGGAAAAAGGCCTAAAATCCTGTGACTGAAAAAATGTGTGAGGGTTTAGGTGGTGGGAGAAACTCCAGCCTCACAGGAGAGTTTGTTGGAGAGACGAACAGGGTCCAAGAACGTACACAAAACCACTAACCTGGGAATCAGCACCACAAGGGCCCAATTTGCTTATGGTAATGGCAAAAGTGACTGAAAGCCAGCAGAGGGCTAAACAAGTAGCATTGTTCCCTCTCAGGCCCCTCCACCACACACAGTGCCCACTGTGGCAAATACTTAAGGCTCCACCCCTTACCATGTAATAGTCTTGTTGAGACAAAAAAAAAAAAATTGGCCCAAATGAAAGAACATCAAATCTCCAGAAAAAAAATGCAACTAAACAATGAAGAGATAGCCAACCTATCAGATGCACAGTTCAAAACACTGGTGATAAGGATGCTGACACAATTAGTTGAGTATGGTTCACAAAATACAGGAAAAAGTGAAGGCTATGCAAAGTGAAATAAAGGAATATGTACAGGGAACCAACAGTGACAGAAAGAAAACTGGGACTCAAATCAACAATTTGGACCAGAAGGAAGAAACAGACAACCAGACAGAATGAACAAGAATTAAAAAAAAAAAAAATGAGGAGAGGCTTAAGAACCTCCAGGATAACCTGAAATGTTCCAATATCCAAATCATAGGGTGCCAGAAGGACAAGAGGAAGAGCAAGAAATGGAAAACTTATTTGAAAAAATAATGGAGAACTTTCCCAAACTGGCAAAGGAAATAGACTTCCATGAAGTACAGGAAGCCCAGAGAATCCCAAAGAAGTTGGACCCAAGGAAGCACACACCAAGGCACACCAGAATTACATTACCCAAGATTAAAGAAAAGGAGAGAATTTTAAAAGTGGCAAGAGAAAAGGAGACAGTTACCTACAAAGGAGTTCCCATAAGACTATCAGCTGATTTCTCAAAAGTAACCTTACCAGCAAGAAGGGGCTGGAAAGAAGTATTTAAAATCATGGAAAGCAAGGACCTACATCCAAGATTACTGTATCCAGCAAAGCTATCATTTAGAATGGAAGGGCAGATAAAGTGCTTCTCAGATAAGGTCAAATTAAAGGAGTTCATCATCACCAAGCCTTATTACATGAAATGCCAAAGGGACTTATCTAAGAAAAAGAAGATGAAAAATATGAACAGTAAAATGACAACATTCTCACAACTATCAACAACTGAACCTAAAAAAACAACTAAAACAAATTAACCAAACAACTAGAACAGGAACAGAATCACAGAAATGGAGGTCACATGGAGGGTATCAGCAGGGAATGGGTGGGGAGAATAGGAGGAAAAGTACAGGGAATAAGTAGCATAAATGGTAGGTAGAAAATAGGCAAGGGAATGTTAAGAATAATATAGGAAAAGTAGAAGCCAAATAACTTATATGTAAGACTCATGGACATGAACTAAGGTTGGGGGGCAGGTAATGTGGGTAGGAGGGGGTGTGTAGTGCAGAGGTTAATAAAGGGGAAATGGGACAGCTGTAATATCATAATCAGTAAAATATATTTTTAAAAAATAAATGAATGCCATATATGAGAATCCTACAGTCAACATATTACTCTGCAGGCAAAAACTAAAAGATGTCCCCTAAGATTGGGAATAAGACAAGGGTGTCCACTTTCACCACTTCTATTCAACACAGTATTGGAAGTTCTAGCCACACCAATCAGATGGGAAAAGGAAATAAAAGTTATCCAAATTGAAAAGGAGGAAATAAAACTGCTGTTGTTTTAAGATGACATGATAACCCTATAGACTCCACTAAAAAAATGACTGACCTAATAAGTGAATTTGTAAAATAGTGGGATACAAATTCAGTATTCATAAATTAAAGGCATTTTTGTACACCAACAATTTAACAACAGAACAGAAACTAAGGAAAAATCCATTTTACTATAGTAACAAGAAAAATAAAGTACCTAAGAATAAACTTAACCAAGGAGGTAAAAGACCTATATTTGGAAAACTACAAAACACTGAGAAAAGATTAAGGAAGATATAAATAAATGGAAGAGTACATCATATCTATGAATTGGAAGAATTAACATCACTAAAATATTCATACCCAAACTAATCTGTAGATTCAATTCAATCCCTATAAAAATACCAATAAATATTTCAGATTTTGAACAAATATTCCAAAAATTTATATGGAACCATAAATGATCCCAAATAGCCTCAGCAATCTTGAGAAGGAACAATAATGTAGGGAGGATCACAATACCTGAAATCGAACTATATTATAAGGCCACTGTAGTCAAATCAGTCTGGTATTGGCATAAGAACAGACACATAGATCAATGGAACAGAATAAAGAGCCCAGAAATAAACCCAGGTCTCTAAAGGCAATTAATATATGACAAATGGGACAGGAGCATAAAATGAAGTAAAAATAGCCTCTTCATTACATGGTATTGGTAGATCTGGACGGGTACATGCAAAAATGAAACTAGACCACCAATTTATACCATACACCAGAATAAGATGAAGATGGATAGAAGACTTGAATGTAAATGGGGACACCAGATAAGTCCCAGAGGAAAACATAGTCAGTTAAATTTCAGCTATCGCACACAGCAATATTTTTGCTGATATATCTCCTAGATCAAGGGAAATAAAGGAAGGAATAAATAAATAGGACTATATCAAACTAAAAAGCTTCTGCTCAGCTACAGAATATATCATCAAAATGAAAAGAGAACCAATCATATGGGAAAACACATTTGCCAATGACACACCTCAGACAATGGTTTGACTTCCAAAATATATATAGAACTCACATGACTCCATACCAGTAAGATAAACAATCCCATTTTTAATAACCATTTTTAATATCAGTGATCTATATGCACCAATTAAAAGATATTGTCACAGTAGATTAAATTAACCAATTCCTTGAGGGACACAATTATCCAAAACTCAGCCAAGAACAAATAGACAATCTGAATAAATCTATATGTATTACAGCATCCTGATCAATAATTAATAAACTTTCAAAACAAAAAGCACTAGACCCAGATGGGCTTACTGGTGAAATCTACCAAATATTTTAGGAAGAAATTATACCAATTCTCTACAATTTATTTCAGAAGATAGAAGTAGAGACACTACTTCTCATTCTTTGGTCTTCTCATTCTATAGTCTTCTCATTCCTAACTCGTTCTATGAAGTCAGCACTACCCTAATAGCAAAACCAGATAGACATTACAAGAACATAAAACTATAGACTAATACCTCCAATGAATACAGATTAAAAGCCTTCAACAAAATATTATCAAATTGTGTCCAACAGTGTATAAAAATAATTATACACCATGCCCAAGTGAGATTTAACTCAGGTACGCAAGTCTGGTGCAACATTAGAAAATCAGTTAATATGATCCATCCAAGCTAAAGATAAAAAATCACATATTCATCTCAGTAAATGAAAAAAAATTAACAAAACCAAACACCCATTCATGATAAAAACTCTCAGCAAACTAAGAATTAGGGGGAACTTCCTCAACTTGATAAAGAACATGTATAAAAAACCTACAGCTAACATCATACTTAATGTGAGAAACCCAAAGCTTTCTCAGTATGATCAAGAACAAAGTAAGGATGCCTTTTCCCACCAAAGCTTTCCAGCATCCTTCTGGTAATCATAGTTAGTTAAATAATACAAGAAAAGGAAAATAAAAATACAGATTGAGAAGTAATAAATAAAACTGTATTTGTTCACAAATGACCTAGTCATCTATGTAGAAAATCTGAAAGAGTATGTTTAGTTTTGTAAAAAACTATCAAACTATCTTCCACAGTGAATATATAATTTTGCATTTTTGCCAGCAATAATAAGAATTCTGTTATTCCATATTCTCGGCAGTATTTGGTATTGTCAGTGTTTTAGTTTTTGGACATGCTGATAGGTATATGGTGGTATCTCAATTTAAAATGAAATTCCCTAATGACATTAGATATTGAGCATATTTTAATACTCTGAATTGACATCTATATTGTGGAGGGGCTTTAACACAGTCCCCCCGGTCCGCCATGGATGAAGAATAAGACTACCAAGACATGATCTGCTTGGGGAGGAGAGGTGGCTGATCTCTCAAAGGAGAAGGGCCCAGAGCCTTTCTCTCCATGGGCTGTTATTAGGTTCATTCGCATAGGAATGCAGATAAAGCTCATCAATCATTGTCAGCCAGTAAGGGTTAAACAATACAAGATTTACAGAGAACTTTGAGGGCTTATTCTGAGTTACAGCCAATTAGTTAGAGGGCCATAAAACTTGAGGCGCCAGACTCATCTCAGGTCTGGACCCTTATCTTTTAAGCTGAGGGTACAAATTAAGTAGGTTTCACAGGAATGTATGTACTTTTCTTAGGCCTGATTCCCCAGGGAATCCGCCCCTCCCAGCACAGGACTGCACTGCTCTCTGTTAATTACCCGTCATTGGCTAACTGGTCAAGCTCAGGGCCAAGCAGGGTGAAGTGGGCAGAGGTGGCACACCTGCCAGGGAGATAAGCTTTGTCTCCTTAGTGGCTTATGGTCCCAACTCTGACTCAGCCTTAACCATGGGGGGTTACAGCCTCTGAAACCAGGCAGGGCAGTTCCCAACACTATATACCATCTATATTGTGGTTATTTGTTTGGATCTTTCATTCAGTTTATAACTGAGTCATTTGTTTTCTTACTGTTGAGTTTTATGAGTTCTTTCTTCATGAGTATTTAAAGTCACATTTGATGATTCAAGAAAAAGTTATAATGCTATCTAATGTATGCTCAAAGTATATAGAAAAACTAATTAAGTAAATCACATTTTAAAAGTTGTCAGGATAAAAGGAAGTCAATTTTCTAAACATTACTCAAAGTAGTAAAATGTCAATACCAGCAGACTGTTACATATGTAGACTGTGAAGTAGATATATGTGTACTGTAATATCTAGGGCAACAACTAAAAACCTATACAATGATATATATTCAAAAACCCTGTAATTAATAAAGTGATACTCTAAAAAAATGTTCAAGTAATCCACACAAAGGAAAGAAAAAAGAAATAGAATGATGAGAAACAGAAGGAACAAATAGAAAACAAATAATAAATGAAAGGCTTATCACCTAACATATCAAAAATGGCATTAATTTTAACTATTCTAAATATATCAATTAAAAGACAGATTGGATAAAAACACGGTTAAACTATACACTGTCTACAAGAAACTTACTGCAAAATGATTTAGGCATATTGAAAGGGTAGAAAATGCAAACCTTAGCTTTCTTGAAAGAAACAAAAGTAAGTCTATTAATATCATGTGAAGTAACTTCTGAGCAAAGAAAATTACCAAGAAAAAAGAAGGATATTATATAATACTAAATGGGTTAATCTACCAAGAGATATAGTGATGTTACATGGATATGCACCAAGCTGTTGAACATTAAAATAAATGTAAAAAAAAAAACCTGATAGACTTGAAAACTGAAAAAAAAAGGCAAATCCACAGCTTTAATTAGGATTTTCAACACCTATAACTGTTAAATGAATTAAATTTATAAGTAAAAAGCTTACAAAAAAGAAATCCTTAGGCTCAGGTGGCTTCAATGGAAGAATCTACCAATCATTAAATAAGAATTGGCACCAATTCTACATAATCTCTTCCAAAAATTATAAGAGAAACTAACATTTTCCTGTATTAAAAATTATCTTGATGTCAAAGTCAAACAAAACAAAGGTACAAAAAGAAAAGAAAGAAAACTGCAGATCAATAACTTTCATTAACTTAAATGCAAAACTCCTCAATAAAATATTAGCAATTTGAATCTAGAAGTATATAAAAAGAATTCTTAAAAATGGTGCCAAAAATAGAATTCATAAAAGATATCAATAAACTGGATTTTATCAAAATTAAAAATGTTCATCTTGTGAAATATCTTACTAAAAGGATAACAAAATAAACTATAGACTTGCAGAAAGTATTTGCAAACCACACACATAAAAATGGACTTGTGTCTAAAATATATTGAAAGAGGGACAGGCAAAGAAATTAGTTTGATTTTTATGTTATGTAATCAATTATTTTCTCTTGTAGATTTACAGAATGTAACCCAATATTCTAGTGATGGCTTGTACTGTGTTAGGTATTCTGGAAGATAAGATTCTACCAACTGATAATCCTGGTAGTAAAATGCAATAGATTATTACAGTTGGAGCAGCCAAAAATATCATACTTCTCTGCATCCATCCATTACATAGTCTTTTCCTACATTGCCTCTGGGTTTTGTCAGGTTGGCTTGGCCAATGGTACATCTTACAGACAGAAATTTAAAGTAATTTCCACATTAAGGCTGGTCCCTTTCCTTTCTGCTTTTAGATCCTTGCTACAGATGAGGATGCCTAGTTATCCTATTAAAGGCAAATGGTCTAGCAGGTAGCCAACACAAATCAGGCCTTTGAATGATGCTATTTTAGACTATCAATCCCCAGGATAGTGATCAGACTATTTACAATGAGCAGCAAAAGAACCAGTAAAATGACTCCAGCCCATATCATAAAGAAGTAAAATAGTTGTTAAGTTATTAATTTTAGGTCACTAATTTTCATAGTAGTAGGCATTGCAACAAAACATAACTATACAGCTTAATATTACTGAATATTTAAATCTTCATTCAACTTAAGTAAATGGGTTGAATTATATAGTTGAGTACCATCTCAATTCTATTTTTTAAAACCTTTAATAATTATATCATTCTAAGTTTTTTGAATCTGAAGGTGTTCTTGGTGTCCCAAGACCAACTTCATTAACAGTATAAATGTAGATGATTTGGAAATTTGAATTAAGTGTGAATTTACTTGGACCCTACCTTGCATATTATATTTTAAGTTTGTCAATAATAATTTTAGTTCCAAACTCTACCTGCCTTCTTAACTTCAAATGTCAAAAATCATTAAATTCAGAGTTTACTCAGGAACAATTAATGTTTTACCAAATACATCTTTATACAAAGATTCAAGTCTTGAACCATTATGGACTATGAACTACTTTTCTTATCATCTGTTTGAAATCTTTTAAAGAAAAACCAACTGCCAAACATGGGGATCACCACTCTTAAAAGATTAAATGTTCATCCGTCAAATTAATTTTTCCAAATAATGTGGTATTAATAATAATTTGTGAAAATTATTATTCAAGCTATCATTTAGATCAAACAATCTAGTAAGCACATTAATATAAAAAAATCCCATTTTGAAAAATCTTAACTACAGAAAACTTTAAAATATGTCAATCTCCATGCTTTAGGGCATAATTTGGCTACCAGCTGGGTCAGGGAGAAATTTTCCCCATGGTATAGTGTTGCCAATTACCACAGATGTAAAGAGAACAAGAGAAAGAGTCAGGGGGTTACACAACTCTCTATAGCATCTGGTAATAGATACTCTCTGAGTGAGAATTCAGGATAAGATAAAACATTCAATTGTTCCCTTCTGTCAATTCCAATATTCCTATGAGTTGCCAATATGACACTCCCACCACAAGGGAGGGATTTATTACAGAACAGATGTCACTTACAGTATTATGTGGACTCTCTATCTCAACAAATAATTGCTTGGCACTTCTGCCCTATGGCAAGGGTCTGAAAATATGTTAGGGTAATAACACAGCATAAAGCAGATGGGCATAGATAAAAGAAAGAGCAAGAGGATACTGAGTCTTAAATGCATGTGCAAAAGCCAGATGGGGGTTTTGAAGCAGATGCCTTTCCTTATCTTCAGTAACTAAAACCCAAGATAAGAATTTTTTTCAGTTATTAGTTATTTAGAAGTGCTACACTGAAATTTCTTTAGATGAATCTGTGTTGCATAAGACTCTACTTTATTGAAACAAAGAAACCTTGCCCTTTTTATTCAAACTGCAATTTCCATTTGAAATAAATGCATTTAGCTTAAGGTCTGAAACTGATATAAAACTCCCAACACCAGTGCCAACCCTCCTGGCAAAAAGAGAAAAAGGAAAAAACTAGGCTGGGATAAGAGAATGGACACAAAGACTGACAATGAGTGACAAAGTACAATTGAGATGTGACTTGCCTGAGAGAGACAGCAAGAGAGGAAAAAAGTTCTTTTAAAATATCAATAAGAGAATCAAAGAATGCAAGATCTTTTTTTCTGATAAAAGGGGCAAAGTTAATAACGGTGAAGAAAGAAGGCAATTGCAATATGCTCCAACTATAAAAGAAGAAAAGAAGATGAAGGTAACCATTTTAAATAAGTTTAACATATATGTAGCATTCACACTTTACACAATACAAGGATTAAAGTTTTTCAAACATTTAAACTATTTGCTCAAATAGCAGACCTGATTGACTATCCAAATAATTGGGTAGAGAAAGGAAAGGACTGTTTTCGTTCATGAGAACCAGCAAATGAATTTTTACTTTAAAACAAAACAAAACAAACAAAGAAAACTTTGCAGAAAAAAAGTTTGGGGTGGGTTGGGAGACAACATGAATATATTTAAATTACTGAAAGGCATTAAGTGATATCAGAATAAGAAAATGCTTGAGGGTATTATTGACACATTTTTATAGCTATAATTGGACACAAGAAATAAGTGCTTTGAAAATTTTCTAGACAAAAAAATTATTTGGCCATTCAATACTGTCTGAAAACTGATTCAATGGATTATTTGTTCATGTGTGGGAGTATATCCAAAGATGATTCTTAAGGAAAATTCTAAGCTTTGTTTGCTAGTATCTCTTTGTAGTCATTTTCATTTTAAGGAATATATCTTTAGCATATAGTATATGCTTAAGTGTAATCCTACCATATTCCTCTGTTTTCAAAGTTTAATAATCTATCCTCAATTGTTAAGAAAAAATGCAATAAAGTCCTTATTGGGGAATATAATCTAATTTTTTTACAGTTTTAGTTCCACCGAGAAAAGTGTAATATAGGGAAAATTACCTAAGATTCAATCATTAATTCTTCTGAGTACTCAAAGCAAGAAAGGTTAGTGTAGTAAAGATATACACCAGGCAGCACCAAGCAGTTTAAGGAGTTTGGACTTTATCTTAAAGGGAATAGGAAACCCCTATTGTTGATGGTGTGTTTGCTTGTTTGGGGGGAAGGGTACCACCAGTCATTTACATAGTAAAAGATCCCTAGAGATATGTAGTGGAGAAAAGACAATGGGAAAAAGACAGAAAACAAGAACACCAAATATGGAGCATTATAGTAATATAGATGAGAAAGGAGGATGACCTCAACTAGTGTAGTGGCAGCAGCAATAGAGGGAAGTGGACAGCTCTGAGAACTATTTCTGAGGAAGTCTCTACAGTATGAGGGAGACTCAACAGGAGTTTGCAATAACAGCAGTGACAGAGAGAGGAAAAAATGAAAGGATAATCTCTGTTTCAAGTCTTGTGCAAGTGCATGGATCAGTGTTCTGGTTTTGAAGTACAAAACACTGAAGTATTGTCAGGGTGTTTGTTTTATTTGTGAAGGCATTGGGAGTCACTAGATTACTAATGTAGTTTGAGCTGTATTGAGTCTGAACAGGTGTATAGATAGAAGCAGTTAGATGTTTGTATATTAGTTAGATGAGGGTTATAAACAGAAAACAAATACTTATAGGTTATCAGATTTACATTTAATGAAGTCATTAAAGTGGAGAAATTTGCCTGAGGATAGTCAGGAGAAACTCTTCTGACTTTTGCCTGGGGAAAAAGTCAGAAGAATCCCCAAAACAGAATTTTAAGGAAAACTATTGAACAAATATTTCATAAACACCTACTGTGTTCTAATCTCCAGAGTGGCAACTATAAGACAAATTAGGTTCATCCTCCCATGCAGTTTACATTTTCAATTGTTGAGCCAATTAACCAGTAAACAAGTAAACAACAACAAAACCCCCAGTATGATAGACTATGTATTTTCAGATACTTTCAAGAGGTATGTAGAAAATAAACAGTGATACCAAGTGCCTGGAATGGGTGGGATATTTTAAGGGAGGGGTAAGAAGGTGAAGCAGGCCAGAGAAAGTAAGAGGGCACATGACATGATGTTCAACCTCCCTAATGATTAGGGAAATGTCAGTCAAAACCACATGAAATATCACCTCACAACCATTAGAATGTCTATTACCAAAAAAACAAGGAATAAGTGTTGGAGAGGATGTGTAGAAAAGGGAATCCTTATATACTGTGTGTGGGAATACAGATTGGTACAAAAACCATTAAAAGCAGTATGGATGTCACACACTGAAGAAAGTAATTGAGGAAGATACAAATAAATGGAAGTATATACAGTGTTATGGATTAGAAGAATTAACATCATTAAAATGTCCATACTACCCAGAGCAATCTATATATTCAATGCAATTCCTATTTAAAATACCAATGGCATATTTCACTGATCTGAAACAAATATTCCAAAAATTTATATGGAAGAAAAAAGAGACACTGAATAGCTCAGCTATCCTGAGAAAGACAAACAAAATTGAAGGGATCACAATACCTGATATTAAACTGTACTACAAGACCACTATAATCAAGACTGTCTGGTACTGGCATAATAACAGACTATAGATCAATAGAACAGAATAGAGAGCCCAGAAATAAATCTGAGTCTCTCTGGTCAATTAATATTCAAGAAAGGGGGCACAGGCATACAATGGAGTAAAAACAGTCTCTTCAATAAGTGCTAATGGGAGAACAGACTGGTACACATGCAAAAAAATAAAACAAGACCACCAACTTATGCCACACAACAGAATAAACTCAAAGTGGATAAAATACTTAAATACAAGTTGTGATAACATCAAAGTCCTAGTAGAAACCATAGGTGGTAAAATTTCAGATATCCCACACAGCAATATGTTTGCCAGTATATCTCCTAAGTCAAGGGAAATAAAGGAAAAAATAAACAAATGGGACTACACCAAATTGAAAAGTTTCTGCACAGCCAAAGAAACCATCATCAAAATGAAAACAGAACCAACTCTATAGGAGAACATATTTGTTAATGATACATGGGACAAGGATTTAATCTCCAAAATATAAAAATAACTCATACAACTCAACACCAGGAAGACAAACAACCCAATTAAAGAATGGACAAAGGACCTGAATAGATACTTCTCCAAGGAGCACATACAGATGGTGCACAGACATATGAAATCAATACCATTAGCCATCAGAGAGATGCAAATTAAAACCACAATGAGATATTACTGCATGCCAGTCAGAATGGCTATCATTAATAAATCAACAAACAAGTGCTGGTGAGGATGTGGAGAAAAGGGAATCCTAGTGCACTGGTGGTGGGAATGAAGACTGGTACAGCCACTGTGGAAAATAGTATGGAATTTCCTTAAAATATTAACAATGGAACTGCCTTATAACTGAGTGATTCCACTGCTGGGATTATACCCTAAGAATCCTGAAACACCAATTCAAAAGAGCTTATGCACCCCTATGTTCACAGCAGTGCTACTTCCAATAGCTAAGTGTTGGAAATAGCCCAAGTGCCCATAAATAGATGAGTGGATCAAAAAAAAACTGTGTTACATCTACACAATGGAATATCACACAGCAGCAAGAAGGAAGTCCTACCTTTTGTGATAACATGGATGAAACTGGAGACTATTATGCTAAGTGAAATAAGACAATTGGCAAAAGATAAACACCATATTACCTCACTTATAAATGGAATCTAATGAACAAACACTAATGATAAAAATAGAACCACAGACATGGAAACAGGATCAGACCGATAGCTATAGGAGGGGAGGAAGAAGAGGGGGAATGGTGGAAAGAAGGGGAAAGGATTAGTCAATTATCATTTATGAATGATGCATGGGCATGGACAATGGAGAGGGGATTGACTGTGGGCCAGAGGGGTAGGCTGGGTGGAGGAGGGTAAAAGGGGAAAAAATTGGAACAACTGTAATAGAATAAGCAATGAAAAAAAGAAAAGAAAAAATCATATAACTAAGTTCCTGCCACTGCAGTTCAAGGAAAAAAAAAAAAAAAAAGACCTGTACTCAGAAATCTATAGGACACTGAAGGGAAAAATTTACAAAGATACAAATAAATGGAAGCATATACTGTGTTCATGGATTAGAAGAATTAGCATCATTAAAATGTCTGTACCACCCAATGTCCATACTACCCAAAGCAATCTATACATTCAATGAAATTCCTATTAAAATAAGGGCATATTTCACAGAACTAGAACCAAAAACTTATGTGGAACCAAAAAGAGACACTGAATAGCCTCGTAATCTTGAGAAAGAAGAACAAAGATGTAGGTATCACAATACCTGATATCAAATTATTCCATAAGGCCACTGTAATCAAAACAGCCTGACACTGGCATTAGAATAGACACACAGATAAACAGAACAGAACAGAAACCCCAAAAATAAACCCATGCTTTTATAGTCAATTGATATTTGACAAAGGTGGAAAGAGCATACAAGAGAGCAAAGAAAGTCTCTTCAATAAATGGTGCTGGGAAAACTGGACTGGTACATGCAAAAAAAAAAAGATGAAACTAGACCATCAACTTATACCATGCACAAGAAAAACTCAAAATGGATAAAAGACTTAAATGTAAGTCATGAAACCATAAAAATCCTGGAAGAAAATGTAGGCAGTGTAATTTCATATATCTCACATAGCAATATTATTGTAGATATATCTCCTAGGGAATTGGAAACAAAGGAGAACAAATGGAACTAAATTAAATTAAAAAGCTTCTGCACAGCTAAAGAAACCAGCAGCAAGATGAAAAATAAACCCACTATTAGGGAGACATATTCACCAATGATACATCTGATAAGTGTTTAATCTCCAAAATATACAAAGATCTAAGACAACTCAATACCAGGAAGACAAACAATCCAATTTAAAAATGGGCAATGGACCTGATTAGACACTTGTACAGAGAGGACATACACATGGCCCATAGAAATGTTAAATAATGCTCAACATCACTGGCCATCAGAGAAAGGCAAATTAAAACTACAATGAGATATTACCTCACACTTGTCAGAAGGGCTACCATCAATAAATAAACAACAGTGCTGGCTAGGATGTGGAGAAAAGGGAAGTCTAGTGCACTGTCAGTAGCAGTGCAGTCTGGTGCAGCTACTGTGGAAAACAATGTGGAGTATTCTCAAAAGATTAAAATTGGAACTTCCTTTTGACCCAGTGATTCCACTTCTGTGAATATATCATAAGAATCCCAAAACACCAATTATATATATATCCTTATGTTCATAGCAGTGCTATTTACAATTGCCAAATTTGGAAACAGCCTAAGTGCCCTTCAGTAAATGAGTGGATAAAAAAGCTGTGTACATTTACACAATAAAATACTATGCAGCAGTAAAAAAAAGAAACTCTTAGTTTTTGTGACAGCACGGATAGACGTGGAGAATATTATGTTAAGTGAAATAAGCCAGTTAGTGGAATACAAATAGCACATGATCTCACTTTTATGAGGAATCTGATGAACACAATAAACTAACAAAAATAGAAACAGAATCATAGATACATGGAGCAGACTGATAGCTATCAGAGGGGTGGAGGTGAGGGGAACTGAATGAAAGATGGAGAAGGGATTAACCTAAGGATATTTATGCATAACCTATGGACACGGACTATGATATGGGGATTGACTGACTGAGGAGAAAGGGTGGGGCTGGTTGGAGGTGGGAAAAGGGAGAAAAAATGTGAACAACTATAATAGCATAAACAATAAAAAAAGTAGTATGGAGATTACTTTAAAAAACTAAGACTAGATCTCCCTTATGATTCAGTTATCACACACCTAAAACCAAAACAAAAGAAAACTAAGCAAACAACTAGAACAGGAACAGAAACACAGAAATGGAGATCACATGGAGGGTTATCAATAGGGGAGGGGGAGAGTGGGGAGAAAGGTTCAGAGAATGAGTAGCATAAATGATAGGTGGAAAATAGACAGGGGGAGGGTAAGAATAGTGTAGGAAATGTAGAAGCCAAAGAACTTATAAGTATGACCCATGGATACGAACTATAGGGGGGGGAATGTGGGAGGGAGGGGGTGGACAGGATGGAGTGGAGTGAAGGGGGGGAAATGGGAACTGTAATAGCATAATCAATAAATATATTTTTAAAAAATAAATAAATAATAAAATAGAAAGAATATTTTATATCCTACTTAATTTTGTTTCAGTTGATACAACATTGTTTATCTCATAAAATTACCTGGTTTGCTAATGTCAAACTTACAAAAATTGTTCTGGCAAATGTTATGTACATATATTGTTATGTAACTTTATTAGTTGCCATTTTATATCATAATGGTGATGATGTGAATATATTTAACAGTTACATTAATTTACATTGATTGATATTTTATTTTAGTCATTAACAAATACCATGTTTAATAATGTTTTGTGTAAATTTAAGATAATTAAACTATCTTTTTAAAAAATTTTATTGTTATTCAATTACAGTTGTCTGCATTTTCTCCCCATCCCTCTACCCCACCCCAGCCAAACCCACCTCCTTCCCCCACCCTCCCCCTTGATTTTGTCCATGTGTCTTTTATAGTAGTTCCTGAAAACCCCTCTCCCCACTATCTCCTCCCCACTCCCCTCTGGCTATTGTTAGATTGTTCTTAACTTCAATGTCCCTGGTTATATTTTGTTTGCTTTTTTTCTTTTGTTGATTATGTTCCAGTTAAAGGTGAGATCATATGGTATTTGTCCCTCACTGCCTGGCTTATTTCATTTAGCATAATACTCTCCAGTTCCATCCATGCTGTTGCAAAGGGTAAGCTATAGCATATGTACATGAAGGCATTATAAGGGCATAATATCTTAAAACTCTAATAAAATATATTTTGGTCAATCCCCATGATGCACATTTTCAAGTAGCTATGAGAAATTTGATGAAGTAAGTACTAGTCATAATAATTCATTAAAAGGTTCCGAAAAAGAGACAAAGAAAAGTTAAAAATAAAAAATAGTTCTCACATTTATGCAGGGACATTATAAAGTTAAAGGTTATCAATTTTCTATGTTTCAAGATAAGTAAAAGGAAGTTAGGCTAAAATTATAGGTCAATCATTATGAAGAACATTAATATTATAACTACTCTGGATGTTGCTATTTATTCCCCAAAAGACCATGTAATTCTCTCAGCTTCATCACCTAAAATAAGGCAGACTCTGAGGAGCATGTACTGATTAATAAGAATCACAGTGCCAGACTGTCTTACACTTGAGGACTCTAAGGGAACAGGTGATTCCCACTCCTTCCCCTTCAGCTGCAGTAAGCCAATTTCCTCCATTAGTAAGCTCTTATGCTGTAAAGCTAGTTCACAGGGTAGGAGATGCTTTGAGTCTCAGGTATACAATGTGTTATTCAGACAACACAAAGGGGAGCATCTTCTTTAGGCCTCATGATTATGAAATTAATCATAATTTAGATGAACAGCATAAACCATGGCCACCATTTCAGTCCATCTATTGCTCATAATCCAATTGTAGTAGCTATATTTGCCTAGGTCCAAATCCTGCATTCCCCACATTTACAACAAAAGGGAATTTTTTTAAGGGGAAAGAAATGCCTTTGTTCTGGTTTTTATTTTTAAGTTTTTATAGACAATGCATAGCTGTCACTTTATGTTTTTCAGCTCTATGACTTCTTTAATTTCCACCCCTTTTATCAACAATAGAGTCAGAGGAACTTTTAAAATATGTAAGGTCCAATGCCTGACATAGGCTACTTGACATAATTTTCCTTTTCATTTTTAGTCTGAAATTAATTTAAAAGTCATGATTTTAAGAGGTCTTACAAGTTGAAAACTTCAAAGCTTGTTCAGCATAAATGTAAAGGAGATTTATATCCAGAGGAAATGACAAAATCCTACAGGTTATTTAAAAAATTTAGAACACCCAAATCACAACTGGAAATGGGATCTGACCATAGAAGAACTAGCAACTGATTCTGTAATTGCGATTTTTTTACTATCTTCTCTTGTTAAGTTTTACTTCTGTATCACAGTAAATATCCTTGACATACACCTCATGGATTTTTCCTTTTCTGTATCCCAGATCCTTTCCTTGCAGCTCTCCTGCCCTTTGACCCCAGAGAAAAGTACTTGCCAATACTGGAAGAAGAAGATGTAGGAAGCAAACCAACAAAAGTAATATGTTTCCACCAAAAAAAAATTTTATAGAAAGAGAGCAAAGGGAGACAGGACAACAGACATGCCAGACAAAACCATTAGTGTGTATGCAGTGGATAGTTTTTAAAGAACAGAAACCAACAGAGAGAGAGGAAGAAACATCAAGAGGAGTTTTTGCTCTGCTCCCCACTTAAAATACAGACAGTGTTGAGTGACCTTGGCATGTCAGAAATGGTGACTTGACAAATATTCTTGCAGAACCCAGTGTATGATGGGTGGCATAAGGTAAATTTAGCTTAGGTTTTGTGACCCAGGCCCATGGCCCACTAGTACTGATGGCTGATGCTGCGTCTGCCAAGAGAAAAGACCATGATCCCATTAGCCTCAGAATCAGCAGTTGAAGCCAACAGGAAGCCTGATGGTGAGGCCAAACAAGGAGCATCGCAGAGGAAGTCATCCAGGTGAGGGGACGTGTGGACATACAAGCTTCCCTCCCACCCATGAAAAACAGTGTTTACCAAAAAGAGAAGATTCAATCTGAAAGCAACCACTTTAAATTGAAAGGCTTCAAACACCTTTCACTGGAAAGTTAAATTTTTATCCCATTACTCTTTTTCCAATTAGCCATTTCCTCCTCCCTCATCTCTTACCACCCTCATCCTCCAGTAAGATATGAGTATTGGGAGGGCAGCGGTGAACTTGAAAAATATTTGAAATTGTTATAGAAGAGGAAGAGACTACACTTTTCTTATAATTTTTATCCTTTCACACATTATCAGCAACATGAAATTAGACACTCCAACAGGCTAGAGTTTCCCATATAGTCTCTCTTCATTCACATTCAACACAGGCTGGCTCATGATATTGCTTAGAAAGAAATAGTTTTCCATTGATTAAATAAGTCTGCTGTTTTACATACTTGAAAATAGTTAAATTTAGTTTTTTAAATAAAGAAATATTTTTGAAATGTATATCACAATGTATTATCAAGGATTTTCATAGTATTTAAAATGTGTTTATCACAATGTAAGTCTCTAAAGCTTAGAATCTTTTTTTACCATAGCGTGCCTCAACATTTTATAAGTCAAAAGTGTGAGCTGTCTAATGACTTCAAACAGACCTTCAAAGTGGACAGTCCTTCATAAAGTCAGTCAAGAGTATAGCACTCTCCAGGTCCATCCATGCTGTCCCAAAGGCTAATATTTCCTTCTTTTTTATGGATAAGTAGCATTCCATTGTGTAAATGTGCCATGGCTTTTTTATCTACTTATCTACTGATGGGCACTTGGGCTGCTTCTAAATCCTGGCTATTATTTAAAAAAAAAACCCTGTAATGAATATAGGGGCACATATATTCTTTGCTTTGTAGGCCGGTGCTCAATCCACTGAGCCACACCAGCCAGGGCTGGGGCACATATATTCTTCTGAATTTGTGTTTCAAGTTTCTTTGAATAAATTCCCATAAGTGGTATAAAGCAGTTCCATTTTTAATTTTTTCAGGTAACTCCATACGGCTTTCTGCAATGGCTGCACCAAGCTAAATGAAATAAGCTAGTCAGAGAAAGACAAGTACCATATGATTTCACTCATATGTGGAATCGAATGAACAAAATGAACTAACAATTGAAGTAGTGACAGACTCATAGAGAGCAGGCTGATAACTATTTGGGGTAGGGAGCTGAGTGGGAGGGTGTAGGGATGGAGGAAAAAAGAAAAAACTCATGGACGTGGACAAGAGTGTGTTGGTTGCCAAGTGGAGGTGGAAGAGGGTATGGGGAATAAATGGTGATGGATGGAGACTTGGGGTGGTGAACACATAATAATAAATTCAATTATAAAGGAAAAAAGGATCTAGTCCTCAGCTTTACAAACTCAGAAATTAAATTTTTATCATATCACATAATATTGATTAGGCTCTGAGATTCTGGCATATGATAAACCAAAGATAGAGTTAACCAAATAGACCCATTGTATATGGCAAGTTTGTCCATATATCACTGCTACAGAGTCTGAAAACTATCAGTCATGTGTTAATTTTTATTTATTTTAAATTTAGAGGTTGATTCTGTTCCCAATCAGAAACAGAATCTTCTACATTAGAAAAATAACCAAGATCTAGAAAATGTATCTAGAAAATATATCTGGGTCAAACCTACTGCAAATGTGTTAAAACAAACTTGATAGACTTTAGTTTAATGAACAAAATTAGATAAAGCCTCTCCATCCTGAAGATATGTTTTAACAAATATAATCAGGGTGTCAAATGGTAAAGAATTAACTAAGGCAATAAGAATAGCCTTAGTTAAGCCCCATTTTTTCCCTAGGTGGCAAGTTGTGAGGATGTGGACCTAGAGGAATGAAGCCTACAGTTTACTGCAAGGGGAAGCTGGTTTCAGAACAAAAACAATACGTGGATGAGAAATAGACATGTTCTTAACAATATTTGAAATCCTGGCTCCAGTCACCCCTGATATTAGCTAACCTTCCTAGTAACAGGAACCAACAAGTTATTTTTGTAGGTTAATCCACTTTTAGCTGGGTTGTTCTTACTGGAAATCATCTGAGTCCTCACTAATAAAGCTAGTGAGGAAGTATAACCCCCAAGTAGGTGAACAATAATAACTTTCAATATTGTCATGGTCATATAACAATGCATTCTTGCTAATTGTGTGATTTTGAGACAATTTATTAAAATCTGTAAGCCTCAGTTCATTATTTGCGAAATAGGACTTATGGCCACTTACTGGGTTATTGATAAAGAATAATATATGTATACTTACATTATTAGCATGATGGCTCTCCCATAGCACCTGCTCACTAAGTCCTAAATATGTACTGTTCTGAAAAGTGAAAATGATGATGATGAAACTAAAAGGACAAAACTTGTAGAACTCAGAATGTTACATGAGTTTTCCATTAAAAGTACAGCTGCTTAAACATGTTTTGGTAAAGTAAGTTACAAGGACTTGAAGAGAAAAATGTAATAAAATCAGACATGATTATAAACAAAACATGTCCATTACCTTAAGAAATAATTTTAAAGCTTAATTTATAATAATTAAGCATTTGTAGTTGAAAGTTTACTACACTATAATCAAATAGTATTTTTAAGAATAGGTTTAATATGAAAGTTAAAGCAAATATGATTAATATAGCTATTCCCTGAGAATAGATGTAGCAATACTTTACACCCAATTCAAATGCCTCCACAATAATAAAAGCTTTTATGACATCGCCAAATCATGCAAAATTGCTATGCACCACACCTATGATAAATAGTCTTTCTTTAACTGTAATTATTTACCCTTCTACACTAAAAAGCCTTCATAACAAGTTCCTCCTTTTTCATACTTGCACCCTATAATTTACAGTTCAAAAACTTGCTCAAAAGTTGCTATTCAAAATATAGTATTTAAATTAAAAAACAAATTAAAGTGACTTATAGAATTGTACTGAAGTCAGAAGAAATGGATTCCAACTTTGCCTCTACCACTTGCTGGGTATGTGCCATCAAAAAAGTTATTAGCCTTAGGGTCATATACTCATTGTGTTGTCCTTCAAAGTTATGTACTCTAACCTCCTACCATGATGCAGAATTGACATCTATAATACATTTGGTATATATACACACTGAGTAGGTCCTCTACAAAAAGTAGTCTTCAAAGAAACTTCCCAACCACTTTTGACATAATTATTATTTCTAACACTGAGCCACTGAACAAAGCAATGCTTTATAAGGCCCAATATTATAGATATAGCAATGCAAACCTAGAATTCTAGTTCAAAGATAGCATCCTTCCTACACGTTGCGCCACCTGTTTTGGGAGTCTTGGGATGCTTTCAGAAAGCTTATCACACTCTTAATCTTTCTACTTACGTGGCACACCTCAGTGAGTGGTTTAGATAGGCAAATGAGGTGATATGAAACTTTTTGTAAAATAAATATGTTCTCAAGTATCAAGTAGTATTATTATCCTGATAATGACAATGATAGGGAAGGTAAAATTATGTATTTTGGATATTTTCTTGCTCTAATATTTACATGCTTTTAGATGAGCAACTTACTAGGTATTTTAACCACTTACTGGAAACTGGGAGAAGGCTCTATATGTTTATTCTTTTTTTTCTTCAACTTTTGAACACAATTAAAATGTATAGATTTTCAGAGGTGATTTCACCTATTACATTTACTTAGAAATTATACCTATATATGCATACAGATATATACATTGGGAAAAGATAATAATTGACTTAAAGAAATTTCAGGTCTTACTGGGAAAAGTCTCGGAAACATTGGTGTGTGTAAAAATTGCATGTGGAACTATGTATGCTGAGCCCTGGCTTCCTGGCTGAGTTGAAGTCTCCTCCCTTTCTCTTAATTGTTCTTTCATTTGAAATTGGAGTCCAGTTAAACCTTGTAACACATTTCTCTTCTCTTCTTCTATTAATGGATTTGTAAAAAAAGGTGTGCTGCAAAGAAAAAACATGCAAAAATTATTTTCTTCTATCAATTGGTATTAAATATTATAAAATAAATCTAGTAAATTACAGGGGAAGCATCTGAAAGAAAAACAAACCCATTCTTTAATGGTATAGTTCACCCATAAAGACACAATTCTTAATGTTCAAGTTAAAAAAAAAGATGAGAAGAAACAGTTGGCATTCAGCTAACAATTGTGTTTGGAGATTTGTGTCTGACTTTGTTATTCTGAGCAAAGCCAGGTACCTGTCTCTTGGGATTATGTACAAAGGCAAGAAAAAAAAGTGGACATGTACAAACCTCAAAGGTGACCGCTGGGTTAATAAAACAGTCTGTTTTCTGTTCGCCGACTCTCGCTCTCAGTGTGCAAGTATATTAAAATATGTCAAAAGGAACCATTCACAGTGCAAAAATAATTCAACTGCAAGTCACCATTTCCAGCTGGTGGAGTGCCTTAGTGTATTTAAGTTAAGTGCACTAACAAGTGACCCATACATCTCCCTGGATGAAAGTTGTCTCCTCATTAAAGGAGAAACAAACACGAAATAGGAACAACTGCCACATAGAAAAACAGACCACAATAGACTCTGCATTCCTTCCACTCTGATTCTGACTTGTGCTATCGCAGACTGAAGAGCAGTGCTGTCCTAGAAGTAACCTCCTCAAAGCCATGGAAGTAAAAGGAGAAAGCTGCTAGAGGAACTAAATGTGTAGCTAGTGCTCCCCCATATTATTATTCAATGTATCTGGGAAAACATTTTTCTTTCTTTCCTCCCACCACATAAGACACTTTAACAATGTAAAGTAGCTAGATTCAACAAACACACTCCAGGGAATTTAGAATTAGTGCTCTAATTTACATCTTTAAATAATCTCACTTAGAAAAATTACGGTTTAAACTTTCATAAGATAGCATGCCAACCTTTGCTTTCTGATTTTTCAGAAAAAAGAGGTTAATGTTGCTCAACTCTAATAATATTGTTCTAGTTTGATTAGTATATTGCACATTATTATAAGGCAAAAACATACATTGGAAGCTCCAGTCCTAAGCATAACAAGATATGTAAAAAGAGACCGTGTCTTCAAAAAGTAAATAATAATCTAAAATTATAAGGGAATAATATTTAAGAGAATATAACTAATTACAAAAGTGTGGTACTAACTATTATTCCAAAGCTGGGTAAGGAACTCCTCTGGTATACTTGCAATACCTTTGTTCAACTATTTTCACAGCAGTTACTATACACTATTGCAACTGTCTGTTTCCTCTATTGTGCCCCCCCCCACCCCGCATAATAGAAGGCAAGCTCCTTAGGGCAAGATTTCTTATGTGTTGTTTCTTACATTGTTAGAAACCCCATTTCATAGAGCTCTTGGCACGTAACAGGAATTCAATAATTATCAATTGGTTGGTTGTTTAACTAATTAAATATGGTTGTGTAGTTGACAATTTGTGCCGCACTTAGAACTGCCAATTCCTTACTGGAAGACATCAGAACTGTAAAGGCAAAGAGGATCTAGAAAGAGACCAACAATTTCTGTCACAAACTATAACCCATGAAAATGGATATACCCATAAAAGACAGAACTATTCAACTCTGAATTATGCTTTAGACTAGAATACATAAGAACAATCATTACAATGAAATGAAAGTCCAATATAGAAGCAAAATTAATAAGGGATCAGCAAATCAATCTAAATAAATTAAATTTTCCAGGCCCAGAGCAATTATACAAGCTTAGAAACAAAAAAAAAAATGTGTTTGAGGAACCAAAGTCAATGATAAGAATAACTTATTAAAATGGGAAATGATAGATTTGGAAACCAAGAAATAGTGAGCTTGATTTTTAGCTCCCATTAAATTTTCCAGCAGATTCTTAAATAGCTAGTCTACAAAGTCATGAAAAATAAATAAATAAATAATTCCATAGGAGAAACAGAGCTGGAGTACAAAAGAGTCTATATCTCTTTATTGTATAAAGATAAAAGTCATGGGTCCATGGCCTGTGTATATCCCCCAGGCACTTCACTAATTTTTTTCTTGTCTCTGTCTGTTGTGGACTGAATTGTGTTTTCCTACCCCCAAAATACACTGAAGTCTTAACCCCTTGAACCTATAAATATGACCTTGTTTGTTAATAGAGTCTTTGCAGTTGTAATTTAATTTCAAGTTAAGATGTAATCATATTGGAGTACAGCGAGTCTTTAATCCATATGTCTAGTGTCTTCATGGGAAGAGGGAGAAGATACACAAAGAAGGCAGACAAAAGGAAGAACATCATATGATGAGGGAGTCAGAGACTGGAGTTGTATCAGGACAGAAGCATGGAAATCTCTCTCTGAGCCTCCAAAACAGAACCACTCCTGCCAACACCTTGATTTTTGACTTCTGGTCTCCAGAACTATGAGAGAATAAATTTTTGTTGTTTCAAGCCACCCACTTTGTGGTTATTTGTTATAGAAAACTAATAAACTGTTCTATAAAATGTAATTAGTGATGTAGCTTCCTAAGATGATTGTCAAGAAGATCATAATTCTTAGTTTCAGCAAAGCATTTCACAAAGTCTCTCATAATGTGCTCAATGAAAAAATAAATCAATGTGAGTTCAATTATTATTAATAGTTAGTTTCAAAGTTTTTAAAAGTATCATTCCAAAACAGAGCTAATTAATATTTCAACATAAATCTAATTTTTCCCAAAATTTTCACTTCTTGGTATACTGAAAATATCTCTTAGCCCTGAGATGTCTATATGTTAGGACCCTTTGGAGACAAACAGGATTTGGGAAACACCTTAAGTAAAATTTTCAATGGTAGACACAGAACCTTTCATTCACTTATTGCTGTTTTAACATATTTAAAAGGACTTAGAGAAATACACAGAACAATGCTACTCAAGTGTGGGGAAAAAACTAAGTTGGGAGAAATAACATTCACTAAATGACAAAGTCATCATTTAAAAATTAATAGTATCCTAATAATTTTATCAATATTATTTAGTAATTATTAATAACAACTTAATACTGTAGACACCTAACAGTTCTTGACAATTAGTAGAGTCTCAATAAATTTCTTATTATTAATAATGTGATAGCATACAATAATGGTCTAAACCCACTTAAATGGGAAACATAATATATCCTTTGGGTTCAAAATTTAAATAGGTATAAGATGGGAAATATCCAGGTTCATCATCAATTCCTATAAATAGATTTGGTGACTTCAGCTGTCCAAACAGTGTTTATGTGGTCTTGGAAACATAAACAAAACAAACAACAAAAGTAAGAACTAGGGATGAATTAATAGGTATGTGTGAGCCTGTGATAATTTATGGAGAAGAAAGGTAAGAGGTCTGGTTTTCTAAAAGCATCAGGTCTCTACTTTACATTTGACAGTGGTCTACATGGTAGAGGGAATTGAGTGAAGTTCAAAAAGAGATGGAGAGCTCGCTGCAATTCCCATCCAAACTTCAGACAGATAAAAGGATATAGACCCCTAAGGCGTGCAAATCTGTGTCAGGAGAAGTAGATCTGGGTGACAGACATTTCTTTTGCCTTCTAAAAACAACTGAACCTACACAAAAGCAGCATCCAAAAAATGAAACAGCAGTAATAAATGTTAGGGACTCCCTCAGTGCAGACTGAAGTGCAAAGAATAGCCACAAACATTTGAGAGGCTACAAGGAATACACAACCTAGAAAGAGATATTGGGGCATTTTCACTCACAAAGATCCAAAGGAGGCCCCAAAGATAAGTGAGAAGGGAGGACATTTGACAGAGGATGAAGGCAAAGCCACCAAAAGAGAATAATTTCCCCCGCACTGATTGTCATTAGGCACTGGTGATATCCCAAAAAGGGAGGCAAGGGGAGGTCAGATTTAACACTGTTAATTGTGGGATATTTTGTTAATGAGACCTCTTTCCCAAAACTGTTTGGAGTATCTCATGCAACTGGGACCCTTCAGAATATAAAATGTATTTTCTGGCTTCCAGCCAAGATGGAGGCGTAGGTAGACACACTGCGCCTCCTCGCACAACCAAAAGAAGGACAATTTAAAAACAAAAAACAACCAGAACTGACAGAAAATCGAACCACATGTAAGTCTGACAGTCAAGGAGATAAAGAAGAAACTTTCATCCAGACCAGAGACCAGTAGGAGGGGCAGAGACGGGCAGCTGGGGCAGAGAGGGTCGCAGCAATGCGGCCAGACTCAGAGAGGTGGCAGATTGTAGAACGAAGGGGGCAGGCAATGCGACAGCTAGCAGACCCCACATTCATGCATAGATAAACTGGGAGGAACGGCGGGGGAGCGAAACAGACCACACAAACCAGGGCTCCAGCTCAGGGAAACAAAGCCTTAACCCTCTGATTAAAAACACCCGTGGGGGTTGAGGCGGCAGCAGGAGAAACTCCCAGCCTCACAGGAGAGTTCATTGGAGAGACCCACAGGGGCCTAGAATGTGCATAAGGCCACGCTCTCGGGAACCGGCACCAGAAAAGCCCAGTTTCATTGTGGGTAGAGGAGGGAGTGACTGAAAACCAGCGGAGAGTGGAGCAAGTGACATGGCTCCCTCTTGGCCCCTCCCCCACATACAGCATCACAGTGCTACCAGCATTACCCTGCCCCCATGAACACCTAAGGCTCTGCCCCTTTACATAACAGGTGCACCAAGACCAAAAAAAAAAAAAAAATATATGGCCCAAATGAAAGAACAAATCAAAGCTCCAGAAATAATACAACTAAGCAGCGAACAGATAGCCAACCTATCAGATGCACTGTTCAAAACACTGGTAATCAGGATACTCACAGAATTGGTTGAATTTGGTCACAAATTAGATGAAAAAATGAAGGCTATGCTAAGAGAAACAAAGGAAAACGTACAGGGAACCAATTGTGATGCGAAGGAAACTGGGACTCAAATCAATGGTGTGGACCAGAAGGAAGAAAGAAACATCCAAGCAGAGAAGAATGAAGAAACAAGAATTCAGAAAAATGAGGAGAGGTTTAGGAACCTCCAGGACATCTTAAAACGTTCCATCATCCAAATTATAGGGGTGCCAGAAGGAAAAGCGGAAGAACAAAAAATTGAAAACTTATTTGAACAAATAATGAAGGAGAACTTCCCTAATCTGGCAAAGGAAATAGACTTCCAGGAAGTGCAGGGAGCTCAGAGTCCCAAAGGAGCTGGACCCAAGGAGGAACACACCAAGGCACATCATAATTACATTACCCAAGATTAAAGATAAGGAGAGTATCTTAGAAGCAGCAAGAGAAAAGGACACAGTTACCTACAAAGGACTTCCCATAAGACTGTCAGCTGATTTCTCCAAAGAGACCTTACAGGCAAGAAGGGACTGGCAAGAAGTATTCCAAGTCATGAAAGGCAAGGGCCTACATCCAAGATTACTGTATCCAGCAAAGCTATCATTTAGAATGGAAGGGCAGATAAAGTGCTTCTCAGATAAGGTCAAGTTAAAGGAGTTCGTCATCACCAAGCCCTTCTTATATGAAACATTAAAGGGACTTACCTAAGAAAAAGAAGATAAAAAAGATGAACAGTAAAAATGATAGCAAACTCACAGTTATTAACAACCACACCTAAAACCAGAACAAAAGCAAACTAAGCCAACAACTAGAACAGGAACAGAACCACAGAAATGGAGACCACATGGAGGGTTATCAACAGGGGAGTGGGAGGGGGAGAGAGGGAGGAAAGGTACAGAAAATAAGTAGCATAAATGGTAGGTAGAAAATAGACAGGGGAAGGGTAAGAATAGTGTAGGAAATGTAGAAGCCAAAGGACTTATAAGTATGACCCATGGACATGAACTAAAGGGGGGGAACGTAGGAGGGAGAGGGTGGGCAGGATGGAGTTGAGTGAAGGGGGGAAATGGGACAACTGTAATACCATAATCAATAAATATATTTTAAAAATAAAATAAAATGTATTTTCTTATATGTTGACTGGGACGCAATGCCTATCATATTCATCATAGAATTAACTCAGGGTTTTTTTTATACCTGAGTTCTTTTCCAATACAAGGTTTCAGACAGTCCTGTATACCCACTGTATTATTTTCCTGTGGATGCTGTAAAAATAATTACCAAAACTTTGGTGCCTTAAAAAATATAAAATATTTTCTCATATAAGACAAATGTCTGAAATCAGTTTCCCTGGTCTAACGTCAAGGTGTCAGCAGGACTGATTCCTTCTGGAGACTCCAAGACAGAGTCCATTTGCTTGCTGTATTCAGATTCTAGATGTTGCCTATAATGGCTTGTGGCTTCTTTCTCCATCTTCTAAGTGTGTCACTATGATCTCTGCTTTCAGGGTTATATGTCTTTCTCCCTGACTCTGTCCCTCTCTAAACATAAATGCAATTACATTGGGCCAGGATAATCTCCCCATTTTAAGATCCTTAACTTAATCATGTCTTCAAGATCTCTTTTGCCATATAAGGTAATATTCACAGGTTCCTGGGATTAGGAAGGAGAAATATGTGGAGGGACCTTTATTCAGCATGCCAAACTCACTTCAAAAGAAACACTGTAAAAAGGGACTATGGTATAGAGTGAAAGCATAAACTAACTACTTGCTTCACATACAGTTATAATGATTTTTACTGGCCAGGTGCTTTTCTAAGTGCTTTACCTATATAATTCATTTAATCTTTACAAATGCCTTACAAGGTAGGGATCATTATAATTCCCATTTTACTAATGAGAAAACTGAGGCGCCCAAGCATAACTTTCTTACACAGTGTTTGGTGGTTATTTAGAGACATTAGAAATCTAATTCATGCCTATTAGGTGTTTTATTAGGAAAAATCTATTTTATATGGTTGGTGTGAGGATTAAATAAAATGATATATATGCTAGTTGTCACAGTTACTGTTCAAAATGTATTTCTTTACTTGATATATGATAAATCAAATAAATATCTTAGAAACATTGGCCAAAAACTTATAAAAACTAGGGAAAAAAAGAATAAGAATATTTCAGGAACTGGACACTCCATTATCTGAAAAATGGTGGTTTAATTTGGAGAAGAGAAAAATTATGGGGGCATATTAGCTGTCTTAAAATATGTAATAAACTTTCATGTGAAAGGGAAAGTAGATTTATTTTAATGTTACCCCATAAAACCACACTAAAACCTAATGTTGGAAATTGTATGGTGATAAAATCTAGTTCACACACAGACCAAAAAAATGTATAATTATTATGATCCATCAATAAAAATAGCTGCCTCAAAGTTTTGTAAGTGGTCAGTTTGTTGGTTGCAATGTTCAGGCACAGGCTAAATGACCCTTTGTAGTCTGTGCTTTTTCATTGTCTCCAGCAAAGATATGCACAAACTTCACCTACTTTTGGACCTACAAACAAGTTAATTAATGTAGAACTCTATTTAGTCTGATTTGCCCTGGGAACTTTTAAAAGGCTATCTACCTACCTCTCTACTATGAGAGATTGCTTTTGGACAATTACTTGAATTACACAGGTAATTCAAGAAAGCCTCCAATCACTGAGCAGAATGGGCCTAGTATCTATATCACTATATGACTCTTCATCACACAGTGTCCAATAGTATTTATAACGCAGCTGTTTGTGTCAGAATTAAGCAGATAATTAGATAGCTCTCTATTTGATTTTTGCTACTTACAATATTTTCTTTGCTGAAGATACAGAGCAGGAATGATAATAACCCTAACTCGAGTTGAACTTTTAATAAGATCTTACTACGTAATGGTCATCATGTGAACCATCATAGGCAATCCTTTCCACACCCTGTCAGGCAAGTGTTGTGTAGAGAATGTGATGAGGTCAAGATTAAAACCCAAAGGGACATGGAGCTCTTAAGCTCCCATTGACTGATAAACTGCCTTCACAACCTTAACCACCACCCTAACAAAAACAAATAAATCAGAAGAAATATAAAAAATAATTACAAGTCTGTATTTAAATATCTTTTACAGATATAGTGAGTCAAAGATGGGTTAGAACTTCGTTCCCTAGATACCTGTGTTCCAAATGACTATTGACTAATTTAAAAATAAAAAGCACTCCCAGCCTCTGAGGGCTAGCCACAACACTGAATTATTAAATATCATGCAAGTGCCTGTATAGGTGAGAACATTTTTAAAAATACGGCCAGTTTTTTTTTTTCTTCCACTTAAAAATGCCCCAAGGCACTTGTATTCATTATGGACACCACTGACCTGAAAATTCTCAGTTGAGGAAGAAAGAAATCCAAAATCCTTGAATTATAAGAGCACTAAAAGCATCTAAAATGATAATTATTTTGCCCCTTTAACACCAAAAGATCAACTGATTTTTATTTTTTACTTAGAGTTGACCTTTTTTAACCCATGGCATGCCAAAGTTATGGCCTGAAGCAATTTTCAGTGAATGCCTTGACTTGGGACAAGAATAGACATCTCACTCACCTGGTCTCTGAATCACTGTTTTATAGCACTATTGATAGCCAGTCAAACAAAGAAAAAACATTTTTCAGTATTTAAAAAACACTAAAACTTTCTATTCAATTATTTCCTCCATTTCAAATATATTCAGTACAGTATAAAGTGTTGCAATTCCAGAATAATCTACAGTTATTTAGGTCTCACTAAAATATTCACTTTAATATATAATTATATATTAAAAGTAACCAGCTGATTGTGTATGCATCACAAAAAATGATAAAGTTTTATTTTTATCATTTGACTGCCTCCTAACATTTTTTCCTAATAGGGAAATTAACTTTAAGACAGTATGGCACCTCTTTTACCTCCTTGGTAAGGTGTGCACCTATGCACAATTGTTCAGAGTTATTCCATTATTTTCATTGCAATAAATGAGGTATATTTAAAATATTTAGACATGATTAGTATAGTCAGTGTTTTTATAACACAAACAAACTCAATAGTAACATATTATGAAAGATTACAATACCAAAGAGAAAAGTCCAAAAGTATAGTAGGAGGTATCTAATTTAGAGATTAAGAATTTATGGCTGTAAAGGCTGTGAGGCACCTCTGTGAGTTATTCAAGAGAGAATGCAGATTCTCTGGAGGTTTTTAATGACATAAACAGCTATATTTCTGAGCTGGCTTAATAGGATCCTGTCTTACAGGTAGGCAGCATAATAAGATAACTATTTGTAGAGAAAAGGCAGATATAGTCAGGCTCAAGAACGTACAGAAGAAACTATTTGACAAAAGCTATATTTATATGAACATAATTTAATAGTAGCATGTCTTATATTATGCATCATGTTACCATAGTTTTATTTCCTAGGCAACATTGATCTTTAATATTTCATGAAAAAAGAATCAATATTACTATATATTAAACACTTTGCTAAGCACTTTATATCTGTTATCTCCTTCACCATTTTCAATAAGTCTATTGATTAATGCTTGTTATTGTTATCAACTGGAGAAACATAAACCTAACCAGCACAAGTAATTTGCCCCATGCTACCTCTTCACTAAGTGGAATATTAAATCTAGATCAGTCTGACTTCAAAATGTATGCTTCTAAACATCATTATTATGTAGTAAAATAGTCTGAGCAATAATTGAGAAAAACATGAATGCAGCTAATGCAATAGATCTGTAAAGAGAAATTAGTTAAACTAACAGAAAGAATGCATAAATATTTATAAATGATGTGAATAACAACATATAAAAATCTAAGAAAAAACAAAACAAAAATTATAAATTAAACACAAATTTAACAATTTTTTAAAAAATCACATGCACAAACTTATTAATATACTTTTAAAAACCACTCAATCACTGTAAGAGAATAATTTTATGGTATCTAGATTGTATCTGAATAAAAAATAAAAAAAGAAGAATATACTACCAGTTGATATGGGGGAAAGGAAGTGAAATGAAGACTACACACTGACAATTTGAATGTAAATTAGAACTTTTTTTCTGGAGAGTAATTAAGCTTTGTTATCAAAATTCTGATTACATTTATTTTAAAAAGAACTAATCGGAGATGTACCATTAGATGTATATACAATGAAATTTATCATAGTCCTGTTTATAATAGACACTCCCAAAGAATTAAAACAATGAGCCCTGGCTGGTGTAGCTCAGTGGATTGAGCATGGGCTGCAAACCAAAAGGTTGCCAGTTTGATTCCCAGTCAGGGCACATGTCTGGGTTGCTGGGCCAGGTCCCCAGTGGGGAGCACATGAGAGGCAACCACACATTGATGTTTCTCTCTCTTTCTCCCTCCCTTCCCCTCTCTCTGAAAATAAATGAATAAAATATTTTTTAAAAAAGAATTAAAACAATGGAAACTTAATAAATCCAGAAACTTTTAAATATACTTTCATATAACCATAAAAAAATAATGTTTCAGAATACTTAATTACATTGGAAATGCTAACAATGTTAAGCAAAGAGAGCAAGATACAAAAAATATTTTTTTAAGAAACTAAAGGTTAGAAAGAAATTAAAGCTGTAATAAATGGTATGACAGAAGAGATATTTTTGCAAAGACATATTGAACAAGATAAAGGAAGCTGATGCAAAGGTGCATTTGGGTTTAGGAATGATTCGTTTATTTGCTGCTGGGCTGTGAGATATAACAGGGGCTCAAGGGATTCTGGCTTGTTCTGTTTACATTATCTCTATGTGTCAGAAAAGAAGATAGAATTGTTACTCCATATCATTTTCCTTCAGATACATCAAGGCTATTCCCTCCAAGAAGCTTTGGCAAAAGTTCTTTTCTCTCCCTGGACCTTTCTTTCCCCAGATTTTGACTTGGTTGACTCCTGATGCACATTCCACATTCCTGTCCCTGATGAAAACTCACTTGCTAAATAGTAAGGCCTTTTCTGCTACCAAAAGCAGCATGGTCATCACCTGTAAATTGGTTGGAAAGACAGAATCTCACACTACACCCAAGACCTACCAAATGCAAATCTGTAGTTTAACAACATCCACAGATGACTCTCATGAACACTGAAATTTGAGAAGCCCTGATTTTTATAGTCTGTGAGGGAGACTTATACTGATTTCCTGCATCATTTTATCTGTATATAATATAGTTTCTCCCTGCTTACATGTAGTCCCATTAGGACAAAAATATTTTTGTCTTTTTGCCTCTTTTTCCAGTTCTTAAAATTGTTCCTGATGCACAGTTGTAACCCAATAAATGTTTGTTGAATGAAAGCACATAATGGGGAGAGAAAAGCTTCAATAATTTTGATTAAGTGAATACCATTTAATTTCCTTAAACTGTCTAAATTAGTGTGTCTTTGAAGACTTACTATTTAATATGGAGACAGGAGCTAATAGATTAATATTCCAATCCAACACATCATGTATAAATAATATTTATGGTTGCATAATAAATCCCATTTAATAATTTCCTGTAGAATAACCAATATTTAGCATGTATAAAATAAAAGTAGGTTCCTAAAATAATTATAGTATATACTAAAGAGAATTGAAAACAGGTATCACAACAAAAACTTGGACATAAATATTCATGGCAGCATTATTCGTAATGGTCAAAACATGGAAGCAACACAAATGCCCATCAGCAGATGAATGGATAAGTAAAATGTGTTATATAAATATACTGGAATATTATTCAGCCATAAAAGTGAATAGGCACTGATATGTGTTACAACAAGGATAAACCTTGAATAAGTAAAAGAAGAAATATACAAAAAGCCACATTGCATGACTGCATTTATATGAAATCTGTATTATAGGCAAATCCATAGAGAGAAAAAGATAGTAATTGTCAGGGTTTGAGGGAAGGAGAAGTAGGGAATGACTACTTAATGGTTATGGAGTTTCATTTTAGGATGATTAAAATGTTTTGGAATTAACTAATGGTGATGTTTGGATATCATTGTGAATGTATTAGAAGTCACTGAATTGTACACTTTAAAATGGCTAAAATGTTGAGTGTTATGTTATATGAATTTCACCTCAAAAATAAATAAAAGTAAATTACTTTTTAAAAATGTACAGCATTTAAATGTATTGACCTCTGTCAAGCAATTTTATGTTACAGATTCATTATTTCAGGCATCAGTGTTCCAAATGATTAATGTTATGTGATGATTATCTCTGCCTAGCAGAGATAAAGCATGGAAATAAGGGAAAATAAATGAGTCTGGAATTTGCCTAAGCCAGGACTCAGATTTCTTTGATCCTTGGCTAAAAAAGTCCTGATTGGCCCAAAAGGTCAAATGGAAAGGAAAAAGCAGTCAAGAATAAATCAGTAAAATAAAAAGAAATCATTAAAATTTAGCTATTGGGAGGAAAGACTAAAGAGAAAATTAACAACCTAATTTTCACAACAGGTAACAATTGTATCACTATAGCTAGGTGCCCAGAATTTCTTCTCTCCAGGGAAAAGTTGGAAATAAATTTAGAAGGAGTTTTCAGATGTACTGAAGCCACTAAAGTTGTCATTGTTGTTACAATTGCAAGGGTTTATTAAGATCATAAGGAAGCATGGCATTAAAAGTGTTTGGATAGATAAGACCCCCCTTTTGCACTTTAAGTCTGTACTGTTAATTACATGTTGCTGTGACTAAGCACTTCAAAGGTGACTTTTATGCACTGTGCTATTATTTAATTTAGTAAGAACTTCTTATAAAGTTACAGGTTAAAAAAAGTTTTTTAGTGTGTTGAATGTTTAGAATTCAGAAAGCATTTCCCAACAGAACATTGTCAGCCATAGTGGTTGGGCTCTGTGTCAGCAGTGTACAAAAAGGAACTGGTAATCCCTATATATTTGCATTAATGGTACTAAAGAACACACATGTAAAAAGAGTCCACGGAAACACTCATTTGGCATTCTGGGTTGTAGACCATCCCTTCCCTCCATGCATTACTGTTCATAATGTTCATTTATTCATTCATCATTGGATCACTCTCAATAAGCATCATCAGTGCCTGCTATGTGAAAGGCCCTTCATCAAGTCATCTCTCTTTCCACCTGCCGGGTAGCCAGCTTCATTCAACTTGGAGTAAGTCCCTGTGGCTTAGCTTATAAACTACATTATGGTGGGGTCTCTACAAGGGCAGGAGATGAAGTTTTAGGGCAATTAGACATAATGAAGGTTGGGAAGCAGTAAAACAAGATGATGACATGGGAACTACACATCAGCCAAGCCACCTATGCCCCTCTTTCCAATACTTCTCCTTGTGGCCAACACTGGCTTTCAGGTAGGAACCCCCTAGGAGATGATACTATAAAGGCCAGAAAAATAAAAGATACCTTTTCCTGGCTCACATTTCTCTAAGGCAGGGACCTGGATTGGAGATGCCAAGGAATAGCGTTTAAGCTAAACAAGTGTGCTAACGGAGATCTAAATATTTATTTCCTCCCAATCTTCCTTATCTTACCTGGGAGCATAGACCAAAGATCATGAAGGAAAACGGGAAACATGAGTGAATGTATATCCATAGGTATAAATGTATCAGGACTTGTATGAAACAAAAACATGGGTTTTCTTGAAAATGCTGAACTCCTATCTTTAAAGAATCACAAGCTACCAACTAACAAAGACCACCACCTAGTGGTCCAAGCAAGATTATTGCACTTGAATAATGTTCATTGAGATTCAAAAATATTGGGGTTTGTTACAAGAATGTAAGGGAACAGTGATACTTCTCCTTTTGTCCCTTGGATTCTAACCTCCCATTTTCTGTTTATTCTGCAGTTGGTTTCTCCTACTTTATAATTCTAAATTGTCACCAGAGCATTCATTTGCAATTACTGTTACTTTAATCTTTACAATTAGCTATCTACTGTCACATTTTGACGTCCTCTTCTTTTATTATATACCGTAAGCCCCTATGAGACATACCTGAAGTCAGTTTTTTTAAACATCATTTTGTCATACCATTCTATTCAAAAGTTGAATGCTTAAGTGAATCCTGCTGTTACCTTTAATCAGCCTGGCCTTACCCACATAACCCCACGGTCCACTTAGCACAATTAATTGCCTGCCCATTAGGCTACTTTCCTCCCTGTTGCTTAGCACACCCAAGTCTCAGACAAATCCACCATTTTTACCCAGTTCTGAGTATTCTAACCCAACTCAAATTCTACCTTTTCCACTAGTTCTCTGCTACTTCTCCTGCCAAGCTCACTTCTTTCTTCTCTAACCTCTTACACTCATGGTTATTACCACCAAGCTTACTATTTAGTTATTTTATAATTGTATAATTGTTTTGTATGTTTTATGTTTGCAAAAAATGTTCCATGGTTTCAGTACATCTGTATTTCCCACAAATATAAACTTGGTATTAATTATAACATGAGAGTACAATAAATAAATGACTAATTTAGAAAGAGATAGAGAAGAATCCTGCAATTAAAAGTACATTTAGTAGTCTGGCCGGGGGTACAAGGAAAGAAGAGGGAGATAACAGTGGGGAAGGATTGTTGGAATTATGTTCTATGAGTAGAAAAGATTAATTATATCTACCTTTATCATGTAAAATAGCAATGACAAATTAATAGAGAAGTATCCCTCAAAATGCCAGGATATATTTAAACATATTCCAAAATATATAGTGGAGTTTAATCATAAAACTTTGCAGTAGAATATAATTGCTTTGAGTGCAGTCAGTGAGAAAAGCTTACTTCTCAGATAAAAAAATGGGAAATACAGGGAGAAAAGAATTGTTATTAAGCAGATAAGGAAATATTAACTTGCACTCTAAGGTAGAACAAAATTTTATTTCTTGGGCAGCAGCAGAAAACCCACTCCAGGGATGTGAATTACAGACACAGTAGGCAGCTGCACACTTGGAGATAATAAGACCAAGAGAAAGTTCTCTGCATTCAAACTCTGGCATGCTATTCAACCAACTTCAAATGTGAATGGAAATATTTTACCCCCAAAATGTGAATAATAAAACAAATAAAATATTAAGTAATCTACTCAAATGAAGAAGTCTGCAGAATAAGTAATGTGAACTTGAATAATCTCATTAAGCAACACCAGGATTCTATTTCTAGGGCAACTGCAAGTAGTTTTATAACTAGGCCTCCAGTAAAATAATTAGACTATTTTAAGGGAAAGCAGATGATTCTATCTTGAGAAGAGAAAGAAAAAAATATATGCTTCTCCTATGTAAATTTCTCCCCCAATTCCTCAAGCTGATATTTTTAAAGATACCATAGTAGAACAGATACTTATATGCTACATATATTTCTATTTTACCACAAAGAGTAATACATATGCAAGGCATTGTTCAAGATACTATAGAGGGAAACAAAGAATATAAATGCCAGAATCCCTGTCCTCAAGAATCTTAGTGGGATGAGTCCTATATATATTTAATAGATAGCAAATAATTGCATGATAACTTTAAGTATACCACATATTATGCAGATAGTGTATATTTTCACACCTCCAGAAATATTAAATGCCCACCATTGGCAAGATGCTATGCTAGGCACTTTGGGAATACAAAGTGATTAACTACTCAAATAACCCTGGAAAGTAGTATGCTGATAAGAAGTGTATGGCAGGTACTTTCAATAGGACCAAAAGACTGCTTGATAGAAATGGTGGAATTTGTGATTCATCTTATTAAAGTGCAGATATGGTTTAAATATGCAGAGCTGAGGGGTACTAGAGAAAGCATTTCATGCAGGGAAATTTTATCATGTGCAAAGGCACAGAGTTAGTAAATCTAGGATGAAGATGAAATATTAATTTATTTCTTTAATTAAGATATATAGAACATGTTACATGAAATATTGGGAAATTATATTAGAAACGTAGGTTGTACTTAAACAATAGAAGACATTCACTTTCAGATGAAGAAATTTGGCTCTCATCTAGCAAACAAGGAGTCATTAAAATTTTTGAGCAGCTGAGTGGCAGTTGTGCTTTAGGACAATTAATCAAATAGCAATGCATACAATAGTCTTGAATATGGAGGCATGGAGAACTTATTAAGAGACTACAATCCATTAGTTTAGAACAGAAGAAAAATTAGTAGTATATACAAAGTTACCAAGACAAAATGGAAGAGACAGTCCAAGAGATTCCACAGAGATAAAATTGACTGAGACATGGTTAATTAGATTAAATACAAAGGGTAATCTAGAATGAGCTCAAAATGATTAGAAAAACTAAAAACAAAAAAAGAATAAGGTCAATAACAATGGGGAGTTGCTGACTTTACTGACATATTTGCAGTCTGATATGTCTTCCTGAAGGAAATATTCAGCCGAAAACTGCAACATATGACAATTAAGATCACAGCTAAAGTTGTTGATTTGGAAATGACTTAGAGTGAGTGCAAAATAACTGAGCAAACTGAAATATTAGAGCTTATGCAAAAGGACAAGAAGAGCCAATTTGGTATCACAGAGGCCCAGTAGAAGAATAGGGAGACTCTAAGAAAGAGTGACTATGAGCAGTTAGCACCCCATGTCCCCACCCTCCATGTAGTCCTCTCCCAAGATGGAGGTGGGACATATATACTTTAGAAAAATTAAACAAAAAATTTGCTCAATAAAAATGGCATACAAAAGAAATTTAGAGGAAATGAAACTGTATAAAGAAGTAAAATAATAATAATAATAATAATAATAATAAAGATTGAGTTATTGGCTCAAAATGATTAGAGAATATATTTTATGAAATAAAATTAGGAAGTTCTAAAAATTATTAAAAACCTGTGTTTATATTAAAAAGTATATATAAGGAGCTATCCAAAAATGCAAAAATTAAAAACTGGTAAAAAAGAAAGGAGAGAAAAGTAGGAAATGCAATATTAAGTAAACAGCTGAAAGTTCCAGAAAGAAAAATGAGGATAATAAAATGATTAACAAAATAATAAATCTATAAATAAAATTCTCTAGAACCAAAGCTCAACAATTTATAATTTACAGGTATAAAAGCCATCAAGCTCCTAGCAGAAAGAAAGACATGTCACACTATCAAGAACTTTTAGTGAAAAAAGGAACATAGGATCAGAACTCCAGATGAAATTTTTGTCTGTCATTCCACGCATCAACATCCTCACAGACACATCCCCTAAAGCAACGGACATAAAGGAAAGAATAAACAAATGGGACCTCATCAAAATAAAAAGCTTCTGCATGGCTAAAGAAAACAGCACCAAATTACAAAGAGAACCAACAGTATGGGAAAACATATTTGCCAATGATACCTCAGACAAGGGCCTGATCTCCAAAATATATAAAGAACTCACACGACTCCACTCCAGGAAGACAAACAACCCAATTAAAAAATGGGCAAAGGACTTGAACAGACACTTCTCCAAGGAAGACATACAGAGTGCCCAGAGACATATGAAAAGATGCTCAGCATCACTAGCCATCAGAGAGATGCAAATCAAAACCACAATGAGGTATCATCTTACACCAATCAGAGTGGCCAACATAAACAAATCCACAAACAAATGTTGGAGAGGATGTGGAGAAAAGGGAACCCTCGTGCACTGTTGGTGGGAATGCAGACTGATGAGGCCACTGTGGAAAACAATATGGAATTTCCTCAGAAAACTAAAAATGGATCTGCCCTTTGACCCAGCAATTCTGCCACTGGGATTATACCCTAAGAACCCTGAAACACCAATCCAAAAGAACCTATGCACCCCAATGTTCATAGCAGCACAATTTACAATAGCCAAGTACTGGAAGCAACCGAAGTGCCCATCAGCAAATGAGTGGATCCCAAAACTATGGTATATTTACACAATGGAATTCTATGCAGCAGAGAGAAAGAAGGAGCTTTTACCCTTTGCAACAGCATGGATGGAACTGGAGAGCATTATGCTAAGTGAAATAAGCCAGGAGGTGAGGGACAAATACCATATGATCTCACCTTTAACTGGAACATAATCAATAGAAGAAAAAAGCAAACAAAATATAACCAGAGACATTGAAGTTAAGAACAATCTAACAATAGCCGGGGGGGGGGGCGGGTGTTGGGGTCGGGGACAGTGGGAAGAGGGGATTACAGGAACTACTATAAAGGACACATGGACAAAACCAAGGGGGAGGGTGGAGGTGGGGGAGGGAGGTGGGTTCACCTGGGGTGGGGTGGAGGGATGGAGAGAAAAGGCATACAACTGTAATTGAATAACAATAAAAATTTTTTTAAAAAAAGAAATTTTTGTCTGTAACTTGGAAAGCTAGAACAAAATAGGCATAAGCCTTTAATATCTGAGGGAAAATGACTTCTGGTCTAGAATTCTTTACCAAACTATTTATTAGGCAAGTATAAGGTAGGGAAAAAATCTCACAGACATGTAAGATTTTGACATTTTATTTCCCTTGCATACTCTTCTGTTCTACCACAGAATAATGTACTTTGGTCGATTGTGGGAGTATACAAAAAAAGGATGAAAGTGGGATTCAAACAATAAATACTGGGGATTCAACAGAGGAAAAAACAAAGTACACCTAAAGGACTGCCCAGGTCTACACATCAACAACCAGTCTGGAGTACAGCAAGAGAAAGGAGGAGTCCTGAAAATTACTGGGAGATGAGGGGCAAAGAAGAAGTGTTTCTATGTAGAGAAATAGTAATTTGAGGAGTTCAGGACAGTTCAGATGGAGAATTTTATCTAATTTAAATATTGCTATCACATTTCTTTATTTAGATTTCTAGCTTATTATTATTTTAATATCAATCTTTCTGAGTAATTTAGTTTTGGCTAGAGCTCTTGAAAACAATACATATTTGGCCTTTGGGTTTTTTATGCAATTTAATAATCCTTGATTTTAGTAGGTGAAGGTAATTTTCTCAATCAACAACATTAAGGTAAAGTCAAGTGTCTAAAAAAGTGTCAAACAGTTACTCTCAATGCCTATACTTCCTCTGGATCAACAAGTAATTCATGTACAAGCACAAATCTGATGAGCATTCCCTGAGTAGCACTGGAATACAGTTTTAGTGCTCTTGATTTACAAGAATAAAATTACTTTATACAGCCAATAGTTAGATATAATCACATGTTTTATGATTTCTGTGCTCATCATTGTTACTTGTAAAACACACATTTCCTTTGGCACCAATTTTATTCTTGATAAATAATCTTTACTAATTGTATTTCTAAAATTAGATTTATTATTCTCTAACCCTAAAGTAGTATTTAGTTAGGCATAAAAGTTTAGATTGATAGTTATTTTCCCTCTACTACTCCAGTCTCTTCTGGCTTCCATTGTTGCTGATGAGTTCTTCATTATTCTAATTCTCATCACTTTTAAAATACTCAATTTTTCTTATTGACAATTTTGCATTTTAATTCAGAGCATGTTTAGTTTGTGCTTTGGAAAAATTACATCTTTTGAGTAACCTCTTTCCTAGTAGTTCATCTACAAATCTTTTCTTGTGGTTTCTGGCTTTGATTTTACTCAGAGAAAGCTTCACAAACCCAAGCACTATACAAATATCCATTTAAGTAAAAAAGAGTAATTTGAAAAAAAAGTTGTTTAAAAACAAGTGAGAAAAAATATAAAAGTGGTGTGTGGGTGTGCCTGGGCTAGAGAAGGCAACAAAGACAAGCTACAACATGATATGTACATATAATGTGAGGGAAGAGTTGTTACTGAGAGATATAAAGGAAATGAGCACAGATTTATGTTTTATTTCTCTTATGTTGCCTTCACATTGGCTCACCACATTTCAATAAGCATATAGAGAAGATTGAATGTCATTTATGTATTAAAAATAATATAAATTGATTCCCAAGAGTCAACAATAAAGTAGTGAAACAGCAAATCTAGAACAGAACTTCTTTGTGTGTTATTTTTCTTATTAACCTCTGTGGTTCCCAATATTCTCACATTTTTATAATTTCTGAATTTAGTTCTTAGCCAAATTCTGAAGAAGAGGTTATTATTACTTTAGATGTATTTTCCTGATGTTCTTCCCCATCTTGGTGATAGTTCCACACCATCTTCAATTCCAAGTTCTCTTCATGCCTGCCCTCATATTATGATGTTAATGAGTCAGTGTTTTATGCATTCTTTTCTGTATCATAATAGTCCTACCACCACACATTCAAGAACACACATATGTGCATGCATGACTTGCTTGGCAAACTCTTTTCTGCCCACTTACAAATTTGAAGCTTCTCTATAAGAAATTTTCTCTAACCATGTATAGCTTAGGCATACTGGGTTTTTATAAGTCCCCTATAATTTAATTAAGACATCCCTTATCATAAAGTGCTAACAGTTTGTTTTCATATCTGTTCATTAGCTTCGCTGTGAATTTCATGAAAGCTGACAACTAGTCTGTCTTTTTCACTCTTGCCAATATAGAACAGCACAACAAATACATAAGCAAACATAACAGCAAATGGAAGAAATTGTATCAAATACAAGAGAAGGAAATGAGGATGAAAATATGATAACCAAATAAAAAATTAAAACTATACAATTAAAGTTTGATTAAACTCCAGTAAAGAGACTAATAAGGAAGAAGTGTTCAAATTTCTGAGTTTAAAATATATGTTAACTTCCAGATAACAATTCCAAAAATATAACACATTATTATTTACATCCTTCTCTTAGATATCAAATGATGAAAGAGAAATTGAAAAGCAATAAACCCCCAAAGGCAGGAGACTAGGACAGGAAATATTAGTTGATATAGTTTTTATAAACTTTTAGAAGATAAAAGCAGATAAAGGAATTATAAAAATTTTTTGTTATAAAAGGTCTATATAGTCTATATTTTAATTTATAGACAAACCTCACAAATTTGAAAGTAATGCAGAAGCATTTACTTAAAATCCAGAATAAAATCATAAATGTCTATGTTATTTACCTAGTATTTCTATGTTGAATGAGGTTTTAGGAGTTGTCCATATCATGTTTTATAAAATAAAAGACCTTGACAAAATGCTTGAAAATAGTCATGATTGGGCATCTCTCTCTCTCCCTCCCTCTCCCACCCCCACCGCCACTGCAACATCATATTATTGATTTGTATTGACTCCTATTTAGAAAAGAAAAATTAAAGAACTAAGATTTAACAATAACAAAATATTTTAATACGAGAAAGTTTATTTAGAACTTTCAGAGGTAGTAGCCATGAGCCAGATGAGCTGCATAGGTTTAGGAAACAAGTTACAGAGACAGAAGAAGGGCCTGGGAGCTTAGGAGAGAGAAAGTCAAAGGTAATGCACCTGGGGGGAAGAAAAAGGGGAAGGGAAAGCAGCAGGCTTGCTCATGAGAGTGCACACAAGAAAATCTGGGATTAAAATTGGACTCTACCACTTACTAGCTCAGCTTAATTTTTCTTTAAACTGCATTTTTCCTCATTCCAGAATCTAAGTTTCAATAAGGCAAGGATTTTTGCATATTTTGGTAATTGTTGCATCCCAGCATCTAAAACAGTTATTGGCATATGTAGGCACTTAATAAATATTTGTTAAATAAATCAATGAGTAAATGGGAATGGTAACTGAGTCATAGGTTTGTGCTGAAGATTAAATGAAGTAAAATATATTACATAATATGTTTTATACCAGTGACAATTCTGACTCCCTAAGATCATATTTTTTTATAAAACCTGTCATTTTATTTTATTTTATTATTGTTGTTCAAGTACAGTTGTCTCCATTTTGCCCTCACCATTCTCCCCCGCCCCACCCACCCTTACCCCCATACTCAATCCTACCCTGCCCCCAGCTGTCTTTGTCCATGGATCCTTTATACATGTTCCTTGATGACCCTTCCCCTTTTTTCTCCCATTGTTCCCCTCCTCTCTGGTCACTGACAGTTTGTTCTTTATTTCCATTTCTCTGGTTATATTTTGCTCACTTCTTTGCTTTGTTGATTAAGTTCCAAATAGGTGAGATCATATGGTATTTGTCTTTCACCATCTGCCTTATTTCACTTAGTATAATGCTCTCCAGTTCCATCCATGTTGTCTCAAAGGGTAGGAGCTCCTTCGTTCTTTCTGCTGCATAGAATGCCATTGTGTAAATGTACCACAGTTTTTTGATCCACTCATTTACTGATGGGCAGTTAGGTTGTTTCCAGCTCTTGGCTATTGTAAATTGTGCTGCTATGAACACTGGGTTGCATAGGTTCTTTTGAATTGGTGTTTCAGGGCTCTTAGGGTATAATCCCAGCAGTGGAATTACTGGGTCAAAGGCAGCTCCACTTTTAATTTTTTGAGTAAGTTCCATACATTATTTTCCAAAGTTGTACCCTGTCCTCTTCATTCCCTTTGCCAAGATTTTGCCTAGATCAAACTTTCCCAAAATGTAGTATGCACACTAATTTAACTATATGACGTGATCATATAATTGAACTTTCCTTTTACTTTAATAGAGTTTATATTAATGTGTATTTATATAAAATTGTACCCATCACATCAAGACACATAATCTCATTTATAGTATTACTTATAAGTAATACTCTACATGCAGCAAATACTATATAAGTGCAGACAAAATACTGCCTCATAAAAAGAGTTCTCAAAAGTAAGTAGAAAAAATGAATTATTTTAATTAGCAATGTTTAGTGTTTATATTTAAACACATTTTCTAAGAGAACATGAGAGTACTTGAAAAAAAACATTCCCTCAAGTATTTTCTCTGTGTTTTATATTATCTTCCACTACTCATAAAGAGTTTGCCAAGCAATGTGCTGGCTGGTGTGGCTCAGTGGACTGAGTGCCAGCCTGAGAACCAAAGTGTCACCAGTTCAATTTCTAGTCAGGGCACATGCCTGGGTTTCCAGTCAGGTCCCTGGTAAGGGGCATGAGAGAGGCAACCACACATTGACATCTCTCTCCCTTTCTTTCTCCCTCCCTTCCCCTCTCTCTGTATAAATAAATAAATAAAACCTTTTTTTAAAAAAAAAGAGTTTGGCAAGCAATGATTAAATTAAGATGAGCCTCTGCCCTAAAATTACCCATTGCAAGTGATGATTATTACAGTATTTAGTACCCTTGAAATATTAACACCTGTTAAATATGAAGTGGCTTGAGCAGAGCTTTTGCTACATGGCACAACAAGTGGTAGGTAGAATCCAGGTACTTAATCATTGTTGCCAGTTTTGCACATCTAAAAATTTTTCTTTGAAGTTTTACTTTTGTTTGTGGCCTGTCATCACAGTAGGTCATTATGATTCACTTTATGCTTCAAAATTCTCTGGAGAGCATTTGATGCAGAGGTCAGAATGTTTTGGGATTTTTTGTTTGTTTTTATTAGAAAGTAGTGCTGTTGACTCTAGATATAGATGATGTTCATCATCACATGCACAGTTGATGAGAGGTGAAGTGCAGAACAAACTAGCAGCATTGTTTTTAGAATTTACTGATGAAAGTTGACTCTTGAGCCCTGGTTGGTGTGGCTTAGTGGATTGAGTGTCAGCCTGTGAACCAAACAGTCACTGGTTCGATTCCCAGTCAGGGCATATGCCTGGATTGTGGGCCAGGTCCCTAGTACGGGGCACTCGAGAAGCAACACATATTGATGTTTCTCTCCCTCTCTTTCTCCCTTCACCTCTCTCTAAAAATAAATAAGTAAAATCTTTTTTAAAAAAGTTGACTCATGAGTCAAAAAAATGTACACCACCAAAATTACTCATGGAAATAGCTTCAACAACTGTAAGCTGTGTACTTTGGTGTTATTTACACCACAGTATTCAAAAATGCCATTTCTTAATGTTTTCTTAAGTAGTTGAACAAATTGCTGCTGCTTTGGGATTGGGCAGCAATGAAGTATTGCCATTTAGGCCTACACTAAATAAAAAATACAAATGCAAAAAAAGCCTAACGCTCCATATTCAGGAGTTAGTTGGAATGTCACCAATTAAGCACAGCTCATGAAAATCTGAATTTGCTCACTGGTCAAGATTTTCAAAAGTAAATAATTTTTACTGCTTCATCAAGAACAATTCTTAAATATAACTGACTTTTTTTTTCTTTAACCATGAGTACATGGTAGTAAAGAATGACAGTGAAGACCTCAGTCACTACTCGCAGTTTGGTGCCTCCCTAGATTCATGAAAGGTCATCAGCAATTTATTCACCATTGCATTTGCACCATCGATGAAAATATGAGAGCTGTGAGAATGATAAATAACATCATGCAATTAATATAAATATAATTTTGACATTGTGGGCCTTGAGAAAGGATCTTGTAGATTCCCTGGGGATCATTCTTTAAGAACTATAGCATTTAATCAACACTTAAATAAGCTGTAGAATATTAGTAGCTGGAAAAAAAAGTGAAAATTCTGTTTTAAAATGGCAAAATAACCTTAAATGTTATTGTGAATGTTTTATAATAGTTATATAAAATGTAACCAAATAATATGTACCAGTTTTAAAACACGTTGAGTTTTGTCTTTTATCTCACTTCTTCTTTTTCCTTTTTCCACACAATGCCAATTTTAGAGCTTTGCATAGCTATTTTTAAATTTTTCATGGGATGAAAAAAATAACTTTATGCAATAAAAACTATCATAATATTTTAATCCTCACCTGAATATAATTTTTTATTGATTTTAAAGAGAAAGGGGGAGGGAGGGAGAGAGAGGGAGAGAAAGAGAGATAGAGAGAGAAACATCCATTAGTTGCCTCCCATATGTGCCCCAACCAGGAGTCAAACCCACAGCCTAGGTATATGACCTGACCACAACTCAAACCTGCAAACTTTTGGTGTGTGGGACAATAAGTCCAATTAACTGAGCTACTCAGCCAGGGCAAATCTATCATAAATTGTTAAAGTGCCTATAATCTTTTAAGTTTTGTCAATTTTCTGAAGTTATATAGTTATTAATGTTGTGACAAATAGTAATTTATTTTTGTTTAAATTACAATGCTTTATGTTTAGAGTCCTGGTAACAAAAAGTCCAAACATTTATTTAGCAAATAGAAAAATAATTTCTTCATTAATTAGAAAAGTTCCTTTGCTAAAGTTTTTTTTTCTGGAACATATAATTTAATCTTTTCAATTAAGGAATTTTTATAGCACTCCTGTTGATTTCCCCCAAAATTGACTCTTTTATTTTCTGACTGAATTATACTTTGAAATAATTAAAAGAAACTTTTATATTTTTACTTTGTTTCTCATTTTCTTTTGTTATATTTCAAGGTTAACCTATTAACTAAAACCTAATCAATTGCAGTTTTTTAGATGCCTCAGACAGCTTTAAGATTTAATAACAATGTTTATGTGGTAGAATACCTTTGAATTCACAGACAAGGTAAAAGAGAAGAATAGGTTCTAAAAGGCAATAATCAAAAAGAACAACAGAGAAAAATTTTTTAAAAAAAGATTGACACAAACTCCTAATGTGTAATCACTGACAAGAAAAGCCTGCATACCAGCCAGAGGGTAGCAGGCCAGACAAACCAGACTGAAAGCTTAGCTAAAAATAACTACCTCACTAGGTCTTTGCAGAAAAACTACATTCTAAGGATGTCAACTTAAATGTGTCTGTCTGGTTTATAAATAAAAATATTTAGAAACAAAAACTGCATACATTAAAAGAAATAAAGTCAATATAATAGACTGAATCAAGTAAATGATCTATGTGAGTTCAGAAACTTTTTGATTACATAGTAGTAAGTGATGTAAAACTAGAATGGCAGCTATCATCTTTAATGTACTTAAAGCAGGGAGTCTATGCCTGATTTCTATTCTATGCTAAAAATAAAAAGTAAATAACACACAAAAGAGGGAATGAAAACAATACTACCTCTAAATCAATTAATTGTACACAAATTGAATCACTTATTTCCAAGTTAATCAGAAATATTACAGTGTGCAGAAAAGACCTGTCTTCCATCACAACTCCAACTCAAAATCTTCCCTTTACATCTCTGACCTTATTTTCATGCAGTTGACAATTAATTTTACACATAAAAGGAAATATGATTATTTGTGCATCCCTTATTTGGGAGGAAAAAATATTATGAGAAAATTTTGAGATTAATAAGATTGTGACCATTATGAAAGATTAGAAGTCCTGTGTTTTTTGTCTTTTATTTTTGATATATGGACATAATATCAAATATATGGACATAAATATTTTATCTGTGTACATCTTACAAATGTGGCCATATTAATCGAAAACAAAAACCATGGTGTAGCTTCATAGAGGAGTGGCAAAAATGCACCAACCTACACTTGAAGTATTAAATAATGTTACAACACTGGTGTTTAAAACCAAAACAAATGTCATATCTATTAAGCATCAGGAAAACCTCTTCAGCATCTGTTCAAATACATTACACATTTGAATAATGCCAGTCTCTGTAAGACTGATTTTAGACTACGAACATTTGACCTAGAATGTCATTAACAACTTATACATTTTAAAATCACGTTTTGAAATGTGGCAAAACTAAGATTGTAGTGAATTTCATTTCAAAGTCATACTATCCCTCCTTTTATGCTGTATGTGGTAATCCTTGATATTTTGCGCTGATGCTAAATGTTAATGAACAGAGCCAACATGCACCATTTCACCTGGAGCAATGAAAACATTAAAATCTCTTAGAAGCTTGAATAAAACTTTATTTTATAAATATAATCCATGTTAAAGCTCCATCGTTTCACTGTACTTTTGAAATAAGGGCACATGGAAAATATGGAAGCGTTTCCTTTGAGATGGCTAACTAAAGCTACAAAATGAGCACTGCACGGCATTTCCAAGGAACACGGTTCAAAAGTTGTACGATTACTACTAAGGTTGTTTTATTCTCTGCCACATTTGGAACAGGAAGTCTGTGTTGTTCTTGAAGAATTCTGAAAAGCAATGTCACAGTCTGATGACCTCTTCTCCTCATTAAAACGTTCCCAAAGACAGCGCTCTGCATGATGTTTTGTAGCTTCAGCAGCCATGAACTAATTTGTACCTCTTATTTTGATCATGCGCTGGTGAAAGCACCAAACAATATTTTTCTTTAAACACAGAGAGGTCTTTCAACAGCTCAGCATGCACTTCTACCCTCTTTTTAATCTTGAAGCACCTATTTATTTGCTCTTTTCACCACTAAATCTTCTTTGCTCCTTTCTGCCCCCTACAAAGCAGCTAGTTAAAAATCTTCAGTGTTTTTTCTTCATAGGCTTAACCATTAAAAGGGTATTACCATAAAAACAGAGATGAGGGCTTATAGATATAGTACAAGGAGAATTTGTATTTCTAATTCTCAATCCAGTTAAAGTAAAATAATGTTTATTTACTTGCTACCTTTTCATAATGTTCATGATCACTAAAACTAATGTGAAAAGAAATATCATTTTAGGAATTAGTTTTTAAGGTTCCCTGCAAAACTGACTAGTTGCTCACAATGAATATAAGAAGGCCTTACTTAAAGCTTATTAGTATGAGTATGTCTTATTTGTTTATTTTGCGTATCCCTAGACTTTCTTTGGTTCAATTACATTAATCCTTTCTATATATTTCTCTATATCACCAAGAAGGTGTTGAGATTATTGTATGCATTGTGCAGTAATTCGATTTTAAGTCATGCATTTAATCTGCAGGGAAAAAAAAGGGTAAGAAGAACCATAATAAAATGACATTGTCAATAGATAGGATTTTAAGCAGTAATATTTTGAATTGTATTAATGAAAATATGTTCAAAAACTTTAATAATCAAAATATTGTTTTAAAGGTATATAAATTGGAGTTACAGAAAGTTCAAATATGGGAATATGCTAACAACTGAATAAATTACTGTAGATGCCATCAAGCCAGTGGTATAGCTGCAAATACAATATATGTCTGAGATTATAGATCTAGATGAGGAGTAATCTATAATTACATACTAATAAATGGATTCTAACTTCAACATGAAAGATTTATTCTGTCCAAATGTAGTTACTGAATATACTAGATTTCTCTTAAATAGGTCAAAGATAATAATGTAAACACTTTCCATTAATGAATCATAGTATGTTTTCAAACTTGATAGAAATTTTCATATTAAGTTATTTTAAGTGTTAACTCATGGGTTTTCAAGTTTTAAAAATTCAATAGATTCTTGAGTACTGTTTTAAATAAATATGCCATTTATCCAAATTGTTTTTCAATTTATTTGTAAAACTGAACATTTATATGAAAATAAGTGAAATACCAAAAAGGCATTGTTTCTAATGATATGATCAATATTTAATTTTAGTGACATTTAAAAATATTTTAACCCAGTAAAATTAACAAATCAATATGTTATCAAAATAAAAAACCCTTTCTCTCTCCTCTAAATTGCTCTAATGAATACTTTTCATTGTATTATCTGTTCCGATGGCAATGGAAAATTGGAATTTGTAAAAATTGTTTATTTTATGTAATATTTCTCAAAATTGAATCATTTTTATTATTTAGAATTGTTTCTTTCATAAGTTTGTCTTTGGTTAATTTAATACTAAACTTACTCACATGTCCTATTGTGTCTTTGTCATTCATATCTTAAACACTATTTCTTCATAAATACAGATCTCAGAGTAACTAGCAATTTTCTTGATGATATTTTCCCCAAAGATAAAAATCTCACCAAGTTGTTTTAATTTGCCTTTTAAAATAATTTTTAAGAAATCTTCTGAGATATTTAACTCTAAGTTGTATTTATTCTTCACAGGTCAAGTCTGAGACTTTGGGAACACCTACCAACCTATTCACTACCAGGGAAGTAACATATATAGCACAAAGCTTGTTTGCTCAAGCGATGCTTTTCTGCCTTGTGTAATAAAGTCAGAGACCTAAGTAAGAACAAAGGGCCTGTCACAAAATCTCTGGTGAGCTTGAGCAAGTTATTTCACTTCTTTGACTCTTAACTTTTACAACTATAAATTGGGTTTAATGAACCTTTTCTGCAAGGTTATCAAGATGATTTAAAATGATGTATGTAAAGGACAAGGTCATCATTGATGCTAGCTCATAGTTATTAGCTGTTGACAGTAGCTGCATTCTCACAATCATTCAGAAATTTACTTGTACCACATGGACAATGAAACCTACAATTAAGTTGTCAATGAAACTGGACTCATTCTTCAGTACACAAATCACATTACCTTCTTATCAATTTATAAAATTTAAATTAAATAACCAGGACATTTTTACTAATAATAAACTTAAATAATAGTTGTGAAGAACCCTTAAAAGTATCAAATAGTATATAAAATGAAAATAAAATTATACAAATAGGATTTCCAAAGAAACATTTGTCTATTTTTGTACTTTACATGGGAAACAACTTCAGACAGGCTTTCCCAGGATTATACAACTAGCTAAATACAACATTAATTTATTCTAAATAAATCTACCTCTCCAAGGCTGATAGATATCTCTCTTTACACATAGGATGTATTAAATTTAAATCTGACATTGTCACAAAAAATTGTATTGAGTTTAATTAAAGAAGATAGGCCATAATATTCACAATGAGTTCAAAATAAAGCTAAAATAAGACAAAATATACCTGACATTGTATCTTCACAGAGAGTATGCTGATTTTGTTACAGAATTGAAATATTTTCCAATTTTGTAAAAGCACAATGTTATCGGACATTAGAATTCTGCTTCGGTATATCGTTCTATGTTCTATTCTGACTTTTGTCCACTAGATGTCCCTAGAATGTCATACAGAAGCTCTGATCTCGATGTGGCCTTGTTAGAATCTGCATCTACTCCTTTTATGTGAAGTGAGTTCCTGAGATACCATGTCAAATGATTTTTATTCCTGAGCTCATTTCATCTTCAAAATTAACAAGCTACTAATCTACAGAGAGATGCAGTCATTTAAAGATTTTTGTCTAGGAGAGAGAATATAACTTTGCCAATTTAAGAAGCAATTAAAGAACATGTATATCTTCTTTTCTGAATTGTGTTTAAGAAATCAAAGACCTGAAACAAGTTCAAAATCCTTAGAGAAAAAGTTCATAGCCTTGAAGAGGAGAACTCTTAACACAACTTTAAATTGTATTGATTTCAAAGGGTATATAACATTTACACACAATAGTTCAGAAGACTCTGGTAACAGCAGTAGCCTTGTATAATTTGAACTTTAATAAGTTAAAGAAAAGAAGTCAAGGCTTGAATGGTCACCCAAAGCGTCCCCACCTAACTCACACAAAACCTCTGTAACAAAGACTATGCGAGACTGAAATACAATAATAGCAACACAGGGATGTTTAATCATTAGACTTGCAAAATGCTGTCTTTTTTCCCCCAAAAGCCGAGTGGGCCCATGTTACAGGATGATTCTACCTCTGACTGAAAAATAACACTCTCTGGGGTTACTGTGGCAGATTGCTGCACTAGAGGACGAAGAATCTACTTTTCTGAAACAATCCAGTGAGGATTCCTACAAGGTGCCTCAAAATGGAAGCACTCAGGCAGCATGTCCCTGCCTCACAGTGCAAGAGGTAAAAAGTTCAGCCTCTGAAGTAGAGGAGTTTCTGCCCTAGAGCAAGAGAAAAAAATACAAGAGCATTCTGACGAATTATCTCCTATAAGCTAACCAGGCTTCCCAGAAACAACGGCCACATCTAAGCAGAGTTGACAGCCTCCATTTACTGCCTAGCACTCCACCCTGCATAATGTGGGAACAATGGGCATTCTCACAGCTTCCTAACTGGTCCCCAGCCTTTCAACTAACCCTCTCTATTCAACAGCCACTTCATGATCAATCATGCTTTCTTTGATTAAAACTCACTTTTCATCTCTCTAGTTATTTATTATTATTATTTATGAAGAATTCCAAGAATGTAAGTAATGTCAAAAATGTTTAAACCATTGAGACCTGAATTTATTTAGTTTATAATTAAGGTTAGGAAAGTCAACCCAATCATAAGGAACAACTAGAACACAATTTAGTGACAAACTATAAGATCCTGGCCAGAATTACGACGATAGTTCACATAATATTATATTGGTATCCTGGAAAAGAAGTGTTTATAGAGGAGTGGGAACTAAGTCTTAAAAGTATTCAAGGAACTGGGAAAATTAAGGAAGGCAAAAGGAAAGACCAGATGAGAAATCACCAAATGAAAGGACACAGATATTAAAATGATCATCACATAAGTAGAAGACAAGAGAAGCCAGCTGGCCAAATACCCAGGAATATTTGAACAGAAGTGGAAATAACATCCAGAAGACTGGATTGTAGATGATTAAGAGAAACAGGTCCATAAATTTAAAAAGCAAAGTGGAGCCTTTAATGTTTATGCTGAGACATGAGGCAATAGAAGGAATGTTCTAGAAATATAGTCACAGCAGATTAACCTGTCAAGGCATCAGTGGAAAAATTTACCAAGAAGAAATATATTATTTGGCTATTTAAAAAATCTGAGATTATGGCAATAAAGACCAAGACCTGAGGATTTGTTGTTGAATATAGACAAAGAGGATAATGTGATAATAAAGTGTGGTAAAAATTGAGATAAATGGGAAAAAAAAGTGTGTCTTAGGAAGAAAATCAACTATAATTTAACATTTTCTTCACCAAAAAAATAATCTGTATTTTCTGCTTACTATATCATAGAATGAATAACACATTTCAATTAATGTGCCAATTTAGTGACTCTATCCTATGAGAAGATATTTTATGTCCCAAGACACTATCTCAGCATCAGTGAAGGAGACTAGAATAAGTAGTAGATACCTCTGAATACCCTGAATTTCTGCTGAGGACAATTTTAATATAGGTTCAAGCTATTACATCACTAGTATAAATAATAATGAAAGAAGATATGCACAATATAAACTAATGCAATGACATAGTGACAGTGTCTTAAAACATATGAATGCCAATATCTATTTTAAATGTATTGCCTAAAGGAGTATGGTAGTCCACAGACCCAACCTTAGAGGCAAAATAATAAGTCAGGTGAAATTTTTTCAATTTCTCCCATACCATTTGTGACCTTCATCGAACTCTCCACACTTTTGAGGCCATAGCATTGCAGTAGTCCTGTCACTCAGCAAATATTTTATATAGCAGCTAGGACATGCCAGCAGTATGCTATCCACTAAAGTCATAATGTTGAATACGACATAATATATGCCCTCAAGGGACCTTCAATCTCACGTCCTTTTGGGGCTGGCACCAAATTTCCCCCATGTCGCAGATATCAGCCACTTATAAAACAATTATTCTGTATAAAATACTAAGCCATATAAAAGACTTGGAAAAAACTCTATTACATAATCAATACCCTCTGGAAATTGACAATTAATAAACTAAAGAAGTACATACACAGAAGTACATGTATTACATGTTAATTAATAATGTATCTTAAATAAGTGATTGCTGTAACGAGTGGATCCAAAAACTATGGTATATTTACACAATGGAATTCTACGCAGCAGAGAGAAAGAAGGAGCTTATACCCTTTGCAACAGCATGGATGAAACTGGAGAGCATTATGCTAAGTGAAATAAGCCAGGAAGTGAGGGACAAATACCATATGATCTCACCTTTAACTGGAACATAAGCAATAGAAGGAAAAAGCAAACAAAATATAACCAGAGACATTGAAGTTAAGATCAATGTAACAATAGCAAGGGCGGGGGTGGGGGGTGGGGGCGGGGACAGTGGGTAGAGGGGATTACAGGAACTACTATAAAGGACACATGAACAAATCCAAGGGGGAGGGTGGAGAGGGGGGAGGGAAGTGGGTTCACCTGGGGTGGGGTGAAGGGATGGGGGAAAAGGCATACAACTGTAATTAAATAACAATAAATAAATTTAAAAAAAAAAAAAGGATATATTGGACAATGGGGTAAATTTGTGAACTATATATTTGATAGGAGTATTTTGTTAATGTTAAATTGCTTGAATATGATAATTAATTTTGTTTATACAGGAGAATGTCCTTGTTCTTAGGAGAAACATGCTGAAGAATTTAAGGGTGCAAGGCCATGATGTTTGGTTCAATGGCTCAGGAAAGAAAAGAGATATACACACACACGCATATGACATATTCATGTGCATTACACTATGCTTTCAACTTTTCTATAGGTCTGAAATTTTTCAAAATAAAAAGTTGGTAAAAAAAAAAATAAGTGATTGCTGTAAGACTTGTTTGTGAGTTTGCAGGAGGGGTAAATCAATCAGGCAGGATGACACCCCCAAAAAAGTGAAAATTAAAGGCTAATTGCTAGTTCCAAATTTAAATTGCTTGAGTAATTTTAAATATCAGGAATTGTGAAAAAGAGCTGGAGCAGTTCAAACTGTTGTCTCCTCATCATTACGATAATGGCATTGAATAATAAATAAACTTTCATGGGCATTTTTCCCAAATTTTTGATAAATTTTAAGAGCTAAGTAAAAAAAATAAAATAAAGTCTTTTTGTAACAATGTTCCCTAGCAAAATGTTATAAGTATCTCCTCAAGTTAGAATAAGTATCTTTAATCATCTTATAAACAAATTCACTAGCCTAAAATCATGCTTCATACAACTGGATGAAAGAAAAAAGGGATAGAGAGTGTCTCTGTGTGTATGAATATGTTTAGAGTGTTTTGCTTTGCTGGTTCTGCTCATTTTTAATCACATACCTTAGAAAAGAACCATCATCCAAGGACTATGGAAGCACCACTGCAGTCAAATAAAACTGTATTGACTACTTGCCACAACCAGAAAGGCAATACCACGAGGAACTATGGAACACAGTTCCAGAGCAACATGGGGAGCTGGTTATAGGAGTGGGCCTTGTATTCACTGATTTTGAGGGAGGATACAAAGAAGCAGCCTTACTTCTACATTGGATGTCATCAGAAAGTGCATGTGAGTCAGTAGTTGGGTATCAATAATTTTCTAGTAATTAGGAAAAACAGTGAGTCTCAAGTTATAATGGTAAACAATCAGCAGTTGCTCATATTAGCCAGGAGAGGGAGTTGCTTGGTCATTTTTGAGGTTTGCAGTGTTTTGTTTCTGTCTCCTTGTCAAAATCAGAGAGTGACCTCAAGAGATGCTGGTGCTGTTTAGGATAAGCAGGAGAACACCAGGCCTTAGCTGTCACTGTCAGGCCAGCTCCCAGCTGACAGCTGTCACAGCTGCTCTTTCTCAACAATTTTCTGTGATAAAAAGATTGTCCAAAAGGTAAGAAAATTGTAAATCTTCAGAAGGGATTCTCCATTTTCTTCACAACTCCCAAACAATGACAATTACCTATAAATTCCACTGGTCTCTAGGAATGCTTGGTTTAGCAGTCAACTAGAAGATCTAGAAACAAAAAGAAAGGATCTTCATATTTGAAGTGATGGATTTCTAAATACACTGATAAGGCTGGAGGTAGTGGAAACATTTTAGGGACCCTGCCATGTTTTTCAGAATGTGTACCCACACATCATTGGGCCCTACCAGCTACCTGACCCAGCACTTTGCCACAATTAAGAAAACAAAGGCAGAAACCTGACCTGAACTGGACCAATCTGATTTCTCCACCCAGAAACTAGGATTGGGATTCAGAGAAGCCAAAGGTGTTCTCCATGCAGTTGGAATTGTCACAGGTTAACTCGGGGGCTCTGTAAGTACTCTTTTTCCTACATGGCCCAAGGGTCACAGAAAGCCATGCAATGGAAAAAGAATGAATCTGAACTGCAGAGAGAACCAGAAATGCAGAAAGAAGCAGGGGTCTGACAATTTTCAGTTCTTGTTTCCAGTCTCTTCCTGAGGTCCAGAGGCATCCCCATCTTCAAGTTCCCTGTATCTTTATAATAAATTCTCTATTTTAATTTAAGTCCAGCTCATATGTATTTCTATTATTTATAATTAAAAAAAAACCCTCCAGGATTCTGGGCAAGATGGAGGCATAGGTACATAAGCTTCACTTCCCTGTATAAGCAAAAGAAGAATAACAACCAATTTAAAAACATAAAATAACCAGAACAGTCAGAAAATAGAACAGTATGGAAGTGCAACAACCAAGGAGTTAAAGAAGAAACATTAATCCAGACTGGTAGGAGGGGCAGAGATGGGCAGCTGGGGCAGAGAGCACATGGCAAGGCAGCAGCTGGCAGATGGGGCAGTCCCACATTCCTGTGCTGATAAACCAGGAGGGACAACTCCAACAGGCTGCACAACCCAGGGTTCCAGCATGGGAAAATAAAGCCTCAAAACCTCTGGTTATAAAAACCTATGGGGGTTACGGTGGTGGGAGTAACTGCCAGTCACAAAGGAGAGACTATCAGAGGGGCCCACAGGGTCATAGAACATAGACAAACTCACTCAGCCGGGAATCAGCACCAGGGCAGCACCAGGAAGAGGCAATTCACTTGTGGGAAGTAGGGGAAGTGACTGAAAGTCACAAAAAGCCAAGCAAGTAGCATTGTTCCCTCTCGGCTCCCTCCCCCACATACAGCACCACAACACAGCTACATGGGTTGCTCCATCCTGGTGAATACCTAAGGCTCCATCCCTTACAACATAACTGCACTGAGAAAAGAAATATGGCCTAGATGGAAGAACAGATCAAAACTCTAGAGAAAGAACTAAGCAACAAGGAGATAGCCAACCTATCAGATGCAGAGTTCAAAACACTGGAAATCAGGATGCTCACAGAAATGATTGAGTACAGCCGCAAAATAAAGTAAGAAGTGAAGGCTATACAAAGTGAAACAAAGAAAAGCATATACAGGGAACCAACAGTGAAGGGAAGGAAACTAGGACTGAAATCAATGATTTGGGGGAAAAAAGGAAGAAATAAATATTCAACCAGAACAGAATGAAAAAACAATAATTCAAAAAAATGAGGAGAGGCTTAGAAACCTCCGGTACAACTTTAAAAGTTCCAACAACTGAATCATAGAGGAGCCAGAAGGAGAACAGGAAGAATAAGAAATTGAAAATGTATTTGAAAAAAATAAGGAAAGAAAACTTCCCTAATCTGGCAAAGGAAATAGACATGTAAGTCTAGGAATCTCAGAGAGTCCCAAACAAGTTGGAACCAAAGAGGAACACACAAAGACACGCCATAATTAAATTACCCACATGGATGTTATCAGAGGGAAGGTGGAGGGAGAGACTGGGGGAAAAAGGTACAGGGAATAAGAAATAATTGGCAGGTACAAAATAGACAGGGGAAGGTTAAGAATAGTACAGGAAATGGAAATGCCAAAGAATTTATATTTATAACCTGTGGACATGAACTAAGGGGGACAATGCTGGAGGGAATGGGCATACCAGACAGAGGGAGATAAAGGGAGAAAAAATAGGACAACTGTAATAGCATAATCAATAAACTATACTTGGAAAACTCTTAACTATCAATAATAAACAATTTAATGTAGATATAAATGTAGCACAGACCAACTGATTGTCATTCAGTATTTCTTCTTCACTTCCGCTTTCTTTTGTAGAAGCTTTTGGGTTTTATTTGGGTACATGATTTAAAGATAAAGGTTAAACTTCCCAGGCTTCTTTATAGCTAGGTGCAGCCATACCATTAAGTTCAGTCTAGTAATATGTGGGTAAGTTCTGGCCAAGATGGAGGCATAGGTAGAAACCCTTTGCTTCCTCGCACAACCAAAAGGAGGATAACAACCAATATAAGATCAATAAACAAGCAGAAGTGCCAGAAAATCAAACTGCATGGAGCTTCCACAACCGAGAAATTAAAGAAACAGACAAACATAACAACCAGATCCATAAGAACCCACAACAAGGTGGAGGACCACACAGGCGGGGCTGGCAGAACAGGAAACTGAAACTCAGAACTGACTGTGGACTATAGCAGTTGCCGTGTTGGGAGAAACTCCGAGTCTCACAGGAGAGTTCATTGGAAAGTAGGCTGGAGCTGAGCAGGTGAGCTGCATTGTTCCCTCTCTGGCCTCTTCTCCACAAGCAGCTCCACAGAGCAGCAAAGAGGGTTGCCCTGTCCTGGTAAATACCTAAGGCCCCACCCCCTTACAACTTAACAGGTTCGCTGAGACAAAGAAATAGGGACCAAATGAAAGAACAGAGCAAAGCTTTAGAAAGAGAGCTAAGGAATGAGGAGATAGCCAACCTATCTCATGGAGAATTTAAAGCCCTGGTAATCAAAATACTCACAGAACTAATTGAGCTTGGTCAAAAAATGAAAAAACAAATGAAAGATACCCAAATGAAATAAAACAAAATATTTAGGGAACCAACAGTGAAGGAAGGAAACCAGGACTCAAAGCAACGATTTGAAACAAAAGGAATAAATAAACATCCAACTAGAACAGAATGAAGAAACAAGAATCCAGAAAAATGACCAGTCGAAGATGGCGGTGAGATAGGTGGGAGCGGCGGAGTCCACTTCCCCTCAACGCCAGTGAAATACCTAGCTGATCTGAAGAGCAGAGCGAACAGCCAACAGTATTCCAGCATATATGAAGATCGGAGACCAAAGATAGAGGACATCGAAAGATCAGATGGTAAGAAGAGTGCTTAAGGACAATAAGATCCCCGGGACCCACGAGGGGAGGAGGGCGACTGAAGCCCCGGCCCAGGCGCAGGGTCTGCTGCAGGATTCTTGGGAGAGAGCCAGGCTGGGCTGTGTGAGCAACCAGGTACTTGTTTGGACCGGGGGGCTTGAATAGGAAGAATTTCTCAAAAAGGAAAAGAAAATAGAGGCACGTACTAGCTAGTTAGAGAACTCTCCGCAGCAGCCGCGGCCTCTCGTGCCCCTACCCCCTCAGCCCTGGACTGTGAGCGTGGAAACGCAGCCCCAGCGCTCACCTAAAGCCCAGCTGGCGCGTCTAGGGGCCCACACCTGAAACCCCTGGTGAGCGCAAGCCCTGATAAGCGGCCTAGCTGCCTGGGCGCCAGACCCAAAGTGCCCCAGTGGGTGCCTACCCCAGTCAGTGGCCTGGGGCCCACACCTGAAGCCCCGGGTGGGCAGGCACCCAGATAAGCGCCCGGCTAACTGGGAGCACAGACAAAAAGCTCCTGGGTGAGCAGGCAACCTGATCAGTGGCTGGCTGCCCCCGCGCACAGACCCAAAACAGGGGATTGGCAACAAACCGAAGTCCAAAGCGGAGATTGGCCACACAACCCGATCAACGGCCTGGCTGCCTGCAGGCCACCACAGCCAAAAGCACTGGTTCTAAAAAAAACTCCTACATAGCCCCTGTGCACAGAACTCTGCAGGGCCTACTGGCTCTCTAGGAGGAAGGCAGAACACCCAGCAGAGGGGAGCTGCAGGGCTAGGAGAGACTGCATTCCCCGGAAAGACTCTACCCAGTAGGGGCTGAACTACCTCAAAGCAGCACCGAGAGCCCCTAGCATCTAAGACAGCAAAGAGCAAGAAGGTGGAGTGTGAGTTGCCCCTAATTGGTGCAAATCAAGAACAGCACAGCTGGTGAAGTAAAGGTCTAGTGGGGAGCAGAAGGACACTGAGGAACTGGACTGGAGGCTGAACAACAGCAAAGAGTGTGGATCAGGAAGGGAGAAAAGTGAAACCAATCCCTCCAACCACCCTTCCCATTCCACAGACAGGATGACCAGCAGAACTAACCTGACCAGCTTAAAGCCAGCAGAAAACCCTTTTTTTTTTTTTCTTTCTTTTCTTTTTTTTTCTTTTTTCTTTCCTTCTTTCCCCCTAAATTACTTCTTTCTTTCTGTCCTTCTTTCTTTTTTTATTCCTTCTTCCTTCCATCCTTTACCTTTTTTATTCCTTCTTCCTGCCTTCTTTTATTTATTCTGTTGTTTTAATTTGGTTAAAAAAATTCTTTCTTATCTTGCCCCCAATCTTTCTTTATTCCTCCTCCCTTCCTTCCTTTCCTTTTCTATTCCCTTTTTCCCTCCTTCCGTTTTCTTTTCTTTTCTTTTTTCTTTTCTTTTTTTTTTTTGCCCCCAACCTCTTTTTCCCACAGGTGAGAAAAGAAAACCTGGAGTGCTGAAAATACCAGAGTAAGACTGTGTTACACTGATAAATGTCAGCTCAAGACCAGTGAGCACAGGAGATTAAAGAGACAGCACCACTGAACCCCATAGACATTCTACCATAGAAGTTCATACCATAAACCCCAGGAGTCAGAATAGATCAATTTAAGAAGCATAGGCTAACAAGAAGAGTCTCACAAACAATGGGAAGACAAAGAAATAATTCCCAAATGAAAGGAAAGGAGGAAGCCTCAGAAAGAATGCTAACTGAAAAAGAGGCAACTCAACTATCAGATACTGAGTTCAAAGCAATGGTCATCAGGAAGCTCACTGAGGTCTCTGAGCTCAAAGAGAATTGCCAGAAACTACAGGGAAACTACAATGAACTCACTGCAAACTATATCAACATGAAAAAGGAAATAGAAACTATCAACAAGGGCCAAGAGGAAATGAAGAATACAATTTCTGAAATGAAGAACACAGTAGAAGGAATGAAAAGCAGACTTGATGAAGCAGAGGATCGGATCAGTGAGCTGGAGGACAAAGTAGAAAAAAACATGCAGAAAGAGCAAGAAAAGGAAAAGAGGCTCAGAAAGAATGAAGAGGCAATAAGGGAAATGCAGGACAACATGAAACGTAACAATATCCGTATAATAGGAATACCAGAAGGAGAAGAAGAAGAGCAAGGGATACAAAACTTGTTTGAAAAAGTAATGATGGAAAATTTCCCTAATCTGAGGAGAGAAAAAGTCACCCAAATCCAGGAAACACAGAGAGTCCCAAGCAAGAGGAACCCAAAGAGACCCACTGCAAGACACATCATAATTAAAATGGCAAATTTCCAAGGCAAAGACAGGATCTTAAAGGCAGCAAGGGAGAAAAAGGAAGTAACATAGAAGGGAGCCCCAATAAGGTTAGCAACTGACTTCTCAATGGAAATGCTCCAAGCCAGAAGAGAATGGCAAAAAATATTCCAAGTAATGAGAACCAGAGGCCTGCAACCAAGACTACTTTACCCAGCAAGGCTCTCAATCAAGATAGAAGGCCAAATAAAGAGTTTCCCAGACAAAAGAAGTATAAAAGAATACAGCTCCACCAAACCAGCTCTGCAAGAGATGCTAAAGGGACTGCTTTAAGGAAAGGAAGGAAAAGAGAAAGAGAGAGGAACACAGGTAGGAAAAAATGGCAATGAATAACTACCTATCGATAATAACCTTAAATGTAAATGGATTAAATGCTCCAATCAAAAGACATAGAATAGCTGAATGGATAAGAAAACATGACCCACACATATGCTGCCTACAAGAGACCCATCTCAGGACAAAAGACTTACACAGACTGAAAGTGAAGGGCTGGAAACAAGTTCTCCAAGCAAATGGACAGGAAAAAAAGCAGGGGTAGCAATACTCATATCAGACAAAATAGACTTCCAAAGAAGGGCCATAATGAGAGACCCAGAAGGTCACTTCATAATACTCAAAGGAAGAATCCACCAAGAAGACATAAACATTGTAAATATATATGCACCCAACATAGGAGCACCCAAATACATAAACAAAATCGTGGAGGACTTCAAGAAAGATACTAACAGCAACACAATTATAGTAGGGGACTTTAACACCCCACTGTCAAAAATGGACAGGTCTTCCAAACAAAATATCAACAAGGATATTGTGTCACTTAACAATACCCTAGAGGAAATGGAATTAACTGATATATACAGAGCTTTCCATCCCAAAGAAGCAAAATACACATTCTTTTCAAGTGTATATGGAACTTTTTCAAAGATAGACCACATAATAGGACACAAAGCAAGCCTCAACAAATTCAAGAAACTTGAAATCATATCAAGCATTTTCTCTGACCACATGGGACTGCAACTAGAAACCAACCCCAAAGGAAAAAACCCCAAACAGTCAAAATCATGGAGACTGAATAGCATGCTGTTAAACAATGAATGGGTCAAGAACGAGATTAGGGAAGAAATCAAAAACTTTCTGGAAACAAATGAAAATGAACTCAAAACAACCCAAAACCTACGGGACACAGCAAAGGCAGTCCTGAGAGGGAAGTTCATAGTGATACAGGCCTACCTTAAAAAGATAGAAACATTTCAAACAAACAACCTAACCCTATGCCTACAAGAACTGGAGGAACAACAACAAAGACAGCCCAGAGCAAGCAGAAGAAGGAAATAACCAAGATTAGAGCAGAGTTAAATGACATAGAGACTAAAAGCACATTTCTAAGGATCAATAAATCCAGGAGCTGGTTCTTTGAAAAGATAAACAAAATCGACAAGCCTTTAAGTAGGCTCATCAAGAAGAAAAGAGAGAGGATCCAAATAAACACAATTAAAAATGAAAGGGGAGAGATTACAACTGGTACCATAGAAATACAAAGGATTGTAAGAAATTACTACAAAGAACTGTATGCTAAGAAATTTGAAAACCTAGATGAAATGGACACATTTCTAGAAAAATATAATCTTCCAAAACTGAATGAAGAAGAAGCAGAAAACCTGAACAGACCAATAACAGCAGACGAAATTGAAGCAGTCATCAAAAAACTCCCAACACACAAAAGCCCTGGACCAGATGGTTTCACAGGAGAATTCTACAAAGCATTTAAGGAAGAGCTAACCCCTATCCTTCACAGACTATTCCAAAAAATCCAAACTGATGGAAGACTCCCAAACTCTTTTTATGAAGCCAGCATCATCCTAATCCCAAAACCAGATAAAGACACAACGAAGAAAGAAAACTTCAGGCCAATATCGCTGATGAACATAGACGCTAAAATTCTCAACAAAATATTAGCAAACCGCATCCAGCAATAAATTAAAAAGATCATCCACCATGACCAAGTGGGATTCATCCCAGGGATGCAAGGATGGTACAATATTTGCAAATCAATAAACATAATACGTCACATCAATAACTGCAAAGACAAAAATCACATGATCATATCAATAGATGCAGAAAAAGCATTTGATAAGATACAGCACCCATTTCTGATAAAAACACTCAGCAAAGTGGGAATAGAGGGAGCATTCCTCAACATAACGAAGGCCATATATGAGAGACCTACAGCCAACATCACACTCAATGGACAAAAACTTAGCGCTTTCCGACTAAGACCAGGAACAAGACAAGAATGCCCTCTCTCACCTCTCCTATTCAACATAGTACTGGAAGTCCTAGACACAGCAATCAGACAAGAAAAAGAAATAAAAGGCATCCAAATTGGAAAGGAGGAAATGAAACTGTCACTGTTGGCAGATGACATGATACTGTACATGGAAAATTCTATAGACCCCACCAAAAAACTACTTGACCTAATAAATGAATTTGACAAAACAGCTGGATACAAAGTCAATACTCAGAAATCAAAGGCATTCCTGTACACCAACAACGAAACTGCAGAAACAGAAATCAGGAAAAAAATCCCATTTGATATAGCAACAAGAAAAATAAAGTACTTAGGAATAAATCTCACCAAGGAGGTAAAAGACCTGTACTCAGAAAACTACACAACACTGAATAAAGAAATTAAGGAAGACACAAACCAATGGAAGCATGTACCATGCTCATGGATTGGAAGAATTAACATCATCAAAATGGCCATACTACACAAAGTAATCTATAGATTCAATGCAATCCCTATTAGAGTACCCATGACATATTTCACAGATATAGAACAAACATTTCAGAAATTCATATGGAACCATGAACGACCCTGAATGGCTGCAGCAATTTTGAGAAAGAAGAACAAAGCAGGAGGGATTACAATACCTGATATCAAACTGTATTACAAGGCCACTGTAATCAAAACAGCCTGGCACTGGCATAAAAACAGGCACATAGACCAATGGAACAGAACAGAGAGCCCAGAAATAAACCCAAGTCTCCATGGTCAATTAATATTTGACAAAGGAGGCAGAAGCATAAAATGGAGCAAAAACAGCCTCTTCAACAAATGGTGTTGGGAGATCTGGACAGCTACGTGCAAAAAAATGAAACTCGATCACCAACTTACGCCATACACGAAAATAAACTAAAGATGGATAAAAGACTTAAATAGAAGTTGTAACACCATAAAAGTCCTTGAGGAAAACATCGGCAAGAAAATCTCAGACATTCCACGCAGCAACATCCTCACAGACACATCCCCTAAAGCAAGGGACATAAAGGAAAGAATAAACAAATGGGACCTCATCAAAATAAAAAGCTTCTGCATGGCTAAAGAAAACAGCACCAAATTACAGAGAGAACCAACAGTATGGGAAAACATATTTGCTAATGATACCTGACAAGGGCCTGATCTCCAAAATATATAAAGAACTCACACGACTCCACTCCAGGAAAACAAACCTAATTAAAAAATGGGCAAAGGACTTGAACAGACACTTCTCCAAGGAAGACATACAGAGGGCCCAGAGACATATGAAAAGATGCTCAGCATCACTAGCCATCAGAGAGATGCAAATCAAAACCACAATGAGGTACCATCTCACACCAGTCAGAGTGGCCAACATAAACAAATCCACAAACAAATGTTGGAGAGGATGCAGAGAAAAGGGAACCCTAGTGCACTGTTGGTGGGAATGCAGACTGGTGAGGCCACTGTGGAAAACAATATGGAATTTCCTCAGAAAACTAAAAATGGATCTGCCCTTTGACCCAGCAATTCCGCTGCTGGGATTATACCCTAAGAACCCTGAAACACCAATCCAAAAGAACCTGTGCACCCCAATGTTCATAGCAGCACAATTTACAATAGCCAAGTACTGCAAGCAACCGAAGTGCCCATCAGCAAATGAGTGGATCCAAAAACTATGGTATATTTACACAATGGAATTGTATGCAGCAGAGAGAAAGAAGGAACTTATACCCTTTGCAACAGCATGGATGAAACTGGAGAGCATTATGCTAAGTGAAATAAGCCAGGCGGTGAGGGACAAATACCATATGATCTCACCTTTAACTGGAACATAATCAATAGAAGAAAAAAGCAAACAAAATATAACCAGAGACATTGAAGTTAAGAACAATCTAACAATAGTGGGGGGGGGGGTGACAGTGGGAAGAGTGGATTACAGGAACTACTATAAAGGACACATGGACACAACCAGGGGGGAGGGGGAGGGGGTGGAGGGAGGTGGGTTCAGCTGGAGTGGGGTGGAGGGATGGGGAGAAAAGGCATACAACTGTAATTGAATAACAATAAAAATTTAAAAAAAAAAAGAATCCAAAAAATGAAGCGTGGCTGAGGAATCTCTGGGACAACCTGAAACATTCCAATATCCGAATTATAGGGGTGTCAAAAGGGGAAGAACAAAAGCAAGAAATCAAAAACTTATTTGAACAAATAATGAAGGAAAACATCCCCCATCTGAGGAAGGAAATAGACTTCCAGGATGTCCAGAGAGTCCCAAAGAAGTTGGACCCAAAGAAGAACACACCAAGGCATATCATCATTAAGTTACCCACCCAATTAAAGATAAAGAGAAAATCCTAAAAGCTGCAAGAGAAAAGGAGAGAGTAGACTACAAAGGCATGCCCATAAGGCTATCAGGTGATTTCTCCAAAGAGACATTGCAGGCAAGAAGGGGCTGGAAAGAAGTATTCAAAATCATGGAAGGGAAGAACCTACATCCAAGATTACTCTATCCAGCAAAGCTTTCATTTAGAATGAAAGGGAAGATAAAATGCTTCCCAGATAAGGTAAATGTAAAGGAGTTCATCATCACCAAGCCCTTATTATATGAAATGTTAAAGGGACTTATCTAAGAAAAAGAAGATAAAAAATATGAGCAGTAAAATGACAGCAAACTCACAACTATCAACAAATGAACCTAAAAGAAAAGACAAACAATGAAAACAAAAACTAAGCAAACAACTAGAACAAGAACAGAATCAGAGAAATGTACATCACATGGAGAGATTTTGGTGGGGAGTGGGAAGGGAGGAATAGAGGGAAAAAGTACAGGGAAGAAGAAGCATAATCGGTAGGCATAAAATAGATGGGGAAAGGTCAAAAATGGTATAGGAAACAGAGGACTCAAAGAACTTATATGTACAACCCATGGACATGAACTAAGTTGGGGGGGGGTGAATACTGGAGGGTAGGGGTTGCAGGGTAGAGGGGGGATAAAGGTGGAGAACTTGGGAAAACTGTAATGCCATAATCAATAAAATATACTTAAAAAATAAATAAATCTTTGGTTGTCAGACTTAAAAAAATAAGATGTGAGTGAAGTGATGCATGTAACTTTATGGTTATCTCCTTTAGATAAGAAGCCTTTCTTGAACTTGCCTCTTTTCTGGCTGGCTAGAAAATGGTAACCACTGGAACAACTGCCTTGGGCCAGAAAAAAAGAAACACATTTGCAGTGACAGAGACAACACACCAACCAATGTACCTGGTTGACTGTCAGAAGAAAAGAATCTACCATTATTCCCCAGACCACCTGCCTAACTTTGGACTACTTACATAAGAGAGAAATAAGCTTTTATCTCATTTGTACCTTTGTATCATGAGTTCTTTTGTTGCAAAAGACCAGTCTCCCTAATGAATATAGCCATGTTGCCATAAAAGACCTTCAGAGAAAATTCAGAGTTAGCCCAGTAGAGATGTGAGGTAATAATTCTCATCCCAGAATGAAAAGCTGACTCTCAATGGCATGTGATGCTGTAGTAGTTGGTTAAATTTCCACATGGAGTCTCTTGGAAGTCAAGTGATATTCCTACCAAAGGTGACAATACTTTAGGAGAACTATTTGTTGATTGTGAGAATTTCAAAATGTGAAGTCTACTCTTTATGATAACCAATAAAGTACAATATAAAAGAGAAAAACACTAGTCTAGGATTTCCCAGCTGGAAGAAGATGGAGAACACATGTTTAATGAACTGAAATTGATAAAGTCTAGATCAAGAAATAAATAGATGTCATGCCGAACTGAATTCTGCACATCATCCCTTGCTGTGTATGTTATTGATACTTTTATTATGGAACTAGGGGATCTTGAGTATTGAAATAGGATCTGGGAGGAGTCAGAGAAGAGGGGAAACCCACCCTCTACATTCCTCCAACATTATCTCTGTCTCTATCCCCTCTACAAACATATAATAATGCTTTCAATTATAATGTTTAGAACAAAATTATGGGTTAGAAGGAAGAGACCCAGAGAAAACTAGAGGTGAAGGACTCTGAGACATTCTTCCTAAACCTAGTATTTTGTTAGCATTTCATGATTCATTAATACTCTAGTACTAGAAAAGATAAGCACCTAAGTACAAAAACTTCATTAATATCATACATCTGGATATTAGGATTAGTAAATTTGGGTATGAAAAAGGTCTTATCAAATGGTATCATAGTAAATGAAATTGGCAGGCAATTCACTAAGATTTTACAGGATTGTGTAATGACTAATTTTTCTGTCGTGTTGGCTAGGCCATCATGCTCAGGCCTTTGTTCAAACACCAGTGTAGATATTGCCATGAAGGTATTTTTTAGATGTGACTCATATTTAAACCAGTAGACTTTAAGTAAAGCAAATTGCCTCCATACTGTAGGTTGGCCTCATCTATCAGTTGAAGCTCTGAAGAGAAAAGATAGGTTTTCCTAAAGACGAAGCAATTCTACCTCAAGATTGCAACATAGGAACTATGCCTGAGTTACCCTTCTGCTTGCCTTCCCTGCAGAGTTCAAACTCAAGATTGCAATAATAATTCTTAACTGAATCTCCAGCCTGCTGGAACCCACTACTGATTTCAGACTTTCCAGTCTTTTCAATGGTGTGAGCCAATTGCTTAAAATCAACCTGCCTCTTCCTTTCTTTCTTTCTCTCCCTCTCTCCCCCTCCATATTTATACATCTATATCTATATTTATATCTAATCTATCTATCTACATCCTGTTTCTCTTGAGAACTCTAACACAGGTTGTAATGCTACTAAAAAAATGCAATCCTGGCTTACTATGGCAAAAAAGGTAAAAATAAATACAAATATTACTATATCTCAATAAGAATCACCCCACCTTTTCTTCCTGATCTTGGGAAACTCTTGATTTTTATTCTTTCACAACAATAAATTTTTCAAACAACTAAAGAATGATTCCTCTTCTTTCCCTGGAAATTTAGCTGTCCTAAATGTCTTTCCCTGGGTTCTCAACCTTCCAAAATGACATTCACCTTATCTTATAATGAAATCCATGGTAAGGAGGGAGCAGGCTAATATCAATAAATCCTGTCTTTCCCCTGTGCCACCTGAAAATAGTGACTCCTGCTTTTGTTGGAGTCATCTGATCCATAGCTAAATAGAGTAAGAAGTCATCTGTTCTGGAGGGGCCTGATGGCACCATCAAATCATACACCAGAGGCACTTTCTTTTCTGCACATATATAGATAATCATAACTGCTAGACTCACATCCAACAGATGCTCAATAAATTACAGGAAATTCTTAGAAACCAGAGTATTTCCAGCCAAGTAACAAGACTCAGAAGCCAAGAATATGTAAAATTTTGATTTTTAAGGGACCCAGGAGTTTTCCAGCAATTTCAAAAATACTCCCAGAAATCAAGTCACTTTGGATTAATTTATGTCCAGGTGACAGTTTGAATCCACATCCATATGGACCTAAATTCCTCCATCACATTGTTTCAGAAATACCCATGACATCTACAAAAACAAAGTAATACTGGAGCAGGCAAAACCTCTCAGGTTGCTTAAAAATTAAAATACCATAAATCCTATGACAACTCAAAAAGTAATACTTTAAGATTCAAGTATGGCACATGATAAAAATTAACAATATCACTTTCCTTACATTTTCAAAGTCAAAGTAACACCAATAAAGACAAATTTAAAGTTATAGGAAAAGGTAAATCACTGACAGGAAATAAAAGGTTTGAATTCTGTTTCTAGCAACTTTGAAAAACATGAAAGTAAGTATAAAACCTACCAGTATTGTATACCTCATACAGTGAAATAGCATTTTTAAAAATCATTTTAATGTTTATTTAAACAAGGGAAGACAGCCAAGGATTTCTTTATCTACTAGAAACAACAACAAAAACCTTCAAATTAACAAGGACAAATACATCCCAGAATAGGTGTTTTCCCAGACTGTCCACCAATCCTTAACAAACTAGAGATCTAGATTTAATAGGCTCACAGCTGGGGCACAAGAGACAAAATCTGGGACTCAAGTAGATCAAAGAATACCCACCAAAGCCAGAATCTCCAAAGAAAGGACAGTGACTGAAACAAAATTCCCTGCTTACTGAGCCTATGGAGATACTTGCCTGTTGTAGTTGTACCTCTGACTGGAGGTCAGAGAAATTTAATGATCTTGCATTCTTAACCACGAACCTCATTCCCAAGTGTCTAAGGCAAGAATTCATACTTCCTATATGGTCTAAAATATATACTCATATCTGGCTATATAGATTAAAATGATCCAGGGTTGGTAGTAATACAGGTTTCTAAAAAATGTGAGACAAAACTCACCCTAACAGATGTCACAAAAAAGTTTCACAGTCAAAGCTTCAAGATTGGCTCACAGAGAAGTGTCACTAAACACAAACTAGAAGTGAGAGTCAAGAAATAAATCAAGGAGCTGCCAAATAATATTCTGAGCAATGGTTGCTTTTCTAATCAGGAAAAGCCTACAGAATGAGTTTACTTGATACATCTAAATAAAAGCGTATTGTTGAATACAATGGAGGAAGAAGAGATTATGGGAATTGACCAGAGAGATTTTTAGAAATGAAGAAATGTAATACCTAGAATTAAGGATTCAAAGGTTAGATTAAAAAACAGGTTAGATAAAAGTGAAGAGAAATTTGTGAATTCTGAGACACGTATAAATAAACTATCCAAAATGCAGCACAGTACAGCCAAAGAACAGAAAATATGAAAGAGACAGGAAATAGAAAGATTGTAACATATCTGCTAACTTGAGTTTCAGAAATGAATGAGAGAAAAGATGTAGAAGAAATATTTGAGATGATAATGGTTGAGACTTTTCCTGATATAAGAGACATGGAGCTTCAAATTTAGAAACCTTAGTAAATCCCAATTAGAATAAGTAAAAAGAAATCCATACTAGATATATGATAATGAAACTGCAGAACATCAGAGACAAAAAGTTTTCAGATTTAAGATGGTGGCAAGATAGGTGGGAGCGGAGTCCACTTCCCCCTGTGCACGGGTGTAATACCTAGCTGATATTCTGAGGAACAGAGTGAACAGCCAATGGTATCCCAGCACATATGAAAGTTGGAGGCCAAAAATGTAGACGACATTGAAAAATCAGACGGTAAGGAGATTGCTTTTGGACAATAAGGTTTCTGGGACCAGTGCAGGGACCAGGGCAGCTGCAGCCCCAGGCCCGGTGCCCACCAGGTCTGCCTCAGGATTCTTGGGAGAGAGCCAGGTCAATGGCTGCCTCCCCTGCCAAAAAGGGAGGTTCCAGCAGCACCAGGATGGACATGGATGTTTGAAGTCGCTGGGGGGAATAAAGACGAAGTGGCAAATACACAGGGGCAGTGTGCACCCACTGAGATTGCAGACGCCAGGCCGGCTGGGAAGAATGGGGCCGTGAAACACCCTGACCCAGATAGTCCCCAGTCTGATTGGAGAGTTGGGCTGTGTGAGAGGCCAGGCACTCATTTGGAGCAGCAGGCTTGAACAGGAAGAATATTTCAAAAAGGAAAAAAAGAGGCATTCGGTGGCTGTTTAGGGAATTCTCCCAATGCAGCCACCCCTGCCTCCCCTAGCTACACCCCTGCAGCCTCCTCAGCCTTTGCTGTGGGTCCCCCTCTGCTGCCAGGACTGCAGCTGAACCCCTACCCTACCCCCCACCCAGCAGCAAAGGGCACCCAACTGAGCCTGCAACCCCAGTGGTGAGTCAAGGACCCAACCACCCCCCCAACCCCCCGTGGCTGCTACCCCAGCAACAGAGACCGAGCGTGCCTAACACCACTGCCCCATGACTATGCTCCTGCTTCAGCAGCGTAGGCTGAGCACTCACGCCAGCAGCCTGGGGAAAGTGTCTGCCTGACCCTGTGGCCCAGCGGCTGCTCAGGCTGCCCCGGCTACCCCAGTAGCTGAGGCCGCTTGCTCGTGACCACAGTCCCGGGGTGGAGCACACCTGACCTCACAGCCCACATCAGGCCCCACCACCCTGCCACAGCAGTGTAACAGGGTGCAGCCAAGTGGGGCAGGGCCCAAACAGGGATTTGTAATGGGGTTCAGAACTCAGGGTGTCCAGGAAATACTAGAAAAATATATATAAAGGATGTCCTCACCCCCACAAGTCTGAACTGGGGGATGGGACAAATGGAGCAGGGCTATTGAGAGCTGTTTTGCATAGCAACAGCTTTGCAACTAACCTCTGGCATGGTCATTTAACGTATCTATAACCTTTAACTGGTTTCATGGATATGTTAAATAGCTGTGGCCTGCTTTGAGTCAGGGGGATGAACAGGACTTCCACCCAAGATGTAACTGGGAGGCAACTCCCCCTGGTTACAGGGCCAGGTGTGAGAGCTTGGAGAAGATTGGCTCCACACAATGGGACCACGCCTGCCTGCACTTACTATGGCAGCCCAGTAAAGCTAGAAGAATAGGGAATGCTGGCAGGTGTAACTGATTGAGGGAAGAGTCGGAAATGGGGCTGCAGAGGAAGACTGGCACTGGGATTTAAACCCAGGCATGGCAGCCATGCCAGGGGGGACCATGCGGCTTTGGGGTGCTCTCTCTTGCCACATGGCTTAGGAAGCAGGAGAGACCTTGCTGGGAAGAAAAGGGGTGAAAAGACTCTTGCTGGTGGGCCATGAGAAGGTGCCACATGGTTTTGGATTAACTGGAGATTGTGGCAGTGACACAGCTGATGGTGCCAAGTCCTGAGCCATGGATTTCTACTTCTTTTCCTGAGATATGGTACTCAGGACTGGGCAGAGGGAGAAGGAAGGACTGAGTGTTTGTGGGTATTCTAAAAAACTTTAGTATTTTTAATGAAGACATTACATCATTAGATAGCTTTTAAATAAATGATCCCTTTCCTTTTTGCCAATCTCTGGCATTGAGAGACTTCTTTCCCCTGGCAGCAGGCAAGGCAAACCTAGTATGGGGTGGGGGGACCCCCGGAGCAAAAGGGGGGTCCTTGTGGTAATAGTAGATCGATCACCACCCTCCCGAGTCTGTTCTGTAACAGCAGCAGAGGAGGGACAGGCCTTGTCTGCTGCTGCACCCACAGTGGCGCCCCTGCCCTGCTGGGGGCCAAACTGGCTCGCTAAAAGGAAGGCAAAGGCACCCCCTGTAGAGGAGAGCAGCAGGACTCAGGGAGTCACCAGTCCCCAGAAAGACTTAACTCAGTGGGGGAGCCAAACTACCCTGGAGAAACTCTGAGAGTCCCTATCATTTAGTACAGCAGAGAGTGAGAGGGTGGTGTGTGAGATGCCCCTAATTGGTGCAGCTCAAGGATAGTACAACTGGTGAACTGAAGGCATAAGCTAGGCACAGAAAGGCACTGGGCTGGAGGCTGGGCAACTGCAAAGAGTGCAAGAGTACAGCTCAGACCTGGCCCCATCCCTGCAAAACCACAGGAAGGGAGAAAAGCAAAACCCATCCCCCTTAGCCAGCTGTAGTCAGGAAGACCAGCAGAACTGGCTTGACCAGTTTAAAGCCAACAGGAGGCTTTTTTTTCCCCCTCCCTTCCTCCCTCCCTCCCTCCCTCTCTCCCTTCCTTCCTTCCTTCCTTCCTTTCTTTTTCTTTCTTTCCCACCAGCGAGACAATAAAACCTGGAGCTATGAAAGGACCAGAATTAGACCAAAAGAGGGGTCATCCCAACAGTTGAAACAGTGAGACAAATTTCACTTTGCTATTCCAAAGAACTTGCAAGCTATTGTATATTTGTTTTATTTTTTTGTATTTTATTTGTATTTTGTATTTTATTTGTATTATTTTTTCACTATTTTTACATCTTTTATTAGTATTTTTTTTATTTCACTTCTTTCTGTTTAGTCTTCTTCACTTGGCTGGTTAAATTGCATTGTTTAACTGATTTCCCTTGTTCTCTCTTTCATAGTGTATTTTTAATTTACTGTCTTTCACTTCACTTATGTTCCATTAGCACACTACTTTAGGTTCTATACTTCCTATTCTTGTTATCCAGATCACATTGATTCTGTCATATGATTGTTGCTCCATTATTATTGTAAATAATTGTTGTTCCATATAATTATAAATACTATACAGCATTCCTCCCAGGTCTTAGCTCACTTCATTGTTTCCTGAACTTCATTACTGTGGTGGTTAACTCTATTCTCTCACACATTACACCTATTTTCTATCCTTTACTCTCACTTTACCTCATAATCTCACCTCCCACAAGCTCACTCCTTTCTAGATACAACTCACAATCCTTCCCCCACCCTAACAGGAGTCTTATCTTTTTTCCATCCTTTCTAAAAGTGGCTAGTTGGGTGAAATATCATGGTTAACACTCTTCATATCCAAAGGATCTCCTATCTGTTCTCTACAGGTTGGTACTTTAAATACCATAGAATACACTCTCACTGCCTTAAACCATTCTGCCTTCCCCCTCCAACTGATCACATAAAAGATTAGGTGGGAGCTATGGACACCAGGATACCTGTTGGAAGAGGAAACCCACCAACAAAGGAACCACCAACAGATAACAACAGAAGAAGGTGAAGGAGGTAATGGAAGCCACACTAACCTCAACCCAGGACTGATCTGGAAATACAACTAAGTGGTATAGAAATTACCCAGAACAAACAACAGAACAATAGCAACAGAGAAGACTCAAAACCTTGTACACACAGAAGAACCAGCTTCAACACAACCTGTTCACACCTGCACAACAGATTACAAGATGTGGTGGACAGAGTGACCCTCAGTGAACCAGCTGGAGGGATAGACCCAACAACAATCAAATCCCAAAGACATACACAGAGCCAACATATACGACAGCCCAAGACCAGTGAGCTCAGGAGATCAAGGATACTGCACTACTGAATCTCACAGGTATTCTACCATAAAAGTTCACACCATAAACCCAGGGAGTCAGAACAGATTAATTTAAGAAGCAGAGGCTAACAAGAAGAGTCTCACAAACAATGGGAAGACAAAGAAACAATCCCCAAATGAAAGGAAAGGAGGAAGCCTCAGAAAGAATGCTAAGTGAAATAGAAATACTAAATGAATGCTAAAGGAAATACTTTCACCACTTGTATAACTAATTCTGCCTATGAAATTTACTCTCCTTGAAATATTTAATATGATTACCATCTCCCTTACTGATACACCTATCATTTTGATTAATGGTAATACATGGTCAGATGAACATGCATAATGGGAGATCTAATCTAAAATAGGGAAACAAAGACAGTTTCCTTAAAGAATTAATATTTGAACAAAGTACTGAAGTATTAAAAGTTAGCCAGGTGAAGGTGAGCCATATAGTCAAACACACATAATTTAAGATACCAAAGAAGGAGTGCTCTTCAAAAGGCAATTCCTTGCTATACAGTTTATATATTTCCATGTTGTACTTTTCACTGTGTCATTCAACCTATAGCAAGCCTGCCAGGGTCCCTACTTTAGAGGATTAACTCAAAGATTTGTTTTGTTCTTTACTATGATCCTATTAAACTCAATGATATTTTGTTTATTTTCAACTCAAATGTCTTCACAGTCCTGGAAAACCATTTCCAGAGACCAATGCCCAACTCATTAAAAATTCATCATTTAATTTTTACCTGCATCTTCCAAGCACATATCCTATCTGGCCACCTTCACACCACATATTCAATCAGGAGCCTTAAAATATCAGAAAGATTAGGTTGGATGACTGAATAAATGCTTCTATCTTTCTATCTTTTTATAGCATTCCTTGAGAAGTGGTTGCCTAATTCAAATCTAGCTTGCCAGTTACATAAAACTCCCTGTCCCACCCCAACTCTTAGATTAGTATTATTGACTTTTTTCCCTTTGCCTGAGGCTCTGATATGGCCTGGCACCATGTTGTTAACTGGTCCTTTAATACTGTGTTTATTATGCTGGGGTTTTTTTAATTTTGTTTTTGAAAAACATTAAAATATCATCTCTTGATTTATGAGATTTTTGGTGTCCTCTTACATTGTGCACCTGAGTCAAATGACTCCCTCCTCTTGCCCTTGTCCCAACCCTATAACTTTTGTTACTTCCTGAAGGAATAGCAAGCTAGGAGCAGAGGAGGACCTCTCTGTCTACACTATACTTGAACTTCCTATCCTTGAGCAAACAGGAACTGCAAGAGGGAGGGAGAATAAATGCTCTTAAAGCAGATTCAAAGACAGGTCATTGAGGACATTTACATAAACAAGTTTAAACATTGTCATTTCTGAAACTCATTGCTTATAAAAAATATGGGTTTCAAATACATTTCAAGAAAAACACTCTATTTTAAAAATTAAACTTTTTATCAGTCCTACTTCTAAGATTATAATCAACTTATCATTGGCAGAGACATTTGAAAGATACAAAAATGTGATATTACAAACCAGAGAAATACTTAATTTCATGTGGGCTTCCCCATAATTGCACTCATCCTCAGCCTTGAATCAAACAGTTTGGTCATATATAATAGAAATGAGTCACGTGTATTTGAAGCTCTCTCTCTAGTGTGATTCTCTAGAATTTGTATTTGATTTGTCAGTGGCTTACTATATATTTCCTGAGTGTAGCTCACAAATCTGACATCTTCCATATCAATGTTAGTAGTCTTCGATTCAATAGGAAAACAACGCAAGATGTGGAATCTGGGCAATGGTTCCTTTTAGTACATAAAAAAGGTATCTTCATCTCCTCATCTCCAAAATGAGGGTTTTGGACTAAAAGGTCATTTATATATTTTGTCATTTTCACTTCCGATGATTGAGTGATTCTACTCGACATACACCTTAGACCTTATCTAAAGGTCAACTAAAGACTTAGCTTAAGTTGGCCTTATCTTTAACTAAAATTCCTAACTTAAAAATAATTGAGGGATTTCTAATCATAGCAAGAGTTTTGATTTCATGGTAGGCCTCCAATGTGTCTTACATGATCTTTCTTATACTTTGTTATGTTCATGTTCTATTTTTAAATTGTGTCCTTCTTTAACCATATTCCCTAAAATTTCCTATCTCAGAATGCTTTCCTTTCACATTCAGAGATTTGCAAGCACACAGAAGAATTAATAAAGTGTTGATTATATTTGTTAACAGTTATTTTTCCTTTTCTCTCTCTCCCTCACTTCTCCCTCCCCCTTTTCTCTATTCTCTTATATCCCTCGGCTCACTTTTCCCTTTTCCCCTCATTAATACCCCTTATAGCAATTGAGAAGATCCTAGATGTTCAAAACAAATAAGCAAGTACAAACAACATTACAAATTGAATTTTATTCAACCGTGTACACTCTATATGTACTACCGAACATTCAGTGTATATGTAATAACACAGTAAGGAAAACATATTCCATAACTGAAGTGGATTAGTGATTATAAATATGTGGTGACAAAATACATTTAATAGGAAATGTACAGTGTTTGAGGGAAATCAGGAAACAGAAGGAAAACAAAATATAAGATGGCGATGGGCCTGGGAGTGATTAGGAGACAATACATGCAAAAATGCTCAAAATACGTGTCGCCATTTTTTGAAAGGTTTGGCTCCTTAACTCTAAAACCTGTTGCTTCTTCTTACAAGCTTTGTTTGAGCACCCCATGTTGAATTGTCCTTTCCTTCCTCTGTTTTCTCACTTCTATTCTAATTTAATTGCACACTTTAACTTCTATCTTTCATTTGCATCCCTGAAAAGCATTTGCATCTCTGTTGTCCTCCTTCCCACTAAGTACCCATCTTTTTTAGTATATAGCTCTATATTATTCAACTTTGAATTCTTCATCAGGCACATGCCAAGTACCTAGTTTCAAATGCAACGGCCTTATTTGTTATTCACATAAACATATACAAGTTTTTTAAATTGTCTTTAGCTACAATCTTCTCATTTATAAAATTAAGAAAATAATACCTCAAGATTAAAATGAAATATCTAGGGTTGAGTTTTTATTGAGCACTAGGGAATCAACTGGACTTTTGTTTGTAAAAGCCTCAAACTTTAAAAAAATATTAAACTGGCTTCTGTGTAAAACAAAAACCTCTGAAGGTTGATGAAAAAGCATATTGCCTAAACCCTGGCAGCTGGATACTTGAGGTTTAGTGGAACAAGGGGATAGCCAGTTCCACAGAGACCTGGGTCTCTGAAGTGGTTGGCCTCCCACAGGGACCTGAAACAACTGGGCACTGAGATCCAGTTCCTTCAGATGGACCACTGCAGATTAAAAGAATCTCCACAATGTTTTGTCTGAACTGTGCAAATCCTAGCATCTGAGAACAACCCAAAGAATAAAAAAGGAACCACAAAATAACTGATACTAGATTTGGTAAGTGGGAAACTAAATTTAATTTTATTTTCCCCAATGGAGAAATATGACAGGTCTTGTCTTTCAGCATTTTCAAGCAATTTATGTGGTCTTACAAAACCTAATAATCTGAGGTTTCTGGTCAGGTGCACTGTAGTTCAGAGAGCCCTGGCAATTTGGGGGAAGCTGAATGGAAGGGGCTTTTTTAGAAAAGTACCCTTTTCTAACTAAAAAAATAGCTTTGTGATTTCTACTCTAATCTGGCAAATATATTAATCTTGTTACAGAACAGACCTGTGGAGAGGGGGCACAATATACTATTACCAAATGGATGCCCCCTTCTCCCAGGGTCCCCCTGTACTAGGTTTGCCCTGGCAGCCACCAGGGAATTACATCTCTCAATGCCAGAGATTCATGGAAAGGAAAGGAATTATTTATTCAAAAGTTATACAAACTTAAGAGTAATGACTTAATGTCTTCATTGAGATGCCAAAGTCCCTTAGAATACCCACAAACATACACAGCCCTTCCTTCCCCCTCTGCCCAGTCCACGGTACCATATATCAGGGAAAGAGATAGAAGTCCGTGGCTCAGGTAGCCCCTTGGTTCCCAGCAATCCATGCTTGGCTGGCCAACCTCCTGTGGTTCCCAGCACCATCAGGTGTGTCATCTCAGCAATCTCCAGTTAATCCAAAACCATGTGGCACCTTCTCATAGCCCACCAGCAAGAGTCTTTTCACCCCTTTTCTTCCCAGCAAGGTCTCTCCTGCTTCCTAAGCCATGTGGCAAAAGAGAGCACCCCAAAGCTGCATGGTCCCCCCTGGCATGGCTGCCATGCCTGGGTTTAAATCCCAGTGCCAGTCTTCCTCTGCAGCCCCATTTCCGACTCTTCCCTCAATCAGTTACACCTGCCAGCATTCCCTATTCTTCTAGCTTTACTGGGCTGCCATAGTAAGTGCAGGCAGGCGTGGTCCCATTGTGTGGAGCCAATCTTCTCCAAGCTCTCACACCTGGCCCTGTAACCAGGGGGAGTTGCCTCCCAGTTACATCTTGGGTGGAAGTCCTGTTCATCCCCCTGACTCAAAGCAGGCCACAGCTATTTAACATATCCATGAAACCAGTTAAAGGTTATAGATACGTTAAATGACCATGCCAGAGGTTAGTTGCAAAGCTGTTGCTATGCAAAACAGCTCTCAATAGCCCTGCTCCATTTGTCCCATCCCCCAGTTCAAACTTGTGGGGGTGAGGACATCCTATATATATTTTTCTAGTATTTCCTGGACACCCTGAGTTCTGGACCCCATTACAAATCCCTGTTTGGGCCCCGACCCCTTGCCTGCACCCTGTATCAATCTGAGCAGAAGACAATTTGGGGAGGATTTTTGTCAACAGCTCACATCTTGGAAACTATTTTCAAAGATTTTTAAAGCATATTGTCTAGAAGTAGCAACCTCCATTTTAGGTCACCCATAGCAAATCTCAGAAAGTCCTTATTATTCAGATATTTAATTTCAGTATTCCCTTATCTTTTGCTTTTCCAAATGCAATTAAAATACTCCTCTGTTTTTTACATTCTTATTTATCTTTCTAATAATGAGTGTGGCTCACATTTATTACCATTTTTCTCATTTGTCTCATGATATACTTCTAAGAAATAACAACATTACCATTTGAATTTCACGTTTGACTATAAACTCAAAGAAATATTATATAAAGTCTAAAAATATGTAAAGGTAATAAGCTAGCCAACAGGAAAAATATTTCCAAAATTCAGTTCTAGATCTTTCACCTAAGCCTCTCCAATATAATTCTACAAAAATTTATTTTTGGCTCATCTTACTGTCTATAGAGTATATTTTAATTGGCTATGTCTTTATTTCTCATTTTCAATAAGAAATATCAGCTAGAACTCTGTAGCTTTAAATGAGCACTAAGGACAAGAGAAAAACATCCAAAGTGAGTAAGTCAAATTATTTAGTTGTGTGAAATATTATGCAGGCCGCTGAAGCATGTATTCCTATTTCTGTTAGCCTGATGTAATATAAGTATAAATACTTCTTTAGGAGAGTTTAGCAAATTTACATCCTAATTATTCCCTCGAAGCAACTTATTTTCTATTTTTTTAAAATTCTGACACAAATCCCTCCAAAAGTGAAAGGTATGGTAAAGAAAGTTTTAATGACACCCAAAAGAGAAAAAAATAACTTCTGAGCTATAAAAATATTTAATGAAGTTCTGTGCTCTCCTGGCCGAAAGTAGACAATAATAAATACCTATCTTTCTCTTTTCTTTTGTGATAACAATAACTATAAAATAATACTACTATCATACAATAACAATATAAATTCTATTTTATAGTATTTTACAAATCCTCATTAAAATTCTGTGAATTGAAGAGGGCTTTTACTCTTTGCTTAATTCTACTTTTGTTTTCAATATTTGACCAATTTTTTTATTTTTCAATTAGAGTTGACATCCAATAGTATTTTATATTAGTTTCAGGTATATAGCATACTGGTGAGACAATTATATAATTTATGAAATTATTCTTCTGATGATTCACGTACCCTCCTGACACCACACACAGTTATTACAATATTATTGACTATGTTCTCTATGCTGTACTTTACATGCCTGTGACTATTTTATAACTATGAATTTGTACTTCTTAATCCCTTCACCTTTTCCACTGTCCCCTGAAGCCCCTACTCCTGTGGCAACCATCAGTTTGTTCTTTGCATCAATGAGGCTCTTTATGTTTTATTTATTCATTCATTTTGTTCTTTAGGTTCCACATGTAGGTGAAATTATATGGTTTTCCTTTTTCTATCTCATTTATTTCACTTAGCATAGTACCCTCTGGGTCCATCATATTGTAGCAAATGATATAATTGTACTTGTTTTTATTTTAACTCAAGTTAAAAATATAAAGTGGAAAAAAGATAATTAAATATTCATTTTTATTCTTAAAATATTATAAAATATTGTTCTAATTTATGTACTACATAATTAATATGCCTTAAACAATAAATGTCAACCATACAAGTATGAATTCATATAACCCATATTTTATATCATTCATATCTAATTCAAGTGATTTTAATAGTTTTTATTTTTATATAACTCATTTTCTCCATTCAAGGGCTATCTAAAATAAGATTAAGCATGATAAACAAAATGAGCACTAAGTTGCAAGTATATTTACTGCAGTGTATGATGAGAAATAATACCTTACACTGAATTATAGAATTCAAAGTTACTTATGCTCACATGAAGAAAATATAATTTTCAAAATTTCAGATTTATAGTACATACATATTTGTCAAAAACATACTCTATAAAATAACTTACTTCTCTGGTACTCTTTTTTTAAATGAATATATGATTGATACATGATAGATAAGGAAATAATATATCTTACATTACATATAATAATCAACCAATTCTTTGTAAACACATGTATGCATAAAATGAGATAAACATAATTCTCCATAAACGTTGGCAAAATTTGAAACCACTTTTGCACAGCCAAAAGAGAATGATATCTCAAAGTCTCACATATCAGTACTTTAATTCACCACTTCCTTTTTCTTCTATCATATTCATCACTGAAGCATTATAATCAAATATTACCAATAATTTCAACATTAGCACTAAGAATCATATCTAGTTCTAACCTGTAGAGTAAAATATAAGTTAAAGTTTAAATGTTTCTGATACTTAAACACTTATAATTTAGTTGAAATTCATACATATGTGCTTTTAAAACCCTAGACATAGTGATTTTATATTTTGCATTATAATTAGATGATTTAGAGGAAAAAATTACCTTTAGTAAGGCTCAGGAACATAATCTGTGAGAATCAATCTCTCCATGTTTTTAATGTACTAAATATTTTTCTGTTTACTTCTACCTCTCTACTTTTTCCACTTATAAGGGAGGCTAGGCTATATAAATTATGACTTAGTTCCTCTTTTTGGCCTTGCATTCATTTCTCACATGTCTGACTATAATGTTAAAGCATTCTTTAGTATTATTTAACAGATCATGATGTGAACAATTTACATTTACAAAGAACCGCCCAGTTCTTTTATTTTCTTTCTGCCCCCTCTATCAAACATTTTATTATTTTTATCAACAACTGTCTATATACAAATAAAAGTCATGGGTGATTAAGATAAAAACTAAGAAGCAAACACAAATTGTAACGTCTAATATGAGGACAATACTGCCACTGTTGGGTGAAGGCTCCAAGGGGAAAATAAATTGTTTCTCTGTCATTATCATCTGGCTTCTGTTTCCCTGGATTTTACGAAACCCTTTGGAGAACTCAACAATAAACTCAAGTAGAAAACACCGGGCTACCACAGTCAAAGCTTTGGCAGGACAAGTGAGTTGTCTTTCCAGAAAAAGAAAAGTAGGTCGCCATTACTCTGAGGAGAGAACAGTTGGTTGAGGTGTTTAAAAATGCAGAGCAATAAAACCTTTAACTTGGAGAAGCAAAACCATGCTCCAAGGAAGCATCATCAGCATCACCCCCAGCAGCACCACTAGCAGCAGCAGCAGCAGCAACAACAACAGCAGCAGCAGCAGCCACTGCCACCACCAATACCTGCAAATGGGCAACAAGCCAGCAGCCAAAATGAAGGCTTGACTATTGACCTGAAGAATTTTAGGGAACCAGGAGCAAAGACCTTCACCCAGTATAGCTGGCTTTTTGTAGGCAATCTTCCTCCTGACATCACTCAGGAAGAAATGAAGAAAATATTTGAGAAATATGGAAAGGCAGGCAAAGTCTTCATTCATAAGAATAAGGGCCTTGTCTTTATCTGCTTGGAAACAGGAACTCTGGCAGAGATTGTTAAAGTGGAGCTGGACAACCTGCCACTCCATAGAAAGCAGCTGCATGTGTGCTTTGCCTGTCATAGTGCATCTCTTACAGTTAGAAACCTTCCTCAGAATGTGTCCAACGAACTGCTGGAGGAAGCCTTTTCTGTGTTCAGTCAGGATGAGAGGGCTGATCATTGTGGATGATCAAGGAAGGCCCTCAGGAAAAGGCATTGTTGAATGTTCAGGCAAGCCAGCTGCTCAAAAAGCTCTGAACAGATGCAGTGAAGGCTCCTTCCTTCTAACTACATTTCCTCAGCCTGTGACTGTGGAGCCCATGGACCAGTTAGATGATGAAGAGGGACTTCCAGAGAAGCTGGTTATAAAGAACCAGCAATTTCACAAGAAGCGGGAGCAGCCACCTAGATCTTCACAGCCTGGCTCCTTTGAGTATGAGTATGCCATGCAGTGGAAGGCACTCATTGAGATGGAGAAATAGCAGCAGGACCAAGTGGACCACAACATCAAGGAAGCTCTCAAGAAACTGGAGGTGGAGATGGAGGCTGCTAGCCATGAGCACCAGGTCATGCTAATAAGGCAGGATCTGATGAGGTATCAAGAAGAATTTTGGAGGATGGAAGAGCTGCACAACCAAGAAGTGCAAAAACGAAAGCAACTGGAGCTCAGGCAAGAAGAGGAGCACAGTCGCCATGATGTGGAGACAGCAGGAAGGATTCAAGGGAACCTTCCCTGATGTAAGAGAGCAGGAGATACAGATGGGCCAGATGGTTATGGGAGGTGCTATAGGCATAAATAATAGAGGGGCCATGGCCCCTGCTCCTGTGCCTGCTGGTACCCCAGCTCCTCCAGGACCTGCTACTATGATGCCAGATGGAACCTTGGGATTGACCCCACCAACTACCAAATGCTTTGGCCAAGCTGCTACAATGGAAGGAATAGGAGAAATTGGTGGAACCCCTTCTGCATTCAACTGTGCAGCTCCTGGAGCTGAATTTGCTCCAAACAAATGTTGACATTACTAATAAAATTGCATTGTCTAGTTCCCCAAAACCCTTAAGAGAAGGACCCTTTTTGAACTAGCCAGAATTCTACCCTGGAAAAATGTTAGGGATTCCTCCCAATAGTTAAACTCAAACCACAAAACTCACCAACATCCCCCAATGAACCTAGCCCCATCACTCCATTCACTCCCAGGTGGGAATTCAGGCAAATGTCTACAAAGGTCACAGATAACATACATACGGTTCAGTTATATCCCATATATTATCCCTTCGCATCCTAAGGAAGATATTTTCTCTTAGAGATTTTCATTTTAGTATATCTTTAAAAAAATCTTGTATTAACTTTCCTCCTTCTTCTTGTGTAGGGACAACCCAGGAATGGTGGTTTTGTGTCTGATGTTGCTGTAAACAGCTTTTCTTGTTAGGCTTAGTATAATCTTGGGAACAGGGATGCTGTATGCCGAGTGTTTGACAGAAGCTCTTAGCCTTGCCTATCTTAGGTAGTTATGCTGTGCATTTTTTAAATTGGTGTACCATGTTTGATTTGTCCCTAATACCTCTTGAGTTTTTCTGGAAAATGGAGCTGTAATGCAGTATCAACTTACTAAAATACATTTTAAGTCTTTTTTAAAAAGAAGGAAAAGTAACCTGTTACATACACATGTATCTGTGTGTGTGTTTGTCAGTGGGTGGGTGTGATGATCATTACCAAGGTTCACCATTTTCATCTATATTCCATTCTCCTGTCCTTCTAACTCACTTAAAGTTAGGAGTGTCAGTGGGACTACTGGCCAGTGAAATGAGAAGATTTGACACATTCACTAGCTTTTGCTTCACTCTCCAACCCCCTTTCCAGCTGCCTTGGTGATCATGGAAGCAGGTGTTCAAACACAGCTCCATCAACCCAGGGCCCCAAGTGATTGATGGGAAAAGCTCTCCTACAACATATGCTGGGCTTGTAATGTAAATAAAAAAGAAACTATTTTATTAAGTACTAAGATGTGGAGGTTATGTGTTTAATGCTGCCAATTCTGACTGGCTCAGGGGATGAAGTTATAATTATTCTGTTTTCAAAAGTAGTGTACCATTACCTACCCACATGTAGAAGAGCAAACTTCTGCACACTCCAGTGAGAGCTATTGCCTCTACATGGATATTCAGAATAGCAGCATGGTAAAGTGGAACCAGGACAAGCTTGGAGATTTGGATAATTGTCCAAAGTAATGAAAATTAGTTAGTAGCAAATCTTGGACTTCTCATTAACTTGTATCAGTACTTTGGGCAAATCATTCAAGCACTCTAAACTTAAGTTTCCTATTTGTAAAAAGGAGACAATATTAGCTTCTTTCTGTAGCAAAGCTAAATGTCAAATAAAATGATTTATAAGTTTTATATGTTGCTCTTAGTAGAGAATACAAATATTTTTCATTCTTAAATCCTCAATCACCTAGTAGAGCATCATATCCCAATAGATAATAAATAAATGTTTGGAAATTAAAGTCATATTCTTTGGGAATTATTCAAACATTTAATGAATGACTTTGGTTTATAGACTAATTGAGAACATGTATTTCAAGAAATACTTCACTAGCAAAGAGTTTCATATTTTTATTTATTTTTAAATATATTTATTGATTATGCTATTACAGTTGTCCCATTCCCCCCTTCACTCAACTCCATCCTGCCCATCCCCTCCCTCCCACCCACATTCCCCCTTATAGTTCATGTCCACGGATCATACTTATAAGTTCTTTGGCTTCTACATTTCCTACACTATTCTTACCCTCCCCCTGTCTATTTTCTACCTACTATTTATGCTACTTATTCTCTGTACCTTTCCCCCCTTTCTCCCCCTCCTGCTCCCCTATTGATAACCCTCCATGTGATCTCCATTTCTGTGGTTCTGTTCCTGTTCTAGTTGTTTGCTTAGTTGGCTTTTGTTTTTGTTTTAGGTGTGGTTGTTAATAACTGTGAGTTTGCTGTCATTTTTACTGTTCATCTTTTTTATCTTCTTTTTCATAGATAAATCCCTTTAACATTTCATGTAAGAAGGGCTTGGTGATGATGAACTCCTTTAACTTGACCTTATCTGAGAAGCACTTTATCTTCCCTTCCTTTCTAAATGATAGCTGTACTCGATACAGTAATCTTGGATGTAGGCCCTTGCCTTTCATGACTTAGAATACTTCTTGCCAGTCCCTTCTTGCCTGTAAGGTCTCTTTTGAGAAATCAGCTGACAGTCTTATGGGAACCCCTTTGTAGGTAACTGTGTCCTTTTCTCTTGCTGCTTCTAAGATTCTCTCCTTATCTTTAATCTTGGCTAATGTAATTATGATGTGCCTTGTGTGTTCCTCCTTGGGTCCAGCTTCTTTGGGACTCTCTGAGCTTCCTGGACTTCTTGGAAGTCTATTTCCTTTGCCACATCAGGGAAGTTCTCCTTCATTATTTGTTCAAATAAGTTTTCAATTTTTTGTTCTTCCTCTTTTCCTTCTGTCACCCCTATAATTTGGATGTTGGAACGTTTCAAGATGTCCTGGGGGTTCTTAAACCTCTCCTCATTTTTTTGAATTCTTGTTTCTTCATTCTTTTCTTTTTGGATGTTTCTTTCTTCCTTCTGGTCCACAGTGTTGATTTGAGTCCCAGTTTCCTTCACATCACACTATTGGTTCCCTGTACATTTTCCTTTGTCTCTCTTAGCATAGCCTTCATTTTTTCATCTAGTTTTTGGCCAAATTCAACCAATTCTGTGAGCATCCTGATTACCAGTGTTTTGAACTGTGTATCTGATAGGTTGGCTATCTGTTCGCTGCTTAGTTGAATTATTTCTGGAGCTTTGAAGTGTTCTGTCATTTGGGTCATTTTTTTTTTGTCTTGGCGTGTCTGTTACTTAAAGGGGAGGAGCCTTAGGTGTTCCCTTGGGCAGGGTAACTCTGTTGGCTGGGCCGTGATGCTGTACATGGGGGCGGGGCCAAGAGAGAGCAATGGCGCTTGCTCCACCCTCCACCGGGTTTCAGTCACTCCCTCTGCTACTCACAATCAAATTGGGCCCCTCTGGTGCTGGTTCCTGAGTGGGTGGGCTTGTGCACGCTCTAGGCCCCCGTGGGTCTCTCCAATGACCTCTCTTGTCAGGCTGGGAGTTTCTCCTGCTGCTGCCCCAACCCCCACGGGTGTTTTCACTCAGAGGTTTGAGGCTTTATTTCCCTGCACTGGAGCCCTGGGTTATGCGGTCTGCTTTGCTCCCCCACCATTAGTCCCGGTTTATCTATGTGCGAATGTGGGGGCACGGGGTGCTACCCGCCGCTCTGCCTGCCCCGTTCTCCGCCACTCTGAGTCCGGCCCTCTCCATTTATCTGTGTGTGAATATAGGACCGCAGGGTCTGCTTGTGGTCAGACTGCCTGCGCCATTAGTCACACACTCCGCCAGTCTCGGTCCTGCCACCACAAAAGTCCCGCCACAGCAATTCGAGTCCTCTCCGCCATGGCTGCCCATCTCCACCCCTCCTACCGGTCTGGATGGATGTTTCTTTTTTATCTCCTTGGTGTCCGAGTTCCTTGCCATTCGATTTTCTGTCAGTTCTGGTTGTGCGAGGAGGAGCAGTGTGTCTACCTATGCCTCCATCTTGGTTCTCAAAGAGTTTCATATTTTTAATGTGTTAGATACTTATTAACCATTTACCACATGCCAGATACTGTTCTAGGCACTGGAGGAGTGGGAAATTGAGCAAATTAGACAAATTATTTGCTGTGATGAAAGAAACAGAACATGGCAAGCAAAGATTGTGTGTGGGAGGAGGGAGAGGGGAGGGTGATTAAGTGATCAGGTCATTTGAGCAAAAAATTCAGTGAAGGAATGTAAACCATGTACATACTTGAGGGAATAGCATTCCAAGTAGTGGACACAGCATGTGCAAGGGCCCTGAAGCAGGTGTGTTTTTAGTGTGTTTAGGAATAGTATAAAAACCATTCCAACTGAGGCCACATGAGCAAGACCATAAACGTGAGGGATAAGATGAAAGTAGTAAGGGAGGAACCAAGTTCCTTGTAGGCTATGATATCAAGAATGAATTTTATTCTGAATGACATAGAAAGCATTAGAAAGTTTTGAACAGCAGAGAAACATGAGATGACTTACATTTCAATGGATCACCCAGGTTGCTTAGTGGAGAATAGATTGTAGAAGGATAAACTATGGAAGCAGGAAGATAAGTGGGAAAGTTATTGAAACAGTCCAAATAAGACAACTAGTTCCAAGAAGTCATTATATATATATATATGTATACCAAAAATTATATATATATATTGGAATATCTTTCTGCATCCATACTCAGATCTATGCTACTATGACAACAGTCAAACTAGAGAGCCAAGGAATTTGAGGCACATGCAGGGAGATATATATATATATATCAGAAATGGGCTTCTGATACAAGGAGAAAAGAAAGAAGGACTTTGCTTTGCTTTAAGAAGTGCACAAAAATGGAGTCTACATAGAAGAAGGAGAATGAGAAGGTGGAAGGGGGGGAAGGAGGAGGAAGAGAAAGAGATATTTGCTAAAGGTTTATTATTTTTCAAAATGTAATCTTTAGTGGGAAGATTGGGAATCAAGACAATCTTAAGAGGAAACCATAGAGGTAATATATATATAACCTGATTTTCCACATATTTCTGAATGTTTAAAGATGGCATAAGACTATATTTTAGTTTTTTATCTATAAATGGGGAGGGAAGTAACCCCATAAATCTCTTCCTGTCAAGTCTCACATGTGTAACACCTATTAAGATTCCTGTGGCAGAGTTTCCTAGATGTCAATGGAATACATTCTCCTTTTCTTTATTAAAAGAAATCCTGAGTTTTAGCAGGATGCATGTCTGCCTGGCTTGGTTATTTTCCAGTTTCCATCATAGACTCAGTTCTGACCTAGAAGATAGAAGGGAAAGTGATGGGAAAAATATTTTCCCATATTTTATATATGGGAAAATCCATATATAAAATAACATATGGACCTATTCCCATAGACATCAGAAGAATTATTTTGAAAGAACAACCAGCGAGAGGCACTGTAGACATATAATGTACAAAGGCACATCAGCCTAGAAGCCTAAAATAAGCCCCTATTTTAGAACCAAATCCTTCAAGAGACATAACTAACAGGGAGAAAGACAAACTTAAGCAATCAAGAGATTACTGACATAATTTTGCTAATGCTAGTTTCTGTTGTTGCAAGAAAATCTGTCTTTGTTATGTATGACTAGCAGGATTATTACCACTGTCTGAGTTTACAAATCTCACACTTTCTATGGAAGGCATTTCTCTAAATTTTAATTAAATTTGAGCCAATCAAAGTAACCCCCTTAAAATATATCCCAGCGTTTAATACCACAGAAACCAGACATGGGCCTGCATTACCAGGAAATTCCAATGGACAATTACAAAGTCAGTTGTTTAGGTTGGTTGGGTGTCATGCCCCAGGTAAACAGGAAGAAGGAAGGAAGGCACAGTCTGGGTAATCCAGGGCAAAGAAGCTACAGGACCAAGTCCAGCACTACAGAAGAAAGGTTAAGGCTGCTGTGAGTCTACATCCTGAAGTCAAGGCAGCCAGGAGACAGCAGTTGCTCCAATAGTTTCTGAGAACTGAGACTATTAATGCTACCACCAGCTCAGCCCCATAAACCACTGCTAAGAACAAAATCTCTGGAATCTTTAAAGATCTCTGATGCTTCTGACTGCTACCACCCACTGTCATGGGTGTACACTCAGTGTGATAAAAAACCTACAACAATGTTTATCTAGAAAGTACCTACCTTTTCTATAGCTATTGCTGTGTTCTTCCGTTGGATTGAATTAGCAAGGCATAGACTAAGCTTCTACAATAAAGACTTAAAATACAGTGGCTTAAACAAGGTAGTTTATTTTGTGCTCATATAATCATAGAGATAAGAGGTGGCAGGACTGGTGTGAGTAATGTGCCACTCTCATCAGGGGCCTTTCATTTCTGGGCCAATGTACCTATATCAATTCCATCATCTACTAGTGGTACACGTCACTTTCCCTCCTATCTTCTAGGTCAGAACTGAGTCTATGACGGAAACTGGAAAATAACACCAAGCCAGGCAGACATGCACCCTGCTAAAACTCAGGATTTCTTTTAATAAAGAAAAGGAGAATGTATTCCATTGACATCTAGGAAACTCTGCCACAGGAATCTTAATAGGTGTTACACATGTGAGACTTGACAGGAAGAGATTTATGGGGTTATTTCCCTCCCCATTTTATAGATAAAAAAGCTAAAATATAGTCTTATGCCATCTTTAAACATTCAGAAATATGTGGAAAATCAGTGAATGACTTTCCTTGTTATCATTCACTATAAAGACTCAATATTCATATACTTGTTTCCCTTAATATTTATGTCCTTTGTATTTATAAAACTATTGCTGGAAATAATTTTATTCTTCCACATAACACTTTAAAAATTATCAGTGATTCAGAAGTTAGAAAACTAAGAATTACAGAATATACCATGCAAAACTTAGCTATATGTGAGGTCTCCATTTCTTCTACTAATGGAGAGACACATTTTACTTAACAGCTGCAGACCCTATCCTAAAAGGAAAACCCCTCTCCCTGACAAAGATTGAGAAAGCTGTATGCTATTTCACCCTAAGTTATCACTCCCATAAATAAATGAATGCATATAATTCCCCAGCTAGGGATTATTTTTAAATCTTGATTCTTATTTTAAAGTAAATATACAAGAAAGGAGTTACAGAAAATAATTGTGAACTTCTTCACAGTTATTCACAGTTACCTATTCTGTGCTGAGAGGCCTCACAGGGCCTGCAGTAGTGATACTGCAGCATAATTGCCCAGGCTGGTAATAGGCATTTTACCCACAGCACCTCTAATTCTTCCAGAACTTTAGGGAGGATAATATGACCCCTATGTTATTTAATATTTTTTACTACAGTTATTTTTTTTGAGATTTTCTTTATTTTTAGAGAGGAGAGGGAGGGAGAGAAACATCAATGTGTGATTGCTTGTCTCACGCCCCCTACTGGGAACCTGGCCACAACCCAGGCATGTGCCCTGATTGGGAATCAAACCCACAACCCTTTGATTCATGGGCCCGTGCTCAATCCACTAACCTACACGAGCCAGAGACAATCCCCATATAAAATCTTAGAAAATAGATGCTTAAAGAATTTAAGTATCTTACCCAAGACCACACAGTTATTAAGTGAAAAAGCCAGAAAGCCAATTGAGGTCGTAAGTAGTATTGTGTTAGTGCAGCTATTGATTCAATGATCAAGTTGTGCTCCTTGGACTGTTTAAGTCAGACAATTAACTTCTGGAAGGGGCCAGCACTTGAAATAACCACCACTTTTTAAGTTTCCCTGAGTTTCCTTCGGTTTTTTTCTCCATTCCTAATCATTTCCTTTCATATTTTAAGTATCTGGAGAAAAAAAAAACTAAGACATGTTCATTACAGAGTTAAAATTGTCCTCCTTTAAGATACTAATATCAAGCAAAGGCCTTCACTACTAAGTTATAAGAAATAGAGCCCACACTGTAAATTTAGAAATGACCCACACCTAACTTCAGTGTGGTTTATTTGTGATTTGCTAATTCAATTAACCTAAACTGAGAAGAGAAGAACATTAGCCAGAATGCCCATCATTAGGTTATGTATAGTTATCTCTTCAATCTATCAGTATGATTGACTTTCTTTTTCTGTTTTTAATGCAGTTTCTATATGGAAGGTTGGTACAATTATGGCAATCACAGATCTATCTAATGTGCAAAGATAAAACAAATAAAACAAGCAAATACCTTAAGAAACAAAACTTTCTTAAGGAAGTACATTTATTTTCAAAAAGTAAAATCTACAGTGGAGTTTACTCTTTTTTAAAACTGTTAAGACATGGACAATTTGCACTCTTCACTTCTCTATTCTTGTCAATGTAGTTCCTTTTTTTCTACTTGAGTAATAATCAGACTAATAATAGTCTTAGTTCTTGTCAAAAAAGTCCCTGGGTAGTGGTGAGGGAGATAGTGGAATTAATTGATTCCACCTCATATAACTGTACTGTAGTTCTTGAATTTAGGGGGTCTAGAGTACAAATTTTGTATCAAATATACTACATAGCCACAAAAAATATACAAATTTAAAATTGAATACACTATGGCTAGATGGAATTTCCATAGGTGACACAATAAAGCTGATTTCTAATAAAAGATTTAGTTGTACCTTCTCTGTATAAGTTAGTGAACACTCCCTATGGGTCATCTGAGGAGAAGACTGGAGGGAAAAGTGCCAATAAAATTACTACCTTATAAGGCTAAGGAATCGTACTGAGTGGGAATGCATCAACGCCAATGGCATTACTATGCATTTGCACTAATTCAATAAGAAGAAAAAATGGGTGAAGCCCAACCTCTATTAAGGTATGGTATAAATCAATTTCACTAACCTCTTGGTCTTCTCTCACATTATTCTCAAGAACAAGATGATCAAATATCAGGTGATTTATGGTTGAAGAAGACTGATATCACTCTGAAGTATAGGTACTAGTGAAGTGCCAGAAAATTCTAAACAAGTCAACATTTTAATCAGCTATTTGGAGGAACTTACAAGCCATGCTCTTCTGATTCTTGCCCATTTGCCTCAGCCCCACCCCAGGTCATTTTCTGAGCTCCTTTGTCCTGCTCTGTGCCTCAAAGTAGAGACTGATTTACTGTGGAGCTAATGAAACTGCAGCTTCAGAGCCCTTCACATGTTGCTTCTTCCAAGTTTGGTGCCTAAGATAATTTTTAATTCTTTTACCTAGAAAGGGCCTCCATACTGTGTGAGCTTCATCCCCATATAACCTGGATCCAACCCTGCCTAGGAGGCTGACTCCTTCAGACTGTCAACTGATATGGTAGGCAGAACAATGCCCCTGACACAGATGCCCACATCCTAACTCCTGGATCCTGTGAATGTTATTAACAGCAAAAGAAGACTCAATCTACCATTACTGTCTTTAAAGATGGAGGGAGGGAGGAAGCTAAGAAATGTGGATGACACCTAGAAGCTGGAAAAGACAAAAAAATGGATTATCCCCTAGAGCTTCCAGAAAGGAACAAGCCTTGCTGACACCTTGATTTTAACCCAATAAAACCTCTGTAGGAATTTTAATCTACAAAACTATAAGATAATAAACTTTAATTGTTTTAAACTACTAAGTTATAGCCATTTTTACAGCAGTGATAAAAAATTAATACACCTGGTTTATGATTGCATTTGGCTAATGAGAATCATTGGAAGAAGATTGGAGACTGAGAAGAGAAATTGTTTCCTTACTGCACTCTACCTATTCTGAGCCCAGAGCCCTCACAGGGGCTGCATCTCTCTGCAAATAGAATCCTGCCTGGGGCCCCTCCTTAACTGCCCCAGCTCACTGGGATCTTAGGGTACAACTTCCCCTCCTTGCCCCTTCAAGCCTAGAGCTGGCAAGGACTTCTCCCTCTTGCTTATTTCCTTATTCTACCCACAGTTTTGGAAATGGTACCTCTAGTGGGTCAAATAGTGTTGCCCAAAAATTCATGTCCAGCCTTGGCTGGTGTGGCTCAGTGGACTGAGTGCTAACCAGAGAGTCGCCAGTTTGATTACCAGTTTAGGGCACATGCTTGAGTTGTGGGCCAGGTTCCCAGTAGGGGGCATGTGACAGGCAATCACACATTGATGTTTCTCTCCCTTTCTCCCTCCCTTCTCCTCTCTAAAAATAAATAAAACTTTAAAAAAATCATGTCCACCCAGAACATCAGAATATGACCTTATTTAGAAATAGGATATTTGCAAGTGTAATTAGTTTAAGATCTTGATATAAAATCATCCTGGTTTCATCATTAAATCCAATGATGAATGTCCTTGTAAGAAAAGACACAGAGAGTTACACAAAGAAGACTACTATGTGAGGATGACTTTACAAGACCATGAATGCCAAGGATTGTTGGCAAACTGTAGAAGCTAGGAAAGAAGCAAGGACAATTTTTTCCTTAAGAACCTCTAGAATCTAGGGATGTCAAAGTCATTTTCACTGGGGTCCACTTCAGCCTCACGGTTGCCTCAAAGGGCCGAATGTAATTTGAAGACTGTGTAAATGTATAACTGCTCCTTAACTAAGGGCAAGACGCCAGGTAGAAACAAGGTGCCCAGGAGGATAAAACAAGTGGAGGGCTGGATTCCGCCTGCGGGCCTTGTGTTTGCCACCTGTGCTCTAGAAGGAACCAACTCTGCCAACACCTTCCCTCCAACTCTGCCAACTCTGGCCTCCTTAACAATGGGAAAATAAATTTCTTTTGCTTTAAGCCACTGAGTTTGTAGTAATTTATTATGGCAGCCCTGGAAAACTAGTACAGTACCTTTGTTAAAATCTCTTGAACCCCCTGAGTTGGCTTCTGTTTTCTACTGGGACCCTGGCTGACACAAACTTATGCTTATTACACTTGTAAATAACAGAAGATGGGAGAGAAGGTAAAAACCTTAGATTATAGAGTCAAAAATTAAAATTATCTCAGTCTATGTGAAGGGCCACAACAAAAGTAAAACAGCCTTGTACTTAGTGTCACCCAAATCAGTCACCACAATTTGGTATCCCTGACATTGTGCCATCATGTGTAAAATGAAGTGAATAGATCTTGTTCTTCCTATCTCATGGTGTTCAAGAATAAGAACAAATAATAAAATGCTGAGATATAAGTATAGAACTAAGAGCCATAGATCTGAGTCTAGACCTGACACTGTCATCAACAAGCTGTATAATCCTATTTAAATTAACCTCTGTGATCTCTAGTTCCCTCATCTCTAAAATGAGGAGATTGGACTAGATGATCTACAAGTGTATCATTTAGTGCTAACATTATATGGTTTGGTTGATTAGGACAGGAAGACATGTGAAAAAAGAAGCCACGTTTATGGAAAAGACCAAGGGGACTTTCAGTAGTTGATCACAAGCTCAAAAGTAACCAAGCAGTGAGGGGACTACTAAAAATAAAGAGTTCAATTAATCAATTTAAAATAAAGAAAAATGCTTATAGATTTAGTGATATCAGAAATGTAATATCCATCTAAAGGGAGATGAGTCCTACCGAGGTACATTGTATGGTCAGTTATGAACATCATATTGTAAAGGAAAACTAACAATGAAAAATTTTGCCAAGGCAGGGTTATTAGAATAGTTTGACACCTGAAAAATGTCATATATACTGATTTAATGAGCAAAGAGTGCATATACTGAGAAAGGGAAGCTTTAAAATGATAGTAAAAAGGGAGAACTAAAGCCAGTTAGTGAAAGTGAAACAAAAGTAATTTTAGAAGAACATTCAGAAAAAGACTAATAATACTTAGGACTATCAAACAGTAAATGGTAATGTTGGATGCTGGGACTGTTTAAGCTAAGTCTAGATAGCATTTTAGGGTTGCAATCACCCTGGTGGTGGTTTGTTAAAGCTGGCTTGCACCAGCTCATAAGATATAATTATTATCATCTCTTCCAAACTACTTGTTCACTAATATTATTTAAATAAGTTGAAACTGGCCATCATGGGAGTATTTACACCAAAAAAAAAAAAAAGTTAACACTAAAAATAATGGACTTTGTTTTCTCCTAAGAGCTGGTGGTTAAACATTTATCATTACACTACTGGTGTTATAGAATTCCAGTATTGAATAGTTTGACCTTGTACGTTTACTCCCAATTCTATAAGTCTAAGATTCTATTTGACTTGGTCTAGTGGAGGGAAAAATCCGGAGAGATGACTCTAAATTTAGTTTAAAAGCCTTCAAAGTGGGACTTTTGGACTCAACTTCCTGGTTTTGCACACTTCTTCCCTAGATGATGACTCTTTCACCCACTTTAGATATCCTCTCCCTACCAGCTTTCTGTACTTTCTTTCTTATCAAAATGAGGATAGATCTGAAACCAGAGAACATTCAGAAACATAATAAAGACCTTCAAATAGGTGAAAGGTTGTCATGCAGAAAAGAGATAAAGTTATTGCTATTAACTGTGTCATTCATTAGCAGAGATTTATAGTATGATTTAAATAACATCAACAACTATGTATAGATTAACACCATTCATTAATTGGAATTTTTTAATCTATACATGTGAGGAAGTATCTTAATACTCCCTGAATTCTCTTTCTCCAGGGAACTAGGAGTTCACTGGACTATAAGTGAACTAGGACTTATAACTTCTAACTCAAATGTTTTGAAGATTCTATATGACATAATAAAATGAAAATATTTTGTCAAATACTATGCACATAAAAATGTATTATTATATTAATTTACACTAAATTTTATTTACATTCCAATTCAAAATTATACCTATTCTATGATTTTTAACAAGAACAAGAAGAATCAGCTACACATCCATATTCCATTATCCTCTATCCACATCTTCTAGCTGAATGTGATTCACAGGCAAAACAATGCAATGCAGACCTTATAATTTCTCATGTGATAGCAGTAGTGACCACTGCAAACAGATCTTCTTCTGTGACTTTGCCCATCTCCTCAGCATATTAGTAAAAACTTATGATATCAAGGGTATCCCAGAGCCTTGCTAATGTGGAGGATATATTTTCTCAATATGGTTATTCTGTGTTTTAAAAAATAAATAAAACTTTGAAAATAAAAGCATTTTAAAGTAACTCACATTGTATTTTCTCTTGCAATATCCTATTTTTCTTGTTCTTTTAAAGGCCATTTCTTCCTAAGAGACCACTAAGAGACCTTCCATTGAGACCACTAAGTCTCCATGTCCTAGAAGAAAACAGAGTTATAAGAGCCTAGAACAAAAAGATCATTGTTTCTCTTTGAAGCTCAAAGTATAAATTTTTGAGTCTACACCAAGAGAATACTCTTGAAAGTCAGGCTTTGTAGAGACAGTAAACAATGATCTAAAATCCAAAGTCTACCTTTGCATATCAAACTTGGAGGTCTGACTATAAATTTTGCCTATAATGCATTAGCAGAGAAGATTCAGGATAACACGTAAAAACCTGAAGATCCTACCTGCCTATTGCTTTCAAATGGACAACTGGGAAGGTGAATGCTGGGGGGTTGGGGGGATGGAGAGAGGTGGGATGGGAGGTTCAGGGAGCAAGGAATGAAATTCAGATGACACAAGTCCAGGGTAAGGAAGCTGCAGGTACCTGGAAAGGGCCTCAACCCAGAGGTTTATAAAATTTCTGATAGAAAACTCAAAATAAGTTGAGAATAAATCTGACAGCAACTGATCTGGTGCTCCAGTTCACACTGTGAGGAACAGTAGAGTAGCCAAGGAAGAGAAAAGGCCTGGATATGTGGGGCTGGGTATTCTCGCAGCTCCCCCTTGCCTCCTGAGTAACAGAGAAGTGATACAGAAGTTTCCATTTGGGGCAAAATGTAGATGAAATGAGCTTACCTGAGGGGTCTGGAAGAGCAGGGAATTAACTTTTAGCAGACAGCTTTGAGGTCAGCTTCCCATGTAAGGGATTGTATTAGAAAGTCTGGAAGGAATCAAAACAGGACTTGGCCAAAGAGAGGAAGTGACCAAATTCACCAGCAGTAATTTCCACACAATGTCAATACCAAGATAACAGAACACGAGTTTATACTACCTAAGGACACATTGGAAGTGGTAGCAGTGGACATGGATTCCTCAGTGAAGGCCCTAGTGAACTGCAAGTTACGTAGAGGTATGTCATCATAAGACAAAAGGTGATTTAAGTTATAAGAGTAGGATTTGACCCCCAAAGAATCCAATACAAGGTCTATGAGAGCCATACATAGAAATAAAATATAAAGCAGATGCTCTTTCTTGGCCCTGATATGCGTTTTGTAAAAGAAATGGGAAGCAAATATATGAGTGACTGAGCTAACAAAAAACACTGAATTTTACCAAAAGAGACAACTTTAAAACAAGAGCATGAGCTATTAAACCATAGCACTACATTACCACCACCACAACACACATACATATAACATCATACTATAACAGTAAAACTAATATAAATAAAAAATGTTGGCAAATCAAGTATATGTTAAAATAATTATTACAGTTTTATATGAGCATCCAATAAGGTAAAAAGGAAATTGTTTATTTCAGAATAATAAAAAATATTTCATATCTCCATTAGGTGGCAGCAAAACTCCTTCATACTATTGAATTTTCAACGCCTTGTTTTTAATGCCTTCCTACCAGATTTGACAGATTATACTGCACAGACAGAAATAAAAATGTTCAATTGTTACCTCACAGAGGAAAGGGCTCCATAAACATCAAGATTCATGGTGCATGAACTTAAAGGCATACTGTTTAGAGTTAACTATCCTTAAAAAAATTTTTTAGGAGACAGCAGAAGATAGCGATGACATAGGTGGGAGCAGAGTCCACTTCCCCCTGCACATGGGTGAAACACCTAGCTGATCTACTGAGGAACAAAGTGAACAGCCAACAATACCCCAGCATATATGAAGATTGGAGACCAAAAATTGTAGAGGACAGTGAAAAATCAGATGAGTAGGTGAAAGCTCTGAACACCAGGATACCTGCTGGAAGAGTAAACCCACCAACAAAGGAACCACCAACAGATAACAACAGAAGAATGTGAAGGAGAGAGTGGAAGCCACACTAACTCAACCCAGGACATATCTGGAAATACAACCAAATGATGGAGAAATTACTCAGAACAAACAACTGGACAAGAGCAACAGAGAATCCTGAAAATCTTTTCACACAGAAGAACCAGTTTCAACATAACCCGCCCACAGCAGCACAACAGAATACAATAGGTGGTAGACAGAGTGACCCTCACTTAGCCAGCTGAAGGGAAGAAGCCACCAAAGAAAGACCCAACAACAATCAAAACCCAAAGACATACAGAGAGCCAACATAAATAACAACCCAAGACAAGCATGCTCAGGAGATCAAGGAGAACGCACCACTGAATCTCACACGTCTTCCACCATAGAAGTTCACACCAGAGCCCAGGGAGGCAGAACAGATCAATTTAAGATGCACAGGCTAACAAGAAGAGTCTCACAAACAATGGGAAGACAAAGAAACAATCCCCAAATGAAAGGAAAGGAGGAAGCCCCAGAAAGAATGCTAACTGAAATAGAGGCAAGTCAACTATCAGATACTGAGTTCAAAGCAATGACTATAAAACTACAGGGAAACTACAATGAACTCATTGCAAACTATATCAACATGAAAAAGGAAATAGAAACTATCAACAAGGACCAAGAGGAAATAAAGACTACAATTTCTGAACTGAAAAACACAGTAGAAGGAATCAAAAGCAGACTCGATGAAGCAGAGGATTGGATCAGCAGGCTGGAGGACATGGTAGACAAAAACACGCAGAAAGAGCAAGAAAAGAAAAAGAGGCTCAGAAAGAATGAAGAGGGGTTCAGGGAAATGCAGGACAACATGAAACATAATAATATCCATACAATAGCGATACAAGAAGGAGAAGAAGAAGAGCAAGGGATGGAAAACCTGTTTGAAAAAGTAATGATGGAAAACTTCCCTAATTTGATGAGAGAAAAAATTGCACAAATCCAGAAAACATGGAGAGTCCCAATCAAGAGGAACCCAAAGAGGCCCACTTCAAGACACATCATAATTAAAATGGCAAGATTCAAAGATAAAGAGAGAATCTTAAAGGCAACAAGGGAAAACCAGGAAGCAACATACAAGGGAGCCCTGATAATATTAGCAGATGACTTCTCAATGGAAATGCTCCAAGCCAGAAGAGAATGGCAAGAAATATTACAAGTAATAAAAACAAGAGTCCTGCAACAAAGACTACTTTAATCAGTAAGGCTCTCAATTAAAATGGAAGGCCAAATAAGGAGCTTTCTGGACAAAAGAAGCCTTAAAGAATATACATCGTCCAAACCAGCACTGCAAGAGATGCTGAAGGGTTTGCTTTAAGAACATGAAGAAAAACAGTGAGAGAGAGATGAACACAGATACGAAAAATGGCAATGAATAAGTACCCATTAATAATGACCTTAAACTTAAATGGATTAAATGCCCCAATCAAAAGACACAAAATAGCAGAATGGATGAGAAAATATGACCCACACATATGCTGCCTACAAGAGACCCATCTCAGGACAAAAGACCTACACAGACTGAAAGTGAAGGTCTGGAAAAAAAATCTTCCAAGCAAATGGACAGGAAAAAAAGCTGGGGTAGCAATATTCATATCAGACAAAATAGATTTCAAAAAAGAGCCATAAAAGAGATCCTGAAGGTTACTTCATAATACTCAAGGGAAAAATCCATCAAGAAGACATAAATATTAGAAATATATATATGCACCAAACATAGGAACACCCAAAAACATAAGGAAATTCTTGGAGTACTTCAAGAAAGCAATTGACAGCAACAAAATTAGAGTAGGGGATTTTAACACCCCACTGTCAAAAGTAGACAGGTCTTCTGAAAAAATGTCAAAAAAGATATTATGTCATTGAACAATGCCCTAGATCAAATGGACTGAACTGATATATATAGAGCCTTTCATCCGAAAGAAGCAAAATACACATTCTTTTCATTTGCACCTGGAACAACTTCAAAGATAGAGTACATGATAGGACACAAAGCAAGCCTCAACAAATTCAAGAAAATCAGAATCATATCAAGCATTTTCTCCAACAACAAGGGATTGAAACTAAAAACCAACCTCAAGGGAAAAAAAAAAAACATTCAAACTCATGGAGATTGAATAGCATGCTATTAAACAATTAATGGGTCGTGAATGAGATTAGGGAAGAAACCAAAAAGTTCCTGCATACAAACAAAAATGAACTCACAACAATCCAAAACTTATGGGAAACAGCAAAGGCAGTCCTGAGAGGGAAGTTCATACCGATATAGACCTCCCTAAAAAAGAGAAACATTTCAAATAAAAAAGCTAACCCTATGCCTACAAGAACTCAAAGAACAACGACAAAGACAGCCCAGAGCAAGTAGAAGGAAGGAAATAACCAAGATAAGAGCGGAATTAAATTACATACAGACAAAAAGCACAATTCTAAGGATTAATAAATCCAGGAGCTGGTTCTTTAAAAAGATAAAAAAAAATGACAAGCCTTTAAGTAGGCTCATCAAGAAGAAAAGAGAGAGAATCCAAATAAACAGAATTAGAAATGAAAGAGGAGAGATTACAACTGACACCACAGAAATACAAAGGATTGCAAGAAATTACTATGAAGAACTGTATGCTAAGAAATTTGAAAACCTAGATGAAATGGACACATTTCTAGAAAAATATAATCTTCCAAAACTGAATGAAGAAGCAGCAGAAAACCTGAACAGACCAATAACAGCAAAGGAAATTGAAGCAGTCATCAAAAAACTCCCATCACACAAAAGCCCTGGACCAGATGGTTTCACAGGAGATTTCTACAAAGCATTTAAGGAAGAGCTAACCCCTATCCTTCACAGACTATTCCAAAAAATCCAAACTGATGGAAGACTCCCAAACTCTTTTTATGAAGCCAGCGTCATCCTAATCCCAAAACCAGATAAACACACAACGAAGAAAGAAAACTTCAGGACAATATCACTGATCAACATAGACGCTAAAATTCTCAACAAAATATCAGCAAACCGCATCCAGCAATACATTAAAAAGATCATACACCATGACCAAGTGGGATTCATCCCAGGGATGCAAGGATGGTACAATATTCACAAATCAATAAACATAATACATCACATCAACAACAGCAAAGACAAAAATCACATGATCATATCAATAGATGCAGAAAAAGCGTTCAATAAGATACAGCACCCATTTCTGATAAAAATACTCAGCAAAGTGGGAATAAAGGGAGCAGTCCTCAACATAATTAAGGCCATATATGAGAGACCTACAGCCAACATCACACTTAATGGACAAAAACTTAGAGCTTTCCCACTAAGATCAGGAACAAGACAAGGATGCTTGCTGTCACCACTACTATTCAACATAGTACTGAAAGTCCTAGCCACAGCAATCAGACAAGAAAAAGCAATAAAAGGCATCCAAATTGGAAAGGAGGAAATGAAACTGTCACTGTTTGCAGATGACATGATAGTGTACATGGAAAATCCTATAGACTCCACCAAAAAACTACTTGACCTAATAAATGAATTTGGCAAAACAGCTGGGTAGAAAGTCAATACTCAGAAATCAAAGGCATTTTTGTACACCAACAATGAAATGTAAGAAACAGAAATCAGGAACAAAATCTCATTTGATATAGCAACAGGAAAAATAAAGTACCTAGGAATAAACTGAACCAAGGAGGCAAAAGACCTGTGCTCAGAAAACTACACAACACTGAAGAAAGAAATTAAGGAAGACACAAACAAATGGAAGCATGTACCATGCTCATGGATTGGAAGAATTAACATCATCAAAATGGCCATACTACCCAAAGCAATTTATAGATTCAATGCAATCCCTTTTAAAGTATCCATGACATATTTCCCAGATATAGAGCAAACACTTCAGAAATTTTATGAAACTGTAAACAACCCCAAATAGCTGCAGCAATTTTGAGAAAGAAGAACAGAGCATGAAGGATCACAATACCTGATAGTAAACTGTACTATAAGGTGACTGTGATCAAAACAGCTTTGTACTGGCCTAAAAACAGGTGCATAGACCTATGGAATAGAACAGAGAGCCCAGAAATAAGCCCAAGTCTCTATGGTCAATTAATATTTGATGAAGGAGAAGAAGTGTAAAATGGAGTGAAAATAGCCTCTTCAAAAAATGGTGTTGGGAGGTCTGGACAGCTACAGGCAAAAAAATGAAACTCGACCACCAACTTACACCATACACAGAAATAAATTCAGGGTGGATAAAAGACTTAAATATAAGTTGTGACACCATAAAAGTCCTAGAGAAGACATCGGCAGGAAACTCTCCCACATTCCACACCGCAACATATTCATTGATATGTTCCCTAAAGCAAGGGACATAAAGGAAAGAATAAAAAAATGGGACCTTATGAAAATAAAAAGCTTCTGCATGGATAAAGAAAACAGCATTAAAATGAAAAGTGACCAACAGTATGGGAAAACATATCTGCCAATGCTACCTCGGACAATGGTTTGATCTCCAAAATATACAAAAAACTCCCAGGACTCCACTCCACGAAGACAAAACAACACAATTAAAAAATGGGTGAAAGACTTGAACAGACTCTTCTCCAAGGAAGATATATAGAGAGCTCAGAGACATATGGAAAGATGCTCAGCATCACTAGCCATCAGGAGATGCAAATTAAAAACACAATGAGATACCACCTCACACCACTGAGAATGGCCATCATAAACAAATCAACAAACTGGTGTTGGAGAAGATGTGGAGAAAAGGTACCCTAGCACACTGTTGGGAATGCAAACTGGTGCAGCCACTGCGGATAACAGTATGGAATTTCCTCGGAAAACTAAAAATGAAACTGCCTTTTGACCCAGCAATTCCACTGATGAGATTATACCTTAAGAGCCCTGAAACACCAATCCAAAAGAACATATGCACCCCAATGTTCATAGCACCACAATTTACAACAGCCAAGTGCTGGAAGCAACCTAAGTGCCCATCAGCAAATTAGTGGATCAAAAAATACATGGTACATTTACACAGTGGAATTCCACGTAGGAGAGAGAAAGAAGGAGCTCCTACCGTTTTTGACAGCATAGATGGAACTGGAGAGCATTATGCTAAGTGAAATAAGCCAGGTGGTGAAAGACAAATACCATATGATCTCACCTTTAACTGGAATATAATCAACAGAAGAAAAAAAGCAAACAAAATATAACCAGAGACATTGAAGTTAAGAACAATCTAACAATAGCCAGAGGGGAGGGGTGAAGGGATAGTAGGGAGAAGGCTTTTCAGAAACTACTATAAAGGACACATGAAAAAAACCAAGGTGGAGCGTGAGAGCAAGGGAGGGAGGTGGGTTTTGCTGCGGGGGGTGGGGGGAGTGGGGGGAGAAAATGCGGACAACTGTAATTTAACAACAATAAAGTAATTTTAAAAAATTTAAAGCAACAAGAAATATTTAATTTTTCAATTTAATGCAAAGAGTTTGTGTGGCTTATCTGTACCAGTAATTCTCTAGGAGTTTTCTGTTTTTATGAAGTTGGCTCCAATTTTTAGAACTTTAAATGGAATTAATAAATTCTAGCAACATTTTTTTTAAATGTCAGGCTGCAACTTCTATCTTCTTTCTCACCTGTCTCCTGTCACCTAAGAAAAATTTCGCTCTATCTACAAGGTTACATGTTCACTAGAAATTCAAGCTTGAAAATTATAACATACATCATCACAATCACTCTATCTCTCTAGAATTTTCTAAATAAAACGAAGCTATCTATTCCTTCCTCTCTAATATCAGGTGTTCTAGAGGGCCAAGTCCATTCTAATGTTTGGGTATGGGATCTCCACATGTCTTGTTCCTGCATTTATCAAAATCCTGGGGTGTAGCAGAAAAGGTTCCAAATAAAGATCGAAGATAGTGGCAGAGTAGGTGAAATGTACTCACTTCTTCCCAGGACCCTACTAGAATTACAACTGAAATACAGAACAAGCAACCTGAATAGCCAACTGAAGACCTGCTAAATATAAGTCTTATAACCAAGGTTTACAGAAGTGGCCATGTTGAGACTTGTAGGAAGGGTGGAGACTCGAAAAGGGCTAGCCCTGCTCCCTTGGGAGGTGGCTGAGATTCTGGAAGGATATCTTAGCTACAAATCCCCTACCCCCTGCGGAATGGGAGGTCTCAACCCCATGCTAGGCTCCCTAGCCCAGAACACCAGAGCTAGAAAGAGGTACCCGCAGAACATGTAGCTGTGAAAATAAGCAGGGATTCTGTTGCCAGGGAGAGAGAAGAGTCTGCTAAAGAGACAGGTGCCCTCTTAAAAAGTCAATGCACAAAATCTCATTGGCAACCACTCATCCAGGGATCCTACAGAGGAAAGGGAGAGCAGACCTGAGTTTTGTGAGGAGAGACTGGGGTTTGTGGCCCCGGAGAGAGACCTGAAGGGATAATCACCAGGATCCCTGAGCTGAGTCCCTCTCTCACACCACAGCACCACCTTCTTCAGTGGACCATTCCCATTCTTAGGGTGTCAGCCTGAGGGATTGCAATAGCCCCAGCTTCTGGTCTCCCTGTCATCCTCCTCTGAGGAGCTCATACCATGCTAAGGGGTCATCTTCCTGTGCTGGGGAGTAGAGGTCCAGGCAGACTCAGGAGATGTCAGTGGCTGAGTTGTGTGGCCTCGGAGCTAGTGGCCATTCCCCCTAATTTTCTGTGAACCTGACTGGCATCTTTAATTGGGGGTTCAGTAGCCCCAGTGACCCCACCATGCCTAGGAGGTTCAGGCAGAACCCAAGACAGAATGAGATTTGTGGATCTGAGGCAGGGTCCAGTACTCTACCTTCCCCCGAGCCTCACCAGTGAGTAAATCTTCCTCACAGGAGCTCCACTAACCCCACACAACAAACTCCCAGTGGTATGTTTCTACTGAGCTCAGCCACCCAATAGAATCTGGGAAAGAATGAGTTGTGTGCGTCTATGATGAGGGGCCATTTTCCCCTTGTACATACAACCAGTGCAGAGCCTTCCCTTCACATGGCCAAGTCTTGGTGTGTTGAAACTGGCAAACTCTTGTGGCCTCACTGTGACCACTCCTGAGACACCGTCACACCCAACAGGAGGCGACTAGACTTGGTATTCCTGGGATTTTTCCAGTGTCCTCAGAGCCAGCACTGGTACTGAGTGTAAATCTGTATCAGTCTGGTAAATATCAGTCACTCCTACATGGTGACTCACTGAGAACCTACCTCATGAAACTCTACTACTGCTAGAGGCTCTTTCAGTGACTGAGCTTAATAAGCAGCTGGAAGGTAGAGGCAGGTGGAAGTGGATAGCAGGGTGTCTTGGGACTTTTGCTGACCTTCCCTGAAACCATTACTGGTAAAAGCGGCCTTGGTGTACAACTTGGTCCTTCCATGTGCACCCAGAGAGGCAGCCACAAACTGTGCATTGCTTTGTAGCTCCAAACAGGTTTCCCAGGGCATGTCACATGCAGAGTCTAAAACTGATCTGCACTAGAGTGTCTTCCAAGAGGCCCCAGAACAGACATACCCAGTGACCAGTTTCAAACAACATCAGAGAGTATCCACAAGTTAGATCCACAAGTGACATCACCAAAGGGAGATTTCAACAGGCACCAGGCCCTGCTAAGGCAAATTTCACTTTGTGTGATCAGCACCTGCACAGTCGCTTGTACACTCTGATCTGTCCTCACAGTCAACCAAATGGAAAAAAAAAAAAAAAAACTTATATCTGACAAAATAGACTTCAAAACTAAGGCCATAAAAAGAGGTAAAGAAGGTTACTACATGATATTAAAGGAATTGATCCAACGAGAGGATATAAGGATATATAACCCTTATAAACATATATGCACCCAATGCAGGATCACCAAAATACTTTAACTTTAAGGAAGTCTTGCACTTTATGGAAGAAATTGACAATAGTGTAGGGGATTTTAACACTCCACTGTCATCAATGGACAGATCTTCCAGGTAAAAAATCAACAAGGATATAGTGGCATTATATGATATACTAGATCAAATTGATTTAATTGATATTTATAAACATTTTATCCCAAAGCAGCAGAATATACATTCTTCTTAAGTGCACATAAATCATTCTCAAAGATAGACCACATGTTAGGTCACAAAACAAGCCTTAACAAACTTATGAAAATTTAAATTATATCAGGCATTTTCTCAGATCACAATAACATGAAATTAAAAATCAATCTTAATACAAGAACTCAAAAACACTCAAATACTTGGAGGTTAAATAGCATGTTATTAACTAATGAATGGGTTACCAATGAGATCAAGGAAGAGATAAAACAAAACATAAAAACCACTGGAAACAAATGAAAATGAACACACACAACTAAAATCTATGGGACATAGTGAAAGCAATCCTGAAAGGGAAGTTCATAGCACTACAGGCCTAACTCAAGAAGCAAAAAACCCCTCAAATAAACAATCTAACACTACACCTGAAAGCAATAAAAAAACAACATAGCATAGACCAAGTGGAAGGAAGGAAGTAATCAAGGTCAGAGAGGATATCAAAGATGTAAAAACCAAAAAAAAAAAAAAAAAAAAAACCCCAAACAACCCCACAATACAGAAGATCAATGAAAGCACACAATACAGAAGATCAATGAAAGCACACAATACAGAAGACCAATAAAAGCATGAGCTGGTTGTTTGAAAAAATAAGACAGATGAATCTTTATCTAGACTCATCAAAAAGAGAGATAGAGACAGAGAGAGAAGACTCAAATAAATAAAATCAGAAATGAAAGAGGCAGAATAACCACTGAAATATCAGATAAATACAAAGGATCATAATAAATTACTATGAAAAATTATATGCCAAGAAATTGAACAAACTGGGTAAAATGCATAATTTCTAGAAACACATAAACTCCCAAAACTGAATCAGGAAGAATCAGAAAACCTGAAGAGACTGATAACAACTAATGAAATTAAAACAGTAATCAAAAAAACTCCAAGCACACAAAAGTCTTGGACCAGATAGCTTGACAGGTAAATTTTACCAATCATTCAAAGAAGAGCATAACCAATCCTTCTCAAACTATTCCAAAATTTTCAAGGGAAGGGAAGACTCCCAAGCTCATTTACAAGGCCAGTAGTATCCTAATTCTAAAACCTGATAAAGATACTACAAAGAAAGAAAATTATAGGCCAGTATCTTTGATGAACATAGACACTAAAATCCTCAACAAAATATTCACAAACCAGATCCAGCAATATGTCAAAAGGATCATACACCATGATCAGTGAGATTTATCCCTAGGATGCAAATTTAGTACAATATTTGAAAATCAATAAATGTGATAAACCAAATAAAAGAGAATGGATAAAAATCACATGATCATATCAATAGATGTAGAAAAAGCATTAGATAAAATCTAGCACCTATTTAAGAAAATAAAAAACTCTAGGTAAAGTGGAAATATAGGAAGCATACATAATAAAGACCATATATGAAAAATTTACAGATAACGCCATATTCAATGGGAAAAAGTAAAAGTCTTTTCCGATCAAGAACAAGACAGGGATGTCGATTTTCACTACTCTTATTCAACATAGAATTGGTAGTTTTAGCCAAAGCAGTTAGAAAAGAAAAAGATACAAGAAGTATCCAAATTGCAAAGGAAGAGGTAAAACTATCATTATTTGAAGATGACATGATACTACATAAAGAAAACACTAAATATTCCACCAAAAAACTACTTCAGTAAAGTAGCATGATACAAAATTGGTTGTATTTTTACATACCAATATGAATTATCAAAAGAGAAACTAAGAAAACTATTCCATTTACCATTGCATCAATAATAATAATAATAATAATAATAATAAATACCTAGGAATAAATTTAACCAAGGAAGTAAAAGACCTGTACTCAGAAAATTAGGACCTGTGTTCAGAAAATTATGACATTGAAAAATTAACATCATTAACACTCCATACTACCTGAATCAATATATAGTTCCAACACAGTTCCTACCAAAATACAAATGGTGTACTTCATAAAACTAGAACAAATAATCCAAATTTTTATATGCAAACACAAAAGAGCCTAAATATTAACAGGAATCTTGAAAATATAGAACAAAGTTGAAGGTATGAAGCTACTTGAGAGTGAGACACAATAGTAAGAAGCTTGGAAATATCCTGGGCAAGTGGAATGAGGAAACTGAGACAACTTACAGCCAGCTGGTGAATTGCAAGAACTTATCTCCCCTAACCAGGGGCACTTGAGAGTGAATGGTTTACTGGTCTCCTCCTGAACCAAAGAATACATAGCTTAAATCTCCTTGGTCTGGGAAAAAGAGAACAGAGGCCCAATTATTGTCATTTGGGTTAACTATACCCAAGGACAGATGAAATCAGAAACAAATAACAAAAAAACCATTAAAAGCCAGATAGACCCCAGATAAAAGTAAAACAGTATAACGCACCAAAGAATATTCCCCAACCCCCACTGTGTGTTCCTTTCAACACATCAGCATATTAAAATGCACCTGAAAAACTAATGAATATTTTTCTGAAACCCTCTCCTAAGTTTCTCACCCACAGAAAAAGGACAAAAAGCCTCCAGAACAAAGACAAAACACACACTTATTCTAGAGCATGCCCATGTTCCTTCTCAGGCATGAACTTTTTATTTCCTCTAAGGGTCCCAGGGAGACTTGCAGCCAGGGAAGCAGTGGTCAGTGGCAACCTGACCCAGGCTTACTCTCTTATCCTGTCTCTAGGGCCCTCCTTTTCTCTGACTTCCAGGTGAGCTAACAGCCCCTTCTTGGCTCACTCCTTTCCTATAACTTTTCTAGAAAGCCAAAGCAGTCCCACCTAGGCTCTCTCCTATTCTTCCACCCTCTCCTTCCTTTGTTTCACTGTCCCTAGCCTTAATAAACATATTATTAAAATCTCCTGAACTTGTGTTGTGAAATCTTTGCGATGCTAAGTCAAGAACCCACACAGGCCATCCTGAGGCAGACCCTCTCCAGGCTGGTGCCTGTCCGGTAAAAGAGCAAACTATACTACAAGGCTATAGTAATCAAAACAGCATGATACCAGCATAAAAAGAGACACAGAGATCAAGGGTGCAGAAGAGAGAGCTCAGAAATAAACCCACACCTATATGGTGAATTAATCTAGACAAAGGAGGCAAGAACATACAATGGGGTAAAGACAGTCTAGTCAGTAAATGGTGTTGAGAAAACTGGACAGATAAATGCAAAAAAAATAAACTACATTACTTTCTTATACCATATACAAGAATAAACTCAAAATAGATTAAAGACTCAAAATGGATGTAAGCCTCAAAACCATAAAAGCAGAAAACATAGGCAGTAAATTCTCTGACATTCTCTTACAGTATTTTTTCTACTGTATTTCCTTAGGCAAAGGAAACAAAAGAAAAAATAAATAAATGAGACAACATCAAAGTAAAAAGTTTTTGCACTGCAAAGGAAACCATCAACAAAAAGAAAAGACAACCTACTGATGGGAGAAGATATTGATCAAAGATATATCCAAAATTTATAAAGAACTCAAGTAATTTAATGCCAATAAAACAAACAATCCAAAATAAAAAGTGGCAGGGGACCTGAATAAACCCCTCTCCAAAGAAGACATACAAATGACCAATAGACATATAAAAAGATACTCAACATCACTAAATATCAGAGAAGTGCAAATTAAAACCATAGTGATATATCACCTCCTACTTGTCAGAATGCCTATCATCAATAAATCAACAAACAACAGAAGTTCTTGAGGATGTGGAGAAAGGGGAATTCTTGTGCACTGTTAGTGGGAATGCAGACTGGTGGAGCCACTATGAAAAATTATGGAGTTTTCTCAAAAAATTAAAAATAAAATTGCCTTATGACTCAGAATTTCCACTTCTGGATATATAACCAAAGAAACCCAAAACATTAATTTGAAAGAACATATGTACCACTATGTTTATTGCAGCCTTATTTACAATAACTAAGATATGGAGGCAACCAAATGCCCATTAACAGATTGTCTAAATAGATTTAGTACTGTACATGTAGACATTGGAATATTACTCGGCCATAAAAACAATAAAATCTTACCATATGCAACAGCATAGATGGACCTCAAGGGTATTATGCTAAGCAAGATAAGCCACACAGAGAGACAAATACTGTGTGATTTTACTTACCTGTGGAATCTAAAGGATAAAATAAACAAATAAAACAGATTTAGAGATTCAGAAGACAGACTAATGAATGCCAGAGGGGATGGAGGATTAGATGGCTTGGTGAAAAGATAAAGGAATTAAGAATGGGAGGGAGGTCGGGAGGGCTGGGGGAAAAGGCAGAAAACTGTACTTGAACAACAATAAAATTTAAAAAAAATTCAAGAAAAGAAGTACTAATTGGTAGTTACAAAATAGTCATGGAGATATAAAGTACAGCTTAGGGAATATAGTCAATAATATTGTAAAAACTATGTATGTTTCCACATGAGTATTTAAAATATTGAAGGGAGCACTTTATAAAGTATATGATTGTCTAACCACTTCTATACATGTAGAACTAATACAAAATTATCTTGGATGAAAACTGTAATGGAAAAATAAAATTTTAAAAATACGTGTATTTATTATCAGTCATGTATCAGGCAGTATATCAGGCACTAATAACATATGGATAAAAAAGTGGGTGGTACCCACTATCTACATGGAGTTACAACTTATTTTATTGTAGCATAACAATTAATTCTGTTCTTTCCATAGGAGAATCAATAATTTAAAGGAGATTGAAAGAAGACAACAAAAATAAATTACCCATGCCTTAGATAGTAGGAAAAGTAATCTTAATTAAAAGGAAGAAAAATAAATATTAAAACTTGAGAAATTGAAATATTGACTTTTAAAAGTACTGACATTCTAGCTATATCTGGTTTATATAAGCACCAACCCAATAGATGTGCTATCACAAGTTCCAACTATTGTTAAAACATAAACTTTAGAGAGAAGAAATCAATAAAGTTTGAAATAAGGTAATGGAGAAAAGAATATGGACATAAAATTCAGTAAAAAAAAATTTATATCTCTCAGAAGGGATGAACATCTTGTAAGAATAAAGTATTAATGTAGTTTGTGAAAATACTTTTTTCTATCTAGTGGACAATTGATCTGTGTCATCATGAAATAATAGTTAACATGGAAAACTGGATTAGACAAAACCCTAAAAGTTTTACACCAATGATTAACTTTGTTTTGAGAAATCAAACTACAATATAAGATCTTTAATACTACTTCCTTTTTTTATCCTTACCTGAGGCTATGTTTTTTATTGATTTTTAGGGAGAGAGGAAAGGAGGGAGAAAGGGAGACAAAAAAAGAGAGAAACATGGATGGGAGAGAGAAACATCGATTGGCTGCCTTCCCTATGCACCCTGACTGGGGTTAGGGGGAGGATTGAACCCACAACCTAGGTATGTGCCCTGATCAGGGATTGAACCTGAAACCTTCTGGTGTACTGGACAACGTTCCAACACAGTCACCTGGCCAGGGCAAATTTTTCCTTCAATCCCATAATAGCTTTGCCCCAATTTCCACTATTTAATTTGGTACACTGTAGCTCTTCTCATAATCTGACCTCTTCCTTTCTCTCTAGCCTCATTTCCCCAATTCCCCACATCTCTTCCCCACATCTCTTCTCCACATCTCTTCCCCACTGTATGCCCCATAACATGGTCACACTGAACTATAGTTCCCCAAGTAAGCTATGATCTTTCATGGTTACTTGTTTTGCATATTCTTTTCTGTCGGGGAGCTTTAACGCAACCCCCATCCTCCATGGGTGAAGAATAAGTCTACCAAGACATGATCTGCTTGGGGAGGAGAGGTGGCTGAACTCTCAAAGGAGAAGGGCCAGGAGCCTTTTCCTCCATGGGCTTTTATTAGGTTCATTCACACAGGAATATGGATAAAGCTCATCAATCATTGTTAGCCAGTAAGGGTTAAACAATACATGATTTACAGAGAACTTTGAGGACTTATTCTGAGTTATAGCCAATTAGTTAGAGGGCCATAAAACTTTAGGCGCCAGACTTATCTTAGGTCTGGACCCTTATCTTTTTTTTAAGCTGAGGGTACAAATTAAGTAGGTTTCACAGGAATGTATGTATTTTTTTCTTAGGCCAGATTCCCCAGGGAATCCGCCCCTCCCAGCACAGGACTGCACTGCCCTCTGTTATTGCTTCAGGCTTAAGTCAGGCAAGGGAGGTAAAGCAGCCAAGAGATTAGGAGACGTCTTGCAGACAGAATGAGGACTCAGGCTATTTCAAAGCCGAGGGGTGAGGGTCCATCACCCCCTTTTTCCACAGCCCCCCGAGACCTTCCCTGCGGGCCTCTTCCGTGACCATGCCTATCTTAGGTTGATCCTCCCTTGAGGATTCTTACCCATCATTGGCTAACTGGTCAAGCTCAGGGCCAAGCAGGGTGAAGTGGGTAGAGGTAGCACACCTGCCAGGGAGATAAGCTTTGTCTCCTTAGTGGCTTATGGTCCCAACTCTGACTCAGCCTTAACCAAGGGGGGTTACAGCCTCTGAAACCAGGCAGGGCGGTTCCCAACACTCTTCCTTTTGCTTAGAAAAGTCTTACCTTTATCTTGAAAAAGAAATCAGAATATGCTAGTTTGCGAGGGCTATTATAACAAAGTATCACAGACTGGATGGAAAAAAACAACACAAATATGCGTATACTTCCTCACAGTTGTGGAGGCTGGAAAACTAGGATCAAAGTGTTGGCAGTGTCAATGGCTTCTGGAGAGCTTCTTCTTCCCCTGTCTTCACAACTGTCTTCCCTCTGTACCCTTCGGTGTTCAAATTTCCTCTTCGTACAAGGACAATTGGTCATAATGGATTAGAGCTCATCCTAATGACCTCTTTAAAGACTCTATCTCCAAATATAGTTACATTCTCAAGTACTGGAGGTGAGGACTTCAACTTTTGTGTGTTGGAGGGACACAATTCAGGGCATAGCACAATTTGTACTGAGTACAATATGTAGCTTGATAGTAATTTCCTCCAGGAAGCCTTCATCTTGAATCTTTCCGTCCCAGGCTGGGTTAGGTTTCCTTCCCAGACCTCCCACAGCAAGGCATACATTCCACTCACACTTTAGAGTCTGTTTTCTTCCCTCTACTATAAGGTGGGTCTTTATTTTCTTTTATCCAGACACCTACCCCTGTGCCTGGTACATGCCAAGTCTGTAAGACTCTCTGTACTTTAATGCTTTATTGAAGTACAAGCCCTTTGGCTTGGCTGTATTGTGACACTAATTCATTTCTTGAGATAGGAAATATAGAATTAGAAAGTTTGGTCATGTTAAGTTAAAGAGCTATCTAAATAGAAATACCTAGCAGGGAATTGGAAATATGGGCATGGGCTCAATGGAGAAAATCATGATAAAATTATGATTTGGTGAATTGATGTGATAATTTAGAGAAAACATGTAAATAATAAAAGTGGCATGGAAAAACTATTAAGGAATGACAAAGTATTTAAAGAGTGGAAGAAAGAAGAACGAAATGGAAAGGTCCGAGACGTAGAGGAGGCTTCTAGGTAATGGTTTCATGTTCCATTTACTCTTTTCTCTTTTTTTAATTAATTAATTTATTTTTATTCAGTTACAATTGTCTGCATTTTCTCCCCATCCCTCCACCCCACCCCAGCCAGTCCCACCTCCCTCCCCCACCTCTACCCTCCCCCTTGATTTTATCCTTGTGTCCTTTATAGTAGCTCCTATAGACCCCTCTCCCTACTATTCCCTCCCCACTCCCCTCTGGCTATTGTTACATTGTTCTTAATTTCAGTGTCTCTGGTTATATTTTGTTTGCTTTTTTCTTTTGTTGATTATGCTCCAGTTAAAGGTGAGATCATATACTCTTTTCTATATTAGAAAGACTAGTATTTTGTGGTGAGCTGTATTTCCTTTACGTTACCACCAGAGGTCTCCAACAATTTTTGCAATATCTGTCAGATCTCTCAGCAAGTGTCTTTTAGCTGTTATTAGAAGGATTTTTCCAGCAGTGACATCCACTGATCAAGACCAGGTGCCACATACAAGTGATGTTTCATTGAATGACTGACACTCATGACTGAGCTGAAGTTCAGAAAGGTCCTTCAAGTGACTTACAGTCTGGTTTACTGACTTCCATATAGTTTCCTGTATTGGGAACTTTGTCACATAATACATGAATGAGGCATACTCTGCCTGTTTCAATAATTGAAACTGGTTATCTGTTTGGGACATCCTGAAGTGCGATATAAACAGAATGAAAAGAACTGAATGTTCTTTTTAAAATTCCATTATGATATTGTGACTCTAGAAACCCTTCTAAATAAAACCAAAAAAGAAAAGGAAAATAAGTCTGTTCCCTAGAATGAGAAAAGATTAGACTATATAAAACTGACAAATGTTTATTTCATAAATATTTTTGTCTAATTATTTCTGCAGACAACAGTATTTCTTTATTTAATATATTTTATTGATTATGCTATTACATTTGTCCCATTTCCCCCCTTCACTCCACTCCATCCTGAACACCCCCTCCCTCCCACATTCCCCCCTTATAGTTCATGTCCATGGGTCATACATATAAGTTCTTTGTCTTCTACATTTCCTATATTATTCTTACCCTCCCCCTGTCTATTTCACATACTCCATGCCTTATGTATCAAAACTTAGCACTTTATTATGTTAATCAGCTTAACAATAACCCACAACCTTCGGACCAACTAACACTTTATTATGTAACAGCAACATAGAGGTAAGCCAGAAAGTTGTCATTGCTGGAAAGCATTATCACAGTCAGTTAAAGAATATTGCTTATATGGAAAATTTCCTGCATGGTATAGAAAATTTTAGAAGTTTTACAAACATTAGTTTCCTCTTCCTTCCCACCTGCTACTTTGTCTCAGAAGACAAATGTCAACAGACAACCAGGAATGACAATTCTACTATTAGACAATATGGATTTTAAGATAAAAATTCTTATTAGGGATAACAAGAAACTTTTATCATTATAAAAGGAACAGTTCTTTAAGGAGATAAAATAATTATAATATATATCTACCAAAAACAGAACTCCAAAATACAGGAAGCAAAAACTGACAAAATTGAAGAGAGACATAGATGATTCAACAATAATTGTTGAACACTTCAATGCCCCATCTTAAATAATAGATATAACAAGAAGATCAACAAGGAAATAGAAACTTGATCAACATTATAAACATAGTAACTCACATAGAACAACTATAGAACACTCCTCCAACATTAGAATATATATTTTTCTTAAGTGCCCATGGAACCTTCTTCAGGGAAGATCATATGTTAGGTCATAAAACTTGTGTCACTAAATTTAAAAGAGTTGAAACTATACAGTGTGTTCTCCAGCTTAAATGGAATAAAATTAGAAAATGACAACAGAAGGAAATTTGGGAAATTCACAAATGTATAGAAGTTAAACAACAAACTCCTAAATAATCAGTGGATCTACCAGGACAGCTGGATTGGGAAGTGTTAGTTCTGTAGATGATTTTTAGTGATGAACCTCAAGGCTAGAGCCAGTGTTAGGCAGGTCCTAAGAAATGCTAATATGTTGAACTCTCGAATATTTCTTGAACTTGTCTTTGTCTATAAACAGAAAAACACATATTTATGTTTTCCCACATAAGCTCTCAACCTCATTACAATAAAACCTCATGAATCTGTTGTCTGTTACTCTCTACTGCCCAATCCAACTGCCCATCTGGTTTGATCCCCAAGGTCTCATAACCTAGGATGTGCCTGCACACATTCTGTGCCTTGGCTATGCTATTTTCCTCAATTTGAATGTCTGCTCTCTTCTCTCTCTACCTATTAGATTCAATATCATATCATGTATGTGCTACATTTTGTAAACTATAAAACAAGACATGAATTTAAACTACACTTACTGAGATTTACACCCTTCAGGGACCAGTCTAAGTCCACCTCCTTCCAAGAAAGCTTACTAAATCTTTTTAGCCCTCATGGATTTCTTTTTTCTTTTCTGTATTTTCTCACACCCTTCCTCCCTCCCTTCCTTCTTTCTTCCTTCCTTCCTTCCTCTCTTCCTTCCTTCTAAAATTGTATTTTCCTTGCTCTGTCTTCCTTCTAATTCCCCACTTCCAGAACCTGGTAACCACTATTCTGCATTCTGTATTCATTATTTCCTGGTTTATTTCACAGTATTTGTCATCTATGTATATATATTGAAATAATAAACTGTCATATTTTGCTTTTCTCAACTTTACATAAAAGCATTCAATACTGTATTTATTCTGTACTTTGTTTCTTCTTGTCATCATGGGTCTGTTAGTTAACTTGAGTAGGTATTATACATATGATTTAAAAATCAAAATGCTACAATACAATACAATGAAAAGCTTTACTTCCTCTTCTGTTGTGGACCTATGCCACCCTAAACCTTCTTCCCATAGGTAATCACTCTTATTAATTTATTTTGAATCTTTCCAGTACATTCTTACTTTCCCCTTTTAAAATTAAAAAGTACTTATCACATATAGATCTTTCCATATCTATGTGTATGCAGATAACTTTCTCATTCTTTATATTTGCATAACATTCCATAAAGTGCATCTACCATGGTTTTTAATGGACACTTGGAAATTCTCTAATATTTTCCTAATACAATGTTACTGATAGTAACATGTCATTTTTTAGTGTGCATGTATTTATGTAAGAATAATTCCTGTGAGTGTGTCTGCTAGATCAAAAGAGAAATACATTTGTAGTTTTGATATGCATTACCAAATTGTACTTGATAAAGGATGTACATTTTTATACTTAATGATGTATTAGTGCCTATTTTGTCTCTGCTTCATTAAACTTAGAATTTGATCATCTAATAGGTAAATAATAAATCTCATTGTAGTTTAATTTGCAAAAAATTAAGGTGGAAAAGCAGGAAGGTTTGTCAAGGAACATGTATAAAGGACACATGGACAAAACCAAAGGAGAGTAGGATCGAGGGTAGGAGGTGGGGGTGGTTGGGATGAGGGAGTGTGGTGGGAGGAAAAGGGAGACAACAGTACTCAAACAACAATAAAAAATAAATAAATAAATAAATAAATAAATAAATAAAATTTTAAAAATTATGAACAGAGCTATTGTAAACATGGTTATACATATTTTATTTTTAAAGTCTGTAGCCCTAACTGCCTATCACTTATAACTTGCATCAACTAAATTAATGAGTTATTATTTAACAATTTCCTATTACTTACTCTTTTCACACTAGAACTTTAGAGAGAGAAGATAATCTGACATCTTTAGGCTATGATGCAGACCTTGGCCTATGGGGTCCATGTGTTGTGGCTGCAATAAACAAATTCACATGGACTACAGAAGTCCTGTGGGGAGAAAGGGATGGCATGGCCATTCTCTGAGAGAGAGAGAGGGCCAGAGGGCCTCGACCCCTGCCTGGACAGGCTTTTATTGCTTTTCTGGGTACATTACATTGAGGATAGTCCTCATTTACTATGCACAGGTTCACTCTAGGTGATTACCTTTTACAGTTAACAAAGGAAAGAATGTTGCTGATTACTTCAAAGAGAAGGATGTTACAGATCAAGGGGAAACGTGGTTGAACTGGTTACACTCCATACTTGGGAGGTTTAGCTCAGACTTTAGGGAGTTAGTTGAGAGATATGCAGTAAACTTTTGCTGCCTCAATCCAGGGTGAGGGAGTTTTAGCATTAGCAAGTCTCGTAGCAGCCTATGTACAATGCAGGCCTGATTCCCCACAGGAGAACCTATCCGTGGGCATAGGTCCTGTGTGCCGGACCTTGCTTTCCACTAGCCTTTCCGAGTCAGGGCTGAGTTACATTCCCCACACTAGATGGAACGGTTCTCTATAAAGCTTTACACCATATTGACTAGGAGAGGAATGAGCTCTCAGTAGGAAATAAATTGAATTGATTTCAATTAAATTGAATGTAATTAGTAACCTGCTGTAAGCAGTGAAATGTGACATGAAATAGTTTATTTCCTATTAATTCATCAAAAGCAGAAACAGCAGGATAAAATTAACTTTATGTATTTTAAATATGTATAGGTCTTTATTTTTTAAGGTTACAGAAAAATTAAATCTTAACCAGAAGCGTACAACTCAATTAATTCATTCCCCTTTGATACTCTTGGAATTTCTCATGTGCATTTGAATATTGATACAGCTTCTATGATCTATGAAAAACACATAAAATATGATGGAAATTTCATTGCACAATTTACTCTTCATCCATCCAAAAAGAGTTAGTGGGTCCTATTTGTTGGTGTATCCTTCACGTCATAGTTTTGACTAATCCATTTTTTTAACTGATAGATGTCTAGAGTTGTTAATACACCCCCTGATGGTAGAAGCCTTTTGGAATGCATTCCAGACCAAGTGTTTATCCAGGGCTTAAAAGCCTGTGTTTCTAATGAACAATATCTACATGTCTTTCAGAACTGTAATTGATTTTCTTCCTTATCCACCTATTAAAATAGTCACCAATAGGTTGGTGCCATCCCTTTTTAGGGCTGATTCAACTTATGAAAAGTAAATTAGTAGCTTTTGTTCACACTGAGGCTTACCAGAAACTCATATTTATATTACAGTTAAGAACCAGTCTTGAAAGTGCACATTTCTATTAGCCATAATATATTGAGCTCTTAGGAAATGGCATACCCAAGGAAAAGCAGTTTAAAAAATGAGATATTATGTAAATTTTTAAAGTAAAAAAATTATTAAATGACAGTATGTTAGGTAGAGGAATCTTTTACTATGAAGTAAAATTATTGTTTTACTATAAAGTAGTAATACCTCATTAAGGAAAATTGTTATATTATAGTTAATGTAGAATTAAAATATCTGTGAGCTTTGAGGCATGTAGAACTGCACTTAGCACTGCATTTCACATACAAGCCAACTTCTCTTTTTTTGCACTAAAACACTGTACTGGGCACCTACTAGAAAAGTCATACTTACATTCTTTGGAAAATAAATTGCTACCAATGGTTAAAAGAATGTAAGACGATTATATTTGTTTAACTTTTGCATGGTACTTGTCTTAGTCTGTTCAGCTGCTATAACAAAAATAAAACATACCAGGTGACTTAAACAACAAACATTTATTTCTCTAGATTGGGAAGTTTAAGAACAAGTCACAGGCAGATTAATTGTCTGGTGAGAGCCTGCTTCCTGGTTCATACTCTGCAGTCTTCTTCTTGTAGCCTTGCATGGTAAAAGGAGCATAGGAGGTCTCTAAGATCTCTTTTATAAGTACATTAATCTTATTCTTGAAGGCACTGCCCTCATGACCTAATCACAACCCCAAGGCCCCAGTTCCTAATAACATCACTGTAAGGATTAGCATTCAACATACAAATTTTGAGGGGGACACAAACATTCAGTCTGTGGCAGTGCTCATGGTTCATTATTCACAGAACATTTCCACAGCTGTTTTTATTACTGAATAAAACTAAAAATACCCTCATTGCTTATTGTTAAAAGGTATTATTCTACTCAGGAGACATGTTCCCATAGATGGTAACTCCATAAATACCACTCAGTACTCCCTGCATTTGCCCACAAGGAAATATTTATTTGCAAAATGCTATAAAATTCTCCATTCCAAGACACACAGAGATTCCATACCAGTTACCTCAATAAACTTTAATGCTATAATGTCTCATACTTTTATTTTACAGTCCTTTTACATCACATTTGTCTTGTTTGCCTAGGAAAGTAGTGAGCATGTACTTAGCATCATTATTAATAGTTAACATGGACTGGTGAGAGAAGCAGATGATATTTTTCCTATCTGCTTTTTACATCATTTCTAAATTCATCCAGTAACTTGAAAGGTGTTCTTCACTGCTCTAGGTTTCCTTTAAAAATGAATCTTACTATATTTCTTTTGCAATAGTGTGGCGTTTTCTCAATCAAGATAATTTTTTGAAGTTTTATTTCTTGAGTAGAAAAGTCAGTATTTTGTGCCAGTATTTGCCTTAAGATTATAAGGAACAGAAAGTGGATAATAACACCTTGTGACTCCTCATTTTAATGCAAAGAGAAAACCTGTTGTTCAAAGATCATTCCCAGGAGTTTTCAAACTTGAACTTTTAAATAAGAGCCACCTTTTATTTGGCTATGAGAGATGTGACCTGGAAGTATCTGTAATGGTGTCCTCATGACATGGAGAAGCTGGTCTGAGCAAATGAATCTGAAATGCTATAAGGAAGGGAAAAGGAGAGAGAGAGAAAAGATCCTAATGCAGCTCATGCATCCCAATTGGCTTAAACAAGTTCAAATTTTGTTTTGTCCCATAAAATTAGATAATTGCAATACATTAATAATAGTGGGGTACTGCAAAGGAAGGATGTGATTCTGTTGGGGGAAGAGGCAACAGTGGGATAACAATGCTTTGTAAATGATACTAAGAGAGTTGATTAAATTTCTTTCCAGTGTTCTGGAAAGGACACAAGCCATGGGACCAAAGCTGTTCTTAAGAGGATTTCATAAAAAATATCATAGTTGGAAGGTACTGGTGACTCCTTGCAATCTTCAGTAAGTACAAGGTAGAGACAAGCCAGCTCATCAGAAACAAGAAACCGATCATTGAGATCAATCAACAGTTTTGTCAAAAGAAGCCTTTTCCACCTGTCACCAGAAATCCAATTAGTGGAAGGTAAAAAAATCATGTGTCCTACTAAATTACAAAGACTGAAAACTTTGTCCTATCCCAAATATAGTGTGTTGGCTTGGAGTGCTCTTAGAAGGAGTCAGAGAAACAGGGAATGCTTACTCTCTCATGACTCACTAAGTTATTTCCTGTGTAGTCTCTGACTTATTCCATCTCCCAAACCTCATTTCAAAATACAGTAACCTGGGATCAGCTGAGCAGCAAAGTGAAGCTTTATCTCTGGCTGTTATAATGACCTACAGCAGGCAATTAAATTGAGGATAGAAGGGGCAGCAGACAGATACCTCAAATAGTTACCAATAGACAAAATCTATGGTTATAGGCTAGAGATACAAAGATGTTACTGACAACCATGGCACGTTTTCCAAAGATGCCATGAAAATATTTCCCATACCACATTCTTACTATGTGATATTGATATTCTTCCTATTGCATAGTGGGTGTATCTCCTTGATCCTGATATCTTTGTGACTGTCTTGACCAACAGAACTTAGTGAAAGTAGTGAAATGAAACTCATGAGGCTAGTTTAGAAATATGCCATGCACTTCCACCTTGCTCTCTTGGGATATTTGCTCTTAGAACCCCATTTGCTGTGAAACAACATAGGCAAAGTTCCAGCCAAGATGGAGGTGTAGGTAGAAACACTTTACTTCCTCGTACAACCAAAAGGAGGATAACAACCAATCTAAAATCAATAAACAACCAAAAGGGCCAGAAAACCAAACTGCATGGAACTCTGAAAACCAAGGAATTAGGAAAAAATCAACCAGAACAACCAGACCAGTAAGGCTGCAGATCAAGCAGGCTGACTCAGAAAACCTTGGGGAGGTGGCAGACCATGGGGGTGGGGCTGGCTGCAGAGCTCAGCAGGCTGCACGGAAGGAGCTGACTTAAGGGGAAAACTGAGACTCAGAGCTGACTGTGGGCTATGGCTGGGATTGCCATGGTGGGAGAAACTCCCAGTCTCACACAAGAGTTTGTTGAAAAGTGTGCTAGAGAAGAGTTCATTGAAAAGTGTGCTAGATTAAACAGCCGTACTGTTCCATCTCTGGCCCCTCCCCCACAGGCAGTGCAGCAGCACAGCAAGGAGGGTTGCCCTGCTAGGGTGAGTTCCTAAGTCCCCACCCCCTTACAACTTATCAGCTGTGCCAAGACAAAGAAATATGGCCCCAATGAAAGAACAGAGCAAAGCCTCAGGAAGCAAACTAAGCAAGGAGGAGATAGTCAACCTATCTGATGGATAATTTAAAGTTCTGGTAATCAAAATGCTCACAGATATGACTGAGCTTGGTCAAAAAATGAAAAAGCAAATGAAGGGTACCCAAAATGAAATAAAGCAAAATATTCAGGGAACCAACAGTGACAGGAAGGAAAACAGGACTCAAAGCAATGATTTGGAACAAAAAGCAAAAATAAACATCCATCCAGAACAAAATGAAGAAATAAGAATTCAAAAAAGTGAAGAGTCTTACAAACCTCTGAGACAACCTGAAATGTTCCCATATCTGAATTATAGGGGTGCCAGAAGGAGAAGAATAACAACAAGAAATTGAAAACTTATTTGAACAAATAATGAAGGAAAACTTCCCCAATCTGTCAAAGGAAAATAGACTCCAGGAAGTCCAGGAAGCCAAGAGAGTCCCAAAGAAGTTGAAAACAAAGAGAAACACACCAAGGCGCATCATCATTAAGTTACCCAAGATTAAAGATAAAGAGAAAACCCTAAAGGAAGCAAGAGAAAAGGAGACAGTTACCTACAAAGGAGTTCCCATAAGGCTATCAGCTGATTTCTCAAAAGAGACCTTGCAGGCAAGAAGGGGCTGGAAAGAAGTATTTGAAGTCATGAAAGGCAAGGACCTACATCCAAGATTGCTCTATCCAGCAAAACTTTCATTTAGAATAGAAGGGCAGATCAAGTGCTTCCCAGCTAAGGTAAAGTTAAAGGAGTTCATCATCACCAAGACATTATTATATGAAATGTTAAAGGGATTTATCTAAGAAAAAGAAGATCAAAAATATGAACAGTAAAATGACAACCAACTCACAACAACAACAAATGAAACTAAAAGGAAAGAAAAGCAATGAAAACAAAAACTAAGCAAACAACTAGAACAGGAACAGGATGAGAGAAATGGACATCACATGAAGGGATTTCAGTGGGGAAGGGGAAGGGAGGAATAGGAGGGGGAAAGCACAGGAAAGAAGCAGCATAATTAGTAGGCATACAATACCTGGGGAGAGATAAAAATTGGTGTAGGAAACAGAGGATTCAAAGAACTTATATGCACAACCCATGGACATCAACTAAGTGAGAAGGAATGCTGGAGGGTTGGGGGGCAGAGTGGAGGGGGATAAGGGGAAAATTGGGAAAACTGTAATAGCATAATCAATAAAAAAATACTTAAAAACAGAGAGAACACAGGCAGAGGCCATTTATTGATGTTCCTGCTGAGAGTCCACATGAAAGCACCTTCTGATGATTCTTTCCCCAGCCATGTTTCACGTCTTCCAGTTAAATTTCCAGACACATGGAACAGAAACAAGCTTTTCCTATATCCAGGATCTCCAAGATCGCTCTCAGTTTCAATAATTCAGTAGGATTCATAGAACTCAGAAAACCTATTGTACTCATGGTTATGTTTTAGTAAAGGAAAACAATAATTAAATTAACTAATTACAATAGTTAAAATCAGCAAAGGAAAAAGGAAAACAGGGCAGAATCTGGGAGAGATCAGGCATGAGTTTCTAGTTGTCTTCTTTCATTGTAGTTTAAGAACAGCACTGAATTCTCCCAGTAATGATGTGTGGCAAAACTCATGAAGTATTGTCAACCAGGGAAGTTCATCTCAGCATTGGTGTCTAGTGTTATTATTGGCAGTCATTCACGTAAGTACTGAGTGCCTGTTTGGCTGACCTTTGCTGGTGGATATATAGCTCCTCAAGAGATGAAACTGATACAGTGTGACTCATGGTCCTTACCACAAGTAGCATTTTTGGTGTGTTCCCTGAGTTTCCGGCTACACAAAGACATTCTTATCAGGCAGAATATTCCAAGGATTTAGAGGTTATCTCTTGGGATCCAGTCAGAGCTAATCTTTATTTAGAATGTGCAGGGTTTGAACAATCTAGGTCTGCTGAATTAACTCTCCACTGAATGCAAGGCTAGTTCAGAAAGATGTCATGCTCTTCCACCTTGCTCGCTGGTATATTCATTCTTGGAATCCAGCGATTTTGCCGTGAGAACGTTGCGGCATTCTACAAACTAGCCAATGTAGAAAGAACACATGGAGAGATCATACCGAGATGGTGTTTTGATAGTCCTAGTCAACAGCCAGCATCAACCAGGCATGTAGAGATACCTGTGTATGATTTTCGCTCCCAACCATTATGTCATCCCCAGCCTTCAAGACTTCTATCTAAAGCCCTAGACATTTCCACTATTTTCTGTCCAAATTGCTGGCCAACACAATTTTGAAGTCTACTAAATGGCTGTTTTAGGCAAATAACTTTGGGGTGTTTTGTTACAAAACAATAAATACCACATCAGCTTTTGGATTCTGAAAGGAGAGTGCTGCCAAAAAAACAAAAAAAAATCTAAAACATGACAATGGCTTTGGGCAAAGGTGAGAAGAAACTCAAAGGGTCTTGAGGATAATATTTGAAAGCCTCAAGGGCCCCTAGGAGACAGATTAAACACAGGGACTAAGAGAAGGCTGTCATTGAAGGCTTAAAAGAAAGTAGGGAAATGTTACAAGAAGCTGAAGAAAGCAATTATACTGTGGCAGAAAGTTTGCCAAGATTATTATCTTATAGTAATGTACAAAATAGAAAATACCTAGAATTTAATGGTTGCAGAATATTAAACATGCCACATTTTTACTGTCTGAATTTATGATTTATGGTAAGTGTGAGAGGAGAGATGAACTAAAGAATGCACTGTTGAATAAAAATGAATCGGTACTTTCTGGGTTCAAAGTAAAGCTGTTTCTTGTACCCTGCATTTTCATATGACAAATTTTAAAAATTAATAATGAAGAAATGATTTGGGGGTAAATATAAAATCCAGAATAGTGTTTAGGATCTTTTGTTAAGACTCCAGAAATAAGTAACATAGTGACTCGCATAAAACCTTTCAGACAGACAGAAGGCTCCTTAAGAATCTTAGGAATAAGTCTGCATTTAAAAGAGTTTCTAAGAATATCAAAGAATACTGAATGTGCTATCACATGGAAATCTGACACTGGGAGCACAAGATAGAGAAAAAATAGTTTCAAAGAGATTTGTTAGCATGGCTTTGGCCTAAAAGAGTGTATCATACATTGAGACATAAGAAACACACAAGGTTAATTAAATAATTAACCTTGGACAGAAAGGAACAGAGTCATTACAAAGTGGAAAGTGGCCTTTGGACTCCCAACTTTTGCCTGGGGTGGGGGGCAGGTTGAGAAAATTACTCAGATGCAAACATAGAGTACTTTTGATGGAAAAGATAAAATGTCTCAGAAGGCAGAACCAAGATTTCAGAGAGTGGAGACAAGATCAACAAAGAACCATGTCCAATGAGTAGGAATGTATCCTAATCAAGAAAATGACAAGTTCCTAGCTGGATGTCAGAATGGCTATGAAACAGGGGTTGTTATGTGCTTCCTGTTTTACCAATTTTCGAAAGGGATTGTCTATAGCAGATAGGCTAAGACTCTCCCACTAAATGTTGAGTGTCTGTGAGGGACAGGTATCATGCTTCTTTATCTCAGTCTTTCAGATCAAGAGAATGGTACTCAAAGACTGTAACCAATTATTTAATAACTACATGTAAGGAGCATTATCCACATTTTTACTTGATTTAGATGACAGATACTAGACTTTGAACTGAGGAGATTTGAAGATCTTAAAAGGTGAAATAATTATATTTGGCATGCAGAAGGGATGTACATTTTTGCTACAATAAGGTGTATGATAGAATGTTATATTTTCCAAAGGATATTGAAACAATATCTCCCATCCTATATATGTACTCTTCTTAAATTGTGATTTTTTAATGGAAGCAGGTACCATGCTCATGGATTGGAAGAATTAACATCATCAAAATGGCCATACTATCCAAAGCGATTTATAGATTCAATGCAATCCTTATTGAAGTACCCATGACATATTTCACGGATATACAACAAACATTTCAGAAATTCATATGGAACCATAAACGACCCCGAATAGCTGCAGCAATTTTGAGAAAGAAGAACAAAGCAGGAGGGATCACAATACCTGATATCAAACTGTATTATAAGGCCACTGTAATCAAAACAGCCTGGTACCAGCATAAAAATAGGCACATAGACCAATGGAACAGAACAGAGAGCCCAGAAATAAACTCAAGTCTTTATGTTCAATTAATATTTGACGAAGGAGGCAGGAGCATAAAATGGAGCAAAAAATAGCCTCTTCAACAAATGGTGTTGGGAGATCTAGACAGCTATGTGCAAAAAAATGAAACTCGATCACCAACTTACGCCATACACGAAAATAAACTCGAGATGGATAAAAGACTTAAATATAAGTCGTGACACCATAAAAGTCCTAGAGGAAAACATTGGCAGGAAAATCTCAGACATTCCACACAGCAACATGCTCACAGACAGGTCCCCTAAAGCAAGGGACATAAAGGAAAGAATAAACAAATGGGACCTCATCAAAATAAAAAGCTTCTGCAATGCTAAAGAAAACAGCATTAAAATACAAAGAGAACCAACAGTATGGGAAAACATATTTGCTAATGATACCTCAGACAAGGGCCTGATCTCCAAAATATATAAAGAACTCACACGACTCCACTCCAGGAATACAAACAACCCAATTAAAAAATGGGCAAAAGACTTGAACAAACACTTCTCCAAGGAAGACATCCAGAGGGCTCAAAGACATATGAAAAGCTGCTCAGCATCACTAGCCATCAGGGAGATGCAAATTAAAACCACAATGAGGTACCATCTCACACCAGTCAGAGTGGCCAACAGAAACAAATCCACAAACAAATGTTGGAGAGGATGCGGAGAAAAGGGAACCCTAGTGCACTGTTGGTGGGAATGCAGACTGGCGAGGCCACTGTGGAAAACAGTATGGAATTTCATCAGAAAACTAAAAATGGAACTGCCCTTTGACCCAGCAATTCTGCCACTGGGATTATACCCTAAGAACCTTGAAACACCAATCCAAAAGAACCTATGCACCCCAATGTTCATAGCAGCACAATTTACAATAGACAAGTACTGCAAGCAACCTAAGTTCCCATCAGCAAATGAGTGGATCCAAAAACTATGGTACCTTTACACAATGGAATTCTATGCAGCAGAGAGAAAGAAGGAGCTTATACCCTTTGCAACAGCATAGATGGAACTAGAGAGCATTATGCTAAGTGAAATAAGCCAGACGGTGAGGGACAAATACCATATGATCTCACCTTTAACTGGAATATAATCAACAGAAGAAAAAAGCAAACAAAATATAACCAGAGACATTGAAGTTGAGAACAATCTAACAATAGTCAGGGGGGAGTGGGGAGGGGACAGTGAGGAAAGGGGATTACTATGAAGGACACATGGACAAAATCAAGGGGGAGGGTGGAGGTGAGGGAGGGAAGTGGTTTCAGCTGGGGTGGGGTGGAGGGATGGGGAGAAAAGGCATACCACTGTAATTGAATAACAAAAAATTTTTAAAAATTGTGATTTTTGACATTCCTCTCATCAAGGTGTGGTCTATGTCTCCTACCCTTACACTTGCACAGATATTTCTTATTATCTGAAACAGTAGAGCATGGTGGGAGTGACACTATGTGACTATCATAGTCAGATCATTAAAATGCCATGAATTCCACTTCACTGTCTTAGAACACTTGCTTTGGCAACCCAGTCACCCTGCTGTAAAGAATTCCAAGCAGCTCAGAGAGGCCATGCTTGAGAACAACTGAGACCTTTCACCTGCAAACATCTTTGAGGTCTCATCCCACAGTCAGCATCAACATGACAGTCACGTGAAGCCATATTGCACCATTCCAGTTCAGGTATCTCAGCTGATGTTGTATGCAGGAAGGACAAAGGACCCATGCCTTTCCTGCTCAAACTGCAGTTTAAAGCCAGTACATTTTGAGGTGGTTTGTTACATGACAATAGATAATAGATTTCTGGAATCATTTAAAGCAATGGTTCTCAACTGGGGACAATTTTGCTCTCCAAAGACAATATTCAGATATTTTTGGTTGTGACAACTGTGGTCGGGTGTTCCTGGCATCTAGTAAGTCAAGGCTAGGAATGCTGTTAAACATCCTGCAATGGGGAGGACGGCCCCCTTCAGCAAAGGATGATCTGGCTCAATATTTCATTGGTATCATGGTTGAGAAATACTGATTTAAAACTCCTTTGAAATAAAAATGGCAGGCACATAGTTACAATAGGTCTCAAGCCTAGCAAAAGTGGCCTACAGTTTATTTTCTTATGTTATCTCAAATTCTCCAATCCTCCAAAAGGTGTTTTTATGATAGCACAACTCTCCAGAAGAAAAATCTCAACCAGTGCCTTTCTTTGCATTAGGAAGAGCCTCTCAAAAGTAACAATCCAGTGCATTTAAAATGGAAGATGAAGGAACTAACATTACCAATAAAGTAGGTTCTGATATTCCAGATTCTGCAAGATAAAGCATTTGCTGTGGAAAAATGGCCAATCGCTTCTGTTTTCCAAAGTAGGACTTTTGTTCTGCTATATTGCTTTTGTTTCTTCACTGTAGTGGTTTGACTAGTGTTCCTCTCAAATTCATATCTACCTGAAACCTCAGAATATGATCTTATTTAGAAATAGAGGCTTTGTAGATATAATTAATTAAGATTAAGTCATATTGGAGTAGGGATGGCCTCTACATCCAATGACTGCTGTCTTCATTAGAGAAAGGAAAGAAAGATTCAGATACACACACACACACACACACACACACACACACAAAGTAGCCATGCAAAAATTCCTTAGGAAGGGCTCATGAGAACTGTTTTTCCTGAGTTCTCTCTTTATAAAACTTCGTCTGTGCCCTTTATTCTTGAAAGTCACTTGATATAAAATCTTTGGCTCACACTAGCTTTCTTGGATATCTTTAATATGTTACTCTTCTTTCTTCTGATCTAAAGGATTACTGTAGAAAAAGTCTGATGGTAATGTAATTTTCTTCTCCTTATAGGTCATATCCCTCCCTGAACCTAGAGGGATACCCAAAGGATTTTTGCCCCTATTCTTCAAAGTCCAATAATTTTACCAGAATATGTCTTGTGTTGGTTATTTTCAGTCAATGTTCTCAGGAATGAATATGATCTTTCAATGTGTACTCTAATATCATTTATTTTAATTTAGGAAAGTTTTCTTGAATCATAGTTTTTGGTATCATTTGTTACTTTGGTTTGGTTTTTGTCTTCAGGTATTGCTATTGTCCACACGTTTGATCTTTTTATCTTATTTTCAATATTTATTACTTTACCTATAATATTTTATATTTCTTTCTTTTTTTGATGTTTTGGAAAAAAATTTCTTCCTTTTTACCTTCTCTTGTTCTTAAGCATTATTGGTTTTTAACCTTGTAGTCTTTTTAGTTTAGTCTCTATTTATGTAACACTGTATTTCTTCACTTCTAATTCTTTCCTGAGGTCTAATTACCTCACTTCTGATTTTTCTTTTTAAATTCTGCTTTGTATGGTTCTTTTCTGGCATGTATTAACTTCTTAATGTCTCTTAGCTTGTTTTAAAATAATAGTTTACAGTTTTGTTCTGTTCTGTGGACATATCTTCGTGATGTTCTTTCGGTATCTGTAGGAAAATTATTCTGCTCTACTTTTTTCTTTTGATTATTTTGTATTGAATTTGACCTTGATAAATTTACTGTTGTCCATTTTTATGTGATATTAATTTCCTGAACTTTTACAGTAAGGCCAGGTACAGAAAATCATGTCCTAAATTGGAGAACTCCATCTTCCTTTGTTTTTATTAAGTGTTAAAAATGTAGTGTATTTTGGGGATTTCCTGACCCTCCCTCTCTGGCTGTTGAGCACTTGAAATATGGCTAGTGTGATTGAGAAGCTAAATTTTTAATTTTAATTAATGTTGGATAATTAATTTTAACTAAAATTTAAATAACATATGGTTACTAGCTATTGTATTAGAAAATCATCCTTTAGCCTTTCACTTTCCACCGCCTCTTCTTCTCCATCCTACTCAATTTAGATTTCCCTCCATGTGGCTTCTTATTGTGTGATCCTCTTATTGTGTGAGTCCAGGAGCATCAGTTTTAAGACAGCACAAGAATAAGATTGCTTTAGCCCCTTCAATCATTATTTCAGTTTCTTTTAGAAAATTGGCCTGCAGTGTTTAAAAATGAATAACTGGAGGAGAACATCTCAAGTTCTTTGTCCATTGATCATTGTTTCCCTTCTCCCCACAAAATCATTTATACATACATGTCTTGTGGCTTTTGGTGATTTGTCCTTACTGCTTGTGTTTTGGGGTTTATGGAGATACCTTGCCACCTAGTTTCATTGTAAAGATTGTCCATGGGTTTTTGGTTTTGCTAAGTGGTTGATCTGTTTTTCATTTTGTTTTTAATGTCAGTTTTGAAAGATTAAAAAGTATGCTGCCATTGCCCCATCTTCCTAAAATGCTTTGAATAATATATTCTTAAATAAGTTTTTTTCCATTAAGAAATATTTCATGCACATCATGGAATATTTTTTTAAAGGAAGAAAGGAATCCCCATGGACCCAACCGTCAAAGGCAATCCACTCCTGACATTTTAGTGTATGTTCTTCATGTTGTTTTTCTGTGTATGGTATTTTGCAGAGTGGTGAGTATAATGGATATACAATTCTGCATTTTATTTTCTTCCCATAACATTATATTTGTTTCCTATTACAAAAATTCTTAAGTATTATCGTTCAGAACAATAATACTTAAATCTATCATAAATCTAGCATATAGATCATCCATTATTTACTTGGCCAATACCTAATGTGTGTTCAATTAAAAATTTTTTTACAGGAAATAGTTTGCTCTGTGATATCTTGGCATTTCCCTACAAAACAACGTGTAATCCTATACAAGCTGCTATTGAGCAATAATAGCTAATTAGTAGCTCAGGAGTACATCTAACAGGCCTTAATAAATAATTAACATCTTTAAAGAGGACTCCTGGGACCACATTAATAATTGAGACAGATGTAGCTGTTTCTGTCTTGAAAATTTACCTCACCTGGTGCAGAAATCTTTCCCATTGGTATTTCCTTCCCCTAGTGCTTTCAGTATGTTTACTGTCAGTGTTTATATGCATGTATGTATTTGTGTGTATGCATGTGACAGTGTATTTATAATCAATCACCTGTATCTCCAGCCCAGATCTTTCTTTTGACCATCGAACTCAGAACAAATTGCCTTTGCTAAATCAATACATACAACACTAAAGCTGTTAATCTTTCTCGGTCTTCCTTTTTTTCTGTTTCTTACATTAAGGAGTGAGATACATCCACCATATCAGTTGCGAAGAATAGATTCTGGAGAGTTATTCTAGGCTTCTTATTGTCCCTCACTTCAAACCAATTAATCAATTCCAATATTTTTTCTCTCTTTAATATCACTGGTTTCTCCTTCTAACTCTCCATACCCATTGCTACTACCTTACTTTGGCCATTATCCTAAATGCTAAGTTTACCAGTGATTTCCTTTATGTTAAATCCAATGGACATTTACTCCTCCTCTATAATTTGACATCATTGACTAATTACTTCTTGAATTTCCTCTCTTGGTCACCTGAACTCAACTCCAATTTTTTTTCCTTACCCTCTGATTAGCCTTATCTCCTTTCTTGTGCTTTTCTTGCTCAGTTTTGCTCATTTGTAGTCACTGATACTCTCTTATTTTGCAATCTCCCATGCTAATCTTATTCTGACCATGTTTTTCAATTATTTAACTATGTAGAATGTTGACTACTAAATCACATTTCAAGTCCAGGTCTCATTTGTAAGGTTTGTATTCAGATACTTCATTTCAATAGCCCAACCTCAAACCCAATACATTTAAAACTGTACCCTTTATCTACACCATCCCCCAAAGAAAATAAAACTAAACAAAATCCTGCCCATCTTATATTGTCTCTTTTCCTGAACCATCCACATAGATGATCAAGTGAGAAACAAGTATGTTATCTTCTATTCATTTCTCTTTCATCAACAACATCCAGTCACCAAGTAGTGGCAATTCTAATTCCTTGATACCTAGCTTAACACTTTAATAGCTAAATAAGGATTCACATTCTAAGACTTCTAACTTAGCACTTATCTATATCAACTTCATTTTCTATATAATTGGTAATGAGTCCAGATAGAAATCACTGAATTTTAACTTCCATCCTTGCCAGTGATACGAACACAAAGTGATGCTGGGAAGGTGGGCAAGGAAAAGATGAAGGGCAGAATTTGATGGTTAAAAATAAATGTATCCAGATCTTTGAAATCCTACCAACTAAACCCAGGATTTAAGTTACGACATGTGTTTGGTGCCTTATTTAAACTGTCTTACTGGACATTTTCTGTCTGCTAATCTCCCTGAAAGAGACCAAATTGCCTTGTCATAAACCTTATGTTTATTGAATCTTACACTGAGTAAACTTTTTAGGGGCCCAGAGTGTTAAGATAGTTTGGGAAAATGGGATGGGAAAGTTTTACTTCAACTGAACGAAAAGAAAAATTCATGATTCATTTTGGTCACTCCACTTTTAGTTTATTAATAGGATAAGGAAAACATGCACACTATAAATCAATGTTCTGTTGAATTATGTTAACAAATAGCCAAGTAAACAAAAGATTGAAAGTGTTGGCTAAAATAAATTTTGGATGTTTTCATACCAAATTTCTGTAGGCAAAGAAGAGAGACATCTGGACCCAAACATCTACATTATTTGGGGCTTTTTTTCATTTTAAAAGTAGGGGCCAAATTAGGAAATCACCTGCTGTCCACACATTTTTTTTTTGTCATAACATCAAACTGAAAAAAAAAAACCCACCTGGATTTTTCTCTTTTACTTAGTCAAAATGCTGTGTTTACATTTCCAAACACGCTGGAGACATCTCTTAAAGACTTAGGAGCACTAATTCTGCCCCATGAGACTCAGATATTAAGGAGGTCTCTGCACCTGCAGTATCCTGTTTCCTGTAAGATGAGAAAGCCAGACTTAATCTCTGGGATCCCTTCCAGATCTGCCAATCTGATGGTATTCATTGCAATTGTTCCTGAATGAGGCCATGAAATGGATCCTGTGCTGGTGTTCCAGTGCTGTGGGTTAGACCTATGAAACTCCGTTTCATCAAGGTATGAGACACATGAGCAGCCTCACACCAGTTCCCAGAGCAGGGACAAAGAACAAGATTCTACTTCCAAAGGAAGGACACAACCTGTCTCTGAAATGATTCACACCATCCTCACTTTGGAACAATTGAATGCTCAGAAAACATACATAACAATCTTCACTGATGTTTAGAAGAGATGAGGTTCCTTTATTTTTTTTAAACCATGATCCCAAGGTTCCCACTTAGAACCCTAAGTCTTTCTCACTCCACCCTAGAATCAAACCCCAAGTCCTTATTTTTTAAAATTTATTTATTGAATTTGTCGGGGTGGCATTGGTTAATAAAATAATATAGGTGTCAGGTGTACACTTTTATAATAGGTTTCTTGCCGGCGCTTGGGACTATGGAGAAAAGCATTTAAGAAGAGACTCTCTCCACAATTCAATAGTGAAATTAGGGTTCAATGCCTATCACAGTGATCCCTAACAATCTCCGCAGTATGTTGTCTTTTTCCTTGCCCTGAAAATAAAGCAAGAAGTTAGTAGTGGGGTAAGTACTCCTCAGGATACGGGCCAAGGGAAACACAAGTATTGTACAAGCTGCCAGAATGGAAAGGGAATCTTCCTCATCTTCAGCTGGGGGAAGGCTGGGCCCCCAATACTTTACGAGTAGGGCGACAGACACCAAGGAATCCCCAAAGTGACCAGGTCCCGGCTCCAGGAGCGCTTTCCTAGGGCACCGCCCCGGACAAAGCCCCGCTCCTCACCTTGAGGCTGCCAGACACAGGCCGCCAAGGTGCGTGAGGCGCTCGGTGATTGGCGGCTGCCGGCTCTGCCCTGCTGCCATTGGCTGCCTTGGCCTCTTTGTTCCCTGTCCCGCGGTCGGACCGCTTCCGCGGACCGGGCGGCGGAAGTTTGAAGGCGCCAGATGAGTGGCGGCTGCAGTGGGGCCGGAGTCCCGGCAGATTTCTCTCCCCGACCCCCACTACCCGCGGCGTAGTCGGAGGCCAGGCGAACCTGGATGTGAGATCCTGGACGGGAGAAGGAACCTTTCTGACACACGAACATGGACCTGGAGGCCAAAGTGAAGAAGGTAGGGGAGGGCGGGTGGCGCCACTACACCTGCACGGGGCGCCGCCCCAGGCCGCCGACGGTGGGTGGGGCGCACGGGCCTCTGGGAGCCGGGCGACACCGAGACCCTTGCCGAGGGCACACTCGCCCGTGAGGGTAGAAGGGATGCCCTATTTCCCTGTTATCTCCTGAAATCCCGGAGCGACGGAGGGTGGGGAGCGCGAGCAAGGACGTGCGCGGGGCCTCACTCCTGTCTAACCACGTACAACGGTTGGAAGTGTTTCAAACTTTCCGTAAGATGTTTCAGCTGCGCCTTGCCTTCCAAAAAGAAAAGGACGAAGTTAGCGACGGTTCTTGCGAGACCATGACACTACTTCTTCCTGTCTCAGGAAGTGCAGCTTTATTAAGCATGTGTGGTTTAGGGGCGCTAGTGTGACTTTGACAGCTCAGACCTCCTCCCTTCCAGCTTGGCTGGCAGAGGCTCTCCAAAGTGAGTGCTGATTTAATGGACTTCCTTTTCACCCGCGGCTAATGATAACGTGAAAAGTGATGGTTTGGGGGGGTCATTTCTTTACTTCCAAAGCACTGCCTCCCTCTTAGAAGTTATCTCTCAAAGAAAACGTTCTCCCTTGTTGGCAGCTAGCCCCAAACAGTGATTGTCACCAGTGCTTTTAGCTCCCGGAGACGGTTCCCGTCTGGCTGCCCTGGGCATCAGGACCCGAGGCACTACCTGAGCTGCTCCCAGGTTACCTGAGCTTTGGTCTCCTGGGAGGAAGGGGTGGGGACCAGACTGTGACTCAAATGGAATGCTGATGTCAGATTCCACTGATGTCACATTCCGGTATAATGTGTGTGTAAAGGTTTCTTTCCAAGAAATTGCTCATATTTACTTTGCGGTAAATTTAAGCCAGCTGTCTCTTATCAAATAGGGAAGGAAATTTTGCAGAGAGAGAAGAGAACCTAATTTTCTTCCCTTGCCCTCTATGGTTGCTAATATTGCCACATTTTATCTTCTAAAGAGAAAATTCCTGACCTGAGCATTCAATTCTTGCCCAAAATTGGAATGCAAAATATTAGGTTAGAAAGTGGGAAAACAGATCATGCCTATGAGAAACAACATTCAAAATGGAATCCAAGGACAGGAAGAAGTAATGTAAATTGGTGCCCAGTCCTCTGTGCCACACTGGTTCAGTGATAATGTAAATTTAAAGAGTAGTGTGATTGCATTCTAGTCTTTTTCCACTTGGTTTCTTAATTCTGTTATTTGCAGTGAAAGGACACTATTTTTTTGTTAATTTTGCTTACCACTAAGAAAACATTTTGGTTGCTCTTTCTGTTGAACACTGTTTATTTTGTTTTTAAGTGGGTAACAGTTACTTAATTTAGTAGTTGTCTAAAATTTTGACGGTCTTGTCCATGCTTATAAATATTGATTCTAAAATTACTTTTAAAAGTCAACATCCTTTGGTAGGAGAGGGAGGGCTGAATAGTGAAGCAGAGAATATTTATGATGGTGGATACATGTGATTATGTATAGGGTCTGGCAGAAGTAAGGCTTGCTTAAGTGTGGTTGTAGGGTACATGAATATCTCGCATGAGATGGACAGCAATTTGAACAGTTCACCTGAAGTGTCGTATGGTGTGCTTGAGTGTGATATTGTTATGTTACAGAATTACATGCTTGTGACTTTGTAATAAAAGATTTTGTAATAAAAATGGGTGTTATGTGTGCTGGATGCTGTATTTGTCAAAACCCATAGACTAAACAACACTGAGAATGAACCCTAGTAAAAATTATGGACTTCAGGGGATAATGTTGTGTCACTGTAGCTTCATCAGTTGTTACAAATATACCACTCTGGTGTAGAATATTGATACTGGGGACAGCTATGTGTGTGTGGGATGGATATTGCCTTTTGCTCAATTTTGCTTGAACTTAACACTGCTCTGAAAAATAAAGTCTACTTAAAGGAAAAAAAAGTCAACACCCAAAAGTGATTTTGAAAGTATTTGAATATGGTGATGGAAGAAGATTTGACTTTTGGTGATGGGCACACAATGCACTATACAGATGATGTATCATACAATTGTATACTTGAAACCTATATAATTTTATTGACCAATGTAACCCAATAAATTTAACTTTTTAAAAAAGTATTTGAGACAAAGAAGGAATAATTCCAAGAGAAAAAATTCTAAGTTAAGAGTTAACTTCGTGCTTGGAAGGGAAAAATTCAGACATTATTTATAAACAATCTCCTTAGTTTTAAAATGTGGACTATGATAAATAATGCCCTAGATATATGGTGTAATTATTCTCCATCATCTCCCCTTTACTTTAAAAGGTAATCTTTTTGACTGAGAATCATATCCTTCTTTCTAATCCTCCTCCTTTTCTCCCCCCAAAAAGAAAGCCATAAATTTAAAACTTTTGCAGATAATCTCATGACAATAACAAATCCTTGTTTCACTACTTTGTTCTCAACCAGTAAGTTGGAAACTACTAAAAGGCCCCAAAATGTCCAGTTTGACTGCTAACCATACCCTCTCTGTGCCTTCGTAGGCAGGCCCCTTGAAAGAATTGATGTTCTGTGGATTTCACACAGTTTTCCAGGGCAAAGATTGGAGATCCAGGAATACATTTTTATAGTGTTAGCCCTAATCTAAAAACAAAGAAACAAATGAACAAAAACAACCATAAGGGGAAAAAAATTCATTCCCTTTAGAAATTGTTTTCTAACATACCAGAAGAAGGAAACATTACAAAATTATCTCGATCTACTGGCAGAGCCCTCTCACCCTATTGTGAATACCTAGATAATTTTCAGGTTTCCCTTTTAGGCTTGGGCAGACAAGAAAAATAATAGTTTGAATGTGACTTTTAAAAAGCCAGGTTGAAAGTTGGAACAAAGACATAACCAACCATTTAAAGAAAACTAAATTTGATTTCTGTTTTAAGATATGTGACATTTTTTTCCTCTAAAACCCTTATACTGCTGATTTCTTAAGGAATTTTCCTTACAGATTAAAGGTGTTATTTTTTTTTTTCATTGACATTTTGTATAAGAAGAACTAAAGAGGGTTGTCTTTATTCCACAACCCAAGTGGATGATCCTATTATAGGATTCTTAGTTTATAAAAGAAGTTGGTGTGCATATCATTTGCGCACTTTTGGATTGATTACCAGTTAAAACCTGCTATCACAAAGACAAGGGGTTTTTATAATTAGATTTTACTATATTTTGTTTTGTTTGAAGTAAGTGAGCTGTTGCTAGGATGTGAGAGCTAGTTTGGTTATACAGAGTTTTTGTTTTAATAATATTTTAAAATAGAATTTGACTTCTATGTCTTTGCCCTGTCTTCTGAATGATGCATCTCGACTTGTTCCTTAATGTCTTCAGTCTCTTCATTATAATTGACTTTGTGTAAGTAGAGCCTGTGTTTATTTGGAAAAAACAATGGCCTTTAAAAAGCAGAAAGAGTCTCATTTTGGGGTGAATGGTAAATCATGGACCACAGCCAGCTGTTTTCTTTTATTTCGTGTTACTTTCTCATGAGAGTAAGAGTACCTTTTTGAGTACCTTTTTTTTTTCTTTAAAAACATACCAGAGAGGGGGTGGAGGGATGGGGAGAAAAGGCAGACAACTGTAATTGAATAACAATAAAAATTAAAAATTAAAAAAAAAACATTCCATAGAGAAAGAGAACCATTCTAGAAGGAAAAAGAACTCCAGTAATTTCCATATGCTGCCTGGAATTGCTTGAGGGCATACTCATTTTTCCTTATAACTTCTGTCTTGATTCTTCCTAACATCTTACATTTTTTTCTAGTACCCTTTTCTTTGTTCCTTTCATTTTATTTTTAAAAGATGAGATGTACTTTAAAGATTACAGGCCACTGAAAAAATCTCCTTTCTTAGCATCCAAACTTGTTTTAAAAGCTTCTGTCATTAGGCAAAAAAAAAAAAAAAGTGAAACCAGGGGGTTGCAGTTGGAAATAGAGTACTGAGCCACAGACGTTATTTCTATTAGAAATTTGAATGAACATTTTCTCTTAGGTGTTCCCTGATTGAAGTGGAAAAGGCAAGTACGGTATATAGTGACCTCGATGCTCACAATCCAGCTATATGTATAGTTGGATTTCTGCTTGAAACCCTTCTTGCTGCAAGAATCAGTGGCAAGGCTGGTGGTATTGGAATGGCAGGGCAAGCTACTTCCAGGGCTCTGCCATAGAGACAGTTTACTCTGCCTCTTAGAACAAGTACAGAAGGAAGTAAATTAGTCCTCATCTTGGCTTTACACTCTTCTAACCAATGATGTGATTCATTACATTAGTTCAATATGAAAAGTCACTTTCTCTAACTTGCCCTGAATATTGTTTTTGCATAGAACTATAGTAGGTTTTCTATTGATATTGTTCCATTCTGCTGTACTATGAAGTAGAATTGAGTATTTGTATCTCAACTGGCTATTAACTGTGTACCACTGCCTCACCTCTTGACTTTGCTTGCCTATCTTCAATACTAAATCTTACTCATCCCTCAAGGCACCCCTGCCATGCAGCATCTTCCATGAAATCTTTCTTAGGACACTCATCACTTTCTCCCTCTAGATCAGCAGTCTTTAACCTTTTTCATCTCATAGCATACAGAAACTAATTACTAAAATTCTATGGCACACCCAAAAATATAGTTTTTGATTTGACAAAAAATAGGTATAATTTTAATTCATTTGCACCAGATGGCTATTGTTGCCTTGGCTGTTTTCATTTTTTTATTTCAAAATCTAGGGGAAAACAGGTCTGTGCTCCTGACTAAAGTCAGGTATTGCATGTTTTAAAAATTCTCTGGCACGCTGGTTGAAAATGACTGTTCTAGATTATAGTTTTCTTAGCTAGACTGCAAGCTTATTGAAAAAAGGATTCATATTTATACTTGCATAGCTACTTGTGTGCTGTTCAAAAATAATCTCATATAGTAGACGTTAGCCTCATTTTAAGGATAAAGAAACTGAGGCTTCGATAGGTTAATCTGAACCTGGCAGAACCTATGATCTTAACCATAGTCTTCAGAATTTATGCTCCTTCCATCATGAAACCCAGCCTCCAACTCTTCTTATATCACTGCCTTGCTCATAAAATATATGGTGAATGAATTACCTTAATATAAAAAGAGAAATAACATAAGGTATATTTTAACATTTTTACTTGTTTAAAAGAATTATATTGGAGGAGGTAATTTCTATTCCAATAAAATTACCACCCTACTTTTTTTTATATTTTATTTACACTTTATCCATATTTTGTGTATTCCTTTTTGTGTAAGTTGCCATTGACCTTCTTTGGACTGAGACAGAATCTAAATAAAGTAGAAGTATCATGAAAAAGAACTTTTGGGGGAGTTTTACAGGCATAGGAATACCATAACCTCCAATAATATTCTGGACTGTATCTTATAATATTCTTCCAACTTCCCAACTTTTCTTGGGAGCTGTTTTGCCTCCTACCTATTTAATATGCTCCTGAACAATAGTGACCCCATATTTGGCTCTCTGCTTTGGACTTTCAACCAGGGGCATCTGAAACTGTATAGGGACACTCACAGTTGGGCTGTAGAAGAGTACGTTCTACTTGGTGAACTCCAGAGTTTAGAGAAAGCCTTACACATAGCATGGTAGGCTCAACCTCTCCTTTCCCTAGCAGCAAAGTGCTCAAAGTGCCACTGGAATGTCATACCAGACAGCAAAGAATAAAGCAGTTAAAAAAACAAAGAAACACTCAATGCTAGATAGGAGAACTGTTTTTTTGTTGTTGTCATTGTTTTAACTTTCCCATTCTTTATACAAAAGCATCCATTAAGAAGCAGTGAGAAATACCAAAATGGTCCACTATTTTATGAGGCTTTCACTGAGCTACAAGATTATAGCAGCATTACATAAGCCCATGGAATTTAAATTTTGAACAATCAGAGCGCAACAAGGATTGCTTTGAAGGGCCTACTTAGTAGAAAGAGAATGATAAATTGGTAATCATTCTCAAATTATTATTTAGTGATAAATGATAAGAGACAACTATTTCCTATGTTATTTTTCTGAGCACTAGAAGTAAAAATACAGTTTGGTCTGATGCTGATTTGAATAAAAGTTGTTTTTACAAACCAAATCACGACAGTGTGTTCAAAAATTAGAAAATATCAGAAAGTACCCAGTATATGTAAAGAGCTGTAGTGTATGGAAAGCTGTGTGGTATATTAGCTCTCTCATTTCTGTTTATCAATATATTGTTAAAATCACTCTGGACTAAGAGTTGGTAGATCTGGATCCACTCTAGATTTTGTGATGTTGGCTACTTTGGATCTGTTTCCATATCTACAAAAATCAGTAGAGGAACCAAGTGATTTCCAAGATTTCTTCAAATCTTATGACTCTTTTTGACTGCAGAAAATATTATCAATAGTCTGTAAACATAATAAAGTTCCACAGTGCTTAGAAATCACACAAGCCAAGAATGTATGAAAATATGTATGTTTTGAATGAAATGCCATAGTGTACTAAATTGAATAGTTTCGTATAAATCTTAGCTATTTTTCAACTTGTGTTTGCTTAATTAGCTCACCTTTTTAATATTTGTGGGGTATTTGAACATGTTAAATTTAATTGATATAAGTCTGTTGTATGAAGCTTCAGGGGGACATAGACTGATCCATTAGCCTAAGTCATGTAAGCCTAGGAGTGATGTGTTACTTTCCTTGATATTTACTTACAGGAAAATGAAAAATAATGGAGATTTTTTGTTTGTTTGTTTGTCTTTAAAAGTTATCACTTTCCAAATACAATGATTCACTTAAAAACTGTGTGAGTCCTCTGTGCTAAGCACTGTGGTAGACTCTGGGGTATGGTATGAACAGAAAGGACAATGTACCTTGGAACACAGAACTTGACACTGCTGAGAGGAATAATAGAATAAAAAAGTGAGTGAAAATAAATGACAAAGTAAATGATGGAAAGTAAGCACAACTGAGATGACTCCCACTGGTGAACTCTTTACATGTCAGCCATGCAACTAGTCCTCTAACACAGAGTGATTCCTGGCATTCATTCCTGGTTTTGCAAACTTTGTAAGTAGGATTCTTATTTCATTTATCTTAAGTAATGACAAATGGAAAAGAAATGAGAAAGCAGCTTTATGTACTAAAATGTGAAAAAGCTCGTAAATGAAGAAGGCTGTAGTAATTACAACCTTACACCCATATAAACATAAACTAAGCCTTCTTCCTGATTATAAAAGAGTCATTCATGGGTTGTGTTTCCTGTTGGCAGTCATTACTGATTTGTGTTTGGTAACTACTACCATGGTAACTAAAACTATGATTTTTAAAAATCTGTCTACTAGATCATTAACATACAGTACACATAGGAAATTATTTTGCTTTTTACAAATGGTGTTGCTCAGAGGACATCATGAAAATTATAAATTATGAAATCAACTTTTTTAAGGAGAGGATAATAGAAAAAAAGACTAACCAAATTAAAAATGGGTTTCAAAACCTCATAGATTTTCAAGATATTAGAAAAAATTATTTGGTAATAGATTAAGTTCACCCCTGTTTCTCTGTGAATATTCATGTACCAAAATTTGTCTTAAGATTCCTGGCCAGTGTGGCTCAGTTGGAGCATTGCCTGTAAACTGAAAGGTCGAAGGTTCAATTCCCAGTCTGGGTGCATGCCTGGGTTGCAGGCTTCTGTCCTGAGTCTGGTCAGAGGTTGGGGCCTTTATGAGAGTCAACCTATCAGTGTTGATGATGTTGATGTTTCTTTCTCTCCCTCTTTTCCACTCTCTCTAAAATCAATAAGCATGTCCTCAGATGAGGATTTAAAAAATTGTCTGAAGCACTGTTAATAGAGATTTAAATTTAGATGTTATGCTTTTCAACTCTCCAGATGCAATCTTTGACTCTCCTATAAAAAACTCCAGTCAAATTTAGAGTAGTTTTACTTGTTTGTTTGTTTGTTTTTTCTAAGTGTCCAATCTACCCAACTTCCTACTTATATAATTGGGAATGAAAGAGATAAGGGTATGTATGACTATAATTTTCTAATGCAAGTTCATGCTGTGACCCTAAAATGACTTCACTTGCTTTTCTCTTTTTTCTTTCTCAACCCACCAGTATAATCACTACTCATTGCCAAAAATATTAGAAAACAGCAGAAGGTGGTACAGGATAAAAAACCACAAGAAACTCACTAGGTATATAATTGGGAACAGAGCTAGGAAAGCATTTCATGTTTCTGTCACTCTGAGAGCATAGTTATAAAACTTGGATGATTCTAGGTATCACTGCTTATTTTAGACATATTTACAAAAGGATAAGAGCATAGTTTAAGATTGCCACTTTCTCTGATCTTTAGGTATTCTGTTAAGAATGGGGGACTGCTCAGGGTTAAGCAAAGCTTAAAGGGTAAGAGAAGCCAGGCAATGAGAAGTGCTGAGATCTCATCTGCTAAATAACAACAAGGCTACTACTGTGTACATATATTTAATCTCTGAAATGCTGGATTGTCCTCAAATCATAAATGATTCAGTTTGTTTTTATTATAGTCACATTCTGGTCACTATAATAACCATGCAAAATTATAAAAGGGGTTTCCATGTGTCCAGCTTTTTATCTCACCAGTGAGCCTAACAAAAAGGAGGCTGAAAGCCTCAGACAAATGCCTTGGTGCTGAGTCTATTAATAAGTTGGTAGCCACATTGAACTTGTTCTTGCTTTGTTTGAAGATAAAGTGATACCATGTGTCCTTGAAAACTGATCATGCAGACATTAGATGGATTTTTTTTGTTTCTATGAATAACATTATGAAAGCCCTGATAGAATGAGTCACAAAGTAAAAGTAAAAAATTGCTTTGTTTTGTTTTGTTTTCCTTATGACATACCGGCCTACAATAAAAATAGTTGGGAGCTAAACGAAAGAAAGTTACCTTTTGTTTTTCATAGAGAATACTAAGAGGGGAGTTTAAATGTAAGACTACAGAACAATCTCAACTCTATTTCTATTAGTATCACCTGTTGAACTTGTACCCCCGCCCTCCCCCTGCCACAACTGTAGTATCAGCTTTGGCAGATAAGAAAGGCAACCAGGCAAGTCAGCAGGTGGGCAAGACAAAATATAAATTAACTACAATGCTGGGTAGAATTAAATAAATGCTATAATATGATGTTTCTCAAAAAACCTGTGGTGCAGAACCATTTAAAAAATACTCTGAATCTATTGTGGACCTGTATTTTTAAAAACAATAAAAATGAATTACTAAAAAAAAAAGGACAGACTAAAGGCCAATTTAAAAAAATTATTAAATGCTTAATCAAATTGCTTAATAATTCCTAGTTGCTTTATTCTCAGCCTCTTTATGTTGCTTGCCATGGACTGCCACACTTTGAGTAGTGCTGCAATAACAAATACAAACCACTATTATGACCTCAGAAGCAGAAGTAATAAATTTTAATTGTGTGGGTTGGGAGTATTTTATGGAGGAAGCAACATTGAGAATAACTCCTATAGGATAAATTCAGTTTCATTAGACCAAAAAAAGGCATTGTAGGAAGAATAAATAGCATGAACCAAAAGAACATGGCTGCAAAAATTCTAAATTCTTGGTATTCATACTATTACATTTTCAGTTTTGACTCTTCTAAAATAAAAACAAGGTACATACTCATCAGTAATTTGTCATTTTTCCAGGTTGCAGATTTGAATTAAGGAAACGTTTCAATGAGCTAGTACAGGAGCCTAGCCTACAGTTGAGGATCTATACCTCTATCCTAATTTTGATTCTTATTTAATACACTGTGTCATCTCTCTTGATATAGAGGAGGAAATGTCACAGTGGGGTTTTAGCTGATGTGTGCTTTCCTCCCCTTGTGGGTTGGGACCATGTTGATTCCACATATTTTTCAACTTCCTTGGATCATTGGATACCTTACGCAAAAGGTTGGAGCTCTAGCGGACATTGCAGCAAGGTTGATTACCGGCTTCAGAATCTTGGGTTCAGTTCTTAGACCTGGTACTTACTAGCTGTGTGAATTTGGCAAAATTACTTAACCCTCCAAACATCAGGGTCCTTATCTGAATATGGGTTACTGCCATTTACCTTACCAGGGGCATTAGGATAATGGAGATGAACATTTTAAAGCACAAAATATGGTGTCAACAGTAAACATGTATTATAATTATTATCAAGAAATCAGTGTAAAGGGAGAGAAATCCTTTACAGATATTCAAACCATTTAATAGGTAACTATATATATTATCAAGCATTTTATGACAACACGCTTTCAGGAAATTATGGATACTTGGTACTTTACTGGGCACAGAGAAATGTTCATTTAAAGTTCAATACTTTGGATGTACTAAATTATTGGATTTTTTTTATTATTTGCAAATTATTTCAATTTTAATTTTCTATGATGAAAGAAACATTTATAAGTAATCTTTTCCAGCACTTGTCTGAGTACATACCAAAGCTGTATTAATTAGTTTCTCTAGAGAGGGGGCATTTAAAATTAACAGGTATCTGGTCCAGTATAGAGAACAGGTATGTTTTCCTGGATAGAATCTGCCTCAGAGTTTTTGCAGTAAATCGCAAAAATGGCTACAATTCTTTATAGCACCTGCCATTGAGAAATGAAGTCTATTATCCTGCCCTTTGAATACAATAGACTGGGCAGCCAGTAGACTGTGGTGGAAGTAATGTTATGTGCACTCCAAGCATGGACCTCAGGAGACCTTTTGGCTTCTAACTACTTTCTTGGAACCCTGCCACTACCACGTGAAGTATCCCACTGGAGGATGACAGACCACATGGAACAGATGCAACATCTCAGCTGAGGCTCCTCCAGATCAGTGGTCCCAACGTGACTACTGATGCAGTGAGCTCAGCTGAACCCAGCCCAAGGTGCTAAACTTCAGAAGCATGAGTGGAATTATCACGATCAGAAGCTACAGAATAAACAGTTGTAATGAGCCACTATGTTCAAGGGGTTTTTTAGGTAACAAATCATAATTTACACCTCATCTATTACTAGGATATAAGTCTGATCAACTCCCATAGTGAGCCATGGAGAGGGTTTTCCTACTCTGAATTACCCTCATAGTCCTATGCACATATTAAAGAATAAAGAATCAGGACACTGTAGCTCCCTTGACATCACTGGTCACTTGAGAAGGGGCTCTCTTTCCAATCTTGTCAAATCTAATTTTGATTTATTTGCTTGTTCCATCAAAATAAAGGAAAATTAAATTAATATGCAACTGAAATTTGGTCCTAGTTGTAAAAAAGTGGTGCAGACATGTTTTGAAAGTTGTCTGTTTCCCCTGAATCATATAGACAAATGTAAAATGATGTCTATTTATCCTTTGTAGTTGGGAAATCCTTGGGCTATAGTGTAAATACAGAACAAAAAGCATGTGAAATCAAACCACTTCTCTAATAAGTGAAAAGTGAAAAGATGGGTTAAAAATTAGTTCAGGTTCCTATGTTTACACACCATACCACGTAAACACAGTTCATATTTTTGTAAGTAAGGGATGGTGTGAAATGGCTCGGCCATAAGTAATTAGCTTACAGCAAAGGGCAGGAGAATTCCTGCATCTCTCCCCTTCTTTTCTCCATTTACAAGATCCCATCTGTGCTGTAAGTTTTGCTTTTGTTCTAAATGCCCCTCATCTATCTTGGGCAAAAGTGGAAAGGGAGATTGTCTTTTTGTATACCCCTCCCCCAGTCCTGCTTTCTGTGCCTTCTCTTCAATGGGTTTTACTCTCCAGATTCCCTTAGGTCCTCCTACTCTGCTGGGTAACTTCCTCAAATAGAACTCAAGCCACTTTCCTTCATTTTCTGCTCTGAAAAGCACACCTCTACACTTTCTTTTTGCATGTGCTCTGATTGGATAGGGAATTAGTGGCAATAAGTCATATGATTGTACAGTCACCCTCCCCTTCCCCTCACCAAACTGTTATAACAACTTACTCCTAAAGAAATAATACTACGGCCCTTAGGCCTGGTACAAGTGATGGTAATATTCAAGTTTTTAGATCCATGGAATCTTAATACAAGCCTCTCAATATTCAGCTGTGAGTTCTTCTCTTTAGAGCCAGTTGGGGGTAGTAACAAAAGACCAAATGAGGAGTGTTTGTCATGCTTTAAATTCTTTTAAAAGATTCCTACAGATGTCTTTTGGAATCAGGTACTTTAAATCCCTTTTACAGCTAAAAATCAGGGGCTTGGAGGGCTTGTGTATAAAAGCCTGTGCCATTGCAGTGTCCTTTCTTGGAGCCAGATCTTAGCCAATCCTAATTATAAAGCAATTTCAGCAGCAATCATAGCTATTAATTCTGACACTTTTTATAGCCTGCATTATCTTTCTCAAAGTCACAGATTCAAGAGTAGGCATTTTTTGAGTAGACTCCACAGGAGAAGTACTCTATTGAACATTTCAAGCAATTTCCTTTATGCAGTAGTATGAAAATAATTTGATAGTAGCCACTTTGGAATATGTTTTCTTAAGGAACAAGCATGAACTGAACAGACAGAATATACTTTGTTTTATCATTTGCTTGCCCAAAGTACAGATCTTTTTAAAAAATCAAACTATTTTGCCCATAATAATACTGCCAGGATACATTAGGTTTTGAATAGGTAAGCAGTAGTGGAAAAGTAGTTATGAACTGCTGATTATAATACTATCTAATTTGAATCAAGTAATTTGCATCCTGATATCACAAAATGTTGCTATATTTGTTTTATTTTACTTAATCCTATCACCAGGTAGATGTATGTAATAGCATAAAGTTTATATAAATCATTTTCCATTTTACTTTTATTGTGTTCATTAAGGAGGACTAGAGCATATTATAAAAATTGTGAAATTTTTCTCTTAAATATATTTCTGGAAATTTTTTGCTTGTTAAACCTGATAGTTTGTGTTCTCATTTGTGATTGAGTTCTGTAACACAGTTATATTTGTCTAAAAGTGTACACAGAAGTGTGTACATATGAGGGGGAACTAAAAAGACCCCCAGAATTATCTTCTGGAGGGTGGTCCCCTTGTAGTAAAGGCTTCCCTTGCTAGATGAGTGTTCTAGGAACCCATCGGTATCAGTGCACAGGTTGGTGTTATTGTGAGAGGCTGTGTTTGGCTTCAGTGATTTTTTTTGAAGATTCATTCAGTGCATTTGCGCATTTCATGATGGGTGATTTAGGAGCATACCTGCCCCCACCACACTGACAGTTGAGCAGTTTTTGACCAAAAACAGCTTGGCCCCTGTGCCCCACCCTCCCTATTGTTTTTCATTTGTTTGTTTGTTTCCTTGGAAGAAAAAAGTCTTCACTGGGTTTTGCCAATGTGGAAGAGGTGAAACAAAAACCAACAGAAGCACTAAAATGCATCAAAATTGACGAGTTCAAAAGACTGTTTTGAGCAGTGGAAAAAACATTTCAATGGGTGTAGTGCATCAAATGGATAGAACTTTGAATGTGACTGAAGTTTAAATGTATAAGAATAAATACACAATTTTTTATAGATAAATTCCAGTTTGTTTGGGTCTCCCCTTGTATGTTAAGATGGATAGAGCATAAGGCTTAGAGACTAAAAATCATATTTTTCCTTGTCTTCTGGAAGACTATTCCCTGGTCCTAACTGACTGAATACTAACAAATTGAAGGGAATAAGAATATTTTTAAGAAAGGAGCAAAGTTCTGTTTTACTGTGTCCATTTGGATGAAGAGATATGTAAATATTTGAACTGGAAAAATAAAGGCAAGGGTTTTAGAAAATCATCCCCTTGTGGGTAGTCCTCCCCAAAGGGTAGTCCTCCTCCCTTTGTAATATGTCTGTCTCATCACAAATCATTTAGTCTTTGGATTTAAAGTCAAACAGAGAATTGTGGTAGGTAGCCTGGCCCCACTGATTCCCACCTCTTAGAATTCATTCAGACCCTGTGTATTTCCCTGTCCTTGAGTGCCCGCTGGACCTGGGCAGATTGCTGAATATGGCAGAAGGGCTGTTGTCTCTTCCAAGATTAAAGAGCTTGTTTTCCCTGTTTCCCTCTTGGGTGATCTCACTCTAGGGATCACTTACCCTGAGGGAACCAGCTTCCTTATCATGAGACTTGCCATGTGAGAGAGCTTAATAGCAGGTCTCCCTGGCAGTTGAGCCTTGAGATGATTGCAGCCCTGATCCCTTATTGCGATCTTGCGAGAGACCCTGAGCCAGCCCACCTAGGTAAGCCACTCCCATTCCTGACCCACAGAAACTGTGAGATAATAAATGTTTGTTATTTTCATCCACTGAGTTTCAGCCATTAGTTTTGTAACTAATACAGAGATTTTGCTCTATAAATCTAGAAAATTAGTGATTTTTTTAAAAAATGAAATGAATATTTCAATTTTGCCTCATTATATTACCCCTGCTGCAATAATGTTGTACAGAATCATCTGTAATATAGCAAATTATTTTCAGTACTAGTGGTAAGTCTATATATTTTAAATAAAGATCTTTCAACTCTGAGATTTCATTTGTTCCTTTATATTTGGTTGTCTCTTTTAAAACATTTTTTCTTTGCTATAACATTGGAAGAGACTTTTTTGCATCAGGACTCTGGATTTTCCCTGATTCACATACCATTCTTTTGAAGGCCCTTGTGTGTGTGTCTGTGTCTGTGTCTGTCTGAATTAATCACCTCAGAGCCTTCAAGTTGGTGCATCTGGTGTGCAGACATCCTTGTTCCTTATAATCAGTCTCAGATTTCTCTAGGAAGGAGATGCTCCTGGATAGTAACAAATAGGCAGTCTTTCAGATCAAAACCTATTGTGCTAGAGAAGTTAGAGATGAGGAATATTACTGATTTGAATTATTACTTATCTTCAAAGTCTCATTTTGGATAAAAACACACTGTGACTTTGTAGTTAAGAGCTGAGGATTTGGATTTAGACATGCCAAGATTCAAACCTCAGCTTTGCCACTTGCTAACTGAGCAGTCTTGCACAAATTACTTAATCTAATAAGTCTCAATTTCCTTATTAGTAAAATAGGGTGATAACACTTTCCCACAGGATAGGTTGTTTTAAGAAATAAACGAGATGTATGTATTATGCCTGGCAGGTAGTAACATTTGGTAGACCTACCAAATGGTGGTCGAGGTATTTTTTACTACCACCTGCACCATCACAAACACCAATACTCATTCAGAAAAAGTATAATCAGAAGTGCTTTAAGGTATCCTACCTAAAATTAATTTTCATCTCCTACAAACACCAGGATCTACTTCTGATCTTTGTCAACTATGTCACCAAATTTTTTGAGGTTGTATAGTTGTCTTAGGTAATCTGCTACAACCGGATTGTATCTCACACTGCAGTACACACAAATTGCCATTGTGAGGGTCCCCCTGTCACTGTACTACCTTAAGAGATGTAGACGCATAGTGGGTGGGAGTAATTTATTTCATTTGTTAAAGTTCCAGAAAGACTGACGCAGTATCTCCAGATTAGAATTTATTATGAACTATTTAGGCTGAAAGATCACTGTTTCCTTTTTTTCCATAACAGAATGGTTGATGTGATTATTTACTAGTGTGTGTGAGCAAAAAGGTGTCCATCTGGCTCACAGTGAATTTGATGATATAGATTCATATAGGGTTCTGGTTTTGTACTTCATGCACTAAAAAGTTGAAGGGATGTGGAAATGAATCCTAGAATCTGCTTTTGTTCCCATCTGCTTCTGGGTAAGTGATATTGACAACTAAAGACCTTTTAAGTGATTATTCTGTTCATGAGCTATAATCCTTTGGTCTTAAGTTAAAAATTCTACTTCTATATTTTAAAAAATCAATTTCCTAAATATCTGTCTAACCCAGGGTCTTTCCATGTTCATGGCCAGTGTCAGGCACTAGTAGTTAAGAATAGCCATTGCAATGCCATCACCTTGGGCAAGCTAAAAACTCTGCTGTAATTTCTTTACCTGGATGAAAATGCAGATAATAATTAATAGTACCTTAGACTCCCACAGGACTGTTATGAGGGTAAAATTTGATGATTCATATAAAAAAAACTTAGAACTATGGCTGGCAATATAAGTGCTCAATAAATAATAGTGTTTTGCATATTTGAAAGTTGCTCAAAAAAGTAGATCCTAAAAGTTCTCATCGCAAGAAAATTTTTTTTTATCTATTAAAGGTGACAGATATTAACTAGATGTATTGTGGTGCTCATTTCTGAATGTACACAATATTGAATCATTATATTGTATATCTTAAACTAATCTAGTATTATATGTCAATTAAAAGAAAGAAAAATAAATATTTGCTGCTGTTATAATCATCACCACCCCTGCCAGAGCCCTTTGTGTGTTGGGGGAAGGATGTGCTGGGGTAAAGGTGTTCTATGCTAAAGATCATTTGTAATTAAAACAGGTATTAAATAAAACTCTGTCATTATTTCTGTAAATTTCAAACTCCAGCAGGCATCAGGAATTCAAAAAGGAACAAGAAACTCATGGTTTAATAATGTAAATATATGTGTAAACAGTCATAGTTAAAAAGAATTAAATAATGGAATATGTATCAAGAGCAAATCAGAATTCAGAAGAACATATTAGAGCATAGATGAAGAAATACATCACAGAGTAACTGACTTTCGAATTGGGTCCTTAGAGAGTAAGATTTTGCCAGATGGAGGGCACAGGGAATAATATCCAGGCAAAGGGAGAAACTCCTCTAGAAGCAGAGCACAGCTGGAGGGGAACTGTGAGGAAGGGGGTAGTAGGAGCCAGGGCGGTGCCAGGTTGAAAAGACTCTTCTCTGCCATGCTAACACGTGAAATTCACTGAACTCATTAAAATATCTAACAAGAGGATTGTTATGAACATCTTTAGGTTTTATTAAAATATTCTGGGAGCACAATATGACTTTATACAAAGGGAGCACTTAGGAGTGAGTGGTCCTGGAGTGGAGATGAGGTAACAACTTGTGTCACTTTTAGAGAAGAGATCAGCAACATGGGAGCATAGTTATAGCATGGCTACACAGAACAAGAAGGCCTCCCAGCCCCAGACTTGTCCTCCATTCTTCCTCTCATGTATTTCAGGCTTGAGTAAGGGAAAGATGGGGAGTTTTGTTCTTATATGCAAATTAAAAGATACAGCAATTTTATTAGAATGATTAATAGGAGCTTTTAATCACAATAGTTTTTATTCTCACCTAATAAAGTTGGCAAATTATAAAAAAGTTGAAGGGTGCCTGTTTTTATATTTAAGTCTGGTTTTCTAGGTAACTTCCCTTTTTTGGCACCTTAGGTCTCGGTAGAGATTGGAAAACAGGTAGTGAATTAAAAATCTAAAACAATTTGAAACCTTGGATTTCACAGATTTCACTAGGTTTCTAAGACAGCCATGTGCTGATAGGATTTGTTTATTTAGAAATATAGTTCTATACCCAGAATATTCGTTTGTGTTAAGAGTATAATAATATGAGTATATGTATACATATTTATATGTAGGTATATATACATACATGATAAGTAGATAAATAAACATATACATACATACAGAGAGATATGTATATATCATACACTCCACTTTTAACAGCTTCATTCCAAGATGATTAAAGAAGTCCTAGTAACACAAACTTGTTTAGTAATGACATTTGATTCCTTGCTCCATAAGGAAATTTGGTTATGAAAACAGCATGATCAAATGATCTCATCCTGAATACTGCATAATATCTGCCAGATCCAAATTTTCTCCAAATCAACTCATACTATGTTTGAAATACCATATGTTCCCTACTCTTTTTCTTTAAAGTATGTGATATGCAATACCCTTTTCTGGGTCAGAAGGGTCACCTAAAATGTTGCCAACACATCCTGTTGCCTGAAATTATGAATATTGGGGATACTGATTATATCCCATTTCTTATTCTGAAATAAGCAGGGGATAAGAGGATGTTTGGAGGCACAGATTATGTGGATATAAGTTCAGTATCAAGAGCTTACAGTTGAGGATATTTAAAAACTCTTATTTTTTTATGACTAGTGTTTCAGGATAAATATGGTCATTTTTGTATTTTCAAAGACTTTGATAGGTATTCCCAAAACCTGACTGTACTTTTTCCTAATATGGTGAATCCAAAAGACCCATTTTCTTGGATACTGAAGAGGAAAAATTAATTTTTCATATCCTTGTTTTGATGCTGGCCAGAAGGTGTTACTAAATGAAATGAGGTAGACAGCTTTGGGACTTGTGTGCTTATGAGAAACATGTGCTTTGAGGCACCAAGTGTTGACTCTGCAGGGAGTACCATATCACATTGCTGTTGAAATAATTAAATGCAACAGAACTGAGTCTTATCCCTCAGAACTGAAATATTTTGTTTCCTGTGTGTTTCCAAACTAAGTTGAGACTATTCTGACTTATAAAAGCCAATAATGTAATTGCTTTCTCAAATAATTATTTTCTATTTAGTGTTTAAAACGTGGAGCAAATGACCATGTTGAATAACAAACTAACTTGTAGTTACTTTGAAACATGACTTGTAATCATAATTGTAGAATTAAGAGATATCTTGGCATCGATCATCATTATCTAGATGAAGCCCAGAGAAGAAAAAAATGACTTCTGAAGTCACAGAATTTAGCAGTGACACCTTGGGACCACATCCCAGTTTTTCTGCCTCTCCTCCAGTGATCCTTCTACATTTTCACAGTCTCTGTTTTGTTAGTTCTCTAGTATATATAACCATGTAATTTTTTAAACTGAGACATAATTGGCATATTGCCATGTAATTCTTGATCGTTTCACTTTCTAGTCAGCCAGGTTGCCTTTAGCTGAGAAGCTTCCAGGGTGCCCCTTCCTCTCTATGAGCCCTGCCCACATACCTTCCCTGTTCTTACCCCTCACTAAGAATTCTTGAGTCCAGAAACCTGGAAAGAAACTAACCTACAAGATGTAGGTGTCCAAGTTGAACAGTCATTGCTCTTGAGGAAAGGAGAAAGAACCTGACTCAAGGGTGTGGTTTATGTTGTGGGTAAAGAGAAGGGTGGAGGTATAGTGAGAAGAATTCTGGGTCCGGGGCTTGAGGGAATCCTGAACACACAGTAAAGGAGGGAGGGAAATTTGCTGAGCTCCTGGGTCAGATGAAGTTCTGATCTTGAACTGAGACCAGGATGAATTAGGGAGTCCCAGCTCCTGTGAACCTCTGCCCCATAAGGATTGGGAATCAGACTTGAGAAACCGTGCCTGGTGAAGGTGTGTTTCTGAAACACATTACAGAGTAGAATGAGTATGTTTTTCTTTATCTGATATTTGTTTGACTTGTGAAGGGGAGAATAGCAGATGTCTAGATGCCTAAATAGGGGTGGGAACAGAAGCAGAAGAAATTTGCCTCACACTAGTAGAGATATGTCCACTCTGGTGCACTTTTAGCATATAAATTGGACTTAACAGGATTAGAGAACACAATAACACTCTAGATTACAATTCAGTCTGAAACATGCAAACTACTAAGCAGAGAAAACACTAACTAGCTTGTGAATCACATGTCTTTTGTGTTTGAGTGGCACTGTGCTTTTTTATCATAACAGGTTGATAAACAAATTATAAGGATATGGAAGAAATTCCTACCCAGTAATGTGGCATTACTTAGAGATCCTCAATGCTGAGTATCAATTAGATTTTAGTTTTGTAACTATACGTTTATAGCTATAAAGTAATTCTGTAGCCCTTGCCAGTGTGGCTTGGTTGGAGCATTGTCCTTGACCAAAGGGTTCAGTTCCTGGCCAGGGCACATACCTATGTTGTGGGTTCAATCCCCCATCCAGGTGTGTGCGGGAGGCAACCAACTAATGCTTCTCTCTCACATCAATATTTCTCTTTTCTCCTTTCCTCTCTCTCTCTAAAAGCAGTGAAAAAAATATCCTCAGGTAAGGATAAAATAATGATGCTGGTGATGATAATGATTTCTCTAAATGAAATTCCCCAAGGAAAATAAGTTTATTACCAGTCTGAAACTCTCTAGTCACTTTAGCTGCTAACAATGGCTTTGAAAACTAGGTGTCTTTTTTGTTTGGGTGTTTATTTTTAATTAGAACTGTTTCCGTTTGGGTAATCACAGGAGAGCGTATTATATTGCCATGACCTCATTCCACTCTTTTTCATTCACTTGTTCTCTCTCTGGGATATTTTCAGAGTTCCCTCACTCCTTATGTCTGAGCATTTGAAGAAGATGAAACAGGGAGGAATACTTTTTTGAGGTGGTCACAATGTCCTTGATGGAGCCTGTATGAAGATTAAGTTGGCCTTCCAGGCAAGCCAGTAGGGGTGGAAGAACACTGGAGCAATGCTTTCTGAGCTTTCCAAGGCAGGCTGTAGAGCCATTTTCTCAAGTTACTGCTTTTCTCAGTCAGGTCTTCTAGTTTCCCTGAGGGTCCTCCCTCTAAGGTTTGGGTAGCAAAGATGAGAGGGCCTATTGTCCTCCCACACTCAGCCTCATTGCCTGGCTTTTTTTCTAGTACTTTCTCCTAACAAGTCCCGTCCTGTCTCTGGGAATATCTTTTCCTCTGTCAAACCTGGTAGCTCAAGACATGGTACCAAATATTGAAGAGATTTATTTCTTCCTTGGGAAAAGGAAAAGAAAAGGGAGGAAAAACCCACCCTGCCTACTACAAGGATAACCCTGTCACCTTTCAAGTCTTCTAAGATGTCTATGGCTCCTGTGCTGCCTTCTGCCACAGGCCTTCCCATATAGTGACCCCTTTACCTTGAATGTACTTTCTCCTTCTTTTTGCTGACATGGATGCTGCGTATCCTTTTGATCACAGTTCAAGCATCACTCGTTCAAAAGAGCTTTCTCAACCTCCTGACAGATTCAGACCTTCCCTTTATAAAGTTCTCTGAAAGTCTTCTACATTTAGAGGTGTTTGGGAGGCTCTGGGGACTTGTAGTCCTTTTCCTTGCACCAGAAGTGAGCAGCAGAAGGGAATCTCTTTGGAAGACTGAAGACTGCAGCTCAGTGGAACATGAGTCACACCGAGTTTTAGGTTAGCTTGCTGTTGACTAGCTGTGTGACAAGTATATATTTTAGCTTCCTGATCTCTTACACCAAGGGAGTACCTAGGCCTGTCCAGCACTAACAATCTGTGGGACACTTTAAAAAAGCAGATGTTCAGCTCCCAGTCAAGATGGAGATGTAGGCAGACATGGCTCACCTCTTTGATTGTACAACCACATCAAAATTACAACTAAAATATCAAACAACCAACCATCGCACAGGACATCAAAAACTGAGTTGAATGGAAGTCTAAAAACTACGAAATCGAGTTGAATGGAAGTCTGACGCTGTGGAATTTAAGAAATCACATTCATGCAGACTGGTATGAGGGGCACGGATGTGTATCAGGCTGGCCACACACCCACGTGTATAAAAATTGGGAAGGAATATCTTGGGAGCAAGGAGTCCCAGACCTACATCAGGTCCCCCAGCCCAGGATTCCAGTGCCAGGAAGATAAGTCCCCAAAACTTCTGGCTGTGAAAACCAGCAGGGATTGAGTCAGTGGAGGAGGCTGCTGGAGCCCTAAACAGTTCCCCTTGGGGAATCCAAACATGGACTCACCTACTCAGACTTGCTCCCTCTGAGCTTCAGCTCTAGGGTGGCAGCTTAAAGGGCACTAGTGGTATACAGGGAGAAACTGAAGTGTCTGGCATCAGGGCAAGCAGAAGCCATTGTCCCTTTGCTGAACCCTCCTCTCCAACACCCCCAACAGTGCGAGCAGGCTGGTGCCATATCTGAGACTTCATCAACCTGGTTAACATTGTGTAACCCACCTTGGAGATCCACAGAAGCTCTGCCCCACCCAATGTACAGGCCCACCCAAGCTGTTTTTCCTTAAGAATGGTTGGTCTTGGTTCCTAAATCCTATCAAACAAGCAATAGCTATCTTCAGTGAACCCTAGTGGCAGCCAGAGTAGAGTCACAGCTTAGCTTCACCTGGGGATCTCTAAGCCCAGCACTAGTTAGCAGCCACCTCAAGATTGATTTACAACTCAGGCATGGTGCCTTGGACAAAACACAGGTTGGGGCTGTATCACCCAGGAGACCCCAGGGCCAACATACCCAGTGGATAGCTATAGACCACCTTGGAGCATCACCACCCTGCCCCTGCACAGCTGATCCTCCACAGAGGGCAGAGGTTAGTGGTCAGTGGTCATAGATAGTCCTTGCAGCTGACTGGCCTGGGTAAATCCCTCCCATTGATACGCCAACAGCAACCAAGGCTCAACGACAAGAGGAGGGTGTACTCAGCCCACACAAAGGGCACACCTCAAATACCCAGCTTGAGTGATAGGGGAGGCTGTGAAACTGGACGCTACAGGACACCTTCTACATTAGACCACACTACCAAGACACGGAATCAAAACAGCTTTACCTAATACATAGAAATGAACACAGGGAGGATGCCAAAACGAGGAGACAAAGAAACATGGCCCAAATGAAAGAACAAATCAAAACTCCAGAAAAAGAGCTAAACCAAATAGAGATAGAGAATCTATCAGATGCAGAGTTCAAAACACCAGTTGTAATGATGTTCAAGAACTTAGGACCTCAGCAGCATAAGAGACCAGTCAGAAAGGAAGGATACATTAATTGAAATAAAGTACAATTTACAGGGAAACAACAGTAGAATGGATGAAGCTGAGAATCCAGTCAATGAATTGGAACATAAGGAAGCAAAACACAACCATGCAGAACAACAACAAGAAAAAAGAATCCAAAAAAATGAGGATAGTATAAACAGCCTCTGGGACAACTTCAAGAGCTCCAACATTCACATCATAGGGGTGCCAGAAGGAGAAGTGAAAGATTAAGAAATTGGAAATCTATCTGAAAAACGTAGTGAAAGAAAACTTCCCTAATTTGGTGAAGGAAATAGACATCTAAGTCCAGGAAGTTCAGAGAGTCCCAATTATGATGGGTGCAAAGAGGCCCACTCCAAGACACATCATTACTAAAAGGCCAAAAGTTAAAGAGAGACTCTTAAAATCAAGAGAAAAGAAGTTAGTTACTGGAAGGCTGCTAGATTGGAGGAGTAAAGGGGAGAATGGGTGAAGCAGTGAGGGGATTAAGAAGGACAAATAGGTGGTTACAGAATAGCCATGAGGATGTAAAGTACAGTATAGGAAACATATTAGCCAAAGAAATTATATGTGTAACCCATGGACATGAACAATGGTGGAGGGATTGCCAGACGTAGCAGGGGGTGCAGGGTGGAGGGGGGGCAAAAGGGGAAAATCAGGACAACTGTAATAGCATAATCAATAAAATACAATTTAAAAATAAAAAAGTAAAAAGTAGATGTTCATGGAATACTTCAAGCTCTAATAATTCTAGTAAATAATTTGATAAGTCTTTTAAGGAGATAAAAAGGTGGGAAAGAAACAACTTGTTCCTTTCCAAGGCTGACTTTCTAAATCAGCAAGCAGTGAGCTACACTGAGGCCATAGTGTAAAATGTCTGCTATTTGAGATTGTAGTGATATTAGCTGAGCTTCCAAGTTTCATTCAGAAATAAATAACACGATGATATTGTTCCAGTGTATTTGTAGTATTTTATTAAGCCCAATGTTGCTCAGATCAGGGGATTCAGATTTAAAAGCACACAAGAATTTGTTTAGATGGTGATTTGATTTAGAGGCAGAAGCACACTCAGTCCCAGTTATTATCTAAGCCAGTAAGACTTTGTTTCAGAATTTAAACATACTTATACACACATAAGTTTGTATGTATGTATTTTCTTTGTCACCAAACAAAATATATTTCTTACTGTGAATTACATATAAGGGAGTTTAAAAGCAGTTGATTTAAGCTGAGCTATGTGATTCAGCCTTAATAATATAATCTTAATTTTCATTTGGGATTGGAGTTTAGTAGGAGATGCATGAACACAGTATGAAGCAGATCCATACAACATGTGAATTTAGGATTCTTAATTCTCCTTAATGGAGAAAGCACTTGAAGAATACACCTTTTTAGATTTACTGTTCATTTTATTATGGGCATTGTAATGGAGAAAACTCTTCAATTATGTACTTACAAAAGAATGTACGAAAGAATTGGAAACCTCAAATAGCCATCTCTCTCTGGCTTTTGCTTAGCCCATTTTATTTCTGTACTGTTAACTATGATCATCAGTGACAAGGAAACAATTTGATTCCTGAAAAGAAAGAAGTGTGTATTCCAGTGTTAAAGTTAAACACATGATTTAGAGAATTAAAATTGTTTTGAAAATTGGAAATGTAAACATGGCAAAGGTAATGAAGTTTAGTTAATGTTGGATAGATTTTTATCACCATTACAAAGCATGCTTGAGATAGTCTGACTTAAAATAACATGGGTTCTCCTAAGCAGCTGAGAGGACCAGTTGGTTTTGAATATGCCCTTAGTTATGGTAAGAGGATGTGGTGGTTTTCTTCAGGGGTGGGGGAGAAAAAAGGAAGAACTCATTTGCTTCATTTAAAAAAAAAAAGGAAGGTCTTCCTATTTATTAATTTAATTATTATACTTCAGGGCATGATCAGGCTGATATTTTAAGGAAAAAGTTATAATGGTGGTTTTGAATGCTTATTGACAAACACAACTTGGTAAGGTTACAAAAGGGTGGCATTGCAAAAAAATATGTTACTTTTCTGTCTTCAAGTATCACTCTAGGCAGTAGCAGATAATGACTTTCTCAGTAGTGACTGATGGATTTTTTAAAAAGATTTTATTTATTTATTTTCAGAAGGGAAGGGAGGGAGAGAGAGGGAGAGAAACATCCATGTGTGGTTACCTCTCACACGCTCCCTACTGGGGACCTGGCCAGGAACCCAGGCATGTGCCCTAACTGGGAATTGAACCAGTGACCCTTTGGTTCACAGGCCAGTGCTTAGTCCACTGCGCCACAGCAACCAGGGCACTGATGTGATATTTAAAACACAAAATAAGTTATTTTTTGCCAATGTGCTATACAAAATCTTTTTTTGATCTTTTTTACTTTAATATCAATAGTTGTGAAAACATTGCCTTCTTGTGTCCTTCCCTCTGTCCTCCTCCTCCCCACCTCAGGTCATGTATCAGCAAGTTACTGAGAATTACTATTTAATGTGGTAAAGAAAAAAGTTGTTTTGCCATATTAAGGCAGTAGTAATCCCCCCCAACCCCTGCCTGGGCATAAAAGCACAGGACTCAGAGTTGTTTATCTCTAAAATGGAGAATAATATCATCTACTTTATAAGCATTAATTACCAGGTTATGAGATTAATGCTTATCCCAGTTCCACGGTATTGAATATGTTTGTTGTTGCTATTAGTACTACTTATCATAATATAAAATAATATTTTTATTGTAAAGCCTAAAATCTTTACTGATTCCTTATTTTCCACAAAATAATGTCATTTGTGGACAGGCTTACTTTCTAAGCTCCTTGTACCTATTGTACACAGCAGCATGTAGTACCCAAAGATAATTAATTCATGACTTTTTGCAACTTACAATATTTGTAGTCTTCTATATAGTTTTATTTTGATGCTTTTCTTTTTATGAACAAAAGCAATAAGAATACAAAGTATGTATGTACATGGAGTCACCATATACATCCCTGGGTGTCATTGATTGACTAAAAAGTGTGATACTCATAAAAGGTTTGTTCGAAAGTTTTGTAAACAGGAATGGTAAGTGGAAATAGAAGTGTAATTTATTGAATTTTTTAGATTTTCAAACATGTAATAATAAATCCATGTTGTTTTCTTCTTAACAGATGGGCTTAGGTCATGAGCAAGGATTTGGAGCCCCATGTTTAAAGTGCAAAGAAAAATGTGAAGGATTTGAACTGCACTTCTGGAGGTAATGTTTTGAAAACTACAACCACATTAGGAATTTCTACTCTTTGGCACTGTTTTCCTCAGAGTGGAAATATCTTACAAATTCTTTAGCCTGGTTGCTAAATTGCAGATCTGTTACATTCTTTTCTAAGAAATAAATAAAACATAAAGCTATTCTGTATGCCTGTCATTAAGTTTGAGCTAATTGGGCCATAGTAACTATATTTAGAATTGTTTGATTTATTTGCTGTCCTTCAGATTTCCTATGAGTATAGAATACTGAGTATGTCTCTTTTTTGAGTGACCAAAAAATCTGTGATAATCTCAGGAATGTTTATTAATTTAATTTTTAGGCTTTTTATAATTACTGGTAACTTTGCATATCTTGTCTGCATATTTGCAGTAAACAATAAATATGAATGATGAATTGAACATTCAGATCCAGATTGTCAGGAAACTTGAATCTGAGTCTGTTCAAAATTTTCAGCTATAAATTCACTGCTGAAAAACTTTGAAGCACTTGAATTTATAATAATAATAAAAAATAATAATTCATTGCCAATCTCTTGATTTGAATTCTGTCTGGCCCTGGCTCGTGTGGCTCAGTGGATTGAGCACCAGCCTGTGAACCAAAGGGTCCCTGGTTCCATCCCAATCAGGGCACATGCCTGGGTTGTGGGCCAGGTCCCCAGTAAGGGTGTGCCAGAAGTAACCTCACATTGATGTTTTTCTCCCTCTCTTTCTCCTTCCCTTCCCCTCTCTAAAAATAAATAAATAAAATCTTTTAAAAAAAGAATTGTGTCTATATATGGAGGACAAATGTTAGATCAAAAATGTGAATTTTGTATAGATCTTGCATGTTATTAAAAATAATATTTAATAACATATCATATAAACCTAACATTGTATTTAAAACCCGTTCTAATGAAAAACATAGATGGTGTTCATCAATGGCAGTCAGGACAGTAATGGTAGCTCATAAGTCTGTTCAAAGCTAGAATCAGCACATTATTGTTAGAAGGAATAAATAAATACAATCAACTTTACATTATTAGGATGGCAGCTGCCTGTTAGAATGAATCTCACTTAAGAACCACTTCTGTACTGCCTCTTTCTATAGGAAACTGTCTAGAGTGAAAAATCTCATCAGCTATTGGGGCTATGTACAGCATAAGTTAAAGAAAAATGTAGAAAAATAAAGTGGGGATATTAGGCTCTTTTAAAAGCTAACTTATTTAGGAAATAAAGGCAGTTTTACATAGTGAAGGCAACAGAAACTTAAGCATACTTAGAATTGAAGATACAGTTCTCTTAAAATTTTCCAGGGAGTTTTTAAATTATAAGATTTTAATAGCTTATCCCTATGCTACCTTTTCAAGGGACATAGCAGTTAGGCAACATGTCTGACATGTATTAAAAAAGTTAAGTCACTAGACACAAAATAGTTTTCATGGATTAGTATATTTTATTAGCTCCTAATGTATGCACCAGTCTCTTGTACTCATAGTACCTTTGTGGAGAGCTGCACTGCCCTCTGCTGGGCGTAGTTCTTACTTTACAATTTTTTTAATTTATGATTACCATATTTTATTGTTTATGCTACTACAGTTGTCCCCACTTTTTCCCCCTTTGCCCACCTCCACCCAGGCACCCCCTCAGGCAGTTCACATATCATTGCCCATGTCCATGGGTCATGCATATATGTTCTTTGGCTCATCCCTTCACCTTCTTTCATCCAGTGCCCCCTCCCCCCTTTATTCTTAAAGTCATCAGCCTGTTCCATGTATCTATCCTTCTGTTTTTACAATCTTAAAATAGTCTTTTTAGTTCTTCTATACAGTTTCCAAAAACTGCTATGAGATTATTAAACCTCATTCTTAAGTGACAGCATCTTATCTTCAAACCAGATTAGTTTATAGTGATTCTTGCTTGCTCTATATTATTTTTCTATTGCTGTTCACTATAATCTGATATTTTGAGATAAAAATATATCAGACAAGAGAAAATCTCTATGGTATGAAAATCACTTTTTTAAAAAAATTTTCCACACAGAATCATAAACATGTCTAGTTATAATCTGAAAATATATTAAGAGGCATGAAAAATGAGGGCTTTCCATGACATATTTCACAGATATAGAAAAAAATTTTCAGAAATTCATATGGAACCATAAACGACCCCGAATAGCTGCAGCAATTTTGAGAAAGAAGAACAAAGCAGGAGGGATCACAATACCTGATATCAAACTGTATTACAAGGCCACTGTCATCAAAATAGCCTGGTACTGGCATAAAAACAGGCACATAGACCAATGGAACAGAACAGAGAGCCCAGAAATAAACTCAAGTCTTTAGAGTCAATTAATATTTGACAAAGGAGGCAGGAGCATAAAATGGAGCAAAAACAGCCTCTTCAACAAATGGTGTTGGGAGATCTAGACAGCTATGTGCAAAAAAATGAAACTCGATCACCAACTTACGCCATACACGAAAATAAACTCAAGATGGATAAAAGACTTAAATATAAGTCGTGACACCATAAAAGTCCTAGAGGAAAACACTGGCAGGAAAATCTCAGACATTCCACACAGCAACATCCTCACAGACATGTCCCCTAAAGCAAGGGACATAAAGGAAAGAATAAACAAATGGGACCTCATCAAAATAAAGAGCTTCTGCAATGCTAAAGAAAACAGCATTAAAATACAAAGAGAACCAACAGTATGGGAAAACATATTTGCCAATGTTACCTCATACAAGGGCCTGATCTCCAAAATACATAAAGAACTCACATGACTGCACTCCAGGAATACAAACAACCCAATTAAAAAATGGGCAAAGGACTTGAACAGACACTTCTCCAAGGAAGACATACAGAGGGCCCAAAGTCATATGAAAAGATGCTCAGCATCACTAGCCATCAGAGATGCAAATTAAAACCACAATGAGGTACCATCTCACACCAGTCAGAGTGGCCAACAGAAACAAATCCACAAACAAATGTTGGAGAGGATGTGGAGAAAAGGGAACCCTAGTGCACTGTTGGTGGGAATGCAGACTGATGAGAACACTGTGGAAAACAGTATGGAATTTCCTCAGAAAACTAAAAGTGGAACTGCCCCTTGACCCAGCAATTCTGCTGCTGGGATTATACCCTAAGAACCCTGAAACACCAATCCAAAAGAACCTGTGCACCCCAATGTTCATAGCAGCACAATTTACAATAGCCAAGTACTGGAAGCAACCTAAGTTCCCATCAGCAAATGAGTGGATCCCAAAACTATGGTACATTTACACAATGGAATTCTATGCAGCAGAGAGAAAGAAGGAGCTTATACCCTTTGCAACAGCATGGATGGAACTGGAGAGCATTATGCTAAGTGAAATAAGCCAGGCGGTGAGAGACAAATACCATATGATCTCACCTTTAACTGGAACATAATCAACAGAAGAAAAAAGCAAACAAAATATAACCAGAGACATTGAGGTTAGGAACAATCTAGCAATAGCCATGGGGGAGTGGGGGGGGGACAGTGAGGAGAGGGGATTACAAGAACTACTATAAAGGACACATGGACAAAATCAAGGGGGAGGGTGGAGGTGGGGGAGGGAAGTGGTTTCAGCTGGTGTGGGGTGGAGGGATGGGGAGAAAAGGCATACAACTGTAATTGAATAACCATAAAAATTTAAAAAAAGAAAGAAAGAAAGAAAGATGAGGCCTTTGGAATGACCTCCAGTCTAGCCTGGGCCTATCCATTTGGTACTAATGCTGTCTTCTTCCTGGCAGGAGTCCAGACACATTTTTCTCAGAATTCTTGATAATTCTCTGACCACAACTGGAAGGCTTTGTGGGCAGTGCCTTTGACCTTCAGATGAGCCATTTTCAGTAGTCTTTGAAGTAACATATTCTAGGCTGGTGGTTCTGAGTGTATCAAAATTCTAGGTCCAGTCTAGGGCCACAGAACTGTTGTGATTAAAGTGGTCATGGGGTCCCAGGACCCTGCCCACTGATCTCCTTCTTCATCTTTATGGTGACCCTTCACTCCTAGGACCTTTGGAGCTTCATGAGGCACAATGTGAAAGTTAGAGTTAAATTACTCTCCATTTCTTAGGAGTCTGTCCCTCCACACAGACACAAGAATGGTCTTTTGAAAGTGAATACTATTATATACTTCCCAGTAGCTTAAGAATCTTGGGTGCTGTCCCACTTGACTTGATCCTTTAGGCAAAGTTTTTGGCATTTGTTGTTAAACCTCAATGACTGGCCTCAATTGTCTTTTCCAGCCTCCCCTCTCATTTCCCTTCCAAGCACCTTGTACTCCAACAGCTTGGATAGATGCTGCTACCTAAAATTTCTGTGCCTTGTCACATGTTTCCTTTGCCTGGAAAGACACTACATCTAACCACCAGGAAACAAAATGTCTTTCCTATTCCTTACGTCTCAGCTGAAGCACTACCTCTGAGATGTCCTCCTTGCTCTCAGTATCAGTCTGTTCAGGCTTCTATAACAAAGTAGACTGTGTGGCTTAAACAACAGAAATTTATTTTCTTACATTTCTAAAGACTAGAAGTCCAAGACCAGGATGCCAGTGTGGTTGGGTTTGGTGAAGAACTTCTTCCTGCCACCTTCTTGTTGTGTCCTCACATGGCCTTTCCTCAGAGTGAGCAAATGGAAAGGAAGACATCTCTCTGTCTTCCTCTTGTTATAAGGCCACCAACCCTATCAGATTAAGACCCCACCCTATGACCTCACATAACTTTATTTACCTCCAGAAAATGCTATATCCAACTATAATCACATTGTAGGTTAGGGCCTCAACATACAAATTGAATTGGGGTGGAGGGGCACAGTTCAGTTGATAACACTCTCATTCCCTGCTTCCACACACCCCTCCGCAAGTAAGGGATTACTTTCCCCCTTAGCACTTCGTACACTTGTTGGAAGCCAGGAAATAAATACTCACACCTGACTGTTTGGATATCCTGCTGGTTCCTTCCATAACAGCGACAAGGTAGTCCACTGTTGCATTCCTTGCAGGTCAGCCTCCTGGGGCACAGCACAGGGTAATAAAGGGTGTTGAGTGGATCTGGGGAGTGAATAGAGGAGATCCAGCAGGTAAGACCACAGTTGCAAAAAGCTAAAAATGAATTCTGAGCTTAAGAAAGTTTAGAGTGGAATTTGTCACTTAGCTAGCCACACCTCACTTTATAGATCAAAGAACTAAAACCCAAAAAGGTTAAAATGACTTATTTGAGCTTATGAGTTATTAATTAAGAATATAATTTGTGAATATTTCCTATGTGCTGTACACCAATGAGCACTTGTAATAGTTTTTTTCTTGCTACACACAAGTTACTACAAATTTAGCAGGTTAAAACAATACCCGTTAATTAACTTAATATCTGTTTATACTTTAAGTCAGAGCCTGGGCAGGCTTATCTGGATTCTCTGCTTAGGGTCTCAAAAGGCTGAAATCAAGGTGTTGGCCAGGTTGGGCTCTTATTTGGAAACTCTAGGGGAAGAGTCTGCTTCCAGACTCATTCCTGATGTTGATAGGATTGATTTCCTTGTGGTTATAGGCCTGAGGTCCCTGTTTTCTTGTCAGCTGGGGGCTGCCTCTTAGCCTTCAGAAGCTACTCACATTCCTTTGCACAGAGCTACCCCCCATCTTCAAAGCCAACAACAGTGCTTAGACTCCTGTCTGTACCTCAAAGCCCTCTGACTTCCTCTTCCGCTCTCAGCCAAAGAAAACTCATTGTTTTTTTAAGGACTTGTGTGATTAGATTTGGTGAACTTGGGTAATGTCTTTTGCCATACAAAGTAACATAATCATGAAAGTAACACCAGGGCGTAAAGGTAATAAAGACCATCTTAAAATTTGGCTTACCACATTTTATGTACCTGATTTACCTTTGAGATAAGTGGTAGTTTTCCCATTTTATATGTGAGAAATAAAAGACTTAAGAAAGTCAGATAACTTACCAAAGACATGGTTTAGAGATGGCAGTGCTGGAATTTGGACTCAGAGCTTGCCAAAAACTTCATCACCACCATCTTTCTACATGGCAGAGCAGAAACTAGAACCCAGGCTTACACTGTTATGACCAGTGAACATCAGACTGCACAAGAGTGTCTTTGTAAAGTGTGGTACCTTTGTGATATTGACATCTTTGTGGACAATGGGGTCCTTTAACTATAAGCTCACCCCTTCTCTAATGCACCAATGATTACAAGACTAAAGGAAAACAGAACATTGAGGATGCCAAACACTTACTAAATAAGAACTACTACCTTCTGGGCATACTTTCAAGTAATATTTAGAGATAATAAATATTTATGAAATATAAGACATAAACCCAAGATTTCAAGAAGTTTATAGCCAATTATTTTATATTGAAAGCATAGTAATATTGGAACCATAGATCATTTATCATGTACATAATAGAATTATTCTTATATCTTATCCTTGACAAATCCTTCCAATAAAACACTTGCATTTTATGAGAAAAATATTATTTGAATATAGCATACATCTGTTCAGAGAATTTCTGATTATGTAGAGCTGGCTGAAACTGAAAATTCCACACCATAAATGGATTAATGCCTGCATTGAATTCTATAACAGGCCCATGCTTAAGTCCATATATGTATATCCCTGTTACAAAGGGCAGCTTCCAACCCTGTTAAAATTATGGTTTGTAGCAGTGCCATGACCATGCTTTTAAATCACTGTGAAGGCTGGCAGCATGTCAAAGCACTTCACTTGCTACTACTTGCCTTGGAAAAACAATAATTTTTACAAATAGGGATACAAAAAACCTTTCTATTTTGGGAGGATGAGGGGGGTAGTTTGACTGCCTTCAGCTTGAAACTGTAAATCTGTGTTTTTTTGAGGCAATGCTTTTGATTAATTTTGTTACTACTTTGGATTTAGCACAAGGACTCTGAAAGTGTAATGTAAATTGTGAGTATAGTTTTGCTTTGTCACGCATATTAATGTTTGTACATATATATGTTAACATGCTGAACTTTTTGGCATAAACAATCATGCTCCTCCAACACCTTAGAGCTTCCTAGCCTAAGAGATGCAGTCTCCTTTGCATCTTTTAAAGTCATAAAAAGGCTGTTTTAAACTAAATTCTGAATCCCCCTCCTTTTTCTCCCACATAACTTTTATTAACATCCTATGAAGAGTTTAGGGAGAATTGCTGTATGGGACAGTTGACAAGATTTAGAGATTTGGCACCTGTGCTTGAGTGTGGGACTTGATTTATATGCTCCTGAAAAATTCTAGCAAATTAGAGTAACTCAAGTGGATTTAACAAACATAAACTATCTAAGTCTACATATATTATCAAAAATTATCCATGACTCATCTGAGGAAAGATACTATACCAACCTTACAAACATAGCCTCTAGCACATGGGTAATATGCTCACCCACATCCTCTTTCTGTTTTTCTTTTTATTTGGTATAAAACCATTCTTTAAAAATGGCCCTTCATTTCTTAAGAAGGATGAATCTGGGTTATAGACTGAAATTAAATATGTGATAAATGTCTCACTCATCCTCATGCCTTCTTTTGTATACCAAGATAACAGCGTCCTTTTCTTCCTCAATTCTTCAGTAAGGTTTTCCTTTTAATGAGTTTATCAGATGTCTTCCAAATGACTTTAAAACTTTTTAAAAGATATTTCCAAAACCAAAATGTCTCAATTTAAATATGGGAAATTCAAATATAAAACAGTTGTAAAGGATTTAGAACAATATTTAAAATTAGATTAGTAGTAAAAGGCAAAAAGATTTACATGATCTTAAAAGAAACCAGAGTATCTGCAAATCAATAAACCTGATACACTACATAAACAAAATGAAGGATAAAAGCATATGATCATGCCAGTAGATAAAGAAAAAACATTTGATATAATCCAGCACCCATTTAAGATAAAAACCTCAGCAAAGAGGGGATAGAGGAAATATATGTCAATGTAATAAAGGCCACATATGACAAACCCACAGCCAATATCATACTCAAGGGCAAAAATTGTTTCCCTTAAAGTCTGGAACAAGACAAGGACGTTCTGTTTCACCTCTCTTATTCAATATAGTACTGGAAGTCCTCGGCACAACAGCCAGACAAGAAGAAATAAAAGGCATCCTTTATTTGCAGATGACATGATAGTTAGTGTACATAGAAAACCCTACAGGTTCCACCAAAAAAGTACTTGTCCTAAGAAGTGAATTCAGCAAAGTACCAGGATTCAAAGTCTATATTCAGAAATCGAAGGCAGTACTGTACACCAACAATGAACTATCAAATGGAGAAACTAAAAAAAACATTTACTATTGCCACATCAACAAAAAAATAGGATACCTAAGGAATAAATTTAACCAAGGAGGTATAAGACCTGTACTTCGAAAACTATAGGACACCGGAGAAAGAAATTGTGGATGATACAAATAAGTGGAAGCAGACTGGAAGAATTAACATCATTAAAATATAGTACATAATACCCAAAGCAATCTATAAATTCAGCACACTTCCTATTAAAATACCAATGGCATATTTCACAGATCTAGAACAAATATTCCAAAAATTTACATGGAACAAAAAAATACCCCAAATAGCTCATCAATCTTGGGAAAGAAGAATAAAGTTGGATGTATCACAAGCTCTGGTATTAAACTATACTACAAGGCCACTGTAATCAAAACAGTATGGTACTGGCATAAGAACAGACATGTAGGTCAATGGAACAGAACAGAGAGCCCAGAAATAAACCCCATGCCTTTATGGTCAATTAATATTTGACAAAGGACACAAGAGTAAACATTTGACAATGGAGTAAAAAACAGTCTCTTCAGAGGAGAAGATGGCAGCCAAGTAGGTGGAAGCTGAGTCTACTTGCTGTTGCCCCCAACTCAGATTCTTGGCTGGTCTTCTGACACATAACCTGAACAACCAATGGAATCTTAGCTGATAGGAATATTGGAAGCCAAGGAGTACAGAAGATGCTTTACAGTGGGTGGTAACGAGATTTTATAGGTATGAATAGTGCTTGCAGCCATAGAGAAACTTGTCAGAAATTGCAGCATTGTGGGTCCCTCCCCTCCCAGGGTAGGGAACTCCCAGACCCAAGCTTGGAATGACTTGGGAGGATATATGAAGTTGGGGAGATCCAGGCTACACACACACAGCGAGCAGCATGCCCATGGCTGCAGCACCAAATACCAACTGGGAGAATGCCAGAGAGAGAAAAGGATTCTATCCCCGCAATGGATCAGGGGCCACACCTGGACTGGGCAGAGGCAGGCTGCAGCCAGCTGTGACCAGGAGATACTTTTGGCTTTTTGGAGAGGTGGTGTGTGTGGAAAACTGGACAGTGTCTTGGTACTGCAGTAGGTGTGCCATGGGGAGACTTTTAAAAGGGAGGCTGAAGCATGCTGGGCTGGGACCCTGTGAGCGGCTGCCCTGCCAACAAAGGACAAGGTTGAAAGCGCAGTTTGCTCCCACTGAATATAGTTGGGCAGAGGTATCAGAAAGTTACACGGTAAGGGGATTTCTGGGCCTCATCCCAGTGTGGCTAGCAGGCTGGGGGCTGTGCAGAGTGTAGTGTTCAGGACTGTGTCTGCTTCGAGGGCCGTGGCTAGCAAGAGTTGAGCACCTGAGATTATTTATAGCCAGGCAGAGCCCTCTTCCCCAGCAGTGTTCAAACCTCTGGGAAGGAAAGAACGTATCCAGCTCCCACCTCCTGCAGGATTGCAAGCACTGCATCTAACAGGGAAGCTCTGCAAACAGGCAGGGCAGGTTCAAGAACCCCCTATAGGAGAAAGACAGAAAGAGAAACTCTAAAAAGGCCAATTGTGTATCTCTCTCAGGGAGACAAAATTCACTGGCCCCCAGGGCCTTATTCCACAGAGGCCAGCAGGGTAGGGAGATCAGGAATTGGTTCTGCAAGGGGGAATCAGGGCCCTGCCCAGCCTTGGCTCTCACACAGATCTGCCATCAGCGCCAAGCAGGAAAGAGCTGACCCTCTTATACAGATTGGCCCTCCCTTGAAACAGACAGCTAGTTCATCAGAAAATATACATTATTGGAAATAAGCTGGGTCAACCAAGACCAGTGGCACAGGGGCAGGAGGGACACACCCACAATTTTCCCAGAAGATTAAACAGTGTCTCCCATGGGAGATCCAGGGACTCCACCTCCTGATCACAATAGAAGCCCCCCTCTAGAGGCAGGTGAAGGTGACACATGTGGTGCTGCTTGAAGTCAGATGACCCACCCCTGGACCTTGAGCTGATAAAAAGACAGAGGCAGATCCAACAAGAGAAGACAGAAGGCAAACACCAAACTGTGCTGAGATGAATTCCACCTTGTTCATCTTCAGAATTTGTGTTTTTTTTCCTCTTGCATAGCCTTTTAACATTTCTTCTATTTCTTCCATTGTATTCCAGCTAACTATTTTTTGACTTTTATTTTTTTATTCTTCTTATTTATATTTTTGCACTTTATTTTTATTTTAAATATCACATTATATTCCATTTTGCCTTCTTCTTGCCCTTTCTTATTTTCATTTTAAATTTTATTTCCCCCTTTCTATGCCTTGTTCCTACTTCTTACTCTTACTATTTCTTCTTCCTCTATCCTCTCAAAATCATTTTTCTTTCCTTTAGTTAGCTCACATTCTTTTTCCATTTCTTACAACATTCTTATTTTCTTTCCACCTTTATTAATCATTGCTTGTTTGGCATAGATATTGTAGTTACTGCTGTTTTTCTTCAATTTTATTCCTATTTGTTCACTATTTTTTTATTTCAGATCTCATAGGTTAGTCTCCCCATGTCTTACTACATTTTGCTTTCCTCCTGCCCTTGTTTATTTGAGTTCAGAATTTTATTTTTTCCCTCTTTTTGCCTGGTTTCCATTCCTTACTCTTATTAGTTGCCCCTCTATCCTCTCAAAATAATTTGTCTTTACTGTAGACATCTCATATTCTCTCTTCTCTTATAATATTCTTACTCTCTTTCCACCTTTATTCATCTTAGCTCATCTGGCATTGTTACTGACACTGCTGTGGTTTTTCTTCAGTTTTGCTCCTATTGGTTCACTATTTTTTAAATTTTATTTCAAACCACATATTATACTCTTCCTTTTTCTTACTCCATTTTACCATTGCCCTTCCCTTTTTTATTTATGTTTTATATTCTATTTTCTCCTTTTCCTTGGCTTCTTTCTATTTCCTACTTTTATTATTTCTCCTCCTCCTTCCCTCTCAAATCATTTTTCTCTCTGTTAGTCATCTCATTCTTTTTTCCTATCTTATAATATTCTTAATCTCTTAACACCTGTATCATTCTTTGCTCATTTGCTATTGATATTGCTGATGTAGTAGGGGGGCATTTTTGTTGGTGCGGGTTTGGTTTTCTGGGTGGTTTTGCTTTGTTCTGCCAGTACCTGTACAACAGCATTCAGGATGTGGTAGGGGTTGTGACTCTCTTCCAGCCAGCCAGAAGTGAGAACCCACCAATGAATGAGCTATCAATTATCAAAGCCCACGTATAGTAAAAAAGGCAACATAAACTGAATAAAGGGGACCCCTAGAGCCCCCAAATCAGGAGATCAAAGAGACTGCACCACGGAGTCCCACAGAACTCCTACCACAGAAGGCCACTGCATGGAGATAGGCAGTCAAAGCACAGCGATCTGAGATACAGAAACAAACAAAAAGAGTCACCTAAAATGGGGAGACAAAGAACAACCCCCAATCAAAAGGAAAGGTGGAGTCCCCAGAAATGGGTCTGAATGAATTTGAGGCAAGCAGTCTATTAGATATAGAGTCCAAAATAATGGTTACAAGGGTGCCAAAGAAACTCAGAACTATAAGGAACTTTATAGGGGCTATAGCAGCATGAAAAAAAGACATAGGAACTATGAATAAGAACCAGGGGGAAATAAAGAATACAATATTGGAAATGAAGAATACACTAAAAGGATTAAAGCAGGCTAGATGAAGAAGCGGGCCAAATTAGTGAGCTAAAAGACAAGGTAGGGGGAAAAAACGCCCAGTGAGAACAATAAAATGAAAAAGACTCAAAAAGAACAAAGATAGTTTAAGGGAGCTTCCGGTCATTGTGAAATGTAACAACATTCACATCATAGGACTATCAGAAAGAGAAGAAAAGAGTATGGGATAGAAAACCTGTTTGAAAACATGATGACAGAAAACTTCCCCAACTTGGAGAGGTAAGAAGTCATGCAAGTTCAGGAAGCACACAGGATCCTAATCAAGATGAAACAAATGCAAATGGATCATTTTCAAAGATAGACCACATGGTAGGACACAAAACAAGCCTTAACAAATTCAAGAAAATTGAAATCATATCATGCATCTTCTTGGATCACAATTGCTTGAAATTAAAACCAACCTAAAGAAAAAAGTCAAAAACATTCAAATACATGGATACTGAAAAACAGGTTATTAAGTAATGAGTTGGGTTAACAATGAGATCAGGAAAGAAATCAAACAGTATATGAAAACAAAATGAACACACAACAACCCAAAACTCAGGAGACACAGTGAAGGCAGTCCTGAGAGGGAAGTTCATAGCAATACAGGCTGACCTAAAGAAGACAGAAAAATCTCAAATAAAAAACCTAACCCTACATCTGAAAGAACTGCAAGAACAACAACAAATTCCAGAGCAAGTAGAAGAAAGGAAATAATTAAGATCAGCAGAATTAAATGACATAGAGACTGAAAAAACAATCCAACAAATCAATGAATCCAGGAGGTGGTTCTTTGAAAAGAAAAAGCAAATTGACAAGCCTTTCACCAGACTCATCAAGAAAAATAGAGGATCCAAATAAAATCAGAAACAAAAGAGAGATTACAATTGATACCGCAGAAATACAAAGGATTGTCAGAAATTACTATGAACAACTATATGCCAAAAAACTGGACAACCTAGGTTAAATGGACAAATTTCTGGAAACACACAGTCTCGCAAAACTGAATCAATAAGAAACAGAAAGCCTGAACAGATGGGTAGCAACCAGAAAAATTGAAGCAGTAATCCAAACACTCCCAGAGCACAAAGGCCCTGGACCAGATGGCTTCACAGGCGATTTTTACCAAACATTCAACAACTAACACCTATCCTCAAACTATTCCAAAGAATTCAAGAAGAGAGAAGACTCAAACTCTTTTTATGAGGCCAGTATTATCTCAATTCCAAAACCAGGTAAAGACACAAGAAAGAAAGAAAATTATAGGCCAGTATCACTGATGAATAGAGATGCTAAAATCCTCAACAAAATATTGACAGTCTGTATCCAGACTGTATCCAGCAATACATTAAAAGGATCATACACGACAATCAAATGGGATTTATCCCAGGGATGGTAAGGATGGTGTAACATTTGTAAATCAATAAACATAATTCATCACATAAACAGTTTCAAAGACAAAAATCACATGATCATATCTTAGATGTTGAAAAAACATTTGCAAAATTCATCACCAATTTATGATAAAAACACTCAACAAAGTGGGAGTAGAGAGAGCATATGTCAACGATAAAGGCCATATACGAGAAACCTACAGCCAACAACATGCTGAATGGGTAAAAACTAAAAGCATTTCCCTTAAGATCAGGAGTAAGACAAGGGTGCCCACTTTCACCACTCTTATTCAACATAGTACTGGAAGTTCTTAGCCATAGTGATAGACAAGGAAAAGAAATAAAATGCATCCAATTGGAAAGGAGGAAATAAAGCACATTATTCAGAGACGTCATGATATTGTACATAGAGAATCCTATAGTCTCCACCAAAAAACTACTTGACCCAATAAGTGAATTCAGCAAAGTAGTGGGATACAAAGTTCATATTCAGAAATTGATCACATTCTTGTACACCAACAATGAAGTATGAGAAAAAAAAAAACTAAGAAAAAAATCCATTTACTATAGCAACAAGAAAAATAAAGTACCTAACAATAAATCTAATGAAGGATGTGAAAAAACCTGTACTTGGAAAATTATAGAACACTGAAGAAATAAATTGTGGAAGATGCAAATAAGGAATCATTTACTGTATTCATGGATTGGAATAATTAACATCAATAAAATATGCATACTACCCAAAGTGATCTATAGATTCAACACAATTCCTATTAAAATACCAATGGCATATTTCACAGATCTAGGACAAATATTCCAAATATTTAGATGGAACCAGAAAAGACCCCAAATAGCCTCAAAAATCTTGAGAAAGAAGAATAAAGTTGGATGTATCACAATACTTGATATCAAATTATACTACAAGGCCACTATTATCAAGACTGTCTGGTACTGGCATAAGAACAGACTATAGATCAATAGAACAGTAGAGAGCCCAGAAATAAACACATGTCCTCTATCGTTGATTAATATTTGACAAAGGGGGCACAGGCATACAAAGGAGTGAAAACAGTCTCTTCAATAAATAGTGTTTGGAGAACTGAACTCGTACATGCAGGGAAAAAAAAATAAACTCAAACTGGATAAAGGACCTAAAAATAAATTGTGATACCATAAAAGCCCTGACAGAACACAGGCACATTTCAGATATCCTATGTAGTAATTTATTTGCTGCTATATCTCCTAGGGTAAGGGAAATAAAGGAAAAAATAAACAAGTGGAACTGCATCAAATTAAAGTTTCTTCACAGCTAAAGAAACAATCATCAATTTAAAAGAAACTGGGAGAACATATTTGCCAATGATGTACCAGACCAGGGTTTAATTTCCAAAATATATAAAAAACTCGCACAACTGAGGGAACACAACTCAATTTAAAAAATGGGCAAAAGGATAATTGGGGGCTTCCAGCCAAGATGGAGGTGTAGGTAGACACACTGTGCCTCCTTGCACAACCAAAAGAATGACAACAATTTAAAAACAAAAAACAACCAGCACTGACAGAAAATCAAACTGTGTGGAAGTCCAACAACCAAGGAGATGAAGGAACATTCATCCAGACCAGTAGGAGGGGTGGAGATGGGCAGCGGGGTGGAGAGGACTCCAGGCAAGGTAGCAGCTGGCAGACCCAGCGAAGTGGCAGATTGTGGAGCAGGGTGGGAAAAGCTGCAGCTGGCTGGTGAGGTGGCAGCTGGTGGACCAGGTGACAGACTGTGCAACCCAGAGTTCCAGTGTGGGAAAATAAAGCCTCAAACCACTGATTGAAAACACCCGTGGGGGTGGAGGCAGCAATAGGAGAAACTCCCAGCTTCACAGGAGAGTTCGTGGGGGAGACCCACAGGATCCTAGAATGTACACAAACCTACCCACTCGGGAAGCAGCACCAGAAGGGCCCAATTTGATTGTGGGTAGAGGAGGGAGTGACTGAAAACCAGTACAGACTGGAGCAAGTGCTATTGCTCCCTATCAGACCCCTCCCCCACATACAGCCTCACAGTGCAGCAAAGAGCATTACCCCACCCTGGTAGATACCTAAGGCTCTGCCGCTTTACATAATGGGTGTGCCAAAGCAAACAAAAAAATGGCCCAAATGAAAGAACAGATCAAAGCTCCAGAAAAAATACAACTAAGTGACAAAGAGATAGCCAACCTATCAGATGCATAGTTCAAAACACTGGTAATGAGGAAGCTCACGGAATTGGTAGAATTTGGTCACAAATTAGATGAAAAAATGAATGCTATGCTTAGAGAAACAAAGGAAAATGCACAGGGAACCAATAGTGATGGGAAGGAAACTGGAACTCAAATCAACGGTGTGGACCAGAAAGAAGAAAGAACATCCAGAACAGAATGAAGAAACAAGAATTCAAAAAAATGAGGAGAGGCTTAGGAACCTCCAGGACATCTTGAAATGTTCCAACATCCGAATTATAGGGGTGCCAGAAGGAGAAGAGGAAGAACAAAAAATTGAAAACTTACTTGAACAAATAATGAAGGAGAACTTCCCTAATCTGGCAAAGGAAATAGACTTCCAGGAAGTCCAGGAAGCTCAGAGAGTCCCAAAGAAGCTGAACCCGAGGAGGAACACACCAAGGCACATCATAATTACATTAGCCAAGATTAAAGATAAGGAAACAGCAAGAGAAACAGAGACAGTTACCTACAAAGGAGTTCCCATAAGACTGTCAGCTGATTTCTCAAAAGAGACCTTACAGCAAGAAGGGGCTGGAAAAAAGTATTCTAAGTCATGAAAGGCAAGGACCTACATCCAAGATTGCTCTATCCAGCAAAGCTTTCATTTAGAATGGCAGGGCAGATAAAGTGCTTCTCAGATAAGGTCAAGTTAAAGGAGTTCATCATCACCAAGCCCTTATTATATGAAGTGTTAAAGGGATTTATCTATGAAAAAGAAGATAAAAAAGATGAACAGTAAAAATGACAGCAAACTCACAGTTATTAACAACCACACCTAAAACCAAAACAAAAGCAAACTAAGCCAACAACTAGAACAGGAACAGAACCACAGAAATGGAGACCACATGGAGGGTTATCAACAGGGGAGTAGGAGGGGGAGAGAGGGGGGAAAGGTACAGAGAATAAGTAGCATAAATGGTAGGCAGAAAAATAGACAGGGGGAGGGTAAGAATAGTGTAGGAAATGTAGAAGCCAAAGAACTTACATGTATGACCCATGGACATGAAGTATAGGGGGGGAATGTGGGAGAGAGGGGGTGTGCAGGATGGAGTGGAGTGAAGGGCGGAAAATGGGACAAATGTAATAGCATAATCAGTAAAATATATTAAAAATAAATAAATAAATAAAGGGCAAAGGACCTGAATAGACACTTCTCTAAGGAGGACATACAGAGGGCCCATAGACATAGGAAAATATGCTCAACATCACTAGCCTTCAGAGAGATGCAAATTAAAACTACAATGAGATAGCACCTCACACCTGTCACAATGACTATCATTAATAAAACAAGTGCTGGTGAGGATGTGGAAAAAAGGGAACCTTTGTGCACTGTTGTTGGGAATGCAGACTGCTATAGCCACTGTGGAAAACAGTATGGAATTACCTCAAAAAATTAAAAATGTAACTACATTTTGACCCAGTAATTCCATTGCTGGGAATATACCCTAAGAATCCTGAAACACCAATTCAGAAGAACATATGCATCCCTATGTTCTTAACAGCAAGATTTACAGTAGCTAAGTGTTGGAAACAGCCCAAGTGCCTATCAATAGATGAATGGGCTAAAAAAGTATGGTACATTTACACAATGGAATACTCTGCAGCAGAAGGAAAGAATTCCTACCTTTTGCAATAGCATGAATAGAACTGGAGACTATTATGCTAAGTGAAATAAGGCAGTTGGTGAAATGCAAATGCCACATGACCTCACTTATAACTGGAATCTAATGAACAAAATAAACTAATAAGAAAAATAAAACCAGAGACATGGAAACATGGAACAACCTGATAGCTTTAGGAAGAGATTTGGAAGGGGTGGGAATGGTGGAAGGAAGGGGAAGGGACTAGTCAAAGAACAGGTATGAATGGCTTATGGATATGCACAACAGAGAGAGACATTGACTGTGGTGAGGGGGGTGGTCTGGGTGGAGGGGGGGCACAAAAGGAAAAAAAGAAATAAGGACAACTGTATTAAAATAAATAAAAATTTTAAAAATTTTAAGAAGTCTCTTCAATAAACAACGTTAGAAAAATTGGACAAGTCCATGCAAAAAAATGAAGTTAGGCCACCAATTTACAGCAAACACAAGAATAGACTCAAAATGGATAAAAGACAAATCTTAAGTCATAAAACAATGAAAATTCTAAAAGTAAACATAGGCAGTAAAATCTCAAGACATCTCTTTGAGCAATATTTTTGCTCATATGTCTCCTAGGGCAAGGAAAACAAAAGAAAAAATAAACAAATGGCGCTACAAACTAAAAAGCTTCTGCACAGAAAAAGAAACCATCAACAAAAAAAGAAAAAGGAACATACTGTATAGGAGAAGGTATTCACCAATGACTCAGCCGATAAGGGGTTAATTTCTAAAATATATAAAGAACTTATACAACTCAACATGAGGAAGATAAACAATCCAATTCAAAAATTGGGTGAAGGATCTGAATAGATACTTCTCCAAAGAGGACATACAGATGGCCAATTGACATTATGGAAAAATGTTCAATGTCACTAATCATTAGAGAGATGCAAATTAAAACCACAATGAGTTATCACCTCACACCTGCCAGAGTTGCTACCATCAATAAATCAGTAAACAAGTGTTTGTGAGGATGTGGAGAAAAGGGAACCCTAGTGCACTGTTGGAATGCAGATTTGTGCATCCACTGTGGGGAATAGTATGGAGCTTCCTCACAAAACTAAAAATAGAAACTGCCATTTGACCCAGTGATCCCACTTTTGGAAATATATTCTAAGAATCCCTAGGCACCAATTAGAGTATATGTACTCCTATGTTCATATCAGTATTATTTATGATAGCCAGCATCTAGAAACAGTCCAAATCAGTAGGTGAGTGGATAAAAAAAGGAATCTTACCTTTCGCAACAGCATGGATGAACTTGGATATTACTATGTTAAGTTAATAAGCCAGTCAGAGAAATACAAATACCATCTGATCTCACTTATATGTGGAATCTAATGAGCAAAATAAACAGACATACAATATAGGAACAGAGGCATGAGTACTTGGAACACAATGACAGCTGTCAGAGAGGAGGGTGAGGCAGGGACTGGATGAAAGAAGGTAATTGGATTAGCCACAGAACATACATGCATAACTCATGGACACAGACAACAGTGTGGTGATGGCCAGAGCAACGGGGGTATTGGGGTTAGGTGGAGGCTGACAGAGGAAAGGGGCAGGGAATGGGGACATATGTAATAGTGTCAACGATAAAAGAAAAATATTTATTAAAAAGCTAGATTAGTAGCAAACACCACAGATTTCCACAATGGATAGCTCTTGGCCCCTGGCCCACATTTTATAGGATTCCTTCTTGCACGGTAGTTTGTAGTTGTCCCTTTTTATTGTATAAATGATGCTTGAGTGTACGGAATCGAAGTTATGTGATCATTCCAACTGCTTCAATGACGACAGCTCGAGCCAAAAGAACCATTCCATCCCTCCTGAGTCACATTCTTGCTAAGTGCTCTGTTACTGCATGTCACCTTTTGAAGCAAGGATGCAGATGAGCCTTATAATGTATTTGTGATTTTAAAAACTATAATTAACCAATCATAGGTTTTTCCTGATAATTGAACACATTGTGACTCCTTTAGCTACTTCTTTTCCCTCATCACTGCTACTACTGGTGTATTATTTAAACCTGATTTTTACTTGCTTAATAAAGGTATGTTAGGTGGTTGAAGCAGTCACTAGGGTAAGCAGATTTCCTCAGAATGTGAATCTTCCAATAATAGCCAAGACAAATAATAAGAAAATATATACAGGTGGCTCTTATATCATTGGTTAATATGCCTTTTTATATACAACACTTTCATAGTATATATAATTCATGTAACCATGGTACAATTTGTCATAGTCTATGCTTTGGAAACCGGCAGGCTTTACTTCACTTGTTTTTTTTACTACTTATCTAGCAGTTTCTAAAAATCTAACTCCCGTTATTATGCGACAGCTGTAGAACTGGATAATAAACATTTCCAAAGCAAGTCTAATGTTCACCACATATCCTTGTAATATTATTACTTTTTTAGTCAATCACTTTGATAATTATTAGGATGTATACTGTAATTCACAGCATAGAAAGATTTCTATCTATATTAAGAACTATGTTCCCACCCCACCTCTTTCCCTCAGGAATCTGTAATTTTAAACTTGACCCAAAAGCAGTGTGATAGTTTAATGACTAATTATATATATATTTTGTTAACCAACCAAAGAACAAGAACGAAGAGAATGTACTATAATAGAATAATATACTCCTTTCCACTAGATGGAAGTATAAGAGGACCAGATGTAAGAGTCTTTAATCAGAATGTGCAAACTCTTCAGCAAATTCTCACCAAATGAATATTGTTGACCAGTGTATGTGCAAAGAAAGTAGTTTGCGTCCTCACCCTTCTACATGTAGATGTCTCTATATCTACAGAGGTATTTCTACATCTCTGTCTCTTTCTCCCTTTCTGTCTCTTACTTTCTGGAACTGTATAAGTCAGATTAATGTCTTCAGTTTGCAAAACTCACCTTAAGAAAACTCAGAACATAAAAATTATAATGATTTAATGTTAATAATACATTATTTGGCAAAGAGATTCATTTAAGAGTTTTTGTTTCTTTTAACTTTCTGATGTAGAGAAATCCAATTATGAATTTTAAATCCAGAAAACTTATTAAATTCTTATTGATGCTAATACATTGCATTTTATGATTAGTCATCTTTGAATAACAACAGTATAGTTTCTTTCTGATGACTCTTTATAATTTCTATTTCTTCAATTTTTCGTTAATGCTGTGATTAATACCCACAGGACAATATGAATGAAGTGGTGGTAGCCAGGTTGCTTTCTTGCTTTAGATCCTAAAATGAATGTACCAAGTATAATATATGCTGAGAGTGGGTTTTTTCCCAGAAATCCTTTGTAAAATTCTTTTAAGTTCTCTTCTCTAGCCAAAATTAATGAACAAAATGAAATCAGGAGAGATATTGAAATATGTTATTGAATGCTTTTTCTGAATGAGAAATAAACATTTACTTTATTAGTTGCTGCTATTATTTATTTTCCTTCCTTGTATTTTAGGTGTAATTTGCATTTTCCCCAACTTCTTGAATTGAATACTTAGCTCTCTTCTTTTTAATTTGAGCACTTAAGCTATAAATTTCCTCCTAAGCATCCCTTTAGATTTGTTGTACAAGTTTCAAGAAGGTTTTTTTTTCTGAAAATATTTTTCTTTTAATGACTATTGTGATAGTTTCTTTCAACATTGAACTTTTTAGTTTTTTTAAAGAAGTATTTTCTAGGTTTTTTTTGTTGTTGATTTTTAGCATAATTGTATTCTGTTCAGATAATGTGGTTGATGATCAATCCTTGGACATTTCTTTAGACTTGCTCTGTGGCATAGTTGTGCTAAGTTTTTCCAAGTGTTTCAAATACTTATTAAAAAAATGTGTATTCTCCAGTCACTTGATCTGACATTAGTATATGTCTGTTAGATAAAGTTTATTAATTGCCTTATTCAAATCTTTATTTCTAATTATTTTAGTTTCCCTGTAATGATGGATTTGTCCATTTGTTTCTTATAGTTATTGTCACATATATATTTTGAAGTTAAGTTATTAGGTTGCATTAAGTTCACAATGGTTACATCATAGAGATGTTTTTAAACTTTTGTCATTATGTAGTAACTCAATACTTGTTAAAGGAAAACTCATTAAAGTCCAATTTGTATGGTATTAACATAGGTATCTAACTTAATTTTTGCTTGTATTTACCTGTATTATCTTTTTGCACCTTTATGCTTTTATCCTTTCTGTGTCCTTAAATTTTGTTTCTTTTACCACAGCATATAGCTGAACTTGTTGTATTATCCATTAAAGGCCATTAGCTTTTAATTGGAGAATTGAGTCCATTTATTGTGACTACTGATATATTTGGATTATATCAACCATTGGAATTATTACTTTCCACATGTCCTAATTTCCTGTTTCTTTTTTTGTCCTTATTGCCTTCTCCTTTTAAAATTAGAGATAATCTTTAATATCAATAACTACATCAAATGTAAATAGTATAGCTAAACTAATTAATAGACTGGAATTGAAAGAGTATTTTTATTTTTCCCATATGGTAATTTTTATTTTTATTTTTTAAATTTATTATTGTACAGTTAAGTTGTCCCACCTTTATCCTCATCACTCACCCCTAGCCTGGCACCCCCAACCCCACTCTCACAGCCAATTATTGCTTTCTGTTTGACTAATTGCATTTTATATATTAATTCCATTTTTCTGTTTAGAAGCTATATAAAATATTTCTCTCTTCAGTTATTTTTAACATGCATACTTAACATCTAATGTTAATCTATAATTTTAATACCTTCTGACACTGTAAGTATATTAGAATGGTTCCTAAATTTCTCAGATTCCCCCTCTACTTTATATGCTATTCTTGCCTTGATTTTTGGTTTGTTTTCAACACCACAGCTTTTTTACTTCCAGTTTCCTCTTGCCTTTTCCAGCTTCTGCTCTTCTGCCAGACTCTTTCCTGAGTCCTCACCTTTTCCCTCCACTCTTCCCCTGGGAAGTGAATGTGATCTGCTCAACTCATAATGCATATGTATCCAGTAGACCCTGGCTCTTGAGTACCAGGCTGCAGCTTTTAACACTAGATCTATATATCCTACAGTGTACTTGAGATCTTTACCCTTTCTCACAGACATTTCAAAATTAATAATAATTCAGTTTTAGAGTCCTTTCTTCAACTGTTTCCTCCCATACCTCAGATCTGTTCTTCTGCATTTGGGCATTTCAAACTTATCAATAGACCAGTTGCGGAGACTTTCATTACCCTCCTCCTTGTCCATACTTCAGATCTGTTCTTTTCCATCTGGGCATTGTGAACTTATCAATAGTTCGGTTTTGGAGACCTTTCATTACTAGCCCCCCATACCTCAGATCTGTTCTTTTCCATTTATTCTCTTAATAAATTACATTTCTTCTTCCATCACTCATTCCAGAGACCTGGTTCATTTTATGACCTCATCATTTTTTGACAAACCAGGCCTTCCCTTCACCATCACTACATCCAAATCAACCACAAATTTTAGTCAATTTTACATTCAAGGAGATCTTAAATTTGTTCCTTTATATATACTCCACTGTCAAATACTCTAGTCCAAAGTCTTACACATCTTACCTGGACCACTACAAATTCATTACACTTACAAAGTAGTAAGTAGAAAGCCTGTTAGTTAGAATCATGCCACTGCAAACTGGATGCACCATGGACATGTTAATTGGTTTCCCTACTTCCAATTATTTGAATCCCTCATCTTCCCTCCACATGGTGGGTACTACAATTTTTGGAAAATGATAGATCTAATCATGTAAACCCATTAACTAAAAACCTATAGTGCGTCTAGACTCCTCTTATAATGATGACCAGATTCCACATAAAGTGTTCTACAAGTCTCTGCATAATCTCATGGCTCCTCCAGTCCTTATCACTGCCCCATTTCTTCCTTCGCTACAGTCATACCAGCCTTCTTTGATCATGGAAGCTAAAGGAACAATCTCTTCCTAATTTAGGACCACCACAAATACTCTTTCTACCCAGAATGTTTAGAAGCTCCTCTTTTTCTTCCCCCCTTTCCGAATATACACACACATACCCAATTCACACCTATTATTTTCTGCATCCTTCAAATCTCAACTGAAATGTCAAGTTCTTTCCTCATCTTTTCCAACGTGTCCTCTCAATTATACCCTCTCAATGTGTCCTGTACTTTTCTATCACAAAAGAAGTTATAGGGTGTGTATGAATGTGTGAATGTGTGTATGTGTGTATTTGTTTGCCTCCCCATCAAGAGGTAATTTTTAGAATGTCAGAGACTAGGTCTATTTTTGTCACCATTATGTCCTACTATTAAGACATTGCTTGGCACATGGGCACTCATATGTGGCATGAATGAATGAGTGATTATATGCTAAATAAGGCTGGGGGAGCTAGTGGTGTACTTCAACTATAGGAAGAGCAGAAACTTTCATTTATCTCTTTTTATACATAATTGAGCACATGGTAGGTGATCACTAAGTGTTTGAAGAAATAAAAGAAGAGGGAAGAGAAAGGAGAAGAATGGGAAAACAGAAAATGAGAAAGGAGAGGAAAGGAAATTGGAAAGGGACCAGAAAAGGTAAACCTAAATCTAGAATTATAGTCCTTGATAACAAAAGTTATATCAACCTCCCTATCTCTCACTTAAAAAAGAAAAACTTGAATAATGGCTAGAAAATTGTGATGATTAAAAAATATATATGAAACCTCTTGGCTGGGATAGGTATTTTGCTAGATTGGTTGTTGATTGATTGTTTACTTGAGAGAATAAAATACCAGATGAGGTTACTCACAAATAGCCCCCTCGAGCATGCATTCTTAAATCAAAACCTAAATTTTTCAAAGTCTCTTAAAGTGAAGGTACATTTCTATGTTTCCTTACTTAAATTTATGGATAGCTACTTGGTACTGCCCCCACCACAAAAAAGATTTTCCTTTGCATAGTATTAAATGGAATATGTATAAAAGTATTTTATGAAGCCCTGGCTGATGTGGCCACTGGCCTTTGAACCAAGAGGTCACCAGTTTGATTCCCAGTCAGGGCACATGCTTGGGTTGTGGGCTAGGTCCCCAGTTGAGGGCATACAAGAGTTAACCGATCAATGTATCTAGCACACATTGCTGTTTCTTCTCCCTCTCTTTCTCCCTCCCTCCCCATCTCTCTAAAAGTAAATAAATAAAATCTTTAAAAAAAAGTATTTTATGAATTATAAATGTGTGCACATAATTATTATTCATTAGGTATAAATTAATCATTGCCTACTTTTTTCCCAAAATTATAGAAAAATATGTCGTAACTGCAAGTGTGGCCAAGAAGAGCACGATGTCCTATTAAGCAATGAAGAGGATCGAAAAGTGGGGAAACTTTTTGAAGACACCAAGTATACCACCCTGATTGCAAAGCTAAAATCAGATGGAATTCCCATGTATAAACGCAATGTTATGATATTGACCAATCCAGTTGCTGCCAAGAAGAACGTTTCCATCAACACAGTTACCTATGAATGGGCTCCCCCTGTCCAGAATCAGGCATTGGTAAATAAGTGGGAGTGGAGCCCCTTTATCAAAGTTCCTGAATTCCTTCTTTAGGGCAGTTCCTTTAGTTACCTAATCAACCTCAGGTCAATTATTTTTCTGGGATTTACATTACTTTGACTTTCAACTTCTATTATAGTAATCTTGAAAGTGAGATTAGATACCTCATAGAATTTTTCTGTCAAATCTATTAACCTTTTTGAGGCAATGGCCTAAAATTCTTAATAATTAGATGCAAAACAGATGTTTTCTACAAATCTAGTGACTCTTCTAGCTTACACTTGAGAATATTTCTTTTAAGTTGATAACTAACATCTAAAGAATAAAATTTCTGTCATTATTTAGAACTCCAAACATGTTCAACACTATATTTATTTTACTGTGTAAGGCAAAAAAAATGTATTACATAGTGTGTGACACTCCTGCTTCAACTTAGATGAGGCATGTGGAAGTCTTTTAAGAAGGTTGGTTAAATCATCAGAGTGAATCTTGTGATTTTTTTTTTATAATGAAAATGCTGTTCATCCATAGGCCATTCTAAACATGCTGCCTGTGTGTGTTCTCTTACAATTGTACGTTGCATATTTAGCACAAGTAAACTTCAGTAACCTGAATCTTTTCATAAATTGAAGAGAAAATCATTAATTTCAGGGATATGTGTTTATTTTTATTGAACTAGATCTATTTGTTGTACCATTTTTGAATATGTTAATATCTCAGGATATTTACATAATGATAATTTGTTGGTAATAGATAGAGCCAACTTCTTTGTTAAGTCACTTGCTTCTGATGTGTGCTGTAAGATAGTATTGCCTGGCTGATGGCCAAGGCATCTCCCAGTTAACACTGGTCTCCTTGTGGTTCAGGCCAGGCAGTACATGCAGATGCTGCCCAAGGAGAAGCAGCCAGTGGCAGGCTCAGAGGGGGCACAGTACCGGAAGAAGCAGCTGGCCAAGCAGCTCCCTGCCCATGACCAGGACCCTACAAAGTGCCATGAGTTGTCACCCAAAGAAGTGAAGGAGATGGAGCAGTTTGTGAAGAAATATAAGAGTGAGGCTCTGGGAGTAGGAGATGTCAAACTTCCCCGTGAGATGGATGCTCAAGCCTCCGACAGAATGTACATCCCTGGTGGAGACAGAAGCACCATGGCAGCAGTGGGGACTGTGGAGGACAAATCAGCCGAACACAAAAGAACTCAGTATGTGAGTACAGCGGTCATACTGTTGGCCCAGTTGGTGTATTTTACATACACTTTCTCTTTCTTTGAACTTTTTTGGAGGCCGTTCCTCTCTTTCCAAAAGGGAGTAAGTGAGGGAAATAAATTGAATTAAAATCCAGTTTACACTGATTTTAGAGAATCATCATGTTTGAAATCTCAGCCTGAAGCTAAGTTTTCTTATTACTTGTGGACAAGAATAATTGTGAGGTTTAGATAAACATAATAGTATTGGTGTCACGCTAGAATACAGCATTGTAATCTATAATCTGTTTCTAAACATAGTTTAGGTGTTGTTTACTTCTTCCCATAAATAAGAATAATATATGGTCAGGCTAATTCAGTTTTGCTTGTGACATTGGACCTAAAACTCAAACATAAATTTATGTAGATATATGTTCAATCATATTTTTTTAATCTCTCCTAGAGAGGGAACTTGAAGTCTTCTTTTAATGGCTTGAAGAAAGTTGTGACACCAGTGAGCAAAAAACAAGAACTAAACTTAATGTAATACATCTCTCATAAATTCTATTAGCACATCAACCAATAAGAATTAGTTTTGTAAACATATTCTTTTCAAAAAGTACTAATAAGCTGTTTTAGAGATCCACTTAAAATTTAGGTGAAAATTACTATTAGCCATTTTCCATAAGTGACTTTAATTTGGGAACCAATACTCTGTTACACACAGGCTGCAACGGTGAGGTATGAATGGCCTGCAGAAAGCCAAGAGATTCTGTTTCACAGAAATACGAACACCTTATTGTGTACATGGACAAACTATTAATTTCAGTAGAAATTATTTCTCTTGAAAGTTGTTTCTCTGAATTTTTACTAAAGCTACTGATGAGAAATGCCAGTCTTATGATGACTAGATTGTTTGGGATGGATTTCATTGCAGTCCTGCTACTGCTGCAAACTGAGTATGAAGGAAGGTGACCCAGCCATCTATGCGGAAAGGGCCGGCTACGATAAACTGTGGCACCCAGCTTGTTTCGTCTGCAGTACCTGCCACGAGCTCCTGGTCGACATGATTTATTTCTGGAAGAATGGGAAGCTATACTGTGGCAGACATTACTGTGACAGTGAGAAACCCCGATGTGCTGGCTGTGATGAGGTATGTTCTCTAAGGCCACCTGCATGCAGGCTCGTTTTTGTACCCCCACATGGTCCTCTTACCACCCTAAGGCAGCTCTTAGCAATGAGGCAACATGAATTAGCCAAACATCATTTGCTTCATTTATATCCAAAGAAGTTAAATGAAAAAAAGTTTTAATTTCAGTCATTCTGAGTACTGTGTTAATTGTGTTGACTAAGGAAAGAGTGTCCAGAAACATAAAAGATTGATTTAGACTAAACTAAATAATAACCTAAGTTCAAGCTTTTGGTTATTTTCAGACATGAATGTAAGTTGATATATTTGTAGATCTAATTCCTTCATTATATAAAGAACCTAGCTTTATTAATATGTAGCAAAAATATATGATTCATCTTATTTTTATCTTCTTTCCAGCTGATATTCAGCAATGAGTATACCCAGGCAGAAAACCAAAATTGGCATCTGAAACACTTCTGTTGCTTTGACTGTGACAACATCCTAGCAGGGGAAATATACGTGATGGTCAGTGACAAGCCCGTGTGTAAGCCCTGCTATGTGAAGAATCATGCTGTGGTAAGAAGCAGTCTAAGGATACGGCTGCCTTAACTTGCTTTATGATTTGACTTTGTGCCCTTAAGCCTCTCACAAGTGAGAGATAGAAAGTACTACTGTCATGTAGGAAACATGTGATTCTTACCATAAGGTGTTAAAATCCATATAATTCAAAAGCAATACATGTGTTGACTGTGGGCTACCTCAAGATTTCTACCTGTGCAGTTTTACTGTAGATTATAAATGCTACTCGATTATAAAATCCCTGTTTTTAAAAAAGTTTCTTAATGAGAATGAGATTAATTGATTGATTCTCATATCATACAGATCGAATTCCATTTAAATTAAGGTTTCTAGACGCTGTTCGCATTCTCTGACTCTATTTTATGATTTCTGTTCATGTTACTAGACCATTACTAGGACTTTGTTTTTGCTGTTTAGAGTGATGTATTTGCATGGGCCAAACACTTGAGTATTTAATGCAAGACTACATTTTTTTCTTAGATCTACCCTACTTACACAAAGCTACTATTGCATGATGGCCAAGAGATAATTTAGATAATTTAGTAAATTTAAAAAGTTGACCACATATGGTAAATCTTATAAGCCAGGGGATATTAAAAACACAGATATTTACTTCTTCGTATGCAGAAAATACCGAGTAGTTAAAGATTTCCCTGAGCTCTCAAGTAGAGGAGACTCTGGCTAAGAAATAAAGTGACACATTTATATAGTTCTAGGTATGATACTATGAAAACAGGGTAACAAGTTTTAGTGTCAATGCCAATTTTCAACCCTTACCCATTGTCCCCAGCTATAAATTGTTTGTTTGTTTGTTTTTTAATCAATTCTGCCTCATCAGTATATCTCAGGTCCTCACATTTATAACTACTCTACTTCAGACCTTTAATTTTTGTTATTTGGATGATTATAGTGGCCTCAAATGTGGTCTTCCCCCATCCATTCTTGGCCTTATTCAAAGCCACCTTCGATAATAATGGAAGATAATCTTTCTAAACTGTAAATCTGATCCTTAAGCTTTTGCTTAATGATCCACCAGTCTTTTCTTCCCTATTATTTTTTTACTTACTAGTTGACTTATTTATTTATTTACTTATAATCCTTACCTGAAGACATGTTTGTTGATTTTAGAGAGAGGGGAAGAGAAGGGGAGAGAGAGAGAGAAAGAAACATTGATGAAACATTGAGAGAGACATTGATATGTTTCCCCTCATACGCACCCAGGAACGGGGACTGAAACCACAACCTAGGCATGTGCCCTGACTGTGGATCAAACCCGGAACCTTTTGGTCTGTATGATGACACTCCATCCAACTGAACCACATCAGCTGGGCCTCTTTTTGCCTATCTAGCTGCTTCTACTATTAATCCAAACTAAATCATACATTTCCATTACTTACCAGTATTTTCTAGTTTATACACTGTTCTTTTTCTTCTGCTCACACTTACTCCTTTATCTGATACACCCTCCTATTCCTGTTTTACCTGACTATGCCTACACATTTTCCAGACTTGATTTAGGCTTAACGTTTTTCAGAAAACTTTTCCTGATCCCATGCCCCAAGCTCCACCCTTTTCTCTCTGGCTAGGGCTGGATGTCTCTCCATTCTCATGAGTCTTTGCGTGTGTGCTTGCCCAGATGTGTGCAGTTGTTAATATCACTCATCTGTCTGCACTAGACTGTAAGTTGCTGGAGGATAGAGCTTGCCTTTTTATTTCCTTATTCTCAATGTCTGCACCTAGGAAACATTTGAGTGACTGACTTGTAGTCTGAGATTTATTATTTGGTTTGAGGTCAGCATGGACCCTCCTTATACCTGGGGGAAAGATGCTGAATTACCATGTGGCCTGATAACATAATTTAGTCAAAGAACTGCTTCTCTGAATATTATTTTAACAGTTTCTCTAAAGAAGAGGGATATCATAATGTGTATTTTATTGTAGAGTGTGTGACCTTAGTCTCAGGACTAGAATGCATACTCCATGAAGTCAGGGATTTTTGTCTGCTCTGTTTTCTGTTCTATTTCCAACAGTAGAGCAACACATTAGGTACTCAATAAATACTTATTGAATAAAGCTTTAAATAGATGAAGCTGCTTTATTTAACTTTGACAAGCTTCTCTCCATTATATTATATCAAATCAATGGGGAGGATTATAACCACAAATAGATTTTTTTCTAAAAAAGGTTTATAATATAGCATGACTTCCTTTAAAGGTTTACTTTTCTGTAAGATATATTATTGTTCTTTCTCTAATACCAAAATGAACATATCATCAAGGGGACTAAATAGTAATGGAAAAAATATAATAAAGATTACAAAAATGAACATATCATCACCTAAACAAATTCTACCTGATGCCAGATAAAGCATGCAACATGCTAAGTAATGCAAAATTTTGAAGAAGGTTATCTAGTTTAGGATACAGATCTACTTAGATCTTTAAAAAAAAATTTATAAAAAGGAAAGAGATACAAATTACTTTTAGCCTGAAGCCAAAAACTCAGCTCAGAACAAGGCATTTCTTAGGGGGAAAAAATACTAACCTAGGAGGAAGATAATGGGAAATGCACTGTTTGTCTCTGCATGGTCTCTGGAATTTCAGTATCAAATCACCCCCTGCCCAGAATTCACACCCACAAGATTTCCCTGCTGCTAGAGAACTCATCACAGCATGTCATTAGCTATTTCACATTGTGTATACAAATAAAATAAGTACAAGGGCTTGAAAGAAGTAAGAACTCTGAAGTATTTGAGGTTTATGAACACAGAAAGCACATTATCTCCCTGCAAGGTTCTGTAGTCCCCGACCCTTCCAGGTTTAGGAACAATTAGGTATCAGTGATTTTTTAGCTAGGATTACATGTCAGATCTAGGGAGGAATGACAATCAAATTATTAATAAAACTAAATTGTGTGAAACCATAAACTCTTAAATTCATTGTGTTCAATAGTTATGTTTTAACCTAAATAATTTCTTTAATATTATATATAGTTAACAGTAGTTATCTCTTTTATAAATTACAGATTAAAACGTGTTTTATAACAGTATTTTAAAAATGCACAAATATATAGGGCTGAGATAAAGAAGGTAGTTCATGGTCTAAAAGCAATGGAATAAAACATTGAGTGTGAAGGGCTTCTATTTTACATAAACAAATTTAAAACATTGAAAAATTAATATAAAATATAGAAAACTACAAAGAAGGACATCCTAAATGAATTATAAAGTTATAAAAATGAATATATACAACAACGATTGCTTGCATGGCGCAACTACAACATTGCAGGGTATTTGTAATTAAAACACTTATTTTTCTTATATTCGGAAATACTGTATCAATTATGCAAAACCCTTGCTTCTCAAGGAGACCAGGTTGACATAATGTGGGAATTAGCAGCTACAATCTCTGTCATTAGAGGCCATGGAGCTCTAATAAATATGGAAAGTATCTTGTAGACCCGAAATGGATACCTGTAACAAGGCTAACCCACGGAGGCACATCTTCATTTTGAGGTCTTTTCAAGTGAGGAGGCTCAGGCTAAATGACCCTCCTCAACCCACCCATCCCTCATCTCTCAATAATTCCTCACAATCACATTTGAGATATCAAGACTGCTGAATTAATCACTTTCATGTAATTATGGAAAATCTTGTTGATTTTATCACTTGTTATAAAATATCTAAAACAAAAACAATAGACAGTCGCATTGATTCAGAACATGCATCAACAACTAGGCACATGAACTGTCTAGTGTGTTGGAGGTCTCAACTGAGTAGTTTGCTCTCGTATATGATGACAGCTATTCATTTATTTTCTTTACATAATCAGATAAAGAAGAAAATTATGTGTGTTATGTACATTTGTGTTTGTGGATTTGTGGACATCATATATATATACACACACACACACACACACAAGGTCCAGCAGAAGTAACATCTGCTTGAATGTAGTTGGCAGGGTAATAACACGGGTGTAATAATTTATAATTTTAATTTGACCATTTCACCTAAATGTCATATGGTGTGCTTGAGTGTAATATTGTTATGTTATAAAATTAAATGCTTATGATTTTGTAATAAAATGTTTTATAATAAAAAGGGGCATTATTTGTGCTGGACCCTGTATTTGTATATAACATACATACACACTGAATGGTATAGGGGATTTAAGTATTAATATTCTACAATATTAGATTTTACATAAATTATGACATGACAAAACAAAAACCAATTAACTGTGTTACATTTTTAGTGCAAACTAATTATTCTCAAATACTGTCAGTATTTTTAAGTCCTTAATTACTTTGACATGATTTTCACTAGAAATTACTGCTGTTTATAGTCTCATGTGTCATAGGTAAGACTGATAATATTACCACTTCAGCCCTGGCTAGTGTGGCTCAATGGATTGAGCACTAGTCTGTGAACCAAAGGGTCACTGGTTTGATTCCCAGTCAGGGCACATGCCTGGGTTGCGTGTGAGAGGCAACCACATATTGATGTTTCTCTCCATCTCTTTCTCCTTCCCTTCCCCTCTCTCTAAAAATAAATAAATCTTTAAAAAAATTACCACTCCAAAGCTTTAATGAGTGAAGAAGTCTTTTATTAAGACTTTGGAGGATAGAAATTTCTGTATACTCCTTATCCCCACACATGTATATAGCCTTGCCCATTATCAATATCACTAGAGTGGTACATTTTTACCAGGGATAAACCTACACTGACACATCCTAATCACCCACAGCCCATAGTTTACCTTAGGATTCACTCTTGGTGTACATTCTATGGGTTTAGACAATGTATAGAATAGACAGATTTTACGTGTGTGTGTGTGTGTATACACACTCACATGTATAACATATGCACATATATAACTGTATGTGTACACACACACACGATACTGTCATAGAGTATTTTCACCACCCTAAACATCCTCTGTGCACTGCATATATCTCTCTATTTGTCCCACCTCCCTGCCCCATGCCTTTGCTAGGATATCATAATTGGAATGATGCAGTGTGTAGCTTTTCATATGGACTTCTTTCAGTTAGTGTTTTGCATTCAAGTTTTCTCCATGTCTTTTTATGACTCAAAAGCTCATTTGTTTTTAGCACTGAATAACATTTCATTGTCTGAATGTGCCACAGTTTATTTATTCACTCACCTATGAAAGAAATCTTGATTGCTTACAAGTTTTTGCAGTTATAAATAAGGCAACATCCAGGTACAGGATTTTGAGTAGACATAAGCCATCAGCTCTCTTGGTAAATACCGAAGAGCATGATTATTGGATTGTGTGACAACATGATAAGAGTATGTTTAGTTTTACAAAAAACTGCCAAACTATCTTGCAAACTGTACCATTTTGCACTCCCACCAGCAATGACAGAGTTCCCATTGCTCCACATCCTCCCTAGAGTTTGGTGTTGTAGGAAAAATCATAAACATTTTTATAATTACTAATGAACAGGCTGATAGAATATGCTGGAACCACATGCACTGCTTTGTAACTCACCATCAAGACTTTCTGACTTGAGTACCATGATGATATTTTTATAAGCATCAAATCACCTGTTTGGTCATAGTGTTCAGCATATAGGCCCCATTAACAGTTGTTCATTAAAAGATTAATTGGAAGGTCATTCTCATTCTCTTTTTATTTGTATCTTTAACTTAACAGGTATGTCAAGGATGCCATAATGCCATTGATCCCGAAGTGCAGCGGGTGACCTACAACAATTTCAGCTGGCATGCATCCACAGAGTGCTTCTTGTGTTCCTGCTGCAGCAAGTGTCTCATTGGGCAGAGGTTCATGCCAGTGGAAGGCATGGTTTTCTGTTCAGTGGATTGTAAGAAGATGATGTCTTAAGAGGAGAGCACCAAGCAGTATTGAACCATAGCTATCCAAAGTGATCTGCATTTCTACTGTAAAATGCAATTTGGAAAAATAAATGGAACAAAAGAAACTATAAAGGATACTAGAAGATTTTGTTAAGTATCTTTCTTTGCTGTATTTCTCTTACAGTTTTTTTTTCATCTCTACATTTAAAACCTGTTTTAAGCATTTAATTTTAAAATGTAAAGAATGTTATCTTTCTTTAGCTTTCCAGATGTAAAATCACTGAGTTGGAAGCTTGGATTTAATTCATCTTTTTATCCCTATTCCCCTTGTGCCAAATAGTATATATGAAACACTTAAAAGTTAATGTGATGAATAGAGAGATGAGCATTTCTACTTCTATGTTCTTGTTTCCTTCTAGTATAAAATGAAGAGGAAATGAAATTTGCCCTAATGCCAAAGCTCTACATTTATTGCCTCATCATATTCAGTGAGCTTTGTAGTAATACATAGTAAATTCTTTTGACAGAGGATATAGAAATGCAGCATAGAATAGAAAGCTATTATCATTTTAATGCCGATGCATTTGCTATTTCCTAATTTAGGCAGAGGTGTCTTTATTGCATTTCTCTTTAAAAAAAATTCCTACCTCTCAGTATTCTCTTTGTAAGCTGGTGACCTTCAAATGTGGCCTTGAATATTTTATTGTCACATGTGGCATCCACACTTTTTACTTCTATAGATGTTTTTCATCTTGGACTTAAAATCCACTCATTTATATTATGTTTTCAATCCAAAGAACACATATACTTTGTGTAACCAAGAAACTAATTTGTACCAATTGCACTTGCCTGCTGTGATTTGGATATACTCTTTTGCATAGTTTTCATTCTTTTCTAATGGATACTGTCCTATGATGCTTCTAAAGCCTGTTAGTTGGTACACCAAATGTCTTCTTTACCCATATACTTCCATCTTTAAATATTTGTAATGTTTATTTTTCCCTGTATAGTTACATACACTAGGCACTATGAAAATTAAATGAAAGTAATGATGTGCATATTATTATTCAAAATAAAGTTTCTTTCACTTTAATAATTGTACCTTCATTCTTCATATCCTTTTCATTAAAGAGCAGAAAAAATCCTTCTGCAATTAAACTCTTGTCAGAGCAGAGGGCGCTGTCTCCAAGTATTAAAAATTACCCAAACAAAGGCTGCTTCTGACAAGACAGAACAGAAACTAACTTTTCATCAAAATAAGTTTTATGAAATTTTAAAATCAAGGAATTGTTAGTTTTCAAGTCATGTTGGGGTTTTTTTCCTTTTAGGAAAAAGAGAAAGTGTCATTTTAATTGAAGTTTGGGAAAACTGTGTTGAGGTGAATCTAACAAGGATTATCATACTTGAATTACAACTCTATTTGGTTTACTAATATTTTTTTCATGGCAACCTATTGTGAAAAGGAAGCAAATGTGGAATAGTGGTAGATTCATTTTTTCCTCATATTAGGAAATCATGAGATTTTTTTTCTCAGTGTGAAGTATTTCTGTTATAGTTTTCTCTGACAAATACCCAGAATAATTTGATTTTGATTTTTTTCAGTTCCTGTTTGTTTGGCTGATAGTGCTTCTCCTTAAATTCAACTCCCAGCCCCCCGGCATGGCTAAGTGGGAATAAATTAAAATAATTTCCCTGCATACTGACATGACCACTCTTTATATGTGTTCCTGTCCAGCCTCCAGTTTCTGAGGCTGAGGTAAAATAAGACTGGTTAGGGGGATATAAAGGCCCAATAAATTTGACCAAAGCCATAATTCACTACCAAAGATGATAATTGCATGTATAGTAGGAATTTCCTAGCAGAATAAACTACTTTGTCTGTGAGATGCACAACCACTAGGTTTGACTCTTTATTCTTTTTTTTCTTTTAATTTATTGTTGTTCTGTTACAGTTGTCCCTCCTCTTCCCCTATTGTTCACCCCTACCCCATCCCCCACCACTCCCACAGTCAGTAACCCCCCACTGTCCATGCCCATGAGTCCTGTATTTGTGTTCCTTTGCTTCCCCTTTCCCCTTCTCTACCCTCATTATTCCTCTCTCCCTTCCCCCTATGGTCTCTGTCAGTTTGTTCTTTATTTCCAAGTCTAGTTCTATTTTGCTCATTTGTTTGTTTTGTTGATTAGGTCCCACTTATAGGTGAGATCAAATGGTATTTATTCCGATCTATTTTTAATTTGGCCTTTAATGAACTAACTCTCTATATGAAAGACTTCAAAGTTCCCTTTCATTTTAAATTGTTAATCAAGTAAAAAAAAAAAATTCTTCCAAATACTTTGTCCTGTGAACACTTAACAAGAGAATAAGTAAATAGATTAGTTAAGTCCTTCTCTTGCAGTCAGGAAAAGATAGGGAAGTAATAAAAGTTTTTATCTAGATTCATGCATTATTTTCTTTGAATGTAGATAATGAAGAATAACCTTTTGTTCTACTTATTTTCTATTGGTCAATAAATGGAAATCTCTATCATCAAAATCCCATTTAGTTCCATTTTCCAGAGATACAGTATATCTTTTACACTCAATATAGCAGGCATGTAACAACCACATTTGTGCAGTTAGAGAGACCCTCACCCTGAAAGGAGCTAGATTGGGAGTGAAAGAATACTACAGAGAGATAAAGGCACCACAGAGAGTCACCACAGAGAGTAAGAACAGAGATGTGTTTTTTCCCTTCAGCAGAAGCCACCGTCTTAGATATTAGAAGGTATGATGATGATTTCTGATTCTTACCCCCTAATCAACAGTAGGTACTTGAGGAAAGAATGGCTAGATGAGAGAAAGGAGAGAGCTTTCTTTCCAGAGACCCAGGAAGATTTTGACACATCATGAGTTGCTGAAGTCTATTGAGGTAATACATTTACCATCTTTTGGTACAGGCAGTATTAAAGTGATTAATCATGAACTAACTCACAGAATATGCACATATCGTATTCATCTCTAAGCAAAGAATTTTGCTTGGAACCCTTGGATACAGTTATAATTTTGAGAAATCAGTGGATTGGGGTTATTTAATCCCTTTAAGAAATACCAGTTGCTCAAGAGACTCACTGGCTTTCATATATCTTGTATGATATCTTTATTTCTCTGTCTGTCTATCTATTTTATTTATTTGTTTGCTTAGGAAATGAATAGCTAAATGAATAGCTTAAAGAATAGCTAAGTTTTTTCCTTTAACCAACATTAAGTGAAACTTCTATGACTCTGAGGTCTTCATGCATAGATTTCCAAAGTATTTCAGCCCAATTTTACCAAAGGCAAAAGATTTATTATTGACTCATTCTTAAGGAATTTCTAACACGCAATGTTTGAACTCATCCAACATCACCATGGCTACCAAAAAGACACCACCACCCAAGATCAGTCATAAACCTTTGCCTCAAGATGCCCTGGCATATCTGAACTTGTCTTCCGGATGTTCACTTACTTTGTCAGAAAACTAATGACTCCTGTAATGTCTCCATAAAAGAGCCCTTTACTACAAATTCTTGCTAGGTTCTCTCTGCCCCCCTGACCTCTCATGATTTAAGCGTTCAATGAGAACTTTGATGATTATACTGAATGCTCACATATATAAAAAGGACTCATTGTGGTGGGATACATGGGTACATTTTGAGTATACAACCTGGAACACATTCTTGCTTGACTAATAGAACCCTTTTTCCTATATTTACTAAAGCTTTAGCTGATTATTCTGTCTTTTCATGGGAAACAACATGCCACTGTAGCTTCTATTTCATCTGATAATGTATTTTAAAACATTTAAAACAAGATATCATTAACCTTTTATACTTGTTTTGAATATCATTTTATGCTCACATTTATGAAAACTGCTATTAATTTTTCTTCAATGATAATTTTCCCTGGGATATCTTGACCTTCAGACAATAACAACAGCAACAAAACCTTATACCCAGTTATTTTTACTAGAGTCCACCATTATCAAATGGCAGAGACATTTGAGTTGATGTCACCAGAATACCGATTGTGAAGTCATTATGGTATAGTTCAAAAAAGGCAAGAGACCTGGCCAAGTCCTATTGATTCTCCCTCTCCTCCTCAGAGTTACAGCTGAGTAGGATGGAGGATAATGTTAGATTTGAGGAGTCTAGGAAATAACAGGCCCAGTGTGGGATGGACACCTGTGAATACATTGAAGTCACCAAGAATAACAACAGGGAAAATGGTGGAAATAACAATGAAGAGTGAATAAGACAGCTACCCTACAAGCACTGTGAAATGCCCATCTTCAGGAAAAAAATGCCTGGTCTCCACTTCAGAGTACTGCAGAAGATACAGACCTTGAAGCATAATGAGCATCAGCTGGAGCAAGGAGATGACATGGTTGAGAGTACAAGCAAGCTCGCAGTTCACAGAAGGTGGACTTCAAGAGGTAACATTAAGGAATGTAGAAAGGGATAGGGCCAGATTAGGGGATTTAACAAAGGAGAATGGATATCAGGCTTCTAAAAGAGGCCAAAAAATAGAGATGCCTGGGGTAAAGAAGGCTGAGAGGCATACCAAGGTTAGTTCTGATAGTTTGCTAAAGAAGGATGAGTAATCAGTTAAGAATGCTTTTGGCTATAAGTAACTAAAAACACTGCTAAGACTGTCTTAAAGACAAGACACAGGCTAGCACAAATTTGACTCGGAAGAAGCATTTTTTTTTTAACTCTCTGCCATCCTGTATGCATTGCCTTCCATTCTCAGGTTTGCCCTTTTATGCAAGTACCACTCCTTCGCCTGACAGTGCACAAAATATAAAGCAGAGAGGGAGCAAAAGGGCATTTTACTCTCAACAAGGAGAGAAATCTTTCCTGGGAGCCCCCAATCGACTTACCTTCTGTTCCATTTCATTGGCTGGAACAGGAATAGTTGCTTTATGCCACAAAATTTTGGGGTAATTTGCTATGTAGCCATGGTATCTGTAACATCTAGCAATTATTCAATGCATATGGGAGAATTCCTGCAAAACGTGAATTTACTCTATGCTAAAAAATGTTATTTATACAAATGCACTACTGAGGATATTAGCTTTTATTCTTTTATCCATATTCCCTCTCCTTTTGCTTAAGGGTTTATACAGTTGTATAGTTTTGTTTTAAAAAATATTTAGTTATTGTTAGAGTTGAAGGGAGGGAGGAAAACATCAATGTGTGAGAGAAACATTGATCAGTTGCCTCTCCCACACCCCCAACTGGGGACCTGGCTCACAACCCAGGCATGTGCCCTGACTGGGGATCTAACCAATGACCTTTTTTCGCAGGCTGGCACTCAAACCACTGAGCTACACCAGCCAGGCCTGGCTGTAGTTTTAATAAATGTTAAGTCCATAAACTATCCGTAGAATTTAAAATCATCAAGAACATTTATAATAATCTAGAAACAGAGAACTTGGTGAACACTATTTTCAACACATTCCAGGGGTTAGGATCATGGCCTGGGAGCAAGCAGGAGGCTTATATTCCCATGGGGAGTCTTCAGATTTTGAATTGTTTTACTGGACAAATGGAATCCTCAGCAATCCTGTTGCCAAGGTGAGAAACACCTTTAGTGCAGCTAAAGATTCAAGGGGAAAGAACTTAGAATACAGGGCCATGTTTATTTTCCAAAAAAAATAACAAAAAAAATTATGAAGTAAAGTTACTTAAGGAAAATTGAAAGGAGATTTATTTATTTTGCTCCGAAGTACTGTGGTTGTAAAACTATATTCACTATAGTTCTTGCCCTCAAGAAGTTCACAATCTCATATCTCATAAAGGAAACAGGCAGTTAAACTATCAATCCATTGTGGTAAATCAAATAGAAAAGATTAAATCTTGAGAGTAGTCCAGTTTGTCAATACTTACAGTTTACCAAACAATAATGGCATGTGATACTATACATAATCAGTGATTTACCCTATTTCTTGAATTTTTTAAAAATTAAAAATGAATTCCTTAGGATTGCAATTTATATAATTTAGGGATCATACCTTTAAACTACTTAAGTTTATGAAGGACTGAAGAGCAAGGGAGCATGTTAGAGTGTTGGGAGTCCTGCTTGACAAAGGTATGTAGTACATTATTTTTTTCCACACACATTTTCTTTCTCCTTGTTCCAAATGAATTTCTGCTAATAGCTTGAAATAAGGGCTAGGGAGGAAGAGAGAAACTCGAAAACAAGGTAGGACCACAGCAACATACTGTACTTTCATTCTGAATTGACTTTCTGCCAAATAGTACTGCACCCAGTATTTTCCAATATCAGGAAATACCCTGTAGGGTTTTGCAAAATCAACAAGGTAACTGTTAGACACTATTGTGAAATCATCATCACCATTGAATATTTATTAAGGATTCCTCTCTGCCCAATCCATGGCAACATTAAGACAGAGCAAGCAGGCAGGCAGAGCTCCTGTGTCAAGGAGTGGCATCCAGCAGGAGGGTGCAGTATTCCCATCAAGGGCTGAAAATAATTCTTCTTCACTTATAAAATGAACATGGGAATTTTCATTACTTCTCTCCAGCCAAAAGGTCTATGGGGGATACTCATAGAGCCTTTATCAGAATACCTAATATAGATTTTACCAAAGGAAGGGTTAATTTTTAGAATGAGTCTTCTGGTATGCATATGTGTTAGGACAAGCATTATCATATGAGAGAAGATTTTGGCTGAAACAGTTTTTAAAAACAGAATCCATTCTTAGTCTCTCTCTCCTTTTTAAAATTGCCTTAACATTATTTTGAAGATCAAAGCTAGTCACTCTTCTAAATGTTTTATACACATACACCCGATCCTCACCACCCTTGGAGGTTGGTACTTCTATTATATCATTTAAAGATAAGGAAACTGAGGACAGTGGGGTTATGTAATTTGACCAAAGGCACTAAGGGTGGAAGCATTAGAACTGGAACTCAAACTCAGGCAATCTAGCTCTAAAGTCTGAATTCGTATTTATTTTACCATACTGCCAGACAGTGTACATGTCTCTTCCCCTTCATATAAGCTATCTCAGGGCAACATAACAATTTCTTTTGCTTGTTTGCCCTTCCACAGAGCTTCTTCCATGCACCTGTGCATCTTCCAGCAGCATTAGCTCATCCTGTAAAGAATGGTCTTCCCTCATCAAGGAGTTGCTCCATATCGCATTGATTCTAGGCCACACAACCAGCAGTAGCTCAATATCAGCCTATTAAAATCCTTTCTGTTTCTCAACCAAATCTCTCATATTCTGAGCTGAATATGAGAACTGCTCTGCTGAGGTGCCAAAGGAAGCATACTTACATTATGAAGTGTTTCTAACAAATGTTTTGGAGATTTTAAAGGGGCAGCTTTCTAAATGTCAGGCATTTGAAAACAACCGAAGCTTTGTTTCTGGGTTGTATAATCTTTTTGAAAACCAGCAAAGCCGTTGGAATGTCTGTTTATCAATTGTCCAGTGATATCAACAAATGTTTTCTAAGGTCAAAGTAATCAAAATGTTATTGCAGGTCTTTGATTTGAAATGGGCATTGTTAATATAATTTTGGCATTCTTTTACAGGTTCAAAGTGGAATCAGAGATTTATGTTTATAAATTTTATAATCATTCCACAAAGTTCAAGATGTTTGGCAATGCTTGGAAAACTTGAAAAAAGTAATAAAAGGTTAACACGAGGAATTCCAAGCTGCCTTGTATGGTAATGCCGATGCAAACTAGCACATACTTCAGCATTACAAGTTTAGCAGTGACTTTAGGGATGGATCAGTGTGTAGTTTCAGAAATAGCTAAATATAATAACATTGTGGCTTGTCCATCACACAAAGAATAAGGGACTTTGGAAAAACTTATAATTAATGTCTCAGCTTAGAAAACACTTCAGAGAAATGAAAAATAGAAGGAAGGAAGGAAAGAAGAGAATTATGACCTTACTTATTTTTTGACCTAATTTACTGAGAATTTACAGCCTCCTTGACTCTTTTTCATCATCAACAGTTCATCCCTTCCTTGCAGTTTTAAAGGAAACTACACTTTTGCCAACCTGGAATGCACAGCGCATTCCTTCCCAGCCCAAGCCCATTCTGAATACATGCTCTCAAACCCTGCTATCCCAAGCTCTTGATTTGTTGGCTGCCAGTAAAAGAGGTTTCCTTATGAATCATAGTGTGTAGGGAGGTTGAGTGGTATAATCTACACTTGTGCTGTAATCATATGGAGTGTAATCAAAATAGAAGTCAGAAATCTAGAGTGTAGTTCAACATCTGACTTCATGCACATTCTCAAGAAATTGGAGTGCAATAAGGAAAAATCACAGTGTCTCCCCTGCTATGGAAAAATTTACTCCCATAAGATTTACTTCAAAGGGAGAGGAACCAAGTTGCACACATTCAGGCTCCAAGGTCTCTGATTAGAAGAGTCTGTTTCGTGACCCTTTTAGAGGATCCACTTTTCCTGTATGGGTAATAAAAGTAGCCCCTCTTTTGGGGAGCTAAAGTGCAAAGATGCATGTTGAGAATACACAGTTGTCATAGACAAAGGCTTTTATCAACTCTGTTGAAAAAAATGTAAAATCTAATGGATCACACCTTTAATTGCAAGAAGAAGGCTGACCTGGCAGAGTAGCTCAGTTGGTTGGAGCATCATCCATCCACCAAGGGGTTGCAGGTTCAATCCCTAGTTGGACACATCTGGGAGGTAACCAATCAATGTTTCTCTCTCTGCCCACTACCTCCACCCCCGACCTTTTCCTCTAGGGTCAGTGAATGTATTCTCAGGTAAGGTCTAAAAAAAAAAGAACACTGTGAGATAGCTATGTTTATGAAAGTTAGAACAAATGTGAGAATACTGTTTCTTCATTTGTGTACAATAAGATCAGTTTTCTTATCAGTAACCAGAAAACTTATCTGGTAAAATGAATTAAGATACTTGTCGATTTTTATTAATATTCAAACAAGTCAACTTATTTACCACATATACTTTGTAAAATATATTTCCAAATATAGGTGAGTGATGTGAGAAAAGAGGAATGAAAAATCAATGATCTATGTTGAATACTTACCATTTTGGCTTATACAAAAGTCCCTTTCAGTATCTAGAATGTAATATAATCACTAGGTATAGTTGAAGTCAGCAAATATACCAAATAATAGTCTCATATGTAGCCTCAATAATAGTCTCAGCATGTAGAAAATATCAAGACTGTGTTCATTCACTTATTCAACAATCAGTCAGTTAGAGTTTACCAAAACTGTGATGTTTGTGAGATGTACAAGAAGAAGCCCATGGGCTCAAGAAGCTCTTCCATGTGGGGAGAGAGACATGTGCAAACATGTAATTTTGTGCAGTATGTTAAGCCCTCAACAGAGGGCTGCAGGAAGGGAGTAAAGATAGAGAACAATGCAAATTTTAGGGAGGAAGGCTGCATGTGAACTGGGTCAGCAGTGTAAGTGACGCAATACAGTGACTGTTCAAGGCATAGAACTTCTAAAACTCTTGGAATTTCTTTTTTTTAATGGAAAGTTCTTAAGTGATGAGAGAGACGAAGATGTCTTTAGTTATTCTAACAAGTGCCTTTCAATTATACCTGGTGTCTGCCAGATTAGAGGGTTGAAACTTTCAGCACCACTCTCTGGCCTCTGGGGAAGAGAGAGGGGCCAAAAACTGAGGTCAATCATCAATGGCCAATCAATTATTCCTAAGTAATGAAGCCTTCATAAAACTCCCAAAGGACAGGCAGGGTTGGAGGCAGTTTAAGGGTTGATGAACACATGGAATTGCTAAAAAAGTGGCATGCTTGGGGAAGGCATGGAAGAACCTAAGTCCTTCTCCATACCTTGCCCTCTGCATCTCTTTCATCTGGCTGTTCCTGAGTTATATCTTTTTATAATAAACTAGTAATCTAGTAAATAAATTGCTTCCTGAATTCTGTGAGTCACTTTAGGAAATTAATTCAAGCTGGGATTTGTAGGCACCTCAGAATGATAGTCAATCTTTCAGAAGTACAAGTAACAACCTGGACTTGTAATTGGATTCTGAAGTAGTGGGAAGGTGGTCTTATAGGTCTGAGTCTTAACTTGTGGGATCTGATGTTATCTTCAGGTAGATAGTGTCAGAATTGAGTTAAACTGCAGGGCACCCAGCTGGTGTGACAGAATTTTTCAGTGTGGGAAAATCTATCACACATTTGGTGATTAGAAATGCCAGCATTGAAGGAATGTAGTGTGAGAGTAAGGAAATACACATCTGGTCACAGAAGTGTTCTCTGTGAGCAATCAAAGAGACACACAGGAGGAATGTGTGTGTGTGTGTGTGTGTGTGTGTGTGTTTTCCATAAGAGATGGAGCAGTGAAGGGCATTCTAGACTGAGGGCATTGTTTGTGCATTAACAAGACATATGAATATGGGGTGTAATGAGGTCATAGTAGTAGTTGTGATTGATGAAAGAGAGAAAATGTTGTTAGGGAAAGTGATAGAATTTGTCCTGGTAAAGAGAGGCAAGGTGTGAATTTCATTGTAAGGAGTATAGGCTACATAGCAATATCTTCCCAAAGGTATTTTATGTTTCTTAGGTTATATATAGTCAACTATGGGAAACAAAAAGTTTTGTGTTCATGTAAGTTTGAGAAATGCTGGGCTTACTTCTGCAGAACTTCTCAGAGTCATCGATATGTTAATCTATATGTCTATACAAGATATAGTAACTAAGAATTTCCCATATTTCTTGACAGTAGAACCCTTTTTTCAACAGGTTATTTTGAAGAGCCAGTGTTCCACATAAGGTAATTTGGAAATGCTGCTATAAACAGTTGCATGGAATTAAGGTCTTAATTGTTGAAGGTCAGGGAAATTAATGGCCAAATTTGTATTTCAGAAATACAACTGTAGGAAAATGATGGAAGAAGGACTAGAACAGAGATGGAATTAAGAGATAGATTGAGAAGCTAATGCAACAATCTAAGCAAAGGCCGTGGGAATGGAAGAGAAAGTCTGAATTTGGAAGATTTCCAGAATTGACAGCACCAAAGGGCAAGGAATGAAGAAGTGAATGACAAGAAAACAGTAAATAAACACTTAGACAAGTAATAAAGGTAAAATTGTCCACAATGAGACAGATAGACACCCTGTGCCTGCTGATGTGATGTACTGAGGACACAGTATCACATTATAATTCTGACACAAATTCATAAACTGAAACTAATCTTGAAAAAATATCAGATAAACCCGAATTTATAGACATAAAATCAATGGACTGTAGTCTCCAAAAATATCTATGTCATAAAAAACAAAGTCTGAAGAACCATACCACATCAAGGGATATGAAAACAAAGTGCAAGTATGATCCTAATTCCATCCTGGACCAGCAAAAAATGTGCTGCAAAAGACATTAAAGAGACAATTAACATAATTGGAGTAGGTAATATGGATTAAATATTAGCATTGTGTCAATGTTAATTTTTTTTAGAACTGGAGGTTTGCACCCTTTGATCTTCTTCACCCATTTTGACACCCCTCCCCTCCAGCCTCTAAGCATCCACTAATCTGTTTTTTTTTTCCTAGCAAGTTTTTTTAGTTAAATTTATTGGAGTGACATTGGTTAAGAAGATGGTATAGGTTTCAAATGTAGATTTATATGATATATGATCTGTATATTGCATTGTGTGCCCACAACCCAAAGTCAAATAAATCATCATCTGTCACCATGTGTATGGCCCCAATGCTAATTTTTATGATTCCAGAAGTTTCACTGTGATTATGCAGGAGAATGTTCTTATTCTTAGTAAGTAACAAGAAATAATTAGGGAGAAAAGAGTATACAGTCTTTACCTTACTCTCAAACAGAACAGAAAATATATAAATGTATGTATGTATACATATACATAGAGAAAATAAATATGAATGATAAAGCAAACATTAGACAATGTTAACATTTAAAGTTGGTGACCAATTCAGATAAAAGGCATATGGAAATTCTTAGTACTGTTTTACAATATTTCTGTACATTTATTGAAAAATGAAAAGTTAAAAAAGAATAGGTCAGCAATTCCACTTGCAAAGCCAACAGGTACAAAATTAAATCAATGATGACTCTGCAGTTTCTAGCTTCAGACCAGCATATAGCCTGGGAAGTAACAGGTTTGAGACAGAAAGATAATGAATTCTTTTGGGGGTATGTTTCTTTAAAATCCCAGGAGACATGCCTGGTAAGAGGTTGGTGAAGTTCTGGAAATAGGAGACACTGGAGTCTGAGGTTTTGAAGGCATCTTTACATGAGAGAGTCTCCATTTGTTGGTGTTCTTAAATGACAGTATCTCTATTCAATCAAACAAATTTAGTTGAGCAACGGCAAATTTATAACTTTTGCTTGGGCTTAATCTTTAATCTCCAAATATAATACATGAAATTTTACCACCTTTTTGTTAAGCTAGACGTTCCCCCAAAAGATACTGACATAAATGACTTACTTACAATTAAATTTAGAAGAAAAATTCAGGTACATTATATTCAATAATTTATTCTCAGTGGACATTAGGAATCAATAGCCACACCCTAGCTTTCTAGACATGCATTCATGGCAACAAAGTAGATTCTGTATATGTTCTCAAAAATTGATTGAAAATGATAACATATTAGTCGAGATTTTAAGAGTCCTCAAGAATTCCAGTTGATTATATGTTTTAACCTTCCCAAACTTCACGATCTGCAGAGCTTGTTCCAGAGGCAACTGAATCACTGGTTTGGTTAAATTAAACAACATTACAGTGAAAACAACATTTGCTTTAGTAAATATTTTCCTTTAACCTAAAACTCTAATTTTATTAGAAAAATAGATTAAAATAGGTTACGCTAGCTGGGCTAAGAAAATGTTAGGTTTGCCAAACCTTGGAGTATAAAAATGAACAGATTCAAAATATTTGCTGAAATAAATATTATCTCAGTGTTGTGTACACAAGGCAGTTGCAAGATATTCTTGCGTGACTCTTGCCTGTTGTAAAATGCCAGAGATACCCTCCCATCATGCTGTGACATCAGCTCACCCTAACACGTAACTATCTCACACACAATTTCTTTTTGTTTCTTGGAGGAATTATTTGAAATAGCAGAATCATCCTGCCACTCTCTTTATCAGATTTAGTGCTAATTAGAGTGTCTAGTCAGACTGTCTGGGTGTGATTCTGACTGCTCCTTGTTAACTGTGGATTTAAACAAGGTTTTGAATCTCTTTGAGCCTTGTTTTCCTATCTATAAAATGAAGTGATGGCAGTACGTAGAGTTTTGGTGCCATATCAGCCAAAGACTAAAATGAATCCCACCTGCTTAAATGAACAGAGAGGGTCCAGCTTCCTCTGTAGGCCCATCCCAAGTATCATCAAGAAGCTATAAGGGTACCTACTTTTATCCAAAGGGTGAGTCCCAAATAAATGTTTGGATTTTTTTGGTATTTTTGGAAGTGGAATCACTGGATGATGAGGCAATTCCATTTTTAATTTTCTGAGGAATTTCCACTGTGTTTTCCATAGTGGTTGCACCAGCCTGCATTTCCCACCAACCGTGGACAAGCGTTCCCCTTTCTGCACATCTTCCCAACACTTATTGTTTGTTGATTTATGGATGATTGCCACTTTGACAGGTGTGAGCTAATATCTCATTACAGTGTTGATTTGCATTTCTAAGATGATTAGTGATGCTGAGAAAATGTTCATATGTTTATTGGCCATCTGTATGTCTTTTGAGAAGTGTCTGTTCAGGTCTTCTGCCCACTTTTTTTTTAAATTTATTGAATTTATTGGGGTGACATTGGTTAATAAAATTATATAGGTTTTAAGAGCACAATTCTATAATACATCATCTGTACAGTGTATTATGTGTTTATCACTTTTTAAGTGGTTTGTTTGTTTTCTGGTGTTGAGTTTACAAATTTTGGGTATTAACCCCTTATACGTTGTATCATTGATGAATATCTCTCTTCCATTAAATAGGTTGTTTTTTTCCCCCATTTTGTTGATGATTTCCCTTGCTGTGCAAAACATTTTTAGTTTGATGTAGTCCAATCTGTTCATTTTTTTTATTTTGTTTCCCTTGCCCTAGGAGATGTATCAGAAAACATATCGCTACAAGAAATGTCCAAGATTTTACTACCTATATTTTCTTCATGGACTTTTATGGTTTCAGATCTTATATTTAAGTCTCTAAGCCATTTTGAGTTTATCCTTGCATGTGGTGTAATAAGATGGTTTAATTACAGTTTTTGCAGCACCATTTACTGAATAGACTGTCTTTATCCCATTGTCATAGAGTAATGACCATATAGGTGTGGGCTCTCTATTCTGTTCCATTGATCTGTGGTCTGTTTCTATGCCAGTATGGGGCTGTTTTGATTACTATTGCCTTGTAGTGTTTTGTTGTTGTTGTTTTACATATCAAGTGGTGTGATACATTTTGTTCTACTTTTTCAAGATTTCTTTTGCTACTCATGGTCATTTGTGATTCTATACAAATTTTACAATTAGTTCTAATTCTGTGTAACACATCATTGGTTTTTTATAGGAATTATATTAAGTCTATAGATTACTTTGAGTAGTAAGCATATTTTAATGTTAAATTTTCTAATTCATGAGCACTGTATATGCTTCCATTCATTAGTGTCTTCTTCAATTTCTTTCATCAGTGTCTTGTAATTTTCTGAGTACATATCTTTTACCTCCTTGGTTAAATTTATCCTTAGGGTTTTTTTAATGCAATTATAAATTGGATTGTTTTCTTAGTTTCCTTTTTTGATGGTTCACTATTAATGTGTAAAATGCAACCAATTTCTGAATATTTATTAGGTATCCTGCTACTTTTCTTAATTCATTTATCAGTTCTAGTAGTTTGGAGGTATAATCCTTAGGGTTCTCTATGTACAGTATCATTTCATCAGAAAATAATGACAATTTCATTTCTTCCTTTTCAATTTGGAAGCCTTTTATTATTTTTTAGTGTCGTAGTTGTGACTTCTGGGGCTAGGCTTTCCAGTAGTATGTGGAATAAGAGTGGTGAATGTGGACATTCCTGTCTTCTTCCTGATCTTAATAGAAATGATTTTAATTTTTGCACATTGAGTATGATGTTGGCTGTGGGTTTGTCATATATGACCCAGAGCAGAGCAGAATAAATTATAAAATAAATGATTCTCCTACTTTTCTTTCTTATGTTTCCTTCTAATTCTATTGGAAATGTTATTCATTGGAATGGAATACAACATCAATGCTCTCAAGATAAGAGCTAAGGGCTTATATGCTCTTTGGCAAAAAGTGTCCATTTAAACGTTAGGTGCGATAGCATGACTAGAAATGTGATTGGGAAAAATGAAAAGTGCTTCTTTTCTGTTGAGTTTAAGTTAATTGTAATGCAGATTTTCTGGACGCCAAGACCTATGCATTTTCTTTCTTTCTTTTTTTAAATATATTTACTGATTATGCTATTACAGTTGTCCCATCCCCCCCCCCACCATCCACTCCATCCTGCATACCCCCTCCCTCCCACATTCCCCGCTATAGTTCATGTCCATGGGTCATACTTATAAGTTCTTTGGCTTCTACATTTCCTACACTATTCTTACCCTCCCCCTGTCTATTTTCCACCTATCATCTATGCTACTTATTCTCTGTACCTTCCCCCCCCTCCCCCTCTCACTCCCCTGTTGATAACCCTCCATGTGATCTACATTTCTGTGGTTCTGTTCCTGTTCTAGTTGTTTGCTTAGTTTGTTTTTGTTTTGGTTTTAGGTGTGGTTGTTAATAACTGTGAGTTTGCTGTCATTTTTACTGTTCATCTTTTTTATCTTCTTTTTCTTAGGTAACTCCCTTTAACATTTCATATAATAAGGGCTTGGTGATGATGAACTCCTTTAACTTGACCTTATCTGAGAAGCACTTTATCTTCCCTTCCTTTCTAAAAGATAGCTGTGCTGGATACAGTAATCTTGCATGTAGGCCCTTGCCTTTCATGACTTGGAATACTTCTTGCCAGCCCCTTCTTGCCGGTAAGGTCTCTTGAGAAATCAGCTGACAGTCTTATGGGAACTCCTTTGTAGGTAACTGTCCTTTTCTCTTGCTGCTTCTAAGATTCTCTCCTTCTGTTTCATCTTGGGTAATGTAATTATGATGTGCCTTGGTGTGTTCCTCCTTGGCTCCAGCTTCTTTGGGACTCTCTGAGCTTCCTGGACTTCCTCCTTCATTATTTGTTCACATAAGTTTTCAATTTTTTGTTCTTCCTCTTCTCCTTCTGGCACCCCTATAATTCGGATGTTGGAACGTTTCAAGATGTCCTGGAGGTTCCTAAGCCTCTCCTCATTTTTCTGAATTCTTGTTTCTTCATTCTTTTCTGGTTGGATGTTTCTTTCTTCCTTCTGGTCCACACCATTGATTTGAGTCCCAGTTTCCTTTGCATCACTATTGGTTCCCTGTACATTTTCCTTTGTTTCTCTTAGCAAAGGCTTAATTTTTTCATCTGGTTTTCGAACAGATTCAATCAATTCTGTGAGCATCTTGATAACCAGTGTTTTGAACTGTGCATCCGATAGGTTGGCTATCTCTTCCTCGATTAGTTGTATTTTTTCTGGAGCTTTGAAGTGTTCTGTCATTTGGGCCTTTTTTTTTTTTTTGTCTTGGCGTGTCTGTTACTTAAAGGGGAGGAGCCTTAGGTGTTCCCTGGGGCAGGGTTACTCTGTTGAGTGTGCTGTGATGCTGTATGGCCAAGAGGGAGCAATGGCGCCCGCTCCACTCTCCACCGGGTTTCAGTCACTCCCTCTGCTACTCACAATCAAATTGGGCCCCTCTGGTGCTGGTTCCTGAGTGGGTGGGCTTGTGCATGCCCTAGGCCCCTGTGGGTCTCTCCAGCGACCTCTGCTGTGAGGCTGGGAGTTTCTCCTGCTGCCACCCCAACCCCCACAGGTGTTTTCACTCAGAGATTTGAGGCTTTATTTCATCGCTCTGGAGCCCTGGGTTGAACGGTCTGCTTCGCTCCCCACCGTTTGTCCCGGTTTATCTATGTGCGAATGTGGGGCCGCGGGGTGCTACCCGCCACTCTGCCTGCCCCATTCTCCACCACTATGAGTCTGGCCCTCTCGGTTTATCTGTGCGTGAATGTAGGGCCCCAGGGTCTGCCAGTGGTCAGAATGCCTGCCCCGTTCATCCCACACTCTGCCAGTCTCGGTCCCGCCACGGCAATGTGAGTCCTCTCCACCCAGGATGCCCGTCTCCTACCAGTCTGGATGAATGTTTATTTTTTATCTCCTTGGTGTCGGACTTCCTTGCTGTTCGATTTTCTGTTAGTTCTGGTTGTGCGAGGAGGCGCAGTGTGTCTACCTACACCACCATCTTGGTTCTCAGACCTATGCATTTTCAACTACCCCAAGTGTTCCCAGGGCTATTGATGCTCCCTCCATCCCCCACCCTCCCTTAAAGTTAGGGTGGGGTCCCATGACCAGTTATAATTGATAGATTAGGAGTGGGAGTAGCACAGGTCATTTTGAGGCTAGGTTGACTCTTCTACTTCCCTTCCTAACACATATTAAGAAGCAGGATTTTATGTAACAGCAACTGAGAACAGTGTGGGAGTAAACTTAAGAAAATCATCACATCATTCACATCAAAATGAAAGTAGAAAGTTTAGTTCAAACGAAAGAACCATTATTGTATAATTATATGATTTGAAATATTTTTCCAGTATCTCTTGCTACTTTCTTCTAACTCCACTTAAACATTTACATATCTGTATTCTTGTTAATGTCCCTTGTTTTTTTTTATTGTTGCAAAATAATATAAAATAACATTAATCCAAAATATGTCTATCTCTTTTTTGTCTCTGTTTCTGTGTCTTTCATACCCACATGCTTATTTTTCTCTGTATTCATTATTTATATTACAAAAAAGTCTGAAATTATCAGGAAATTTGAGCAAAAAACAAAATAAAAATTAGATCTAAATATTATGTATGGATTGTTAACTCATAACAACCTAGTATCAGTATGATTCAATGATTAAAATTGCACTTTCATTTGAATAGTTAAACCAAAAAAAAAAAAATCTAGCAGTTGGGAAAGGAAAGAAAGAAAGTGGAGAAAGGAAAAGGAGTGACCTGGGTATCACAGAAGGCAAGGGTGTTAGAAATTTTAAAGTGCAAGTAGTTAGGAATAAAAGGATATTTTTGAAGAAAGCCATGTTATAGAATGGAACCCATTATGGGAGCACTGGGTATGCAGTGTAATGCCTATTCTTTAGTATACTTATTTGTTAATTTACTCTACTTAATTACCTGACTCACAAAACTGTATCACTCTCTTCAGGCTCAAGGATCAAACACAGCCAGAAAGATAAATAGAAAACAGTCCAAGATTTTATATTGCCTGTTACAGCAATGCCCCTTGTAACATTTTTAAAAAAATAGAAGTATGTATACTAGTGTTTTTTTCAGAGGAAAGCAGTCTTCGCAGTCCAGAAACTCATGTAGAGGTCATTGGAAAGAACGAGCTGTGCACACAAAACCATGCCCAAAAGAGTCAGCCCTTTCCTGGACTGACACATGAGATTTGCTTTGAAATAGCTGAGGTGATGTTGATCTTTCTGGAAAAAAGTGAGAATGAAACCTAACAAAGGAATCCCATCCTGGGACCTCAGGTAAGAGTAGGTTTGGCGAATCAGTTTATGGCCATAATTTTATTCAAAGTAGGTGGGATTTAGGATGCTACATCTAAGGAATCAGCAAATGAAGAAACCAAATTAAGAAGAAAAACAAAAACAAAACCTTGAGTTCAAAGGCCAAATGGAACACCTGGTTGTGTATAAGCAGAATGTCAGTGTGTGTGGTGTGTGGTGGTAAAAGTTGGCCAGACTTGGAGAACTGAATCCCAGACTCCAGTCTGCACCTAGTGCAAGTTACTGTGTATGTTTAACTCTTATTTTTCTTACTGTGAAATGAGCCAATTTTTACGAGATGAGCTCTGAGACTTACTATCATCTACTAGTTTATTATATAACAGAAACTGAGAACAGAGTGGGGGTAAACTTAAGGAAATCATCACTAATCAGTAACACCAAACTAACTGGAAAGATTAGTACAAACAAAAGAATCTTTGTTATACAATTCTATGATTTTTAAAAATGGTTTTCCAGTATCCTTTTCTACTTCCTTCAAACTCCACTAAAACAGCTGACCTTTCCTATATCCCTCTATAATGAATTTCTAAGTTTACTGCCTTGTCAAAGAATGGCCCTTACAGTGATGGTTTACAAGTTGCAGGGCTTCAAAGGTGAGCTATTTATTTTCTGTCTATAGGGTAAAGAATTTGATTTAGTTTTTTAAACTAACATAATCCTTTTATTCAGATCCCATAAATTATTCTGTAATACCACTTAAAGTCTCTATTTTAATTGAAGTCCTAAAGACTAAGAGCAATACATTAGGTTCTGAGTCCTCATATCCCAAGTCAAGAGACTGGATGACCTAGATGGTACCTGCCAAAACAAAATAAAACCACTTCTTCCAACTCTAGCAGGTCTCAGTGGATTTACAAAAAGAACTTGCACAGGGCCCTCCCCCCAAACAATGTATACTGTCCATCAAAAGGATATTTAATTTCTGCACCAAAAAATTGGGAGTACCCTAAAATCTTACAGTTCACATATAAAAAAATCTTTACAGTTATTTCTCCAAATTTTATAAGAATTTCAAAAATTTCCATAGTTGTTACAATAAAATAGTGTAAAGATGGAAGGAACTTTTATACTAATAATAAAAACTGAATTTTAATTAACCATGCAAGAGCAAAAATTGAAATACTTTCCTAATGTATTTATTGAAAATGGTTATTTGTAAGTTATTGGCATATGAAGACGTCAAATATGCAACCGAAAATCATAGGGAAAGGGTATCTTAGAGGTACGTCAGGCAGTTATTTTTTTTAAACATTGGTATTTTTAATTATTTGAGGTTTAGGGTAGTTGTAAGCTTTTACATTTTTTATATTAGTCCTGGTTTATTTTTATTTATTAGTAAATATTCACATTCCTTCTTAATTTTGCATTTGTTCTTTTGTGTTATTTTTGTTAGCACCCCCACCAAACTGCATCCACTTCAGGCCTCACTAAGATGGGTGATTCCCTCGTGAATGAGCAATTTCAGTGACTAAAGAATGAAGTATTGAAGAGTTTAAAGGGAAGATTCATTTGTCTCCCCTTATCTAAATCCAAATATCCACAACTTTGATGGATACAGAACCTGGAGAAGTTATTAGATCACTATGTGTCCCCACAACCCCCTTGCCCCTTACTCCAACTATTAGGAAGGTTTTTCCCATCATCTCAGTCAAGTAAGAGGAGCTGTGAGAGAATTATCTTGAGATATCAGTTTATCCCTTGGAAGAAATAGTGTCTGAGGCTTCCTTGGAGATTTCTAATGGCTGGAATTGCTTCCTTGATTCAGTAACAGAAAATAGGAACATTGGGCACAAGCTATACTTTCCAAGGAATAGGGCAAGGATGCCTGAAAAAGAGTCAAGAAGTTCCCTAGGAGGGAGCATACTTGGGAAGTTTGAAAAGGGCCATACTCCAGAGAATTGCCTGGAGACGCAAAGGTACTCTAACAGAGAGGCTCTGTGGGGTGAATTGCCCTGTCTGAGGAAAGGGAGAAAGTTTCACCTTAAATGAAGTTTAGAGTCCTGGTTCTGATTACTATATTAAACTGAGCATTTTAATAATTATTGAATATCCTTCCAAGTGAGTATCCTTGTGGCTGAGTGACCCACCTCAGATATCATTCAACAGTGGGGAAAAACTTCATTGAACTTGAGTTTAAAGGACTATGAGAAAAGAATAAAGTTGCTCTAATGTGTCTAACTTAATAAGAAAAGTTGTAACCATTTAACTTTAACCTTCTTAATTTACCAAGGGCATTTGTATAAAAGTCTGCCTTGGAATTTGTGTAAAAGTCTGTCTTTAAAACTTCTTTATTCTTAACAAATTTTTAAAAATTGTATTTCAAGGCCATGTAACAACATAAAGTTTTATTATCTTTAACTTTAATAAACATGTCAGTATAGTAATAGCATCGTCTGCCTTTCTGTTTTTTTTTTTGGAGGGGGGATTTTTAAAAATTTTGTTACCTTTAAAATAGTTTTAACATTTTTATAAATGTTCCATGGTGTTTGAAAAAAATCTACATTTTTTAAAGAAGGTAAGTTTTTCTATACATCTGTATTATTTATAACTATAGCCAAATATAAGATAAAAGGATTTTTTCAAAAAAGTATCCATCAAGAAAGACAAAGCACCTTCCTTATATTTGAAATCCATGGCAAGTTCCAAGAGAGATAGAGGAAACTGTGAAATTCTTTATGTTTAGTACCAGAAGTGTAAGATAGGATAGATAGTAAACTAAGGCAGGGAGTCAGTGGGGAGCCCTTGAAATTCTGTGTCTATTGCTTCCATGGGAAAGAAAGCCTTTGTAACAATTACTCTAGCTTAGAAAGAAAGCCTTTGTGATAGCATATTAATAACAAGGCCTGGAAGAGGGAGATGGAGGGATACCTAGAAGCTCCTGGAATTCCAATAGTTGGTACATTCAGATTGCAGCTTTTTGCTCAAGCATATAGACAAACTTGCTACTTCATTTTCCAATATACATGAGGCATTAAGATTAGCTGAGTGCCTGCTTGTATCCTCTGGCCCAGGTGTATAAACAGACTTTAACAAACTTATCAACAACTTTATTTTCTCTATACATAGGGCATTAAGACTAGTTACAACGGGCATTCACCCAGGTGCCTGCCTGCAGTTCCACGCTCATGTGTGTTTCATAAATAAACTTGCTATCTCATTTCCTCTATACATGTCTGTCTCTTACCTGAATTCTTCTCTTGCAAGCAAAGCAAGAACTGAGGAGAGGAAGCCCCCTTGACTCAGGTCTCCCTGATGACATCTTTTAGTGCTAGGAGTCAGATTCCACCCTTTGTCTCCACCCGCCCAGAATGCAGTAAGTAACAATCTTACCAGTAATGTTTTATTGCTTGTTTCACCTTCAGGTTTAAAGGAGATACAGCAGCACTGTGGACGAGGGGTATTCAGATATGCTGGTCCTGTGTCTGGAGGCAGAAACAAGAATAAAATCTAAAATGAGTGCTCACAGTTGCCGGGGCTCCAAAGACTGAAGAGGCACTTCTTCCCTCTGGTCCGAGTTATGGGGTGTCCCTACATGAGTGGGGGCCCTGCAGAGGTGCCTGCGGTTAATCCCTAAGTCATGTAGGAGACTCATAGGGAAGCCCCATCACTATAATGTAACCTTGACTCATCCAGAGATGTGCAAAATAAGGGTTGGTCACCCAATACTCTGAGCCCCACTGGCTGTTATAGACAACTGGGGGAGAAATGGAGGCACAGAGGAGAACTGGGGATGACCAAAAGTGGAATAGCTTTTGGGAGCTCCATCACAAAATAGCATGGGTTTGACCTACTTCACAAAATCTCCTAGTCTTTATTCTGCCTCTAAACCATAGCCAAGGAACAGTAAGTTTAAATCACTGACCCGTTGTGAGCCTGCTGCCTCTCTTCCCGGAGAAGCCGTACTGTATTTGCCAAGTGAGTGTCTTGCTCTCTCTCGAGAGGCTTGGTCCTTCTCAGGCATAAACCTTTTATCTCCTCCTAAACTCTAAGGGTCCCAAGGAGACTTGCAGCCAGGGGAGCAGTGGGCAGCAGCAGTTCTACCCAGGCTTACCCTCTCTGATCCTGTCTCCAGGGGTTCATTTTCCTCTAACTTCCAGGTGAACCAAGGCAGCCCCATTTTGGCTCACTCCTTTCCTGTAACTTTTCTAAGGAGCCAAAACAGCCCACCTAGGCTCTCTCTTCTGTTGCTTCCTCCACCCTAAGTCTTTCCTTTGTTTCACTGTCTCTGAAGCAATAACTCCTCTTCCCTCAATATGTAAGAGAAAAACTGGTATTTTTAAAACTGAAGTAGCTGAAGATCACCCAATTCTGATATTTACCCACAATTTCTCCAGCCTCCTTGCTCCTGTCAGGGTCACTAGATAATAACAAAGCTCACTTTTGAGCACTCTGTGTATCTGCTACTGGGAAAAAGAACTGCTTCCGAAAATTATAAAATCTAGTCATAAATTTATTAATCTAAAGAATGCTAATAACTTACTCTTGGTAGTCACTAAAATTAAAAATTCTAATTGGGAAAGAATATATTATTTTAGTAAAAAGGTAAATTATAGAACTGAAGTTTTGTGAGCCTATATTGATGTTTCATACCTTTTATTATCACCTTAAATAAATAGTCAACTATCATTTCCTAATAGATTCCTTAGGTCAAGTATGTTTGACAAGCTTTCCAGGGTTTAAATTTTAAAAGACTTTTTCTTAACCTAGCAATGGCTTTAAGGTACTTCAAAGGGTCCCTGAAATATCTCAAGGATTTATTCTTTCTTCTTACAAAAGAGAAATTTTAGACTAATCAGGCTTATTTAATATATTAAAACACATCGGAAACTTTTTCAGATAAAGAAATTATATAAAAATCTCCAAGAGTCTACAAAGTTCTAATATATTTTCATTTATAATTCTGATGCTTATTTTAGAATGTTGTATCTTGCAGAAAAAACTAGCGAAGTTGCAGAAGGATTGTGTACATTGCAGAAGGTCTGTGTAAGTCAAACAGTTTCTATACAAGTTAAAAAGGAATGTGTAGAGGGAAAGAGCAAAAGGAGAAGGGATTGAGGAAGTAAAAAAAGGAGAGAAAGGGTAAAGGAAAGAGATATACAGGAAGAGAAGACATTGGAGTAGTGTTGGGAACCGCCCTGCCTGGTTTCAGAGGCTGTAACCCCTCATGGTTAAGGCTGTGTCAGAGTTGGGACCATAAGCCATGAAGGAGACAAAGCTTATCTCCCTGGCAGGTGTGCCATCTCTGCCCACTTCACCCTGCTTGGCCCTGAGCTTGGCCAGTTAGCCAATGATGGGTAAGAATCCTCAAGGGAGGATCAACCTAAGACAGGCTCTGGTCACCAGGGATAAGCTCGCAGGGAAGGACTCGGGGGGCTGTGGCAAAAGGGGGTGATGGACCCTTGCCCCTCGGCTTTGAAATAGCCTGAGTCCTCATTCCATCTGCAAGAAGTCTCCTAATCTCTTGGCTGCTTTACTTCCCTGTCTGACTGGAGCCTGAAGTGATAACAGAGGGCAGTGCAGTCCTGTGCTGGGAGGGGCGGATTCCCTGGGGAATCAGGCCTAAGGAAAATAGTACATTCCTGTGAAACCTACTTAATTTGTACCCTCAGCTTAAAAGATAAGGGTCCAGACCTGAGATGAGTCTGGCACCTAAAGTTTTATGGCCCTCTAGCTGATTGGCTGTAGCTCAGACTAAGCCCTGGAAGTTCTCTGTAAATCCTGTATTGTTTAATCCTTACTGGCTAACAATGATTGATGAGCTTTATCTGTATTCCTATGCCAATGAACCTAATAAAAGCCCCTGGAGGGAAAGGATCAAGGCCCTTCTCCTTTGAGAGATTGGCCACCTTTCCTCCCCAAGCAGATCATGTCTTGGTAGTCTTTTTCTTCACCCATGGCGGACCGGGGGGCTGTATTAAAGCTCCCCGACAGAGTAGGAAACTCAAGAAGGGAAATAAGGAAAACTAAGAAGAGAGAAAAGGAAAGGCACATAGATAAATAGTAAAGATAATTTTAATCAAAATTATTTTAAAAATTTAGGCAGCCAAGATCTCCCTTTGATTTTCCAAAGCCAATTGTCATTCCCCAACAGGAACCCCAGGTACAATTAGACAGTGGGAAACAAATTAATTAATTTAAAATATTGTTACAAATAGCAAATTCCATCATCTACTGAGTTATAATCACTGACTCGTGACCTCACTTGGAAGTCTACAAATTGTTCTCACACTGCTGTAGTATAAATAAAAAGCAGCATGCATGGGGCTGCTAAGACTTGTACTAATAAATTAGCTGGCCATCATACGCAATGTCATATATGTCAACCAAGGGTTTTAGTAGTGGATTAGGGCCAATAACTTAAAAATCTACCACCTATGTAAGGAAGGAGCACACCCAGAGGGCATAGAAGTTCCCTTTAAAATCTCTCCCCCAGGAGAAGACTAAGGTAAAGGAGAAGGAGGTTTCCCCTGAAAAACAGAGAAACACTGAAGGCCTCCGGAAACAAGGCAGGCCAGGTATAGGTTACACAGTAAGGCTAACTATTCTGGAAACCCAGTGTCTAGGAGGGGACACCTTTAAAATCTTATAAAGTTATTCTCCCCAGGGGCCCTCCTGCATAGTTTTTCAAATCATGTCTCTAATTTCCAACATAACCAGGAATAGAACAAAGGAGGGATACCTTAAGACTTCTGCCACACCTTGGACAGCTAGCATTTTCTGACGTTCCAACCTTTACACACTCCTCCTCCCCTCAATTGAGCTCCTCCAGCTCCCAAAAGTATCCATTAAACTATGGGGATCCCGTTGATTAGTAAATTCCTTCTCATTGGTCAAAGACAAACTTGAAGGGCAAACATTCTCATGCCCTGGATTGGGGTCTTGCCCGTCCATAACAAAAATGTCTGTTCTGTATATTGAAGTTTCAGGTCCGAGGAACGCAAGCCCTCAAGTTATGACCCCAGGACACTGGGCTGTCTCACCTTCTGGTATTTCTTCTTTCCAGTTGGGAAATCAGGAGTCCATTCCAGGTGGGACCCCACTGGGCTGTATCATTTCCAACTGGTCATAATTCTATCCCCAAACTCTAAAGAAGACTGGTATTCTTTTGCAACACTATCTGGCCTCAATATCAGTTAGCTGATAGGAAATCCTGGCTAGTACACAAAAGCTTCCAACTGGATCTCTTTTACAAATGCCTAGACAGGAGGTCAGGAATCTCCTGGGTACAGGCATTCTTCCATTTAAGAGGCAGAGGGTACCTGTGCTACAAATAGAAGCTAACTCCTACCACAGTGCCATCTGGTGGCCATTCCATAGGCACTTCCCCATCCACACCCCACTTTTAGGAAAAACTCCTTTAGAGGAGTTTTTAGAAGAGGCACCCTCAACATTTTCATCACTACTTCCATATCTGGGACCTCCAAATCAATTAACAACCCTCACACCTAAGTCCTCTCCACAAATTAAGCTTTTACCATTTATTGAGGCTGCAGGAGAGTGTGGCCCTCAGCTAGTACATAACCCTCGACCCCTTTCTCTCATAGAACTTAAACAAATTAAGGTAAACTTGGGAGGCTACTCCGACAACCCAGATAAGTACATAAATACATTCCAACACCTTACCCTAACGTATGAGTTAACCTGGAAGGCCACTATGTTTATCGTAGGACAGACCTTATCAGGAAAAGGTAATAAATAAAGCCAGAAATTTTGCTAACAACTTATACCTATCTCATAGCAAATACCCCAGAGGAGAGTCAGCAGTTCCACGGGCATACCCTGAATGGGACCATAATAACTCCTCCCAAAAATATCAAAAGAAATTCCTTTCTAATTTGTATTAAAGCAGGCCTCAAGGCAGGCTGACAATAAGCCATTAAGTATTCCAAGGTATCTACCACCAGCGAAGGCCTGGATGAGAATCCCACCACATTTTTAGAAATACTAAGAGAGGCACTTATTAAGAACACCAACCTAGGTTTAGAATCATACAAAGGCCAGGTCATACTAAAAGATAAGTTTCTAGCCCACTCTGCCTCTAATATTAGGAGAAAACTCCAGAAGCTTATCCAGGAAGCCAGAGTCTCCTTAAACAAGATGTGAACCACAGCCAATACAGTGTTCTACAACCAGGGTCAGGAGAGAAAGGCCAGGGCTTAGGAGAAGGAAAAAGGAAGGAGGTTAATCATGCTCAAATTTCAGCCACCCTTGTGGGACAGCCACATCCCACTAGCTCTTACAGGTCCATTACCAAGGACACTAAGTGTTTTATATGTCAAAAGACTGGGCACTGGAACAAGGAATGTCCAAACAGTAACAAGCCACTTCAGGAACCATACCAGGAACCAGGTGCAAAAAGGCAGGCCACTGGGCAGCACTCTATCCCTCAGGCCAAAGGGCCCCTGGTCCTAAGTCCCCAACTGCCTTGCAGATGGCAACTCAGGACTGAAGCTGCCTGCCCCAGTTGGTCCCCTCAGGGAGGTCATTACTGGACTGGTCCCCTCAGGGAAGACATTACTAGGGCACACATGGATTTGGCAGGAAGGACAGTAACTTTCTTACTAGATAGTGGGGTCACCTACTCTGTTTTTACTTCCTTCTCTAGACCCTTCTCCTCACAATCCTACACTGTCCTACAAGTAACAAGAAAGCCTACCACCAGGAATTTTCACTCCTCCTTTGGGTTACCTCTGGGATGGGTGTTGCTTTACACATTCTTTTTTCATAGCCATGGAGTGTCCAACCCCTTTACTCCAAAGGAGCCTCCAAAACAGCAGGACCACACTACTTACTCATGTAGAGGAGCTTAAATTCCTCTTCAAAAAAGAAAAACCTATTTTACAGAGAAGAAAAATTATAATTAGGACTTTAATGTAATTGTCTCTATCATATTCCTATGAGACTTCAGATAAGGTCCCAGGCTCTGCTCCACTAACCAATGTTTGCTCCTCTTGTTTTCATATCCCTACTGTACTCAGGACCTCTACAAGGAGAATAAAAGGCAAATATATTAGAAAACTTTTCCAATATCATTTCTACTGGAAATCAACTTTCCAATTGCTAGATCTGCCATAGGCAGCCACTTAAAATGCCCCCCACACCTCAGTTTCAACCTGCAACCCTCTATTGTCAGGGTCCTCCCAAAATTTTCATGAAGTCAGTCTTTTATTAGTAACCTCCCTCCAGTTCCAGGTAGCTTCCCTTTCTCCAATCTCACCCCAATCATTAATCAGACTCATAACTGGTCAGTATTGAGGTGTTTATGCAAAACACTAAAAGAATCCTATTGTCATTATTTTATATCCAATAAATGCATCAATAAGCTAGAACTAGACAATTTTGTCCCATCTCTAATATATCCAGTGATTTTTCTAGCAGTACTTTTTATACCCCTAATCTGACCCACTGGTGTCCACTAAGTCACAGGGGCCAACCAATTATCTAGACATTAATTCTCTATATAATCCCTAGAACACCTGCAGCTATTGGCAAGGATAAACTAATATTAACCGCAAACTTGTTTACCAAGTCCCCAAAACACATGGAGCCCCCACAGAGTCAAAGTATCCCCTCCTAAAATGAGGACCTCTCTCCCCTAACTGCAAGAGAGAGGCCTCCATGGTCCGACCCTATCAGCCTCGTTTTCAACAACATGTTCTTGGTAGGCATGTGCTTCTCATGGATACATCTTTCTCTGTGGACACCTCCAAAATAGCCTACCTTATAATGGCCAACCTTATATTAAGTTCCACACACCGTCATCTGCTCTACCCTACCCGTGTTGACAACTCACAATTTCAAGGCCAGTGCACCTTAGGTTTCCTTAGTGCCCAAGAAGTTTTTGTCACTATACACAATGCCAACTCAGCCTTGGAATAAAAGGGCCATTGGTGTCATCATAGACGGCATAGGGACAGCCGTTGGCCTAGCAGCTCCACGGGGAGGGTTTGTCTACCATGAGGCCACCTTAATAGACAGTATAGCTACTCTAGAAAAAGTACTGGCAATGCCCTAAAAAACTTAAAATTGTCTGTATTCTGTCACTAATGTCATGCTAGATAACAGGCTAGCCCTAGATCATCTGTTAGCATCAGAGGAAGGGCATGTGCAGTCATAAACAAAGCCTGCTACGTGTACATCGACTCTTCAAACCACTTTGGGAAGGACATCAAAAGAATCTATGGCCAGGCTACCTGGCTCTATAACTTTAGAAAAGGGAAGCCTATTACCAGTTTAACCTGGGATGCTGTCAAGTCTTCTTTCACCTCCATTACCTGATTTTTACTCCTCCTTGGACCCTTAACAGTTATAGTTCTTCTACTCATCTTTGGACCACACTTCTTTCAACTTGCCAAACTTGTCACCTGTAGTATACAATTCCATGTCAACACGATGACTCTTCTAAGATTCCAGCCCAACCCTGCTTTGGGAGGAACAGCCAACTGCCTCTCTGTCCCAGTCTCAAATCCCATTCCCTTACCTCCCTTAGATCAGGCTGCTGGCATGTTCCATACAAAACCTTAACCCTTACCTGCCTAGGGAGGGAACAAGTAACACTGTCCCAGATTTCACTTTATGACCTTAATCAGCTTGAAGTAGATACAATAATTAATATCAGCCCCTGGTGCCCCAGGCGCCTGACATCTATCATGGGCCAATAGACAAACATTTCCCTCCACCAGATGCTTGAGGGGGGGCATATTAGGCAGGATAGATAGTAAACTAAGGCAAGGAGGAGGAAGAGAGCCCTTGAAATTATATATATATATATAAAATCATTTCCATGGGAGGAAAAAGCCTTTGTAACAATTTCCCTAGCTAAGAAAAAAAAAAAAGCCTTTGTAACTATATTAATCCCAAGGCTGGGAAGGAGAAGGAGGGTGAACCTAGAAGTTGACTAAAGTACGTGTATAACTCCTGGAGTTCCAGTAGTTGGTGCACTCAGATTAGCTGGGTGCCCACTTGCAGCTTTTTGCTCAAGCATATACACAAATTTGCATCTTCATTTTTCAATATACATGAGCCAGTCAGATTAGCTGAGTGTCTGCTTGCAAATTCTGGCTCACATATATAGAACAAACTTACTAACAAACTTATTAACAACATTATTTCCTCTATAACTTAGGGCATTAAGACTAGTTATGCAGAAACTGAAGAAAAATAAACCACTTTGTGCATCTTCCAAGTTCAGAATACTTAATAAAGTAATTATATGTTTTATTATCAAGTTTGCCTTTTATTACCAAATAAATATGTTCAGGCATTCATAAATATATTATTCATAGTACAATATAGTGACTTCTCCGGGGTTGGGGGAGATGGAGGGAGGTGGAGAGGAGTAGAGGGGATAGATGGTGATGGAAGGAGACCTGACTTGGGGTGGTGAGCACACAGTACAGTGTACTGATGATGTGTTGTGGAAGTGTGCAGCTGAAACCTGTATAACTTTATTAACCAGTGTCACTCAAATAAATTCAATAAAAGTGAAAGAAAAAAGACTAGTTATGGAAGAGGGCATTCAGACTCGCTGGGTGCCTGCATGTAGTTTCATGCCCGTGTATTTTTCATAAATAAACATGCTATCTCAGTTCCACTGTATGTATTTGTCTCTTGCCTGAAATCTTCTCTTGTGAGCAAAGCGAGAACCAAGGAGGGGAAGCCTTCTGACTTGACTCTCCCCAGTTGCAGAAGCAGCACATCTGATTTTTTTCCAGAGCTTATGAGTCCATCTGTGTACACAAAAAATGATGGAGGTAGCAGAGTTGTTTGACGCAATGACCCTAGATGCCTCCCCGGAACCCTTGCAACATCTTAGAACTTTGCTAAGCCCACATTATGCTAGGATATGTTCAGCGAGGCAGTCAAAGATTTTGGGGGTGGTCAGACTTATTTCCAATATGTTAGAAAACCAGAAGTGGGGTACAAAAATGGTACTCCCAAGTTAGCAAGATTTATGCAGATTTAAAATATTCATACCCTTGGACCCTGGCCTGCATGGGTCAGTTGGTTGGAGTGTCATCCAGTAAACCAAAAGGTCATGATTTCGATTCCTGGTCAGGGCACATGCCTAGGTTGTGGATTCAGTCCCCGGTCGAGTGCATGCGAGTGAACCTATTGATGTTTCTCTCTCACATAGATGTTTCTCTCCCTCTTTCCTTCTCTCTCTTCCTTTCCCTTTCTCTAAAATCAATCAGCAGATCCTTGGGTGAAGATAAAAAATAAAAATAAATAACTAAATAAAACAAAATAAAATTAAATTAAATTAAACAAAATTAAATTAAAATATTCATACCTTTGGGCCAGCATTTCTACTTATAAATACCTATCCTAGAAAAATATTTGTACATGAGCATAATACAAATATGGTATTGTGCACTTCAGACTTGTTAAGAGTATAAATCTCATGTTAAATGTTCTTGCAACAATAGCCCCTCACTCCCCAAAAGACACAAAGAAATTCTGCAGCGTGTTGCATAAGTCTATTACCTTGATTTTGGTGATAGCATCATGGGTATTTGCATATGGTCAAACTCATCAAACTGTATACCTTAAATATATGCAGTTGTTTGTATATCAATTATACCTCAATAAAGCTGTTAAAGTAATTATAAAAGATTTGGTTCCACTTTATTTTTTTGAGACTTCTGAGACATGAAAATTGAATAAATATCAGAACAAGTTCCAAATAAAAAATGAACAGAAACTTTCATGGAACATTGTTTTAAGAATGAAAAATAGGCAGTTATCCAAATTCTAGTCACGTAAGGGTTAACTAAATTATGAAATACTATGCAATAATTATAAGTAAAATGTATGTACTGACATGTGAGATCCATAAGACACTAAAATTTTTTAATGAAGTTGCAAAACAATATATAAAGTCTGATCCATTTGTAAAAATGTGCATAAATGCATAGAAAAGGCTTTGGAAGGCTATACCACAAACTGTTTTATAATATATTTTGAGAAGGCAAATGGAACTGGGGAGGGGATACTTAAGGGATACTGAAGATATACTTATTAACAGATTAGACTTTACAATGAGGATATTCTTATGTATTAATTGTTTAAAAGACTATAATAAAAATGTAAAAATGTGAAAATCTTTCTCTGTACCACTTAGCAATTTGGGTTTTTGTTAACCCACAGAGCCAGAAAATAAAATCGAATGCATTATGGATTATAAAGATTTAAAAATTTGCATTTTCATTTGATTATACAATACTAAAAGTTTATTCTGTTTCATTGCCATTAAAAATTTTACAGTAAAATCTCCTTACCATTAATGAAGGCACCAGATTGTAAGTGCTATTGGCAAATAAAAAGTTATCAGGTCAATACCCATAAGGTAGAAAGCATTTACCAAATATAAGCTCTACTTCCAGCACTGTATTAGACACAAATATCACCAAGCATCTTGGAATTTTAAAATGTAGAATGCAGTGGCATCATATCAGCCTGCTCATAGAGATTCTGAAAAATTAACCCACATAACTTCTAGTTACTCAACATATGTGCTTTCAGTATCATGATAATTGAGTACTTCAATAATGGCGGTTAACTGCTGTGGTATTGTCTTGCAGCCATTCAAGGCCAGGCAGGTTCACACGGGATTTGGGCAGACAGAAAAAAATTCACAGAGTTGTTGGGATGTCTGATATGCCTTGATTCTGGGGTGGAGCGGTCTACATATACAGCAAGCCACATGTCACACCATGGAAAGTCTCAACTCCCTTATATACTAAGTACACACAAAGCCGACAAGGTGCCAACACTGACCTTTAGTTACATAACAGCTCCATTCCATGCATGTGGGCCCTTGCTCAAGGCCACATGAACACTGCAAAGCCACAGTCACCTGGACATCCGGGTAAGGAAGCCAGACTGACTCCATTTTCCCTACAGGTATTTACCAGTATTTAGATTAATAATAAAATAAAAATATTAATAAAAATACCATATTGAATAAAAATACTGTCATTATTTCAAATAGGAACTGAGGGTAAAAGACTTTAAGTACCTAAGGCTATATTGTAAATAAGTGGGGCTGCATATTTCATCTCTTCTACTCTATCACTATATCTCCTCCCTACCTATCTGGAAATTTTGAAAGGCTTGCATTAAAATATTAGCACCCCCCCCATTTTATTCTTTAAGTTTTAGACCTGAAATAGCAGGTCTCAGAAACTATTCAATTTTTTCATCCAGAACATTGCATTGCTCATAAATGTTATAAATACCTTACTATAAAGTGAGCAATTACATGTATTTCAACTCATTTTTTAAATAGTTTAGATTCATTCATTTCTGATCTTCTATTTCTTTAAAATCTTCTAGAAACAGTTCATTCTTTCTTTATATTCTCTGAAGTTTTTCCAGTTTAAGTTTCATTTAACAAGTATTACTTTTAAAACACCAATCCTCCTGAGTAGTTTAGATATTCTATCTTTAATATGGATTACTTTATTGGATTGCTCCTATCCAAGACTCTGAGTTCTCAAACAATGCAATGTAAATGGAGAGTAGAGTCGCTGGATAAGGGAAGGTGAAATAATGAACAGAGGTAATTTTAGAGTATGACACTGGAATAGAGCTGACTCTGGTATCCATCATCAACTTAGGTGGATGAGGGACAGGGTATGTCAGGATACAGGAAAGATGTGAAGAAATGATGGTGGAAGTAGACTTGATTATAAAAATGATGGTGGTAATACCACTGTTGATCATGCCACTACCAATAAGGACCAACATTTCTAATGTGTTAACCAAGAGCCAGGCACTGATTAACCCTTTATATATACTATCTCATTTACTTGTTATTTAATTTATCCCCACTCTGCAGATGAGAAAATGTAGATTTAGAGACCTTGAGCAGCTTAAGAAGTTTACACATTAGTAAATAAAGACAGCTGGAATAAGTTTTAATATTTCTAGCATCAGATTTCATATACATTGGGGAAATTCTCTAAGTTAATTCTATGGACTATGTATTCACTTTAGTGTTCAAAATATAAATAGAAAACTATAGTTAGATTTCCATTGCTTAAATTTTATTTTCTCCCAAGAGACTCAGAGCAAAAAAGGAACAAATGACCTGTGAAGGTCAAGGAAAATCTGACCATTGAAACAATAAGATTTCTACTCAAATGCCTTCCCACTTCCTTACATTTTATGTGAAAACCTCCCCTCTGCTGCCCTTGTCTGATGACTCTCCATCATGACCTTCATCATGGCTCTCCTGCTTCCCTCACTATTTTAATTTTCATATGTGTTTTTGGCTCACTATGGCTGTGTTTCCAGCTTGGACTCTCTATGACTGTGCTGGGAGTTTTTCTGTTACCTCACAGAGGTGTGTCTCAATGTCAAATTCCTAACATTACACACTCTGATTTGCCCAGTTTGAGTCAGTTTTCCATTCCTGGTATAATCAGTTATTATCATGGTCCATGTGATAATGAAGATGCACCCCCCCCCGTGGGCTTGTAACTGGGAAGTATTTTTCTTAAGAATATGAATAAAGAAGAAATGATTGGTATTTTTAGCACTATGGCTTTGAAGCAATAGATGGAAAAAACCAAACATTGCTGGATAGAGAGGTGGCCTTAAGAACATAGGAGACAACCTGTAAGAACAAGCCAGAGGAGCAAAAGGCTATGGGTGTAGGGAAGATACTGGAAGGGGAAAGAGAATATCACAAGATCATTTAAATTTAGTGTAAAACGCAAAGGAGGAATACGTGGAAGAAAAAGAAAATGATGTTATTTTATGCTGAAACTAAGGCAAGAGCCACAGAGAATTAAGATGTAACATCGCTTAGGGCCAGGTGGGAAATCTTCACTAAGTGATAAAACTAGTCTCAGATTTTGGTTAGAACTGAAAATTCTACAGGTTCTATGGACCCAAATCTAGCTTAATGTAAAATTTTGTCTTTTAAAAGTATTCCAGACCAACTCAGAAATATGATTTTCATGGTATCTTTTGCTTTTTCTTTGTTCAGTTCAGTTCATTGCTATAATTATATTTTAAACCTTCTAGGTATAAAGGAATGTGCCAAGAGAAAGAGATCACTGTTTCCACACCCATACACTGTGGATAACTAAAGAGGGGAGAGGTGAATGTTATTTAACTCTGCATCCTTAGCAACCAGCACAGGGTCTGTCTTCTACAGTTGCTCATAAATATTTGCTGAATGATTCCGACCTGGAGCAGACCACCACTAGCTGCCAGGTGTCTTATTAGCAGTCACAGGCCAAGCCAAGGGCAGGGATGATTGAGCAACTAGAGCAGGCAATAAGAAAGAATTTTAGAATAATAAAATTCAACTGCAAACATGACTTTAGTATTTCTGAACATATAATAGCATGGCACAAACTGGGACTAGATAGATTGATTACCATGCTTGGGTCTAAGCTTAAACAACTAATGGAGCAAATTTTTTATTCCAACACTACCAGCAACAGTTCAAAGGGCTTGGTGGTGAGTTAAAGCTATTCAGAAAAGTCTGGAAGTAGAACTGATGATGACACAGTGCATGCTTTTCGTTTAAGCAGTTGACTCACATACTCAAGCCTCTACTACTACTACTACTGAGCACCTAAGCCTCCTTTGATGGGTGATGAACAAATGGTAGCAATAGGCTATTTTTCTGACACTCTCGCCAAGTAACTAAACCATAAGTATAGTGAAGGGATTGCATGGGCCAACTAGAGATAATGCTGTTGGCCATTTCATAAAAAGGTTTTCCTCCAATTCATAACAACCATGATGCAAACACTGACCTTTGATCTGTAGGAAAATCAAAATGAATGGTTAAGGTAGTTTTTTTTCCCCAAAAAATCTATTAACTAATCACACAGAAGTTACATGAAAAGGTTGTGGACAAGGAAAGCAAGGAAATCCCTGTTATTCAGTCTCAGTCCCCACATATTTTACATTAACTTAAATTTATCTAATAGTTCCCTTAACATTATCTCAAGAATGACCCTTTCTCTACATCTCTAAGCTGACAAGAAAAAATTGCTCTTCACAGAAGTATGAGAAATGAGTACATATGTTTTTTTTAAGTATGATATTCACATGTATTTAATTCAAGCATAAAATTTAATTGAAATTAAAAGGTGTCTGACTTTCTTAGTGTCCATTTGGATTAATGGCTTACTAAGAAGGTCCACAGGCTTTGAAATAACTTGTGATCTTTTATTACTTGGAGTCAGGTGAGATTTCAATTTATCAGAACACCAAATGTCATTCTGATAATGAATGTGATTTCTAGGGCACCTCCCAATTTTCCGTTAAAAAACCTCCACTTTTTCTAAATTACATATTTGGCTACTGTGCACTCTTATCTCTTCTGTCTTAGAGTTTGGCTCTAACACAACTAATGCAGCTGGACCAAGCTGCAATATTCTTGCCTGGCAAGAACCTGTGGAATTTTGAATTCATGCTTTAGGAAAATTTCATTTTCCCTTCATATTAATTGTGATGTCAGATACAAAATATTTCCCAGCTCCAGAGTAGGATGTTTGCTCCCCCTATATTCTCTCTCTTTACCTCACTATTATGGAATCAAAACTACAAATGCTACTAACTCCTTTGATATATGTTAGTTTAACAGCATATATTAACATATATGTCATGGAGTATCTTCCAATATACTTGGGTGATTTTTTAAATAATAATTCACACAATCCTCACTGAACATCTTATCTCTAAAGCAGTTAGTGCAATAGAGAATACATATAAAGCAGAATTTGCACTTTCATGAATTTTTCATAAATTGGTACCAATTCGGAATTTGATAAAATTTGGCTTCCTTTCCTCCTAGCTCCATACCTACTTTTTGGTTTATAAAAATTCTAGGTTCAGACCACAGTCTCAAATCAGAACCAGCATATATCATGAGAAAATAAAAGATTCCTGTACTATTTTTTTGCCTTAATGCAATTCTTTTAATTCACCTAATTACTTTTATGTGTGTATCTGATTGGATCACATCCTAGATCCTAGATGCAAAGGAGACTGGGAAATAAAGTTACAGCTTTCTAAAGTGTAAAAGGGTATTCAAAAAATAATAGGTCAGCCACAGATGAGAGACATGTCCATTAACTATCCTTTGCTGCCTAATGTCAACTATTACCCCCTTTTTATTTAAACTTACAAAACACCATTTTCTCAACCAACATTATGCAACTATCATGTGAATAAAATACATTCACTCTATGTTAAATGAAACAATCCAAATCTCATTACTTACTACATTTCTTTGCAAGGCAGGATTCCTCAGAAACATTCATTCCCCTTCTAGTTCCATCATGATCCTGTCTGAATATTTTGTAAGCTATGGACTAAATACTAAGCTTAACTACTACCTACCCCTCCCTATATGAGGAAAATGGGAGTAGAAGGGTGGTATAACAAGGTAGTTATGATAGGATGAGAAATCTCTACTGGAAACCCAATTTTTTCAATGCAGTGTTCATTTTTTTCTAGATTTCCAATTGTACATCTTTATTCCTATTTAGTAGAATTTATTTTATTTTAAAAATACAGTCTGTCTTAATTTTTCTAAGTGGGAACAACTGAAATGGCTTTTCTGTGTTGGAGTCAGATGGTAGCAAGTTGGGATGTAATGGTGGCATCAGCAGACTCCCATGAGTGAAGGAGACCTTGGGAGGGAGTCAGAGGCTGCCTATACATCTGGAACTCTTTTGGAACATTTTTCTGCTGAAATAGTTGGAAAAAACTGCATTGTTTTAATTATGAAAACCAACACCTATAAAAGGAGAGAAATTTCATGAATGTAATAAAGGATTCAGATATGTACAAAAGGCAAACTCATTGAGAAGCAGTTTGCAGAGAGAAAAACAAGACAAAGTTTTAGTTGGGTTAGCATCATGTTCAGATTTGAATATGCAGATTCATTGATTTTTTAACACTTTATTGAAATAAAATATGCATAAGAGAGGAGATATATAATAAATGAACAGCTCAATGGATTTTTGCAAAATGAACACACATGAATCTAGACCCTTCAGAATTCATTCCCACATAAAACTCCCAGGTTTTTTCAAACATGAATTAATAAGGTATTTTAAAATTTTTTCAATTATACTTGAGACTCAGTAGTATATTAGTTTCAAGTGTACAGCATAATGGTTAGACACTTATATAACTTATGAAGTGACCCTTCCAATGGCACCATACATAGTGATCACAATATTATTGACTATATTCCCTATGCTGTACTTTACATCCCCATGACTATTTTGTAATTGTCAACTTTTCTGTCTTGATCCATTCACCTTCTTCACTCAGCACCCCTAACACCCATCCCTTCTGGCAATCATTGGTTCCTTCTCTGTATCTATGAGTTTGTTTCTGTTTTGTTTGTTCATTTATTTTGGTTTTTCAGATTCCACGTATTAGTGAAATATAATGCATTTGTCTTTCTCTGTCTGACTTATTTCATTTAGCACAATACACTCTAGGCCCATACATATTGTTGCAAATTATAAGATTTCATTCTTTTTTATGGCTGAGTACCATTTAATTATATATGTACTACCTTTTCTTTATCTAATCTTCTATCAATGGATAGACACTTAGGTTGGTTCCATATTTGGCTATTGTAAATAATGCTGCAGTGAACATAGAAATGCATACATCATTTCAAATCTTTTTGGATCCCACCTAAAAGTGGGGTTGGTGGGTCATATGGTGGTTTTATTTTTTATTTTTTGAGGAACATGCATAATATTTTCTATAGTGGCTACACCAATTTGCGACTCCACCTACAGCACATGAGGGTTCCCTATTCTCCACATCCTTGCCAACACTTGTTTGTTGATTTATTGATGATAGCCATCTTGACAGGTGTGAGGTAACATTTCACTGTGGTTTTAATTAGCATTCTAAGATTATTATTGACATTGAGCATCTTTTCCTATGTCTATTGACCATCTGCATATCCTTTTTGGAGAATCTCTATCTAGGCCTTCTGCTCATTTTTTAACTGAATTTTGTTTGGGTTATTTTGGAGGGAGGGTGTTAAATTGTATGGGTTCCTCATATACTTTGAATATTAACCCTTTATCAGATATACCATTAGCAAATATCTTCTCTCATTCAGAAGGCTATCTTTTTGTTTTGTTGATGATTTTCTTTGCTGTGCAAAAACTTTTCAAGTTGATGTAGTCCTATTCATTTATTTATTTATTTAGTTTTCCTGACCTAAGGTGATATATCCAAAGGGGTCAACCCCCCCCCCCCAGAAATTACCAACAGCTATGTCAAAGAGTTTACTGCCTATGTTTTCTTCGGGGGGGGGGGGTATGTTCTTACATTAAAGTCTTTAATCCATGTTCAGTTTATTCTTGTATATTGTGTAAGAAAGTTGTCTAGTTTCATTTTTTTCATCTATCTGCCCTGTTTTCCCAACACTATTTATTGAATAAACTATCTTTGCACAATTGTATATCCTTGCCTCCTTTGTCACAGATAAATTGATGATACAGGTGTGGGTTTATTTCTGGGCTTTCTATTCTGATCTATTGATCTATATAGTTTGACATGGGGTAACATAATACCCTGAACTTTGTTCTTTCTCAAGATTGCTTTGGCTATTGATCATTTGTGATTCCATATAAATTTTAGGATTATTTGTTCTAGTTCTGTAAAAAATTTCATTGGTATTTTGATAGGGATTGCATTGAAACTATAGATTTTGGGGGGTAGTATGGGCATTTTAATGATATTAATTCTTCCTACCCATGAGCATGGTATATGTTTATATGTTTCCATTTATTAGTATCTTCTTCAATTTCTTTCTTCATTGTCATAATTGTTCAAGTACAGGATCTTTACCTCCTTGGTTAAAATTGCCTTCTAATATTTTCATTTTTTCATGCAACTGTAAATGGAGTTTTCTTACTTTTTTATTCTGATAGTTTGTGATTCGTGCATAAAGTTTTTCATGCTGCTCTTTACTGAATTCACTTATCACGTCTAATAACTTTTTGGTGGAATCTTTAGAGTTCTTTATACACAGTATCACGTCATCTGCAAATAATAACAACTTTACTTCTTCCTTTACAATGTGGATGCTTTTTATTTCTTTCTTCCTGTTTCATTCTGTGGCTAAAGCTTCCAGTACTATGATGAATGAAAGTGGTAAAAATATATGTCCTTGCATTGCTCCTGATCTGAAAGAAAACAATTTTAGATCTTCTTAGTTGAGTATAATATTTGTAAGTTTGTCATACAGAGTATTTGTTATGTTGATATGTGTTCCCTCTAGTCTCACTTTGTCGGGAGTTTTTTTTCATAAATAAGTGCTAGATTTTGTCTAATACTTTTTCTGCATCTATTGATACAATCATACAATTTGTATGCTTAATTTTGTTTCTGTGGTGTATCATATTAATTGATTTGCAGATATTAAACCAACCTTGCATTCCAAGAATAAATCACACTTGATCATGGTGTATAATCTTTTCAGTGTATTGCTATGTTCAGTTTGCTAATTTTGAGGATTTTGCATTTATGTTTATCAAGGATTTTGGCCCATAATTTTCTTTTTTGTAATGTCTTTGTTTATAAAATCAGGGTAATTATGGTTCAAGTGAAATTGAAGCCTCTCTTCTTCTTCATTTTTTGTAATATTTTGTGAAGGGTAGGTATTAATTCTTCTTTTAATGTTCAGCAAAATTCTTCTGTGAAACCATGTGGTCCAGGATTTTTGTTTCTTGCAAGTTTATTATTATTATTACTGATTTGATTTTGTTAGGAATTATTGGTCTGTTCAGATTCTCTTTTTCTTCTAAACTCAGTTTCAGAAATTATGTTTCTAGGAATTATTCGTTTCTTCCAGGTTGTCCAAATTGGGCATGTAATTGCTCATAGTATTTACTTATAATCTTTTATATTTCTGTGGGGTGAGTTGTCACTTCTCTTTCATTTCAATTTTATTTGGGTTCTCTGTCTTTTTTTTCTTTATCAGTATTGTTAAAGGTTTATCAATTTTGTTAATCTTTTCAAAGAACTAGCTATTTGTTTCACTGATATTTCATATTCCTTAGACTCTGTTTATTTTGCTCTAATCATTATTAGTTTCTTCCTTCTAATTACACTGGGCTTTATTTGCTTTTCTTTTTCCAGTTCCATTAGGTATGTGGTTAGATCACTTACTTGAGATTTTTCTTAATTTTGGGGGTAGGCCTGTATTGTTTTAAATTTACCTCTTATAACTGCTTTCTCTCTGTCATATAGGTTTCAGGTTATAATGTTTTCCTTTCATTTGCTTCAAGGTATCTATTGATTTCCTCTGTGGTTTTGCTGTTAATCCAATCATTGTTTAGTAACATGTTCAGTGGCTTCTATTTGTATATTTTATCCATTTTCTTCTTGTAATTGATTTCTATCTTCATATCATTGTGATCAGAGAAGATGATTGGCATAATTTCAGTCTTTTTTAATTTATTGAGACTTGTTTTGTGGCCCAACATGTGGTCTATCCTGAAAATTTTTCCATGTGAACTTGTAAAGAATATATATTCTACCGCTTTGGAGTAAAATTTTTTTTTTTTTAAATATCAGTTAAAGCCATCTTATCTAATGTGTCTTTTAAAGTGGTTGTTCCCTTGTCAATTTTCTATCTAGATGCTCTATCCTTTGATGTAAATCAAGTGTTAGATAAAGTTCCCTACTATTACTGTATTACTATAAATAATCTCTCCCTTTCTATGTCCATCAATATTTGCTTTATAAATTTAGTTGCTCCTATGTTGGGGATGGTAAATGTTTACAGGGGTTATATTCTTATATTGAATTGAGTCCTATATTATTATGAAATATCCTCTTTTGTCTCTTGTTATACCATTTATTTTAAAGTCTATATTTTCCAATATAGGTATTGCTACCCCAGTTTTCTTATTGCCACTCATGTGAAATGTATTTTTCCATCCCTTTACTTTTAGTCTGTGGGTGTCTTTCAATCTGAAGTGGGTCTCATGAAGGTAGCATATGTGTGAGTCTTATTTTTTAGTCTATTTAACAATGCTATGTTTTTATTGGAGTATTTAGTCCATTTACATTTAAAGTAATTATTGATAGGTATGTGCAGGTATGGCCATTTTATTGTTCATGTTTTTTATTTTTTAAAAATTTCTTCTTAAAAAAGTCCCTTTAACATTTCTTGTAACACTGGTTTGGTGGTGATAAACTCCTTTAGCTTTTTCTTGTTTGCAAAGTTCTTTATTTGTCCCTCAATTCTAAATAATAGCTTTGCTGGGTAATGTAATCTTGGTTGTAGGTCCTTGCTTTTGATCACATTTAATATTTTGTGCCTGCAAAGTTTCTATTAAGAAATCAGCTGACAGTCCTATGAGATCTTCCTTGTAAGTAACTAACTGCTTTTAAGATTCTGTCTTTGTCTTTAACTGTTGGTATTTTAATTATGGTGTATCTCAGTATGGGCTTCTTTGGCTCATCTTTTTGGCACACTCTATATTTCCTGGGCATGTATTTCTATTTCTTCACCAGATTATGGAAGTTTTCTGTCCTTATTTCTTCAAATACATTTTTAGTTCTTTGCTCTTTCTCTTCTCCTTCTGTTAACTCTGTGATGCAAATGTTGGTACACTTAATATTGTCCCAGAGGCCCCTTAAGCTGTCCTCATTTTGAGGGTATTCTTTTTTCTTTTTGCTGTTCCCATTGAGTGTTTAGTGCTATCTGGTCTTCCAAATCATTGATTAGATTCTCTGCTTCATCTAATCTTGTTGATACCCTCTAAGGTATTCTTTATTTCAGTTCTTGTATTATTTGTGATGTTTCATGGCTTCTATCTCTTTATGTCAATTCACATTGAATTTGTTTTTTTTTTCCCCAAAGTTTATTGAGCATCCTTATAACTGGCATTTTGAACTCCATATCTTTTAGATTGCTTACTTCCATTTAGTTTAGCTCTTTTTCATGAATTTTTTCCTGTTCTTTGATTTGAAGCATGTTTCTTTGCCTTCTTGTTTTTGTTGCTTCCATGTGTTTATTTCTATGTATGACATAAGTCTGCTATGTCTCCTAGCTTTGGCAGAGTTACCTTATGCAGCATGTATTCTTTGGGGCCCAGTGGTACAGTCTCCCCTGTCACCTGAGCTGGGTTCTCAAGGGATATCCCTTGTGTGGGCTGTATGTACCATCCTATTATAGTTGAGACTTGATTGTTGTTGTATGTCACTGGGTGGGATTGAACCTCAGGCTGACTGTGAAGACTGGCCATGACCACAACAGATGAGTTGCTGTTCAAGGTCTGACCCCATAGAGTGGAATTTGCTTTATGGGACTCTGATGCCTGCCAATTTCACCCTTTGGCTGTGTCATTTGTGGAGCTAATTGTGTTGTGTTCTGGAGTGTTCTAAAGCCAGCCACCAGCTCTGTTGCAAAGGGCATCAGTAAAGGCCAAGGTCAGCCACTTTCTGTGCCTGGTCCAGGGCCACCTGGTAGGAGCTACAAAGTGATCTGCAGTTGGTAATTGTCAGTGCTGGTCTTAGAAGCCCCTGGAGGAGGCTCTGCATTTAACCAAGGTTGCCTGCCACTAGTGTTAGACTTGGGGCTGCTTAGCAAGAGGTACAGAGCACACCAGGATCTTTGAGAGATTTCAAGAACTTCCTCAGCCCAGTTGAGGCTGGCCACTTTTGAGGAACAGCCACTGAAAGAGGTTTGGGCTGGTGCTTGAGTCAATATGGGCAGGGTTCAATGGAATCACCAGGGTGAAGTCAGCATGTTAGACAGGTAGATGGAGACTCAGATTTGGGACTTGCCTGTGCCTGCACAATGCTAGGTAGGGAGAGAGCTCAACAAAGGAACAATTGCACCTACCAACAATTCTGTCTTGGAAAGACCTGGCCCTGCATGCCTTGTCCTAGAGCCAGACATCCATGTGTCCTCTCCATGTGTCCCTGGTGCTTTTCAAGCTGCTGTCCCTTCACTGGAGCTTAAGACAAGTGCTTTGTGAGTGAGTGTGTGCTCATACCTTTTAAGAAGATACCTGGGTATACAGCAACCCTCTATTTTACCAGGTTGGAATCCCTGCTGATTTTCACAGTAAATATTGTGTTGACTCTTCTTCCTGGCACTGGTACTCAGGGCTGGGCAGCCCACTGTGGGGCTGAGACCCTTTTATCCTCAAGGGGGAGTCTCCTTAGCTGAGATATTTCTGGATTCTTAACCACCCATGTGGGTGTGGGACTAGCACATTTTGGTTTCTGCCCCTCCTACTAGTCTCCATGTGGCTTTTTCTTTGTATTCTTAGTTGTAGGAGTTCTGTTCAGCTAGTGTCCAGGTGGTTCTCAAGGGTTGTTATAGTTCAGTTGTAATTTTGATGTGGTTGTGGAAAGAGACAAGCACAGCATTTTTGTATTCTGCCATATTGACCAGAAGTCTAGTAAAGTATTTATAATTATCTGGTATACAAACTTTCTCCTCCCTGTTTTATTTGAAAGTTGCCAAGCTAGAACATGCTAATATGTGACTCTAGTTATACTAACATCAGTGAGAGTTTGTACAGGCAGGCTTGAGAAAAAGTAGCTTCTCTTTGTAAGTCTACTGTCTTAGTTAAGATTGTTACAAACCTCCAAGCAAGCCGGGGAAAACCATGACAGAAAGAAGAAAAATAGATGTTTACTTACAGAGGGATTCTGCAGGACTTGGGAGTTCATATGCTCTAATAATTTGGTTCTTCTCATTTAGGCCTATTTTGATACATAGTTTTCCATCTTACCTGAGAAATGCCATAACTTTTACATGAGAACAGACCACAAGTTAAACTGAGTTTGTAATTTGGTGACTCTCAGTATAAAAGTCTGAATTCTATTTTCAACTATAACTTTTCCACTACTAAAATTTTTAAAAGATCATTTTGTATGATCAAGGAAATATTCTATTCTTGAATGCATCAAGACAAGAATTTTGGATGTTGAACATGCTGTTTAATTCTCCAATGCACTTACAAACAACCATCCTAACCCACAATTGTTGTATTTCTCATGCACATCCCACTGTTCTAGATTAGTGGATTTTCAGTTTGTAAAGCCTGCCATTTCAGGTAATCATAGGTGAAGAATTAATTAACTCTTTTATTTCTCTTTGCCATAAATGGTAGAGTCTCATTACTTGGTGGCAATTTTATTCTGAGGTCCTTTAGACATAAACAGGACATTTGATCTCAGACTTCCATTTTTTGTAGTATATGGATGCCTGTAACTTTTTTCTGATACTATTTATTACTTTGTTCAGAGTAGTATGTTATGAATAGCAGAAATGGTGCCAGGAAAATTAGAAAACCACATGCAGAAGAATGAAACTACACTGCTATCTGTCACCACACACAAAAATTAATTCAAAATGGATCAAAGACCTAAATATAAAATCTGAAACAAAAAATTACATAGGAGACATTGAAGTTAAGAACAATCTAACAATAGCCAGGGGGGAATGGGGAGGGGACAGTGGGAAGAGGGGATTACAGGAACTACTATAAAGGACACATGGACCAAATCAAGGGGGAGAGTGGAGGTGGGGAAGGGAGGGGTTTTGGCTGGGGTGGGGTGGAGGGATGGGGAGAAAAGGCATACAATTGTAATTGAATAACAATAAAAATTTTTTTTAATTACATAGAAGAAAATACAGGTCCTAAATTTGTGCACCTTAGTGTTAGAGATTTTATGAATTTGACCACAAAACCAAGGGAAGTGTATTTTAATAGATGATCAGATAAAGAAGAATGGTACATATATACAATGGAATACTACTCAGCCACAGAAAAGGTAGAATACAGTCATTTACACCATTATGATGAATCTTGTGAATATCATGCTAAGTGAAATAAGTCAGACAGAAAAAGTCAAGAACCATATGATTTTTCACTCACATGTGGTATATAAAATTGAAAACAATAAATGATCAAGCAAAAGAAAGAAACAAAAACTCTTAGACAGAGTATTGTGGTTACTAGAGGTAACTGGGTGGAAGAAAGTATAAAGGGTAAAGGGGTCAAATATATGGTGAAAAAGGAGACTTGACTTCAGAGTGGTAAACACACAATGCAATATATAGATGACATATTATAAAATTGTATACTTAAAACCTATATAATCTTATTAAGCAGTGTCACCTACCCAATACAATTAATAAAAAATTTGTTATAAATAGTGAAGGAGTATATAAAAAGATATTGTGTCTTCAAAGGATCTGAGTCAGAGGCCCAGTGTTGTTAGACACCCAATCTGGAAACCTTTCTAATCACACCACTTTTGCTACATCTTGATTGCAACACTGCAACATACACAAACACTGTCAATAACTTTCCGTGATGATGTTTGGGATTAAATGAGAGAACCTTGCTGCTGTAAATATACTGTCATATGCCACCACTGTCACACTCATTAAGAGAGCACTGCCTTGAGTGCCTAGTCACTCAGTCCATGTCCAATTCTCATGCAGCTAAGTGAATGGAAATGTTGGCATATACATATGTTTAAGCTACAGGAAAAGTTGGGAAAAAGACTTCTGACCCTGACACTTTATATTTTGTTGAAAGTATCACCAACTATAGCTGAGTGGTGTTTTGGTCACCTCCTATTCACTCAGTAGTAAGGAAAGGATTTCTGCTCTATAGTTATGAGAATGGCTGAGCACATGCTATCTGACTCTGAACAGATGAGATAGACAGAAATTTATAACTCACATTTGCTCAAAACCTGGGGAAGGAGGACACCACATGCCATGCAAAGCCACATGGAAGTTGCACTCAGAAACAGCATGAACTAGCCAGGACCATGGGAGGCACGCAGGGTAAGATCAAGAGGATGTAATGACTCTTCCATCAGCAGGAGATATGAGTGGCTTGTTAAAGGAGAATTGGACTGTTACATGCAAAAAAAAAAAAAAAGTGAAATTAAACCACTAACTTACACCATATACCAGAATAAACTCAACATGTAACACCATAAAAGTCCCAGCACAAAACATAAGCAGTAAAATCTCAGATATCCCAGGTAGCAACATTTGTGATGATATATCTCCTAGGACAAGGGACATAAAGGAAAGAATAAACAAATGGGACTACATCAAATTAAAATCTTCTGCACAGTTAAAGAAACCAACATCAAAATGAAAAGGGAACTGACTGTATGGGGGAACATTTGCCAATGATACCTCAGACAAAGGTTTGATCTCCAAAATATATAAAGAACTCATGACTCAACACCAAGAAGACAAACAACCCAATTAAAAAATTGGCAAAGGACCTGAATAGACACTTCTCCAAACAGGACATACAGATGTCCTATAAGTATATGAAAGGATGCTCAACATCACTAGCTATCAGAGATGCAAATTAAAACCACAATGAGGTATCACCTCACATCTCCCGGACTGGCCATCATTAATAAATCAACATAAAATTGCTGGTGAAGACGTGGACAAAAGGGAACCCTAGTGCACTGTCAGTGAGAATGAAGACTGGTGCAGCCACTGTGGAAAACATGTAATTCCCTCAAAAAATTAAAAATGTAACTGCCTCTGACCCAGCAATTCCATTGCTGGGAATATACCCTAAAAATGCTGAAACACTGAATCAAAAGAACTTATGTGTCTTTATGTTCATAGTAGTACTATTTACAATAGCCAAGTGTTGTAAACAGCCTAAGTGCTCATCAGTAGATGAATGAATTAAAAAACTGTTGTACATTTACATGATAGAATATTATGCAGCAGAAAGAAAGAAGACATTCTTACCTTTGTGACAGCATAGTTGGAACTGGAAGCTAAGTGAAATAAGCCAGGCAATGAAAGACAAATACCATATAAGGGGAATCTAATGAACAAAATAAACTACCAAGCAAAATAGAACCAGAAACATGGAAACATGGAAACATGGAACAAACAGCTGCCAGAGGGCAGGGAGAGGGGTAATGCTAAAAAGAGGGAGAAAGGATTAGTCAAAGAACATGTATGAATGACCCATGGACATGGACAATGGTGTGGGGTTGACTGTAGGAGCGGGCAGTCAGCTGTGCAAAAGGGAGTAATGCTGGGGGGCAGGAAATGGGCCTACTATAATAGAATAAACAAGAAGAATAAAAAATAAAGTAAAAAAGGTCATTTAAAATCAATAAATGAATGATAATTCTATGGGCTAACAAAGAACTGAAGCCTGTTACTCAGGAATGAACAGAAACTATGCTTGGTCCTTGTGATAAGGAGGATTACTAACTTGTGTTAAGATTGGCTAAGGGACTTTTTTTGTGGGAGCCGAGTGAGGAGGGGAACTTGGCAGTTATGCCTTTCAAGATCCTCCCTATTTTACCAGATTTTAAGACAGCACATAATATTGAGCCTTAATTTAATTATTATACCAGAAGTGGCCATATATGTGACAAATGGCTACCATGATACATTTATTTTTAAAATTGAACAAATGTTTTAAATAAAATTTTCACATTGAATACATAATTTGATAAGCTGTTTTTTGATTTTACATTGTAACCTGAACATTTTCAAATGTCCAAATAAACTTTAAAATAGTAACCACCACTACTCTTTGTTTCTATGAGTTTAGCTTTGTTGCATGCCACATATAAGTGATATCACACAATATCTCTTTCTTTCTGTGAGTTATTTCACTTTACATAATGGTCTAAAGTTCATCAGTATTGCAGGCAGCATGATTTCCTTCTTCCTCATGACTGACATATATTCCATTGTAGGCCTTGCCAGGGTAGCTCAGTTGGTTGGAGTGTCACCCTGTAACTGAATGGTTGCGGATTCGACTCCTACCGGGTATGGCACATACCCAGGTTGTGGGTTCCATTCCTAGTCAGGGTGTAGATGATCCATGGTCCAGGCACGAACAGGAGGCAACCAATCGATGCTTCTCTTTTGTATCTCCCTTCCTCTCCCCCTTCCTTTCTCTCTAAAAGCAATGAAAAACTATCCTTGGGTGAGTATAAAAAACTTTAAAAGGAAAAAGAATATTCCACTGTATACATACCACATTTTCTTTATTCATTGATCCATTAACAGACTTTTAGGTTGTTTCCATATCTTGGCTACTGTAAATAATGCTGCAGTGAACATCAAAGTGTAAATACCTCTTTTAATCCTATTTCCTTTGTATACAAGGTGGGTCAAAAGCAGGTTTATAGTTGTGAGTATGCAAGACAGAGTTTATTCTTGTATTATTAATTATTGCATTATGTTCCATACAAACAATTGTAAACTTAATTTGGTCTCACCCTGTGTTTTCCTATAAGTGGAGTTACAAGTCACATGTTAGTTTTATTTTTAATATTTAGAGGACCCTCCATACTGTTTTCCAGTGTGGCTGTACCAATTTGCAGTTAGGGCCATATCTTTCTAATGTACTTAATGTGCCCAAGAACAAAATGTTTTAAGATTCTTAATAAATCCACTTAATATTTTAACACCTTGGAAATATATTTTATAAAAGCAAGAAAGATGAACTAGTAAAAGTGCTTTAAACTACTAAGACTTTATTTACCAGTATAATAATGTTTTGAAGACAACTTTTCCCAAATAAATGTAGCTCTTCATTTTTAAAGGAATGCCCCTTCTTCAGGTGTTAAATGCACTACTTCGGAGGCTTTATAACATTTTTCACTTTTTTTATGCTTTGTGGCCACTGTTTTTCAGAATCACAATTATTAAAGAACTTGAAAAGAAAAGACTAAAAAGTTTAAAGAAACAAGTTTACTTTACCATGAAGAGAGTGAGAGAGAGAGTCAATGTGAATGTTTACATGAATGAGAGGTTACTTTTTAGAGAAAAAGGCATCTTTTTTCACTGATGTATAAAAATTGTGATAGACTTCCATTTTAAAGTGGAGGTATATGTTTGACTTAGAGAAATGTTGACTGAAGAGTGTTACCCAAGGAGATTAAAGCATCTCCTTTTTTTAGATATTTTGAAAGAATAAGCAATGATATAGTTTGGCTTTGGCAGATTCTTGTCTAGTATGCCCTTTGTAAAATATAACCACAAGTATCAGCATCATTTATGGTAGAAAACTGAGTAAATTTACCCTTTTAAATCATTTAACAAACATTTACAGGGCCTTACAATGTTTAATACCAGACACTGGGGATGCAACTACCAATTCACAGTGTGTATACAAGCAGACATGCAGATAGACATGCAGACAGACAGTTGAAATGCAGTGTGATAGCACTGCCAGAGAGTGGAAAGGGCCAGTCAAATAATTACAACCACTGTCTACTGTGTTCTTTCAGTTTTCTAGGCGCTGTTTCTGGTGCTTTGTGCACATTATTTTGTTTAGTGCTCACAAAAATTGTATGGAATATGTATCATTATTTCTCAGATTTTATTGATGAAGAAACTAAGACTACCAGAGATTAAATAATTTGTTACAAGATTATACAAACAGCAAACTATAGAGATGTTATCAAACACAGATGTCTCTTATTGTAGAGTTCAAGTTCTAAAACACTAAGCCAGCCATTTGAAACCTGAGAGAATACCCTGTAAGGCTGCTCAGTCAGTGGGAATTGAAGGGGTGGAGAAAAGTCATCTGGAGAAAATGCTATTAAACTGAGTACTGAATGAGTAGGAGTTGGCCGCCTCAAATAAGTGGTGTAGAGGAATATGATGGGGAGGGGTGGGAGGTTGAGAGATGGGAAGTGGAGGACTGCTTGTCAGAGAAAGTGGCTGTGGAAGGACAGAATTTCAGTCACTTGTTGTCTAATTAAAGACTTTGTCATTCTGAAGTCCTCACTGAGTTCTTTTACAATGAAAGTAGGGCTTGTTTTTTCTTTTTCTCTTTCTTTCTTTCTTTCTTTCTTTCTTTCTTTCTTTCTTTCTTTCTTTCTTTCTTTCTTTCTTTCTTTCTTTCTTCTTTCTTTCTCTTTCCTTCCTTCCTTCCTTCCTTCCTTCCTTCCTTCCTTCCTTTCTTCCTTCCTTCTTTCCTTTCCTCACTCCTTCCTTTCCTTTCTCTTCACCTAAGGACATGTTTTCATTGCTTTTGGAGGAAGAGAAGCACCAACTAGTTGCCTCCTCTCTGTGCCTGGACTTGGGATTGTAAGTTCTTGGAACCACAACCCAGGTACATGCCCCGACTGGGAATCAAACCCTCAATCTTTCAGTTATGGGAAGACATTCCAAACAACTGAGCCACACTGGCCAGGGCAAAAGTAGGGTTTTCAAGAAGATGTGCTCAATTGGTAATGGGAAGTGTTAAGGAATTGTCATCTTCTTTCCTAGTCCAAGTAAACATAGTACACCTTTAGAGATCTGCATTTCCGTTGCTCTACCTCCCATTGCTCTTTGGTCAAGCCATTTTCCACACTCACTATTTGTCCCACCTTCCCCTCCAACCTCTAGCTTTCTTCTAACTACCAATTTAGTTCTTCCTCCTTCTTTCTTGAAGGGCAGTTCTCTCCTTCCTGTAGAGAACACTCTTGCTTCTGTCCACTGGGCAATTTTTTAGGCCCAAACCCATGGCATTTCATGTGCCCTGTTGTGACTGATCTTTAATAAAGTCCTGGAATCAATTACCCTTAGTCTGGAATCTGACTCTACTGCATGCCCTCACACTGTCTAAGGCCACACTTCTCTCTCAAACATTTGCAAATACTTTTTTTTGAAAGAAAGAATGAGGAGTAAAATTCATAATTCTTTTCTCCTTTTAGTCTTTTTTGAAGCCACCATTCTTCTCTGTTCAATTAATCTCATTTAAGTGGAGCCTTATGCACCTTCTTGTTCTCTTTTATACATTTGCTTATTTGATGTCATACATTAGTATAAACAAATAAATATCACAGGATTTGGCTTATACACTTTATCCAGAATTAATTTTTCTCACTGATACTTATATATACCTCTTATATCTCTCATAGTTTTGTTTTTTAGTCAACTATTGGAGCTTTATCCAGGTTAAAAAAACTCTTCTTTTTCCTACGTGAATTCAGAACCAACTGAGAGATAAGGCAAAGTTAGACCAGTGGACCCATGGTAGGTAGAAATAAGAATGTGGCTTTAGATCTGTAGCCATAATTAGCCTCCAACACATAGGCCTTGAATAAGACAAGTGGACCTAGTGAATCTAAGGAAGTCCTAGTGGACCAAGGAAGAGCTGAAGAATTATTGGTGTTCCTCAGACCATTTCCACACGGCCAGAGCTTATCCTGAGTTTCTTATCCCTGTGGGTAGGGTGACCAAAGCTGACACTGACATGTTCAAGGAATTTTCTCACATGGACAACAGGAGAACAAGAGAAGATGAGATCTTGGGTTGTGAAAACAAACCTGATTTGTGTTTTTATAACATTAACTATTATTCTCTTCATATTAGCTTTTGTGTTTCATTTTATATAGAGAATTGTCTTTTTATAATTTTTATTGTTATTCAATTACAGTTGTATGCCTTTTGTCCCCATCCCTCCACCCCACCCCAGCCGAAATCACCTCCCCTTCCCCCCCTGGCCCAATTCTGTCCACGTGTCCCTTCTAGTAGTTCCTGTAATCCCCTCTCTTCACTGTCCCTTCTCCACTCCATCTGGTTATTGTTAGATTGTCCTTAACTTCAATGTCTCTGGTTATATTTTGTTTGCTTGTTTCTTTTGTTCATTATGTTCCAGTTAAAGGTGAGATCATATGGTATTGGTCCCTCACTGCCTGGATTATTTCATTTAGCATAATGCTCTCCGTGCTGTTGCAAAGGGTATAAACTCCTTCTTCCTCTCTGCTGCACAGAATTCCATTGTGTAAAGGTACCATAGTTTTTGGATCCACTCATTTGCTGATGGGCACTTAGGTTGCTTCCAGTACTTGGCTATTGTAAATTGTGCTGCTATGATCATTGGGGTGCATAGGTACTTTTGGATTGGTGTCTCAGGGTTCTTAGGGTATAATCCCAGCAGCGGAATTGCTGGGTCAAAGGGCAGTTCCATTTTTAGTTCTCTGAGGAAATTCCATATTGTTTTCCACAGTGGCCTCACCAACAATGTATTGTGGTTCCCTTTTCTCCACATCCTCTCCAACATTTGTTTGTGGATTTGTTTATGTTGGCCACTCTGACTGGTGTGAGATGGTACCTCATTTTGGTTTTAATTTGCAACTCTCTGATGGCTAGTGATGCTGAGCATCTTTTCATATGTCTCTGGGCCCTCTGTATGTCTTCCTTGGTGAAGTGTCTGTTCAAGTCCTTTGCCCAATTTTCAATTGGGTTGTTTGTATTCCTGGAGTGCAGTCATGTGAGTTCTTTATACATTTTGGAGATCAGGCCCTTGTCTGAGGTATCATTGGCAAATATGTTTTCCCAGACTGTTTGTTCTCTTTTTACTTTAATGCTGTTTTCTTCAGCCATGCAGAAGCTTTTTATTTTGATGAGGTCCCATTTGTTTATTCTTTCCTTTATGTCCCTTGCTTTAGGGGATGTGTCTGTGAGGATGTTCCTGCATGGAATGTCTGAGATTTTCCTGCCAATGTTTTCCTCTAGGACTTTTATGGTGTTACGATTCATATTTAAGTGTTCTATCCATCTTTAGTTTAGTTTTGTGTATGGCATAAGTTGGTGATCAAGTTTCATTTTCTTACACGTAGCTGTCCAGATCTCCCAACACCATCTGTTGAAGAGGCTGCTTTTGCTACATTTTATGCTTCTGCCTCCTTTGTCAAATATTAATTGACCATAGAGACTTGGATTTATTTCTGGGCTCTCTCTTCTGTTCCATTGGTCTATGTGCCTGTTTTGATGCCGGTACCAGGCTGTTTCGATTACAGTGGCCTTGCAATACAGTTTGATATCAGGTATTGTGATCCCTCCTGCTTTGTTCTTCTTTCTCAAAATTGCTGCAGCTATTCGGAGTTGTTTATGGTTCCGTATAAATTTCTGAAATGTATGTTCTGTATCTGTGAAATATGTCATGAGTGCTCTAATAGGGATTGCATTGAATCTATAAATCGCTTTGGGTAGTATGGCCATTTTGATGATGTTAATTCTCCCAATCCATGAGCATGGTACATGCTTCCATTTGTTTGTGTCTTCCTTAATTTCTTTCTCCAGTGTTGTGTAGTTTTCTGAGTACAGGTCTTTTACCTCCTTGGTTAGGTTTATTCCTAGGTACTTTATTTTTCTTGTTGCTATATCAAATGGGATTCTTTTTCCTCATTTCTGTTTCTGCTGTTTCATTGTTGGTATACAGGGATGCCTTTGGTTTCTGAGTATTGACTTTGTATCCAGCTGTTTTGCCAAATACATTTATTAGGTCGAATAGTTTTTTGGTGGAGTCTATAGGATTTTCCATGTACACTATCATGTCATCTGCTAACAGTGACAGTTTCATTTCCTCCTTTCCAATTTGGATGCCTTTTATTTCTTTTTCTTGTCTGATTGCTGTGTCTAGGACTTCCAGTACTATGTTGAATAGGAGTGGTGAGAGAGGGCATCCTTGTCTTGTTCCTGATCTTAGTGGGAAAGCTCTAAGTTTTTGTCCATTGAGTATGATGTTGGCTGTAGGTCTCTCATATATGGCCTTTATTATGTTGAGGAATGCTCCCTTTATTCCCACTTTGCTGAGTATTTTTATCAGAAATGGGTGCTGTACCTTATCAAATACTTTTTCTGCATCTATTGATATGATCATGTGATTTTTGTCTTTGCTGTTGTTGATGTGATGTATTATGTCTATTGATTTGCGAATATTGTACCATCCTTGCGTCCCTGGGATGAATCCCACTTGGTCATGGTGGATGATCTTTTTAATTTATTGCTGGATGAGGTATGCCAACATTTTGTTGAGAATTTTAGCGTCTATGTTCATCAGCGATATTGGCCTGAAGTTTTCTTTCTTCGTTGTGTCTTTATCTGGTTTTGGGATTAGGATGATGCTGGCTTCATAAAAAGAGTTTGGGAGTCTTCCATCAGTTTGGATTTTTTGGAATAGTCTGTGAAGGATAGGGGTTAGCTCTTCCTTAAAGGCGTTGTAGAATTCTCCTGTGAAACCATCTGGTCCAGGGCTTTTGTGTGTTGGGAGTTTTTTGATGACTGCTTCAATTTCATCTGCTGTTATTGGTCTGTTCAGGTTTTCCACTTCTTCTTCATTCAGTTTTGGAAGATTATATTTTTCTAGAAATGTGTCCATTTCATCTAGGTTTTCAAATTTCTTGGCATACAGTTCTTTGTAGTAATTTCTTACAATCCTTTGTATTTCTATGGTATCAATAGTAATATCTCCTCTTTCATTTCTAATTGTGTTTATTTGGATCCTCTCTCTTTTTTTCTTGATGAGCCTACTTAAAGACTTGTCGATTTTGTTTATCTTTTCAAAGAACCAGCTCCTGGATCCATTGATCCTTAGAACTGTCCTTTTAGTCTCTATGTCATTTAACTCTGATCTGATCTCGGGTATTTCTTTCCTTCTGCTTGCTCTGGGCTGTCTATGTTGTTGTTCCTTGAGTTCTTGTAGGCATAGGGTTAGGTTGTTCGTTTGAAATGTTTCTATCTTTTTAAGGTAGGCCTGTGTCACTATGAACTTCCCTCTCAGGACTGCCTTTGCTGTGTCCCATTGGTTTTGGGTTGTTGTGAGTTCATTTTCATTTGTTTCCAGGAAGTTTTTTATTTCTTCCCTAATCTTGTTCTTGACCCATTCATTGTTTAATAGCATGCTATTCAGTCTCCATGATTTTGAGTGTTATGGGTTTTTTCCCTTGGGGTTGGTTTCTAGTTTCAGTCCCTTGTGGTCAGAGAAAATGCTTGATATGATTTCAATTTTCTTGAATTTGTTGAGGCTTGCTTTGTGTCCTATCATGTGGTCTATCTTTGAAAATGTTCCATGGACACTTGAAAAGAATGTGTATTTTGCTTCTTTGGGATGAAAAGCTCTGTATATATCAGTTAAGTCCATTTCCTCTAGGGTATTGTTAAGTGACACAATATCTTTGTTGATCTTTTGTTTGGAAGACCTGTCCATTTTTGACAGTGGGGTGTGAAAGTCCCATACTATAATTGTGTTGCTGTCAATATCTTTCTTGAAGTCCTCCAAGATTTTCTTTATGTATTCGGGTGCTCCTATGTTGGGTGCATAAGTATTTACAATGTTTATGTCTTCTTGGTGGATTCTTCCTTTGAGTATTATGAAGTGACCTTCTGGGTCTCTCTTTATGGCCCTTTGGAAGTCTATTTTGTCTCATATGAGTATTGCTACCCCTGCTTTTTTTTCCTGTCCGTTTGCTTGGAAAATTTGTTTCCAGCCCTTCCCTTTCAGTCTGTGTAAGTCTTTTGTCCTGAGATGGGTCTCTTGTATGCAGCATATGTGTGGATCATGTTTTCTTATCCCTTCAGCTATTGTATGTTTTTTGATTGGAGCATTTAATCCATTTATGTTTAAGGTTATTATTGATAGGTAATTATTCATTGCCATTTTTTGCATACCTGTGTTCCTCTCTCTTTCTCTTTTCCTTCCTTTCCTTTAGCATCTCTTGCAGACCTGGTTTGTCTGGGAAGCTCTTTATTTGGCCTTCTATCTTGATTGAAAGGCTTGCTGGGTATAGTCGCCTTGGTTGAAGGCCTCCGGTTCTCATTACTTGGAATATTTTTTGCATTTCTCATTGAGAATTCAGTTGTTAGCCTTATTGGGGCTCCCTTGTATCTTACTTCCTGTTTCTCCCTTGCTGCCTTTAAGATCCTCTCTTTGTCTTTGAATTTTGCCATTTTAATTATGACGTGTCTTGTAGTGGGCCTCTTTGGGTTCCTCTTGCTTGGGACTCTCTGTGTTTCCTGGATTTGGGTGACTTTTTCTCTCATCAAATTAGGGAAATTTTCCATTGTTACTTTTTCAAACAGGTTTTCTATCCCTTGCTCTTCTTCTCCTTCTGGTATCCCTATTATACAGATATTATTACATTTCATGTTGTCCTGCACTTCCCTTAATCCCTCTTCATTCTTTCTGAGCCTCTTTTCCTTTTCGTGCTCTTTCTGGGTGTTATTTTTTACTTTGTCCTCCAGCTCACATATCTGATACTCTGCTTCATCAAGTCTGCTTTTCATTCTTTCTACTGTGTTCTTCAGTTCAGAAATTGTATTCTTAATTTCCTCTTGGCCCTTGTTGATAGTTTATATTTCCTTTTCCTTGTTGATATAGTTTGTAGTGAGTTCATTGTAGTTTTCCTGTAGTTTCTGGTAGTTCTCTTTGAGCTCAGTGAGCTTCCTGATAACCATTGCTTTGAACTCATTATCTGATAGTTGACTTGCCTCTATTTCATTTAGCATTGTTTTTGAGTCTTCCTTTTTTCCTTTCATTTGGGGATTGTTTCTTTGTCTTCCCATTGTTTGTAAGACTCTTCTTGTTAGCCTCTGCTTCTTAAATTGATCTGTTCTGACCCCCTGGGTTTATGGTGTGAACTGCTATGGTAGAAATCCAGTGGGATTCAGTGGTGCCGTCTCCTTAATTTCTTGAGCTCACTGGTCTTGAGCTGACATATATGGGTCTAACAGGGTCTAACTCTGGTCTTTTCAGTGCTCTAGGTTTTAATGTCTCACCTGTGGAAAAAGGAGGAAGAAGGAAAAAGAAGAAGAAGGGAAGGAAGAAAAAGGAATAGAAAAGGAAAGGAAGGAAGGAAGGAGGGATGGAAGGAAGAAGGAATTAAAAAAGATCAGAGGAAAGATAAGAAGAAGGAATTTTAACAAAAATTACAATAAAAAATAAATAAAAGAAGTCAGGAAGAAGGAATAAAAAAGTAAAGGAAGGAAAGAAGAAGGAATAAAAAAAATAAAGAAGGACAGAAAGGAATAAGGAATTTAGTGGGAAAGGCAAAAAAAAAGTGTCTGCTGGCTTTAAACAGGTCAAGTCAGTTCTGCTGGTCTTCCTGTCTGTGAAAAGGGAGGGGGTGGGTGGAGGGATTGGTTTCACTTTTCTCCCTTCCTGAGCCACACTCTTTGCTGTTGTCCAGCCTCCAGTCCAGTCCCTCAGGGTGCTTCTCCTCCCCGCTAGGTCTTTAGTCCACCAGTTGTGCTGTCCTTGAGGTGCACCAATTAGGGGCACCTCACACGTTTTGCTCTTTGCTGTCCTAGATGCTAAGGGCTCTCGGTGCTCCTTCAGGGTAGTTCAGCCCCTACTGGGTCAAATCTTTGTGGGGACTGCAGTCTCCCCTAGCCCTGCAGCTCCCCTCTGCTGGGTATTCTGCCTTCCTCCTAGAGAGCAAGTAGGCCCTGCTGGTCTCTGCACTCAGGGGCTAGGTGGGAGATGTTCAGTCCTGGTTCTTCAGGTGTAGTTGCCTGCAGGCAGCCTCCCCACTGATCTGCGTGCACACTGATCCCTGGCTTTGGGCCTGTGCGCCCCGAGCAGCTGGGCCGCTGATCAGAGGGCACGCCTACTCAGGGTTTCAGGTGTGTGCTGGGGCTGGTTATCTGGCATTCACAGTCCAGGGGCTGAGTTGGTAGGGGCGCAAGAGGCCACGGCTTCTGTGGAGAATTCTCTACAGCTGCTGAGTGCCTCTATTTTCTCTTTTTCTTTTTGAGAAATTCTTCCTATTCAAGCCCCCACCCCCCCATCCAAACAAGCACCTGGCCTCTCACACAGCCCAGCCTGGCTCTCTCCGAAGAATCCTGCAGCAGACCCGGGGCTCCAGCCAGGGGGCTTCTGCCGCCCTGGTCCCCACACTGGTCCCAGGGACCATATTGTCCTTAAGCACTCTTCTTACCGTCTGATCTTTCAATGTCCTCTATCTTTGGTCTCCGATCTTCATATATGCTGGAATACCGTTGGCTGTTCGCTCTGTTCCTCAGATCAGCTAGGCATTTGACTGGTGCCTGAGGGGAAGTGGACTCTGCTCCCACCTATCTCACCGCCATCTTCCCAAGAGACTCGAGAATTGTCTTTTAAGTAACCACTGATGTAATACTCTCGAATGTAATTATTTAAAATTTTTTGTGTCTCAAGCTTCTCAAGTTGAGGTTCTTCTACTGTCCTGTTAAAAGTATATCTTTGTTCTATTGTACGTGCTTTCCAGTAAAAAAATAACTGACATTTTTCAAGCTAATTTCCTTTTAGGTAGACATCAGAACAGCACACAAAACTGTAACCAAACTATATCTGAAATAAGATCACTTGGGAACATTGGTCAAAAAAGATGTGTAATCAGTACAACTCTGGTAATGAAACAAGTTTTCCCAAGCAAGCAAAAGAACATTGTAGGTTGTTTAAAGATATCAAGACCTGGGGCATACACTTCAAGAATGTCAAACATGGAGCAGGGAGGACTCTACTGGGATGTTTTGTTGCATTATAGTTTGTACCTCTATCTGGCCTTCTAATGATCTTCTGTATACCCCTAATGAGAGAGAGGAAAGGAGACACTCTCTTGTAACTAGTCTAATAGAAGTCCTTAAAATCAAATATTGGTAAGTGTCCTTAAAATTAGATATTTGGAATTCCTCCAACTGGTATCTTTTAACCCCCAATTGATTAACAGGCAAATAAGATGAGTGAATTCATTATAAGTGAATTCTTTGCTTCCACCAGATTATTTTAGCTTCATTGTCATCATATCTGCCATTTCATTCAAAATTCTTAGGTTCACTGATTATCACTCCTCTCACTCTTCTCTGAAATGGTTGCAGCACCCCATCTGTGTGGTCCAATTGCCTCATCTAAATTTGCATTATGTTGATTCATTCATTCCCCAGCAGGGATATTTGATGTGTTTTCCCCCAGTGGTATCCATGATATGAAATTGTCTCTTACTGGCTCTTACAACACTAGGATTCAGAATGCTCCTTTTGGAAACACTGCAGTTCTTAATAGATGATAGAGAATTCAATAAAATGCAGAGAGTTTAAGAATTGTTTTTTTTACAAAACTTGAAATCCATTTTGCTTATGTTAAAATAGTTTTCTGCAGAGGATGAAGAATCCTGCTGGAAATTAGGATTGTGTGACATTCAAGTCTGCCCAGAGTAAGCAGCCAAGCAGAGCACTCTCTGGTTTACAGATTTGCATTGTTCTGCTAACTTTCCTATGCCAAAAACACTCAGTTGCTCCATTTCACCAGCCTCTAAGGTCACAAGACAGACAGTTCTTTCTTGATTACTCAAACAAATACACGTCTGATTCAGAGGGAAGAAAAGGGAGCTGCCAACAGTCAACGCTAAGGAAGGGCAAGGCTGCTTTCACTTTTTAAGCCAAACTGATGAATCACCACATCCATGACTAATTGGGGTGTTAAAATGTGCCCAATAATATAGCCTGTTTTTCAGAATGGAAAATACCAAAGGGGACACATAGAAAGATGGAAGAAAACTAGATACTTTTTACATGAATAAAGATAGCCCAATAATCACAACTGGTTTAATACATATCTGTATATTGTTTTTCAATAAAGTCTTAGAAAATGTGGAATTGGCACTGCTTTCAATCTGGCTTTCCTCACAAGAGTTAACTTCAGGGCTCAAATAAGTTTTCCAAATACTTTCTAAATCTTATAAGGTTAAGCCCAGATAATGACTTAAATAAATTATAAAACTGAAGATTTTTGTTTTATGGAAATGATAAAAACAGCCTGACCTTACATATATGTATATATACATGTTAATAGGTATTATAAATATATAAAATATAAATATACATATATGCAAATATATGCATGTGTGTTTACATATATGTTATATGTGCATGTTGTATGTACGTGTGTATGCAAATCCCATGTTTTCTTTGTATAGGTACTGAAGGAATCACATAAACAGAAAACTCAATATAATGAGAATAGTTCATTTTAGTTATGCAGGGGTTATTATGGAAACAAGGGAGGAAATCTTGAGGGAGGGGAACATATCAGGGAAAGTTTTGGAAAAGTGATAAGCGAGCTGATCTTGTAAAAATAGTCTTGTAAAAGTAGAGGTAAGGGTGAGCAATGAATGGAGAAAATTCCAGTAGAGGATGCAACATAAATCAAAAAAGGCAACTAAGAAAGAAACAGTATGAGATGTATAAGGAGCAAAAAGTTTAACTGAGGTAGACTAGGGGAGGCAAACAAGGTCTGTGGGCCAAGTCCAGGCTGCTACCTGTTTTCATATGTCCAATGAGCAAGGAAGGCTTTTTGCATTATTAAATTTAAAAAAATAAAAACAAAAATATTATTTAATAGATTTTGTTTGAAAATGATACAGAATTCTAATTTAACTACCCATAAATAATTTTTGTATTGGAACACATATAGGTAGTGCCAATGGCTGTTTTTACTCTATAATGCAAAGTTGAGTGGTTGTGACAGACTGAATGTGTTCTTGCTTTGCAGTGTTATTTGGTGTACTACAAATAACAGTGAAGCAGTTACAACTGGATAGTATTTTGAGTGCCACACATGTCACCATATTGCAATCTGTTACTTTATAATTATTATTATTACTGCATATCTGTCATGTTAAAACAAGAATAGAAAAGTGGGCTTCAAATACAAAACCATATGTTTAAGGCACAGTGGTGTACAGATTATTTTGTTATTGAGTCTGATGGCACAGCATTTTGTTTATAATGCAATGACATTAATTTGCTAACAGAATAAAATGTATGCCAGTATTATCAGACTATAAAGTTGTCTCAATATCCTCAACTCACAGGAAAGCAACAGTTAGAAAAATTAAAAAACTTAAAATAGAATATCTTATCAGAGCAGAAGTTCCACACAAAAATTATAAAATCAAGACTGAAACAGAAGCTTTTTTAAAGTATATTTTATTGATTATGCTATTGCAGTTGTCCCATTTTTTCCTCCCTTTATTCCCCTCTGCCCCACACCCACCTTCCCACCAGCATTCCCCCCTTTTAGTTCATGTCCATGGGTCATACATATAAGTTCTTTGGCTTCTACATTTCCTATAGCATCCTTAACATCCTCGTATCAAATTTGTACCTATCATTTATGTTTCTTATTCCCTGTACCATTTCCCCCATTCTCACCCCTACTCTCACTCTCTACTGATAACCCTCCATGTGGTCTCCATTTCTGTAACTCTGTTCCTGTTCTAGTTGTTTGCTTAGTTTGTTTTTGTTTTTGGTTTCTAGGTTCAGTTGTTGATAGTTGTGAGTTTGTGGTCACTTTACTGTTCATATTTTTGATTTTTTTCCTTAGATAAATAACTTTATTATTTCACATAATAAGGTCTTGGTGATGATGAATACCTTAACTTGACCTTATCTGGGAAGTACTTCTTCTGACTTTACATTCTAAATGATAGCTTTGCTGGATAATCTTGGATGTATAGGTTCTTGCATGTAGGTCCTTGCCTTTCATGATTTTGATTACTTTTTTCCAGTTCTGTATTGCCTGCAAGGTTTCTTTTGAGCAATCAGCTGAAAGTCTTATGGGAACCCCTTTGTAGGTAACTGTCTCCTTTTTTCTTGCTCCTTTTAAGACTCTCTCCTTATCTTTAATCTTGGCTAATGTAATTATGATGTGCCTTGGTGTGAGCCTTGGGTCCAACTTCTTTGGAACTCTCTGAGGTTCCTGGACTTTGTGGAAGTCTATTTCCTCTGCTAGATTGGAGAAGTTCTCCCTCATTATTTGTTCAAATAATTTTTAATTGTTTGCTCTTCTTCTTCCCTTCTGAAACCCATTTGATTTGGATCTTGTAGTGTTTAAAGTTGTCCCAGAGATTCTAAGCCTTTCCTTGTTTTTTGAATCCTTGTTTCTTCATTCTGTCCTGGCTGAATGTTTATTTCTTCCTTCTGCTCCAAACCGTTGATTTGAGTCCGTTTCCTCCCCTTCACTGTTGATTCCCTGTACATTTTCCTTTATTTCACTTCGCATAGCCTTCACGTTTTCCTTTATTTTGCAACCATACTCAACCATTTCTGTGAACATCCTGTATACCAGTGTTTTGAAGTGTGCCTCTGATAGGTAGGCTATCTCTTCCATGCTTAGTTCTATTTTTGGAGCTTTCATCTGTTCTTTCATATTTGGACAATATTTCTTTGTTTCCATGTACCTGTTATGTTGTAAAGGGAAGAGCCTTAGGTATTCACCAGGACAGAGCAGCCCACCTCAGTGCTTTGTGGTGCTGTATGTGGTGGAGGAGTCAGAGAGGGAACAATGCCACTTGCTTGGCTGTCAGCTGGCTTTCAGTCACTTCCCCCACAACCCACAAACCAATTGGATCCTTCTGGTGCTGATTCCTGAGTAGGTGGGTTTGTGTACATTCTAGGACCCTGTGGATCTCTCCAACAAAATTCTCTGTGATGCTGGGAGTTTCTCTTGACACTGCAACCCCCACGGGTTTTTACACCCAGAGGTTTTGAGGCTTCCCCTCACACACACTGGAACCCTGGGTTGCACTGTTTGTTTTGGTCCCAAGTTTCCTCCCAGTTTTTCTACAGGCACATATGTGACCACCCAGTCCACCAGCTGCTGCCTTGCCTGCCCAGTCCTCTAGCTGCTGCCTTGCCACATGTCCTCTCTGCCCCAGCTGCCTGTCTGTACCCTCCTACCAGTCTGAATGAATGTTTCTTCTTTAACTCCTTGGTTGTTGGATTTCCATACAGTTCGATTTTCTGTAAGTTCTGGTTATTTTTCATTTTTAAATTTGTTATTCTTCTTTTGGTTGTGTGAGGAAGCAAAGTGTATCTACCTACACCTCTATCTTGGCCAGAAGTCTGAAGGTTTTTAATCTGATGTAGTCCTATTTGTTTATTTTTTCCTTTTATATCCCTTGTACTAGGAGATATATCAGCAAAAAATAGGCTATGCAATATATCTGTAAGTTCATTGTCTATGTTTTCCTCTAGGATTTTTATGGTACCATGACTTGTATTTAAGTCTTTTATTCATTTTGAGTTTAGTCTTCTGTATGGTGTAAGTTGGTGATCTAGTCTCATTTTTTTTTTTGCATGTACCAGTCCAGCTTTCCCAACATAATTTATTGATGAGACTATTGTTTTGATTTTTATTTATATATTTTTAAAGTGAGGGGAAGGGAAGGAGGAACAGAGAGAAATATTGATGTGAGATAGAAACATTAGCCCCTAGAGGGGACCAAACCTGCAACCCAAGTACATGCCGTGATGAGGAATCAAACCAGTGACCCTTCACTTTGCGGAATAATGCCCAACGAACTAAGACACTCCAGTCAGGGCTGAAGAAACTGTCTTTACTCCATTGTATATTCTTGCCTCCTTTGTCAAATATTAATTGACCATAAAGGCATTGATTGGTTCATTTCTAGGCTTTCCATTCTGTTCCATTATCTATATTTCTGTTCTTATGCCAGTCATAGGCTGTTTGGATTACAGTGGCCTTATAGTACAGTTTGATATCAGGTGTTGTGATACATCCAAATTTGTTCTTCTTTCTCAAGATTGCTGAGACTATCTGGGGTCTTTTTTGGTTCCATATAAATTTTTGGAATATTTTTTTTAGATCTGTGAAATATGTCATTGGATTTTAATATGAATTGTGTTGAATTTATAGTTTGCTTTGGGTACTGTGGATATTTTAATGATGTTAATTCTTCCAATCTATAAACACAGTATGTGCTTCCAATTATTTGTAATATGTTCAATTTCTTTTTTCCATGCCAAGTATTGCTTTTGTATTCTGCTACTCTGCTGAATTTATTTATTAGGTCTAGTAGTTTTTTGGTAGAGTATACAGGGTTTTCTATGTATATCTGCATGTGTATATCTGTACATCCATGTCATCTTCAAATAATGACAGTTTTAATTTCTCCTTTCAAGTTTGGAGGCCCTTAATTTCTTCTTCTTGTCTGATCACTGTGGCTAGGGCTTCCAGTACTATGTTGATTAAGAGTAGTGAAAGTGGACATCCCTGTCTTCTTCCTGATCTTTAGAGAAATGTTTTTAGTTTTTGCCCATTGAATATGAGGTTAGCAGTGGATTTTTGTGTATGGCCTTTTTTATATTGAAGTATGATCCCGCTATTCCCACTTAGCTAATAGTTTTTATCATATATAGATGCTAGATTTTATCAAATGCTTTTTCTTCATATGTTGATATCATCATGTGATTTTTATTTTCATTTGGTTTATGTGATGTATCATAGTTATTAATTTGTAAATATTGTACCATCCTTGCATTCTAGGATAAATCTCACTTGATCACAGTGTGTGATCTTTTTATGTGTTGGTAGATCCATCTTACTAATATTTTGTTGAGGATTTTAGCATCTAAGTTCATCAGGGATATTGGTCTATGATTTTATTTCTTTGTTGTGTCTTCACGTGTTTTTGGAATTAGGATAATACTGGCCCCATAAAAAGGCTAGAGCTTGGGAGTCTTTCCTTCTCTTGAATGTTTTGGAATAGTTTGAGAAGGATAGTTGTTATTTCTTCTTTGAATAATTGGTAAAATTCACCTGTAAAGCTCTCTCATTCATTACTTTTGTTGTCTGAGAGTTTTTGTGACTACTGCTTCAATTTCATTAGTTGTTATTGGTCTGTTGAGATTTTCCAATTCCTCTTGATTCAATTTTGGAAGGTTGTATGTTTCTAGGTATTTATCCATTTCACTCAGGTTGTCCCATTTCTTGACATATAGGTGTTCATAGTATTTTATTACAATCCTTTGTATTTCTGTGTTATCAGTTGTTACTTCTCTGAATTTCTGACTTTATATATTTATTGCTTCTCTCTTCCATTCTTGAATAATCTGATTAAAGGTTTTTCAGGTTTTCAAAAATCTTTTGAAAGAATCAGCTCATGGATATATTGATCTTTTGAATTGTTTTTTAGGTTCTATGTCATTTATTTCCATCATGATCTCGAATAGTTTTTTCTTTCTATTCACTCTGGGCTTTTTTGTTGTTGCTTTTCAACTTCTTTTATTTTTAGGGTTAGATTGTTTATTTGAGATTTTTCTTGCTTCTTGAGATAGATTTGTAATGCTATGAAACTTTCCTCTCAGAGATGCTTACTTTGTGTCTTGTAGATTTGGGGGTTTTGTGGGGTATTTTTATTTGTTTCTAAGTAATTTTTAATTTTCCCTTGATCTCGTTGATAACCTATTTAGCCTTATTTTGTTTGAATGTTTGTGAGTTTTTTATTGTAGTTGATTTCTACTTTCATGCCATTGTGATCCAAGAAAATGCTTGATTTGATATCAGTCAGTCTTCTTGAATTTGTTAAAGACTTATTTTGTAAACTAACATGTGGTCTCTTTGATAATGATCCATGTGCACTTGAGAATAATGTATATTCTACTGCTTTGAATTTGAATGTTCTGTAAATATCAGTTCAATCCAATTGATTTAGTGTGTAATTTAGGTTTGCTGTTTCCTTGTTGATTTTAGTCTGGGAGATTTATTCATTGATGACAGTGGGGTTTTAAGATCCCCTACTGTGATTATATTGCTATCCATCTCTTCCTTAAAGCCCACCAAGATTTTCTTTATTTATTTGGGTGCTCCTATGTTGGGTGCATACATGAAGTCTGTCCAGAAAAAGTCCAGCAACTATCGATATAACAATAATGGTTTGTACAATTTCATTATAACCTGGCATCCAGGGAGAGTGGACTGGAATGTGCCTGTGTGAACAATGACAACTTCACTCTACTCGTCAGTGAGGGCAGTAGACACCATTCAGTGCGCATGTGTACTGTGTGGCCATCACATTCAAAATGACTGAGCGAGTAGAACAGCAAATCTGCATCAAATTTTGCATTAATCTTGAATATTCCTCCACAGAAACTATTTGGATGATTTAGAAGTCTTTGGGGGATGATGCAATGAGTGTAGCACAAATAAAAGTATGGCACAAACACTTCAAATATAGTTGAGAATTTGTTGAAAGTAATCCACATTCTGGTAGGCTGCAACAAGGAGAGCATCTGAGAATGTTGAACATGTATGTGCTGAGATCAAAAACTGTTGGCAACTGCCAGTGCCAGCATGAGAACCTGATCTGGGGATTCCAAAATCTACTGTCTATGAGATTTTGATGTAGGATCGTGGCATGAAACATGTCATGCCAACATTTTATGTTGTCCCAAAGTGCCCTTAAACTACTCTCTCTCTTTTTAAATCTTATTTTTTTTTAGTTGCTTTGATTGGGTGTTTTTTTTCTACCTTGTCTTCTAAATCACTGATTTGATCCTCTGCTTCATCTAGCCTACATTTAACTCCTCCTGGTGTATTCTTCATTTCTTTTTTATTTTATTATTTTTAATTGTTTTATTACAGGTGTCCCAATTTTCCCCCACTACTCTCCCCTGCCTGGCCCACCCCTTGCTTCCACAATCAATCCCTACCTTGTTGTCCATGTACATGGGTCATCTATATTTGTTCTTTAGCTAGACCCTTCCCCTTCTTTGCTCCCTTATCTGCCTCCCTTTCCCCTCTGGTCCCTATCTGTTTGTTCCTTATTTCCATGCCTCTGGTTCTATTTTGTTCATTTATTTATTCTGTTCATTGTGTTCCTATCATACATGAGATAATATGGTATTTGTCTTTTGCCATCTGACTTTTTTCACTTACTGTAATACTCTCCAGTTCCACCCTTGCTCTCATGAAAAGTAGGAGTTCCTTCTTTCTTTCTGCAGTATAGTATTCTATTGTATAAATGTACCATGGTTTTTTGATCCACTCATTTACTGATGGGCACTTAGGCTGTTTCCAAAACTTGGCTATTATAAATAATGCTACTGTGAACATAGAGAGGCATAGGTGCTTTTGAATTGGTGTTTCCAGATACTTAGGGTATAGCCTCAGCAGTGGAATCACTAGGTCAAAAGGCAGTTCCACTTTTAGATTTGGGGGGAAATTCCATACTGTTTTCCACAATGGCTGCACCAATTTGCATTCCCACCAACAGTACACTAGGGTTCCCTTTTCTACACATCCTTGCCAGCACTTGTTTGTTGATTTTCAATGATGGTTATTCTGACTGGTGTGAGGTGATATCTCATTGTGATTTTATTTTGCATCTCTCTGATGGTTAGCAATATTGAGCATCCTTTCACATGCCTATGAGCCCTCTGTATGTCCTCCTTGGAGAAGTGTCTGTTCATTTCCTTTGACCATTTTTTAAATTGGATTGTTTGTCTTCCTGGCATTGAGTCACATGAGTTCTTTATATATTTGGGAGATCAAACCCTTTTCTGAGGTATCACTGGTAGATATGTTTTCCCATATGATTAGTTTCTTTTTAATTTTTATGATGATATCTTTAGTCATGCAGAAGTTTTTAATTTGATGTAGTCCCATTTGTTTATTTTTGCCTTTATTTTCCTTGACCTAGAGGATTTATCAGTGAAATATTACTGTGTGGGGTATATGAAATTTTACTGCCTATGTTTTCCTCTAAGTCTTTTATGGTGTCATGGTTTATATTTAAGTCTTTTATCCATTTTGAATATTCTTCATTTCTGAGTATATCTTATTTATAGTTCCTATGTCATTTTTCATGCCTATATGTTGGACTGGCCAAAAAGGTTTTTTTTTTGTTTCTCTCCATAAGATGGCTCCAGTAGTACTTAGCTATCTTTAAATTCATTGGAAACAATTTTGTTGGATTGTATCATGACAACTTACATCAGTGTGCATTTTTAAAAAATCAAAATTGGTGGATTTTTGTGTAGCCATTTTAATATTGAAGATCGAAAAAATGTGTGGCATATTACGCTTTCTTATTTCAAGAAAGGTAAAAACACAACTGAAATGCAAAAAACTATATGTTCAGTGTATGGAGAAGGTGCTTTGACTGATAAATATGCCAAAAGTGATTTGTGAAGTTTCATGCCGGAGATTTCTCCCTAGACACTAATCCACAGTTGGGTAGACAAGTGGAAATTGATAGCAATCAAATTGAGAAGTTAATTGAGAGCAATCAACATTATAACATGTGGGAAATAGCCAACATATTCAAAATATCCAAATCAATAAAGTCATTGGTGAAAATGAAAAATGTGCCTTTCATTTTACAGAATAATCCATATGGGTTTTTGGACAACCCAATAGTTCCCACTAAGTTCTTTGTAGTTCCATAAAGTTCCTTGTAGTTCTCTTTAAGTTCCTTGAACATCCTTGAAACCATTGCTTTGCACTCTATGTCTGACAAATTACTTGCCTCAATTTCATTTAGTTATTTTTCTTGGCATTCCTCCTTTTATTTCATTTGGGTGTTGTTTCTTTGTGTACTCATTTTAGCTCTCTCTTTGTGTTTGTTTCTATGTATTGGGTAGATTTGATTTGACTCTGTCTTTGTGGGATGGACTTATGTGATAGGATTCCTATGGGACCCAGTGGTACAGTATCTGTGATCTCCTGAGCTGGTTGCTTAAAGAACATCCCTTGTGTGGGTTATGTGTGCTCTCCTGTTGTAATTGGTTCTTAATTGTTATTGTCTCATTTTTGTTGGGATCTCCCCTCTGACTGGCTGACTGAGAGGCTCAACTATAAATACATTTTGCAAATTATTCTATACATGCTGATAAACCAAAATAAAACAAAAAATAAATAAGCAAAAAATAAACCCCAACAACAAAAAAAGAACAGACAAAAAGGAAAAAGAGAAATAGTATTGTAAAAAAAAAATGAAAGAATGTGACAAAACAAAGAAAAGAAGACCAAGAAAGAAAAGAAAAACGATTACATGCAGAGGGAAGGGAAAGACACAATAAAAATAAGGAATAGAAAGAGAAAAATGCCCCAAAAGAACAAAGATGGATTATAAAGACTTCTGGCCAAGATGGAGGTGTAGGTAGATACACTTTGCCTTCTTGCACAACCAAAAGGAAAACAACAAATTTAAAAACAAAAAATAATCAGAAGTGCCAAAAAATCAAACTGAATGGAAATCCAACAACCGAGGAATTAAAAAAGAAACATTCATCCAGACCTATAGGAGGAGCAGAGATGAGCAGCTGGGGCAGAGCTGACTTATGGCAAGGAAGCGGCTGGAGTACTGGGACAGGGAAGGCATCAGCTGGTAGACTGGGTTGTCTCACATTTGTGTGTTCCTCTTGAATAAATCAAGAGGAAGAACTGGGCAGGGGAATAGACCACATAACGCAAGGTTCCAGCATGGGGAAATAAAGCCTCAAAACCTCTGACTGAAAAAACGTGCTGGGGTTGAGGTAGCAGGAGAAAATCCCAGCCTCATAGGAAAGTTTGATGGAGAGACCCATAGGGTCCTAGAATGTACACAAAACTACCCAGGAATCAGCACCAGAAGGGCCCAAGTTGTATGTGGGGCGCAGAGGAAGTAACTGAAAACTGACAGAGAGCTGACCAAGTGACATTGTTCCCTCTTGGACTCCTTCCCCACATACAGCACCACAACACAGGGACTGGGTTGCCTGACCCTGTGGAATAGCTAAGATTCCACCCCTTATGCATAACAGCTGTGTCAGGACAAAAAAAAAAATGGCCCAAATGAAAGAACAGATCAAAGTTCCAGAAAAATATATAACTAAGCAATGAAGAGATAGCCAACCTATCAGATGCACAGTTCAAAACACTGGTAATCAGGATGCTCACAGAAATGGTTGAGTATGGTTGCAAAATAGAGTAAAATGTGAAAGCTATGAAAAGTGAAATAAAGGAAAATGCACAGGCAACCAACAGTGAAGGGAACAAAAACGGGACTCAAATCAATCATTTGGAGCAGAAGGAAGAAATAAACATTCAACCAGAACAGAATGAAGAAACTAGAATTCTAAAAATGAGGGGAGGCTTAGGAACCTCTGGGAAATCTTTAAACATCCCAACATACAAATCATAGGGGTGCCAGAAGGGAAGAGGAAGAGCAAGAAATTGAAAACTTATTTGAACAAATAATGTTTGTTAAAAATAAACATTTGAACAAACTGAATAAGGAAATAGACTTCCCTAATCTAGCAAAGAAAATAGACTTCCAAGAAGTCCAGGAACCTCAGAGTCCCAAAAAAGTTGGACCCAAGGAAGCGCACACCAAGGCACATCATAATTACATTACCTAAGATTAAAGAGAAGGAGAGAATCTTAGAAGCAGCAAGGAAAAAGGACACAGCTACCTACAATGGAGTTCCCATAAGATTGTCAGCTGATTGCTCAAAAGAAAACTTGCAGGCAAGAAGGGACTGGAAAGAAATATTCCAACTCATGAAAGGCAAGGACCTACATCCAAGATTGCTCTATCCAGCAAAGCTATCATTTAGAACGGGAGGGCAGATAAAGTGCTTCCCAGATAAGGTCAAGTTAAAGGAGTTCATCATCACCAAGCCCTTATTATATGAAATGTTGAAGGTACTTATCTAAGGAAAAGAAGAAGGTCAAAAATATGAACAGTAAAATGACAACAAACTCACAACTATCAAAAACCAAACCTAAGAAAACAAAAACAAAATGAACTAAGCAAACAACTAGAACAGGAACAGATTTACAGAAATAGAGGTCACATGGAAGGTTAGCACAGGGGGGCAGGGAGAGAATGGGGAAAAGGTACAGGGAATAAGAAGCATAAATGATAGGTACAAAATAGACAGGGGGAGGTTAAGGATAGTATAGGAAATGGAGAAGCCAAATAAGTTATATGTAGGACCCATGGACATGAACTAAGGTGGAGGAATGATGGTGGCAGGGGAGAACAGGGTGGAGGGGAATAAAGGGGAGAAAAAAATGGGACAACTGTAATAGCATAATCAATAAAATGTATTTAAAAAAGAATAAAAATATAACAAAGGGAAAGAAGATGAAAAGGGATGAAGAAGAACAACATAGTAAGAAAAAGGAAGAGTAGGACTTCTGGCCAAGATGGAGGTGTAGGTAGAAACCCTTCTCTTCTTTGAACAACCAAAAGGAGGATAATGACCAATCTAAAAACAGTAAACAAGAAGTGCCAGAAAAATCAAACTGCATGGAACTCTGACAACGAAGGAATTAAAGAAACATTCACCCAGACCAAGGGTGACACAACATAGCAAAGAAGGTTGCCCTGTCCTGGAGATTACCTAAGGCCCCGCCCCCTTACAACAGAACGGGTGTGCCGAGACAAAAAAAAAAAAAATGCCCCAAATGAAAGAACAGATCAAAATTCCATAAAAAAGTTAAGTGATGAGTAGATAGCCAATCTATCTGATGGAGAGTTCAAAACCCTGGTAATGAAGATGCTCACAGAACTGATTGAGCTGGGTTGCAAAATGAAGGAACAAATGAACACTACTCAAAGTGAAGTAAAGGAAAATATTCAGAGAAACAACAGTGGTGGGAAGAAAACCAGGACTCAAATCAACTATTTGGAACAAAAGGAAGAAATAAACACCCAACTGGAACAAAATGAACAAACAAGAATTTAAAAAAATGAGGAGAGGCTTAGGAACCTCTGGGACAGCTTTAAATATCCCAATATCTGAATCATAGTGGTGCCAGAAGGAGAAGAGGAAGAACAAAAAATTGAAAACTTATTTGAACAAATAATGAGGAAAAATTCCCCAATCTGGTGAAGGAAATAGACTTCCAGGAAGTGCCGAAAGCCCAGAGAGTCCCAAAAAAGTTGGACCCAAAGAGGAACATATTGTCATTAAGTTACCCGAGATTAAAGGTGAGGAGAGAATCTTAAAAGCAGCAAGAGAAAAGGGGACACTTACCTACAAAGGAACTCCCATAAGACCATCAGCTGATTTCTCAAAAGAAAACTTACAGGCAAAAGGGACTGGAAACAAGTATTTGAAATCATGAAAAGCAAAGACCTACACCCAAGATTACTCTATCCAGCTAAGCTATCATTTAGAATGGATGGGCAGATGAAGTGTTTCCCAGATAAAGGAGTTCATCATCACCAAGCCCTTATATATGAAATGTTGAAGGGACTTATCTAAGAAGTTGAAGAATAAAAACTATGAACAGTAAAATGACAACAAACTCATAACTATCAACAACTGAACCTAAAAAAAAGAAAGAAGAAAAACAATGAAAACAAAAACTAAGCAAACTAGAACAGGAACACAATCAGAGAAATGGACATCATATGGGGGGTTTTCAGTGGGGAATGGGAGGGGAAGAATAGGGGGTGAAAGGTACAGAGAATAAGAAGTGTAGTAGGGAGGCATAAAATAGATGGGGAGAGGTTAAGAATGGTATAGGAAACAGAGGACTCAAAGAACTTATATGTACAACCCATGGACATGAACTAAGAGGGGGAATGCTGGAGGGTTGGGGGTACAGGGTGGAGGGGGAGAAAAGGGGGGGAAATTGGGAAAACTGTAAGAGCATGATCAATACAATGTACTTTAAAAAAATAAAGAGTAAAATAAGATATACAAGAAAAACAGAGAAAAAATAGAAGAAAAAAAATTTTAAAAATATGAAAAATAAAACCTCATAAAAATAATGAAAAAGAACAAAGCAGAATTCATCTCAGAAGAGTTTAGTGCCTGCCTGATGAGATTTCCTTTTGGACACTGCTCTTCTGTTGTCTGAAGCTCGTATAAGCCAATGTCAGATGTTGTCCACATTGGGCCCTCAGCAGCCTGTTCAAAGCTATAGGCAATCATACTTTGTGGCTGTCTCTGCCAGGCTTGGCTGCACATGGGAGGTGCCAAGTTTTCCTGCAAGTCTGGCTTTTTAAAAAAAAATATTTATTGATTATGCTATTACAGTTGTCCCATTCCCCCCCTTCACTCCACTCCAACCTGCCCTCCCCCTCCCTCCCACATATCCCCCTATAGTTCATGTCCATGGGTCATATACATAAGTTCTTTGGCTTCTACATTTCCTACACTATTCTTACCCTCCCCTGTCTATCTTCCACCTATCATCTATGCTACTTATTCTCTGTATCTTTCCCCCCCTCTCCCCCTCCCACTCCCCTGTTGATAACCCTCCATGTGATCTCCATTTCTGTGGTTCTGTTCCTGTTCTAGTTGTTTGCTTAGTTTGCTTTTGTTTTTGTTTTAGGTGTGGTTGTTATTAACTGTGAGTTTGCTGTCATTTTTACTGTTCATATTTTTTATCTTCTTTTTCTTAGATAAATCCCTTTAACATTTCATATAATAAGGGCTTGGTGATGATGAACTCCTTTAACTTTGCCTTATCTGAGAAGCACTTTATCTTCCCTTCCACTCTAAATGAAAGCTTTGCTGGATAGAGCAATCTTGGATGTAGGTCCTTGCCTTCCATGACTTGGAATACTTCTTTCCAGCCCCTTCTTGCCTGTAAGGTCACTTTGGAGAAATCAGCTGACAGTCTTATGGGAACTCCTTTGTAGGTAACTGTGTCCTTTTCTCTTGCTGCTTCTAAGATTCTCTCCTTCTGCTTAATCTTGGCTAATGTAATTATGATGTGCCTTGGTGTGTTCCTCCTTGGATCCAGCTTCTTTGGGACTCTCTGAGCTTCCTGGACTTCCTGGAAATCTATTTCCTTTGCCAGACTGGGGAAGTTCTCCTTCATTATTTGTTCAAATAAGTTTTCAATTTTTTGATCTTCCTCTTCTCCTCCTGGCACCCCTATAATTCAGATGTTGGAACATTTCAAGATGTCCTGGAGGTTCCTAAGCCTCTCCTCATTTTTCCAAATTCTTGTTTCTTCATTCTTTTCTCGTTGGATGTTTCTTTCTTCCTTCTGGTCCACACCATTGATTTGAGTCCCAGTTTCCTTTGCCTCACTATTGGTTCCCTGTACATTTTCCTTTGTCTCTCTTAGCATAGCCTTAATTTTTTCATCTAGTTTTTGACCAAATTCAAGCAATTCTGTGAGCTTCTTGACTACAAGTGTTTTAAACTGTGCATCTGATAGGTTGGCTATCTGTTCGCTGCTTAGTTGAATTATTTCTGGAGCTTTGAAGTGTTCTGTCATTTGGGCCTTTTTTTTTTTTTGTCTTGGTGCTTCTGTTACTTAAAGTGGCGGAGCCTTAGGTGTTCCCGGGGGTGTGGTAATGCTGGTTGCTGCACTGTGATGCTGTACGTGGGTGAGGGGCCAAGAGGGAGCAATGGCACTTGCTCCACTCTCCACTGGATTTCTTTTTTTTTTTTAATTTTTATTGTTATTCAATTACAGTTGTATGCATTTTCTCCCCATCCCTCCACCCCACCCCAGCTAAACCCACCTCGCTCCCCCACCTCCACCCTCCCCCTTGATTTTGTCCATGTGTCCTTTATAGTAGTTCCAGCAATCCCCTCTTCCCACTGTCCCCACCCCACTCCCCCCTGGCTATTGTTAGATTGTTCTTAACTTCAATGTCTCTGGTTATATTTTGTTTGCTTTTTTCTTCTATTGCTTATGTTCCAGTTAAAGGTGAGATCATATGGTATTTGTCCCTCACCGCCTGGCTTATTTCACTTAGCATAATGCTCTCCAGTTCCATCCATGCTGTTGCCAAGGGTATAAGCTCCTTCTTTCTCTCTGCTGCGTAGAATTCCATTGTGTAAATATACCATAGTTTTTGGATCCACTCATTTGCTGATGGGGACTTAGGTTGCTTCCAGTACTTGGCTATTGTAAATTAATATTTGACAAAGGGGGCAGGAGCATAAAATGGACCAAAAACAGCCTCTTCAACAGATGGTGTTGGGAGATCTGGACAGCTACGTGCAGAAAAATGAAACTTGATCACCAACTTACGCCATACACGAAAATAAACTCAAGATGGATAAAAGACTTAAATATAAGTTGTAACACCATAAAAGTCCTTGAGGAAAACATTGGCAGGAAAATCTCAGACATTCCACACAGCAACAGCCTCACAGATATGTCCCCTAAAGCAAGGGACATAAAGGAAAGAATAAACAAGTGGGACCTCATCAAAATAAAAAGCTTCTGCATGGCTAAAGAAAACAGCACCAAATTACAAAGAGAACCAACATTTTGGGAAAACATATTTGCTAATGATACCTCAGACAAGGGCCTGATCTCCAAAGTATATAAAGAACTCGCATGACTCCACTCCAGGAATACAAACAACCCAATTAAAAAATGGGCAAAGGACTTGAACAGACACTTCTCCAAGGAAGACATACAGAGGGCCCAGAGACATATGAAAAGATGCTCAGCATCACTAGCCATCAGAGAGATGCAAATTAAAACCACAATGAGGTACCATCTCACACCAGTCAGAGTGGCCAACATAAACAAATCCACAAACAAATGTTGGAGAGGATGCGGAGAAAAGGGAACCCTAGTGCACTGTTGGTGGGAATGCAGACTGGTGAGGCCACTGTGGAAAACAATATGGAATTTCCTCAGAAAACTAAAAATGGAACTGCCGTTTGACCCAGCAATTTCGCTGCTGGGATTATACCCTGAGAACCCTGAAACACCAATCCAAAAGAACCTCTGCACCCCAATGTTCATAGCAGCACAATCCACCAGATTTCTATCACTCCCTCTGCTACCCACATTCAAATTGGGCCCCTCTGGTGCTGGTTCCCGAGTGGGTGGGCTTGTGCATGCCCTAGGCCCCTGTGGGTCTCTCCAATGACCTCTCCTGTGAGGCTGGGAGTTTCTCCCACTGCCGCCCCAACCCCCACGGGTGTTTTCAGTCAGAGGTTTGAGGCTTTATTTCCCCACGCTGGAGCCCTGGGTTACGTGATCTGCTTTCCTCCCCAACGTTCATCCTGGTTTATCTGTGCATGAATGTGGGGCCTCAGGGTCTGCTAGTGGTCGGACTGCTGCCCCATTTGTCCCACACTCCACCAGTCTTGGTTCCGCCACGGCAACGCGAGTCCTCTCCGCCCCGCTGCCCGTCTCTGCCCCTCCTACCAGTCTGGAGGAATGTTTATTTTTCATCTCCTTGGTGTCGGACTTCCTTGCTGTTCGATTTTTTGTCAGTTCTAGTTGTGCGAGGAGGCGCAGTGTGTCTGCCTACACCGCCATTTGGTTCTCCATCGCAAGTCTGGCTTTTAACAGCAGAGGGCTAAGTGGTGGGCCAGCAAATGTTCCAAGGCACTGCAGTGTCCTCCTCACCATTCCTCTGCTTGCCTGCTGGTTTACTGTCAATCTTAGTTACTGAACTATTTTTGAATGGGCTGCTCATGGAAGTGGGAGGATGGGGCCCCTGGATCTCACATAGGGTGGAGAGGAAGTGCCATTCAGATTTTAGGGAAGATAGTGGCTATTGTCCCCTGCCCTGGAGCCACACCTTTGAGTCTATGCAGGATTATTTCCCTGACCTTGGCTGGGCAGTGCCCCTTGGAGACAAGCAAGTGGGGTGCCTGGAGACCGCAGCTGGGGACTTCCAGAAACCAGGAGTTTGTTTCATTTGGCTCTCTCATGAGGGGGTAGCACCAGTCTGGTTCCTGGGAAAATGTAAGAAATGGCAACACCCCAAGCCAGTTTCTGACACCCCCTGAGTCTGTCTATGTTTCTGTCTCCTCAGCAGGGATTAAGATGCAGGATGGGTAAGAGATACAGGGTGGGTGAACAGGATGCCTGAGAGTCAGTTGAGTGAGTAATCCACAGGTTGGGGTAATAATTTTTCCCCGGGGCTGATTCCCCTGGGAGGAACTTGCCCTTCTCAAGAAAAATGGCTGCTGTGATATCAAGGGATGACCCACCCAGCACAGGGATTGCAACAGCCACTCCCCCACATCTCACCAATGCCTCCTGAGGTGACTCCAGTTTACACCATTCTCCATTCACCAGAGCTCAAGGTGAGTGGCTGCAAACTAAAAATCTGTGCTTTGGCCTCTTAAAGAACAAAAAGAAAAACAAAAAACATTGACTTTGTCTCTAACTGGCTGTGTCTCTCCCTGGTGGACAAAATTCTCTTCACTTTTTACCACTGGATGTTACATTGGTGGCTGACCTTGGCTCTGGCACTTGTACTGGAGAGCCCAGTCTGGGATCCAGGGTTCCCTCCTCTCAGCAGGAATTTACCACCGTCCTGCTCTCTCTCCATAACCTTGGCTTACTGCCCCTGGGAGTGGAGCCAGCCCCTTTTGTGATCCACCTTCCCTTCTGCTCTGGAGGTGGTTTCTGCTCATCCTTGGTTAAAAATCTTCTCTTCAGGTAGTCTTCACTTTGTAATTCTGTGTGACTGTTCCTCTCTAGTTTCATTTCCAGTTTGGTCCTGGGAGGAGATGCAAGAAATCTTCCTACTCCACTACCTTCTTGCCACTCCATTATTCTTATTAGTAGCCAAGTACAAAATAATTGCTCTCAGTTATTATCACTATATTTTAAATTTTGTCAATTAAAAATTTGTGAAAATTTGTTTCTCCCTTGTTACATATTTACCTACATAATACCTTCATTTTTTCCCATTGACCCACAAAGCCTAAAATATTTACTATCTTGCATCTTTCAGAAAAAAATCACTGATCCTTAGAGTATAAAACAATAACCAAAGCATGGTAAGTTTTAGAAAGGTGGCATATAAATAATAAATAATTCAAATGCACATCTGCCTGGACTCAAAGCCATGCTTTATGTAGTTTAGCTTCACTGTTTTACAAAAAAATACAGGCAATTATAACAAATAAAAATACATCCATCTTACCCATAGTCAATACCACTTAGTGGTATAACATTTTCAACAATTCCTTCAATCTTTTTCATGTCTATGCATAATCAAACACACTAACTCACTCTCATTCTTCTTTAAATTGTCATACTAATGTGCATGTCTTTTTATATCCTAGTTTTTAACATTATGCCTTGAATATTTTCTTATTTCATTAAATATTCATTTAAAGTATTATTTATTATATTATAAAATATATAACAATGATATATTATATATAATATATAATGATGTATTATATATATCAATTATATAACAATATATATTGTATAACATATGCAATACATATGTTATATACAATTATACATTATATATAACATATATAATAGATGTTGTATAATATATTATATTGTATTATATAATATATATAATATATCATTGTTATATATTATTGTATCATGTGAATATTCATAGGTATTTAACCAGGATCAATATTGATCATTTGGTATATTTCTTTTCCCATTACAATGTTATTTTGATTATTTTCTTAGTTGACAAATATTTTTGTGTATTTAAAATTATTTCATTGGTCTAATATTTTATACTAACAATTAACAGATCAACTTATATGAGTTTTTAAGTTTCTTTACTCATCACCAAATATCCCTTAGGAAAATTTGTGTTAGTTTAAATTCTACTATCAGTATTTAACCCCACACCCTTGCTAGTAATATGTGATATATTTATAAAAGTCCTTAACTTAAGAGGCAAAATAAATCCTCAAACTTTATAATTTTGATTTCTTGTTTTCATAATAATGCTAATATTTTTAACAATGAATTTTTATTTCTAAATAAATAATGCCACTCACCTATTGGGTTATTGATTTATAAAGCTATAATTCTTGATACATACATTTAAAATTTTCAGGAGATGCTTTAAAATTTCTTTTATATTTTTTAATAAATTTTTTATCCTCACCTGAGGACATTTTTTTCATTACTTTTAAAGGGGAAGGGAGAGATAAAAACATCCATGTGAGAGAGGAGCATAAATTGGTTGCCTCCCATGCCCAGAATGGGGATAAGCATCATACCAGTATTGTACATGTTGGACCGAGGATCACATGTGCCCATGCCAGACCAGGGATCAAACCACAAGCTAGGTATGTGCCCTAATGGAATCAAAACTTCAACCTTTCAGTTAAAGGATGAAGCTCCAAGCAACAGAGCCACACTGGCCAGGGCTAAAATTTCATTTTACATCTACTATTTATTTTTGACCTTTAAATTTTTGAAATTTCACACTTTTAAACTTCTTAGTCTTTTTCTTCATGTATATTTTGTTTATGCCAAATAGTTAAGATATCGATTCTGCAACTAATTCTTTCAGACAATTTAAGACAAGGAGTACTTCTCAACTTATCTGTGAGTCCTGAATTACCCTAATCCAAAATCCATGTATATAAATGACCCATAGACAAGGACAACACGATGGGGGGAGGATTGAATGTGAAAAGGGAGTAGGCAGGGCAGGGAAGAGCAATAGGGGAAAAATGGGGACAACTGTAACTGAACAACAATAAAATTAAAAGAAATGGTAAATATATGGTTAAATATAAAATAAATCCAGACAGTTCAAGGAAAAATAACTACACACCAATATCCAAAACCTTAAGAACATTTTTGCAAATTAAATTCAATAATACATAAAACAGATATGTCATAAATAAATGGGGTTTATTATGGGAGTGCAAGGCAGGTGAAACATGAAAATCAATCAGTGTAATTCATCATATTAAAAAACAAAAAATCATAAAATCATCTCAGTAGGTGCAGAAAAACCAATTGATAACAAAATTTAATCATGATTTATGACAGAAAGAATACCTCTCATTAATTTAGGAATAAAAGGGTACTTTCTTAACCTAATAAGTGCATCTATTTAAGAAAAACAAAACAAAATAAAGTAAAACAGAGTAAACATGATACTTAATGGTAAAAGACTAAATCTTTCCCCTTGGTGTCAGAAACAGGGCAAAAATGTCTGCTCTCATGCTTCCTATTCAACACCACACTCAAGTTTTTAGATTGACTACACAGACAATCCCAAAGAATCTACAAAATGGCTATTAAAACTAGTAAATGAGATGAGCAAGCTGGCAGGATACAAAGTCAATAGGCAAATGTATAAATCACATTTTATATTTATTAATGAAAAGTTAAAAGTTGAAATTTTAATACTGCACATTTATACTTAAAGCATCAAATAATATGAAAATCTTGGGCAAAATTACAAAATATGTACAAAAATCTGTAAGTTAAAAACTATAATACACTGATGAAAGAAGTAAAAAAGAGAGCTAAATAAGTGAAGAAATAGAGTGTTTTCATACGTCAGAAGACTCAATATCAGTAACATGTCAATTCTCCCCAAACTGACAGATTTAATGAAACTCCAATCATATCCCAGCAGGTTTCTGAAGACTCTAAAGTTTATGGAAAGACAAAAGAACTAGAACAGCAAAACAACTTTGAAAACGAAGATCAAAGTTGAAAGACTTATACTGCTTGATTTTAAGACATGATAATGTGGTATATATAAAAGGATAGTTATAGGTCAATGGAACAGAATCAGAATCCAGAAATAAATCTACACATACATGGTTAATTGGTTTTCAGAAAAGATGCCAGGGCAATTCAATGCAGAAACAATTGGTGGTGAAACAATTTGATATCCATATTCAGAGAGAGAGCATGAGAGAGTGAGAATGACAGCAAGGAAAAGAGAGAAGAAGGAAGGAAAAAGAAAGGAAGAAAAAAGACTTCTGGCCAAGATGGAGGCATAGGTAGACACACTGTGCCTCCTCATACAACCAAAAGAAGGAAAACAATTTAAAAACAAAAAAACAACCAGAACTGACACAAAATCGAAGTGTATGGAAATCTAAAAACCAAGGAGTTAAAGAAGACACATTCTTCCAGACCAGTAGGAGGGGTGGAGATGTGCAGCTGGGCAGAGAGGACTTACGGCAAAATGGTGGCTGGTGAACCCAGCGAGGTGGCAGGTTGTGGAGCTAGGCAGTCCAGGCTGCAGCTGGCCAGCAAGGAGCAGCTGGTAGACCCCACAAGGCGGTGGCTGGTGGACCCTGAGGTCCCACATTTGCACACAGATGAACCAGGAGGAACAAAGCGGGAGCAAAATGGACCACACAACACCAGGGCTCCAGTGCAGGGAAATAAAGCCTCAAAACACTGATTGAAAATCCCTTGGTGGTTGAGGAGGCAGAAGAAGAAACTCCCAGCCTTACAGGAGAGTTCACAGGAGACCCCACAGGGTCCCAGAACATACACAAACCTACCCATACCGGAATAAGCACCAGAAGGGCCCACTTTGCTTGTGGGTAGGGGGGGAAGTGAGAGTGGAGCAAGCACCATTGTTCCCTCTTGGATCCCTTCCCCATGTACAGCATCACTGTGCAGCACCATGGGTTGCCTAGGTGAATACCTAAGGCTCCGCCCCTTTAAGTAATAGACATGCCAAGACAAAAAAAAAAAAAAAAATGGCCCACAGGAAAGAACAGATCAAAGCTCCAGAAATAATACAACTAAGCGACAAAGAGATAGCCAACCTATCACAACACTGGTAATCAGGATGCTCACAGAATTGGTTGAATTTGGTTGCAAATTAGATGAAAAAATGAAGGATATGCTAAGTGAAATAAAGGAAAATGTACAGGGAACCAATACGAATGGGAAGGAAACTGGGACTCAAATCAACAGTATGGACCAGAAGGAAGAAAGAAATATCCAACCAGAAAATAATGAAGAAACAAGAATTCAAAAAAAAAACAAAAAATGAGGAGAGGCTTAGGAACCTGTGGGACTTTATACATTCTAACATCTGAATTATAGGGGTACCAGAAGCAGAAGAGGAAGAGCAAAAACTTGAAAACTTATTTGAACAAATAATGAAGGAGAACTTCCCCAGTCTGGCAAAGGAAATAGATTTCCAGGAAGTCCAGGAAGCTCAGAGAGTCCCAAAGAAGCTGGATCCAAGGAGGAACACACCAAGGCACATCATAATTACATTAGCCAAGATTAAGCAGAAGGAGAGAATCTTAGAAGCAGCAAGAGAAAAGGACACAGTTACCTACAAAAGAGTTCCCATAAGACTGTCAGCTGATTTCTCCAAAGTGACCTTACAGGCAAGAAGGGGCTGGAAAGAAGTATTCCAAGTCATGGAAGGCAAGGACCTACATCCAAGATTGCTCTATCCAGCAAAGCTTTCATTTAGAATGGAAGGGCAGATAAAGTGCTTCTCAGATAAGGCAAAGTTAAAGGAGTTCATCATCACCAAGCCCTTATTATATGAAATGTTAAAGGGATTTATCTAAGAAAAAGAAGATAAAAAATATGAACAGTAAAAATGACAGCAAACTCACAGTTAATAACAACCACACCTAAAACAAAAACAAAAGCAAACTAAGCAAACAACTAGAACAGAAACAGAATCGCATAAATGGAGATCAAATGGAGGGTTATCAACAGAGGAGTGGGAGGAGGAGAAAGAGGGAAAAGGTACAGAGAATAAGTAGCATAAATGGTAGGTAGAAAATAGACAGGGGAGGGTAAGAATAGTATAGGGAATGTAGAAGCCAAAGAATTTATGTATATGACCCATGGACATGAACTATAGGGGGGGAATGTGGGTGAGAGGAAGGTATGCAGGGAGGAGGGGAGTGAAGGGGGGAAATGGGACAACTGTAATAGCATAATCAATAAAATATATTTTTTAAAAAGGAAGAAAAAAAGGGAAGCCACATCTCGAATATAAAAATGAACTCATGTTAGATTGTTCTTAACTTCAATGTCTCTGGTTATATTTTGTTTGCTTTTTTCTTCTATTGACTATGTTCCAGTTAAAGGTGAGATCATATGGTATTTGTCCCTCACCTCCTGGCGGGGGGTGGGGGGGGTGGGGGCGGGGACAGTGGGAAGAGGGGATTACAGGAACTACTATAAAGGACACATGGACAAAACCAAGGGGGAGGGTGGAGGTGGGGGAGGGAGGTGGGTTCAGCTGGGGTGGGGTGGAGGGATGGGGAGAAAAGGCATACAACTGTAATTGAATAACAATAAAAATTAAAAAAAAAATGAGGGAAAGATGACATCTTGGTAGATCAACTGAAAGATTCTGAAAGTGACCCAAATTTTCCTTTCTGACAGTACAATTAGAATGCTCTTTTAAAGATCTCTAACATCCACACTATGTGCTTTAATTAAGAAAGATTTTACTTAATGAAGCAGAAACTTCCCATTAGTACTATATAGTTCAATAAAAAATTCTAAGTATTAAAAAAAATTGAACTCATTGGATCAATGACTAGTGTAAAATCTAAACCTATAAAATTTTTAGAAATAAACACATGAGAAAATCTGAGTTAAGCATAAGTTTCTTAGCTATGACACCAAAGCCATAATTCCTAGAAAAAAAATTGATTATTTGTACTTTAACACAATTAAATCCTTCTGTTTTTTGAAAGACATGCCAGAGAATGGGAGAAAGTATACATAAATCACATAACTAATAAGGACTTATACCAAGGACATATAAAGGACTCTCAAAATTCAATAATAAAAAAAACCCCAATACAAAACAGGAAGTATTTTTTCATTGACACTGCATCAAAGATTATATGACATAATTACACAAAAAGAGACTCAACATTATCAGTTACAAGGGAAATGAAAATTAAAACCATAATGAGATGCCTATTGTAATAGCTAAAATCAAAAGAACTGACAGTACCAAATGTTGATGATCACACAGAGCATTGATTTTCAACCTGTTTCATCTCATGGCACACATAGACTAAAATTACTAAAATATATACTTTTTCTGATCTGACAAAATTAAGGTATAATTTTCATTGATTCACACTGGAAGATTATTGTTGTGTTGGCTGTTGTCATTTATTTTTGACAATCTAAGGGAAAAGAGGTCAGTGCCCCTGACTAAATAGTCAGGTTTTGCATGATTTAAGAATTTTTGAAGGATACCAGTTGAGAATCACTGATATAGAGCAACTAAAACTCTCCTATATTACTGGTGGGAATGCAAAATGATATGGCCACTTTGGAAAACAGTTTGACAGTTTCATAGAAAGGTAAATATTTACCTACAATACAATCTAGCAATCCCATATCAAGGATAAAAGTTTTATTTACATGAAAATATACATAAAAATTTTATAACAGCTTTATTTGTACTTTCTGAAAACTGCAACATAACAAATGTCCTTTCACTAGTGACAGGATAAATCATCTGTGGTACACCCATATACTGTATTTGGATACTTACTATTCAGGAATTAAAAAAAATTAACTACTGATAACACACTAACAAGTACTAAATGCATTTCACTAAGTGAAAAGAGCCAGACTTAATAGACTGTATACTGGATAATTGAATTTATATGACATTCTGAAAAAAGTAAAATTATGGGTACACAAAGCAAATCAGTGGTTGCCACGAGTTGGAGGTAGAGCAAGGAGTTGGCTCCAAAGGGACATGGAAAATATTTTGGGTGATGAAACTGTTACATATCTTTATTATGGTGGTCGTGACACACACACACACACACACACACACACACACACACATACACACAAAACCTACACAAAAAATGTAAAACTGTTGGTCAAAAGTATATCTTATGAAAAGTAAAGATAAATTAAAAGGACATCAATAAATAATAAAATAAATAATTATTTAACATACACTAATTGTCACACTTATAACAAAATCATAAAATTTAGTGGATTACTATTTTACATTTTAATTTGCTGTAATATGGCAAGCTATCTGGAACAAACCTCCACTAAAACAGCTAATAATCCTGAATAAATATATATTCTTAAAAATCATCGATGAATTGGCAAGGTTAAAAGGCAGTCTCAGCACCAAGTAAAAGTAAGGATCCAGTCAAATTAGTAGACTTCTACAGCCTTCTTTTATTCTTATGACATTTGATAATTAGGTTGAATTTGATTTAAAATGATTTAGCCCCTTGAGGTAAAAGAAACAAAAACTGAAAAGCCCAGAGCTGTTTGTAAGAGCCACATTTGAAAACTAAAGATTCAGAAAATTTGAAAATAAAATGACTTTTTAGAAAGAAATATACACTAGACAAAATCTAAGCAAAAGAAAGGTGGTAGGGTATTAGCATCACTCGACATCAGCAATTTTCAACCAGTATGCCGCAAGAGACACTGGTGGGCCATAAAAGACACTGGTGCACCGCAAGAATTTAAAAAACCTGCAATACCTGACTATTCAGTCAGGGGCACTGACTTCATTCCCTTAGATTGTCAAATAAAAAAGTGACAACAGGGAACACAATAGCTATTCCATGTGAATGAATCAAAATTATGCCTATTTTTTATCAGATCAGCAAAATATACAATATATTTTTTGGCGTGCCACAGAATTTCAGTAGTTTATGTGTGTCATGAGATGAAAAGGGTTGAGAGTTGCTGCTCTAGATAGATTTAATAGCAAAAGCATTAAGAGAGATTAAAACAGTCACTAGATAATGTTAACAGATTTAATAACTCAAGAAGACATAACTGCTTTGAACCTGGTTGCACCTACCAATACAGCCTCAAAATATGGTAATCAAAACTTGAGAGAAAAACAGGAAAAAATAAATGCTCAGTAGTAACGGGGAAATTTAATATAGTCTTTTCAAAAGTAAAGAGCATTTGATAAATTAAAATAAGATAATATTGATGATCTGAAAAATATAATTAACAAAAGCTAATTGATGAACATATCTACATCACCACACCCACCTGCTGCAAATTACAAAAGCTTGTGAAGTGTACATAAAACATCTTGTAAAATTGAACATATTCTGGTCCTAAAGTATTATCAACAAAGTTCAAGGAATTGAGACATAGGTCCTGTTCTCTGTTTCTAATGAAATTTTGTTAAATTTCACAACAAAAATATATCTAGAAAAAAATATATGGTTGGAAGGAAATCACTTCTAAATAACCAATAGATTAAAGATAAAATCATAATAAATATTTAGAACTGAGTGGTAATGAAAGTACTACATTAAAACTTACATGACAAAACTAAATTGGTTCCTTTATTTCTTTTATTTTTTTTTATTGCTGTTCAAGTACAATTGTCTCCATTTTCCCCCTGCTACTCTACCCCCATCCCCAACTCCCACCCTCAGTTCTTAAGTCTCAATTTCTATGGTATTAGAAGAGGACAAAAGCTCAGAAAGAATGCTAAGCAATCATCTAAAAAGAAACTAAAAAAGGAAACAGCATAAGTTATTTTTTAAAATATAAAGATATATATGTAAAAAAGTCAAAAGAGCTTTGTTAAGATTAAAAAAGTAGTACAATCTCTGATTAGACTGATAAACAAAAGCACAGGGCACAAGTAGTCAATATTAGGAATGAAAAAGTAGATGTAGCTACCTTGTTGCAGTTATTACAAAGATGATAAGATATTAAAATAAAATTGACAAATTCCTCAGACAATGTACCTTAAAACTAACTGAAAATGAAATGGAAAATCAGAATTTTTCTGGAAGAGTTAAAGAAATTGCATCATTTTGTAAAATTCTTTTCAAAATAAAAACATCAAACAAGGATGGCTTCACCACTGAATTCTAACCAAATTTGAGGGAACAAATATTTGCAATGCTATGTAAATTCATCAAAGAATATAAAATAAGAAATACTATGTAACTCAACTCTCTAAAACTCTCCAAACTGATGTCAAAATCCAAGGATAGCATGGGAAAGAAAATGACAGGCTAACTCCCTCATTGATCTACACACAAGAATCCTAAACCAAATATTAGCCAAATGAATCATGCAGTGTATAGTGAGGCTATTATTACATCATGACCAAATTGGTTTATCCCAACCATGTGAAGTTGATTTACAACAGAATATCAGTTCATGTAATTCACAACATTAACAGATTAGCCATGTAATTGTCTCAATAAATTCAGGAAATTCATTTGATGAAAGTCATCAGGTATTCATTATTAAATAAAATCTTTTAACAATGTTATTAGATACAAAAATCAACATAAAAATAACTTATTTTTTACATAGCACAACAAACATTTAGAAAATAAATTTAAAACAAGTCATTGAAAATATAAAAAAACTAAAACATCCAAGGGTTAAATCCAACAAAAGATATATATAAAATGTTTTGATAGAATTTAAAAAGAACATAAAATAAAAATAATGGCATATACACCACACTAATAAGCTACAAGATGGCCCATTGGAAGATATTTTAAAATGATCCATATTTCTTTAATCCTGTTTGGTTTGCTCTTTCAGAATTTGAGGCTAGTGATATATTTGAACTAGAGTTTGGGGTTTTAAAAAAATATCAAAAACATTTTCCCACAGAGTTTATTTATATTTACTCATCTCAATAAATTATTGTTATATCAAAGTGAGTGCTTACACCATGAGCCATAAGTGTGAATTTATTCAAAGATTTCAGGGGTCAAATTTTGCTATTATGTTGTATAACAACCAGTTCTATTTTTGGAGTTTTAAAAATTAATTTTAATGTTCACGTTAGATACTAAATTGTTTACTTTGGCTATCTACATACCCTACATTCACCAGATAATGGTCTCTGTATATCCAGTACTTGATCATAAATTATCATTCATTTTATAATTCTTACAGAAGATTTGTGTTTTAAGTAAGAACAAGGAGTGTCCATTTTTTAAAAATATTATATAGCTAACAAAATCCAGGAAAAGGATGAATTAATTATAGAGAAAATGGCAAACAGTTATAGGGAGCATTCTACATCAGGGACATGCTGCACACTGCAGGCTCACTATCCCGTGTCCTCCCCACAGCAGTTGTGTCTGGTCCTTGCCATTGTGATCCTGTGTATAGACCAGGAAGTGGAATCATAGAGTAACATGCTGAAGGTCACTTAGCTGGCTGACCTTAGAATTTGAGGTCATACTTTCAACATAATTATACAGTCTTTCAGGTTAGTAGATGGACAGAGACAAAAAAGGGTATGTGTGTCTTAGGAATCACAGGGTGAGTACTTAATTCTATTCACTACTTAAAAAATTATGCTTATAAACTACTTTGGTGTAGCAAAGTACCCCCTGTTGCAAGAATTGGGCAAAAGTCCATTATTTGGAAAGACAAATATATTATTTCTCTAAAGCTTCAATTTGTAAAAAGTGAAAGATTTATACAATCTGAAGAGAAACCAGAGTATCTAAATCTTGAATTTGGAGTTAGAATATATATCCAAACGACAGAGGAGGAGGCCAGAAACTCAAAACTTTAACCACAACTTTATGAGGCAGACAGGATTCCTTTGGGACTTCATATTAAGCTATTTTCAGTAGGGAGTACAAATATTTTGTTTAAAATGCTAAGAAACACAGTTAAAACATCTCCTAATAGGGTCATGAAATGAACAAAAACCAATTTTCCCCTCTGCCTGTGATATTACTATTGTACATGAGAAATCAGTATTTACTACTATTAATTTTTTTATAATTTTGGGTTAATAAATGTGGATGTAGTGAAAAATAACTTTGATAAGGAATAATTTTTCTTTATTATTTTAAAATTTTTTATTGTTGTTCATTACAGTTTTTTGCCTTTGCCTCCACCCCTCCCCACCACCCCAGTCTTTCCCATCTCCCTCCCCCATTTCCACCCCTCCTTGTTGTTGTCCATATGTCCTTTATAATTGTTCCTGTAAACCCTTGATTTCCCCCCATTATCCCCTCCCCTCTCCCTTCTGACCACTGTCAGCCTGTTCTCAATTTCAATGTCTTTGACTATACTTTGCTTGGTTGCTCATTTTGTTGATTAGATTCCTGTTAAAGGTGAGATCATATGATATTTGTCTTTCATTGTCTGTCTTATTTCACTTAGCATAATGCTCTCCAGTTCATCCACGCTGTTGCAAAGAGTAGGAGCTCCTTCTTTCTTTCTGCTGCATAGAATTCCATTGTGTAAATGTACCACAGATTTTTGATCCATTCATTTGCTGATGGCCATTTAGTTTGCCTCTAGCACTTGGCTATTGTAAATTGTGTTCCTATGAATATAGGGGTGCATAGGTTCTTTTGGATTGGCGTTTCAGGATTCTTAGGGTATAATCCTACCAGTGGAATTGCCAAGTCAAAAGGCAGTTCCATTTTTACCTACTGAGGAAATTCCATAATCTTTTCCACAGAGGATGCACCAGTCTACATTCCCACCTACAGTGCACTAAGGTTCCCTTTTCTCCATAACCTCTCCAACACTTGTTGTTCGTTGTTTTGTTTATGATGGCCATTCTGCACAGTGTGAAGTGGTATCTCATTGTGGTTTTAATTTGTATCTATCAGATGGCTAGCAATACTGAATATCTTTTCATATGTCTCTGGACCCTCTATATGTCCTCCTTGGTGAAGTATCTGTTCAAGCCCTTTGCCCATTTTTTAATTGGGCTGCTTGTCTTCTTAGAGTGGAGTCATGTGAATTCCTTATATATTTTGGAGATCAAACCCTTGTCTGAGGTACCATTGGCAAATATGTTTTCCCATAGTGTTTGTTATCTTTTCATTTTAATGCTGGTTTTTTTAGCTGTGCAGAAGCTTTTTATTTAGATGAGATCTTATTTCTTTATTCTTTCCTTTATGTCCCTTGCTCTAGAGGACATATTAGTGAAAATATTGATGCGTGAAATATCTGAGAATTTCCTGCCTATGTTCTCCTCTAGGGCTTTAATAGTGTTAGACTTATATTTAAATCTTTTATCCACCTTGAATTTCTTTTTGCGTATGGTGTAAGTTGATGGTCGAGTATCATTTTTCTGCATGTAGCTGTCCGGCTCTCCCGATACCATTTCTTGAAGAGGCTATTTTTTACTGCATTTTATGCTTCTGCTCTCTTTATCAAATATTAATTGACCATAGAGACTTGGGTTTATTTCTGGGCTCTCTGTTCTGTTCTATTGGTCTATGTGCCTGTTTTTATGCCAGTACCAGGCTGTTTTGATTACAGTGGCCTTGTAATACAGTTTGATATCAGGTATTGTGATCCCTCCTGCTTTGTTCGTCTTTCTCAAAATTGCTGCAGCTATTCGGGGTCGTTTATGGTTCCATATGAATTTCTGAAATGTTTGTTCTATATCTGTGAAATATGTCGTGGGTACTGTAATAGGGATTTCACTGAATCTATAAATTCCTTTGGGTAGTATGGCCATTTTAATGATGTTAATTCTTCCAACCCATGAGCATGGTACATGCTTCCATTTGTTTGTGTCTTCCTTAATTTCTTTCTTCAGTGTTGTGTAGTTTTCTGAGTTATAGGTCTTTTACATCCTTGGTTAAGTTTATTCATAGGGACTTTAGTTTTCTTTTTGCTGTATCAAATGGGATTTTGTTCCTGATTTCTGTTTCTGATATTTCATTGTTGGTGTACAAAAATGCCTTTGATTTCTGAATATTGACTTTGTATCCAGCTTTTTTACCAAGTTCATTTATTAGGTTGAGTAGTTTTTTGGTGGAGTCTATAAGATTTTCTTTGTACATTATCGTGTCATCTGTAAACGGTGACAGTTTTGCTTCCTCCTTTCCAATTTGCATGCCTTTTCTTTCTTTTTCTTATCTGATTGCTGTGGCTAGGACTTCCAATACTATGTCGAATAGGAGTAGTGAAAGTGGACAACCTTGTCTTGTTCCTGACCTTAGTTAGAAAGTTTTTAGTGTTTGTCCATTGAATATGATGTTGGCGGTAGGTCTCTCATACATGGCCTTTATTATGTTGAGGAATGCTCCCTCTATTCCCACTTTGCTGAGTGTTTTTATCATAAATGGGTACTGTACCTTATCAAATGCTTTTTCTGCATCTATTGAGATAATCAAATGATTTTTGTCTTTGCTGTTGTTGATGTGATCTATTATGTTTATTGATTTGCGAATATTGTACCATCCTGCATCCCTGGGATGAATGTCACTTGGTCATGGTGTATGATCTTTTTAATGTATTGCTGGATGTGGTTTGCCAGTATTTTGGCAATCCCTGATATTTTGTTGAGGATTTTAGCATTTATGTTCATCAGCGACATTGGCCTGAAGTTTTTTTTCTTTGTTGTGTCTTTATCTGATTTTGGGATTAGGATGATGCTGGCTTCATAAAAAGAGTTTGGGAGTCTTCCGTCTTCTTGGATTTTCTGTAATAGTCTGTGATGGATAGGGGTTAGCTCTTCCTTAAAGGCTTTGTAGAATTCTCCTAAGAAACCATCCTGTCCAGGGCTTTCGTGTGTCGGAAATTTTTTGATTACTGCATCAATTTCATCAGCTGTTATTGTTGTTTTCAGCCTTTCTGCTTCTTCTTCATTCAGTTTTCAGAAGATTACATTTTTCTAGAAATATGTCCATTTCACCTAGGTTTTCAATTTTCTTGGCATATAGTTGTTCATAGTAATTTGTTACAATCCTTTGTATTTCTGTGGTATCAGTTATAATCTCTCCTCTTTCATTTCTGATTGTGTTTATTTGGGTCCTCTCTCTTTTTTTCTTGATGAGTCTTCTTAAAGGCTTGTTTATTTTGTTTATCTTTTCAAAGAACCAGATTCTGGATTTATTGATCCTTAGAATTGTGCTTTAATCTCTATGTCATTTAATTCTGCTCTGATCTTGGTTATTTCCTCCTTCTACTTGCTCTGGGATGTCTTTGTTGTTGTTCCTCAAGTTTTGTAGGCATAGGGTTAGGTTGTTTATTTGAAGTGTTTCTATTTTTTTTAGGTAGGCCTGTATTGCTATGAACTTCCCTCTCAGGACTGCTTTCTCTGTGTCCCATATGTTTTGGGTTGTTGTGAGTTTATTTTCATTTCTTTCCAAATACTTTTAAATTTCCTCCTTGATGTCTTTCTTGACCCATTCAGTGTTTAACATCATGCTATTCAGTCTCCATGAGTTTTTGTGTTTTGAATTTTTTCCTTGAGGTTGGTTTGTAGTTTCAGTCCCATGTGGTCAGAGAAAATGCTTGATATGATTTCAATTTTCTTGAATTTGTTGAGGCTTGTTTTGTGACCTATCATGTGGTCTATCTTTGAAAATATTCCATGTACATTTGATAAGAATGTGTATTTTGTTTCTTTGGGAGGAAAGGCTCTATACACATCAGTTAAGTTCATTTGATCTAGGACATTGTTCAATGAAAAATGCCAAAATATCTTTGCTGATATTTTGTTTGGAAGGTCTGTCTATTTTTGACAGTGGGGTATGAAATCCCTTATTATAATTGTGTTGCTGTCAATATCTTTCTTGAAGTCCTCCAAGATTTTCTTTATGTATTTGGGTGCTCCTATGTTGGGTGCATATATATTTGTAATGTTTATGTCTTCTTGATAGATTCTTCCCTTGAGTGTTATGAAATGACTTCTGGATCTCTTTTTATGGCTCTTTTTTTTGAAGTATGTTTTGTCTGATATGAGTATTGCTCCCCCGGCTGTTTTTTCCTGTTCATTTGTTTGAAATATTTGTTTCCAGCCCTTCCCTTTCAGTCTGTGTAGGTCTTTTGTTCTGAGGTGGGTCTCTTGTAGGCAGCATAGGTGTGGGTCATGTTTTCTTATCCATTCAGCTGTTCTATGTCTTTTGATTGGAACATTTAACACATCTCCGTGTAAGGTTATTATTGATAGGTACTTACTCATTGCCATTTTTGCATACCTGTGTTCCTCTCTCTCTCTCTCTTCCTTCCTTTTCTTAAAGCAGTCCCTTTAGCATCTCTTGCAGAGCTGGTTTGGTGGAGGTATATTGTTTTAGACGTCTTTTGTCTGGGAAGCTCCTTATTTGGTCTTCCATTTTAATTGAGAGCCTTGCTAGGTAGAGTAATCTTGGTTGCAGGCCTCTGGCTTTCATTACTTGGAGTATTTCTTGCCATTCTCTTCTGGCTTGGAGCATTTCCATTGAGAAATCAGCTGCTAGCCTTTTCGGGGCTCCCTTGTACGTTACTTCCTGTTTCTCCCTTGCTGTCTTTAAGATTTTCCCTTTGCCTTGTAATTTTGCCATTTTAATTAAGATGTTTCTTTATGTGCCTCTTGGGTTCCTCTTGATTGAGACTCTCTCTGTTTCCTGTATTTGTGTGACTTTTTCTCTCATTAAATTAGGGAAGTTTTCCATCATTACTTTTTCAAACAGGTTTTCTATCCCTTGCTCTTCTTCTTATCCTTCTGATATCCCTGTTATACAGATATTGTTACATTTCATGCTGTCTTGCAGCTCCCTTAATCCCTCTTCATTCTTTCTGAGTCTATTTTCCTTTTCTTTCTCTGTCTGGGAGATTTTTTTCTACCTTGTCTTCCAGCTCACTGATTCAATCCTCTGCTTCATCGAGTCTGCTATAATTCCTTCTAATGTGTGTGTGTGTGTGTGTGTGTGTGTGTGTGTGTTTTATTTCTGAGATTTTGTTGTTCATTTCTTCCTGGTTTTTGTTTATAGTTTCTATTTCCTTTTTCATGCTGATGTAGTTCTCAGTTCCTTGTAGTTGTCTGTGCACTCCTTGAGCATCTTTATAACCATTAATTTGAATTCTATATCTGCTAATTTGGTTACCTCCATTTCATCTAGCTCTTTTAGTGGGGAGTCTTCCATTCCTTTTAATTGCATGTCCTTTTTTGTCTCTCCATTTTAGGTGACTATTTTTGTTTGTTTCTGTGCTTCTTGATGTTTTGCTTTGTTCGCTGTCTTTGTAGGGTGAACTTCTATGGTAGGAATTCTATGAGGTTCAGTGGTGTGGTCTCTGATCTCCTTGACTGGATGCTCTAGGTTTGCCCTTTCTTCTGTTTGTGTAGGCTCTCTTGTTGTACTTGGGTTTTTACCTTTTGGGGTTCCTTTATTGGTGGTTTTTCTCTTCCAGCAGGTATACTGATGTTCATAGGTCCCACCTATTCTTGTATGTGATCAGTGGCAGGGGGTACGCAAAATGGATTAAGACAGAAAGAGAGTATTTTATGGGGTTTAAAGTACCAGCAAGTAGAGAAGAGATAGGAGATTCTTTGGATAAGTATAGTGTTAACTGTGATATTTCACCCAATTAGACACTTTTTTTAAAAGGTAAAAGAGAGATAAGACTCTTGTTAGAGGGGAGGGTGACTGTGAGTTGAATCCAGACAACAGAGTGCTTGTGCAAGGTTAGATGATGAGATTTAGTGAGATTAAAGTAGAGAAAGTAGATGTAGTGTGAGAGAGAATAGTTAACCACAACAATAATAATGCTCAGGGTTAAAGTGAAGTGGGCTAAGATCATGGACGGTTGCTGTGTAGTATGTAAAATTGTATGGAAAAACAATTATTTACAACAGTACTGGAACAATAATAATATGACAAGAAATATACGATTTGGATGACCAGAATAGAAAATACCCAATCAAGAGCTGTGTGTTATTGGAACACAGGTGAAGTGAAAGAAGGAAAATTAAAATACAATACAGAGAGAATAAAGAAAAACAGTCAAGTAATGCAATTAAATGGAAATAAAGGAAAAATAAACATAAGGAAGAGAAATAAAAAATAATAATAAAATAAAAGTGGTAAAAATAATTGCAAGATAATAATAATACACATACACAATAAAATGCCAGCTGTGTGGGATAGAAAAGTGACATTTGTCTCAGTTTCTCAGTTTTGGGGGTCAGCCTTGTGCTCCGCCTTTCAATCTGTCTAAGGACCCTTTGTAACTCCAGGTCTTATTGTCTCACTTGGGTGAAGAAAAAGAAAGAAAAAACGGGGAGGCGGCAGGAAAAGAGAGGATCCAAAAAGAAAAGGAAGAAAAAAGATAATAATAAGCATCCTGCTGGCTTTAAACCTATTCAGCGAGTTCTGCTGGTCTACCTAGATGCTACAGGAAAAGGGGCTGGGCTTCACTTTTCTCCCTTCCTTTGGTTCTGAGAGGATGGAGACTAGGTTTGGGTCACACTGTTCCATTTCCTGGCCTCCGGCCCATGTCTTCCATGAGCTGCCAGGCTCAAATCAGCCACTCAGCTACTCACAGCGTAAGTCAATCTCTGGCGTGGAGCCTGAAACAAGAGCCAAGTGCGGGGCATGGTTCCCCTCTGCCACTTACTCTGGGCAAGCGCAGTGTGCAACAGGTGGGGTGCAAGGTTCAGTTTGGCTACTGTCTTTGGTTGTGCAGTGAGACACTAGCAGGGTGCACAGTTCCCCTCCACCACTCACTCTGGGCTTGCGCAGCTGAAATGTCCCTCCGGACGTGCCAGCCTCTGCTGGAGAGTTCCTTACAAAGCAGCTGCCCACCGTTCTTAACAAGCGCACCACACAGCCCCACTTTTCAACCAGTCTGGAGACTATCCGAGTCAGGGTCCAACATGTCCCAACTCCTCCCTTCTCCAGGTGTCACCGGCACCCCAATTTCTCTGGTACCAGCATTCACAGTCCCAGCGGATGTGTACCACCTCTGTGTGTCTCCCACTTCATCTCTACTTCCACCAGAGACTTCCAGCACCCAGGTCCCTCCTAGTGCCAGGCTGCCCTCCCTGCTCTGGTAGGGGAGGGAGCTGGTGCTCTAACTCTCCTCCCCCTGTCCTACAGCTGGTGACAGGCCAGGGGCGGCAGCAGCCTTGGTCCCTGTGCAGATCCCAGGGACCTTACCATCCCAGAGTACTCTCCTCATTGTCTGTTTTTCAATGTCCTCTGAAATTTTTTGCTTCCAAACTTCATATATGCTAGGATTCCATTGGCTGTTCACTCTGTTCCTCGAAAGATCGGCTAGGTGTTCCAGCTGGGCACAAGGAGAACTGGGCTCCACTCCCACCTACCTTGTCACCTTCTTCCAAAATTTTCTAATTTAATGCAAAGAATACTTGTCTTGGTCTTAATTCATTAGGATGGCAATTTATCTCTAATATTAATTTTTCATTTCCTTCTGTGTTATTTAAAACTGGCTGTTACCTTTTCATTTACTTTATTTTATTGAATTGACTTTGTGGTTTACAAAGACATATGGCTTTCAAGCATATAACTGAACAAAACATCATTTGCACAATGTGTCATGTACTCATCATTCCAAGCAAAGTCTCCTTCCATCCCCATTCTCTTCACTTTTGCCCACATCTACCTACCTCCCAGCTCCTTTTCTTTCTGGCTACCCCCACACTGTTGTCTGTATCTATGTGTCATATATGTGCATGTGAATACATATATGTAAAATTATAAGAGATATATGTTATATATATGGGGGGTTGCTTAATCTCTTCACCTTCTTTTTCCAGTTCCCCCACATCCCTCCTCTCTGAGAGTTGTCAGTTTGTTTCAGATAACCATGCCTCTGTTTTTATTTTGTTAGTTTAGTTTATTCACTAGATGCCACATGTAGGTGAGATCATATGGTATTTGCCTTTTTCTGACTTGCTTATTTCACTCAGCATTAAAATCTCCAGGTCCATTCATGCTGTTGCAAAAGGTTAAGCTTTCCTTCTTTTTATGGCCATGTAGTATTCCATTGTGTAAATATACCATCCACTCATCTACCGACAGGCACTTAGGCTGTTTCCAGATCTTGGCTATTGTAAATAATGCTGCAGTAAATATAGGGGTGCATATATTCTTTTGAACTAGTGTTTTGGGTTTCTTCAGATATGTTCCCACAAGTGGGATTGCTGGGTCATAAGGCAGTGACACTTTTAAATTTTTCAGGAAATTCCATACTGTTTTCCACAGTGTCTGCAACAAGCTGCATTCCCACTAACAGTACATGAGGGTTCCCTTTTCTCCACAGCCTCACCAGCACTCATTGTTTGTTGTTATTGATGGTAGCCATTCTGACAGGTGTATGTTAATAGCTCATTGTAGTTTTAATTTGCCTCTCTCTGGTGATCAATGAAGCTGAGCATGTTTTCATATGTCTATTGTCCAGTTGTATGTCTTCTTTGTCGAAGCATCTATTCAGGCCCTTTGCTCATTTTTTAAATTGGATTGTTTATAGAGTGAAATAATATTGAACTCTAATCACTTCTGGGTAATCTCCTACAATTTTGGTTACTTAAGTAACTAAAGTTGTGAAGTGACTGTAATAGTTTTCTTCCTGTAGAAAGCATAAGACTAGATGCAAACTCTACACAAACAGTGGAGTTCCTCTCCCTGTATTCTCTGTGGCTGCCTCTCCCCTGTGAGGTGTCCCTTCTCACACCTTCAGAAGTACCTACTGTCTACTCTCACAGTTTGCTCATTGAATAGGTCTGATAAATACCAGTATTTTTGTCTTAGTGAAAATTAACACTTCTGTATATTCTCTGCTTAAAGGATTTTTATGTAAGCCTTGTTTATAATATGACATGAGAAGTATTATCCTCTTCCATAAAAAACATTTGAACATCAGAGATTAAGAAGAGATATTAATGAAGGTACATGAGTAGACTTAAGAAGTATTTTTATGACTACAAATATATGCATAGCTAGTTCTGAAATAAACTACAATAAACTGCATGAAATAAATGAATCTGAGGTGCTTAAATAACAGAATCTTAGAACTAGATGACATCTAAGAATTTATTGTATTCTTCCCTCCCACCCAATGCAGAAATCCTCTATAAGAACACTGATAGAGGGACAACAACTAATATCACTATTTTTGGCTTTTCTCATTAAAACAGCTAGATTTCAGAAACTTCTTGGCAAGCTGATATTAAACTGTAGAAAAATATCTGCTCAGAAACCTAAAAATAAACATGTTTCCCAAAGGAAGCAAGTATGTTCTATAAAACCCTGAGCCGTTCATAGAATGGGATAAGCATGGGTTTTATTGCAAGTTGATTCTACCATGATAGTGATAAGGTCCTCAGTGCCAGATTACAAGGTATTGAATGCAGTCAGTGATGGCTCCAAGGGAGGAGAGGAGGCTGTGCACTAAGAAATGTATGTGCCAATCCTGGCTGCATCTTGGCATCAAATTTCAGAAGGTTAAGAAATAGTGTTTCACAAGACAGTTTCATGTCATAATTTAAATTCATTTAAGTCATTATACATGGAATTTGCCATTATACTCAGACACAATATCCAAGCAGTAAGTCTAGATCAAATGTATCCTTTAACTAACAGAGCCAATATGGTGGGAGACCACTTCTTGACTTCCGGGCAAATAGGCATACTAAGTACCTCTAAGACACTTCAAATTAGCCAAAATTTGCACAAAAGAATTTTTGAACACTATTCATTTGTCTGTGTGCATTTCTATATGGTATAATGTACTTGCAACACCTTTTAAAATGTAACAAATCTGCAAATGCTTATTTTTTATATAGAGTCATTAAAGTTCGAATGTTGTCAGTAGATGATATTACTGCACACATATTGGAATTGGATAAAGGCCCTGGAAAGTATTATGCTAAGTGAAATAAGCCAGTCAGAGAAAGACAAGTACCATATGATTTCACTCTATGTGTATTCTAATGAACAAGCAAAATAGAGTCGGACTCATGCATAGAGAGCAGACTGACAGCTGTCAGGGTGTGGAACTTGAGGAATTGGACACAAAAGAAAAAGAGAGAAAAAACCTCATGGATGTAGACAACAGTGTAGTGATTGCTGGCAGCAGGGGTGGGGGGTGGGGGAAGAAATGGAAGAGGGTCTATGGGGGATAAATGGTAGTGGAAGGAAGCTGAACTTAGGCTAATGAACATACAATAAAGTGTACAGATGATGTGTTGTGGAATTGGGTATCTGAAACTTGTAAAATTTTGTTAACTAGTGTCACCCCAAAAAATCAATTAAAAGGAAAAAAATAAAGGATATTTCATTCCTTTAGACAGTGATATATTCCTACTTGGTAATCCCTATTGTGCTTCACACTGCCTTACTCTCTCTACTTTTGGCATTCTCATGACTCAGGCAGAGATTAATTGAAAAATGAGGCAATTACACTCTGCCATACTCAGTATTGATATAAACAACATAGATTTCATGTTTTAAGATATAATTTGATTATTTTAAAACCCTTTTACCCTTTTTAGTCTTGTAAATTTTACCCTTTTAGGGAAGATCTGCTCATGGTCCTGATTCTAACACAAATATACTCTTCTCACCATTTTTGTTGTTGTTGATGTTGTTTGTTTTTTTACCATAATAAGCCTTTTTATTAGCTTGATATACACTGGATGACTTTCAGAATAATCCACAATCACTATTTTCCCCTTTGGTATCTTGATAAAATAGAGTATTCAAATTATGGCTCCATAAATATATATGAAGAAAAATCACAATGTCTTGAGATGTTTCCTGGGGAAATCATCCTCACAATTTCTCTAGGAACAGAAATACTGTGATGTTTCTGAAAGGCAATAATGCAAATATGGTCTCTAAACTGTCAATAAGTCAGCTTTTAATGTTTGAAAGCTGTCAGTTCACTGTTCTTCTTTACTATGCCTCAAACTCCCTCTCTCGACACCACCAGCAATATATATACATATATATATTTAATATTAATTTTTAAAAAGTTTTATTTTACAAAGATTTTTGTATTTCAAATGGCCCTTAAAAAACTTCTGGATAATTCAAGTGCAAACTAATCAGAAGCACATGTGACTTAATTCCCTTTGAAATTTACAATCAGGGTGAAAGGACTTGGTAAGTCACAATGGTTTAACAAGAAGAACAACAACACAATCAAGAATATTCGGTTTCACAAGTCTCTAAATTTCTTCCAAATTAATTTATATTTAAAAGGGGCATCTGTGTTGGAGGCCTGAGTTAGAAAAACTACGTAATTATCTGATCTAGGGTTCTCATGCACTAGCACCTCATTCACCACTCACCAACTTAAATAATTATTTCAACCAAGATGATTTTGAGTGAAAAAGAAAACAAAAAGTGGGATGTATGGTCATCCTACTGACATCCCACATCTCTTCCAAGTCTCTGGTGGACTCTGAAATTCTTGCAGTAGCAAAATAATGTATCATATTTCTTCTTATAACCTGAAGCAAAAAATTATCAGGCTTTTATTTTTATGATACTTTCAATTTTCTGCCAGAAACATTCTGATCTGTGTGTTTATTATTTCTGAGGTACATATTTACTACACATCAGGCATACTAAGGTGGACAAAACAGCCACCTTGCTTTCCCTTCCTGAGCTGGTACTCTAGTGGACTTTTCATGGGAATAGTGCCTGTAGAACATGTTTGGGGAAGCATAGCTTTGGGTAGATTAATAATCTAGCATTGCATAGGATAAAGGCACAGTGAAGGCCCAGGGAAGAAAACGATTTCCAGTGGTTTAGGTAGAAAGTAAATCAGGAAAATGGACAAAGAAATAGAAGAGTATAATCATACGTGAAATGGTTTAAATATAAAATCAGCGGGATTTCATAGCTGCTTGACTTTAGAACCAAAGATAAATTTCACAGAAAAATAGTTGTACTGATTAACAAAATATACAAGAGGCTTGAGAAAGAAGGCAATAAGTTTAGGTTTGTATATTCATTTTGTGTGTTTATTTGTTTATATTTAACAAATTCCTAAAAAATTAGCAGTTTCAAAACTTTTATTGTCTCATAGTTACTATGGATCAGCAATTCAGGGTAGCTTAGCTAGAAACTCTGCAAAGGGTTTCACAAGACTGCAATCAAGAAATCACCTGGGCTACATTCTCATCAGGAGGCCTGACCGGGGATACCTTTCTAAGCTTTTTACAGATTTCTGGTGGAATTTATTTCTCTGTGGATGAATGACTGAGGGTCACTGCTTCTTACTGGTTGTTGACTGGATGGTGCCTTCAGGTAGTAGAGGCATTCCCTGACATCTGGCCTTCTCCATAAGGAGTTCACTTTGTGGCCATTTGCTTCTTCAAGGCCAATGGGGGAAGCTCCGTCTTGCACAACATAATTTTGAAAAAAGGAAGTGATATTCCATCACCTGTGCCATACAATATAACCCAATCAAGGGAGACAAATCTCATCACCTTTGCCACATTTTATTGATTAGGAGCTAGTCACAGGTTCTGCTGACATTCAGAAACAGAGGACTCACTGGGGGTCCCCTTACAGGCCTTTCACACTTTGGTTAGGCTGTATTTCAGGTGTTAGAGGAGCCTTCTGGTGAAAAGTAATCAGCAGTTATAAACTGGACAGTGCACATCTAGAAAGTTTTGTCCTTAGTAAACTTTTTTTTACAGCAATTTGAATTAAACTACTACAACCTCATAATACTCCTTTATCCAGCCAGCTTATGCTGGATAAGTCTGTAAACTTAAGAAGAGTAAAACTCACTATGACAATAAAATGAAATATTTGTTGGGTGATGATGAAAATAAAACTTAGATATGTATTAATGGCATCACTCACATGGGGCTAGAAAGCATTGAGATAGATATTTATTCCTTAAAGCCAAAGATAAAATAATTTAATTTTCTTACCTTAAAAGCTCCATAGCACATAAATTGTCAGCCTATCAGCCAAGTATCTCTTGGAATAAAACCTAATATCCCCCACTACAATTTTGCTTATAAGCTATTTTCTTTCCCTTTTTTGCCTTCAAAGAACACATTTATTTATTTATTTATTTATTTATTTATATTTATTTATTTATATAGTTTATTTTTACTGTATTTCTTCCCATTACCATTTATCCCCCCTATACCTCTTCCACCTCCACCCATCACCTCCACAATCACCTCACATGCCCATGAGTTCTTTTTCCTTTTTGCTCAATCCTTCCACCCCCCTGAGATTCCCCCCACCAGAGTTGTCATCCTGCTCTCTATCTGTGAGTCTGTCTCTATTTTGCTTCTATCTAACATGCAGATGTTGATTCTGGTCCACTCTCAACAAAACCTTGACATTTGAATATCACTGGAAAATTGAAAGGAGATTTAGAAACAGACAATATGCTAAAAGTGGGTGCTGCATTACCTGCCACTCTCTCTGTCCCCTTCTTTCATGCCTAAGTGACTAAATAAAATAAGGATAGATTAACTATATCTGTGATTTACTGGACCAAGTCTGTCAACAAATCAATAACATCACTGTGCCTAAAAATTATGGCCTTAATCTCCCTGTATTTCACTTCTGGTGGCTTTGGGAAACAGCTACTCTATTCCCAAAAGACAAAAAATAGAACAAAAGATCATAATATTCCACATAGAAAAATAAATTAAATAGCTCTGTAAAGAAGAATTTCCTCCTGCCCAAGTAACATCTGCAGATTACTCTGTAGTTCAGGCCTGGTGGCCCCAGGCAGGACACAGGCAGTGGCTGACCTTTTACCTCCCAGGAGACCACAGAGCACAGAGCCAGTGCACTTAGTAGATAGCTTCAGAGCACACCAGATTACAGGGCAACCATCTCCACAAGTGACACTGTCAAAGGGTAGACTCCATGGGTACCAAAACCCTACTAAAGTGAGTCCTGCTCTATGGGATCAGCCCATGCACAGCAGCTCTACTTCTATAGTTACAGCTAGTCCTTGCAGCCAACTGGCCTGGGAGTCAATCCCTCTCAATGACTTATCATCAGCAATCAAGGCTCAACTTACAACAGGACAGTGCAACAACCCTCACAGTGGGGTTCACCCAGAGCTCCTAGCTCAGGTGATGGGAGGCTGTGCCACTAGGCCCTAGAGGACACCTACTACATAAGGCCACTCTACTAAGTATAAGAGACCTAGCAGCTCTACTGAATAGATAGAAACAAACAGGAAAGCAGCAAAAATGAGAGACAAAGAAATAGGTCCCAAATGAAAGAACAGGCAAAATCTCCAGAAAAAGAACTAAATGAAATGGAGGCAAGCAAACTACCAGATACAGAGTTCAAAACAATGGTTATAAGGATGTTCAATGAACTTAGAACTTCAAACACATAAAAAAGGACATAGACACCATAAAAATGAACCAGTCAAAAATGAAGGATACACTAACTGAAATGAAGAATGAAGTACAGGGAATCAACAGTAGAGAAGATGGAGCAAAGAATAAAATCAGTGATTTGGAAGATAAGGAATCAGAAAACATCTGATCAGAATAGCAAAAAAGAAAAAAATATATATAGGGATAGTGTAAATACCTCTGGGACAACATCAAGTGTACCAACATTTACTTCATAGGGGTCCTGGAAGGAGAAGAGAGAGAGAAATAAATTGAGAACTTATTTTAAAAATATAATGACAGAAAAATTCCCTAAACTGATGAAGGAAACAGACATTCAAGTAAAGAATGCTCAGAGAATTCCAAACAAGATGAATGCAAAGAGGTCCACACAAACACATCATAATTAAATGCCAAAGGTAAAAGACAAAGAGAAATTTTTAAAGGCAGCAAGAGAAACAGTTACCTACAAAGGAACTCCCATAACACTATCAACTGATCTCTCAACAGAAACTTTGTAGAACAGAAGAAATTGGCAAGAAATATTCAAAGTGATAACAAACAAGGACCTACAACCAAGACTACTCTACCCAGCAAAGCTAACATTTAGAATTGAAGGCCATATTAAGAACTTCCTGGACAAGGAAAATGTAAAGGAGTTCATCACCACCAAACCAGTATTACAAGAAATGTTAAAGGATCATTTTTAAGAAAAAGAAACATAAAAATATGAATAATAAAATGGCAATAAATACATATTAATCAACAATTACTTTAAATGAAAAGAGGTTAAATGCTCCAATCAAAAGACATATGGTTACTGAATGGAAAACAAAATATATATATATATGCTATCTATAAGATAGAAAAACATACAGACTGAAAGTAAAAGGATGAAAAAAAATTATGAAAATGGAAACAAAAGGAAATCTAGGGTACCAATATCTATACCAGATAAAATAGACTGAAACAAAGGCTATAACAAGATACAAAGAAAGACCCAGAAACTCCACCTCTGGACACTTTTCCAAAGATACCCAACACTAAATCTAAAAGACATATACATCCATATGTTTAATACATCATTATTGGGAGAGCATTATGCTAAGTGAAGTAAGCCAGGCGGTGAAAGACAAATACCATATGATCTCCTCCATAAGTGGAAACTAATCAGCAAAACAAATAAGCAAGCAAAATATAACCAGAAACATTGAAATAAAGAACAAACTGACAGTAACCTGAGGGGAAGAAGGAGGGAGATAACAGGAGAAAGAATGGAAAGGGTCATCAAGGAACATGTATAAAGGACACATGGACAAAACCAAAGTGGGGAAGGAATGAGGGTGGGAGGTGGGGTAGGTGGGGCAGGGGAAAGTGGTTGTAGGAAAATGGAGACAACTGTACTTGAACAGCAATAAAAAAGAACTGAAAACTAGTACAATATACAAATGTATGAGCAAAGAAAATTTAAATAAAAATATCTGCTGATGATTAAAAAAATACATCATTATTTTTTATAACCAACATATGGAAGCAACCTAAGAGTCCATCAATAAATGAATGGATAAAGAAGAAGTGGTACATGTTTACAATGTAACATGATTTGGCCATTAAAGAAAAAATGAAATCTTGCCATCTTTGAAAACATGGCTGGACCTAGATGGTATTATGCTAAGTGAAATGAGTGCGAGACAAAAACAAATGCCAGATTTCACTTATATGTGAAATATAGAAAACAAAATAGACAAACAAGAAGAAGAGAGGCAAACTCAAAGATGTAGGGAGCATTTTGATAGTTGTCAGATGGGAGGGGTTTGGGGAGGATGGATGAAAGATGTGAAGGGACTCAGAAGTGCAAATTGGTAATTGCAAAATGGTGATAGGGATGTAAAGTACACCATAGAGAATACAGTCAATAATATTGTAGTGACTATGGTATCTGATAAGCTCTGGGTTTATCAAGGTGATAACTTTGTAGGCTATATAAATGTCTAATCATGGGGTTGTACACCAGAAACTAATATAAAATTGTACATCACTGGAGTTTAAATCAAAAAAGAAAAAAATATCTGATAATAGATTATGACTGAGCTTTTAGGTCAGCATATAAGACAGATTAATGAAAATGCCATTTAATACAAGCATTCCCAAAGATGTCTATAGATGCAATGTAATTCCTATCAAGACACTGATGGTATACTTCACAGCGTTAAAACAAATATTCTAAAAAATTATATTGAACCATAAAAGACCCAAAATAGCCCCAGCAATCTTGAAAAAAGGACAAATTTGAAGGAATCACACTATTTGGTATCAAACTATACTACAAGGCCATAGTAATCAAAACAGCATGGTACTGGCATAAAAACAGACATATGTATCTGTGAAATATGCCATTGGTACTTTAATAGATATTGTGTTGAATCTATAAATTGCTTTGGGTGGTATGGACATTTTGATGATGTTGATTCTCCTGATCCATGAACACAGTGTATGTTTCTATTAGTGTCTTCCTTAATTTCATTCTTCAGTGTTGTGTAGTTTTCTGAGTAAAGGTCTTTTACCTCCTTGGTTAGGTTTATTCCTAGGTATTTTATTTTTCTTGTTGCTATATCAAATGGGATTTTTTTCCTGATTTCTGTTTCTGATGTTTCACTGTTGGTGAAATGCCTTTGATTTGTGAATATTGACTTTGTATCCTGCTGTTTTGCCAAATTCATTTCCTAGGTTGAGCAGTTTTTTGGTGGAGTCTAGGAGTTTCTATGTACACTATCATGTCATCTACAAACAATGACAGTTTTGTTTCCTCTTTTCAAATTTGGTTGCTTTTTATTTCCTTTTCTTGTCTGATTGCTGTGGCTAGGACTTCCAATACTATGTTGAATAGAAGTGTTTGATCTCCAAAATATATAAAGAAGTCACACGACTGCACTCCAGGAAGACAAACAACCCAATTAAAAACATTGGCAAAGGACTTGAACAGACACTTCTCCAAGGAGGACATACAGAGGGTCCGAAGACATATGAAAAGAAGCTCAGTATCACTAGCTATCAGAGAGATGCAAGTTAAAACCACAATGAGATACCACTTTACACAGGTCAGAATGGCCATCATAAACAAAGCAACAAACAACAAATGTTGGAGGTTGTGGAGAAAAGGGAACCCTAGTGGTGGTGGGATTGCAGACTGGTGCAACCACTATGGAAAACAGTATGGAATTTCCTCAGAAAACTAAAAATGGATCTGCCTTTTGACTTGGCAATTCCACTGGTAGGATTATACCCTAAGAATCCTGAAATACCAATCCAAAAGAACCTATGCACCCCTATGTTCATAGGAACACAATTTACAATAGCCAAGTGCTGGAAGCAACCTAAGTGCCCCTCAGTAAATGAATGGATCAAAACACTGTGGTACATTTATACAATAGAATTCTATGCAGCAGAAAGAAAGAAGGAGCTCCTACCCTTTGCAACAGCATGGATGGAACTGGAAAGCATTATGCTAAATGAAATAAGCCAGGCAATGAAAGACAAATGCCATATGATCTCACCTTTAACAGGAACCTAATCAACAAAACGAGTAACCAAGCAAAGTATAGCCAAAGATGAAATTGAGAATAGGTGACAGTGGTCAGAAGGGAGAGGGGAGGGAGGGGATAATGGAGGAAAAATGTGAAGGGTTTACAGGAACAATTATAAAGTACATATAGACAGCAACAAGGGGGTGGGGAACAGAGGAAGGAGGTGAGGATGACTGGGGTAGTGGGGAGGGGTGGGGGGAAAAGACAGAAAACTGTACTTGAACAACAATAAAAAATGTTTAAAGTAAATAAATAAAAATGAGGAAACTCAGTATCACAAATGTGAAGTAGTTTGCACAAGGTCTTATTGCTAAATAAAGCTGGAACATTAACCAACCCCCCTTCCAAAAAAAACCCCCAGACATATAGATCAATGGAAAAGAATAGAGAGCCCAGAAATAAATCCACACCTTTATGGTCAATTAACATTTGACAAAGGAGGCAAGAACACACAATGTGGCAAAGATAATCTAATAAATGGTGTTGAGAAAATTGGAGAGATATGTAGAAAAAAATGAAAGTAGACCCCATTCTTACATCATACACATGAATAAACTGAAAATGGATTAAAAACTTAAATGTTAAACTTCAAAACATAAAAATCATAGAAGAAAATATAGGCAGTAAAATCTTAGACATTTCTTGTAGCAATATTTTTTCTGATATATCTCCTTGGCAAGGAATACAAAAATAAATAAATAAATAAACCAAAGGGACTACATTAAGCTTTTAGTTCTTGCACATCAAAGGAAAACATCAGCAAACTGAAAAGATGACTCAGTGAAAGGAGAACATACTCACAAATAATGCATCTTATAAGGGGTGAACATCCAAAAAAAGCAATTAACCCAATTTTAAAAATTGGGCAAAGGCCCTGGCCATGTCACTTACTGGTTTGGAGCCTCATCTGGTACAAGTTTGAGGGTTCAATCCCCAGTTGGAGCACATATGGGAAGCAACCAACCAATGTCCTTCTCACATTGATGTTTCTCTCTCTCTCCTTTTCTCTCTCTCTAAAATCAATAAACATATCCTTGGGTGAGGATTAAAGAGAGAAAATGGGCAAAGAACCTGAATAGGCACTTCTCCATAGTGTGCATACAGATGGGTAATAGACATATGAAAAGATGCTCAATGTTACTAATCACCAGAGATATGCAAATTAAAACCACCTCACACCTGTCAGATATCACCTCACACTTGTCAGAATGGCTATTGCCAATAAATCCACAAAAAAGAAGTGTTGGCCAGAATGTAGACAAAATGGAACACTCATGCACTGATTAATGGTGGAAATGCAGATCTGTGCAGCCACTGTGAAAAACAGTATGGAGTAACCTCAAAAAATTAAAAATGGAGCTGCTTTATGTATCTGAAGAAACCTAATGTACTAATGTAAAAGAATATAAGCACCTCTGTGTTCATTGCAGTGTTATTTACAATAGCCAAGTGTCCCTCAGTAGACGAGTGCATTAAAAAGGCCATGGTACATTTAAACAATGGAATACTACTTGGTGGTATAAAAACAAAAGGAACTCTTTCCCTTTGCAACAGCATGGATGGACCTGGAGAGTGTTATGCTAAGTGAAGTAAGCCAGTCAGAGAAAGACATGATTTCACTTTTATGTGGATCTAACGAACAGGATAAACTAACAAACAAAACAGAAATAGACTCACAGATACATAGAACAGAATGACAGCTGTTTGTTAGTAGGGATGTGGCTTGGGGAACTGTGTTAAAAAGGTGAAGGAATTAAGCAAAAAACATACAAACAAACAAAAACCCTCAGGCACAGACAAAAATATGGTGATTACCAGAAGGAAAGGGGATGGAGAGGTAGAAGAGAGTAAAGGGGGAATATACGGTGATGGTAGGAGATGACTTGGGGTGGTGAGCTTACCGTACAATATACAGATGATGTATTATAGAATTGTACACCTGAAAAAATAAATAAAATTAATATAACATATAATTAATATAATATAATATAAAGGCATTCCTTAAATGTAAACTAAGTCCTTAATTATGACAATATGATGAAGAGCCACTCTTAAAATCAGATCAAATTTTATTTGCTCTTGACAGTTTTACATCATGTTGAGTTGTCACACAACATTGTATCCACAGAGGACTCCACAAGATTATTTCTTTTTCAAAAAAACTTTAATTTATTTATTTTTAAAGAGAGGGGAAGAGAGAAAGGGAAAGAGAGAAACATCGTGGCAAGAAAGTGATTGTTGTGTCCTGTATGTGCCCTCACCCACCCAAAGGATGAATCTGAAACCCAGGCATGTGCCCTCAGGGGAATCAGACAAGTGACCCTTGCTTTGTGAACAATGCCCAAGGACGAACTGAGCCACACAGCTCATGGCAAATTACTTCTTATAAGTATTAGTTCACAAATGAGAATATTTTTCTAAAAAGAAGATTCAATACCAATACTGAAACCAGCAAGTATATCTTTAAACGTTTCCTAGACTGTTTCTCATGGGTGAAGGTTTTATGATTGGGGGTGGGTGGGGAAGAGAGGAAGGAAGAGGGATGGCCTCACTACAAACTGATAACAAGGTTGTTAAAATCACTCTTATCAATGCTCTTTGCACTTAATTTGTTTAGAAATTAAAAAAAAACATTTCTATGAGTCATTGCATTTTGTTCTTCCTAGCTTGGCAGGTCACATTGTTCCAACAGATAGAAACTGAGTCAATATGGGAAGAACTAGGAGTTGGACAAGGCTCATCAAACATTCACACTGATGCTAAATGAGCCACAAAAAAAGGGAATTTCTTGCAACTGGCGGTGCTAAAAATTTTTTATGTTCAACTGAAGTCAAAGGTTCTGTGTTTTGAAATCAGATCTTCAAATCTCTAACAGAAAAGCAAGACCAGAATATGCCCTGAACTCCTGAATAGATTTGTGGTATTCTAAAATAAGATCTTAAGGAAATCAGACAGCGTTATCAAAAAATACCCATGGGTGTCTACACTTTCTTATCTGTGGTTTAATCACCTCCTTCCACACATACATGTATTAAACAAATTCAAATGGTATGAAAAGATAACTTACATTTCCTATTCTATACCCTCCCACTTTTCCCATTTCCTCACCCCCATTTTTGCATAGATATTGAGCATAGGAAGAAAAGGCTAATCCATGTAGAGGACAGGGGTGAAGAGATCAATTATACGCTGTTTTTTAAAACTCCATTGTAAGCATTATTTATTTATTTGTTTGTTTTATTGACACTATTACAGATGTCCCCCATTTTCCCACTCCCCTTTCCTCTTTCCATCTGTCCCCATCTTCACCACATTAACTTAAGTTTCAGGATGATTTATAGAACATAGTACTTGGATTGGTGCAGAAATTAAGTGGAATTACAGATTTTAAGAAACACTTTTTTTCTTTTTTTTCTTTTACTATTATTCTTTCCTTTTACTGTGTCCTTTCCTTTAATAGCTTTTTCTGCAGGACACATTTTTAACTACTATATTGTTCACTTTGGAAAAGAGTTCATGGTGAGGAAGATTATAGCTGAGGCATTCACAAGGATTTCCTGTTTTTGGTGGCTCCTTTTTCCTCCCTGGTGATCTGTTTTTGACATTTTTAAAAGTTGCTTGTGTGTTTTTTTAATTAAATTTATTGGAGTGACAGTGGTTAATAAGATTATATAGTTTTCAAGTGTACATTTCTATGATACATTGAATTGTTCACTACCGAAAGTCAAATCATATTTAGTCACCATATATTTGGCCCCCTTTACACATTACTATGCCCTCCAGCCCATTCTCTCTGGTAACCATTACTGTTGCTTGTGTCTATGAGTTTTTCCCTTTGGTTTTCTTGTTTGTTCATTTGTTTTATATCTCACATTTGAGTGAAATCTTATGATTCTTAACTTTTTCTGACTTATTTCACTTAGTAAGCTCCATCCAGCCCTGACTGGTGTGGCTCAGTTGACTAGGCATCATCCTGCAAAGAGAAAGAAGTAGAGTTACCATATGAGTCATATGGTAACTCTATTCTTCATTTTTTCGAGGGATCTTCATACTGTTTTCCATAGTGGCTGTGCCCATTTACATTTCTACCAGCAGTGAATAAGGGTTTCTTTTTCTCCACAACCTCTCCAACAGCCATTGATAATGGCTGATAATAGCCATTCTAACAGGTGTGAAGTGATATCTCATTATAGTTTTGATTTGCATTTTTATAATAGGTAATGAAATTGAGCATCTTCTCATATGGCCATTTGTATATCTTCTTGGGAGAAGTGCCTATCAGGTCCTCTGCCCATTTTTTAATTGGATATCTTGTTTGGTGTGGAGTTGTATGAGTTCTTTATATATTTTGGATATTAACTCCTTGTCAAAACTGTTGTTTGCAAATATTTTGTTTTATTGTTATTCAATTTTCCCTACCATGTGGGATAGGGAAAGGGAGACAGTTCCAATTCTGGCTCTTCCCTTTTCTCAGCCACCTCAGACAAGCTTCTTAACCTCATTCAATTTTATTAATAAAATGGAGATAGTAACACCTGTCCTGAATTGTCACAGAATTGTGGTGAAGCTCAAGTAAAATATATGATTTATATTTAAGAAATCAGTATGTAATAAGTATTCTGAAGTGTTAGTAGTAAATTATATCTGATAGATAAATTCATCAATATCCATAGGGAAAAAAGGAGAATTCCATACCCCATGGATCTATTGATAATTTGTCCACAAAATTATAATATAAAATTGCAACCATTTCTCAACCTCAACTTCATCAAGGTAAAAAAACCCCCACAAGACATAGTAATCCTGAAGTGATTTGAGGTCTGTTTGGTTTTGGGGTGATTTGCATATACTCCTCTGCAAAGTTACTAGGCAACATGGTCCAATGATGATGTGATAAGTACCAGAATGATCTACTTTAGTTATTGTTATTTCTTATATTATTTTTGTTGTTATTATAAAATAATACATTGTTTAAGATAAACTGAAGCATCTTAAACATTTTGAGAGTTTATTTAGGCAAAATTGATTCCAATAAGGCAGCACCAAAGAGGAATTTCTAAGAACTCTTGCTTTTTCCCTAAGTGTTCATCTTCTATACAGCAGCCTAAGACTATTTTATGTTTGTGAGATCTAGTCAGATTTTTATGAAAATACTAAAATAGTTTAAAGTTTTTCATTTATCTTTTTTGTTTCCTTAGAAGCTATTTATTCTGTTTGTTTACTTGATTATCCTCTTTTGCATTGATGATTTTCCTTAAAGAGTGTTGGTCTGTGGCATTCATATTAGAAACTATAGCAATTTGGATGATTGTTCAGTTTCTTTGGAGATCAATTCTCTGATTTAAATAGGGGCTGAAGATGATGGCTAAAATCTTCCATTTACTCCTCATTTGGCAAGACTTGCACTTCAATTTGTTACTCCATGGACAGTCCTTCAATAAATTACTGTCTTCCCAATCCTGCCTGGTGAAACTCCTGCTGAGGGGGCATGGATATTCTATAGAGACCTGTCAGAAAGAAAGGCAACAACCCAGACGCCACCTTCTCTGCTGTAAGTTGTGGGCTGCTGCCTGCTCCATTCTGATTCATCCATCAGAAGGTATTTAGATGCTTCTACCTTGAAATGTGTTCAGGCTTCCAGGTCTATTCATAAGCACCTTTCCATCCTAAGTGAATTTTTTCTTCATGTTACTGGAATTACAAAATGGAGGAGGAGAGACATAAATGTACTTTCTCATACATTCTAGTTTTAAATTGAATTTTATCCCTATCCCTTTCTTTGTTAAAATCAATAGGCATATTTTTTTCTTCTAGAGTGACATAAAAGGATGACTATGATTTATTATCTGAACCAAAATACTTTGGGACTGACAGCAGGTTCTATTAATAATGATACTTGATTAGCAGGCATGCTCAAGGACTGATGTGGATAAACCAGGATGCATGCTTACCCTGCATGGGTAAGCCTAACTACAAGGTCAGTGGACAAAGTCTTTAGTCAAAACAAGGGAAAAGAAAATGAGATAAGATAAGTGTGTCATTCTATGAGGAGAATAAAATACTAACGTTGTTACCTTAGGTCTGGCACAACCATGATATCGACAGGTAATGGAGTTACAATCTTAGAGAAGAGTGTCATTTTTACTCTCTCAATTGGAAGCAGAAAATTTCTGGGATATTATGTTTTAAGAACAATAGTAATGTGTGTGTGATTCAATGGGTTGCAGTTATTATAAGGGCAGTGATTCTAAACAGGTTAGTTTGTCTTCCCCTTTACCTCTTTCCCTCAATACACACACACACGATACATTTGTCAATGTCAGAAGACATCTTTGCTTATCAATACTAGGAGATACTGCTGTCAACTATATGTAGAGGCCAGGGATGTTTTTATGGGTCTTAGAATCCATGAGATAGACCCTTTAATACAAAGAGGATTTTAGTCCTAAAAACCAATGGTATTGAACTGAGAGACCTTGAGTTGAATTAGGGTTAGAAAACCCCCTGGACAGGCTCCAGCTCGGGGAAATAAAGCCTCAAACCTCTGATTGAAAGCGCCCCTGGGGGTTGGGGCGGCAGGAGAGACTCCCAGCCTCACAGGAGAGGTTGTTGGAGAGACCCACAGGGGCCTAGAGTGTGCACAGGCCCACTTACTCGGGAACCAGCACCAGAGGGGCCCAGTTTGATTGTGGGTAGCGGAGTGAAAGACTGAAATCCGGAGGAGAGTGAAGCGGGCGCCATTGCTCCCTCTCGGCCCCGCCCCCACGTACAGCGTCACAGCGCAGCGACCAGCATTACCCCGCCTCGGTGAACACCTAAGGCTCTGCCCCTTAAAGTAACAGACGCGCCAAGACAAACAAACAAAAAAAATGGCCCAAATGACAGAACACTTCAAAGCTCCAGAAAAAATACAACTAAGCGACGAAGAGATAGCCAACCTATCGGATGCACAGTTCAAAGCACTGGTTATCAATATGCTCACAGACTTGGTTGAATCTATTCGAAAAACAGATGAAAAAATGAAGCCTATGCTAACAGAAACAAAGGAAAATGTACAGGGAACCAATAGTGATGAGAAGGAAACTGGGACTCAAATCAATGGTATGGACCAGAAGGAAGAAACAAACATTCACCCAGAAAAGAATGAAGAAACAAGAACTTGGAAAAATGAGGAGAGGCTTAGGAACCTCCAGGACACCTTGAAACGTTCCAACATCCGAATTATAGGGGTGCCAGAAGGAGAAGAGGAAGAACAAAAAATTGAAAACTTATTTGAACAAATAATGGAGAACTTCCCCGATCTGGCAAAGGAAATAGACTTCCGGGAAGTCCAGGAAGCTCAGAGAGTCCCAAAGAAGCTGGACCCAAGGAGGAACACAACAAGACACATCATAATTACATTACCCAAGATTAAACGCAAGGACCTACGTCCAAGATTACTATATCCAGCAAAGCTATCATTTAGAATGGAAGGGAGGATAAAGTGCTTCTCAGATAAGGTCAAGTTGAAGAGGCTCATCATCACCAAGCCCTTATTATATGAAATGTTAAAGGGAGTTACCTAAGAAAAAGAAGATCAAAAATAGGAACAGTAAAAATGACACCAAACTCACAGTTATTAACGACCACACATAAAACAAAAACGAGAGCAAACTAGGCAAACAACTAGAACATGAGGGTTGTCAATAAGGGAGTGGGAGGGGGAGAGGGGGGTAAAGGTACAGAGAATAAGTAGCATAGATGATAGGTGGAAAATAGACAGGGGGAGGGTAAAAATAGTGTAGGAAATGTAGAAGCCAAAGAACTTATAAGTATGACCCATGGACATGAACTATGGGGGGGGAATGTGGGAGGGAGGGGGGTGGGCAGGATGGAGTGGAGTGGGGGGGGAAATGGGACAACTGTAATAGCATAATCAATAAATATATTAAAAAAAAAAAAAAAAAAAAAAAAGAAAACCCCCTGGACATAGCTTACAGAAAAAGGCATTGAGCATGTCACTTGGGAGTAACCATAACTAACTGCAGTATGTACTCATAGCTTTCTTTTCTCTAACATGGCTTTTTCTGACATTTTGACATGTTAGTTAACCCTCCAAATATGGAAGCTGATGACAACTTCCTGGACTGACTGACTAGTGAAGAGATTTTTCCCAGACTTCTAAATGGGAACTCAAAGCAATAAAAGCATGATACTCATATAAATTAATCACAATCCCTTCTGCTGCAGGCATCTCCAGCACAAGGGTCACAGATACTAACATTCATTCCATAATAATTAAGTCATTTCTAAGACTATAGTTGCAACTTTAAGTTGAGTCTTTTGTTTCTACAGAATTATGATTTCTGAATAAAATGATATATTAACTGTAACTTAAAATTCAACCACAAAATCTACAGTAGAAACATCTGCCACAAAAGTGAAGTGATATGGTTTATAAGAATTTGGGTAGGGTTAGTTTTAATATAGCTGAGTATTAGAATAAAACTTTATCTGTCCCAGCAGTTAGCTTACAAAGTATGAGTAATTATTATAATACTTAAATTCAGGTCTATTGATTTTCTTTCAGTATTTTAATTTTCTATGCAAAATTTGTATGTCTGAGAATTTTTTTTATTCTTCAGTTACAGTAGTCCTCATTTTTCCCCCCATTGCTATCCTCTGCCTTATCCAACCAATGGTCCCAAAGACAATCCCCACCCCATTGTCCTTGTTCATGGGTCCTTTGTACATGGTCCTTGACTTTCTCCTTCTTTCCCCCGTTACCCTCTCCTCCCTCCCCTCTGGTCACTGTCAATTGTGTCTTTTTTTTTTTTAATTTTTATTGTTATTCAATTACAGTTGTCTGCATTTTCTCCCCATCCCTCCACCCCACCCCAGCCAAACCCACCTCCCTCCCCTGTCTCCACCCTCCCCCTTGATTTTGTCCACGTGTCCTTTATGGTAGTTCTTATAAACCCCTCTCCCCACTGTTCCCTCCCCACTCCCCTCTGGCTATTGTTAGATTGTTCGTAACTTAATTGTCTCTGGTTATATTTTGTTTGCTTTTTTCTTTTGTTGATTATGTTCCAGTTAAAATGAGATCATACGGTCAATTATTTCTTTTTTTAAATTTTTTCTGAACTTTATTTCTTTTTTTTAATTTTTATTGTTATTCAATTACAGTTGTACGCCTTTTCTCCCCATCCCTCCACTCCACCCCAGCCAAACCCACCTCCCTCCCCCACTTCCACCCTCCCCCTTGATTTGGTCCATGTGTCCTTTATAGTAGTTCCTGTAACCCCCTTTCCCCTCTGTCCCCTCCCCACTCCCCCCGGCTATTGTTAGATCGTTCTTAACTTCAATGTCTCTGGTTATATTTTGTTTGCTTTTTTCTTCTGTTGAGAGGGCCCAGAGACATATGAAAAGATGCTCAGCATCACTAGCCATCAGAGAGATGCAAATTAAAACCACAATGAGATACCATCTCACACCAGTCAGAGTGGCCAACATAAACAAATCCACAAACAAATGTTGGAGAGGATGAGGAGAAAAGGGAACCCTAGTGCACTGTTGGTGGGAATGCAGACTGGTGAGGCCACTGTGGAAAACAGCATGAAATTTCCTCAGAAAACTAAAAATGGAACTGTTCAACTGTTTCTTCATTTCAATGTCTCTGCATCTTTTTTGCTCATTGGTTTGTTTTGTGGATTAGGTTTCACTTACAGGTGAGATCATATGGTATTTGTCTTTCACCACCTGGTTTATTTCATTTAGCTTAATGCTCTCCAGTCCCACCCATGCTGTTGCAAAGGATAGGAGCTCCTTTTCTTTCTGTGGTGTAGTATTCCATTGTGTAAATGTACCACAGTTTTTTGATCCACTCATTTACTGATGGGCACTTAGGCTGTTTCCAGCACTTGGCTATTGTTAATAATGCTGCTATGAACATAGGGGTGCATAGGTTCTTTGAATTGGTGTTTCAGGATTCTTAGGGTATAATCCCAGCAGTAGAATTGCTGGATTAAAAGGCAGCTACATCTTTAGGTTTTTGAGGAAATTCCATACTGTTTTCCACAGTGGCTGCACCAGTCTGCATTCCCACCAACACTGTACTAGGGTTCCCTTTTCTCCTCAACCTCACCAGCATTTGTTTGTTTGTTGATTTGTTTATGATGGCCATTCTGACCAGTGTGAAGTGGTACCTCATTGTGGTTTTAATTTGCATGTCTCTGATGGCTAACCATATTGAGCATCTTTTCATATGCCTATGGCCCTGTATATGTCCTCCTTGGAGAAGTGTCTGTTCAGGTCCTTTGCCATTTTTTAATTGGATTGTTTATTTTCCTGGCATTGAGTTGTATGAATTCTTTATATATTTTGGAAATTGAACCCTTGTTTGAGGTATCATTGGCAAATGTGTTTTCCCATATAGTTGGTTCCCTTTCCATTTTTTTTGGTGTTTTCTTTAACCATGCATAAGCTTTTTAATTTGATGTAGCCCCCCTTGTTTATTCTTTCCTTTATTTCCCTTGTCCTAGGGGACATATCAGTGAAAATATTACTGCATGGGATATCTGAAATTTTACTGCCTCTGTTCTCCTCTAAGACTTCTATGGTATCAGAATTTACATTTAAGTCTTTTATGCATCTCGAGTTTATTTTTGTGTTTGGTGTCAGTTTGGGATCTAGTTTCATTTTCTTTCCATGTAGCTGTCCTGATCTCCCAAAACAATTTATTGCAGAGGTTCTTTTTACTCCATTTTACACTTCTTCCCCCTCTGTCAAATATTAATTGACCATAGAAACTTGGGTTTATTTCTGGGCTCTCTATTCTGTTCCATTAATTTATGTGTCTGTTCTTACGCCAGTACCAGACTGTTTTGATTACTGTGGCCTTGTAATATAATTTGATATTAGGTATTGTAATTCCTCCTACTTTGTTCTTCTTTCTCAAAATTGCTAAGTCTATTCAGGTTCATTTATGGTTCCATGTAAATTTTTTAAATGTTTGTTCTATATCTGTGAAATATGTCACTGGTATTTTAATAGGGATTACATTGAATCTATAAATTGTTTTGGGTAGTATGGAATTTTGCCGATTTCTTTCTTCCAATTCATGAACAAGGTAAACATTTCCATTTATTTGTATCTTTCTTAATTTCTTTCTCATTGTACTGTAGTTTTCTGACTACAGGTCTTTTATGTCCTTGGTTAAGTTTATTCTTAGGTACTTTATTTTTCTTGTTATACAAATGGGATTTTTTCCCTAATTTATATTTATGATATTTCATTGTTGTTGTACAAAAATGCCTTTGATTTCTGAATATTGACTTTGTATCCTGTGTTTTGCCAAATTCACTTGGCTGAGTAGTTTTTTGGTGGAGTCTAAAGAGTTTTCTATGTACACTAGCACATCATTGGCAAACAATGACAGTTTTACTTCTTCCTTTCCAATTTGGATGGCTTTTATGTCTTTTTCTTGTCTGATCGCTACAACTAGAGCTTCCAATACTATGTTGAATAGAAGTGGTGAAAGTGGACACCATTGTCTTTTGCCTTATGTTAGCGGGGAAACTTAGTTTTACCCGTTGAGTATGATGTTGGCTGTATGCTTCTTGTATGTGGCCTTTATTATGTTGAGGTGTGCTCCTTGTACTCCCACTTTGCTGAGTGTTTTTATCATAAATGTGTGGTGTGCATGTATATGTCTGAGAATTTTGTTGTTGTTTTTAATTCTTTGGCCTTCTTGCAACTACATTCTATGACAATTAAATATTTAAAACAATTAAAAACAAAAGTGATTTCCATTACCATTTTTGACCTTTTTGAAATTGATTAGTGTCTTAGTCCATTTGAGTTACTGTAACAAAATACTACAGACTGGGTAGCTTATAAACAACAGAAATTTATTTTTCACCCTTGTGGAGGCTGGAAATCCAAGATTACAGTGCCAGCATAGTTAGGTGAGGTTCCTCTTCAGGATTGCAGACTTCTTATTATGTCTTCTCACAGTAAAAGAGGCTAGGGATATCTCTGGAGTTTCTTTTTCATAAGGTGCAAATCTCATTCATCAAGGCCTACCCTCATGAATTAAGCACTTTCCAATGACCCCACATCCCCTACCATTATCTTTGGGAGTTAAGATTGCAACACATAAATTTTGAGAGGACACAAACATTCAAACCATAGCAATTAGGTTCTCAACAACCAACATAGGAGCTAAGAAAAGACAGAGTGATGATGTATACAAATAGCAGGAAAGCAAGGTGAGGCCAGCAGATGAGAGAAGAAATGAGGTAGTACCTAGAAAATGAGAAGGGCAATTCTGAGAGTGCCATAAAAGAAAGACACTCATTTCCATGGTCTCTGTGTGAGTTCTCTGCAAGATGTAATGGCAAAAACTGTAGAAGAAGGAAATTTAGCTGATATTACTAATTTTTCAAGCATTGAAAACTTTTGAATCTCTAAGCTCTGTACATTTTAATAAATTTTGACGGCAATTTTTCTGTTTCAAATAAAAAACACAAGTCATAATTTAATCTTCCTAGATAACTGTGGTTCATAATTTTATCTATCTTTTATTGCACTATGTTATAATGCAAAATGCAATCTTGTGTTACTTCCCATTTTTATGCCTTTCCCTCACTACCAAGTTGTCTGCTGATGCCAGAATGCCTGTCTCTAGCTTGCTACTAATCTTGTCTGGGCTTGGAAAACAAATAACTGAGCTGGCTAAGAGTTATGTGTAAGATACATTAGATTTAAGACAGCAAATTCTAGAATAAGTTCCTAGACTTAGCCTCTAAGCTTCCCAGCAGTCATTCTGAGTGCAGCAACTGTTCTCTCTTACACACTTGTTCAGGGCTACATGGAAGTTGTGCAATTCTGACTCTTTAATAAATGAGTGAGAATCCATTGTCCTCCCCAGGTTCATTGTTTTTTTTTTCTCTAGACAGCTATAACTTGGGTTTCAGAGTGGGACAGGAAGGATGACCAAGTCAGTGTGACCATTCACTCTACACAAAGGAAGACTGTCCATTGGCTTAGCTTCTCTTCAGACAGTGTTATGTCCAATCACCATTTCTGCCTTCCTTCCCCGTGTGCTCACCACAGCTGCTCACTCTGAGCTTGAAAACTCTCCATGGCTCAACAAGAACAGCTAACAGTTCAGTGGCAGCCTTCTCCACCACATGTAAACATCTGCTCTTACCAAATGAGAAAAAAATAAATCACTAAAGGTAACATGACAATTTAAAAACAAATAATATTTCAGTTTTGTTTTAATTAGTTTTAATTTATTGATGAGCAAAGTAGCTAAAAACAGGAAGTTCTATGAGTAGGTCAAATTGTGCTGGTTGCCATGATTTGGCATGATTTATTAGACAAGAATCCTTGCTATAGAAATAATTCTTAGAAGGACACAGTTTATAATAGAGTTTGAAAAAAGGACAAATTACCTATAGAAGGAAAAGTATACAAAAGATAATCTTATTTCTAACTCTATGCTAGAAAGTTAGATGGTGATAGTTTCGACAGTTGTTTAGAGAGAATTTTTCATGAGAAAAATTAAAAGTTAACTTGAGAGGAACTCCCATGTGGTCTTTGGCAAGCATGTGACATAGCAGAAAGTGCATGATATACATCCTGGTTTTATAAGTTCAGTAGCCACATTGGTTCCAGTTCAGTTTGAATTCCTCTGGTTGGATCTCCAGTGACTTCAGATGTGTTTCTTTCTCTTTGAGTCTACTTAAGCTCAACTCCTGTCAATTATACCTTTTAAAATTCTCACAATCTATACCCTCTTCTTCTCTGCACTGTCATAACCTTGGATAAGACCCTCATCATTTGTCATCTGGACTATAGAAATAGCCTTCAAATAGGTCTTCTCACTTTCACTCTTGTCACCCAGTCAATGTCCCACACATTACTAGAAAGATTTTGATAACAGGAAAATCTGATCATTAAAATTCTTTAATGTGTACACATTAGGAAAATGCTAAACCTTTCACAAAGATGTAACACTATGCCTCATTTAGTCTCTGCCAGACTCACTAGAGTCACTTCTCATTCTCTGCCATGTACCTTACATTCCAGTAACTGAGAAATAGTCACCACTTCCTCAGTACCCCACACTCTCTTGCCTTTATGCCCACTGTTTGTCTTCTTCTTTTCTCTATCCCCACATCTTAAAATAGTATCTCTTTCACTTGCCTAAAGAGACTTAAAGTTATCTCCTCCAAGGATACTTTTCCTAATATTATATGTGCCCATCACAGACTGTCCCACTCCATCCAGATGGCTTAGGTGTCCAACTACATTTTCCCACAACACCTTAGGCATTATTCTTACCACACAGCATGCTTTTCATGTTTACTTCTCCACTCCACCCTTGTAAAAAGAAAGTTTTCTGAGGGTTACAATTATATTTTAATATAGTCATATGCCACATAAAGAGATTTCAGTCAACAACGAAACACATATGTTTCAGTGGTCCTGTAAGATTATAATGAAGCTGAAAAATTCTTATTGCCTAGTGACAGCTACTGGTTGTAACATTGCAGTGCAGTGCATTACTCATGTGTTGGTAGCAATACTGCTATAAACAAACCTACTGCACTGCCAGTCATATAAAAGTGTAGCACATATAATGATGTACTGTCTATAATACTTGATAATGATACTAAGTGGCAATGACACTGGTTTATGTCTTTTTCTATGCCTTTCTATGTTTAGGTATGTTTAGATACACAAGTACTTACCATTGTGTTATGATTGCCTACATTATTCAGTACAGTAACATGCTGTACAAGTTTGTAGCCCAGGATCAATAAGCTATACCATGTAACCTAGTTGTGTAGCAGGCTATACCATTTAGATTTGTGTGAGTACACTCTATGATGTTTGCACAATGACAAAATCGCCTAATGACAAATTTCTGAAAATGTATCCCCATTGTCAAACAATATATAACTATACTTGTACCTTTAGCAGAAGCTCATCATAAAGTATATAACTCAAAAATTTATGTTGAAATAAAAATAAAGTCAGGGAGAGAAGGAAGAGAGAAAGAAAGGAAAGGGAGGGAGGGATGAAATAAAGCTGAACAACAAGAAATTCTAAAAAATGACTGAGTAAAACCTCTGTCTGATGCCCTGCATATAAAGTGCTATTCAGGGGTCACATTGAAAGCTTTCTACTCGCAAGTCTGCTCCCTTGGAATCACATGATGATAAGAATTCATATCTTAAGGCAACAAATTCAAGTTCTCAAAAGAAAAACCATGTTCTACTCCTGAAAGTTGTTGGAGCCATGATAGATCTCACATTCAACTATGTTTAAAAGATTTTATATATTTACTTTTAGAGAGAGGAGAAGGGAGGGAGGACAAGAGTGAGATAAACATCAGTGTGTGAGAGATACACTGACCTGTTGCCTCTCACATGCCACCAGCTGGGGATGTGACCCACAACTCAGGCATGTGCCCTGAATGGGAATCAAACCAGAGATCTCTTGGTTCACAGGCCAGTGCTCAATCCACAGAGCCACACCAGCCAGGGCACATTCAACTGTTTTGTTTTTGCTTCACCAGCATAGCTGACAGTTTCACTGGATAATAGTAGCATACATCTCATCAATGATGGTCAAATTTTTCAAATTTAGGTTTTCAGCACACACCTAGCAAAATATTTACAGTGATGAATTATGTCACCTGTGTACTTTGCAACTTAAGGAACTACTTCAATGATGTGTACCAATAGTGTTATGGCAGGAGTTCACAATAAAACCTTTAATGATTTATCTTTGGGCCATTTGATTTGGGATCAAATCTGGCACATCCTAAAGTCCTAGAATCAGCCTTGCCAAATACAGGACTACAGAGTTCATTGTAAGGACACTGCTTCTTGTTTAAGTGCTGTGCTCATCAATCAAGCACTGCTGTCTTGCTAGAATGGTCACCAGGGTCTGCTGCACAGGAATGCATATTCTAAAGCACTTGCCAACCAATGTAGGCACACCAACTCCTGTTCAGCCTGCAAGGGAGGCCTCCCTGTTCCTTTCCAAGCAAAGCTGATATCATGCTAGAAGAAAGTCATTCACATCATCCCCAAAGGAAGTTTAAGAACTTGCATCACAATTCCTATTACTCACTATTAGACACATGATGGTAATTCCAAGAAGTAATCCTTATACACCAGCAAGATGCTCTGGTATAACAAAGTTTTAGTACTGCCCTGGTCTGTGCTGTAATATAAGAAGTAAATTGAATCTGGTTATGCTGGCTCAAAAATAGTGAAGGTGTCTTCCACAGTATTCTTTCTCTAGACCCTTTGCCAAAGAGGTCAACATTACCAGGATTTCCTTAGGATTATGCAGGTGAATGATGAAAAAATGGATCCTTCACAGAGAAGGAAATTGGGGTATATGTCAAATGAGTGGCTTGCCTTGGCCAAATGGTTCAGTTAGTTGGAGCATCATTCCATGCACCTGAATGCTGCAGGTTCAATTCCCAGTCAGGACAAATACCTAGGCTGCAGGTTCAATCCCAGGTCAGAAGAACATGCTGATAGATGTTTCTCTCTTACATCAATGTTTCTCTCTCTCTCTCCCTGCTCTCTCTCTCCTCTCTTCTTTCTCTAAAATTAATAAACATATCCTCCTCAGGTGAGGATTTAAAAAAAAAGATTAGAGTATCTTGACTTCCAGAGGTTGTTAGCAGAGGTCCCAAGGCAGTCTCAGAGGCACTTGGCAGGAAAGATACTGTTATTCTCTCAGGAATCAGTAATTGATCTGAAAATACTTGGAAGCTTGAAATATCTCCTGGGTTTTACTGGTCATATTGAAAAACTCCAGAAACTAGTCTTAAGGAATTCTCCAAATAGTCATCACAACTGAGGGTTCTAAACCCTAAGATGAAATTTAGCAGCCACAAGGATACCATAAATAGTACTCTGGAAGAAGATCTCTACATACTACCTGCAATAAATCAGCTTCTTGCTATTCTGGAGTCACACTTGACTCAGTCCAAACTTATAGAATGCTGATTTCAGAGTTAACACAAAAATATTAAATAATTATCATCCAAAATGTACCTATCAATTCAGAATTTACTATTCAATCATTACTTTTTTCTAGTTATATGAGACCTTGTTTTCAAAGAATCCAGGAACAGGGCTGCATTTTGAAGATATATTGATTATGTGATCAGACAACATCTTAGAAACAACCATCACTTCTACATTTAATTAAATCAGTTACAAGAAGGGAGAAAAATTACAAATGTAAAATCAAAATTATTAATGTCTCTTTTTATAGTTGCCAATGTTACTGGTATTCACCCCTACTTAAGACAATATGAATATAATCTACAATCACCTTATTGCTAGGCCAAGCGTGAATTTTATTTTAAATTATGTTTTATTGTTTATGCTATTACAGTTGTCCCAATGTTTCCACCTTTGCCCCCCTTCACCCAGCACCCCCCTCCTGCTCCCTCAGGCAATTCTAACAGCATTGTCCATGTCCATGGGTAATATGTATACCAGGTCTGTCAAGAAAATTACAGCCATTGTTAATATAACAGGAAGGGTTAGTGCAACATCAATGTAACCTGGCAGCCAATGAGTGGACTGGAATGAGCATGCATGAACAATGATGACTTCACTGTACTAGTCAGTAGGGGCAATAGACACCATCGAGTGAGCATGTGTACTGTGTAGCCATCACATTCAAAATGACTGAGCAAGTAGAGCAACGAATCTACATCAAATTTTGTGTTAAGCTTGAACATTCCTCAATGTAAACTATTCAGATGATTCAGAAGGCTGCAGCTATAGACAACTGGTGATTGGCAGCTTCATCATGATGATGTGCCTGCTCATGCATCACATATCATGCAAAATTTTTTTGGAGAAACATCAAGTCACCCAGGTGACTCAGCCTCCCTTTAATCCAGATTTAGCATCCTGCAGGTTCTGACTTTCCCAAAAAATAAAATCAGCTATGAAAGGGAAGTGATTTTAGACTGTTGATGAGACTCACAAAAATACGACAGGGCAGCTGATGGTGATTGGGAGAACTGTGTGAGGTCTCAAGGTGCCTAATTTTAAGAGGATTGAAGCATCATTATCCTAGGTACAATGTTTCTTGTATCTTCTTCATATGTGTCCCTATTTTTTATATTACATGGATTGATACTTTATGGATAGACCTCATATGTTCTTTCACTAATCCTTTCACCTTCTTCCAACCAGTCTCCACTCCTATCTCCCTTTTTTACAGCTGTCAGCCTGTTCCATGTTTCTATGTCTCTGATTATATTTTGCTCATCAGGTTTTTTTGTTCATTAGATTCCACACATAAGTGAGATCATACGGTATTTGTGTTTCACTGATTGGCTTATTCCACTTATTATAATAGTCTCTCGGTCCATTCAGGCTGTCTCCCAAAGATAAGAGTTTCTTCTTTTTTATTACTTGCTGGCATATCTACATTCAGTATCTTCTATGTATACTAAATCTGGTCCTTAAGTTAGAGACAACTCAAGCTGGCTGGGCTCCTAGAGGTTAGCCAGCATTTTGCTGAAGAGAAAACTTCAGGTGGAAGTTTATTGGGATTAAAAAGAACTGCTTTACAACCTATTTTTTCTTCCAGCTCATATCTCCATCACATAACTGAAGTGACTTTTAGAAGTCTCACATTCTTTTTCCCTTAGAAAGCAGGCAGGAATTGCGTGTGCAAAACCAGGCTTCTGCATACGTCAAGCAGTGTTTGTATATACTGCAGCGTATCCAAGCAAGGCCTTTTTAACTTTCCATCCTACAGACGGAGCTGTACTTTCCTGAATGGCAGCCAGGAAAAAACTTAGAGATTTGGCAGGAAGACTGTGGGAAGCCTGGTGCAACACCAGCCTGGGATCTGGAGCAGAGGCTTTCTACAAAGGCAGAAGAGTGCAACACCACCCTTTGTTTAGCTCTGCATAGGAGTACAAATGGAGACCCCAGATTGTAATCAGGCCCTATTGTGTAAACGTGGGGTTTCCATGCCATACAGCATTTTTGGCATCAAGTGGCTTTTTTTTTTTCAGCTGGAAAACCAATTAGCATTCTTTTTATATCTGGGTGTTAATACTTGGGACTTAGAGCAATATTTTGGCCACCAGCCCACATGTCTGTAGTCTCTTGGGCAATGCCTGACATATTAAGATAAAACTGTTACTTCATGTTTTCCTACAAAGAGAAAACAAAAACTGTTTCCTGCTCTTATTAATTGGATGAAGTCAATTTCCACATTTAACAAATAAAAAGGTAGACACAATCAGGGTGTCAACCCAGGGCTCTTATCTCTCCCCAAGCTGGTTCCTCTGTAGAAATGTGAGGGGCAAGAACTGTCAGGTTCTGACTAAGCTTTCCTTCTCTTGAAAAAAATCCTTATGGTCAACAGAGCCTCAGTCCAGTGGATGGGCTCCGACCACCACAAGGTCACTCTTTGGCCTCTGTGGCATTTTTGCTGGACAGGTTTGCACGTCGTGATTTACCTGGGGGAAAAAACTGTTAGGAGATTCCAGCCCTGACAAACGGATTAGTCATAACATTCAAGAGGGCACTGCCCGGTTTGAAAGAAATAAACAGAGCCAAATATTTCCCTATCTTGAAAGCATAGTAAAGTAAAGTTCACACTCTAGGAATGTAGTTTATGATTAGAGAAAGCCATATCTGGACTGCTGTTTCAGAATTTCTGAGTGTGTGGAGAAGAGGAGGAAAGGACGTTTAAATTGTTGTGGAAGGTGCCCATCCCTCATGATAAACAAACCTTGCCATAGAAACACAACTTAGTGCCACAGGTCAGAGGAATGTGGCCCCAGCAAGCAAGACTATAACTTGGGAAAATCTCCAAGATGATGCAAAATATTTACAAGGGAAGTGGTAAAACAAACAGAAAAGAAACTCAGCAGTCTGACTGCATTTGGAAGACAAAAATATGTTGGACACAAAAAAACAGTTTGGGTGCAATTACAACAGCGTTTTTGTTTTGTTGGGACTGAATGTACAGCTCTTTGCCAGAAATGGCCTGAGGGGTCTGCTGCTCCCCTTCAGGACTTTCTTTGTAAGTAATGGGTGGTAGCGTCCTTAAATAAAAATACACTTGAAAGACTTCTTTAAAGAATTTGTACAGAACATTTTCTTTGCAACAAAATCTATTATGGAGCTATATTACTTAACAAGGGGTTGTGTTCTGAGTCATGTGGAAATGTATTATGTAATTTTTCTTTCTTGTTGCTATGTTTGTTATCAAAAGCAGAAAATAATCCTCCGTAATAATAACGTAAGGGAGTGATTAGAAAATGCCCAATCTTGCACACAAAAAAAAGAAGCATGAGCATTGAGGTACTAGGCATCAGAAATCACCCATTTCCCTATGCACAGCTTGTCAATATATCCAAATTTGCCAGGGCAGGCTCAGTTTACTCCAACTGTTCAGGTTTAATTACTAATAGTGTCCCTTTCACTCACAGAAGTAATTTGGATAATAAATAATTTGGTGATCTTACTCCTGCACAGAGATCAAGGGTCTTCTGCCTTTTCTCCAGAAAAACCAGTCTAATACTTTGCCGAGGTCAGAACCTGAAATCAATATAAAAAAGGAGGGAAAAGAGAATCCTTGCCATTTTGCAAAGAACCCTCAACAGTATGGCATCACATAAAAGAAGCATAGAAAGACCATGAGCAAAATCGACTCTGCTCCTGCTGGGGAGAGGAGAGAAACTGTCCATCCACAGAAAAGGACCCCTGAGGCAGCCTTCAGGAGTACTTGTGTGCTTCCCACTAGATTACAAACCAAAATCCAAACAAGTGTTTCTTTGTAAAACCCTGGAATGCAGGCAGTATTTTATATATTTTTTTATTTTATTTTATTTTATCTTTTTGTTTTATTTTATTATTTTATTTTTGAAGAAAGAAACTTTATTCAGTGCAAATAGCTGAACAGTGATATAGAATTGCTGTGAAAACAGGAATGCTGTGTAACAATTCTAGGGCCAGGCAGTTACACAGGATAGGCAGCTCTGGTCTAGATGGTCTGCTCCACTCTGCCCTGGAGAGAGGTCTTCAGTGTTTCCATTCTAGCCAAGAAAACAAAGCCTTCACTATTTGGTGGAAAGTGTGCTCTCAAAGCCAGAGAGGAAGCTGGCTTATATGGACAGCAGTTCCTTCTCCTTGGCCCTGATTGGTCCAATACCACACAAATGAGGACTCTGAATCCTCACAGTTTGGTCCAAAGACACTGTTCCTGATTGGTCAGATTAGAGCCACTCCAGTTGGTCAGAGCTGGACAGCTCCCATTGGATAGAGAAAGTCTCAGTCCTATTGGTTGAAACTTCTTTATAAGGCCTGGAACCTATAAACTCCAGGGAAGTCTTTGTAAGGCCTGGCTCACATCGTGGAAGCTCAGTTCAGGCAGGCAGGCAGGCAGTCTAGCCCAGAGGCTTGTTTGTGAAGTGCGGTGTGTATGAGAGGCCCCTATACAGTGATGGCTCCTAGACTCTGCTTTTTTAAAAAATTGAGCTCAGCTACCAAAAGCCCTTCTTAGGTATGTTCTTCTCGGGGTTCACATTTTCCCTTTTTCAATCAGAATCTGTCCACAGACAGCGTTGATGATGGATCAGGTCTGTTTTTCTTGTGTTAATGTCAGAGTGGCTTGGCTACCTGCTCTAGTTCCATCTAGGCCCTAGATGGGACTCCTATCCTAGGGTGGTAGCCAGTAGAGGAACTAGAGCCATTTGCTTATGAGAGGTCTCAGGCACCTGCTAAACTGAAAATTCACAGTTTCTTATAAAAGCAGCTCAAACAACTTCAGAACGATTAAAGAACAAAGGTACTTAATATTTCAAGAGAAATAATGGGCAATTAACAAAATGTATTTAGCATCAGGAGTAAAGTTTCCAACCATCATGAATTACACATATGGAGGGGATACAGTGGCTTGGTGGATCATTTCTATCCTTCATGCAAACATTACTCCAGTTTTTGTAGGAAGTTTCAAATATTTGAATATACAGAACATCAATAGCTTGATAATGAAATATAGTGAACAGATTAGAAAAACAATAAACAAAACAATTTACAATCCAGATCTTAAAATAGCTCCAAGCCCAACTGGGAGTCAACTGAAAATGTCCGAAAATTTAAATTCTAACGAACCATTGACACCAGAAGCAAAAATGGAATGCTCCTTACAGGATCTGGCAAGGTTAAGGAGTTTAACTGCATCTAATTCTACAGAGGAAATATTTATCCACGTACACCAGGAGGCACTGACTATAGCACAAACTCCTCCTTGGTCTGTGAGCACATAAGCAAGGGCAACCCTCTGGTCAAGTACTACTTGTGCTCAGGAGTCTAAAGATGTGTGTGGGACACAAATGGCTCCAGAAGTTGAGCGAGCAATTTGACGGTTCTAGTTAGATTCAGATTATATCTAATTAAGTGGTTCCAAGGCTGCTTGGCCAATAAAAATGCAATTCATCTCCTGGAAACCCTGCTAGCAAGTCACATGCCATAGAAAGGCCACGAGAGTTATCTTCATAAACAGAGGGATCCTCACTGGGGTATTAATCTACTATAGATAAAGCACTCTTTTCTTCTGACCAGAACTGGAAAGGGCAGCTGTTACCATTTTGAGGATGGTAAAAGAGGATGTCAAGTGACCCAGAAGGCATTGTCCAGTCAGCCTTTAGCTCTCTAGACAATCAAATGCCCCAGGCTGATTCACATGGCGGGGGGCACAGAGGATGCCTGCAAGGGTCTGCTCTTTTATGGATTCATTAACATGAAGGCACTTCCCACTAGGTTATATACCAAAATCCAAACAAATATTTGTTTGTCAAATTCCTGAAGGTAGGCAGTAATTTTAAAAGCAGACATGCATGCTGCCTCTTATACCTAGAATGTATTGCTTAGATGTTCCAAATCAGAAAGTATTCAGAGATTTCATAGTATCACCAGCTACACTGCTGGATCTGCAGCTATTTGGATCAGAATGGAAATGCTTTGATCTCTTTTACATCTAAGTTTAACTGTGGCATGAGCCCAAAAGGTGGACTAATTTTGGAAACTTCCCCTGTACACTTTTATGTAAAGATAAAAGAAACACTTGGAAGTATAAACAGAAGGTGTATTTCTGTAGGCCTAGCAGCCACCACATCAAATGAACAAGACTGTAGAAACTTGTGCTGAATGTTAGGTTGGATTTCATCAGCTTTACTCTGCTCCCTTAATCACTGGCAGCCAATAGGATGATTTCCTTCCATTGTAAAGATATAAAGATAAAACAACATTAAAGAACTTAGGAAGGAAAGAAATTATTTCTGCACAGTGCCTTTCATTTTGACATGAAATTTTAAAAATTGAAAAATATGTGTGTTTTTTTTAACTTAGGAAGTTATTAACACTGGTTGTGGGGTTCAGTACTTCACAGTTCTCACACATGCTCTGAGAAAGCTCTTAGCAAGCTCTGAATATCTAGATGACAGGAGATGTTGGAGCAGTCATTCTCCTAACCTCCTGTGTCTCAAGGGGATGGAATTTTAATCAGGAACTTAGAGCTTGCTAAACTCAGTTAGAAGGCAACACAGGCCCCCCTGGGAGGCCAGCTTGGAGCTCCAAAGAAGAATTATGACTTGCTGATGATCTTTGCACAATGCAAATTATTCAGTGGGAACCAAATGAGAGCAACCTGAAGCTCAGAGGGGTTTAATGTAGCTTATTTGATCTCACAATCAGAGCTTCAGTCCATTCCACCATAGGCCAAAGGGCAGTGGTATTCTAAAAGTGGAGAGGTCGTCTCTTTATAGAGAAACACATCTGAGTACACAGAGGCAGTTTAGCTAGATATAAATCAGATAGGCTTTGAGCAAAGGACCTGGGCACAGTATTGCCAAAGCACTGTACTCAATAGGAAGAAAATTCACCACATTGGAATGAGAGATTTCTGGCCTAACCTTGCCAATATCTAAGGAGATGAATGAGTTTCTTGAAGGGCTCTTGGGATACACAGGACCTGACTAAAAGAATGTGACATGGCTTAAACATACCAAGTTGGCTGACTATCCCCCTATTGTGATTTGGCCAATGGAGAGAAACAAACCAGGCCAGTGCTAGGCAGAGTTGATGGAAGGTAATACAGAAAAATTCATGAATTAAAAAGTCCTAATGTAGGCATTAGAAGTAACACTCTGAAACACTTTTTGTGGTTCATCAGGTTGGATCATGGTATTCACTTACTTGCTAAAAAAATATTAATGTTTACTTTATAAATGAAATTACTATTTTTTATTTTTTGTTTTCTTACATTATTGGCTTAGCAGTTGAGGGAATAGTACCACCCTATCTGGATTTACAGTGGTAAAGTTTCCCCATGTTTCTGGATAAGAGGATGTGACTCAAGCATGAGAAATATGAAATTTCCATTAAAGTTTCCTGGCCATCTCAGAATCGGGATTCCATGTAAAGCTTGGGAGTACATTAGATCATACCAGAATTCCCTCCAGCAATGTAATTTTGCATAACAAGAATCTGAACATTCTTAAAGAATTTCCTTTTATGTTCAATTCAACATCCCAGAAAAGAAACATTGGCAGCAAAGTTCAAGGTCAAAAGAAAATGTAAGTACCCAGAAACTCCAGTCACCTTAGTGACAGATGTGATTCTCACATGCTTTTTTTTTCTTTTTTTTAATTTTAATTTTTTATTGTTATTCAATTACATTTGTGTGCCTTTTCTCCCCATCCCACCACCCCACCCCAGCTGAACCCCTCTCCTTCCCCCACCTCCACCCTCCCCCTTGATTTTGTCCATGTCTCACATGCTTTTTAAAGCAGTTCTCTATAATGTGAAGAAGAGCTTGAGCCACCATTCCTAGCCTACCCTGAATACTCCTTTCTCTGATTTAAAAAACAAATTATTTATATAAACAAGAAAAACAAAAATATGCTCTTACAATAAAAGAATCAATCCACAGAAAAGCACATAGAATGAAAAAAATTGAGACAAATTTATTTTTAAATATATGGGTCACGGTCACATACAGCATGTGGCAAAAGTAGGTTTACCATTGTGAGTATTCAAAACAGAGTTTACTTTTGTATTATTGTTTATTAATTATTGTATTATTTTCTATACAAATAACTAAAAGCTTACTTTTGCCCCACCCAGTGTTTACATGATTCTATTATGCTGTGACAACTTTTTTCTTTCAAGGATTTTATTTATTTATTTATATTTTTTCATATATGTTATTGATTATGCTATTACAGTTGTCCCACTTTCTCACCGTTATTCCCCTCCACCTTGCACAACCCCTCCCACCATCATTCCCCATCTCCCCTTAGTTCAGGTCCATGGGTCGTACATATACATTCTTTGAATTCTACTCTTCCTATAGTATTCTTAACCTCCCCCTGTCTATTTTATACTTACCATTTATGCTGCTTATTTTCTGTATGTTTTCCCCCACTCCCCCTGTCCCTTCCCCACAGATAATCCTTTATGTGATCTCCATTTCTGTGGTTCTGTTCCTGTTCTAGTTGTTTGCTTAGTTTGTTTTTGGTTTTGGTTTTGTTTTTAGGTTCGGTTGTTGATAGTTATTGTCAGTTTATTGTTCATATTTTTGATCTTTTTTCTTAGATAAGTCTCTTTAACATTTCATATAATAAGGGCTTGGTGATGATGAACTCCTTTAACTTGACCTTGTCTGGGAAGCACTTTATCTGCCCTTCCATTCTAAATGATAGCTTTGCTGGATAGAGTAATCTTGGACAGAGGTCCTTGCCTTTCATGACTTGGAATACTTCTTTCCAGCCCCTTCTTGCCTGCAAGGTTCCTTTTGAGAAATCAGCTGATAGTTTTATGGGAACTCATTTGTAGGTAACTGTCTCCTTTTCTCTTGCTGCTTTTAAGATTCTCTCCTTATCTTTAATCTTGGCTAATGTAATTATGATGTGCCTTGGTGTGTGCATCCTTGGGTCCAAATTCTTTAGTACTCTCTGAGCTTCCTGGACTTCCTGGAAGTCTATTTCCTTTGCCAATTTGGGGAAGTTCTTCATTATTTTCTCAAATAATTTTCCAATTCTTGTTCTTCCTCTTTTCCTTCTGGCACCCCAATGATTCCGATGTTGAAACATTTAAGGTTGTCTTGGAGGTTCCTAAGCCTCTCCTCATTTTTTTGAGTTCTAGTTGCTTCATTCTGTTCTGGTTGACTGTTTCTTTCTTCCTTCTGGTCCATACCATTGATTTGAGTCCCAGTTTCCTTCCCATCACCATTGGTTCCCTATACACTTTCCTTTATTTCATTTGCATAGCTTTCACTTTTTACTCTATTTTGCAACTATACGCAACCATTTCTGTGAACATCTTGATTACCAGTGTTTTGAACTCTGCATCTGGTAGTGATAGGTTGGCTATCTCTTCATCGCTTAGTTGTATGTTTTCTGGAGCTTTGATCTGTTGTTTCATTTGGGCCTTTTTTTTTGGGTGGGGGGCTCTGCACGCCTGTTATGTAGTAAGGGGTGGAGCCTTAGGTATTCGCCTTAGGTATTTGGAGCAAACCACATCACTCCGTTGTGGTGCTGTAATTGAGGGAGGGGTCCAAGAGGAAACAACACCACTTGTTCAGCTCTCTGCCAGCTTTCAGTCACTTCCACCACTACCCACAAGCAAATTGGGCCCTTCTGGTGCTGATTCCTTGTTGAGTGGTTTTGTGTAAGTTCTCAAAGAACATTCCTGTGAAGCTTGGAGTTTCTCCCACTGCCTCAACCCCCACAGGTTTTTTCAGTCATAGGTTTTGAGGCTTTATTTCCCCACAGTGGAACTCTGGGTTGCATGGTCTGTCTTGCTCCCCAGTTGTTCCTCCTGGTTTATCCACATGCAAATGTTGGGACCACCCACTCTGCCAGCCATCACCTCACCCAGTCCACCAGGTGCCATTTGTGGTGAGTCCTCTCCACTCTGGCTGCCAACCCCCATCCCTCCTACTGATCTGGGTAAATGTTCTTCTTTAACTCCTTGGTTGTCAGACTTCCATACAGTTCAATTTTCTGTTAGTTCTGGTTGTTTTTTGTTTTTAAATTTTTTGTTGTCCCTCTTTTGGTTGTGTGAGGAGGCACAGTGTATCTACCTACACCTCCATCTTGGCTGGAAGTAGTTCTTTATTTATTTTTAGAGAGACGGGAAGGGAGGGAAAAAGAGGGAAAGAAACATGATGTGTGAGGGAAACATCTACCAATTGCCTCCTGCATATGCGTCAACTGGGACCAGCCCAAATCCCAAGCATGGCCCTGACTAGACACAGAACTAGTGACCTTCTGCTTTGTAGGACAATGCTCGACCAACTGAACCACACTGGTCAGGGTACTATCACAACTTTTTACTTGGGTCCTAAAGAACTTAATAATTTAAGATCTCATTTTTTCTTTCTAATAGTGAATGTTCTCTAATTAACTAACTCATTCTTTTGTTGATGATATCCAGTTTGTTCTACTACTTGCTATTATAGAAGAGAGTATCCTTAGAAATGTGTTTTCCTGACTATGAATGAGTGTTTCTGTGAGACAGATTTCTAGAAGTAGTTGATAAGACCAAATATTAGGCTTCCTTTAAATTGGTAAATGTTGCCTATTTTATGTCTAAGTTGTATATATTTTCTGTAAATGGCGCTTTGAATCCTTTGTCCACCTTTTGTTTGGTTCCTTGGTTTTGCTTATTCAAATGTAGGCACTTTTTATAAATTGTGAGTCTTTAAAATATATCATAAATATTTCCCCGAGTCCATGGCTTATTATTTAACTCTGGTTTTATTATTGTCTCAAAGAAGGATTTTTGTTTTTATCAAGTCAAAGCGGTAAATACTTCCTTATATGACTTATGAGTTTTGTGTATTGGAAAACTTAGGAAAGTTTTCCATATCTGCAGAGTTTTCAATTCTTTATATGTTCTTCAAATACTTTTATAATTTGTCATAACGTTTATTGTCTTTAATCTCTCCAAAATGTATTTTTGCTTGTGATATGAATTCATAAGTTTATTTTTCCCCAAAAGGATAACAACTGTCAAAAATGCAGTTTACTGAGAAATCTTGAATGCTTTTACTAATTAGAGATGACATTTTAACTATCAATATATAACCCTATTTCTGGATTTTCATTCTGTTTTTCTCTATTAATGTGTTTGTCTATTCCTGTACCAAAATACACTGTTTAAATTGCTTTATATTATATTCTACCAATTAACAGGTGAAATCCCATCATTATTCCCTTTTTTAAAAAAATTAACTTGCTAAGCATTGCTGTTCTTTTTTCCATATGTATTGGAGAACCAGCTTGCTGACAACTTTACAATGCTGAGTTTTTTCATTGAGAAATATGGAACAGCACTTTATGTATGTATATTTTAAATATCCTTTTAAAAAATCTTTTTCTGAAAAGGTTATTTAAAAATAATTTATAAATACACTTGTCATGTGACATTACTTTAAAGTCCCATTTTCCTATTTATTCCTAAGTATAAAATGGGTTTTGTTGTTATTGTAAATGAGATGCCTTTTATCATTATGTTTTCTAATTAAGTATTGCTGAAATTTAAAAAGCTATTGATTTTTGCATGTTGACTTTTATATCTGATCACCTTATTATACTCTTAAAGTACTTTCTTAAATTATAATAATTTTTCTTGTCATCTTTTGGTATTTTCTTAGTAGAAAACCTTTCTGTATATTTCTCAAATTCATTGTTGGGATTTTAATAAAACTTCAAATTCAAGTTTTTTTTAAGAGCAACCAATCAGCAGTCACCCTTTGAGAGTGTTATAAACTGAGAATCTGTGTCTCCCTCTAAATTCATATATTGAAGCCATAACTCCCAATGTGATGGTATTTGGAGATGGGAGTCTTTGGATGGTAATTAGGGGTAGATGACATCATGAAGGTGGGGCCCTCATAATAGGATGTGTGGTCTTAAAAGGAGAGAAAGAGAAGGAGATTTCTCTCTCTTTCCTAAAGTATATACCAAGGAGAGTCCATTTGAGGACATAGTAAAAAGGTGTCCATCAACAAGCCAGAAAAAGAGCTCTCATCAGAACCTAACTATGTTGGCATCCTGATCTCACACTTTCAACCTCCAAAACTATGAGAAAATAATTTTCTGTTGCTTAAAACACTGACACTGCAGTATTTTTTATGGCATTTCAAGTTCAGACAGACAGATTACATTATGCTAGGCATAATGGAGATATTACTGGAATCCCAATGAGAAAACATGTAACTCTTGTTTGTGAATTGAAGCTTATAGGTTCAGTCCTTATCTGTGTGGCTCAGTTGGTTGGGCGTCATTCTGCAGAGGCAAAGATCACTGATATGATTCCTGGTCAGGGCACATGGCTAGGTTGTGTGTTCAGTCCCTGGATGTGGTGCATGTGAGAGGCAATCAATCAATGTTTCTCTCTCACACTGATGTTTCTCTCCCTCTCTTTCTTCCTCCCTTCCCTTTTCTCCAAAACTAAATAATAAATAAATAAAATCTTTTAAAAAAGGAAACTTGTAGGTTCAATACTTTGGCATTATGGTTTGCTTGTTTGTTTTGGATATTTTGGTATAGGCCGACTACTAAATTCTTTTCCTTGTAGGTATATTTTACTCTTCATGCACACACACACACACACACAAAAGGATTCTCAAATTTAATGGCTGTTTTCAACTTCTAATGCTTGTCAACAGACTACCAGTGAAACTTATATCAAGGGAAAGCATCCCTAAAACTAAGTAAATAAGGACAAGAGGAAATCATTGTCAACTTCATTGCCACATAGCCCATTTATATTCTTAGTGAGTGTAGGTCTTCCATAGAAGAACAGCCTCTGGGTCAGGGTTTGTTTCTCTGACATATGCAAACACTGCAGCAGACTTCCGTTGAATAGCCCAGATCTTCAGCCCACAAGAGCACATTTCCTGTAGAAAGAAATTCCTGAGGTTGGAATCCTTGCTAACTTCCCTTTCCAAAACTGATTGCTTCATGTAGGGACATGTGCTTCCTCTGTATCTGTAGGTCCAAAAGGATATGTAAGTAATTTGGGGGTGATCTGCCCATTTTCTTTCCTACAAGTGAAGGGCTCATTTCCTTGAACTTAATTTGTATATAGAAGATCCATTTTGGTTTATAGATAGAGATAGGAGAGACTTACAGATAAGACGTCACATTCTGTCTTTATCTATCTGGATTAGTAGATTGCTTCGCTCCCTGAGCCATCCATGACTGACTGACTGTGGCTTCCTAGAATAGTGTTTCAAGGAGAGGTCTAAGGCTGCCCCTGGCCACCATCAGGTATGTACTCCATAAACATGGGATGGAAAGCAGTGTGATGCCTGCCAAGTGTTTCCCATCTTTGAATGTAATTGGATTTTTGCTGGTAAGCTTCATTATATAACCTCAAAAGCTTTATTTATTTGTAGCTATCATGCACATAAAAGAAAAAATATTTTTTAACTTGGATCAACAAAGACTTAAATGCTCTTAAATCTAAGAAGCCTTAATGCTAAACATTGAGTATATAAATGTACATCCTAAATAAACCTTAAGACAAAATAGTACATTTTATAAACATTTAATGCATAATAGTGATTTTCCTTACTATCATTAATAATGGTAGTGTGGTAATATGACAGAAAATTATAACTATCAAAATCCAACTTGTTATAATATTGGGTGGCAATAAAGTATGAGCCAGACATTTTCAAGGAAAAATAGAGTACTTCATTTTCACAACTTAAACATGCCAAAAGGCTAAGTCCTGAGGAAGTAATGTGAATGTTGTTTATTTTTACCAAAGACGAGTTTTATGTTTCGTGTAATTGAGTGAGTAGCTCAACCTAAAAGTTAGACTCTGCAAAATATTTGAGAAACATTCAAGAAAATAGTGACGTGCACCTCTAGACACTGGAGGTTCACAAGTCTGTTCTTCAGGCTGAGGTTTTCTGAAAAACCTGCTAGTGACTACAGTTTATAAAAAAATACATATATGGTCAGCTTTGGTTTGGGATATTATATCATAGGAATTCAAATCACTATTTACCATATCCACATATTTCTAACATTTTACTTTTTTACAGACAGGAAATCATTCCTTCTCTCACAACTGTGACTCAATTTGTCTATCACATTACAGGTATTGTGTAAGCAGAGAGAGAAGGGGGAATTCATTTGGAAAATTAGCTAACAATCACCCTATCAATCCATTTCCACAAACCATTATGATACAAATTAAGCCATTCTCCAAAGAAGTTCACACTAAAATTTGGGCTACAAAATGAAAATTTATATTGGTACCATGTTTTTATTAATTTTCCAGTTTTTAAAATTATGTCAAATAGACATTTAAAAAATGTGTTTTCATGAAATTTAGTGTTACTTCTCTCTAGTGACAATATCCCTATCATTATTTCCCACTAAATACTTAACAACAGGATCTTTATAAATAGATGGGTAAAAAATGAGTTCTCACCATTAGCCAACATCTCATTGAGTGTCACAACTCTAAAGACTTATCCCACTGACCCTAAAGAAGATTTTTGCTTATATTAACACATGGATTTTTTTTAATTATGAGAAATAATTTTTCCACAATCTAGTCAAATATTTATAAAGGGTTGCAAGTCTTGTCATATCCCATTAGGATAAATATATGCTTAGTCATACATATTTCTTTTATTATGTCCTTGAAGCATACCAATATTCAGAAATATAAGAAATGTGTTGAAGTTTATATATCCTGAATGTACAATTTCACTATTTATTCATTGGAGACAATGTCTTTGGAGTGACTAGAGAATCAATGCTTCTTTTAACTTATCTTGTATTTTAATCACTAACATATTTAACAAAAACACATTGTAGGACTTAAAGATTTAGACTTAAAGAAATTCCTTAATTTCATTTTGCTACAATTTTTTTTAATTACCAGTAGTTTAAAATGCAATAGTGCCCCCTTACCCATGAGAGACATGTTCTAAGACACTCAGGGGAAATAATGGACAGCACAAAACCCTAGACATACTCTTGTTTTTTCCTGTACATAAAAACCTATAATAAAGTTTAATTTGTAAATTAGGCACAGAAGGAGATAACAATAACTGACAATAAAACAGAACAACTATAATAATATTCTCTAATAAAAGTTATGTGAATACAATCTCTCAAAATATTATATTGTACTATACTCCCCTTTTCACTTATAAGAAGCACTTTTTAGCTTCTTATTGGCATATCTCATTGGCCAGCATCACTACTCTGGTGCTTTGCGGCCATTGTTAAGTAAAGTATGGGTTACTGGAATGCAAGACTGTGGTAATTGATGGTTGATCTGATAACTGAGATGACTACTATGTGACTACTAGATGGGGAACATATACAATGTGTATACACTGGACAAAGGGATGATTTACTTTTAGGTGAGATGAAGCTGGATGGCATAATATTTTATCAAGCTATTTAAAACTTATGAATTGTTTATTTCTGGAATTTTCCTTTTAGTTTTTGAACCATGGTTGACCATTGGTAACTGACACTGCAATAAGAGAAACCACAAATAAGGGGGCAAGGGGGACTGCTGTAATCTGCTACAAAAGATGCCGAATATGTAGGAAAATGATGACAGTTCTACATTTATACATGAAATCCTGAAAAGCAGGCAGAAATACATCTGAGCAGCTCTGCATCACTGCAGTACAGCATGCTGGTTAAGTTTTTGGTGTTTTCTTCCAGCCCTAGCCTTGAATCCCAGCTTGACAACTGTCTAGCTGTGTGACCCAGTACAAGTTACTTAAACATCTCCATCTGAGTACCCTCATATATAAAAGGAGGGCACTAATAGTGCCTATGCAAAAGGTGGTGTGAAAATTAAATAAATAAGTATATGTAAAACACTTAAAATCATTTCAAGTGCATAATAAACTTCATTGAGAAAAATGATACCAGTGTTTTGGGGAATAGGTAATTGTATTTAGGAGCATGAATTAACAATAAAGCAATTTTCTAAAACTGCAAAAGACATAACCAGGGGTGTAGTGTTGAATATTCCAGTCTTTTGATTCATCCAGTCTTTATGTAGTAATGTCTTACATGATGTATAAGACTCTGACAAATTGCAATGCCTCTTCTTTTTTCTCAGTATTGATCTCAGGAGATTTGTTAAGGGGCATAGGCGGGAAGACAAATGGACTGCTACCACAGATTTTTTTAACCACTGTAATAATTTCTCAAAAGAGGTATAAAATGTATGGGCTTTATAATTTTTTTATCAGATATAATGGTCTCTTTTGATATACAATGTATTCTCCAGTTATCCTTGGGCCATACACTGAGTGTAGCAGAAAGCAAGGCACTTACTGCAAAAACTGTGAAGAATAGGGATGGTTATGTATGTTATCTGCATTAATGGTATCATTTATGAAGTATTAGGTATTATTACTTAATTAACAACTGCATACGTAATGAAGCTATGAGGCAAAATAATCAAATTTAAGATCCAAGTATCAATAATATTAGAACCACACATGGTCATAGCTTACAGTACAACATAGTACCATACAACATTAAAAATGGAAGAGACCTTAGAATACATCAAATATAAAACTCCTAGGTTTTACATTTGAGTAATGTGGAATTTCCAGTAGTGAGATAATAAATTAACTTGGAAAATTAGCAAAGAAGTTACAGAACCCAATAAGAAGCCAGACACCTAAACTCTCGGTTCAGTAGTTTTTTTTTTTCTTTTTTCTATTCCTAACCACATTTTGTTGCAAGGTTGAATATTTTCCCCTGTGAATTAATAGTGCTTGGTGATTAAATTGAATGATATATTTTATTTTATAGATGGTGGGTAGAAATATTAGGTCACCATTGATTAAATGCTAAATATCTTTCTTGGCTCATTGCCTGTATATATGTTCAAATGATTTACTGTACAGAGATTTTCAATGATTTGTGTCAGCCATTATGCAAAGTGAAGAGGGATTCAGCTGCAAAGTTACAGATGCCATTACTTCCCTCCCATAATAATTTAGCATAATGGAAATGGGAATGAGGAGTTCTAAAAATTTATTTTATTTTTTGGCTGTAACCTGTCTTTTTGCATTGTTGCTTAAAACCACATTGTCATCTGACTTCTTCGAAACAGACCCAACACATCATATCTTTGCTGTTGGCACTTCTTAGAGTTAAGCATTTGAAAATACCAGGTTGAACTTTAGCACTGTCAGTTCTAACCTGAGCTTTAAATACCATGGCACTGCAGGCAAATGGTATGCACTTATGAGGAGGAAAGTGGTTCCAATATTTATCTTGCTAATGTGATTTTTATGGATGAGTAGAATGTAGTGTCTCATAGTCATTTAGTCTAAGGAAGTGCCTTGTGGGACAGGGATATTTGGTGCTTGTATGAGGATGGCTCCCTGAAGATAATCCAAACTGCCTTGGCATTTTATTAAATCCTGCAAATAACATTATATTCTGCTTCAGTGCAGTGACATATCAAAGCCAGGCTGCTTTTCTAGGAACTTCTATTGATGTGATAAAGCTTTAAAATGTCTCTTACAGATGACAGAGCGATACTAATGAGAAGAGTTTCAGCACTGGCAAAAGTTACAGTATGTCAGGTTATTTAAGGGATCGCATTAATACTTACCTTTTGTTCTGAGAACCAAGGGTACTGGAATTGAGCAGCCCTGGTGAACTGCCTTCCTTCCTCCCCTTTTCAAAAATCTCCTCTTCCCAGCAGGCAATTAGTAGTTCCCTTCTCTCTGAACAGAAAACACATCGAACACCACTTTAAACGGTATTTGTCACACTGTGTCTGTATTATTTAGTTCACATCCATCCTCACTGGATGTGGTAACAGGGTCTCAGTCATCTTTGTATCTACGATGCCCCCTAAATAACGAACCATCAATATCTGCCTAGAAGTGTTGATCCACCAACTTTATCACATTCCTTCAAATTAGTTTTTAAAAAATTAATACAGGAGTCACAATAGTGAATAAAATATTAAGTAAAGGAGAAGTAACAGCTCGTACCCCTACAACCAAATCATGTAAACAACATGAATACATGCATACACTGAATTAGGTCCAAAATCCCTCCTCTGAAACTCGGGATAGCTATATTTCAAAATTCAGAATTTTAATGAATATTAGAATATAACAGCCTATAAATGGCACATTATTAATATTCTCCAAATCAAACACATTAATAAAGAAGAAAAAAGAATAAGTAAAAAGGAAACAGCCTCATCAATTCAGATTAGGTTTTGCAACAAAATGAGTTTACCACAAAGTCATGAAATCTTTTTTTGGTTTTCAGAGCTTTTTTTTGTAATTTGGATTGTAAATAAGGAATTGTGAACATGTATAATAAAATCTACTTAGTGTTCCAAGTCTGTCTCTTTGAATGCACTCCAAAATGACTTTAGGACAAGCTATTAGTCTTTCTTACAAAAATACAGTAACAGAATAAAATACTCTTCATGTCTCATTTGAATTTTAATCTAATTTCAAAATTTATATTCCTATAAAAATGTACATTAATCTGTATTTGTTAATCTGGTCAGTAAATTATATTTTTGGAAGGATAAAAATTGGCAAAAAATAAAATTACTGAAAAGCTTGTGTGTCGTGATCTTATTAAATCAAATAGCAGAGTAGTAAGAAGGCTTTCTCACTGTAATCATTTAGGAATCTTCAACTAATCATTTAGGAATACTTTTGTAAGGCAAAAGTATTAATTCACAGAGGTTATATGTATATGTGTTTATTATATATTATGACCTATACTTATGCTTAAGAAATTTTTTATAATGAGCCTTTAACCTCTTAATAAGAGGTTTTATTATTATTCAGTTATGGGAGGCCAACGGATGAGTAGACAATTGCCATTGAAAAGATAGTTTGTTATACTTGAAGTTCCCAAGAGGAGGGGATATGCCACACTATGTGGGGCCACCCAAGGAAGTGCCTGGTTGGGTCAGGCAGAGGGAGCAAGGGGAAATGTAGGCATTTATTGCATCTTTAGGATTGACTGGATTGAACAATTTCAGTGGGCTCTGGGACATAGGGGCTGTCCTTGTTGTCTGGTACTTGGCCTTGAAGTGATTAGGGCAGGTGTGACTCAGAGTATGAGAGCCCAGTGAAGGAAACGTTGGGGGCATGGGCTCTGGATTTTTTGGTGTGTGTGTGAAAGGCACACCGGAAGGTGAGTTGTTTGCTCTCTCCGAGAATTAGCTAGCCTGGGAAGGGATAGTCCCTACAGAGTCAGCAAGGACCTAAAATGTCAAAGCATCAACTATGGAACTAGAAAATGTGGTTATTATAATCTACAAATGTACAAAATTATACAAATTTAAACCAATAATGAAATCTAAGAATTTCTTTACTCCCTTCATTAGTTTTATTTTACTATAGTCCTCTGTTACTTTATTGCAAGAATAAATCTATTGAAATTATACTAAAAAGGTAATAAAAACTTCTTTTTCCATTTTTAGTTTAAAACCTGAATTATGTTCAGAGCATAATGGTTTTGGCATACAGTCATCCTCAAGAAATAATTATTTTCTATCCTCACCACTCTTTCTCTCCCTTTTCCTTCATTCATTTACTGAGTATTTATTGAGAACCCACTGTGTATAATGCTAGGCACCATGAATGTACCTCTTAATCTTCTCAGAAGGGATTAACTATCTAACAGGGGCTGCAGATATTCAATAAATAACCATATAAGGATCAACTTTTTGGCATCCTTAGATGCCAGAAGAAGGTGTTACAAGGAGGCAGTGTGCTCTCAGTATGAATCCAATGGCACATCATATAAACCCTTTCAGTATCATTTAATTCAGATGAATAATTTTTATTTGGGCTTGAAATCTTCTGAAGTAGTCAAGAAATAGAAATTTCTTTTAAAAATTTTATGTGACATATTGAAGATATACAATACTAAGAAATTTATGAACAAGATAGAAAATAGACTTACGGGGTTTTGGTAAGCCCTTAAAACTGTTCCATTGATTGTATTTATTGGGTACCCACTATATGGCCAGAAGTCTCTGCTGGGAAACTCCAGTTCATACAACACTAAAAAGTGTGAGTAGTTCAGTGATTTTGTACTTTTCTGGGTAATTCGTATTTTTTAAGCTTTCATTCAATAAAACATTTATTGGTATTTCAAACAGATTCAACTATTTCTAAATGTGATCATTTCAAAACCTAATACTGACTGAGATATAAATTATGTGCAAAACAATGTTATCCTTGGCTATTATGAATGTAAGGTTAACAATTATCAGTCATACTTCAGGTACAAAATAGCTGTAGTAGGGACAATTTTCTGATTCTGTGGTCAGCAAGGTCACAGCTCTCTTCATTCAGCCTTGTCTCCACTGGTGGGAGAAGGCTTCCTGTGTCCTGGACTTCAGCCTTTGCAGTCTCAGTGTGTGGTAGTGTGATCATCCACAACCAAAGGTAGGAAACAAAGAGCAGCACCTCCAGGGCCTTCCTCCATCTCCACTCCCTCTGCTTTGCCTTCCTTCATTAGTATAATATTAGTGTCATATTATCTCCATTCTAGATAAATAATTATTTTTGTAAATATCATAAAATCCTAGGTCTAGGGAAGAGTTTAAGTGGATAGCTAACTTATCCTTTTATTTACATATGATTAATAACAATTATATACCAGCATATTTAGTTCAGTAAAGCAACTTATATGGTAAGGTTTCTGTAACATAATAGTGTTCATTCTATATAGATTATCAATTTATCACAAGTATCTTCATAGATTTGTCATAATGCTTTCCAGATAAAGACTTTCTATGAACCATTATCCCAGCTACACTGGGGACTACTTTTTAACCAATTTATCTTCATTCATCTTTTGCAGATAACTTTTCTGTTTTTCTTTTTTAGTAATTCATTTATTGAATAGTCACAGCATTTTGCTCTTTATTACCATGTTCAATGTTAAATTACTTGTTGCACATCATTGCAACAATAAAACTGAATAAAGCATTTTGTGTAATATCAGTACCTTCCCTGAGCTATTTTGGTATATATCTTCCAAATATGACAAATTTTCCAGTAAAGATGTATCTCCCTGATTATCTGAAGTTTCTGGCTAGACTGACATGGGAGAATAGAACTCAATGTTCTTAGTTTCATTTTCTAATAACCTTTGCTTTCAGTTTCTTACTTAAGGAGCCATATGTGCTTGTGCCTTTGTGTTATTGCACAGATGCCATCTCTGGGCTCAGGACAATGAAGCCCCTATCAGTTTTCAATTCTGGCAACAATGTTAAACTTTAAATCAGGTTGAAACCTTTCTTCATTTAAAATTTCTTAATATTAGAGAGCTAATGCTGTCTTAAAATACAGACTAAGCGATGGCTTTACCAGTGCCTCACCCTTAAGATCAGTCACAGTGGGATTTAAGCTTTCAGGGAATCCCTCCCACCTACCTGAACCCACCCCCATCTTTACCTTAGATGCCCTTTGTGTAGGCTCAGCAGCCTCCAGGTGCAATCTCTGAACCACCTCCATCAGAACCCATTGCGTTATTTATTAGAGATGTTTATTTGGTGGCTGTAATGAGATGAATAGTGTCCCCCAAAATACATGGCCCCCCAGAACCTTGGAAAATGACCTTATTTAGAAATACCATCTTTACACATACAATTAGTTAAGATGAGGTCATACTGGAGTAGGGCAGGCCCTAAACACAATGACTGGCATCTTCATAAGAAAAGGATACGCAGCTACCATCCCAGAAATGTCAAGGATTATCATGAGCCACCAAAAGCTGTAAAGAGGCAAGGAAGGGTTCTAACCTAGAGACTTCAGGGGAAGCAGAGCCCTGATGACACCTCGATTTCATACTTTCAGCTTTCAGGCTGAGAAAACAAATTTCTGTTGTTTGAAGCCACCCAGTCTGTGGTAATTTGTTGTGGCAACCCTAGGAAAGTGATAAAGTAGCCTTACACCAAAGGGACTGAATTCTGAGGGTCTAGCTCAGAACTCCACATATTTAAAAAAAAAAACACACCTTAGCTATTTCTGATGTTCAGAGTGCAGGCATCATAAAGGCGATGAACATAGCTGGGACAGTTAATTTTATGTGTCAACTTGACTGTGTCACAGGGTTTTCAGATATTTCATCAAACATTATTTGTTTCTGTGAGACTATTTTCTGATAATATTAACATTTAAATCAGTACACTGAGTAACTCAGATTACCCGCCCTAATATGGGTGAGCCTCATCCAATCAGCTGACAATCTGAATAGAACAAAGGCTGAACCTCATCTGAGTAACAGCAAAATTTTCCTACATGACAGCCTTTGAACTGGGACATGATTTTTTTCCTTTCTTTGCACTGCACTGGAACATTGGCTCTTCCTGGGTCTCCAGATTGCTGGATCATACTGTAGATCCTGGGACTTACAAGCCTTCATAATTGCATAAGCCAATTTGTTATGATCAGTTGTGCATTTTTATATGTAGTATACATACATACATTTTATGTGTACATGTATAGACATGTACATATATACTATACACATGTATTTATATATGTATATACACATCTTAATGGTTCTGTTTCTCTGGAGAACCTTGACTAATACAGCCTCCTTTACATGCCATTATCCTGGGGTAGATGCTTTCCTGTTCTGTGGGCCTGATTCCCACAGAAGCTGCTCTTGCCAGAGTTACTAACAACCAGAAAGTGGCCAGATTCAGTACTTTTTTCTTAGTCACTCTCTTATTTGAACTTCCTGTTGAGGGTTGCCTCCTCAAAGGACCCCTTTGGCTCTGTGATTCCACATCCACCATGCCCATCATAACTTCTGGCTATTGTTGCTCTGTCTTCTTGGCAATATCCTCCTTCTCTACACATCCCTCAATGTTGTGGTCCTCCTACCAACTCTGCCTAGGAAATTTACTCCTGTACCTTAGCTTTAAATACCTCTCTATGCTTACACTTCCTAAATCTTTCTATCAAGCCCATGTCACTTCTGAGCTTCAAATTGTCTCTTGGATTACTCACCAGAAAATAAGCTTTGACATGTGCAATAATGAGTTTATTGTCTTCCTCTCCAAGTCTGTAGATCTGCCTGTTCTTCGCTCATGATTGATACAATGATCTACCCTTTGCCAAAACCAGATATTTGGCAGTTTCCCTAGACCAGCTATTTTCAACCTCTTTCATTTCATGGCACACATAAACTAATTACTAAAATTCTGTGGCACACCAAAATATATATATTTGACAATTTGACAAAAAATAGGTATAATTTTGATTCCCTCATACTGGACAGCTATTGTGTTGGCTGTTGTCATTTTTGTGTGTGTGTGTATTTGACAATTTAAGGAAAAAGATGTCAGTGCCCCTGACTAAATAGTTGGGTATAGCATGTTTTAAAAATTCTTGTGGCACACCAGTTGAAAATCATTGTCCTAGACTCCTCCATCTTCCTCACCTACCTATCTAGCTAATTGGTAAGTCCTGCTGATTCCACTTCCTAAATAGTCCTCAAATATGCCCAGATCATTCCTCCCCAAAGCCATTACCCTAACTCAAGCCAGCAGCATCTCTTTCTTGGATGGTTGCAGAGGCTCATACTTGTTTTTCATTATTTCTCTTAGGTATGTCCACCTCCTATCCATCACCCATACATGTCATTCTTCAGTTGCTCACCACTGACTTAATCCAGACTCTTTGTCATAGTTTCTGAGGCCCTATCTGACATGGTCTCTGCTTCCCTCCCCAGTGTTACCTTTCCCTACTTCATTATCATGTTCTGTGCTCCAGACACTCTGAGCTTCTTCTCACTTGCCCAGTATTCCATGTTTTCCCTTCCCTTTCAGCCTTTACATATTTACTCTGAAAAATCAAGGAGTCCTAATTTGTATACCATATAAATGACTCTATTTCTAACTAAAACTGTGAAAAACTTAAAGATGAAATATTATGACCTTGTCCACCTAGCCTATCAGCATTATTGGAAGTTTATGGGAGTACAGATCCTTGCATTAGGTAGAGGAGAGATAGTAAAGCACTAAAAGATAATCATCTCTGTCCTCTGGAACCTCAAATATTTGAAAAAGAATATAATATACCTCAGGGAATTGGGAGAGAAAATCCATTAATACTTGTGTAAAACTTTAAAATATTGGAAAATAAAATATTTCCCAGTGAAATTTAGAATATTACAATGTGCAAGTATGAAGTGCAAAAAAAAAAAGATGGAAAGAGTCAGCATAATGTGCCAGTGGAGTTGCCTTATGTCATCATGAAGGCATAAAGGGACATGAGTGAGCATCTGTGATAGGAATATAGAAAAGAAGAGTTGTAATAAAGAAAATAAATCATCAGCAGACTAAAAATTAGAAGTGAGTAATTTACACGCAAAGTTAAATAAGCTCTAGTGTGGGCAGAGATGTTCAAGATGGTTTTATATTTCAAATGATATTTAATTCAATGTACTTGTACATTAGAAAATTATAAAGGAAATTAACTTAAAAATTGCACAAATATTATCACAAAAAGGCTACATGGTAGTGAGCTTATTTAAGTTATAAATAGTCCACAACAGCTAGTGAGTTGATTTAAATGAAATTATTAAGCAAGTAATAATATAGGAAGGATACACATAGATGTCCAATTATGAAGGCCTTACTCAAGTGACTGAAGATTGAGGCTCCATAGACTAGAGCATTAATCTAGCCTAGCCTAGATAAAATCGATGATAAAATGAACAAGAAGGGGGAAATCAGACTACATGTACCTAAATGTTATTTGGTTTAGATTTTCTTAGTTTCTGAGAAGAAAAAGAAAAGAATGTATTTTATGTGATATAATTTTTATGGCAAGGTATGTGTGTGCATGTGGTACATACACATAATCAGTCGATGAGAAAGAAGCTGTGTTAAGATCCATGATGTTGCTGGAAGCAAGAAGTACATTCTCTTTCAGATGAAGAGGAAGGAGAAAATTGGATACTGTGGGTGTATCACACAACATTTACAAATCAGAGTAGTGGCCAAGGGTTTAGTGTTAGGGTGTTTTTCCACACATTAGGAAATTATGAAGGGCAGACATTAAAGATAAGCTATTATTTCAATAAAATACAGATCTTCAATCAAGCATATCCACAATACTCCTCTGTCAACAGCTGGAGAAAAGCACAGGATGATACTTAGGCAGAGATCAGGGAGACATACAAGGTCTGTCCAGGAAAAGTCCAACCATTGTTAATATAACAAGATGGATTTGGATGATATTGATATAATCTGCCTGCCAAACAGAGTGGACTGGAATGTGCATGTGTGAATAACAAGGGCTTCACAGTACTAGTCAGTGGGGGTGGAAGACCCCACTGAGTGAACATGTGTACTATATGGCCATTCCATTCAAAATAACTGGGCAAGTAGAGCAATGAATTTATATGAAATTTTCCATTAAGATTGAACACTCCTCAGCAGAAACTATTCAGATGATTCACAAGGCCGCAGCTATGGGCAACTGGAGATTGGCAGCTTCATTACAATAACACTAATCATGGATCACATCTCCTACAGAGTTTTTTGGCTAAACATCAGATCACTCAGGTGACTCATCCCCTGCAGCCCAGGTTTGCCACTGTGCAAATTCTGTCTTTTCCCAAAACTAAAATCACCTTTGAAAGGGAAGAGATTTCAGACCGTCAATGAGATTTAAGAAAATATGACAAGGCAGCTGATGGCAATTGGGAGAACTGTGTGAGGTGCCAAGGTGCCTACTTTGAAAGGGACTGAGACATCATTGTCCTATATACAATGTTTCTTGTATCTTGTATCTTGAATAAATGTCTCTATTTTTCATATTACATGGCTTGCGACTTTCCAGACAGACCATGTATGTTTAAAGGGGAAATAATCCAGGAAAAAGAAAAAAAATTAATACAGGAAGGCAATAAGATAAAAGTGAGATTCCTCATTAGTTAGTAAAAATGTATGGAATCCTATATATTCTTGGGGAAATTATTGATCATAAATGGGTATTATTATCAGTGAGCACATTTTATTTTATTTTTTTAAGACTTTATTTATTTTTAGACAGAGGGGAAGGGTGGGAGAAAGAGAGGAAGAGAAACATCAATGTGTGGTTGCTTCTTGAGCTCCCCTTACTGGGGACCTGACCCACAACCCAGGCATATGACCTGACTGGGAATCCAACCAACAACCCTTTGGTTCACAGGCCAGCACTGAATCCACTGAGCCACACCAGCCAGGGCTCAGTGGGCACATTTTAATTGATCAAATTAATTGTATAACAAGGGCAATAAATTGAGTTTTTATAAATCTACATAACACTCCAAAACACTTTCCCATTCAATCTCAGATCAGGTTACATTAGTGGAACACTGTCATTCCAATCCTTTGATACTGTAATAATTAATATTTATATGGGGTAGAATAATGATATGAGACATGAAGCCTGGGAAAGCAAACAGTCTGCAAGTAGAGACAGCCATGTTATTATGCAAACTGAATTTTTACTTTTAATTTCTATTTTCTATTACAGTAAAATCTGTAATTCAGTTCATTTCATTCAATGAAATAATAACTAAATTCATAGACTTTTGAAATCTGCTAGTAACATTTTAAAAACGTATCCTAAACCCAGAATAGTTATAAATAGGTACTTTGAGAGAGCTCGGGGAATACAACCATTTCAGATTTAATTGGCTTTCAGACTTTCCCATCTAAATAAGCCAGCATGCGATTAGTCAATGGCAAGTTTTCACAATAGTTTAACTGGCAAGTGGATGCATCAGCTTAAAACTCATTACACCAAGAGCTACAGCTGTCTGCTCTTCTGACTTGTTATTCATCATCATACCTACCATACGTTCTTTTAAGTAATACTTCTTTTCGCATTTACCAACTAAATGAGCCCCAAAAAATGAAAAAGAAATGAAGTTTCAAAAATCCCTTCTGAAGGTTCTTTGAGATTCAGAGTTACATTTCATAGAGCCAGGACTCTGAGTAATCTAAAATAAGAGCTGGTAACAGCAGCCTGCCAGCTGTTACACATTTACCAGCTCAGCTACATTTTTCTTCCCCTCTGGGCCCAATAGTTATAAAGGGCCACTCTTAACCTTATTTGGATTAAAATTTATACCATTCACACAACAGGATTTCTTTTTAAATTTTGCATGTTTGTTTTCTTTATTTGGTATTTATATTGTAACCAGATATCTCTGCTGTCCTGTTACATATTATACACTATTGGAAAAGAAATAAAGTTTGACCTAGTTGCTTGTTAGAAAGATGAGATAAAATTTAGTCTTTGTGGGGAAAGACCTATAAAGCAGCAGTTATGGCACATTTGTACTTTTTTATTATTATGTGAAGAGTATTGTTTCTTTAAAAAAATGTGACATATTGCAAAGGCACTGGAGTCCCCAAGACCACTCCATGTGTGGATATTCTTTAAAAGGACTCACAGGACTCAACATATAGTTGTACTCACAGCTAAGACTTAAAACGGCAATGCGGTTAGAATAGACAGCACATCATAGTGGGAAGGTACAGGCGGAGTCTAGGAATACATGTACAGGCTTCCTATTGCTCACCTCCTTCCATGGGAGTGCTCTTCCCCAACAACAACAAAATATACCAACACGTGCATGCTGTTTTACCCAGGGCAGCCCACTGGAGACTCAGTGTCTAAAGTACCCTCTACTTGGCATGTACCAAAATTTCAGACCCCCAGAAGGAAAGCAGATTTTCAGTATTAACCACATTGTTTTGCAGTCTGGGCACAGAGAACCACCCTTATCAGTTAGGGAATGGTAGATAAACTCCCAAAAGTTGAATTCTTATACATCAGTTAAGGGCCAACCTTGAAAGCAAAACTTTCTAAGGACAGATATCTCAGATCTGACATATTAACCCTTTTTTTTCCACAAAAGGACATTTGCAATTATTCTGATTTACAAAGGATATTTAAATTCAGAGAGTAAGGAAAATACTTCTAAATGGATTTTTAAACACAATTTCAGAAAAAAATCTGGCTAATGTACATTTCAACTTTGAGTATAAGGTAAAAGAAAATTCTAGCACAAAGGAACATTTTTCTTCTTTTGAAAAAATTATTTCAATCTTTGAAAAAAAGTATTAGCTCTTTCAGATAACTAAGTAAATTCAGAAGTATTTTGTAAATTTTCTTCTGGAATGCTATTAGTTGATACCTTTCCACACTGCTCACTATAAGATTAGATCATTTATAAGTGGAATGTCTCATTATTTGGGGCACCCATTAACTTAAATATAAAAGCAGAGACTGAAATATTCTACTTGTTCTATCATGTTTCATATTTAGTTATTCTAAGCTACGCCAAAATTCAGTGAAATGCTGCTGTGACAATTGACTTCACATTTTCTTCTAGGTCACAAAATATTTAATTGTATATACTATTCCAAAAGCAATGTATCAAGCAAACATACTTAGGATTAATAATATGTTCAAAATAATGAGATGTCTAAACTTGAATATATATAAGTAGTCTTAAGGCCATAAACAATGTTATTAAAATAGATCAAGGGATTTTTTGTTGTTATATTTTAGGGCCTCATAAATGAAGAAGGATCCACAATCTGAAACCTTAAGAGTGTCAGAACAATGTACTAATATTTTCCAAAGCTCTTGTGGACATATGACTTTAGATATTAACTAATTGCACCCAGCACTATCATCCCAGTTTTGATAAGTTGGCAAATAAATTTGCTGTTCCAGGGACAGGGGCTGGGCCAAAGGCCCCTTCCTACATGGTATAAAGAGACACATAGGCTTCCCCTTGAAATAAGATGCCACTATATGAAAGAGAAATGGATAAACCCTGAAAGAAAAGGATTTATCACAAAAAAGTTTAAACTGTGTATAATTTAAGATTATTTTAAATTAGAAGAGAATAAGATAATGTCAATCAGCAACTTTGAATCCCCCCTCCCACTTCCACCCAATCAGCCAGAGGGACAGGGCTTGAGGACAACATTACCTCAGTTACAGAATATTAGAAGTTATGATTCTTTTTGTATACCTGACTTTTATTGAATTTGTAGTTGACCCTATGGCACCATCATTGAGTAAATCAATCCGTACTATTATATGGCACTGTCCATGTAAGAGGTGACTTGGTTATAAATCAACCCCTGCACTGTGGACACTGTACTCCTATGGCATTTGATTTAGGGTCATTCTTCAAGTTTGTAAATGTGTTTGATATGTTTCTCTCAATTGGCAGTTACAGCTTCTTGGGAAGACTTAATGCTCTGAGAGCTTCTCCTATATTCCTGATGAAGCCCATGTATTAAGTCAGTCATCCAATTTGAGACAATCCATATAGCCACTTTTCTTGATGAGGTAGCACTGAACAAGTCATCCTATGTATACAGATCATTTTCTCCAGGCTATGTAGCATGCTACCTATTATATAAAAAAGCTTAATAAATATTTATGGCAGAAAATATTAAAGAAATTATAAAATTAAACAAATATAAATATATGGTATTACTTTATGTAATGTTTGCTTAAAAGCACTCAGAAAGACCTAGGTTCAAATTCATGCTCTGTTACTTTATAGCTTTATGGCTGGGATGATTTAAAATAATAAGAATAGTAGCATAAAAACCTCTCTATAGCATTTACAAAGTGCCAGGCACTCTTCTAATTACGTTCTATACATTAGCACTTTAGTGCTCACAACTTTAAGGGTAGATATTACTATTTTCCCCATTTTCAATTATGAAAACTGAGGCACAAAGAGGTTAAGCAAATTGTCCAATGTCACACAGCCAGTAAGTGACAGAGCCAGGTTTAACACCAGACAGCCTGGCTCCAGAGATTGTGCTTATGACCACTTTGTATTACTATTTCTCTAAGGTTATGTTGTTTAACGTTTCTGAGCCTCTGTTTCTCTACTGTGGAAATAGGTTGATAATACTTACTTTCACGTGGTTTTTGTAGAGAATAAAACTAATAATAGAAGCAAAATGCCTAACAGTACTGGCACAAAACAGGGACTCAATACATGATAATTCCCTTCCTCCTTCTTTTGGTGGCTCCCCACCCAAAATCAGCTCAGTGAACTTTTAGAAACCAGCCAATAAGCCCCAGAGACTAATTTTCTCTGGGTAAAAAGGCACTATGTTCTTTAAAATTTCCTCATGAGAGGAGTCAAAGGAAAGTTTTCTTGAAAATGAACAGACATTTTAATTTCATAAATTTCATAAATGTGTTAAAGGATAAAAGATTGTGATATTAGTTTCTCTACTCCTTGACATCACCACCCAGTTTCACCAATGGCATTGCCACGCTGACCCTTCCCCTCCCACTCCCCCAACACACACTCTTTCTGTGACCATCACCCTTTGACATGGATGGCACACATTGGCTTAAGGATGACTAACACAGCTGCATGAAGAACCAGAGGAGGTTCTTGGCTTTAGCTCCAAATAAAGTCTTGCAATTCATAGCAGGATCATCATTGTGAAAGCCAAGTGTTCTAATTCAGAAAATCTGAGTATTTTGAAACTCAAAAAAGTGAATCTTTAGAGGAGACAAAGTCTGACATAAATTTCATTAGCCTATTTGCTAACATATCATTTGCTAAATATATTTAACAAATAGATTGAAAAGAAGGAAATATAAAGAGCTACCTAATCTAACCTCTACAAACAAGGTCAAGGTGACTTGGGATGGAGGGAAGACAGCTTTGAAACTGCTAACTCTGGAGATGGGGCCTAATACCTCACAGCCTGTCCCAAAAAATGATAGGTTGGATATGAGGGATGATTTTCGATAACCCAGGCAGACATGTTTCAGGCTATTGGAGAAGAGTGCTAAAACCCAAGGAGATAACAAAGGCTTTAGAGATGCCATCTGCTCCAGTATGAGTGGCAGCCATCAAGTAAAAATGACTGGGGTAAATCTGGGCATAAAGGAGAACCTGAAACAGAAAATCACTATTCTAACCTACCTTACCTGGGCTCTCAGCAGCTCAGGTCAGCCTCTGACAGTTTACTGAGCTCCCTAGGGGAGGTTAGAAGAGGCTGAGAGCAAACTATTGATAGTAGGTGAGCTTGGCTTACAGTGGGAGAATATAAGCAGAGGAAAACGGGGCAGAAATAGACCTACATGGATTGACCTGCATGGATTTGATACGAGGGTCCATAGGATCATAACATCTCAGTGAATACAGTGGAAATAGACCAACAACCAAACCAGATGGTTTCCATCTCAGCCCATGCTAACACATGTCACAGAATAGCTAAGACCCAAATTCCCCTTCTTTTCAGAAGTCCAGTTACCACGTGTGTAACTGAACTCCCAGAACAGGATATTGAGCCCTTCTTTGACCAATTTAAAGACCTGAAATAAAAGAAGTCGCAACATGGACTGAATTTGCAGATTTACTTGAAAATAACTGAGTTTTCTACCATTTGGGGAAGGGAGACTTACACTAGAAATATATCCCATTTATAGAAAAATAAATTTTTGTAGAAGTGAGCTATGACCTGTGAAAATATCATACCCACTATATGTGCCTTCTGATCTGAAGCTGACAGAGGTGACACATGTATTATTTGTGAAAAGCAGCTGCAATTGATTGGCACATATGACACTTCTGTCTTCTATCCTCATTCCTGAAAACCATTAGCTTATTAACTCTTGTTGATTCAAAACTACTACCTCTAAATTCACTGATAACTTCCTATCACCCCTAGTGACTACAAGCATCTGCTTCTAGTCTGGAGAAGTCAGCCCTTTTGATCAGCTCTGACCCCCACATTTCACATGTTTTTCACTATGTCCTGCTGACCGCCCTTGCCCCCTTGACTTCTCCCCAACTTCTGTCTCTTTCTCCTTCCATTTGCTTGCTTCAAGTGATCCTCAAGATAATTCCCTTACACTTCTCCATCCTGGTTACACTTCCTCGCCTCCTGCCTTTAGAATCTCTACAAACAATCTTTCCTCTCCAGATAGCCTCAAACTCTTTCAAGGCAAATATGTGAATTTCCAGTTTTCCCAATATACATTTGAATTCCCTTAGTTCTTTGCCTATAACTTTCTTACAGCATTTATTATAACTTGTTGATTGTATACATATTATTTACTTATTTTATCATCAGTGCTAGATTGTACACTTATTTATTACAAAGTAAATGTGTCTAATTTTTCTCCATGTTTTCCTCATCTCCCAAACCTTCCCCAAGATATAACCAAATACAATATTTGGTATGTATTAGCCATTTAAGATTCATTGATTGGATCAATTCATCAGGACTTCAAGAGCAATTGTGAAATTAGTACATTAGTAATATCTATGAAAAAATATGTAACCACATACTCAAGGATTCAGATTTATCCAGCATATTGCAATGGTTAAACTCATAATCCCTGGAGCCAGACTGCAATTGAATTACAGCTCCTCCACTATGTGAGTATAGGTAAATTATTTATCCTCACATTGTCTCAGCTTTCCCATCTGTAAAATGGGAATAATTATATCTATTTCATGGGATTGTTTACACAGATTAGATCAAATTATACATGTAAAGTACTTAGGACAGTGTCTGGCACATAGGTGCCCTAAAATAGATACACTATAAATATTTTTAAAATTAATAAATAATCAAAAAATATTTATTCCCTAAATATTTTCCCTTTACAATAAGCTGAATTTTGAACTTACCTGAAATAAACCTCTTAAAGATTGCTTTTAAGACATTAAAAAAGGATGAAAATTAAAAGCAATTAAACTTGTATTTCCTTTACAACTCTAAAATAAGGCTAAAATTTTCAAGGAGAAAATAGCTCAAGATACATATAGGAAATGACAAATACTTATGTCACTATACCACTTCCTTTGCCATATCACACATTCCTCATTAATCACAGCACAGCTTCCTACTAAACCCAGATGTGTCCTTAGACTCATTGTCAACACAGTGGTCCTAGATAGTCTCTAGCAGTTAGCCTAAGGATGAAACTAAATTGTCATGATTGGTCTGCTGCTTACTTTTGTTTAAGAGAGACAAATCTAATTACCAATTAGTAAAGTTATTGTAAGAAATTGTATTCTCACTAGAAGACAGTTCATGAAGTATTTAAGTGTGGTTGACTTTAAACTCTTTTCTAAGAAATTATTGTGACTTCTGTTTCTTTGCACCTAAGGTCTGAGGCAAACCACTCTCTCATAGAAAAGAAGATATGTGGTGTGCAGAATTCTAAAATGGCCCCAAAGATTCCTGCTTCCTGGTGATCATGCCCTGTACAATCTCCTTCCCCAGAGTGTGGATGAGACTGGTGAATATCAGTGTCACCCCCTAAGATTAGGTAAGGTTATATGATAAAGATGAAGGGATTTTGCAAATGTCATTGAAGTCTTTAATTAACTGCATTTAAATTCATCAAAAGGGAGATCATCATCAGTGGGTCTGACCTAAATGTATAAGCATTTATAAAAATCTAGAAGTCAGAATCAGAAGAAGTTAAGAGACCCAGAGCAGCAGCAGATGCTCCCATGTCAGCCTTGAATAAGCAAACTGCGATGTTGCAGATAGAACCACCTAGCAGAGATTGGTAGACAGTCTCTGAGCTGAGGGCTTCAGTGTTCAAGAAACTGAATTCTGCCAACAGTCAGTGGAGTTATAAGAACACCCTGAACTCCGGAGGAAATCTTGCTCTAGCCAATACCGTAATTTGCAGTGTTGTGATCCTAAGAAGAGGATCCACCTAAGACTCACCTGAACTTTTAACCCACAGAAACTATGAGATAATAAATTGGTGTTGTTTTTAGCCACTAAAGCAACACAGGGTCTTAGTACACTGCTTTTTTGGGTAAATGATGTGCTTTGTTTTTTTTAAATGGGTAATTTACATCATAATAAATCACCTTTGTTCTTAATCTTTCTAACTAAAAAGAATCCCATATTTAGTGATTAATGATAATGATGTCAAAAAATAGGGCATAGAACCTCATTTTCTTATGTGTTTTCACAGGGGAGAAAAAAAGTAAAGTATTCTGTTTTTTTGACCACTGCTCCCATCTCCATTTTCCAACTTGACATCATTCTCAGACCTTATGTTGGCTAGGCCCATGCCCACAGCAATACAAATCTACGAATATAGTAGGCTAATAAATATTCCAGTAATATAGCAACATGCTAGTAAAATAATGGGCTAATTAAATACTTTCCCAAGGATTAAACCAATGGAAGATGAATATTATCTACGGCGGGTATTAACTAAAATTTCTAAATTCTGTGATATAATCACTACACTGAATGAAAACATGGGCTACTGAAGGCCTCTTCCCATAAACCAAGCTACCTAGGACAATCCAAAGTAAGAGAGGCAAAAATACATCTGTCACATACTCTTGACAGCTACTCATGTAATTAATATATGTTTAGCATCTTCTATGTACAAGAAAATACATCTGGCATCGTGTGGAATGTACGCATTGACAAATTACATGAAAGACGAAGTGCAATTACAGAAAAAGTGTTATGAAGACAAAATTGATTTATCAACCCAACACAAGATAGCATTGTGAAAGAAGTTATTTTATTGATTCTACCAATGTTTATTGGATGTAAACTGTCTTCCTCTCTGAGAGGATTTTACAATGTTCAAGGCAGTCCCGGTTCTCTAGCTCTCCAGGTGACGCTAGTGTAGTTATGGTCATCAGCATTCAGTGCTGTGTGTTCCCTCCAAGTAATTCATAGTAATGACTGCAGGTAATTAATATTTTGTATAGCATTCATTTGAGTATATGTCACTTCTTACCTCCAACTATAAGGCTACTCCTATTTTTCTTTTTAGCAGTTTCATTCCTAACACTTGTGGGAACATGAATACTTCAGATTGGCTGATTTTATTGTCATTACCTGAGCTAAATATGCCTTTTATGTTCAAATTAAGAGCATAGCCACTATTTATTCAGTTTAACATTTAACATTTAACATTTAACATTTATTACCTTTATTTTTTATAAAAACCCTAAAACATGAATATTATCATTCCCATTTAAGTATGCACATAGAGGTTCAGAAAGATAAATGACTTACCCAAGTCTAGAAAGTAGGTCTAAGTTTCAAACCAGGTAATCTGAGTTATAACCATGTGAGTTGTATAACAAATAAATGACTTTCTCTGTATCTCAATGATTTCTTATGTGAAAGGGAGATAAAAAGTACCTATCTCACTATGGTATTGTGTGGAAAAATGAGATACTAAACATGAAATTGAAAGGCATCATCCAAATGTAAGCATGGCTGGCACTGGTGTTGGAACTTCTGCATAACTAGCCCATTAGATTTTTTAAGCCTATACAATATGCACTATTACAAATAACAAGATAAAAAAATCTCAGTAGCAGTAGATTATCTTATGGAAGAATATACTAATGCTTTACCTCAATTAACTCCTATGGCTCAAAAATTAAAATGGTGCCATCTTATAATATTCTATTAATTGTAAAATAAAAAGAATTGACCCATTCCTGGAAACAAAAACCAAAAGCAATTGACAACTAAATGCTTTTTTGGACATCTTGATTGTACCTCAAAGATATAATGAAACTAGGATAGATCCAAAAAGGATATCAAATGTTCACAAACACGCATTCAGTGTCAACTACATGCCAAATTCTGAGTGAGGTAGGCATTAAGGAAAGTGAAATAAATACGGCAGAGGGTCTGACCTGAAGAATTTCTTGGCTAAAATAGGCTATTTATCTGGGAGAATGAGTACTTTCTCTATAAGTCTTAACACACAGTAAGAATAAGAAAATCAGAAATTTCTTTATGGCTTCAACACCACAAGATGATTGTATTATTAGTCTACTTTATGTAATGAACCCAAACTATTTCTCAATTGGCTTTGCTTTTTGAAAAACAAACATCAATATAAGAAGAATTTAGGGCAACTCATAAATAATAAATGAAATTTGGGCTATTAACAGAAAGTAAAACGTGTCAGTGTACAAGGTCTGTCCAGAAAAAGACTAACAATTGTTAATATAATAAGAACAGTTTGCACAACATCACTGTAACCTAACAGCCAAGGAGAGTGGACTGGAATGCACATGCATGAACAATAACAACTTTACTGTACTAGACAGCGTGGGCAGCAGATGCCATTGAGTGAGCATGTGTACTGTGTGGCAATCACATTCAAAGTAACTGAGCAAATACCGTACTTTTTGGACTATAACATGCATTTTCCCCCAAAATTTGGGAGGAAAATGGGGGTGCATCTTACAGTCTGAATGCAGCTTACCTGGCTCACTGTGGGGAGGAGGGATGGCAGTGGAGTGAGGGTTTTTTTCTCTATTTTCCTCCTCTAAACCCTAGGTGTGTCTTATGGTCAGGTGTGTCTTATAGTCCAAAAAATATGGTAAGTAACTCTTTCCTTTCCTCTTGCTGCTTTTAAGATTCTCTCCTTATCTTTAATCTTGGGCAATGTAATTATGATATGCCTTGGTGTATACTTCCTTGGGTCCAAATTCTTTGGGACTCTCTGAGCTTCTTGGACTTTCTGGAAGTCTAATTCCTTTGTCAGATTGGGAGAGTTCTCCATTATTTTTTCAAATAAGTTTTCAATTTCTTGCTCCTGTTCTTCTCTTTCTGGCACCCCTATGATTCAAATGTTGGAACATTTAAAGTTCTCTCAGAGATTCCTGAGGCTCTCTTCATTTTTTGGAATTCTTGTTTCTTCATTCTGTTCTGGCTGAATGTTTATTTCTTCCTTTTGCTCCAAATCATTGATTTGAGTCCCAGTTTCCTTCCCTTCACTGTTGGTTCCCTATATATTTTTCTTTATTTCACTTTTCATAGCCTTTACTTTTTGCTCTATTTTGCAACCATATGCAATGATTTCTGTGAGCCTTCTGATTACCAGGGTTTTGAACTCTTCCTCTGATAGGTTGGCTATCTCGTCATCACTTAGCTGTTTTTCTAGAGTTCTGATCTGTTCTTTTATTTGGGCTATATTTCTTTGCCTTAGCATTTTTGTTACATTGTAAGGGCAGAACCTTAGGTATTCACTAGGGCGAGGTAACCCACAATGCTGCCTTGTGACACTGTATGTGGGGGAGGGGTCAGAGAGGGAAAAATGCCACTTGCTCCACTCTTGATTTCTCAAAAATAGAGATTTTTGGTGGCTGATTTCTCAAAAGAAAGCTTACAGGCAAGAAGGGGCTGGAAAGAATTATTCAAAGTCATGGAAGGCAAGGACCTACACCCAAGATTACTCTATCCAGCAAAGCTATCATTTAGCATGGAAGGGCAGATAAAGTGCTTCCCAGATAAGGTCAAGTTCAAGGAGTTCATCATCACAAAGTGCTTATTATATGAAATGTTGAAGGCACTTATCTAAGAAAAAGAAGATCTAAAATACAAACAATAAAATGCCGACAAACTCACAACCACCAACAACTGAACCTAAAACCAAAACCAAAAAACAAACTAAACAAACAACTAGACCAGGAACAGATTTATAGAAATGGAGATCATATGGAGGGTTACTAGTAGGTAGTGGGAGGTGGGAGAATGGGGGAAATGGTACAGGGAATAGGAAACGTAAATGGTAGGTACAAAGTAGACAGGGGGAGGTTAACAATAGTATTGGAAATGGAGAAGCCAAAGAACTTATATGTACAACCCATGGACATGAACTAAGAGGGGGGAATGCTTGTGGGAGGGATGGTGCAGGGCAGAGGGTAATAAAGGGGAGAAAAAATGAGACAACTATAATAGCATAATCAATAAAATATTCTTAAAAATAACTGAGTAAGTAGAGCAATGAATCTATACCAAATTATGTATTAAGCTTGAACATTCCTCTGTAGAAACTGTTCAGATGATTCAGAAGGCAGCAGCTATGGGCAACTGATGATTGGCAGCCTCATCTCAACAATGCGCCCACTCATGCATCAAGCCTCATGCAGAGTTTTCTGGTGAAACATCAAATAACCCAGGTGACTCATCTCCCTACAGCCCAGAATTGGTGCCCTGTGACATCCAGCTTTTCCCAAAACTAAAATCGCCTTTGAAAGGAAAGAGATTTCGAACTATTGATGAGATTCAGGAAAATATGACGAGGCCGATAATGGCAATTGGGAGAACTGTGTGAGTCCTGAAGTATCTACTTTGAAGAGGACTGAGGTGTCATTGTCCTATGTACAATGTTTCTTGTATCTTATATCTTCTTCAAAAAAGTCTCTATTTTTCATATTATATGGCTGGAGACTTTCTGGAAAGATTCATATATCTCTTAGTTTTTGAAAACAGTCTTGTGGAGTTTATTCAAGCCCTTCCTTAACCCCCATTTCTGCTGTCAGTGACAAAACACTATCTTGACCAAACCAAAAGAAAAGTCGTGATTCTGTTGATTGCATATTAAATTACCTTTAATCATGAGATATATTAAGAGGTTTAGCCAGGATATTGCTCTCCATTCCAAAATCAAAGAGAAGTAGAGAAAAATCCAAACCCTTTCTATGTTAAATAGGATTAAAAAATATGTCACAAAATAAGGTGATAGTTTAAGAAAAATGATCAGTGGTGTAATTGCTTATACTTATAACCTGGGGTACAGGTGGGATGAGAAAGCTGGGAGAAAAGGGAAAAGGTTAATAACAAAGACATAGTTTTGTTAAGAAGAAAGTATTTGCATCATCAGTTTGAACTTCCACATACTATTTCTTTAGATATGTATTTTTGCCAGATTTTGGACAGGGTTATTGCCTATAGTCAACAGGCTATGGTGCAGTATTGCACAACTGCAGGGAGCATCATTTATGGTGCATATATCCCTTTTAAGATTCATTACATAATAGTCCTATTCCATGTGTTAGGGAGGAGAGTGAGATGGTAAAGGGTTATAAGGAAGATCAGAATGGAGTATGAGGGGAGTATATTTCCTGAATCGGGAAATGTACTGGGTCCATTTATGAATTTGGAGGTATATCTAGATATCTAGTATAGTTTTCAAATGTATACTCCCAAATACCATACTTACCAGTGTGTCACTTTCCATGGCATTATGTTAGCATCATTATAAAAGCATTTAAAACTAATGGATTTCATCTTAACATTTTAATTTCTTGGATTTAAATGAATTTGAAAATACATGTCTCTAAAGTGTGGAACATCTATAGAACATATTCAGAATATTTTGCAGATGCATACTGAAAACTCTGCCTTACCTGCTTTCTACTTTTTTTTGTAACAAATTTTAGGACAGTTTTTGGCCTAAAAGAATCTGTCGTTTTGGTATCACACCACATTTGTTATATTAGATCATACATTTGTATTATTGGAGACTCTAAAAGTCACCTGGAACACATCTTCCCTAAACAAGTCAAACACTATCATGTCCATCTTCACCAAGACATTTATCTGCTTAGTTTAACACACACACACACATACACACCATGAGTCCCGAATTCTATAAAGTAAGATGCTGTTTTATGGCATAAGTTCAAGTAAAGAATGCTCAGCTAGTGACAAGAGTAAATAATATCACATATCTATTACCCATTCCTATGTTTTGTTCAGAAAAGTGTTCTTTTGCAAGTAGACATTATTCTCACACATAATCAATATGAATGGCACCTAGTATATTCATTCAGAAAGAATGCCAGTCATTGGTCAAGAAAAGGTTAATACTTGAATCAGTACCATTATAAATACAGATGAAACTGGTGACTAAAAATAAAATTAAGTATTTTAAACTAATAATGATAGTAAAAACTAAATTGATTAATTAATTAACTATTGCTGTGCTCAACAGTCTTGCATTATTGCTCATTTATATTTTAACATTATTAAAATAATGTCATTTAGCTCAGAGTGTTTTAGCAAGGTTTCAAGATATTGTATCTGAGACTCAAACCCAATTATGTAAATCTAAAGCCCTTAAACCTCCACTGTGCTACCTATGGAAAAAGCTACAAATATTGTATTTTAAAATGTAGTAATTATAAGAAATAAAACTTTTGGGGGTTTTTCATTTTGTTTTGTTTTGTTTTTTGCTTTCCTACACTTGCCTGGAAAATACTTTTCAGTCCCACTCTAACTGGATTTAGGAGCCCATTCTGGCCTTTACTAATTTTAAATAGAATTTTATGATAGGGAGCATTTGAGATGGAACTTCACAAGATGCGATGTTCAATATAAATGCTTTTGAACAATGGAGCCATGCTACTGCTGACCTCTGGGTAAAGGAGCCACACCAGATCATCTTTTAGCTGTCCTTCAATTTTTCCCTTAGCTTTATCACTAAGTTAATTTTCCTTACAAAAGTGCTGTTTAAAATATAGGAATCTTTCCTTCTATTTTAGGATCATAGACCACTGGAAACAGCTAAAATCAGAGACTATTGTTAATATGCTAGTTATCTACATGCCAGTCCACTCCCCAGACATCTGATTTACCGCCCCCTCTGCCCACCACACACACATACTCATCTAATCTTGTTTCGGTTTTGTCACCTGGAAAGTGGGAATGATAGTTTTGGTTTAACATCCTAAAAATAATTTTAATATAACAGAAAATACCATACCTTGTCAAGTTTTTTGTAAAGGAAAGACAAGCTGATGATATCTTTCATTATATCAAGCATTTATTCAACAAATATTTAAGAATTATCTTTTAAATATAAGGGCATACTGAAGGAAACAAGAATGAGATGGAAACAGTGAGGAATATATAGAGGGGAAACACAAGGAGACCCTGTGGCATAATCTTTTCAAGTGAAGATAGACTATTGAATTACTCCAAATAAAAGTTTTAAAAATAAATCAAACACAATCTAGAATGTATTTCAATAGCCAATTTTTAAAAAAGAGAGTCCATTAATTACCTTCTTTGTAATTGATGTGATGATATAATTTTATATTCACTTTTAAAAGCGACAAGATCCAAAACTGTAGCAAGATGAACATTCTGGTTATTTAAAAAAACTATCTTAGTGTCTTTTAGATTCTTTTGGTTGCTGGGATATGAGAGGCCAAGGAAAGAAATACTGCTCCCAACATTATTTATGCCTGCCCCTTCTTTCCTCTTCTCCCTAACAAGGTTAGTCAGAATCACGCAGATCACGTAGACTGAAAAAGGGCCTTATCACTGCCTGATGATCACTGTTCCAGCCAGGACAATGAGGGTTCATCCAAAAGCACTGCTTCCTCTCTCCTATTGACAGGAAACTCTGCCTATAATGAGCTGCACAAGCTCACTCGGTGCCTGACCCGGCAGCAGCTGGAGACTTGGGAAGAAAAACAATTTCTAAACCTGGTATTTATGCAATAAATTATCAGGTGGTTGTGAGATAGGAAAACTAATGGGGATTTTAAATAATGCTCATATCACCATAGACTTCTCCAACCTCTATAGAGAATTATATTCACAATAGGATTGAAATAAAATAGAAAATAAAATAACTTTCAGTCTAAGACAACTTAGAACTTAGAAACTTAGCATGTGAACAGCCATGGTGAGGCTCCATAGTAGAATGATAATGTGTTGAAATGGAGTAGATCTTCTGAAGAATTTTCTAGATATGGGTTTCAAATGTTTTAATTCTTATGTTCTGTTTTAGAAAAGTATATTGGGTCCCATTTTGAAAATTTTTCTTAAAAATGTATACCGAACTATCTTAAAACCATTACCAGGGAACACAGTGAAAAGTATCAGCAATTGAAGAACTGAATATCTTGTTTGCATGTATTATTTTCCAGCTATACTGCTTGATTGAAATGCTTAACCATGAAACTTTTTTTAGATACCTGATTTGAGACAACAGAGGAAGAAAATGAACCACATCTTTGATGTGCTTAACTTGAGAAGGTGATGAGAGAACACTGATGGAAATGTTTAACAGGTAGTTGGGGATTTGGGCCTAGATTTCAAGAAACAGATTGAGGCTACTGAAACAGGAAAAGAATGCCAAAAGAGAGAAAAGATAAGAGGGTTAAAAATGAAGTCTCAAAAAATGCCTATATTTGGGGGGAAAAGAGAAAAAAATTAGTTTTACTGAATATCTAGGGAAAAAGAAAAAACAAAAGAATATAATAAACCTAGAGGCAGAGAGGTAAACAGAACTCAGATGATGCAGAGAGGTCAAAAAGGAAAAGAAGTCTGAGTGGATCATCAAAATTGGCAAATTGGCAAAGTTTTGACATTTAATAAAATTATTTCAGTAGACGGATAAGAGCAGAAACTACCAATAGATTCCCAGAAGACCCAGATTGCAGTGAGTAAGTAGTAAGGTCATGAGGAAAATTTGAATAGATAATTCTTTTAAAAAATTAACAGGGAAAAAGAAGAGACAAAACCTTGAGAAGGGAGAAAGTGGGGATGGTGGGCAGTTTCTTGCTCTCGAAAAAGGAAAGCTCAAGTGGTAGGAATTTGAACAAAGATAAGGAAAGAGAGGGATCTTTTATAGTCAAGGAAATAAAACTGTTAAAAATATTAAAATTCCAAAGAACTGAAAATTAATGTTAGGCTGTTATTCAGCACACTCATGCAGACGATACCAGTCAGCATTTAGGAACCCTCTGCCCTTCTGAAAAGGCACCATGATTCAGAAAGTTTGTTGTTTGTTTGCTTTCCTTCAGTGGGAGAGTCTGAATATTCTATGGAAAACCAAAGGCATCCCTGCCCTCTTCAGCCCTTTCTTCCCTCCAGCATCCAATACCCTTGTCGCACAGCTCTTTTTTATATCTCAAGCTTAATTTGTCTTGGGAATTCTAACCTAACACATTAATATTATTAAAACAAGCTAGGAAATATCTCTGGCAAGCAAGGAGGGATTTATTCCACCAGAAATAGCAGCCAAATTTTAAAAGAGAGAGAGAAGGAAAGTTACAGAGGGAATGGAGATAAAACTTGATCACTGTAACCTGCCTGGTTGTCCAACTTCCTGGATCAAGAAGTTGGGCCAAATGTGCAGAGCTGGCTGAAGTATAGAAAGCTACAGAGTCAATCAGTTAAATCTCTTGAGAGAATGCTTCCCAGCTTAGGCCAAAGCCCCTGGTGACAATAATGTCCCTTACTCGAAGTCAAACTGAAACATGGTGTTAGGTGGGGCCTGATGACTGTGAGAAATAATGCACTTTCTCAGAAATAACACACACATTACAAGTTCCATGTCCAAGTATGTTTTTTTCTCTCAGCTTCAAGACATTTCCCTTCCATCCTTTCCTGCTGAAACTCAAATGCTATTTCCTTCATCAAATTTTGCAAAAGTCACACATTGGAATCCTTTCTTTCATTGACAGGAACTTACATCTATTTGGTCAGCACACAACATCAGGAATTGTGCAATTATGCTGGGATATCCCTCCTCTGCACTACCCCTCTCCATCCCAGCCATTCTCTGACCTATGTTTTGCTTTGGTTTTTTTAGCTATATAACATTTTTTCATTAGCTGATATTATATTTATTCATTTATTTGTTTATTGCATATCTCTTCCTAGCACAAGATAAGATCCATAAATACTGGGGCTTTATTTCACTCACAAATATATTCCAAAAACTTTGAATAGTATCCAACAACACATAAGAGGCACTAGGCACATACAGTGTGGGGGAAAAGTAGATTTATAGTTGAGAGTATGCAAACCACAGAGTTTATTCTTCTATTGTTATTTGTTAATTATTGTATTATTTTCCATACCAATAACTGGAAACCTACTTTTGCATCCTGTTTTATCCTGTATTTGTTGCAATAATCAGTAAAAACAACCAATCAATCCTTTTATTTAATCCTCAGCAATTTGTGAATTAAAATGACCTTGCCCATTTTCAGATAGAAAATGAATATGAGGAATCAATGATAACAGGAAATGAATAAGTGGTATAAATAATCCAAGTCCTTCAGATGGTGAAACTCTATTCTTTCCACTCAACATCACCTATAGTCCTTATCACACACTGCCTTGTATGCTTACATATGTCCTTACCTGTAGTATCCATAGGACTGTCAGCTCCCTAGGGACAAGCTTCATTCTTCAAATTTCATGTCATACAATTCCTATGATTTGAAGACAGTGGTTTTTCACCAAATACTTTAAATATATTACAATTTTATTTGTCCCTTATACCTCAATAAAGCTAAAAAATAAAATAAATCACATCTGTAAAATCCTTTATTTAAAAAAAAACTTTAATCCTCACCAGAGGATGTGTTTATTGGTGAAACAGAGAGAGACAGACAGAGAAAGAGAGAGAGAGAGAGAAACATCGATGCAAGAAAGGTTGATTGGTTGACTCCTATATACTCCCTGACTAGGGATAAAACCCACAACCTAGGTATGTGCCCCTACTGGAATCAAACCCACAATCTTTTGGTGTATGGAACCATGCTCCAACCAACTGAGCCACCTGGCCAGGGCTATAAAGTTCCTTTTGTGGTACAAGATAACATATTCACAGATCCTGGGGACTAGGATGTGAACATCTTTGAGGGGCACCAGAAATATATTAGCCTGACAAATGACACTGCATTTTTAGCAAGTAAATACAAATTTAAAATGATCCTACAAGTGTGGGACCCAACTAGTTTGACAAAGCTGTACTGAGGTTTGAAGTCTTTATATACATAGTACTGTTTAGAGAGATTTACAAATATTAAATATCAGACAAATTATTTATAGATAGATCTAATGACTACTATAAGGAAAATGTTACAGCCCACATCAGATAATTATAGCTTCTCCAAATACTATATAATTTTCACCTTTATTCTTGGAAGAATGGCTTGGACACTACAGAAAGTGAAAAGAAATTATTTTAAATAAAAAATAAAGTTTGTGTTTCAAGAGAAACTTTTGCTTCAGGTAATAATTTTAACTGATAAAGAATATGGGTATTTTTCTCCTTGAATGGTGATTCTAATTTTTCTCAATATTTTCAAATATCTCAGTAGAAAGTGGAAAATCTCTAATCACCATCTGTTTATTTCATCCAGTGTTACATTCCAATCTCTGCGACAGAAAGTTCATGACAACCTGCCAATAAAATTCCTGAGATTGTCAAGACATATAATACTTCTGAAAAGATTGAGATTTTTCATGGTTAAATTCTTCATACACAACCCTTCACTCAGAGTACCACTGGATTCAAAAACAGAGATCAGGTAAAACTGGAAATTGCCACACAGAGAGTTTTCGGTAATTTATTCCACAAAAGACAGAGGGCTGAGTTTAAAATCTCTGACTATGCTTAGGGATAGAAGTCTGGGCTTCCATTTGCATTCATTTAAATGGCAATTAGCTGGTGGTAGGTCACATCCAACTTAATACATTCCATAAAGAAAGGAGATCCAGGCCTGCCAAAGAATACTACCCATGTGGAAATCATAGCGACTACCCTTTGTACTGAAACCAAACAGAGTCACAAGAAAAAATGTGTAGGATCTTTTGAGTTTTGCCATTACCATGTCGGTGGAAAAGCCACTTCCTAAAATGAGAACTTATTTAGTAACATTTTCTGAGTAGCCATTAATGTGTGAGAGGTTACACTAAAAACTTTAAATATGTCACCTCAGTTCATCCTGTCAATTACCTTATGGATTATATTCTACTATCTAACGTACTTCTCACATGGGGAAACTGAAGCAGAGAGGGTAAGTAATTTTCCCAGAATCAGATGTTTAGTGACTTTAGAACTACAAAACAAACTCAGCTTACCTGGGATGTCCATATGCTCAACCACCAGGCTTTGCAACATTAATACCAAGAAACCGCTGTTTCTTTATGAAGGGAATCACTCTTGACACAACATTGAGTGGATTTTATAGGGGATGGTGAAAATAAATTTGCACTGAGCCATCCACCCATACTCAACCAGTCTCAAGGAAAAATTTTGCAAGATGGCTGGTTGAATCTGCATAGAGTTGTTGGTTCTAAGCCAGAGTAAATTTATTGACTCACTTGGGGATGCATCTGAAACTTAGATTCATTAACTTGATGCTTTCATGAAATAGGCTAGTAAGTCATAGACATTGTTACAAATAATTTATTTGATTGCCTGAATCCATATTGTTCAAAGGAAATGAATAGTTAATTAAAAGCGGCAATGTTCTCTTCTTTATGATATACACAAGATGAAACCTCTTAGTTATATTTTTCTTTTTTCCTGGAGCCATCAAGTTTCCAATGTTCTTAAATATACTGAATTCCATTAGTGAGAACTCCAACAAAGAGAGGAAACATAAAAATGAAACTAGAAAACATAAAAAGGAACCAGTCAGAAATGAAGAATATATTAATTCAAATAAAGGATACATTATAGGGAATCAATAGTGCAATAGATGAAGCAGAGGATCTAGTAAGAGATTTGGAAAGTAACAAAGCAGAAAACACCCGTCAGAGAGTAAAATGAAAAAATACAATGAGAATAGTATAAGGAGCCTCTGGGGATGAGCTAGGTGGAGAAGGGCAAAGGTAGAAAAATTGGAACAACTGTGGCAACTGTAATAGAATAATAATAAATAAATAAGTAAGTAAATTAAAATGCCAAGGTTAAAGACAAAGACAGAATCAGAAAAGCAGTTAGTTACCTACAAAGAAGCCTCCATAAGACTTGTCAGCTGATTTCTCAACGGAAACTTTACAGTCGAGAAAGATTTGCAAGAAATATGCAAATTGATGGAAAGCAAGAACCTACAACCAATATTACTCTACCCAGCAAAGCTGTTATTTAGATTTGAAGAATGTGTAAAGAACTTCCCAGACAAGAAAAAGCTAAAGGAGTTTATCACCACCATGTCAGTATTACAGGAAATGTTACCTGTCTGGTATAGCTCAGGACCGAGCACAGGCTGCGAATCAAAAGGTCCCTGGTTCGGTTCCCAGTCAGGGCACATGCCTGGGTTGCACGCCAGGTCTCCAGTGGGGACCCATGAGAGGCAACCACACATCAATGTTTCTCTCCCTCTCTCTCTCCCTTCCCCTCTCTCTAAAAATAAATAAATAAATAAAATTTAAAAAAATAAAAGGTCTTCTTTAACCCTGCATAGGTTTCAGTCAAAAAAATTACAACACATGGCGGCCAAGGTGGAGGCATACATACACACTGTGCCTCCTCTCAAAACTAAAAGAAGGACAACAACAAATTTAAAATAAAAACAAAAACAGAACTCCCAAAAAATCAAACTGTGTGGAAATCTGACAACTAAGGAGTTAAAGAAGAAACATTCATCCAGATCAGTAGGAGGGGTGGAAACAGGTGACCAGGTAGAGAGGACTGGTGGCAAGGTGGCAGCTGGAGTACCAGGTGAAATGGTAGCTGGCAGAGTGGACAGTCCCACATTTGCATGCAGATAAACCAGGAGGAACAACTGGGGAGCAAGACAGACTGTGTAACACAGGGTTCCAATGCAGGGAAATAAAGTTTCAAAACCTATGACTGAAAAAACCTGTGGGAGGAGAAACTCCCAGTCTCACAGGAGAATTCAGTGGAGAGACCCACAGGGTCCTAGAATGGAAACAAAACCACCCACCCGGGAATCAGCACCAGAAGGGCCTGATTTGCCTGTGGGTGACAGTGGAAGTGACTAAAAGCCAGCTGAGAACTGAACAAGTGGCACTGTTCCCACTCAGACTCCTCCCCCACAGGGTTGCCCCACCCTGGCAAATACCTGAGGCCCTACCCTTTACTATACATAGTAAGGTGCAAACAGGTGGGGGAAAAAATGGCCCAAATGAAAGAACAGATCAAAGCTCCAGAAAAAATACAACTAAGGGATGACGAGATAGCCAACCTATCAGATGCAGAGTTCAAAACACTGGTAATCAAGATACTCAAAGAAGTGGTTGAGTATGGTCACAAAATAGAGAAAAAAGTGAAGGCTATGCAAAGTGAAATAAAGGAAAATGTACAGGGAACCAACAGTGAAGGGAAGGAAACTGGGACTCAGATCAATGATTTGGAGCAGAAGGAAGAAATAAACATTCAACCAGAACAGAATGAAGAAACAAAAATTCAAAAAACTGAGGAGAGGCTTAGGAACCTCTGGGACAACCTTAAGTGTTCCAACATCTGAATCATAGGGGTACTAGAAGGAAAAGAGGAAGAGCAAGAATTGAAAACTTATTTGAAAAAATAATGAAGGAGAACTTCCCTAATCTGGCAAAAGAAATAGACTTCCAAGAAGTCCAGGAAGCTCAGAGAGTACAAAAGAATTTGGACCCAAGGAAGCACACACCAAGGCACATCATAATTACATTACCCAGGATTAAAGAGAAGGAGAAAATCCTAAAAGCAGCAAGAGAAAAGGAGACAGTTACCTACAAAGGAGTTCCCATAAGACTATCATTTAGAATGGGAGGGCAGATAAAGTTCTTCCCAGATAAGGTCAAGTTAAAGGAGATCATCATCACCAAGTGCTTATTATATAAAATGTTAAAGGGACTTATGTAAGATAAAGAAGATTGAAACTATGAACCATAAAATGACAACAAACTCACAACTATCAACAAATGAACGTAAAAAATAAAAGAAAGAAAAATAATGAAAACAAAGGCTAAGCAAACAACTAGAACAGGAACAGAATCAGGAAATGGATATCACATGGAGTGTTTTCAGTGGGCAGGGGGAAGGGAGGAATAGGGGGGAAAGGTACAGGGAAGAAGAAGCATAATTGTTAGGCATTAAATAGATGGGGAGAGGTCAGAAGTGGTATAGCAAACAACGAACTCAAAGAACTTATATGTACCTTACTTCATAGACATGAACTAAGGGGAGAGAGCTGGAGGGTTGGGGGTGCAGGGAGGAGGGGGGATAAAGGGGAGAAAATTAGGAAAACTGTAATAGCATAATCAATAAAATACACTTAAAGAATAAAACAAAGGAATCCTGGATTAGTGCCTATCATATAACCAACTGTTCTTTTTCTTACTAAAGAATGAAGCAATGTATCCCAGTGTAACTAGTTCTTTTAAAGAGAACTTCGCCACTCATTTTTAAGGTTTACCTCATATTTGGGAAGATGCAAGCAAAGGAGCTGGCAATGAAGAGCATGGAATTCCTCTGGTCCTTTCCAAAGATGTGAGCAATCATGTACCTATAGAAAGAGACCCATTAGGAGGAAATGCAACCACCTGAGACCTGTTTGTTTCATACTTCTGAAATGTGGAGACTTCCTCTTGTGGCTCCTGGTTACACTGATATCCGGATAACCTTTGCATTTGCTTTGTAGTAGTGGACCATTCATTTACATAAAACAGAGACCAAATAAATCAAAGTTATGACTCCCATAAAGACAGTTTTAGGAGCAAGACAAATAACAGAAAGAACATTGTTAAATACAATGAAGGTTTTTTTCCAAATGATATGGCCACTCTTATGGGAAGGAATAGAAACAGAACTGAGAAAAAAAACTGAATCCATTTTTTTTGTTTCTATTTAGTACCATGCCAGTGGTATATTAAGATGAGAGACTGAATAAGACATACAAGTAATTTGCAAGAGATAAAACTGGAAAAAAGACAACAGCAAAAAAAAAAAAAAAAGATGGTAAGTAAGAATGGGATAAATGTATTGTTATTAACAAGTTTGTGGATGGAGGATAAAAAATTTGGACAAAATGAGAGAGGTTTGAAGATCAAACTATTGTATATATACAAGAATGATTATTATGGAATAATTAGGAAAAATTAGACACAACTTAGAAGTTCAATAATAAGATATCAGTCACGGCTGGGTTGCTCACACACAATTGTTTGACCATATAATGGTATTTTATATGTAGAATATAATGCAAATGCAAGCTCAATACATAATGCAAAATGTAATGGAAATACAAAAATACAATGCAAATTTCCCATGAAATTGTGTAACACAGGAGCCCTGAAACTACTAAAGTAAATGGTAATATATTCATCTGACTGCAGTACAACCAATAGTGATATCATAATACATTAATGACATCAAAAAAATCACACTACAAGGTTACGAAGCAAATATATACGGTAATTACATTTTTGTAAAGAATATAGAAAAGGGACAAGAATGCACTGAGGTATTATTTGCACTTGTCTCTGAATGGTATGAGTGATTATAATTTTTAATAATATAATTCTGTATGATTTTAATTGTTTTCTTTATAAACTTCTATATTTCCCATTTTTGTACACAGAGCAAATATTATTTTTATGAAAAAAACCCTTCTTTTAGGTTGTAGTAAGAAAGCACCCATAAGTGACACTAAATAACAGGGCATGGTATATTCCAGTAAATTTTATTTATAAAAAAGGCAGCCATCCTGCAAACAGTTGGCTACCATTCCCTGATTTAGACTAATCAAGATGCGAAATCCTAAGGGAGGGAGGTGGGTTTGGCTGGGTGGGGGGGAGTGGTGGGGGGGAAATGCAGACAACTGTAATTGAACAACAATAAAATAATTTTTCTAAAAATGAAAAAAAAAAGATGCATAATCCTGAGGTAGGGAATGGTTCAGAAGCAATTGATAATGTCAGCAAAATTTTGATTCTAATAACAAGGAAGCATAAGGGTGGCAGAGTGGAAATAAAGGAGAAACTCATTATTGGGTAGACAAATGACTGAAATGGCCATTAAAAAAAATCATTGCGGGGTTTGGAAGATGGCGTGAGATAGCTGGGAGCAGAGTCCACTTCCCCTTGGCACCAGTGAAACACCTAGCTGATCTGAGGAACAGAGCAAACAGCCAACAGTATTCCAGCACATATGAAGATCGGAGACCAAAGATAGAGGACATTGAAAGATCTGATGGTAAGAAGAGTGCTTAAGGACAATAAGGTCCCTGGGACCTGCGCGGGGACCAGGGTGGTGGAAGCCCCCGCCCAGGGACAGGGTCTGCTGCAGGATTCTTGGGAGAGAGCCAGGCTGGGCTGTGTGAGCATCCATGTGCTTGTTTGGACCAGGGGGGCTTGAATAGGAAGAATTTTTAAAAAGGAAAAGAAAATAGAGGTACTCAGCAGCTAGTTAGAGAAATCTCTGTAGCAGCCTCTGCCTCTGGCGCACCTCCCCCCTCAGCCCCTGGACTGTGAACCCAGAAAAGCAGCCCCAGCACTCACCTGAAGCCCTGTTGTGCGAACCCAGATTAGCGGATTGGGCGTCCACAACTGAAACCCCAGCTGAGCACCCACACCTGAAACCCTGGCTGGGCGCCCACACCTGAAACCTCGGGTGGGTGCCCACCAGGAGCAAAGGCTACCTGGCCCGCGCACAGGCCCAAAGCAAGGGACCTGACAGCTGAGCAACCCAGGACCAAAGCAGTAGAATGGCTGATCAACGGCCTAGCTGCCTGCCAGGAACCACACCTAAAAGCACCGGTTCTGAACAACTCCTACTTAGCCCCTGCACACAGAGCCCAGAAGGGCCTACTGGCTCTCTAGGACAAAGGTAGAATGCCCAGCAGAGGGGAGCTACAGGGCTAGGGGAGACTGCATTCCCCGGAAAGACTCGACCCAGTACGGGGCTGAACTAACCCACAGCAGCACCAAGAGCCCTTAGCATCTAAGACAGCAAAGACCAAGAAGGGGGAGCGTCAGTTGACCTTACTTGGTGCAACTCAAAGACAGCACAACTGGTGAGCTAAAGGCCTAGTGGGGAGCAGAAGAACCCGGAGAAACTGGACTGGAGGCTGAACAACAGTGAAGACTGTGGCTCAGGAAGGGAGAAAAGTCAAACCAATCCTTCCAACCACACCCTCCTGTTATACAGACAGGAAGACCAGCAGAACTAACTTGACAGGTTTAAAGCCAGCAGAAGACTTTTTTTTTTCCCTCCTTTTCCCCTGAATTCCTTATTCCTTTCCGTCCTTCTTTCTTTTTTTTATTCCTTCTTCCTTCCATCCTTTACCTTTTTTATTCCTTCTTCCTGCCTTCTTTTATTTATTCTTTTGTTTTAATCTTTGTTAAAATTCCTTCTTATCCTGGCTCCAATCTTTCTTTATTCCTTATTCCTTCCTTCCTTTCCTTTTCTATTCCCTTTTCCCCTCCTTCCCTTCTCCTCCCCCTCCTTTCTCTTTTTCACACAGATGAGAAAATAAAACCTGGAATGCTGAAAATACCAGAGTTAGACCCTGTTAGACACATAAACGTCAGCTCAAGACCAGTGAGCACAGGAGATTAAGAAGACAGCACCACTGAATCCCATTGGCATTCTACCATAGAAGTTCATACCATAAACCCAGGGAGTCAGAATAGATCAATTTCAGAAGCAGAGGCTAACAAGAAGAGTCTCACAAACAATGGGAAGACAAAGAAACAACTCCCAAATGAAAGGAAAGGAGGAAGCCTCAGAAAGAATGCTAACTGAAAAAGAGGCAAATCAACTATCAGATACTGAGTTCAAAGCAATGGTTATCAGGAAGCTCACTGAGCTCTCTGAGCTCACAGAGAACTACCAGAAACTACAGGGAAACTAAAATAAACTCACTGCAAACTATATCAACATGAAAAAGGAAATACAAGCTATCAACAAGGGCCAAGGGGAAATGAAGAATACAATTTCTGAATTGAAGAACACAGTAGAAGGAATCAAAAGCAGACTTGATGAAGCAGAGGATCGGATCAGCAAATTGGAAGACAAAGTAGAAAAAAACACCCAGAAAGAGCAAGAAAAGGAAAAGAGGCTCAGAAAGAATGAAGAGGGATTAAGGAAAGTGCAGGACAACATTAAACATAACAATATCTGTATAATAGGAATACCAGAAGGAGAAGAAGAGCAAGGAATAGAAAACCTGTTTGAAAAAGTAATGATGGAAAATTTCCCTAATATGATGAGAGAAAAAGTCACCCAAATCCAGGAAACACAGAGAGTCCCAAACAAGAGGAACCCAAAGAGGCCCACTGCAAGACACATCATAATTAAAATGGCAAAATTCCAAGACAAAGAGAGGATCTTAAAGGCAGCAAGGGAGAAACAAGAAGTAACATACAAGGGAGCCCCAATAAGGTTAGCAACTGACCTCTCAATGGAAACTCCAAGCCAGAAGAGAATGGCAAAAAATATTCCAAGTAATGAGAACCAGAGGCCTGCAACCAAGACTACTTTACCCAGCAAGGCTCTCAATCAAGATAGAAGACCTAATAAAGAGTTTCCCAGACAAAAGAAGTCTAAAAGAATACACTTCCACCGAACCAGCTCTGCAAGAGATGCTAAAGGGACTGCTTTAAGGAAAGGAAGGAAAAGAGAAAAAGAGAGGAACACAGGTAGGAAAAAATGGCAATGAATAACTACCTATCTATAATAACCTTAAACGTAAATGGATTAAATGCTCCAATCGAAAGACATAGAATAGCTGAATGCATAAGAAAACATGACCCACACATATGCTGCCTACAAGAGACCCATCTCAGGACAAAAGACTTACACAGACTGAAAGTCAAGAGCTGGAAACAAATTTTCCAAGGAAACGGACAGGAAAAAAAAGCAGGGGTAGCAATACTCATATCAGACAAAATAGACTTCCAAAGAAGGGCCACAAAGAGAGACCCAGAAGGTCACTTCATAATACTCAAAGGAAGAATCCACCAAGAAGACATAAACATTGTAAATGTGTATGCACCCAACATAGGAGCACCCAAATACATAAAGAAAATCTTGGAGGACTTCAAGAAAGATATTGACAGCAACACAATTATAGTAGGGGACTTTAACACCCCACTGTCAAAAATGGACAGGCCTTCCAAACAAAATATCAACAAGGATATTGTGTCACTTAACAATACCCTAGAGGAAATGGACTTAACTGATATATAGAGAGCTTTTCATCCCAAAGAAGCAAAACACACATTCTTTTCAAGTGTACATGGAAATTTTTCATAGATAGACCACATGACAGGACACAAAGCAAGCCTCAACAAATTCAAGAAAATTTAAATCATATGAAGCATTTTCTCTGACCACAAGGGACTGAAACTAGAAACCAACCCCAAAGGAAAAAACCTAAAACACTCAAAATCATGGACACTGAATAGCATGCTATTAAACAATGAATGGGTCAAGAACGAGATTAGGGAAGAAATGAAAAACTTCCTGGAAACAAATGAAAACGAACTGACAACAACCCAAAACCTATGGGACACAGCAAAGGCAGTCCTGAGAGGGAAGTTCATAGCAATACAGGCCTACCTTTAAAAGATAGAAACAGTTCAAACAAACAACCTAACCCTATGCCTACAAGAACTGGAGGAACAAAAATATAGACAGCCCAGAGCAAGCAGAAGGATGGAAATAACCAAGATCAGAGCAGAGTTAAATGACATAGAGACTAAAAGGACAATTCTAAGGATCAATGGATCCAGGAGCTGGTTCTTTGAAAAGATAAACAAATTCGACAAGCCTTTAAGTAGGCTCATCAAGAAAAAAAGAGAGAGGATCCAAGTAAACACAATTAGAAATGAAAGAGGAGAGATTACAACTGATACCACAGAAATACAAAGGATTATAAGAAATTACTACGAAGAACTGTATGCCAAGAAATTTGGAAACCTAGGTGAAATGGACACATTTCTAGAAGAATATAATCTTCCCAAACTGAATGAAGAAGAAGCGGAAAACCTGAACAGACCAATAACAACAGACGAAATTGAAGCAGTCATCAAAAAACTCCCAACACACAAGAGCCCTGGACCAGATGGTTTCACAGGAGAATTCTACAAAGCATTTAAGGAAGAGCTAACCCCTATCCTTCACAGACTATTCCAAAAAATGCAAACTGATGAAAGACTCCCAAACTCTTTTTATGAAGCCAGCATCATCCTAATCCCAAAACCAGATAAAGACACAACGAAGAAAGAAAACTTCAGGCCAATATCGCTGATGAACATAGACGCTAAAATTCTCAACAAAATGTTGGCATACCTCATCCAGCAATAAATTAAAAAGATCATCCACCATGACCAAGTGGGATTCATCCCAGGGACGCAAGGATGGTACAATATTCGCAAATCAATAAACATAATACATCACATCAACAACAGCAAAGACAAAAATCACATGATCATATCAATAGATGCAGAAAAAGCATTTGATATCATACAGCACCCATTTCTGATAAAAACACTCAGCAAAGTGGGAATAAAGGGAGCATTCCTCAACATAATAAAGGCCATATATGAGAGACCTACAGCCAACATCATACTCAATGGACAAAAACTTAGAGCTTTCCCACTAAGATCAGGAACAAGACAAGGATGCCCTCTCTCACCACTCCTATTCAACATAGTACTGGAAGTCCTAGCCACAGTAACCAGAGAAGAAAAATCAATAAAAGGCATCCAAATTGGAAAGGAGGAAATGAAACTGTCACTGTTTGCAGATGACTTGATAGTGTACATGGAAAATCCTATAGACTCCACAAAAAAACTATTAGACCTAATAAATGTATTTGGCAAAACAGCTGGATACAAAGTCAATACTCAGAAACCAAAGGCATCCCTGTATACCAACAACGAAACAGCAGAAACAGAAATGAGGAAAAAGAATCCCATTCGATATAGCAACAAGAAAAATAAAGTACCTAGGAATAAACCTAACCAAGGAGGTAAAAGACCTGTACTCAGAAAACTACACAACACTGGAGAAAGAAATTAAGGAAGACACAAACAAATGGAAGCATGTACCATGCTCATGGATTGGGAGAATTAACATCATCAAAATGGCCATACTACCCAAAGCGATTTATAGATTCAATGCAATCCCTATTAGAGTACCCATGACATATTTCACAGATATAGAACAAACACTTCAGAAATTTATACAGAACCATAAACAACCCCGAATAGCTGCAGCAATTTTGAGAAAGAAGAACAAAGCAGGAGGGATCACAATACCTGATATCAAACTGTATTGCAAGGCCACTGTAATCGAAACAGCCTGGTACTGGCATCAAAACAGGCACATAGACCAATGGAACAGAAGAGAGAGCCCAGAAATAAATCCAAGCCTCTATGGTTAATTAATATTTGACAAAAGGGGCAGAAGCATAAAATGGAGCAAAAACAGCCTTTTCAACAGATGGTGTTGGGAGATCTGGACAGCTACGTGTAAGAAAATGAAACTTGATCACCAACTTACGCCATACACAAAACTAAACTAAAGATGGATAAAACACTTAAATATGAATAGTAACACCATAAAAGTCCTAGAGGAAAACATTGGCAGGAAAATCTCAGACATTCCACACAGCAACATGCTCACAGACAGGTCCCCTAAATCAAGGGATATAAAGGAAAGAATAAACAAATGGGACTTCATCAAAATAAAAAGCTTCTGCATGGCTAAAAAAAACAGCACTAAAATATAAAGAGAACCAACAGTCTGGGAAAAAATATTTGCCAATGTTACCTCAGACAAGGGTCTGATCTCCAAAATATATAAAGAACTCACATGACTGCACTCCAGGAAGACAAACAACCCAATTAAAAAATGGGCAAAGGACTTGAACAGACACTTCTCCAAGGAAGACATACAGAGGGCCCAGAGACATATGAAAAGATGCTCAGCATCACTAGCTATCAGAGAGATGCAAATCAAAACCAAAATGAGGTACCATCTCACACCAGTCAGAGTGGCCAACATAAACAAATCCACGAACAAATGTTGGAGAGGATGCAGAGAAAAGGGAACCCTAGTGCACTGTTGGTGGGAATGCAGACTGGTGAGGCCACTGTGGAAAACAATATGGAATTTCCTCAGAAAACTAAAAATGGAACTGCCCTTTGACCCAGCAATTCCACTGCTGGGATTATACCCTAAGAGCCCTGAAACACCAATCCAAAAGAACCTGTGCACCCCAATGTTCATAGCAGCACAATTTACAATAGCCAAGTACTGGAAGCAACCTAAGTGCCCATCAGCAAACAAGTGGATCCAAAAATATGGTATATTTACACAATGGAATTCTACACAGCAGAGAGAAAGAAGGAGCTTATACCCTTGCAACAGCATGGATGGAACTGGAGACCATTATGCTAAGTGAAATAAGCCAGAAGGTGAGGGACAAATACCATATGATCTCACCTCTAACTGGAACATAATAAATAGAAGAAAAAAGGAAACAAAATATAACCAGAGACATTGAAGTTAAGAATAATCTAACGGGAGAACCAAGATGGCGGCGTAGGTAGACACACTGCGCCTCCTCGCACAACCAGAACTGACAGAGAATCGAACAGCAAGGGGGACCAACACCAAGAAAATAGAAAATAACCATTCATCCAGACTGGTAGGAGGGGCAGAGACGGGCACCAGGGTGGAAAGGACTCGCGTGGCTGTGGCGGAACTGAGACTGGCGGAGTGTGGGACAAATGGCGCAGGCAGTCCGAGCACTAGCAGACCCTGCAGCCCCACATCTGCGCAGATAAACCGAGAGGGCCGGACTCAGAGTGGCGGAGAGTGGGGCAGGCAGAGTGGCGGGTAGCACCTTGCGGCACCACATTCGCCCACAGATAAACTGGACGAACGGTGGGCAGAGAAGCAGACTGTGCAACCCAGGGCTCCAGCTCCGGGAAATAAAGCCTCAAACCTGTGATTGAAAGCGCCCCTGGGGGTTGGGGCAGCAGCAGGAGAGACTCCCAGCCTCACAGGAGAGGTTGTTGGAGAGACCCACAGGGGCTGAGAGTGTGCACAGGCCCACTTACTCGGGAACCAGCACCAGAGTGGCCCAGTTTGATTGTGGGTAGCGGAGTGAAGGATTGAAATCCGGAGGAGAGTGAGGCTGGCGCCATTGCTCCCACTCAGCCCCTCCCCCTCGTACAGCGTCACAGCTCAGCGACCAGCGTTACCCCCGCCCCGGTGAACACCTAAGGCTCCACCCCTTAAAGTAACAGACACGCCAAGACAAAAAAAAAAAAAAAAAAAATGGCCCAAATGACAGAACACTTCAAAGCTCCAGAAAAAATACAACTAAGCGACGAAGAGATAGCCAACCTATCAGATGCACAGTTCAAAGCACTGGTTATCAATATGCTCACAGACTTGGTTGAATCTATTCGAAAAACAGATGAAAAAATGAAGCCTATGCTAACAGAAACAAAGGAAAATGTACAGGGAACCAATAGTGATGAGAAGGAAACTGGGACTCAAATCAATGGTGTGGACCAGAAGGAAGAAACAAACATCCAAACAGAAAAGAATGAAGAAACAAGAACTTGGAAAAATGAGGAGAGGCTTAGGAACCTCCAGGACACCTTGAAACGTTCCAACATCCGAATTATAGGGGTGCCAGAAGGAGAAGAGGAAGAACAAAAAATTGAAAACTTATTTGAACAAATAATGAAGGAGAACTTCCCTAATCTGGCAAAGGAAATAGACTTCCGGGAAGTCCAGGAAGTTCAGAGAGTCCCAAAGAAGCTGGACCCAAGGAGGAACACGCCAAGGCACATCATAATTACATTACCCAAGATTAAACGCAAGGATCTACATCCAAGATTACTGTATCCAGCAAAGCTATCACTTAGAATGGAAGGGAAGATAAAGTGCTTCTCAGATAAGGTCAAGTTAAAGAAGCTCATCATCACCAAGCCCTTATTATATGAAATGTTAAAGGGAGTTACCTAAGAAAAAGAAGATCAAAAATAGGAACAGTAAAAATGACAGCAAACTCAGTTATTAACGGCCACACATAAAACAAAAACGAGAGCAAACTAGGCAAACAACTAGAACATGAGGGTTGTCATTAAGGGAGTGGGAGAGGGAGAGAGGGGGAAAGGTACAGAGAATAAGTAGCATAGATGACAGGTGGAAAATAGACAGGGGGAGGGTAAAAATAGTGTAGGAAATGTAGAAACCAAAGAACTTATAAGTATGACCTATGGACATGAACTATAGGCGGGGAATGTGGGAGGGAGGGGGGTGGGCAGGATGGAGTGGAGTGGGGGGGAAATGGGACAACTGTAATAGCATAATCAATAAATATATTTAAAAAAAAAAAAAGAAAGATAAAAAAAAAAAAGAATAATCTAACAATGGTCAGGGGGGAGTGGGGAGGGGACAGTGAGGAGAGAGGATTACAGGAACTACTATAAAGGACACATGGACAAAATTAAGGGAGAGGGTGGAGGTTGGGGGAGGGAGGGGGGTTCAGCTGGAGTGGGGTGGAGCAATGGGGAGAAAAGGCACACAACTGTAATTGAATAACAATAAAATAATAAAATTTAAAAAAAAGAAACCCCAGAGCAAGAAAACAAAAACTGAAAAATGAGATCAGAATATGGCAAAAAAAAATCATTGCATCATATTTCTTTTCCAAAAGCCTATATCATTTTGCTACTCAGTGAAGTACCAAAATAAACATTTTATAATCCTGTGTTCACTTTGTTTGGATTTTAACCAAACATCAATTTCTCTATTGCTTGTTATTTTTCTTGCTCTTCTGCACAACTAGCACCTATCAGTGACTAAAATCCTCATTTTAAGTTTTATTTTATCTTTAAATATTTTATTGTTTATGCTATTACAGTTGTTGCAATTCCCCCCTTTTCCCCTCTACCCAGCCTACCTCCTACTCCCATAGTCAATACCAAAATGTTGTCCATATCCCTGGGTTATTCATATATGTTCTTTGACTAGTCCCTTCACCTTCTTTTACCTAGTATCCACCTCTCCTCTTACAGCTGTCAGTCTGCTCCATGTTTCTATGCTTCTGGTTCTGTTTTGCTTGTTAGTTTATTTTGCTCATTAGATTCCACTTAAAAGTGAGATTATATGGTATTTTTCTTTCACCAACTGGCTTATTTCACTTAGCATTAATAATAGTCTCTGATTCCATTCTATCCATGCTATCACAAAACTTAAGAATTCCTCTTTTTTCTGCTGCATAGTATTCCATTTTGTAAATGTACCACAGTACACAGTATTTTTATCCACTCATTTATTTATGGGCACTTAGGCTGTTTCCAGAACTTGGCTATTGTAAATAGTGTTGGTATGAACATAGGGGTGCATATATTCTTCTGAACTGGTGTTTTGTGATTCCTAGGTATATTCCCAGCACTGGAATCAATGGGTCATGTGGAACATGTTAAGTACATGTCAAAACCTCATGTTTGTTATCATTGGCCTGAAAAACCGTAACTTTGTAACCACCCAAGATTTATTAGCTATATTTGCCTTCTCTGTTTTGTCTGAAAAGTGTCTTTAGTTAGTATTGTTCTATAATTCTATTAATAATTAGTAATCTCATAACTTTAAATCTTTATGAAGGTATAAGGAATTGGTTTATAGATGAAATTACTCAAAGCAAGAATGCTGTGCTTTGGCTTGAATGAAGGCTGTTTCTTCCCATTCAAAAAATAACCAGTAACTTGCTGTATTTTCTAACATTTTCCTCTGTCCCTGTGACAAGATCAGATACTGTGAAATTAAATCTTTTCTTAGCCATAAGTGGCTATAATCACTTGGGAAATGACACATTCACAGTAAAGCTAATTCTAAACAAGAGTGGGTTGTTCGGGTCAAGGGCAGAGTTTAGGTGTCGAGCATATTTAGTTAAGTGAAAAGAATAAGCTCTACACATTTTTATTATTGTGGGAAAAATGCAAGTGTGCAATTCAAATTTAGAAACTCAATCATCCAAAAGCAAATTAGTAATATGAAGCAAACCCTTTGAACATAAGTTTAGCAATTCTCCTTGGCATTAGTAAAATTCCACTAAATAAGGTTTATTTTTCAAAGCCATAAAGAATTATCATGAAAAACAATTCTTTGTTGAGTACAACTCTCCCATTGACCTCTGGAGAAGTTTATCAATTGCTTTGCCTGCCCTTTCTAATCAGTCCCTACATCATACCAAAAGCAGGAAAAAATTTGAACCTGGTTTTTCCTGACCCAAATTTGCTGTTGATTTTTAGGATATTGTTTAGATTGTGTGCTAACCATCTAAACACTAGAGAAATAATAATGCACAAAAATGCAAGGCCTTTCAACATGCAAATGATCTTTCTCTATAAATAGAGATATGTGAAGTCCTTCAAAAGGCAGTTTCTGAAATCAGATACTGCAAAGGAGTCAACACAAGAGAAGTGATCAACTAAGAGCAAGCAGCTCAGGAAAAGAGTAGTAATTGTAAAGGATTTTCAAGCTTACTCAGCTACATGAGCAGGAAGCTCTATTTCCTTTCAGGTCTCTGGCTTGGTACTGCAAATAATCATGAAGTTTATTTATTGTCTTTTCTTATAAGCAAAATGAAATAGCACCTATGGAAGTTAAGTGTACTAAAAATGAGAAACTGGTATATCATTGGTTTTTTGTTTGTTTGTTTTTAAGTCTGCTGTTTTATTTTATGTTTTGGGTTGGCCAAAAAGTTCATTTAGTTATTTTTCCATAAAATAAAAACACATTTTCATTTTCAGCAATAACTTTATGATTTGGATATTTTGAGTATGTTGGCTATCTCCCATGTTATAACGTTGATTGTTCTCAATTAATGTCTCAGTTTGATCACTACCAACTTAAGCTGGTCTACCCAACCATGGAGCATCATCCAGTGAGAAATCTCCACTGCAAAACTTCACAAACCACTTTTGATATGTTCAATGCTCAGTCAGTCACAGCACCTTCTCCATACTCTGCACAGAACTATTTTTGCTTCTCAGTTGTGTTTTTATATTTCTTGAAAAAATAAAGCATAATATGCTGAAAATGTTGCATATTTTCTTCCATCTTCAATATTAAAATGGCTACACCAAATTCACCAATTTTGATGAGCCTTTTTAAAATGCACACTGATATGACAGCTGTCATAATACAATCTAACAAAATTTTTTTGAATGAAGTTAAAGAGAACTGAGCACTACTAGAGCCATGTTACGGGGAAAAAAACCCACAACTTTCTGCCTAACCCAATATATACTTCCTCTTCATCTATATTTCAAATACAAAAAATTAGACTGATAAGATTTCTAAAACAAAAGATAAAAACACAATTACCACCTAATTATTTATCCATTTTCATCCATTTTTATGGTGATTGCTCTTGCAAAGAAAAGAGAAACACAGTAAAACATAATAAATTTCGATGTAATTATGACACTGTACAGGCGAGAATTTAAAAATGCTTCCTAGAAGTGATCTCTCCTCCAGGATAGAGTCTCAGTGGAATCCAGTAGCTGACATACAGGCTACACATGTACCCTCTGAGGGCAATACCCATTTTGGAACCAGATAATTTGGATTATTAGATTACTCAGTTTTGTATAGGTCATGCGATGTTTTTAGGAGTCTTTTGCAGAAAGATCCACCATATACACACCTAAGCCAATAAAAATGAGCTCTGAAAATAAGCTTGCACTCAGTGTTTATTGAAAGATCTCTAATGAGCCCCTTTTTGTCTCATGATAACTGACTACATCTGATAGAGTCCAGGATACAAAAGCTATGAACATGTTAAGTACAAGTAATCCTATTTGAATTAGCAAAGACTTGTTATTCAACACCTTGGATCTGAATGAGTCATAAATGCTAATGGTGAGAGCATGCAGGAATGCATGCATACTGGACCAGGAAAAGCAATCTCCTGAGAATAAAACACTTTGCAGGCAGGTGAGGAGAGTAAGTGATTAAGGAACAGTGCTTTAGAAAAAACACAGCCAAGTACAAACTTTACACCATACATGATTTTGCCATGGATCAGTTCTATTCAGAGAATCATATAAATATCAATTCATTGCAAAAATAAAATATTTAGTCTAAAATTTCTTAAACAATCAGAAATTTATTTTCTCAGATAAATACTAATCAGTAAGTAGACAATTCAATAGGTAGCCAGTTCAGGGATTCAATGACGTTATCAAGGATACATTCCTGTCTTCAGGGTGTTGCCAGTGTTTCCCCTTATAGTCCAAAATGGCTGCAGCAATTCCACAAACTCTCACTATTTTTACCAACTTAGTAGATTTTATTGAATAAATGTTTCTCTATTTGTGTTATGTTCTTAGGACAATTTCCAGAAACTTAAATAATTGTTTTATTAAATTTTTACCAGTTAAGTTGTTTTTCTGGGGAAAGAGTCCACCAAGTTTTTTTTCTGTTACAGAAGAAGCCCCACCTTTCAAGGTTTCTTGGAACTAGCCTTCATAATGGTGCACAATTACTTCACTATTTTCTGTTGTCAAAATTAGGTCATGAGATCAGCCTTAAATTCAAAAAGTAAGGAAATAAAGTCCACCTTCAGGTGGGGGAAACTCCAAAGCACAGATTATGGATACAAGGAAATTGAGATAGCAGAGACCACAGTCAATTCACTAGCAGGAGGAACACCTCTCCAAGATGTCCCCAGTAGATTTCTCCTTTGACACACACAGGACTGGATTACATGCAACAAAGACTGGGATAGCCAAAGTCTGACATTTTCAGGTCCATAGAGACAAGCAGACTTTGCCAATATTGAAGGATAAGGAGAAAGTGGCTGTTTGGGAGGCAACCCACAATGTCTGCCAATACGTACCATCTTTTACCTTAATGTGAGAAGGCATTTCTTAGTATTGAGTCAAGAACGGGACTCCCCAATGTCAAATATAATTAAAATAAAATATTTATTTCAAGTCTAGGGATAAATGTTGTGAGCCTATGGTATATACTTTGTAAGACTTATGACAAAATGCTGGGTTTTTAAATAAGGACACTTTCATTAAAATTACATTAAACCATTAGTAACTAAGGAAAAGAAGAAGAGAAATGTAGTCAATTCGAATATGATGTTTTCAACAAATTACTATCTAGTTAGAATAAACTGATTTGCTGCATGACATCAAATTAGAAATTGATATATCACTTCATTATTTGTAGGCTTTTTAAAGTCCCTTCTATCTACTACACACTTTTCTGAGTGTATTCCATATAAAATTTCATTTGGTCTTTATGTAAATACATGAAGTGGATTAATATTTTCCCTATTTTTTCAAAAAAGAAAATAAATGGAACTTTATATAAATTGATTAACTGGTTTAAGTTAACCCAACTAAGAAATGTCAAAATCCACCTTCAAATTTATGTCAATCAGATTCCACATGTGAAATCTTTCTACCCTATGATGTTCTTATTACAAAACACATATGGCCTTAGAAGGGGGGAAATAAAAGGAAAGTAAGAATTATGACATCACTGTGATCATATCATTTCATAAGTTTTTCTCTGTCAGCTTTTAATGACTAAAGGGTTATCATAAGTCATGATGACCATGTGAACAATTATAATATTTGTGCCAAAAACACTGTTTGTAATCAACACTTTTCACTCAATATAAGAGCATCTTTTCACTGCATTCACTGTTAAAATTTTTTTGTAACTGCTCAGTACTCTACTATATGGATGTAATTTATTTTAAAGTGTATTCACAATTATGAGTTGCAGAAAGACTATTACTTGTTCACCAAAATCTATTTTCTCTGTTGCTTAAGAACACAGCAGGAGTACATTTCCATCCTTACATACTGTTTCATAACCATAGACTATGTCTAGCCAATGATACAAGAGTAAATGTGATCTATGCCACTTGCAGACTCAGCGTAATGTATCTTCCATGTGACCTCCATATTTGTAAATCAACCAAAGGTGGAGGATCTCCTTCAGAGGACTTCTAGGTCTCAGGAAATGGAGGAATCAAAAGGTGGAAGGGATTTGAGTCTCTGAATATTATGGATGTGCAATTGCCAAAGACATCCATTTTGGAATTTGTATGAGCAAGAAATATGCTTTTCTCTATGTTGACTCATAAAATGTTTAAATTTCATTTTTATACCAATTAGTTCTATTGTTACTCTAAAAAAAGAATGTGAGCAATGCTTAGGAAGACTTTATTGTAGCTAAGCCTTTGAGCAAACATCTAATTGTTTAACTAGAATATATTCGTAGAAGTAGAATTTCTGGGTCAAAGAGTACAAAAAAGTTTTTAAAATTGCCTTCCAGAAAGTTTGTATATTATTTAAAATACCTACCAGCAAATCAAAGAGAATTTCTTAAATAATTTACTTAATTATAATCAACAGTGTTTTTTTAACACAGGTAGGTAATTTTTGCGAGGAATTTGCTAGGATTTTATGTTGGCTTTTCTACTAATTATTTATATGTTTTTAAAATAAATCTGTGTAACATACCTAGCCTTCAATTTATTTCAAGGATCAAATGTCATGAAACCATAAATATTTTAAATGTTATTAAATACAAGATAATACAAATACTAATTATACATAAATTTAATTTTATATATGTGAAATTAACAGATGTAGTACAAAATTTTGTTCTGCCTTAAAAATATCATCCACTGAAAGTTTGCCCATGTTATCTTTAATTAGATTTTCACCTTGCTGGAGTATCATAGCATCTGTGACTTAACAATACAGATGTTTCCTTTCTATAGTTTTTATTGGTTCAAAGTAAACACAAGCTGCAGTTCAAACAAAGGTGAGAGAGTAATATTTAAATGGGGAAGTGGTAGAATATACACTAGAAGAGAAAGGGAGATAGAGCTATCAGTTGCTTGTTTTGTTTTCCTTTGAAAATTGTTGCGATTCTGCTCCTGGGTTTGACACTTGGAGGCTAGAAATGTTCCAACTGTGTGAAACAGAACTGCTGTCTCCCCTTGGGAACAGCAGCAAGCCATGATAGCCTAGACCACAGGAACCAATGAAAATACCTCATCCTATTTATACTGCATCACATTTCACCATGACAGATGGAACCTTTGGAGAATATTAATGACCATTGGGAGATAACACTAGTCATTTAGGGAAACACTTAATAATTCAACAAGTGATTTGTTTAGACAGATTACTTAGATTTACAAAATGCTTAGAAGCCAAAGAAATCTTTTCCTGGGGTTTGATCATTTATTTTTTACTTTAGGATAATAAAACTTAATTCTATAGACCTCTCAGAAGTAGTAAAATAGTCTACTAGAACCACATTAGTCTTTTTTTTAAATGTCTGTTACTTTATTTTTTTCTATAAATTCTGGAGTTATATAACTGAGGTGTCATATGCTTTGTTTTCACCAATTACAAACCAAATGAGTATCTTACAAGGGATCATGAAAGATGCTTAGGGCCAAGAAATTCAGGGTGACATCTTCAATGGGGCCTCCAAAGCCCCTACAGTGGGTAGTATCAGCCACTGTGTCAGGCATAGAGCTAGAAGGCACCCTTTGGGTAGAGAATAATCATGTCTTCATTGACCCGGCTTTAAACATTCACCACATTAGTGGGCTAAAGAGAAGAGGGGTAACAAATATCTGCAAAGACTACTAATTCTATGCTTCCTGAATTGAATATCTCCTGTTTTGTACTAGTCTTCCTCCCCACCCCACAAACCTCATAGCTATCAACTTGAAATATTGAAATACAAAACTGAGATTATGCTGACTAGAAGAAGAGATCATGTATATCTCCTGGCCAGTGTAGCTCGATGGATTGCACGCCGGCCTGTGCACCAAAGGGTCTCCGGCTCCATTCCCAGTCAAGGCACATGCCTGGGTTGCTGGCCAGGTCCCCTGTAGGGGGTGCCAGAGATGCACCCACACATTGATATATCTCTCCCTTTCTTTATCCCTCTTGTCCCCTCTCTCTAAAAATAAATAAATAAAATATTTTTAAAGAGAGAGATCATGTATATCAGCAAATTTCATTTAAATTCCTTATCCATGATACTATTATTGCCAAACTCCTCTTAAAATGAGTCACAGTATGGACTTCTGGCCAAGATGGAGGCCAGATACACTTTCCCTCCTTGCACAACCAAAAGAAGGACAACAACAAATTTAAAAACAAAAAATAACCAAACTCCCAGAAAATCAAACTCTACGGTCCAACAACCAAGAAGTTAAAGAAGAAACACTCATCCAGACCAGTAAGAGGGGCATAGATGGGAAACCAGGGTAGAGAAGACTCACAGCAAGGCAGTGGCTGGAGAACTGGGATGAGTAAGGCAACCCACAGAGTGAACGGTCCTTCATTTGTGTGCAGATAAACTGGGAGGAACAACTGGGGAGCAGGACAGACCGTGCAACCCAGGGTTCCAGTGCAGGGAATAAAGCCTCAAAACCTCTGACTAAAGAACCTGTGGGGGGGTTGAAGCAGCAGGAGAAATCCCAGCCTCAAGGAGAGTTCATTGGAGAGACATTACAGGGTCCTAAACCATTCACAAAACCACCTACCCAGGAATCAGCACCAGAAGGGCCCAGTTTGCTTATGGGTAGGCATGGAAGTGACTGAAAGCTGGCTGAGAGCTGAGCAAGTGGTATTTTTCCCTCTCAGACCCCTACCCCACATAGAGCACCATGACACAGCAACGTGAGTTGCCCGCCCTGGCAAATACCTAAGGCTCCACCCTGTGCTTACTACTTAACAGGCACACTGAGAGAAAAAAAAAAAAAAATGAACCAAATGAAAGAACAAATCAAAGCTCCAGAAAAAAATACAACTAAGGAATGACAAGATAGCCAACGTATCAGATGCAGAGTTCAAAACACTGGTAATCAAGATACTCAAAGAAGTGGTTGAGTATGGTCACAAAATAGAGGAAAAAGTGAAGGCTATGCAAAATGAAATAAAGGAAAATGTACAGGGAACCAACAGTGAAGGGGAGGAAACTGGGATTCAGATCAATGATTTGGAGCAGAAGGAAGAAATAAACATTCAACCAGAACAGAATGAAGAAACAAAAATTCAAAAAACTGAGGAGAGGCTTAGGAACCTCTGGGACAACTTTAAATGTTCCAACATCTGAATCATAGGGGTACCAGAAGGAAAAGAGGAAGAACAAGAGTTGAAAACTTATTTGAAAAAATAATGGAGAACTTCCCTAATCTGGCAAAGGAAATAGACTTCCAAGAAGTCCAGGAAGGTCAGGGAGTCCCAAAGAATTTGGGTCCAAGGAAGTACACACCAAGGCACATCATAACTACATCACCCAAGATTAAAGAGAAGGAGAGAATCTTAAGAGCAGCAAGAGAAAAGGAGACAGTTACCTACGAAGGAGATCCCATAAGACTGTCAGCTGATTTCTCAAAAGAAATCTTGCAGGCAAGAACGGGCTGGAAAGACGTATTCCAAGTCATGAAAGGCAAGGACCTCTGTCCAAGATTACTCTATCCAGCAAAGCTATCATTTAGAATGGAAGGGCAGATAAAGGGCTTGCCAGATAAGGTCAAGTTAAAGGAGTTCATCATCACCAAGTGCTTATTATATGAAATGTTAAAGGGACTTATCTAAGAAAAAGAAGACGGTCAAAAATACAAACAGTAAACTGACAACAAACTCACAGCTATCAACAACCAAACCTAAAAATGCAAAAACAAATATAAAAATGAACTAAGCAAACAACTAGAACAGGAACAGATTCACAGAAATAGAGATCCCATAGAAGGTTATCAGCAGGGAGGGGGAAATGAGAGAGTGGGTGAAAAGCCACAGGGAATAAGAAGCATAAATGGCAGGTACAAAATAGACAGGGGGAGGTTAAGAATAGTATGGGAAATGGAGAACTTATATGTATGACCCATGGACATGAACTAAGGTAATGGAATGATGGTGGGAGGAGGAGTACATGGCAAAAGAGAATAAAGGGGAGAAAAAAATGGGACAACTGTAATAGCATAATCAATAAAATATATTAAAATACAAGAAAAAAGTCCAAATTATAATCTCACTCCCAAATCAATTTAAAATAAAAAAATGAAAAATATGAAATGGGGTGAGGAAAATTTGAAAAATCTCATAATAATATTCTTTCATTAGGGAAGATCTGAATAACTGCCAAAATATATTTCATTTCATATTAGAAGGAAAGGCATTAGGCATTTTGTATATTTGGTCATTGTCATCCCATTGCAGGGAAGTTCACCATCTTTTGGTATATGTGCAGGATTATTAGTCTAATAAATGATTATTAACATATGTTTTAATGTCCAAAACCTAAGAACTGTTGTTATGCCAAAGAAATCAGGGTGTAGACAAGAGAAATGTAAGGAATGCAGCCTCACCTTTAAAAGTTTTCATCAGAAATATTTCTTGAAGAACTGGTATATTGATGTAGGAAGTTATTTTAAGTTAAGAGTGTGTGGGTAGTAGATCAAACAATGGAAGGTAGTTAACATAGGAGATAGAGAAAAACAGTGTAAATGCAACAGAAGTTATCTGTGAAACTGGCTGCTCCATTTTATTTTCTATTAGACTCTCTTGGCCTCCCATTAAATGGGTGGTTGAGTGTGAAGCCAACAACAGACAATAATTAATCACTTATAAATCCCAATTCTCTACCTACCACATTTATTCTCAACTTACCACCTTCTACTTACCCTCCCCCAAAAAATTCTCTTCAGTTTAAAATAGTGCCTTAGAGGCACAGGCAATAGTATTTCTAATGTCTATTACTTAGATTGCTTATTTATATGCACAGATGTTAGTCTCCTCATTATTTCTCACATTGAGACTTCTCTGTGTTTATTTCCCTGTTTTCACACCATCAGTGTAGTATTATTTCCCTAAATAAAGGAAATGTGCCAAATATAATTTCATAGAGATCTCAGCCAACTTCCTTCTTTGCCCCCTACCCTTTCAGGCTGCTCAGTTCTAGGTTTCCCCATAGTCACTGGGAACTTTTCAAAGATTCTGGATAATAGCTGACATTTTTATATGTTATATTTGGCACTATTCTAAGTGTCTTTTTTTTTACATATTATCTTATTTGGTCTTTAAAACAACCCAGTAGTGAGATATGCACTACTACTATCCCCATTTTTAAGATGAGAAAAATAAACGTGGACAGATTAATTCACTTGCCAAAGATGAATGATAGATCTGGGATCTGAGATTGAAAAAGTTTCACTCTAAAACCCAAACTCTTCCCTTTTATTCACATCCTCCTCAGCACTTGTTGTTTGTTGATTTATTGATGATAGCCATTCTGACAGGTGTGAGGTGATATCTCATTGTGGTTTTAATTTGTATTTGTCAGATGATTAATTAGTGTGATGGTGAGAATCTTTTCATATGTCTATTGTCCATCTGTATGTCCTCTTTGGAAGTGTCTATTCAGGTTCCTTGCCCATTTTTTAATTGGATTGTTCGGGTTTGTTGTTGAGTTTCATAAGTTCTTCATAAATTTTGGATATTAACCCTTTATCAGATGTATTGGTGAATATGTTCTCCCATTCCATGGGTTGTCTTTTTACTTTGTTGATGATCTTCTGTGCTGGGAAAAACCTTTTTATTTTTATGTTTTCTCATTTGTTTATTTTTTCTTTTGTTTCCCTTGCCTGGGCAGATATATCAGATAAAATATTGCTATGAGCAATGTCCGAGATTTTACTACCTATGTTTTTTTCTAGGATTTTTATAGTTTCAGGTCTAACATTTAAGTCTTTAATACATTTTGAGTTTATTCTTGTGTGTGGTATAATAAGAAGGTGGTCTAGTTTCATTTTTCTGCATGTATTTGTCCAATTCCCCCAATACCATATATTGAATAAACTATCTTTAGCCTATCGTATGTGCTTGCTTCCTCTGTTGAATATTAATTGACTATAAAGGTGTGGGTTTATTTCTGGGCTCTCTATTCCATTCCATTGATCTATGTGTCTGTTTTTAAGCCAGTGCCATGTGTTGTTGATTATTATGGCCTTGTAGCATAGTTTGATATAAGGTAGCATGATTCCTCCAACTTTGTTCTTTCTCAGGATTGTTGTCATTTGGAGGGGACTTTTGTGGTTCCATATAAATTTTTGAAATATTTGTTCCAGTTCTGTGAAATACAACATAGGAATCTTGATAGGAATTGCATTAAATCTATAGGTTGCTTTGGGTAACATGGACATACTAATGGTGTTAATTTTTCCTATCCATAAACACAGTATGTACTTCCACTTATTTTTATCTTCAATTTGTTTCTTCAGTGTCTTATAATTTTCTGAGTGCAGGTTTTTTACATCCTTGACTAGATTTATTCCTAGGTATTTCATTATTTTTGAAGCAATTGTGAATGGGATTATTTTCTTAATGTCCTTTCCTGTTAGTTCATTATTGGCATATAAAAATGCAACTGATTTATGGGTTTTAATTTTATATCCTACTATCTCACTAAATTCATTTATCAGTTCTAGTATTTTCTCAGTGGAATCTTTGGGTTTCTCTGTCATCTGCAAATAAAGACAGCTTTGCTTCTTCTTTTCCAATTTGGATGTCTTTTATTTATTCTTCTTTATTCTAAGTTATGACTAGAACTTCCAGTATTCTGTTGAATAGAGAGATGAAAGCAGACATCCATGTCTTGTTCCCGATCTAAAGGGTAACACTTTTAGTCTTTTCCCATTGATTATGATGCTAGCAGTGAGTTTGTCATAGATGTCCTTTAGGTGTGTTCCCTCTATTTCCACTTTGCTGAGAGTTTTTATCACAAATGGGTGCTGGATTCTATCAAATGCTTTTTCTGCAACTATCGATATGATTGTGTGGTTTTTATCCTTCATTTTGTTTATGTGGTGAATCACATTTAGTAATTTGCAAATGTTTTACTAACTTTGCATTCCAGGAATAAATCCCATTTTTTCATGGTGTATGATCTTTTTGATATATTGCTGTATTTTGTTTGCTAATATTTTTTTGAGGATTTTAGCATTTGTGATCATCAAGGATATTGGTCTATAACTTTATTTTTTTTGTAATGTCTTTATCTGGTTTTGGAATTAGGATAATCCTGGCCTAGTAAAATGAGCTTGGGTTCTTTCCTTCCTCTTGAATTTTTTGAAATAGTTTGAGAAGGAGACGTGTTAGTTCTTCCTAGAATGTTTGGTAAAATTCACATGTGAAGCCATCTGGTCCATGGCTTTTGTTTGTTGGGAATTTTGGGTTGTTTTTTTTTTTAATTACTGCTTCAATTACACTAGGTGTAATCTGTATATTCAGATTCTCTGATTCTTTTTGATTTAGTTTTGGAAGATTGTATGTTTCTAGGAATGTACCCATTTCATCCAGGTTGTCAGTTTGTTTGCATATAATTGTTCATATTATTTTCTTACTATTCTTTGTATTTCTGTGTTGTGAGTTGTTACTTCTCCTCTTGCACTGTTGCTGGGAAGGCAGACTGGTACAACCACTGTAGATAGCAGTATGGAGATACTTTAAAAAATGGATCTGCCTTTTGACCCAGTGATCCCACTTCTACGAATATAGCCTAAGAAACCCAAAACACTAATTCAAAACAACCTAAGTACCCCTATATTCATTGCAGCATTATTTACAATTGCCAAGATATGGATGCAGCCCAAGTGCCCATCAGTAGATGAGCACTTGGATAAAACAACTATGGGGCATTTACACAATGGAATACTTCTCAGCCATAAAAAAGAAGTAAATTTTACCTTTTGTAACAGCATGGATGGACCTGAAGATTATTATGCTAAGTGAAATAAGTGAATCAGAGAAAGACAAGTACCATATTATTTCACTCATATGTGGAATCAATAAATAAAATGATTTAACAAACACAATAGAGACAGACTCATAGATAGAGAGCAAGATGATAGCTAGTCCATGGGGGGAGGTTAGGAGGTGAAGGGATCGAGCAAAAAGGAAATAGGACTCAGGGACATAGAGAGCAGTGTGGTGCTTGCAGGCGAGAGGAGGGTATAAGGAGATTAAATGGAAATGGAAAATACAGTAAAAATAATAATATGTAAAAAAATAAAATTAAATAAAACCCAAACTCTTAACCAATTCAATATACCTGTGGTCTTTTAAGAACATATCAATTCTGGCCCTGGCGGGCAGCACAGTTGGTTGGATCATCATTCCATACACCCAAAGGTTGCAGTTTTGATCTCCTGTCAGGGCACATACCTAGGATGTAGTTTCAATCCCTGGTTGGGGCCTGTTCAAGATGCAACCCATCCACATTTCTCTCTCACATCAGTGTCTCTCCCTCTCTTCTTCCTTTCTCTTTCTCTCTCTCTCTCTCTAAAATCGATAAACATATCCTCAACTGAGGATTAGTTTTAAATTTTTTAAAATAAGAAAATATCAATTCCATTCAAATTGCCTTTTGAAAAATGAAAAGAAAAAGAAGATAAGAACATAGGACATTTTCTAACCCTGCTAATCTACCCCTATAACCCAAGTGAAAAAGACACTTACTTAAAATTTTATATAGAAATGAAAATGTATCAGCATCCATGCACATTCATCAATTCATTATAATACTTGAGAGAATCTTTCACTTTTTAGAAAAGAAGTATTATCAAAGACCATGTTCTTATCATAATGTAATGTTTTTCTATTTGAATCAAGGAATTGCAAGTTACCATTTTGGAAAAATAATTCACACACTCTCATTCATGAAATTCAATATGGTATGGTATTTTGAGGTATGGCTGGAAATCAGGTATGACTTCTTTCTTTTTTTATAATTTTATGGAGGTATAATTGGCATACTATAAACTACACACATTTGAAGTGTATAATATGAAAAACTTTGACATATGTACCCATTTGTGACACCATTATCCAATCAAGAAAATAAGTATATCTGTACTTCCAAAAGTTTTTCTGTGTCTTGTTATCTCTCCTTCTGCCCCACCCCTCTCAGCAACCACTGATCTGCTTCATATTACCATACATTGGTTTCTGTTTTATATGAATAAAACCATATAGTATGTGTTCTTTTTGGTCAGTCTTCTTTCACTAAACATAATTACTTGAGATTCATCCATTTGCTCATTTGTATATGAAATGTTGAAGGGAATTAAGAAATAGAAAAAGATCAAAAACTATGAACAGTAAAATGACAATAAACTCACAACTATCAACAACTGAACCTAAAAAAAAAAAACCTAAGCAAACAACTAGAACAGGAATAGAATCAGAGAAATGTAGATCACATAGAGGGTTTTCAGCGGGGAGAGGGAGGAGAAGAATGGCGGGGGAAGATACAGGGAATAAGAAGCCTAATTGGTAGGCATAAAATAAATGGGTAGAGGTAGAGGTAGAGAATGATATAGGAAACAGAGAAATCAAAGAACTTATATGTACAACTCATGGGCATGAATTAAGGGGGTGATGCTGGAAGGTCGGGGGTAAAAGGCAGAGGTGGGATAAAGGGGGGAAATTGGGAAAACTGTAATAGCATAATCAATAAAATATACTTTAAAAAATTTAGACATTAAAAACTTTTCCAGATGATGTATTATGGAATTGTATACCTGAAATCTACATAAATTTTTTACCAATGAACTCCAATAAATTAAAAAAATAAAATAAAATAAAAATATTTATAAGATAATAAATAAAATAGCATTTCAAGATAGCTGACATGCTAGTATATAGTGCATAAACAGAGATAGATAATTGAATTTGGGAAATTAATTACTATATTCATGAAGTTGCTATCAAAGAGTTTGAAATTTTCACTAATATTTATCCCCTTATCACACACACGCATACACACACAAATAAGTAATGTGACACTTCTCAGTCTATCTTGCAGAAAAAGGAGACTATGTTATTTAGGTTCAATTCAATTAAAGAAATAGTTACTCTATGTATTAAGTGTATAGGCTGTTATAGTGAACAAGATAGATTCTGTCTCATGGTTAAAATAGTGTGTGAAGAATTAATTTAGAACAAGACTGACATAGAAATTAATGTAAAAATATAAGTTTATTTTCTCTAACAAATTCATTATGTATCCTGAGTACCCATATCTGCATAATGTAAAACAAAAAATCTCAATTTAGTCAACTTCCATTTTCTCAGTCCAATCCAGTGATTCCTTTCAACTGATTTCATTTTTTTATTCTTTCACTTTTAAGGTATAGGTGCTCCTTTTTTATCCTTAACCTATACTCCTAGGGTCAAGAGGGTAGGTAGTTGTTAGAGAACTGCCACCCTAAAGTAATGGTGGGAACAGGGAGTCTTTCAGTCTTTCTTTCTCTCCAACCTATGCTGAGTGAGATCCTTTCCAATGATGTAACTTGGCTCATGTGGAGCTGGACCACTCATTCTCACATTCCTACTTGAAGTTAATTGTATTATATCTTCCCATGCCATCCTCCCCCCACCCTAATGCACACACACACACCAGACCCAATGCAGAGAAAGTGACAGAAAGCACAGTCCCTACAATACTTCTAACTTACTTTTGTTTAAAACTGTCCACCTCTTGTGAGGTTTCCTCATCTGGTAGGAAGAGCAGAAAGACACATATTCTTCCTGCTTGTGGACTTACACCACATCATTTTGGTTTTAAACCAAGATGTCTCTCAACTAGGACAGCTTAAAATATGGTTCAGAATACAGACTGTAGAAGCTCATTATTCTCACCCACGGGCTCTTCCCTGAGTAACAGGTGCTTCTCTCCCTCATTGCTCAATAGGCAGAAGGTGGCAGTTCAACAGGGAACACAAGAAAGTTAACATTAGATGGTGTTTGAATTGTTACTCCACCAACAAATTAATACTTCTGCCACCATTTGCCCATATATTTTTTGTCTCTAAAATGAGACTAAATGAAATTATCCAAAATATACCTTTATCCCGAGTCTGGAATCATAAATTTTAATCTGTGTGGTGTGCTGTTGTGCAGTCTTCATGTCAGGACAGCAGACCCCGCACTCTGAGTGGACCAGCTGAGAGTGGCCGGGATGGTTTGTAATTAAACTGGCTAAATAAACATTAATTTTTTCCTGTATTTCCTGGAAGGATATTTCTTTTGTCTTGGGTGTCTTTTATTTTTTAATTAAATTATTTTTTCCAGCTTTATTGACAATGTGATGATTTGATACATATATGCACTGTGAAATGATTACTAAAAACAAAATAATTAACACATCCAAAACCTCAGTGCTTCTTAGTGACAGATGCAGTGACAAACTAAAACAATCATTCTTATCACACAGTGTTTCATTTCCTCAAATGCTTTACTTTGTACTACAAAGAATAATTCGTTTCTCAGGGCTTTTCAGAGAGAGAGATAGAAAGAGACTGCCAAATCTTACGCCTTAGTTATTTTACATTCAGGGCTAACAAACACAAACTCAACAAGCACTTACTTGAAATATACTTACAGAGAAATAAAAGTAAATTCTAACATCAAAATTCTTGCTGAGATTCCCTGCTGATGGTCAGAGGAATGTGATCTTTATGGAATGGATATTCAGCATTGACCTACCTTTTGATTGTTTTACAACCCCAACTTCTCCTAAAGTGTAGTGTGCATTGTCCTCATCTTATGTGATGCAATAATGATTTGGTAATAATAGCATTTATCTGTGCCAGGATGAGATACATTTATACTCCAGGCAAAGAACCAGCAACAGTAAGGAAGGAAGAAACAAAACCCTCTTTGTAAGAAAAACCATTTACAACAAAGTACTGCTTGAAAATTCAAAAAGAAAGTTTAAATTCACTTCTAAATCTACTAAGTAGAAGAAAGATGAATACATTCTGTAGTAACTGGAAAATGATTGAATCAATTTTGAAATATCACTTAACAATTTTACACTGTGACATTCACAATGAATTCTTTTTTATAATGGGGAATGATATAAGCTTTCATGCTTTGTGCATATTTAAAGTAAGAATATTCATGAATAAAAGCAGCATGCTTTGATGTATTTACAATTATGGGTTATAATCCCAAAGATTGTTCTTCAATGGAACTTTTAAAAATCACTTAAGTGACAATTTTCTTTTGTGAAATACATTTTTCAGATTCACATGTCAATCAGAGAACTTTAAAGTAATTTCACTAAGGCTGCTAATAAAATGGTATAATCTGAATGTCAAATAAGAAACTTAATTCAAAACAAAGATACTTTTTTAACTAGAACTTGTACACTCAACAATCTACAAGTAGAAATGTGAAAATTTAAAGCTTTATTCTATTCAGCTGTATGAGAGCCATAAGAATTATGTGGGACAAAAAGGGGGAAAGGCCAACTAGTTTAGTATTGAACTGCCATCATCATAAATAGCATGTTGGAAAGATCAAATCATACTGCCCTATCAGGACTTTTTTATATACAGGGGAAAAGTTGTGCTACACAATCAACTTTTGGCACCAAAACCAAACATACATCAACCTTCCCCCCAAAACACCTGGATTAATAAAAATAAAGTTACTATGCCATACTTTGGACTTAAATACTTCTTCAGTGCCTTGCCCAGAAAAAGTGCTCAGTAGATATTTTTAGAAATAATGAAAGAAAATGTCCATTGGTCAACATATAGTTCAGATTGATGCATTGATAAATGACAACTGAGGGTTGCTGAGATCAACATTACCTTTTGTTTCACATGAAAGATATGTAAAAAAATTATGATGTGATGTATTAAGTGTAACAATAGAGTCACATCAATTTCTATAGGAACATGATAGTAAGTAACTCTCCTAGAGAATTTGTGGCAGTAGCTAAAGATTAATATATGAAATTCTTCTTGAAGCACAAATAGGATTTAATCATTCTAACACATGTGAGGCAACATATCATTATAATTTAATTTGTGATTTTCTGATGATTAGTGACATTGAGCATCTTTTTATATGTCTATTGGCCATATATATGTCCTTTTTGGAGAAGTGTCTATTTGGGTCCCTGTCCATTTTTTAACTGGGTTTTCTTTTTCTTTTGGTGTTGAGTTGTATGAGTCCTTTATAAATTTTTGTTATTAAACTCTAATCAGATTTATCATTGGCAAATATCTTCTTCCCTTCTGTGGGTTGTCTTTTCTTCTTGTTGATGGTTTCCTTTTCTGTGTAAAATCATTATAGTTTAATATAATTCCCGTTGTTTTTTTCCTTTTGTTTCCCTTGACCAAGAAGATATATCAGAAAAAATATTACTAAAAAAATGTCCAATATTTTGCTGCCTATGTTTTCTTCTAGGAGTTTTATGGTTTGGAGTCTTTTTTTTTTCTCATTTTTTTCTGTGGGGAGAGCACAAACTCAGTCCCCCACTACCACAAATTATGCAGTCGAGGTTCCCACATCTGGAGAAATCAAAGGGGTCAGCACATCTGGAGTGCAATGGAAGAGCCTCATCCTGGGCAACCACCTTCATGATCATGGTGTCATCACCCCTGACAGATAACTATGGTTTTGAGTCTTATATTTAAGTCTTTAATCCCAAATGCCTAGTTGTTTTAATAATACTAGCTTGCACTTACAAATACCTTCTTTCAGAGTGACACCCATTAAAACTAAGGTCAGTCTTGCTGTATACACCTCTCACTACTCTTGCAGGGTCACGTCCCACCACTGGGAATTTCACCAGTCTGTCTTGCTTACTCCTAGCATATATCCATCCTCATTACTAGTTGTGTAGAGAGTGTACTATGTGTTAACATACACTTGATCTTTTTTGAAATGTTATAATCAATGACAATGGCTTTGACAATCTTGTAGATATTAATATTCTTACAGTATTTCGTTTTTGTTCTTAATTTCTCCTATAATGAATAGTATTAAAGCAAAATTCTACTTTTAATAAATATGGACTTACATTTTATAAACAGATAATCATTCATAGAAAAAAAATAAACATCAAAAAAACTATATGTAGCCCTACCAGTGTGGCTCAGTTGGTTGCGCAGAGTGCTGCAAAGTGAAAGGTCATTAGTTCGATTGGTCAGGGCACATGCCTGGGTTTTCTGTTCCTGTTTCCCAGTTTGGCACAGCACATATGAGAGGCAACCAATTGATGATTCTCTTTCACATTGATGTTTCTCTCCTTCCTTCCCTTACCCTCTCTGTAAAAATAAAATAAAGTCATAATTATGTAAATAAGTGCAAGTTTATATAGTCAAAAATAATGCTAGATGCTTGTGACTGATTTTGTTTTGAATATATCAAACTCTGAAATGTCCAGTATAAAAGCCACTAGCCACACATGGCTATACCAATTTTAATTAATTAAAATTGAATAAATTAAACTTTTGGTTTCTCAGTCACAATAGCTACATTGTTGGTGGTGAGTAGTCACTAGCCAAATGTGGCTAGACTATGAGCAGCATATACAGAAGGTGTCCATCATCACAGAAAATTTATATTGGATAACACTGATCTAATGTTGAAATATATTTATAAGAGAATTATGGACTAAAAACCAGACTAAAGTCCTTTGTGTTGTAAAATCCTACCTTCCTTGTCTCAAGGGTAAAATGGATAGACAAATACTTCATTTTCTTGTTCTTAAAAAGTTAAAATACAAAGAACTAAAAAGAAAAAGAAGTAAATTTTAAATAACCCTAAATTAGGTGATGCTACCTTGATGTAGAAATTTATTTCTAAATAGAGTAATGATTGATTCTTTTAATTTTTTACTAAGGTACTTTTTCCCTTGACTCTTTCAATAGGTAGTAAAGTGCTCGTCTGTGGTCCTCACAAAGATAAACTACAATTTTACATATTAGTATGCTCATTAATCAAATAACTATAAAAATTTTTTAATTAAAAAAATGAGTTAGCAGAAACACAGCCCCTCTACCCAGGGTGGGGAATATAACACCTTAATGAAGAGTAGCTAATTTCATCTATTAGGAAACCCAGGGAATCCCATCATTTTACAAAAATATTTTCAGTCTCTTGGATGAGCCCAATGGGAAAATGTTAAGGAAATGAGACCTTCCTGTTTCTTCCACATGTAGATGATTATCCAGCTGCATCTCCAAAATAAGAATGCTGGAAAATTCTTTCAAAAAAGCCTTTCAGCTGAATATCAAAGGAAATTTGCATGTTTCTAAAATTATGGTTTGTGTGGTTCTTGATGGAATTATGAGGGTTCCCCTGTTTCTGCCTCTAAATACAAATAAATAGAGTTCAGTCATTTGAGCCTACAGACTCTCCTTGCAGATTTTTCTTCCTTTGCATGATAGCTGAATCATAAGCAAAGAACGTTTCAATGAGGATAAGTTCAACTCATTTACTTGAGGCCAAAGGTAACTTGTATCTCTAACTATAATCATATCTTTTAGTGTCTTGTAAGAATTTATTAATTACTCTTTACTAATATTTTTTCATCTTTTAGACTGTTTTCTTCTATTCACATCTGAGAAAAAGTATGTCACGATAATAATGCCATACTTTCCTTTGCTTAGCAAAAATATATTTTACAGATGTTACTCTTATTACACATACAGGGCGGGGCAAAAGTAGGTTACAGTTGTTCATGTGGAAAGTAATACAATAATTCATAAATAATAATACAAGAACAAACTGTGTTTTGTGTACTTACAATTGTTGCCCCAACCTGGATAGCTCTAAAGAAGCTTTAGGCAGGCAGTCTAGTCTAGTCTATTTCCAGAGAGTGTTGATGAGGCCTGAGCTGGTGACAGCACCAAGACATATTTTATGGTGGCAAGAGGGAACGCAGTATCTGAGAGGCAAAACACAGGTCAAAAAGTGGTTGTGTGCTCTGGCTTTAGCATTGTGACCACCACACTTCCTCTCAGGGAGGGGTCACTTCCTTAGAAAAGTAAACATTTACTCCAGTGTTACATTTAAGAGTTCAAAACCCTTGGACACTTTTCATATAATGTTAAGAAGTACAAGGAAAGATAGTAGTGGGAGAGCAATCAATAAAAATAAATCAATACAAGCTAATAAAAAAGATAAAACTTTCTGAATGAAAGTAAATAAATTTAGACAAAAAATTCTTTCATGTAGAAAAAAGTTTAAAATATGGTGATGCTTATTTGGTATGAAACATTAAAATGTAAATCATCTCCAAATAGAAAATTAAAAAATAAACACAAAATTATAGTGTTAAAACACAACAAGCATAAAGCCCAGAAAGAGATGTGGGTCAGAACTAGAAAGATGTTCTGTGATTTAGAAGTTGGTAATTTGAAAGAAAAGTTGGCATCTGAGAGAGGTGAAAGAGGGAAGGAAGGATAAATATTTCTCAAAACACTCCTAGACCAGGAATTTGTGTGACTCAGGCATGATACGTAACTGAGGTTTCTGATATGAGTCTAAAAAGTTGTGACTAATTTCTGTATAATTCTTTTGTGCTATATTTCTGTTCATGAAAGTGGAACAGTTTTGTCACCAAGTTTTAATACTTGGGAAGTTTTTCTCAGGGAACAATAAAAATACGTGTTCTTCCATTTCTCTTATCCTTCCACAGTTAAACCCTGGTTTCATTCCTCACCTGTTACAGGACTGTGAGCAAATTACCCAGCCTCTCTATCTTGGTTGTCCCACCTGTAAAATGGAAAGACTAATAACATCTATGACAAAAAGTTGTTATAATGATAAAGTGAGATAGTGCAGGTGATAAAGTGATAAAGTGCCTGGAGTACAGTTAAGTCCTCAATAAATAGAAGCCAATTCAATCTATCACTTTCTTTAAGACTACACAGGTATTTCACAGACAGATAGTAGTAATCTGCATAGTTTGTCAACTCATGAAAGGAAAATACAGTCAATGTGACAATAAAAATAAACATCAGTATCCATGCATCCAGGTATGGCTCTGTGGTATGGTTGGTAATGAATTCTATACCTGTGGGTTTCAGATGACCAACTGAACAAACACAATTCCCAGTAAATGCACTTGTCTGTTTTACAGAGCAGCATTCTCTTGAACAGTGTTATCCAGTAGAAGTTTCTCTGATGACAGAAATAGTCTATTGTTTGTGTCTACTTTAGTAGCCACTAGTTACCTGTGGTTATTGAGTAATTGGAATGTGGGTAGTATAAGTGAGGAACTGGGCTACTATTTTACTTTATTTTAAATACAAGTGGCCACATTTGGCATGGTTGCCATCCTGGACAGCACACCCATAGAAAGATACAAATAAACAGCATACTGAAGTCATATATTTAAAACAAATGTTTTCTTTCATCACTCTACACTATTCTAAAAATAAATAAACTTTTAAAAGTACCTTTCATCACCCTTAAGTTACAGCATACTCCAACCCCACATCGATATATGTAAGTGTTTATATCATCTAACCTAAACCTTGGCATAGTAATACTTCCTAGGACTATGGTAACAGAATTATCCTGAAGGATTTACTCAGTACTTACAAGAGATAAATTGAACATGTAGAGTATACTATTTACCAGTTGAAATACAATGTGAATTACAGAAACAAATCAATTCCTCTAGCTCTAGTGTATGGTAATACCAATCGAGGGTTCCCCTTCTGACAAATGGCTAAGGTGCTTCTATTGGATCAATCCTCCTGCAGATAACACATCTACACACACGCACACACATGCACACACTACTTGAAAATTGGAGAACGAGCCAAAGCAGGCAGAATCTGGAAGTGGGGGAGAATTTACACAAAGAAGGGATTAGAACTGGGTGAGTTTCTTATTTTTACAACTTTTGTCTGAGGCAGGATTTATTGTAGTTTCACTCAGTGCAGGGCATCCATAGTGCAGAGAGAATCTAACAGGCTTACAGGTACAAAGTCATATCTCATTGTGGCTTTAATTTGCATCTCTCTGATGGCCAGTGATGTTGAGTATTTTTTCATATGTCTATGGGCCCTCTGTATGTGCTCCTTCAAGAAGTGTCTATTCAGGCCCCTTGACTTTGCCCATTTTTGAATAGGATTGTTTGTCTTCCTGGTGTTGAGTCGTATTAGTTCTTTTTATATTTTGGAGATTAAACCCTTGTCCAATAATATATCATTGGCAAGTATGTTCTCCCATACAGTCAGTTCCTTTTTCATTTTGATTACGGTTTCTTTAGCAGTGCAGAAGCTTTTTAATTTGATATAGTCCTGTTTGTTTATTTTTTTTTTCCTTTATATTACTTGCCCTAGGAGATATAGAGGCAGAAATATTGCTACGTGGGATATCTGAAATTTTACTGCCTATGTTTTCCTCTAGGACTTTTATGGTGTCATGACTTAAATTTAAGTCTTTTATCCAACTTGAGTTTGTTCTGGTGTATGGTGTAAGGTGGTGGTTTTACCTCATTTTTTTTGCATGTACCAGTCCAGTTCTCCCAACGTCATTTATTAAAGAGGCTATTTTTCCATTGTGTGCTCATTCCCCCTTTGTCAAATATAAATTGACCATAGAGACAAGGATTTATTTCTGGGCTCTCCATTCTATTCTATTATCTATGTGTCTGTTCTGTTGCTAGTACCAGACTGCTTTGATTACAGTAACCTTATAGTAGGGTTTGTTATCAGTATTGTGATCCCTCCAATTTTGTTCTTCATTCTCAAGTTTTCTAAGGTGATTTGGGGTCTTTTTTGGTTCCATATAAATTTTTGAAATATTTTTTCTAGATCTCTGAAATACAGCATTGGTATTTTTAATAAGAATTGCTTTGAATCTATAGATTGCCTTGGGTAGTATGGACATTTTGATGATGTCAATTCTTCCAATACATGAACAGAGTATATGATTCCATTTATTTTTATCATCCTCAATTTATTCAGTGTTCTATAGTTTTCTGAGTATAATCTTTTAACTCCTTTGTTAAATTTATTCCTATGTACTTTATTTTCTTTTTGTTGCTATATAAATGGGATATTTTTTTCTTAGTTTCTATCCTACTACTTTACTGAATTCACTTATTAGGTCAAATAGTTTTTTGGTGGAGTCTATAGGGTTTTCTATGTACACTATCATGTCATCTGCAAATAATGACAGTTTTGTTTCCTCCTTCCCAATTTGGATGCCTTTTATTTCTTCTTGTCTGGTCACTGTGGCAAGGACCTCCAATACTATGTTGAGTAAGAGCGGTGAAAGCAGACACTGTTGTCTTGTTTCTGATCTTAAGGAAAATGCTTTTCACAACTGTCATAAGGGCTCTCATTAATAAATCAACAAACAACAAGTGCTGGCAAGGCTGTAGAGAAAAGGGAACCCTAGTGCACTCTTTGTGGGAATGCAGACTGTTACAGCCACTGTGGAAAACAGTATGGAGTTTCTTCAAATATTTTAAAATGAAACTGCTTTTTGACCCAATCATTCCATTGCTGGGAATATACCCAAAGAACCCTGAAACACCAAATGAAAAGAATTTACACACCCCTATGTTTATAGTAGCACTATTTACAATAGATGAATGGATTAAAAAACTGTGGTACATTTAGAAATGGAATACTATACAGCAAAAAGAAAAAAGAAGGAATCCCTACCTTTTGTGACAGCATGGATGGGACTAGAGAGCATTATCCTAAGTGAAATAAGCCAGTTGGTAAAAGACAAATAACATTTAATCTCACTTATAAGAGGAATCTAATGAGCAAAATAAACTAATGAGCAAAACAGAACTGGAGACACAGAAACATGGAACAGACTAACAGCTGCCCTAGGGGAGGAGAAGGGGGAATAGTGGCAAGAAGGGGAAGGGACTAGTCAGATAACATGTATGAATGACCCATGGACATGGACAATGCTGTGGGGATTGACTATTGGAGTGGGGAGATAGGCTGGACAGAAGAAGGAAAAGGGAGAAAAACTGGTACAACTATAACAGAATAAATAAGAATTTTTTAAAAAAGAAAAAAATCCAACAGTCTTTCTGGTGTAAACAATGAGAGAACAGAGTTCAGGTGATCACAGCATCTGGAAAGTGAATGATCAGGAGAGAACAAGAGAGGGGGAACTCCAAATCCTGTGCAAAAATGCTACCCAAATTTCTGGCTGCACCCTGCACTGTACATCCACAGGACAGAGAGCAAGCAACACAGTTAGGGCTAAAAGAACTAAATATGTACTTCACCTGTTGCCCATTACAGAGAGAGCTGAAAATGAGTGTCTAGCCAAATTTATTGCCTTGAGGCCAAAAAACTGAACACTCTTGAGAAATATAAGAGAATCCCAGAGTCTCTAGAACACATCATTTGTAAAGTCCAGGATGCAATCTAAAACTCCTAGGTATATAAAGAAATAGAAAAGCATGACCCATACTCAAGAAAAAAAAATCATCTCAGGATCAATATTGAGATCTGAGATGACCCAGATTTTGGAATTAGCAGACAAGCACTTCAAAGCAGGCATTATAACTACACTCAATAAAAGAAAATGTGCTCATGATGAATAAAAAAATGTAATAAATTCCAGCAGGTAAATAGATAGTATAAAAAAGTACCAAATGGAACCCTAGAAAGGAATGCTACATATCTAAAATCAAACTTCACTGGATCAGTTATAGGCAGATTAGAGATTGAGATGAACTGTATTATTTATTTAATATTTTTAAATTACAGAGGTCAGTGAATGTTAATATAGAATAATAGAAATTATCTAATCTAAAGAAAAAGAGAAAAATATTTTAAAAATTTAACAGAGACTTAAGCATCTGTAAGAAAATAGCAAAAGATTTCCTTATATTTGTAATGTGTTATCCCCCATCCCTCAGAATGGAGAGGAGAGAGGTAACAGGGCAGAAAAAATATTTAAAGAAATAATGAATAAAAACGTCTTAAATGTTATCATTGATATAAATTTAAAGATTCTGTAAACTTGGCAAATATCAAGCAGGATACACACACCCACAAAATGTAAGAAATAAAAAAACTAATAAAATATAGTGAGATACATTAACACGTCACATATGCATACATATCATTTGTGATGTGTGTGTTATTACATATATTGTGTATGTGTTGTCACACACATTGCATTGTACTTGGTCTGCCTTCTAAGCCAAGCTGTGTTTCCTAAGAAAAAGGATTTTCTTTGTCTCTTTACTCAATTTCCTGGTACAAAGGACAGGATAAACATGCATGAATTGTTGAAGAGTACAGTGCCCTGACTTAAGTCACAAAGAAAGTTAATAGTAGAGCTACAATTATTGTCTTTAATATTTCTCCCTCCTTTGACTCATCTTCTGTCTTTTACCTATTAGGATACATACTTCTCTTGTGGAAATTTAGGGATTGCTATGTGAAGTGGAAGTTAAATAGTTAACTTTAACAGGAAAAAGTTAAAGTTTTATGAGACTAATCTCCGTGTGAAGCTACTGAATTCACCTTAATTAAAAGAGAGATTTAGATATAAATAAACTACATTAAAACTTGACCTCCTAAGTGGGAGAAAAATTAAAGTTGAACTTAGTATTTCTATCTGCATATTGTGCAAATAATTCCCAGAATACAAGTTATGCTCATAAAGGGAAATAAGAAACATTCTTAACTGAAAAGCCATCTTCAGAATGTATTTTAGATCATTAAAAATTTAAGGAGAAATGCATGTGTAGGTAATTCTGTGTTCTTAAACAGGGTAGGATTAATATTTATGAATAATTAGCAAGTCACATTAGTAAGAATAAAAATAACTAACAATGTGTGAAGTATGGGCATTTTGCTATGTTTTACATGTGTTGTCTTGTTTGAGCCTCTTGACAGCTCTCCAAGCTACATACTATTACTATTCCTATTTCACAAGTTTCCAAGGAGTAAGTCAAGTGTCCAAGGTCACTCAGTCAGTAATAGGCTGAGTCAGTACTGGCACCCACTGCCTGATCTCTAAGCCAGGCCCCTTCACCACTAAGCTACACTACTTCTATTTTTTTGAAGTCAGCTTTATCTTCAGTCCCAGACAAAGCTATTCTGTTGGCATTTCAAGACACTCCCTAAGCCTCACAAAGTGGTGATAAAAATATTCAAAAAGATTGCACTAAGAAAACAAGAAGATGTAAATTTGACATACTTAAAAATTAAATCATGCAGAGATTGTAGGCAACTGTTCAGGCTAGATGAATTTTGTGTAATTGTGTATATACTGTAGTTAAGTTGAGTTCTTGGTATTAATTTATGAGTATATTTTATTTAGAATCACAACTGTTTTCATAATAGAGTAATAACAAAACTGTCATTCAGAATAAACAGGAATATGTGTTTATGTTGTACAGTAACTTGTTCCAAGGAGTTATTAAAACTGTAACCCAGGCTTTACTAAAGACAGAGGCAAGAGGAAAGCATGTTACTATCTTATCCTGCAGTGTAGATGTAGATATCAAGGCGGGCAATTGTCTGCCAGGCATATCATAAACTATAATGGGAAGAGACTAAATAAGGAATCAAGATATTCTGCCAATAAATTAAAAGAAAACATTTTTGTTTTCAATATTTTTTAAGAATGTCAGAATAGAAAAGACAACTAAAATCAATGGTCAGTTTTCATAGGCTTTGTTAAATTTTCCAAAGTATGTTTGCTTTTCCAATTTGCTATCTCAGAGGTTTTGGATTAGAATACTTTCCTTACAAAATTTAAAACAATAATGAAATGTTAAACTGCAGAACTGAAAAGATAGTGTGTATAAAATGTAGTTCCAGTAGTGCATTACTAGCAATATGAAGATCTAGCTAGATTATTAATGGTACAATACTTTTTTTTAAATATATTTATTGATTATGCTATTACAGTTGTCCCATTCATTTCCCGCCCCCCTCACTCGACTCCATCCTGCCCACCCCCTCCCTCCCACATTCCCCCCCTATAGTTCATGTCCATGGGTCATACTTATAAGTTCTTTGGCTTCTACCTAAGAAAAAGAATATAAAAAATATGAACAGTAAAAATGACAGCAAACTCACAGTTATTAACAACCACACCTAAAACAAAAACAAGAGCAACCTAGGCAAACAAATACTTTTCTTTTGTTGCATAAGTACTGGGGTGGGGGGGAACACAAGTTGAAAAGGAGCCTCTGGTGCAAGATGGTAGACTGAGCACACTTGTTTATCCTCTTTTCTTCTCTAGATCTCATTAAAATTAAAGAAATAAAGAAGACATAAAACTACAAGAACACAAAAACAAAGAGAACCAGAAATAGACCACCAACAAGTAAGGGTTTTCAAGGAATTTACAGGAGATAAAAAGAATAAAATGGGGGTAACTAGAGAAACTGGTGAGAAAAGAAGTTACAGCCCAGAATATGTTGATTTTCAACTTTAAAATCTACCTATATATACATCAGAAAGGTGTTAATTATGCATTCAGAACACAATGCAAATGGATTTAAACTTGACATATATAAGGAAAAGTATAAATGATATAATTTGGGAGACAGAAACAAGGAAGAGAGTTTAAATTGAGGGTAGGGGTACTGATGTCCTTTCATAAAGTGAGGCATCTAGAGGTACTTTCTGTAATCAGTAGATAATACAAATAATGAATAGAAGTTCTAAAATAGTGCTGTGACAAAACTAGATGGTGGTGGTGGCAAGGATGTGAAGGAGAAAACCTACAACATCATACTCAATGGGCAAAAACTAAAAGCATTTTGCTCAAAATATAGGGGCAAGGCAGGTATGTCTGCTTTCACCACTTTTATTCAACATTATACTGAAAATCTTAGCTACAGCAATCACATAAGAAGAAGAAATAAAAGGCATCCAAATTGGAAAAGAAGAAGTAAAACTGTCATTATTTGCAGATGAGAAGACGCTGTATTTAGGGAACCCAAAAGATTCCACCAGAAAAAAAAATACCAGAACTGACAAATGAACTAAGTAAAGTAGCAGGATATGAAGATTAATATCCAGAAATTATTTGCATATTATATATGAATAATGATTTATCAGAAAGAGAAACTAAGAAAATAATCCCATGTAAAATTGCATCAAAAAATACCTAGGAATAATTTTAACCAAGGGGTAAAAGACATCTACTCAAAAAATTATAAGACACTGAAGAAAGAAATTAAAGAAGATATGAATAAGTGGAAGCATTTACCATCTTCATGGATAAGAAGAATTAATATTATTAAAATGTCCATATTACCAAAACAATCTATAGATTCAATGCAATTCCTATCAAGCTACCAATAGCATATTTCACAGAACTAGAACAAGTTTTACGAAAGTTTATATGGAACCACAAAAGACCCTGAACAGCCACAGCAATCTTGAGAAAAAAGAACAAGGTTGGAGGGATCACATTACCTAATATTAAACTATCTTACAAAGTTACAGTGATCAAAACACCATGGTACAGGCAAAAAATAAATAAAGACAGATCAATGAAACAGAATAAAGATACCAAAAATAAACACATGCATTACAGGCAAATAATACTTGACAAAGGAGGCAAGAACATACAATGAGGTAAAGACAGTCTAGTCAATAAATAGTGTTGGAAATATTGGACAGATATGTGAAAAAACAATGTATCTAGACCACCTTCTTATACCATACACAAAAATAAACTCAAAATACTAAAGACATAAATGTAAGACTTGAAACCATAAAACTCCTAGGAGAAAACAAAGGCAATAAAATCTCAGACATTTTGTGTAGCAATATTTTTTCTGATTATCTCCTCAGACAAGGGAAACAAAAGAAAAATAAACAAATGGTACTAATCAAACTAAAAAGTTTTTGCACAAAAAAGGAAACCATCAACAAAGTGAAAAGACAATCCACTAAATGAGAGAGAACATATTAGCCAGTGATACATCAGGTAAGGGGTTTATCTCCAAATTATAAAAACTTGTAAAACTCAACACACACACACACACACAAAACCAAACAATATAATTTCAAAAATAGGCAAAGGACCTAAATAGATACTTCTCCCAAGAGGACATACATATGGCCAATAAACATATAAAAACATGTTAAATATCACTAATCATCAGAGAAATGCAAATTAAAACTACAATTAGATATCACCTCACACCTATTAGAATGGCTATCATGAATAAATAAACAAGTGTTGGTGAGGATGTGGAGGAAAGAGAATACTTTTGCTGTATTGGTGGGAATTCAGACTGGTGCAGCCACTGGGGAAAATACTAGGAAGTTACCTCAAAAATTAAAAATGTAACTGCAATTTGACCCAGTGATTTCACCTCTGGGAATATATCCAAAGAAACCCAAAACACTAATTTGAAAGAATATATGCACCATTGTGTTCACTGCAGTGTTATTCACAATAGCCAAAATTTGGAAGCAGCTCAAGTGCCTATCAGTAGATGAGTGGATAAAAAAGCTGTGGTACATTTACACAATGGAATACTACATAGCCACAAAAAAGAAAGAATCTTCCCTTTTGCTGTAGTATGGATGGACCTGGAGAGTATTATGCTAAGTGAAATAAGACAGAGAAAGACAAATATGATATGATTCACTTACATGAGGAATCTTATGAACAAAACAAACAAACAAAATATTAATGGACTCATAGGTACAGAGAATAAACTGACCTCTGCCAGAGGGGACTGTGTTTGAGTGGCTAGATGAAAATGGTGAAGTGATTATGCACCAAAAAATGAAATCTCTCTAGTCACAAACAATGTATGGTGATTAGCAGAGGGAAAGGGAGGTAGGGACAGGTAAAAGAGGGTAAAGGGGGGATAAATGGTGATGGAAGAAGACTCAACATTGGGTGATGAAAATGTAATACAATATACAGATGTATTATTATAGATTTGTGCACTTGAGACCTATATATATTGTTTTATTAACCAATGTCACCCCAATGAATTCAATAAAATTTTTTAAATGCTCTACCCATATTTAAAAAAACTTGATTTAATCAATTTATATAGTTATTGTTAAATAAAATTAAAAAAGATAAAGACCAAAATATTTTCCCTCATCAAAAGTAAGCCAATTTAGTAAAAATAAAATTAATAGCATGATAAAAACAAATACCTTAAGTTTAACAAGGACTGAAAAACCAAGAGGTTACCAACATATTAGCATTATCCTATTAAAATTAAGTAAAAATTACTTAACTATAAAGAAGTAACAAAGTTTAACTATTACACATATAAGAAGCTATTTTTATATCTTTGCAATTGCATTTACAATAATGATATATATATGCCATGAGAGCCTGGATTTGGGGAGATCCAGAATCACTTTGCAGAGATTCCAAAATTGGCTTTCTATAATATTGTTTGTAATAGCTCTGTGTCTGTACTCTTATACTTGTAGTCCTGGTATGAACTTAATTCATATTTATTACATCTTTGAGTCGTATTCTGCAAAATACATTATTATGTCCTTGCCTGAAAAACTTCAACCTTTTGCAAAAACAGATACAGAAAAATACTGAAAATCAAGGCAATTTAGTTTAAATGAGCTCGCAGAACAGAAAAGAAGAATGGATTATTTCTGACCTCAGAGCCAGGGTAAGAAATTAGTAATAAAGAGATAGTTGAGCTAAAATAATGATTTGATTTCAATCATTATCACTTCATCAAAAGCAGCCTAGTTAACGTTAATCATATGAATATGATTGAGATGTATTTTTCATTAGGGTCATGGGACTTTTTGCCTCATACAACTAAAATAGATTTTGAGTCAAATAAATATGTTAATATCTTTTTAAATTAAGTAATTACTGGCCTACCATCTTAGCTGTGCTAAACTAAGTGTAAAACTCTTAGTTGTGCTGCAGCTGGGGAGTGTTGACTGGGGTTATGGCACAGAAGTTGTTATAGCTTTTCACTTTGGTAAGTTATGTGGAATTCATTTTCAGCTCAAACTCATTTTGGACATTGCTTTAATAGGAAACAAATCTTGAAGAATTTGGGAATTGTATTAAAGATTTCATGTTTTATTCTAAAGGCAAAGGGGGACATTAAATAAATTTAAGCAGTAAAGCAAATTTGCTCTTCAAAAATGTCAAACTAGTGGCAGTGTGAAGGACAGGTTGGCAGTGACAAAAGAAGCCAGCTAGAGGATGATTTTAGTAATACAGGAGAGAAATGGTGACCATCTGCAAGCAATGACAGAGAGGATGCAGAAAAGAAGGTGGATTTGAGGAATTTTTAAAATATAGAATTGACAAGATATGATTATGAATCAAAAATCAAAAAAGAAAGAGAAAGAGAATCACATTTTTAATGTGGGTAATAAAATGAATGAATTGCCAGTAACAGAAAATACTAGAGAAGGAGATAATTTGGTCTGAGTAAAGCTGTACCTTTGGTCAGTTTCATGACCTTTGAAGTCTGCGCATTTTCACTAGGGTAAGTCTAAAATAGCCTCCACTCAGAGTGTTAGTTCGCCCCTGCTTCTAAGGCAGAAGTCTTGGGTCTCCATCAAATTTTCCAGATGATCATCAAGAGCTCTCTATTCTGGATGGTCAGAACTCAAAGGCCTTCCTGCCCTTTATGAGCTCTGTGAATATTTCCACTTATAGTTCTGTGGTCATTCTTTGTCTATCTTTGAGAATTATAGATGAGAAATCTGCTATAATTTCTGTCTTTGCTTCTTTGTACATCATGTCCTCTTCAGTTGCTTTTAAAATATTATTTTTCAAAAAAAAGAAAGATGGCAGACTGTTCCTTCTCAGAAACAGGGCTGGCTCATAGATATGGGTCACAAGGTGAAAGAGGTAGGCAACCTAGTATTTAATAAAAACTAGAGGGCATCCCATGCATGTTTATGGAACCCTTTTCTTATAGAGTGGCCCCCTTTCCCAAACTCTGCCCTGTAACTTCCAGCTGCCTCAGCCTCTCCAGACTGACTTCCATCTTCTCAAGCCAGCAAGGCTTCCAGGATTTGTTTGGGTTTCTCTTTCTGAGTCCACCGTTGGAAATTGACTATAGGTAGAAAGCCAAGAAGATCATTGGGTTTATAGTTACTTCCTTTCTCACAAGACTCACAGTTCTGTGCTGCTTGTTCTCTCCAACCACTAAAAACAGTTGTTTTACTATTTTGTTCAGTTGTCTAATTGTTTACTATGGGAGGTTAAAGCTGGTCTTTGATACTTTGTTTTTTAATATAGCCCTGGTACAGGATTTATTCCTAGGGGGAACCATATGGTGAGTATAGACTCAGAAAAGGTAGAGTTTATGTGGCAACTTCTTCCAGAAATTGCTACCTGAAGCAATGTGTTATAATTACAACTTGAATGTTTCAACACAGTCATTAAATGTCATGTCTACCTTGTTGTGGTCAATGACTAAACACTAAGCTCAAAAGTCCCAAACATCCTAGACAACAAATATGACCATTTAAAATTAATTTAATTAATTAAGTTTATAATCAATGTAGTATTCCAAAGAAATTTACAATTTTAGGTTATACATACGTAGCTATTACTATAGCACAAATGAATCATCACTTTGTTTCACCAGTGTGTATATGTAGGTACCCAAATTTTGATGGCTCCATTAGAATGTTAACCTATTCAAAAGTGTCTTCTGATTAATTCTAAGACTCCCAAATGGATGCTGCCAATATTTTAATTTACTTAATTTTCATTAGTTATAGTCATCTAGTGGCAACCAACATCCTCTTTCCCACTATTTCAATGAACCTTACTAAGGAACCTTAAAATTGCTCCTACTGGTGATGCCTACCAATAATAAATCTGTGCCGAGTGTGCTGATTCTTGCAGTTCTCAAAGCCATTGAACTTTAGGATGCCAGTCAGGACTGACCTTCACAGAAAGTCAAGGAGAATGGTTCCCAAAGTACTTCTAATATGTTCAGAATTTTACAAAGTCATTCATGAAAATAGTATGTCCTCTTCAAGCTTTTCCTTTCTAATGCCAAGGGCCCAATTCTAATCCTAAGAGTCAGGCTGTACAGAGAGAAAGAAGGAGCTTATACCCTTTGCAACAGCATGGATGAAACTGGAGAGCATTATGCTAAGTGAAATAAGCCAGGAAGTGAGGGACAAGTACCATATGATCTCACCTTTAACTGGAACATAAGCAATAGAAGAAAAAAGCAAACAAAATATAACCAGAGACATTGAAGTTAAGAACAATCTAACAATAGCCAGGGCGGGGGTGGGGGGGTGGGGGCGGGGATAGTGGGAAGAGGGTATTACAGGAACTACTATAAAGGACACATGGACAAAACCAAGGGGGAGGGTGGAGAGGGGGGAGGGAGGTGGGTTCACCTGGGGTGGGGTAGAGGGATGGGGAGAAAAGGCATACAACTGTAATTGCATAACAATAAAAAAAATAAAAATAAAAAAAAAAAAAAAAAAAAGAGTCAGGCTGTAAACATATGCCATGACATCCTTCCATCCTCCTGCTTGCCCCATTTCTTATGACCCCTTCCTTCAACCAGACTTAGAGTTTAACAGCAAAACAGAATCTCCATGCATACCAACAGACCACAAACACACTGGTGTGTGTGTGCGTGTGTGTTGACTAAGGAGTTGGAGGGGTGTTATGGATATTTTATACTTCAAAAATGCCTGCATCCCAATTCAGACAATGAAAATTATACCTTATAGTGCACTAAATACTCATTGAAATTTCAGAGGCCATGAAAATGATGACTACGTATTTCAGAATTTATAATGTATGAGGTCTGTATGGAAAATGTCCAACCATTGTTAACATAACAAGAATGGTTTGTGCAACATCAATGTAACTGGACAGCCAAGGACAGTGGACTGGAATGAGCATGCACAAACAATGACGACTTCATTATACTAGTCAGTAGGGGCTGTGGATGCCATTGAGTGAGCATGTGTACTGTGTGGCCATCACATTCAAAATGACTAAAAGAGAGTAGAACAACAAATCTGCATTAAATTTTGCATTAAGGTTGAACATCCCTCTGTGGAAACTGTTCAGATGATCCAGAAGGCCACACCTATGGGCAACTGGTGACTGGCAGCTTCATCACAACATGCCCACTCATGCATCACATCTTGTGCTGAGGTTTTTGGTGAAACGTCTAAGCACCCAGGTGACTCAGGCCTGCCTACACCCAGATTTGGTGCCCTGTGAGTTCCGGCTTTTCCAAAACTAAAATCACTTTTGAAATTGGAAGGGATTTCAGACTATTGATGAGATTCAGGAAAATACAATAGGATAGCTGAGGGCAATTGGGAGAACTGTGTGAGGCCCCAAGGTGCCTATTTTGAAAGGGACTGAGGCATCTTGTCCTATGTACAGTGTTTCTTGTATCTTGTATCTTCTTCAATAAATATCTCTGTTTTTCATATTACATTGCTGGATACCTTCTATACAGAACTTGCATACATTTTCTTTTTTAATTCCTTTTATCATTGTCAAAATCACAAAGACTCTAAAATATCCTAAAATAATTATCATTTTAAGACACTAAGAATAAATATCTGCTGAATAAGATGTCATTTTAATGCAACTGATTTTAATGGGTTACAAAATACACAAGTTAGAAGACAACAAAAATGTGGAAAATACATCAAAAAGAAAATAACTTTTGCAAAACCATATAACAAATTCAATGTCAATAATTAAAGAAAGTAAATACAAAAATCCACCACTCTGTATAAAATACAGAGAATATCTAACATTTGTTTTATGAAGCATTTACAACTGCTTACAGAAAATTCATAAGAATCTTTTATAAAGATTAAATTAATTTAAAGCCTTTTTATAATAAAAGTATTATTCAAAAAATTCATAATTTTTATGTTACACACACATATACACATGTACAAACTTATACATAATGTTAGCATTGTATTACTACGACCCACAATTTGGTAAATAGAAACTCCAAAAATACTACAGTCATTTATTTACCCATAGATTGAAGTAAATCAAGAAAAGGAAAATTTATGATAATATATTTTGTATGAACTATGAGTGAGCTTTGTACATTCATACTAAAAAATCAAAATAATTTCATTGGTATAATCAGGTTTTGACAAGAAAGGTCATCACACCATTACTCTAAGATCACTGGACGACAAGAACATTATTAGTAAGAATCTCCCTGTTCTGGATTTCTCTACTCCACTTCTCATGATCAACCAGCTAGATTAAACCAGTTTTGCTTCATCCCATTGACAATATAATTTGGGATGCTGTATTTAGTCCAATCCACACCAAAAGCTCACTATGGCCACAAAAATACACCACTCAGATCTCCTGCTGCATGGAGCATAATTGACAGATGGCCTGAGCTGCTGCTTTCTGAATCTGAGACTATACTTCTCACTGATTGCCTCCAGGCAATAACTGGCCTAAGTATCTCAAGCTTTCTTATAACTCTGCTGCAGTCTGAGACTCGTCCTAACCAATTCTTCTTCCCGTCCAATTTCCTTTATATTGCACTGTGATGTGACTATTCTCATACCACCTTAAGTTTTCCTTTCTTTTTTTTCTTATAGGCAAGGATGCATTTCTTTGGTATAAAATGGAAAAGGAGCAACTTTGAAAGGAGAGGTGGAGAAGAAAAGTGACAGATGAGTTATCAAGCAAATTGATTTTGGTGAAGAACATTTGGAGGTGGAATGAATGAAAACTGATACCTTTAGAACTATTTTTGCTCACATCCCCCTTGGTAAGCCTCCAAATATCCCCGATATAATGATGGCTATGATTCATTTGTCCTAGTGATAGAGATAAGAAAAAGTCTTCACTTAACTCTATGAAACCCTATGGGACACCCTCCCTTCACAGGGAATCACCTCAATCCCTTCTCATAGGGGTACTATTTTATGCAATCATCAAGCTTTGTTAAGCTATGAATTAAAAAATAATAATTTGGCAAAATCCCAATTACCCAATATTTGATGAAGTTTATTTTTATGGATATTGGTTAATTTATTTCCTTTTTAACTTTAAGACTTAATTTAAACCAGCCTAGCAAAAATGAGCCATCAACTGAACTAGTCAATAAACATATTGTTAGTGAGCCTAAACCACATGCTCAACTTTGTATTAGGTCCTGAAGGGTCTCAAATAAACAAGAGACAAAGAAAGATCTTGTCTTCTGAGAATTGAAGTCTTCCTGGAAAAAATAATGTATTGCCCCTAGAAAACATGTAACTAATAAGACAGTACACTATAACTTGATATGATTTATATACAAATACAGTCAAACTTCAATTCTTGAACAATTTGTTTCTCAACCAAGTTGTTCAAGGAAAACATGTCTCGGTTGTTCTACAAAACTTCAGGTCACAATTCTCTACCCAAAAACTCTTTCATGTTCTTACCTGTATGATCAGTAACAAGTGTCTCAGGAGACATACAAAGGAAATTTGGTTTTCGAACAAATCGCTTTGCAAACAGTTTTACGGAATGAATTAAGTTCAAAAACTGAGGTTCCACTATACAATGAAATGCAATGCAATATAATAAATACATTATCAATAAATTGCAACATGACAGACCCAGGGGAAAGACAAAATTATAAAATATGAATTATGTGAAGTGAACAAAGAACTTCCACAGTTGAGAAAATATTTTGGGATAAAGGTATTCAAATTTGCATTTTAGAAATCCAGTGTTACACCTGACTGGCATACATGTTGGCTAACATTCTGGACAGATATGAAATCTATAATTAGCAATCATAAAAATGACAACCAATGAGTGTTATGGTCTCAACGTCTGTGTCCCTCCAAAATTCATATAATGAAATCCTAAAACTCAATGTGTTGTTATTAAGTGGAATTTTCTGAGATGCTTAAATCTGAGTGTGGGACCTACATGAATGGTATTAGTGCTCTTATTAAAAAGACTCACAGAGCTCCCTAACCCCTTCCACCATGGAGAATAAAGCAAAAGAAAGATTTCTATGCAGCAGGAAGCTCTCAGTAAACACTGAATGCCGGTGCCATGATCCCAGCTTCCAGAAATGCGAGAAATAAATTTTGCTGTTTATAAGCCACCCAGTCTGTGGTATTCTGCTACAGCATACCAAAAAGACTGAGACAGTAAGATGCCATTTCTCATCTGCTATTATGACTATATTCAAAAAGATTAATAGCAAGTGTTGATGAGCATGTGGAGAAACTGGAATACTCATACGCTGCTGGTGGGAATGTAAAATTGTGCAGCCACTTTGGGAAAGTTTGGCAGCTCCTCAAAAGACCAAACATAGAACTATGGTATAACCCAGCAATTCCACCCATAGGTGTATATGAAAAAGAAATGAAAACACATCTCTACAAAAACCTGTGCACAAGTGTTCATGGCAGCATTATTCATTATAACTAAAAAGTAGAATGTCCACCAACTTATGAATAAATAACATTACTAAGGGGAATATTATTCAGCAATAAAATGGAAGAAAATACTAATTTATGATGCAACATGGATAACCTTGAATATATTATGCTAAGTGAAAGAAGCCTGTCACAAAACCCCCTCAGATCTCACGAATTCATTTATATGAAATGCCAAGAATAGGCAAATCTATAGAGACAAAGTAAATTGTGGTTGCCTAGGGTTAGGGAGATGAAAACATTGGAGGATGATAGCTGATGCACAAAGTTTCTTTTGGAGCGATTAAAATGTTTTAAAATTGATTGTGGTGATGGTTGCACAACTCTGTGAATATACAAAAAAACACTGAATTGTAAACTTTAAATTTATAAATGGTATGTTATGTGAATTATAGCTCAATAAAACTGTTACTTACAAAAATAAACCTAAAAATATGTCTATTTTTTTCCATATGGAACCCATATTCCAGTTAGATCATCTCCCAAATCATGCAAAATATGTTTGTCCTTCTCCTCTTTTAGTCCAGTGTTTTATGAGGCACTTCAAAGCAATTTGGGCTGAGCCTACAGCCATGTGGGTGGTCCCTTCCCTCCCTGTGCTCAGGGTCAGCCCACCCCATGGAGAGGCATGAGACAGTCTCATTGACTTGGAACATTGTCCACCTGCTTCCCCTTCTTTCTTTTGTTTTTGAAGAATTAGCAAAGTCCTGACTATGATGCTCCAAATGTTTTAGGTTTAATTCTAGTTTTTTCCTGGTGTCAACTGAAGAAGACACTGAAAAATAATCTTAACAATAGTTGGCCCATAATTTACTTTTTGTTTGCTTTTCAAGTAATTTATGTGTTTTTACCACGGAGTGAATTTCTGATTCTCTTTTGCACATAGTATCAGCGTTCTCAGAGTACGACTGCTCTCAATGAATAAGGGGTTGAAGGAAAACTATCTGAGGTATATCAAGCACCCAGAGAAGAGCAACTGCAGAATTGACCATTTGTTTTAAAAGAACTATAAATGTGTTATACATACGCAGATAATGAAAGGATTGTGGTTTTATCTTTTAGCTGCTTCCAGAATTATAATTAACACATCAGTTGTATCAAAAAATAAAGCAAAGAATATTATACAAACACACCTTTAAATATTTTATTGGGTTGGCCAAAATTTGTTTTTTTCTGTAAAATAAGACATGTTTCATTTTCAGCAATAACTATTGATTTAGATATTTTGAGTATGTTGGCTATTCTATATGGTATAACATTGATAGTTCTCAATTACTGTCTTGATTTGATCGCTGTCAAATTCAAATGATCTACCTGACCATGGAGCATCGCCCAGCAAGAAATCTCACAAAACTTTGCAAACCACTTTTGACACATGCCATTAGTCACAGCACCTTCTCCGCTACTGCACAAATCTTTTTCTGAATTTCAGTTGTGTTTTTACCATTATTTTTTATTTTAACATTTTTATTATTGTATTTTTCCATTGTCATTTCATCCCCTTATACCTCTTTCCACCAAGCAATCACCACACTGTTGTCCATGTCCATGAGTCCCTTTTCCTTTTTGTTCAATCCCTCCACCCCATAACCTCCCCTCCCCTCTACCTGTCATCCTGCTCTCTATCTATGAGTTTGTCCCCATTTTCTGTGTTAACTCAGTTTGTTCATTAGATTTCACATATGAGTGAAATCATATGGTACTTGCTTTCCTCTGACTGGCTTATTTCACTTAGTATAATGTTCTCCAGGTCCATCCATGCTGTCACAAATGATAAAATTTTCTTCTTTTTCATAGCTGAGTAGTATTTCATTGTGTAGATGTCCCATAATTGTTTTATCCATTCATCTATAGACAGACACTTGGGCTGCTTCCATATCTTGGCAACTATAATGCTGCAATGAACATAGAGGTGCTTATATTCTTTCAAATTAGTGTTTTGGGTTCCTTCAGGTATATTTCCAAAAGTAGGATCACTGGTTCAAAAGGCAGATCCATTTTTAACTTTTTGAGTTATCTCCATACTGCTTTCCACAGTGGCCGCACCAATCTATATTCCCACGAGCAGTGCAAAAGGGTTCCTCTTTCTCTACATTCTCACCAGTACTTGGTGTTTGTTGACTTATTGAAAATAATAAAGCATAATATGATGAGAATGTTGCATATATTCTTCCATCTACAACATCAAAACAGCTACACAAAAATTCACCAATTTTGATAAGTTTTTTTAGTGCACACTGATATGACATCAGTCACAATACAACAAAACAATCTAACAAAATTTTTTGAATGAACCTAAAGACAACTAAGCACTACTAGAGCCATCTTACAGAAAAAGCCATATGAACTTTTTGACCAACCCAATATTAAATTTTTACTTAAACTTTTATTCAAGCCAGTGTATTATCTCAAGCATGGAGACCAGAGGTAATTAATTTGCCATCCATTCACCAGCAAGAAGCAAAAACAATCTGGCATGTTGGGGGAAAAACCCAGGACCAAGATAAGAGACTTGGGTTTACGTCCCAGACCTAATACTTAATAACCATGGAAACTTTGTCAAATCCATGAACTTCTCTGAATCTCAGTTTCTTTGTCTCTAATATGGATATATAATAATAACTGCCCTGCTGAACTCACAGGCCAATATAAAAATATTGAAAAAAAGTGTGGAGAAAAATATAAATGAAGTACAAAATATTAAGAATTAAAGAGTTGGGTGAGAATTGAACCTCATTTAATGAGGTCACATCCCCTTCAGTTGCCTTCTTATCTGCAAGCATTAGTCCTCTGAGGAGGATAAAATGTATTGAGTATCTTTTTGGGTAATGAGCAAAGCTAAACACTTTTTCTGGGATTTAATTTCACTCTTTATGTCATTACCATTTTATAATGAATAACCCCCAGAATAAGAGAGGTTGAGTAACAGTGAGTGATTTTTAGAACAGAAATTAAAACTTAACTCTAAACTCATGGGTTTTATTTATTTTTTACTACATTATACTTTTCAGGGGGAGATTCTCCTTTCTTCAATCTCCTGAACAACTCCTATCCCTTTAAGGCAAACAACTTATAGTGGCCATTCATCCATAGCCCCCTGGAAATTAGGAAAGATGGCCATAGGTCCCAATTTTCCCAAGACAGTCTCTGTCTGTGCTGGTTGTCCTGATGTAACATCAACAGAAGCCCCCTTTAACTCTCAGAAATATTTTGATCTGGGCCTGAGATCTAATGCTGGCTTTATACCATGAATGTTAATCAGGATCATCAAGTAATTAGATCAGTAGTTCTCAACTATAATCAATAGACATCAAAATGGTAGATTTGTCAATGTGTAACAGATTTACATTTTTAAAAAACACTGTATGCAGCTAAGCTAAAAGGGAACATATGTGTCTGGTAAAAATAAAAGTGAGGTGAGTAATTACACTAAAGAGATAGCAAACACAAGAAAAACAGAAAAGTCACAATTACGTAAATAAACAATTGTGATGCTGGATATGTCAACATATTCAGAGAAAAATAATCCACTCACTCATAATAAGGTGTTTAAAAGACAGTTTATAAAAGCAAAATGTCTCCTCTGACACTTGATATTATCTCTTCCCAGGAAACAAGTGGAGTAGAGAAGAGTGCATTTTTTCACTCCCCAAAGGGACATTTTAGCTCAACTGGTTATTTTGGCCCCTGTGTGTTCCTGGGAGTTGATGTTCTCCAGTGACCAACACCTTGAAAACATTAGTCTCAACCAGTACCTGATTTTACTTTTCATCTACCTCCTAATTTTAGGAGGTATCTTTCACTGTTGACATTGCTAACCCTAAGATTTTCTTCTGTTCTTGTGGAATTATGTAACTTTTTAAGTTGATTTTTGCTACTTAAAGTCAAAGTTGTATATAGACATAGTGAGAATGATGAGCAACCAGAACTCTCATTCACTGCCTGAGAATCAGTATAATCACTTTACAAAATTGAAAGTAATCTATGATAATGTACATTTACCCTTTAACTCAGCGAGTCTTCTCCTAAGTATAAACCCAACAGAAACTTGTCTGTATGTGCACCAAAAGACATATGCAGATATGTTCATAGTGAAATTATTCATTACAGCCTCTAACAGGAAATAATCCATCAACATTAGAATGGATAAATTATGGTATTTATACAATGAAACACTACACAGCAATGAAATGAGATGAAATAAAAATGAAAGAACCACTCCTCTATACATCATGGACTTATTTCACAGTCATATTTAATAAAATCAATTGGACTCAAAAAAGTGTATTATCTATGATTCCCTTTATGTAAAAATTTAAATCAGGCAAGCCTAATGCATTGTGTTAAAGCTCAATTACTTTGGAGGAGGAGATGAGAGCAGTGACAGACACACAATTAGAGAGATTTCTGAGGTCTGGTAATGTTCTACTCCTTGATTTGAGTAAAGGTTATAGAGCATTTTTCCTTGTGATAACTCATTGAACTGTATACTTATGATTTATTCCACTTATAACACTTTAAACAAGAATATTTGTCAAATTGTGCAGTCCTTTTTTCCCCACAATAAGTCTAGTTAACATCCATCACCACACATAGTTACAAACTTTTTTCTTGTGATACAAACTTTTAAGATCTACTCTCTTAGCATCTGCCAAATACATAATGCTACGCTTAACTATAGTCATCATGTTATACATTACATCTCCAGGACTTACATATTTTACAGCTGGAAGTTTCACCCCCTTCACTCATTTCACCCACTCACTTCCACCTCTGGCAACCACCGATCTGTTCTCTGTACCTATGAGTTCAATTTCTATTTTAAATTCCATGTATAAGTGAGATCTTTGTCTGACCTACTTATTTCACTTAACATAATGACCTCAAGGTCCATCCATGTTGTCATGAGTGGCAGGATTTCTATCTTTTTATGGCTGAATAATATTCCATTGTATATTTGCACCATATCTTTGGTATCCACTCATTTGTTGGTGGGCGCCTAGGCTGTTTCCATGTCTTGGCTTTCGCAAATAATGCTCCAGTGAACATGATAGTGGTGAAGGGTAGATATCATTTCAAGTTAGTGTTTTTGTTTCCTTCAGATAAATAATTAGAAGTAGAATTGCTGGATCATAGTAGTTCTAAATTAACAGATCTTTTCTCTGTAGTTATAAATTACCAGGTCATTAGGAGAAAGCAATTTCTGGGAGAAGAGTGGAAGCAGAATCAAATGTAGAGCCTATTGAGATGGTTCAAGTGAGATGTTAACTTAGACCAGGGAGGGGAAGTGAAAATGGAAGAAGGGGAAAACACTGGTTTTGGAGGTAGAAATAACTAGCTTGTGGGGAAGGAGAAAATGAAGGACATATAGGGAGTAAAGCTAACTCCTAAGTTTTGAGTTTGACTAACTGTATGATGTGAATAACCAGAGGGTCAGATATAGGGGCAGAAACGTTAGAAACAGGCACAGCCAGAGCTATAAATTTAAAAATTGTCAACACGTGAATGGTATTTTTTTTTGTTTTGAGAGTATGTTTATTAAAGCTGGGGACAATGAAACAAAGGAAGAGCATAAGATAGAAGAGGCATGATCATAGCAATAGGAGTGAGCCTAGGCAGAGGTGCTTGGCCCTTTGAAACACAAGAAAGAGTCTAGCCTGGGCAAGGCTGCCTTGGCCCTTCACAGTGGCATAAGAAGTGAGCCAGCTGGGCTGCCTGGACTCAGGAAACAAGTTACAAAGGCAAAAGGAGGGCCCTTGAAGACAAATTCAGGGGGATTAGTCCAGGACAAACTACCACTGTCCACTGCTCCCCCGGCTGCAAGTCTTGTGGGAACTCTTAGAGCTTAGGAGAAAGAAATCAAAGACACACACCTGAGGAAAGAAAGGGGAGAAGATGGGTGTGGTCCAGGGAGAGTGTGTCAACACATAGATGGTATTTATAGACATTAAACTTGAATGCTACATGATTCAGTTCCCAAGCCTGCCTTACTCAACATTTTATCAGTGATTATGGATAAAGGTCAAAGCAAAATTGCAGATTAACAGTAAAGTAATATACTAAAAACAATGTTAAAAATAAGAAAACAACTCAAAGCATGATACCATTTAATAGGAACAATGTAGTCATCGTCTTAAGTTCAAGCCAATCACTTCATATTAACCATTATATCACATAACCAAAATACAAATAAACACAAAACACTTAGAGATTTTTACTATCCAATGGGATTAGTTGAATCAGCATTAGAATAAAGCATCAAAATAATCAGTGTAGAGAGCAAGACAAAGAAGGTAATGTAGTGTTTGTGCTTTACTCTGTACTGCTCAGACCACAGACTGATTGTCATACTTTGTGCCATTTTCTAAGGGAAGGGGTGGAGGAGGGGATGGGGCACAAATGGTGATGGAAGGAGACCTGACTTGGGCTGGCGAGCACACAGTACAGTATACAGATGATGTGTTGTGGAACTGTGCACCTGAAACCTGTATAAATTTGTTAACCAGTGTCACCCTATAAATTCAATAAAAATGAAAAAAAGTGTGATTTTTGAGACACAACAGGTTCAGAGAAAAAGAAAATTATAAGAAGCATTTGTGAATAATAACACATGAAGAACAACTGAAAGAAATGAATCTGTTTGGCTAGAAAAGGAACTCAGTAGGGGCAGGGTGTAGAAGGCAGATGACTAAAGGGGAGGGAGAGAGAGAAAAAAAAGATAAGAAAGTAAAAGGAAGGAAAGGTAAGGAGAGGGAGGGAAGGAGGAAGGAAAAAAGGAAGGGAAGGGAGGGGAAGGGAGGGGAGGGGAGGGGAGGGGAGGGGAGGAGGAAGGAAGGAAAACTTCAAATAGATGATACCAGTGCAAACAATGAAGAATCTTATAAAAAACATATTTGGGTTGCTTTATAAATGATTCCCCTTTGCTAAATATTTTAACAAAGCTTGTATGGTCACTTAATGAAGATTTATCGATGGGTGATCATTGATCTAGAACCTCTAAAATTCTTCCCAACCCTGAGATATTATTAATGAGCAAGACTGTTACTAGGAAAAATAACACTTTGAAAAGGAATAAAATAGGAAAGACAAAAAGGAAGAGGAGGGAAGGAAGAAAAGGGAAATGGTTCTATCATGGAAACATTTTCTCTGGCAGGAAAAAATGAACCAACAAGAGAACTGGAGAAACTTAAGGGAAAATAAGATCCATGGCTGGACTGTGGGCTTCTAAAGTAGGTTTTAAGATCCTAAAACATCTCCCTACGCCTAAAAGTAACTTAACTACATTTAATCATTTCCTAAAGGACAGTCCAACTCTGATAGATAATTGACACCCTATAGTTATAAATAATTTAAACCTAACAGTCATTCATTTGTCACCTCTCATTTCTTCTATTATGCCTTTTAATAAAAAAAAGACTTGCAAAATATACATAGTGAAATTAGATAGGGATTTACAAAATGATAAAATAGTAACTATTATTTTTAGCCAAAACATTTAGCTATTTGTGCTCTAGTCCTTCAGAAAATACTTTGATTTCAAAGTAAGAGTCTTCAGAACCAAGTAACTGAGTAGCAGCAATGCTTTCACAGCAACATTCTGCAAATTCTCCTATTTCCAAATAAAGTAGTGTGGAGTTTTTCAGGATAAGAGTGTTTTACTATCTAAGTTTATTTTCAATGACTTGTTTACCTAAGAGCTTCCAATGATCACGAATTTTTAGAAAGGAAGAAAGCATACTTGTTAGTAAAATGTGAAGGTATATAGAGTGATAACAAGTGACAAGCAGAATTTTATATTCATTCATTATTAAGGCAAAAATAGTCACTCTATTTTGCAAATAATTGTTATCATTTCCCAAAAGTTAGATGGTTACATACAGAAATTATAGTAAACAGTGAATACATATTTCAATGAAAACTTTGTTGTTTCTCTTGAGGTTAGCATGAGAATTTTCTGAATGCTCTGAAAAATTCCTATTTTTAAAAAAATTCAAATATCTACTAAAATTGCTTTTGAAATAAGACACTTATTTGTTTACTAATAGTTTAATTAGAAAATAATTATCTTACTCAGACACACAAGAATGTCGATAGTTCTGTTTATAATGTATTTAATAGGGTAAACTTTTAGATATCTACCTTTAGATCCAATCTTTTCGCTGTTCTAAACAAAGAACCTAGAAGTTAATAAGCAGTTGGCAGATAGTGAGGGCCTCCCTGGGTGGGCTTCAGTGTCCCAGAAAGAGTGCATACAGACATCTAAACTGTCTAACTTATTTTATGCCTTTTTGTAGTGTAGAAGTCTGCCTTCCCTTTTCAAGTAACCACAGAACAAAAATAGACAAACATTCTTTTAGTCAACATTCTGGAAACAAAATTCTTCCCAGATATTTACTGATAGGAAAATTTAATCTAAAAATTCCTCTGCCCAGCCCCTTGGCAGCATCCCAGTCTTCCGTCTGCTCTGTGCAGTTGGATTCCCTTTGCTCTGGACTCCCAGGTTACTCTCTCAAGCATTAAAGGCTGCCTAATACAACCAAAACAGCAATTTACAAGAACCAGGTGGAAAGTATTAAGGCATTCTGTGTTTTAATCCTCATTCTTCTATTGGAAATACGCACTGTAAAAATTTATAAAATAACAATATTAATAAGATAATAAGGAACCAAAAAACTTCCCATCCTTTTTCTTGACTAGTATAGATTAGCTATGTTATTTTTAAAAACTGACATTTACTTTCAATGAAAGTAGAATATCATTTGTGAAAAGAATTACTAGAGAAAACAAAGGCTTCTAATTGAGCTATGATAACATTTTTTGTCCCAAATAAAACCCTAAATCAAGCAAACAACCTACAGCTCTGTTGTTTTAGTAACTAGTAATCTTATTGTGAATATTTCAGTTGGAATTTGGAAAACTTTTAACCACACAGCTTTGCAGAAATATGTTCCTATTTGAATATAAAGAAAGTTGCCCTGGATGGTGTGGTTCAGTGGGTTGAGCACTGGCCTGCAAACTAAAAGGTTGCCAGTCAGGGCACATGCCTGGGGTACCATCCAGGCCCCCAACTGGGGGGCATGCGAGAAGCAAACTATGAATGTTTCTCTCACACATCGCTGTTTCTCTCTTTCTCCCTCCTTCTCTCTCTAAATATATATATATATATATATATTTTTTACATATATATATAAAATCTTGTAAAAAAATAGAAATTTGTGCATGTTAAGAGTTTAACTTGAAAGTTAGTGCTCACCAAAAGTTAATTAGTGCCTATTTCATGTTCTGGAAAGATAAAACATCAAAGTCTTATGGAGATGTTTTATTTATATATACACTATTCCAGAAATCAATGGGATATTCAAAAAAGGAAACAGGAATATCTTTTACTTATGGAAAACAAAATAAAATAAATATAAAATTAAATGTCATATATTGTTTCAAATATGAAATGACGTATCCTTTCAGCTCTAATCATGAATATAGACTTTTTAAGGATGTACCTTCTTCCCCATCTATTTTTAATAGCAAAGTACCCCCAAATAACAGTTAATTATGAAAATTCTTGTGCATGAAAAGAGATTTTTAGCCACAGGAGATGCTATTTGAAACATCCAGAAGATTAAACTGGCACCAATTACAAAAAGCTACTGTGCCTTAACATTAAACTAAAAATTCACTCTTTCACTGGTACAAGGCTAATTTTACCCAAAATGTGCACAAAAAGACAAGTGATAGATAAGAAAAAAATAAACAAGCTGCCATTAAGTGCCATTAAACTCTCTGGCACAATTTCACAAAAGTTGATTATTGAATAACTTTAATAACAGACTTTTTATCTGTGGCTTTAAACATTTTTGTCCTGTGCACCAGGGAGGGGATTATTGCAGGGGGAGGGGGGAGGGGGGAGAAGATGAAAAGATACATTGATGAAGAAAGAATAGGGGGTTAGGAGTTATGCAAGAAATAGTTTATGCAAAGCCCACTATCCAGAGTGAATGGATCCTATAGGACACTGCAGTTCTTTCCAAATATCTCAGGCTTTGCCCTTGTTTACAGCAAGCAAGTCTGGAAAAGGTTGTTTAAAAGACATGGTAAGCAACTGCCTGGCTGTTCAATTAACAAGCCCATGGACTTCTCAGTTGAAGTCACCTAAAACTAGTAAAAGCTGTTCAGTTGCTGAAGAATGTCAAAAATCACTAAATTTTAGTCCTGAGATGGAATCAAGAAGTCCCAAATGTCTGTTTTTGCAGCTATAATTACTCAAACCATCCTGGCCTTTGCGAGGGAAGTGTAGGAGGCTGCAAGGTAGCCACGACCTGGCAGTTGATTCTTGATGGTCATTTAATGTGGTATACGTATCCCTCAAATAAAACCAACATTGTATTGAGAAGAAGCAATTAATCGATGGTAACTGGTTCTTCTAAAAATACTACATGACAAACATCGTTAAGCTTAATTTCAAAAATCCCTGGACTTTCTGACAAATTGGTATTACAATTCTGAGATTTCAGCATAGGTTTGTAAATAGACAGCTGGACCTTGATATTCCCCATTCACATGAAGAACTATTTCACCAATGTCTTACACAACGGTTTTTGACCCAAGAAAGGAAGGGAAAGGTGATTTGGGCCCCAAGAGAACATCTGGCAATGTCTGGAAACATTTTTCATTGTCATGACTGGGGGGTGCTATTGGCATCGAGCTAGTAGAAGCCAGGGATGCTACTAAACATCCTGCAATGCACAGGACAGCCCCCCAACAACAAAGAATGGTCTGGTCCAAAAATATCAATAGTGCCAAGGCTGAGAAACCCTGTTTAATTCCAGCACTTTAAATGTTAGTAGATTGTAATGGTGAAATCAAGAAGTCATTATTATTTTCATTAATAACCAATTTTCACAAAGCAATTTGCAAAACCAATCCTGCCTGAAACCATATGTAAACTATACAGGGAAAGGAAATGATACATTTGTAATTTGAAAAGAAAGAGAAAAATTAGATGTACATATTTTTTAATCCTCACCAGAGGACATGTTTTCATTGATTTTAGAGAGAGAGGAAGGGAGAGAGAGAAGGGAGAGAGAAACATCAATGTGAGAAACACTGATTAGTTGCTTCCAGTATGTGCCCCAGTTGGGGATAAACCCATAACCTAGGTGTATGCCATCACGGGGAATTGAACCAGCAACCTTCCTGTGTGCAGAATAATGTTCCAACCAACTGAGCCACATGGCCAGGGTAAAAAATTAGATATTTTTATTCATAAAATCATTCACATACAATATTCAATGAACCAGAAAAATACCCCTTTTTCCTAGACACTATGCTGAGAACAGTAAGGAACAAAATAATTATAAACTATCTTACTCACAAATACTAATCTATTATCAAATTGTTAATCTTCAAACATATTAATATACCATCTGTAAACTAGTCATCTTGTCAGAATCTATGAAAACAGCCAGAAGAAGAATGCACTGGTACAGATTTATTACAATATATTTTAAATTCCTTTGGTCATTGAGCAACTTGAAAAAAAATTAAAGCTTATTTGGAAAGTAAGCTTGTGGCCTGGGAGATACTAGTGTATGCTCAGCCATATAGCTCCAACCCACCTCCTCTCTTTTCCCTTTCCTTGTAGATCTCCCCTCCAGTTAGCAGGGACAGTACTGAGGAAGACTATTATCTTTGCTCTGGAATCACTGGTTTAAACTCCTTGAGAACAACAATAGCTAACATTTTCTAAGCATTTAGTAATAGAATACGCAAGATCACTTTCATAGCTCCTCTTAAAAATCTCATGTATTAAAATGGGGAAATGGACAAAAATTTCATCAAAATAACTTCACATAGACTATGCTACATGCAACAAACCTAGATGGGTTTCTTTTAACTTAGGTTTTAGAGATACTTTTTCACAGCTAGCTATCATTTTATAAATAAATCTATAATCAAAACTGTCAATTAAGACCATGTTAATTTCACCTTGTCTTTGGCTTCCTAGCCTATTGCCTGGGGCGGAGAAGGGAAACAATTACTTGTGAAAATGATTGTAAATGTCTTACTAATCCCACTAGAAATATAAATGTGGTCAAAAGGCAAAAAACATTTAGGAAAGAAGCCCCAGTGCCAGATTTTTCAGCCACTGCTTAAGTCCACTCAAGCGCTCAGGAATGACTTTCTTCTTTGGATTAAACATCTTAAAATCTGAGGTTATAATTTAAAGAAAAATAAATTTTTACAAAATGTTAGGTAGTTGTAAACTCACTTTTTTTTTCCATGACCTGGTAATTGATATTACAATTTTCCTTAAGGTTAAGGTCTTCTATTCACTTTGATAAACAGTTGTTGGGCAAAATCTCTACAAAAGTCCCAATTCTCAAGGCAGCCTGTGTGGGTGAATGGAGGAGACAGAGAAAGATAGAAGAAGCAATAAGCAGAGTGTCTAACTCATCACTTTGAAATTAATTGAATATAAATAAAATTAGGAAGGCAAAGTAAGAAAGAAGGGAAAGGTCAACCCAGACCACCTCTGAAAAAGGAGGAGATGGGAGACTTCTGGCCAAGATGGAGGCATAAGTAGATACACCTTGCCTCCTAGCACAACCAAAAGAAGGACAAAACAAATTTAAAAACCAAAAAACAACCAGAACTACTACAAAATCGAACTGTATGAAAGTCCAACGACCAAGGAGTTAAAGAAGAAACATTCATCCAGACCCATAGGAAGGGCAGAGATGGGCAGCTGGGGCAGAGAGGACATGCAGTGGCAGCTGGAGGACCAGGATGGGCGGTGTGTGGCGGAGCGGGCGGTCCCACATTTGTGTGCAGATAAACTGGGAGAAGCAACTGGGGAGCAAGGCAGTCCGAGCAACCCAGTGTTCCAGTGCAGGGAAATAAAGCCTCAAAACCTCTGACTGAAACAACCTGTGGGTGTTGCGGCAGCCGAAGAAACTCCCAGCCTCACAGGAGAAACCCACAGGATTCTAGAGCAGACATAAACACACCCACCCAGGAATCAGCACCAGAAGGGTCCAATTTGATTGTGGGTAGCAGGGTAAGTGACTGAAAGTGGCCAACAGCTGAACAAGTGGCACTGTTCCACTCAGACTCCTCCCCAACACACAGAGCCACAACGCAGTAATGTGGGTTGCCCCACCCTGGCAAATACCTAAGGCTCCACTCCTTACTACCTAACAGGCTCGCTGAGACAAAAACATATGGCCCAAATGAAAGAACACATTCAAAGCTCCAGAAAAACTACAACTAAGTGATGAAGAGATGGCCAACCTATCAGATGCAGAGTCCAAAACACTGGTAATCAGGATGCTCACCGAAATGGTTGAATTTGGTCATAAAATGGAACAAAAAGTGAAGGCTATACAACATGAAATGAAGAGAAATGTAAAGGGAACCAACAGTGAAGGGAAGGAAACTGGGACTCAAAACAATGGCTTGGACCCGAAAGAAGAAATAAACATTCAACCAGAACAAAATGAAGAAATAAGAATTAAAAAAAAAAATAAGGAGAGGCTTAGGATCCCCTGGGGCAACATTAAATGTTCCAACATCTTAATCATAGTGATGCCAGAAGGAGAAGAGGAAGAACATGAAATTGAAAACTTACTTGAACACATAATGGAGAACTTCCCTAATCTGGCAAAGGAAATAGACTTCCAGGGAGTCCAGGAAGCTCAGAGAGTCCCAAACAAGTTGGACCCAAGGAAGCACACACCAAGGCACATCAGAATTACATTACCCAAGATTAAAGATAAGGAATCTTAAAAGCAGCAAGAGAAAAGGGGACACTTATCTACAAAGGAGTTCCCATAAGACCATCAGCTGATTTCTCAAAAGAAACCTTATGGGCAAGAAGGGGCTGGAAAGAAGTATTCAAAGTCATGGAAGGCAAGGACCTACATCCAAGATTACTCTATCCAGCAAAGCTATCATTTAGAATGGAAGGGCAGATAAAGCACTGCCCAGACAAGGTCAAGTTAAATGAGTTCATCACCACCAAGCCCTTGTTATATGAAATGTTAAAGAGACTTATCTAAGACAATGAAAATCAAAACTATGAACAGAAAATGACAACAAACTCACAACTATCAACAACTGAACCTAGAAAACAAAAACAAAAAAACAAACTAAGCAAACACCTAGAACAGGAACAGAATCGCAGAAACAGAGACCACATGGAGGGTTATCAGCAGGGAGATGGAGGGGGGGAAATGGGGGAAAAGGTACAGGGAATAAGAAGCATTGATGGTAGATACCAAACAGACAGGAGGAGTTTGAGAATAGTATAGGAAATGTAGAAGCCAAAGAACTTATATATACGACCCATGGACATGAACTAAGGGGAGGGGGAGAACAGTGGTGGGAAGGGGGGTGCAGGGCAGCAGGGAAGAAAGGGGGGAAATGGGACAACTGTCATAGCGTAATCAAAAATATATATTTAAAAGGAAAAATAAAGAAAAAGGAGTGGATGGCTAAGCATCAGATCCAAGTGTAACATATATAGTGTTTCAGCACTGCCATCCATTCACAGCGAGCGGTAGCAGTAGGTAAACTTTTTACTTAATTATTAGAAATAATGAGTTTGGGTTCCAAAATATTTTTCCAATTTAGATGCTGTTCTTTTTTGTAATTGTTATTGTTTCAAAAATAGCCTCCTTCTTTCAGAAGAGGTAATTCTTTAAATCCAGTTCACACAAGGGGATCTGGAAGACACAGCGAGTTGAAAATGCAGTGCATTCAGCAGCACGACGTCTTCTCACTGTGTGTTAGGCTCTGAACAGGCTGCGGGTACTACCTCAAGTCTAGGAGCCATTATTTAGTTTTTGCCAAGTTTCCTCTCCAAACACACATCTAAATCCACCACACCTTAAACACTCTGTGGACTTTCAAACCTCTCCCAGAAACTTTTGAGTGGGTTTTTGCTAGGGGTTTGTTGACATCGTTCCAACAAACCGGTTGCAAATGCGACTGCCAAGAATTTTTGAATAGGGTCTGATTCAAAGGAAACTTGACTTATAATTTAGAAAATATCAGCCCTCTCCTCCTGGTCTGATGGCGCAAACTTCGAGGAGCAGGGGGCTCACCTACCCAACTCCATATCCTCACACAGTGGGCCTTGGGGTAACTGAGTAGCTGATATGCTTGGGGAGTCACGGCATTTGCGGGGTTGCCTGGCAATCAGGTGTGTTATGGCTTCTTAATCTCACAGTGCAACAGCAACAACGTGGTCTGGGCTGTGTGTTGGGGACTATATAAGAGTTTACATAAATTTATTTAGTTCTCACGCGACGGCTCTGTGACGTAGGTACCATTTGCTCCCATTTTATAAGAAGGCAACTGAGGTTTGAAGTGCACACCTGTGAGCAATAGAGCCAAAAGGTGAAGACAGACCCTCTGAATCTGTACCCGCGCTCTTAACCATCAAGCTGCCTCCCTCCAATAAGTCCATCATCCCTGGAAAACCTGCCAGCTCTTAGGCATCACAGTTCTAGGCGTCCAGCGACGTGGCCCAGGCCTTCCTGACCCTCCGTGGGACGCAGGCGGGTCCCGGTCCCCGAGACACGTCTCGCCCGCCTGTGTAGGTCAGGAGGTGCCTGCTCTGGCTGATCCCCTGCGTTCCCGGCAAGGGGGGCGGACAGGCGAGCGGGCGGGGCCCGGGTCTCGCCCGGGTCGGAAGCCGGAGCGCGCTGCGGGAGCCGTCAGCGGGAAGCGGCGCCGCCCAGACCGCGCTGGGCAGGCCGGGCAGGCGAGGCGGGGTGGGGCCGGCCCGCGGGAGGGAAAGGGGAGGCGGAGCGGCCTGGAGCCGCGCGAGGCGAGCCCGGCTGCAGCCGTCGTGCACCTAACGCGCGATGGGGCTGGAGACGGAGAAGGCGGACGTCCAGCTCTTCATGGAGGACGACTCCTACAGCCGCCACAGCTGCGTCGAGTACGGCGACCCTGAGAAGTTGGCGGACTCCGGCCCAGATCGGGATCCGAACCGGCTCAACTCGAATCTTAAGGTGAAGCCTGCGGTGGGCCAAATCCCGGGGCGCAGAGTAGTCCAAACCCTCGCCCAGTCTGGGGATGCGGTGTGCCCCCTCCACTCCAATCCCAACCCCAACCCCCACCCTCACTGCTGGGCCAGGAATCTACCAGCAGCGGGGTCGCCTGCGAAGCCAGGAATTCTTAGCCAAATTCCTGTGGGCCAACCGTGACCCTAAGAGAAAGTGGGGGACCCCAGCCAAGTCCTTCTTTCTTCTTCCGCCCTGAGACCCCTGGCCCCCAGGGCGGCAGATTGGGTGACAGTTAGGATCCCCGAGTCTTGTCTCCGCAGGTGGGCTTCGAGGACGTGATCGCAGAGCCCGAGTCTACGCACTCCTTGGACAAAGTGTGGATCTGCAGTCATGCCCTCTTTGAAATCAGCAAATACGTGATTTACAAGTTCCTGACAGTGTTCCTGGCTATCCCCCTGGCCTTTGCTGCGGGAATTCTCTTTGCCACCCTCAGCTGTCTGCACATCTGGTGAGAAGGGGCACTTGGGGTGGGCCAGCTTTCTGAAACATAGGAATGTACTTTGACGCTTGCCCCCTGTTCTCCCCTTCTGCCAGGAGGGCTTATAGGGGGAAGAACTCACATCAGCTCCTGATAAGGTAGTAAGAATGGGAGGCAAGACAGTGTGCTTTCTTTACAATCATAGTTTGGGGGTGGGCGGGGGAGAATCATGGGTGGAGTTAGGAGTTTAAACAGAGGAAGGAATGTCACTCTGTTCTCGAATATGATTTTCCTTTGAACCTTAAGGCCCAGCAGACTGGAGGTGGAAACCTGGAGGCCATGTTTCTTGCCACAGGCTGCTGCTCTCTTAAGACTGTGTTCTGACTTGTGCCTGTGGATTTGGGCAGGGCTCTCATTTTTCTTCGTCACCTTTTGTTCAGTCACCACCTGTGCTTGGGGTAAAACAAAACTGAGTGATCTCTGAGCAGAATGCCAGTGACAGTATCACTGGAGAAGAATGTAAGACAGAGCTGGTTAAGCAGTGTTGTGGAGGGGCTGCTCCAGCTGTGCCAGGGGCAAATGGCAAGGATAAGACCAAATGAATGGAAACTCCAACCTCAGGGAAATGGAATGAGAGGGCCTCCAAATTACTTCTTCACCTATAAGGAACAACTCTAAAGGAAAATAAATATAGAACCTACTGGACATTGGTAGGATGTTTTGAGTAACTTTATTCACACTCAAAATACATCATAAAGTTTTGGAAGGTAGTTTTTAGGTATTAAAATTTTTTTAAAGGAATATGTCATATTTTACTACAAAGTGTGGTGTTGTTTTAAAAGATGTCCACTTTATTCCTAGAAGAAGAACATTGAGACCATCCATAGTACAGCAACAGTCACCAAGCTTGAGCTTTAGGGCAGTGCTTGGGGAAATGCAGAACCCCAGGCACCTCCACGTCTTTCCTAATCACGTTACCCGGTATATGGTACTGCTGCACCCTAACTTGCAGTGTGTTCTTTGTTAGAAGTTACAAAACTTTTCTCCATTTCCCTGTTTCATCTGAATCAATTTCTTTAGTCAGTTAGCTAGCTGTCTAGTTCAACCAAAAACATTTACTGAGTGCTTACTTTATGCAGGGCCCTGGGCCCAGGATGACTGAGATGCAGGATCTGTCTCAGCTTCCTCACAGCCAAGGAGAGCTGGCTAGGTATAGAGGAGGATGCTGAGAAAACTCACTTAAATCTGTTGAGGAGGAGAGAGGACAGGGAAGGCTATGTAGAAAAAAAAGTTTAAAAAGATTAAAGAAAAATTCACCAAATATTTAAAGGATAAACAATGAACATAATTAAACAACTGAACTTATGATGGAAATGCCAAAAGACTGCCATATTAGCATGTTAATGAACATTAACACATGGATCTTTTTTAAGATAATCTAAGTCAACATATAAAATTTTGCATTTCTAGTTAACTAAAACCAGTCATCTAACCTCTGTGTTAGTTTTCTCACTTTCAAAATGTGAAAAACTGAGTGACCCATAGAGCATATTGTGAAATGTTGGCTATGAAGCTATTTGGAAATACAAGGGGGAACCAAAAGAAACAACAGTTATCTTCTTGAGAATGGGGCCCTTGTGATACAGGCTTCTCCAGCTACATGAGTGTTCTAGGGACCTATCAGTATCGGTATACCAGCTGGTGGTGTTGTGAGAGGTTATGTACGGCTTCAGTGAATTTTTTTTGAAGACTCTTTCAACGCAGTTTACCCATTTCATGATGGGTTATTTATGAGCACACCTGTCCACACTGGGCTGTGTTCAGCAGTTTTTGACTAAAAAAATGGCATGACACCACCCCCGAACCCCACCCTCCCTATTCACCCAATCTTGCCCCAGCTAACTTTTTTTGTTTCTCAAGATGAAAAAAGTCCTCAAACAGAAAAGTTTTGCCTATGTGGAACAGGTGATACAAAAAATGGTAGAAGCACTAAAAGGCATCAAAATCAATGAGTTCAAAAACTGTTTTGAGGAGTGGAAAAAAAACATCTAGATAGATGTATTGTATCAAATGTAGAAGTTTAAACATGTAAGACTAAATACACAATTTTTAATAAATAAATTCCATTTTTTGTGGCTCCCCCCTCATATAGAGTGCCTTGTTTATAGTCAGCAAAGCTAGGTTTCTCTAAAGCACTTGTGGAAGAATTGAAAACAAAAGGTTTTCATTTTCTAAGTGCTGGAAAGATATAAGTAAAACTACAATTAACCTAATGATGCTTCGCTCCACCTGGCTGTCCTGAGAATGATAGGTGTTTTTGTGTAGTGCTTCCAATGATGAATCATCAAACCACTTGGTTTTCAGCCACATAAAATGTATTATTTAACGTGAGCAGTTAATGTCCCACATGAATGCAGTTTTTCAAATTGTATTCATGTGAGACATTAACATTTAACCATAATACATTTGTCTTCAGACAGCTGTCATTGCAAGTAGAGGAATAACTTCAAGCAAAAATGCTTAAAATTAGTTTATTACTTGATAAAATAGATTTATCATCGGTGGACTATAAGATGTAAGAATGGATCAAGAAGAGACCTTAGAGAAGAGCAAATCTGTCTGCGTAAACTTTCTCTCTTTCTTTCTCTCTTTTTTTTTTCTTTTCTGGCAGCATGTGTGTGACCAAAGCTATGAAAACATGAAGTAGTAGGTCTTCCAACTACTTCACATCATCACAATGGATCTGATTTTAAAGTCTTTAAACAAACAAATAACAACAAAAAAAAATACCATCAGCTCAGTCTGGTGGTGGTGTATCCTAGGCCAGAGCACAGGTCATTAGGATCCAGGGAATTCATTTGATTTTACACCACAGTCAAACCTAGATAGCCACCATTTGCCAACTACCAGTTATTTATTGGCCATAAGTAAATCATACCAAAAAAGTATGGCTAGAGCTCCCTTACCTATTATTTTCTCTGGGATACAATTCAAATACCTGGTTCCACCGATGGGAATGCTGTAGTAGCAGTCTCGTTTTCCAAAATATTTTTTAATGTAGTAAATTGCTATGACAATGCAACATGCCTGATACTATAGTTAATTAAAAAAAACTAAATAAAAGTGTCTATACTAGGGGCTTTATTATCCAGTGGAGGAATATATAATCTTATAAATTATAAGTTTTCTTTAGGAAGGGTTTGTTTGGCCACATTGAGCCTCAGTCAAGTTTTTAGCCATTCCAAATTGCCTGGAGTTTCTGAAGGGGTACTGTTTGGGATGCTGAGGAAACTGTTTGTTTGATATCAGAGGATCATTGGATCCTTTGATCCAAAGTGAGAGAACAACAACTTACAGTAAATAGCATTAAAATGATTTCACCATATCCTATGGACTGAAGTCCTCAGCCGTTGTCTGTTGCAGTTGGCGGAAATGGAAAATCCACTCTTGCCCCAAGTTTATTCCCTCTTAGGACATGGACATCTAACAAATTTATGGGGGTAGAAAATTCTTAGCTTAAATTATATTCTGAGTGAAGTGGTTTAAAACTTTCTGATCTAAACTTGTCTTATAGTATATCAATTTGAGATTATTTTGTTAAAATTGTTTTCGTTATTCTGACTTCAGAATGCTTCCATTTATTATGAATTATAATGACAGCACCATTTGGACATTTCAGTGGCATATAATAATGTAAATCCTGATAGCTAGTCTGTAAGATTTCCAGTTTATGGTTTGATTTATAGTGATTTACCCAAAGCCACACATAAAATGAGAAACATAATGGAATAAGAAGTCGAAAGTTGCCGTCAGGTTTCCACTTAACTATTTAGCACTGAAACACCTAGTAACTAATTTTCTTTAAAGATTGCTTCAAGCCCTGGTGGCTCAGTTGGTCGAAGCTTTGTCCATAACCAAAGGGTTGCAGGTTCGATTGCTGCCTAGATTGGGGGTTTGGTCCCAGGTCCAGATACATAGGATCCCTGGTCCAGGTGCATATGGAAGGCAGCCAATCAATGCTTCTCTTTTGCATCAATATTTCTCTCTCACCTTTCCTCTCACCCTCTCTCTTTCTAAAAAAGCAATTAAAAAATGTCCTCAGGTGAGGAAATAAATAAATAAATAAATAAATAAATAAATAAATAAATAAAAAGATTGCTTCAAGTCTTTAGCGCTCAGAACAAAACACAAGATAAATATAATCTGGGTAGTAAACAGCCAGTATGAATAATTCAGTATTCTAAAAATATCTCAGACAATTGCCTGATCTCCCTTCACTTTGGACTAAGTACAACAGACCTTTATTTACGTCACATTTTAATAGCAAACCAAGAAATTCAATGTTACTTCCTGGTGCCCACCCATGTAATGAAAAATCCATTGAGGTTACCAGCAAGGCCTGAGAATTCACAAATACTTGTGTGCTCAAAGAGCAGTACTATAACGGGAAATATTATTGAGAGGAATATAGGAAAACCAGCCTGAAGAATAAAGAATATGCAGTTATCTTAAGAGAAGGCATATGTGTGTGTGGTGGGGGTGGGGGTGGCGGTGGCGGGGAAGGCAGACAACTGTACTTGAACAACAATGAAATTTAAAAAATGGAAAAAAAAGAAAAGGCATATGAAAAAATAATTTCAGCTGTCTAGTTTTTCTTGCCTAAGAGTTCTGACATAATTGCAAGGCTCTTTTAAACTATGCCACACAGCCCTTTTCAGTATATATAGTTATTATGAAAAATTACAAATATAAACCATAACAGAAGGCTAAATTCACTTCACCTCAAACATTTACTGAGGGTTAATGATGTTCTCAAAGAACTTCCATTCTGGTAGGAAAGACATATATAAGCATCTAGTTATGATACATTTTGATAATTTTGAGGATCCAGAAGTTTCAGTATGCTAGAAGCGCACGCACACACACACACACACACACACACACAAAAGTATCTGACCCTGCCTGACCCAAGGGGGAGGGAAGTAGAATTTGGCAACAGGAAAGGCTACCAGGAAGTAGAACCACAGGGAAATATGTAGAGTTAGGCAAGTTAGTATTTAGGGGCAGAGGTCAGATAAGTTTACTATTTGATTTTTTGTTTTACTGATTCAGATAGCATGCCACCAATGGAAACAAGATTACTGCTTATCATCTACGTGCCTGTTTATTTTTTAAGCAATATATCGTCTGTGCATCTTATCACTATGTGGGTCACTGCATTTATTTGTTTCAAAAGTTCAACCAAATTCAGGTGAATTAGGCCATCCATTCTATCTTTTCACAAATGTGCAAGAGTCAGTGGCCTTATTTGCTAACAACCAATAATCCTTACATCTCTCTTCCTCCATTCCAGGATTATAATGCCTTTTGTAAAGACCTGCCTAATGGTTCTGCCTTCAGTGCAGAAAGTATGGAAGAGTGTGACAGATGCTGTCATTGCCCCATTGTGTACAAGTGCAGGACGCATCTTCTCTTCTGTCAGCTTGCAGCTGAGCCATGACTGAACACTTGGCCCCCAGGTCTGGAGATTTGGATACTGTAATACTTCTTTGTAAAGATTTGCCCTAATAAACGCACTGCTGTTCTGTTCATTCCCCAACTGTTCTACATAAGAAAACTATTAAGATGGGCAAACCACATTTAGAAATGTTTATTGGCAAGTCTTTTCAAATAATGCTTTTCTAATTAATAACAAGGCTTTCATATCTACCTTTATAACCAGAACTAAACAATAGATTGGCAACACTAATTTTAAAGACAGATACTTTTTGCTTTAGTACAAATGTATACATTTTATCATGATGAATTTATAATGATCAAAGGACATTTCCCTCAAATACTACAATGGTTTTATCTACAACTGCACATAGAAATATGGGATTTTCTTACTTTTTTACTCTGGAAGTAATACTTTTAAATTACCTTTGCAGGTGATGGGGACACTTAGCAATAAGATACACAAAGAGCCTAGAAAGTGCAGTAATGAAAGCATACAGTGGTGATGAGGCTATCAAATATAATAAAATAAATGTGAAAATAGATTCATGCAAATGTGTTCCTTTAGATAAGGTATTATTAATCTGTAGTCCTATTTAACGTTTCCATTTTACTGTATATTTTGTACTTAATGTAAATGTTGCTCTAATCAGATTGCTTTAAAGCACTTTTATTATATTTGTGTTCTTGTTGAGGTAATATATACAGAGAGTAAATATATCTCCCACAAGGAACTTCATTTCTGAGATGCACTGTCTTGATTATGTAAACATATGTATCTTCTTTGGGAAGAGAATGTAGAAGAGTAAAATACTGGCTTCTGTTTCTAACTTTTCCAAGCAAAATCATGAAATGTTTTATAACTAATGTTTATCTGGCTGGGATTTTAAAGTAATCTGTATCTAATTCTTATTTCGTCTAGGAGATAATTTCTCTCTTATACTTAGAAATTAAACCTGTATGCTGCAATTCCTAATTGGTGCTATTTAATAACATTTTACAATAAAGCCTATTTCTGACACTTAAGTACAATTTCAACTACAGTGACTCACGTAGAGAGACTTCCAAGAAAGTTGTCAACTTGTTGGGTCCGTGCCACTGAACTATTATATATAAATTAAACACTAACAGCTATAAACTTGCAATATATTGTCTAATATGGGTTTTGTTACACAGTATGGAATTATTCTGATCATTATGAACTGTAGAATCCTACTCCAATGTTATAAGTTGCTGTTGTTTTAAAAATCTCATTATTCCAAAATTATTGTATATACAAAGGATATCTATGATGTGAGTGGTTGCTATAATTTACAAATCTTAAAAGTGTAAAAATGCGAAAATTTGAGAGTTACTATAAGAACCAGAATTAACATGCCTTTGAATACATTCATAGATGGCAAGTCTTCATTCAAAGATTAATTTTATTTTTCCAAATTGCCAGAACTGGTGAGATAAAGGATGATTAAACTGGAATACTATTGGAGACCAAAGCAAATGAATGATTAAATTATGAAATTGGTATTTTACTGAAAGTAGCCTCAAAAGAGACTTTTAAAACTGTCTCAGGCCATTATAACAACTTTAGAAAAGACCCTCATGATCATTACCTTAAAATGTGCCACTCGTTTAACTGTTTAGATTTTATAATGTAGTCAATAATCAGGCCCGTAACTTTATAACTATGCCTTGTATTGAAAGTGTTCTTTAAAAATATTTGGACATGTTAATTGGCCAAAGCATTTGATTAATAAAATATCTATTTAAATAAATCATGAGTTTCTATCATTTAAAAAAACTCGGCAAGTTTTAAAGCCAAAATACATACATGTAGTCATATAGCAAATAACTTTTAACCAATGATATATATGAGCACCTTGTTTCTCAATAGCATTGAATACTTTAAAAATGAATTTTTATTGAGATTTGCCATTAACTATTTTAAAGACTGGAATGTGGTGCCAAGTGGACCCAGGTTTCATGTGCAAACAGGTTTGTTCTTTCAGTGAGGTGCGGGTAAGAGGTAGGTGATGAGGAGACTTTCCCAATGTCCGTAATACACTTTCTAAAAACCCATAGATGCATTAATTGTTAGTCTTACATTAAATGTAGAATTCATCAATAAAGAACCCTTTCAAACTAATTTATGTTATTAAAAACTCATAGCAGATTTAAAAATACATGAGTTATTGCTTATTCAGGAATGTATTGGTGAAAATGATGAATGGGTGATTTAATTCTTTGTTTTCCCAACACTTAAAGGTGCTCCCTAGTAATTTTTCTATCATTTGATAAGTAGTATGGATTACTTCTTCACAAACCCTTCATATTTCATCTCTTCATGAAATAGAGTCTCTTGCTAATCCTGAATAAACTGATATTTCTGTTTTCAATTCTTAAAATAAGAGAGTAAAACAATATAAATCACATTTTGGATACTGGTACCACGAGGCCAGAGTAGACAGTAAAATTACTTTTGGAAAGTGAGTATGTGAAAATAGTTGCTGATATTGGCATAGATTTTGTTGTCGTTTTATCTGGAAAATTGACCAACCTCTAATAACAGAGTAGGTATATAACTTTTAATTTTTTTAAGATTTTATTTATTTATTTATTTTTAGAGAGAGGGGAAGAGAATGAGAAAGAGGGAGAGAAACATCAATCTGTGTGAGATACATTGATTGGTTGGGGACCTGGCCCTTAACCCAGGCATGTGCCCTAATGGGGAATTGAACCCGCGACCTTTTGGTTCACTGGCCGGCACTCAGTCCACTGAGCCACATCTTAAAATGCTCTTTATCCTTTCAAAGAACTTTAAAAATCCCTCTTTTCAACAATTATTCACATCTCGTGAATTTAGAGGGTTTCTTCAGAAGCTGTTGGAAAGAAATGGAAAGAGCCCTACCCTCAAGGTCAAGCATCTGGATTCCAGTCTCAGCACTCCCGTTACTGAGGTGTGTCACCTCCTGGGAGTGGTTCAGGCTCAGAGGTCTCAATTTTCTTATCTTTAATGAAAGGATTAAACTAAAATAAAATCTCTCAGGACCTCTCTAGCTCATTGCTATATTCAGTATGGTAAAGTCTTGGCTATGTATATGAAAACCTATCTATTTGTTCAATCCAGAAATTTTTAAAAATCATAAATGTTCTATCAATTAGAGGGATGGTGTGCTATAACTACAATAATTAATGCATTTGCTTTGCACCCTTCAGTTGGTTGTGAAACTATTTATGTGCCTTTGATTCTTTATGACAAGGATTCCTAAATTTATAACAATTTTAAGTCTTTATTATTGTGACATTTTCCCCCAAAGTAACATGTTACTCTGTATTTTAAAATAATTAAAATTTATTGTATTTGAAGATTTTTCTACCAAAATCACTGCAAGACTGCCATAGTCATTGCTATCTTCATCTTTTACCTAGCTTGTTATTACAGCCTGACAACTTGCCTCACTCCCAGTCTTCAATAGGACCTTCTCCAACCCATCTTGCCCTTCAAAACAAAAGTGATCACATCAAGACTTCCATGGCATTCTCCTGCTTAAAATGATCAATTGTATGTGATTGCTTTTATAATAAAATCAAAACTCTTTGGCAATGTGTACAAGGCCTTCACTACCAACTCACTGCATCTTCAGCAACTCCCTTCTGTAGCCCCTACTCAAGTGCCCATGCTGCTCCTGTGTGCCCAGCTCTTCCTGTCTCCATGCCAGCGTCACTCTTCTCCTCACAGCCTGTCTAATCCCTCCAGTTTCTAAAACTCCTGCCCATTAAGTGCCTCTTCTGTGTCTTCTTATAAAATCTTGTACAAACCCCAATTATCACTTACCACACTGTAAAACAACCCTGTTAACTAACCCCACTAGACTGCCAGTTAGAGCTAAAGGCATGAATTTTTCTGTTTCTTGTGGTTCTGAAATGATGTCCACCACTTAGTGATCTCAGTCAATATTTTCTGAAAGAGTAACTGTAAATAATTAAGGAAAACTTGAGATGATTTCAGAGCTCACATGAAAATTGTATTTTAACTTCATAATTTTCTTTATTTGCAAGAAGGGTTTCAAATGAACCAATTCTACCATATGATCTCACCTATAAGTGGAAGCTAACCAACAAAACAAACAAGCAAGGAAAATATAACCAGAGACACTGAAATTAAGAACAAATTGACAGTAACCAGAGGGGAGGAGGGAGGGGATAATAGCGGGGAAAAGGGGAAGGGTTTTCAGGAACATGTATAAGGGACACGTGGACAACACCAAAGCAGGGTAGGATGAAGGATGGGAAGTGGAGCTGGCTGGGGTTGGGGGGAGTGGTGGGGGAAAAATGAAGGCAATTGTACTTGAACAACAATTTAAAAAAATAAATTAAAATTATTTAAATAAGAAATATACTAATTCTCATAATTACTCCCAATTTTCTTATCTGAAATTTATTTCACATCTTCAGGGATAGGAAACACTAACACTTAGAAACTCATTTTGAAACATATTTTCTGGCATTTCAGAATATTGTTTGTTTGTTTTTAATCCTCACCTGAAGATATATATTTTTTTTATTTTTAGAGAGAGAGGAAGGAGGGGAGAGAAAGGAAGAGAAAGAGAGGTAGGGAGGGATGGGAGAGAGAGAGGGAGAAAGAGACATCAATGTGAGAGAGAAACATCCATCAGTTGCCTCCAGTACCCAACTGGGCATTGAGTCTGCAACCTAGGAATGTACCCTGACTGGGATGGGATGTAACCACAATCTTTTGGTATAGAGGATGATGCTCCTCTATAGAGGATGGCACCAACGAAGCTACTGGGCCATGACCAGAACGTTGCTATTTCTTTTACTATCCTATTTCCCATTTTGAAATTTATAATGTTAAGACATTGTTTTTACAGCATTTTACATTTTAGAAAACAGTTCCATGCATTGTCTCATTTAAATCCAGGACAAATTAAATAGCATAATGGAGAAATCATATAAATAATAGATCAATTCTTTATCTTGCAACTTTGTCATTTTAGACAAAAGTTGCAAGATAAAGAAATCTTGCAACTGTCATTATTTATTTAAGATAACAATAGCTTAAAGAATTTTTACAAGGTTACACATTACTTTAAAAAACTTTTTTAAAAAGTGGGTAGTGCTGCATTGAAAAATTTCCATGGCTAATGCAACTTATCACAAATCAGGATTTGGTATATTTTTTCTTTCAAGGTATCTAGGTATGCAGGGAGGACCTGGGAAGGAACTGAAGGAGGAGGGAGCAAAAGCTAAGGATACACTAGATATTCAGGTTATATTTTTAGGAATAAAAATAATTTAGGCTTCCATAATTTAACCATCCCAATTCCTCACCACCCCTATTCACCCCCCTAAATAGCCAAATGTGCAAAAGAAGGCACTTGTACCTTTAAATTATTTGTACCCACTCCTCAGGTACTTTCTTTGGACTGTACCTAAAATGCCATTATTGGAACCCTTATAACTTAATGCTTATTTAAGTGAAATATATGCTTTGGGGAGGGGGGATTACATTTCAATCTATTAGCTGTCATCCATGACTCCAGTGGGAATGGATGATCTAAGAAGGGGATATTGAAAAACTATATAAGGGACGCAAGCATGAGGGCCTTCAGATGAGAACCATGTAAGAGTATCGAAAAGTCATTAAGAGGCATGCCACCAAACAGAAAAGCAGGACAGAAAAAGGAAAACAGGAGTCTCCAATGACACAATCTTCACCCTTCACAGTTTTGTCCTTGGGCACCCATCCCAAACTCCTAGTTCAGGTGGCAATGGAAATTGAACAGGAGTGGAGGGAGCTGGAGTCAGGTAAAGACTTTTCCATGAAGGAAAGTTGCCTACATCTTACTGAATGAAAAGGGCCCTGGGAGGAGTTGTGAACTTTCTGCTAGAATCCTGTATCCTAAAGACAATGGCAGAAAAGCAAAAGTTAAAATGAAAACTGAACTACAACTTTTGACCATCGTTCTCTCTTCCACCTCCCTTCTCTGTGCTGTTGGCTGTTACAATGTCTCTGTAGCAAAGAAAGAAGACCCTGCAGCAGTTACAGAAATCAGAGGACACCACTTGAACAATTGTCCAAAAATAGGACAGACACCTATCTGCCTGCACTAGGACATGTTAGGTCACTCAGCTTGGCTGCACAACTGGAGAAGTCATTTTGCCATTATAGGAAAATGTAGGTGTGGAGAATAATGAGAGAAAGAAAGAGACGTGACTCAGAGTGGGAAACAGCATGTAACCAAGGGCAAATATTTCTCCCACACATAAATGGATCCAGAAGAGATCGAAGCAACAGGTCATCTTTGGAGCATTCTTTTCTTTCCCAGCCTCTGACTAGCTTGTCATAGAGCACCTGTCAGTAACAAAAGGGGAGAGGAGGGCAATAAGCAGGACCTGCCTCTCTAGCTGAACAGCACACCAGTTCGAGCCAGCTGCTGGCTAAACTAACTGGGACAGTGAAACAAGGAGCCATTTGGGAAGTTGCAAGGACACACACCATTTCCCAGTGAGGCAAGTGGCAAGGATTAACATGCTTGCTTCTTTCAGAGTAGGAAACAGCTTGGAATCGTGATCTCTGGTACAAACAATAGACTTCACATTTGTTAAACATTTATTACCTGTTGGGCATCTATTTAAACTACACAGTAATCCTATGATATGGGTTCTATTATCATCCCCATTTTTCAGATGAGGACACTGATACCCTGAAGTCAAAGAATTTTCCCAAGATCACACTGGGACTCAGGATTTCTGCCAAGAGAATCTGACACCCAAGTTCAGGCTCTTGATTACTATAGAGATTATCTGCTATTTCTAAAATATGTGTACGACTGTTCCAATGACTTGGACTCCCTTCTTTTTCAGTCATCATTCAGTCCTGTTACCTTTCATGTGCTGAGAAGCAACTTTTTTCCCTTTCTTCTGTCCATGGGCTCAGATTTAAATCCTCAGTGGTGAGAGCTCCCCTCCTCTGTCCCTTTCTAATTCTGTGCCCACCCCTAGCCCTATACCTTGCTTTCCTGGGCACACCCTTTCCTTCCCTGTATGATCTGTGCTCTAGGCCCTACATTCCAGCTGATGTCAAAAATATTTTTTAAATGCTATTATCCCCATGTTTTGTAAATTTCATAAAACTTACTGCCTTTAACAAAGACTTTCTTAATATGTATAAAAACTACAATGATATTTCTCCTCAATACTAAATACCTTGACACATCAGATATTAATAATTATAGTAATAATTCCTATTTAGACTAAGCATATTTTTTTCTAGATAGAGATCATATTTTGTATTTTTCTTCATTTATTTGGAAATTTATTGCCAGTTTGTACATCTTTTAATATGTGATACAATCTTATTTTCAGTTAATTTTCTTGCAAATCCTAGGGGAAATAATACACAAATTTATATCCCTCAGATATTATAATTTGCTCATAATAAATTTTCAAAGACAGAAAAATAAGACCAAAGTAAACAATTATATTAACGGCTTAGTTATATATTGCCATACTGCTTTTTAGTAGGTTTGTATAATTTATAACTGCAATAGTAGTGTACATGTGATTGTTTCTCTATACATTATCAGCATCGGTATATATATATGTGTATCAAAAAATTATATATATATACATATCTATATAGACATATGTAATTTTTGCTAAGGTATTACATGGTATTGTAGAACATTAATACATTTACACATATAAAAATTTATCAAACATTTTTCTATGGTATTGTGATGCCCATGCTCATTTTTTACCTAAATTTTCATTCACATGTAATATAGTAACACTGTCTGTCCTTTGCAATAATGGTTGTGTTGTAACCCTATCGTGGGGCATGGACTTTATATTTCCTATCAATGGCAATGGCTACCACAGACTCATCCACTCTTCTTTTCCTTTCATCTTTCTCCTCCTTTCTTCTTTCTCCTCCTTACTGCTCTCACGCAGTCCAGTTAATTGAATAGTTTAAATGGCTTTGCTACATTTACCTATTTTGCTACGAGACAAAGAAAAACTAATTGGACCACACAATATTATCTTGATATCTTTATAACTTTATCTTAAATGATCTAGTTTGATATTTTTTCTGATTAAAACTTTATGAACTGCAATGCACCAAAATAAAGAAATCACCAAATGAAAATGTTTGTAATGGCAATTTTTTTATATACATGTTTTCTCACAAAATGACAGCAGTAAATGTCAAAATAGGGAGCAATATTGAAACTAGGAAGTCATGACATTGGAATATGTTAAAAGAAGCATAAAATGCAACCAACTCTCCCTACCCAGTTTAGACAAAACTTTGCTGAGGCAGTCACAGGAATAACACACGCATTATTTAGAGTTAAATAAATAGAAACAAAATGAAAATCTCCAGAGTATCTAGCATACTCAAACAATTTCAAGGGCTCTGTGTGTAGGGCTTGTGAAGGGGGTGGAAGGAATGGGGGTAAGAGCATGAATAATGCATTGGAAATAAAACACAAAAAAATAATCTGTTATCAGGTAAAAGAAACAAGTGAGCAATCAACTGACTTACATACATTTTATTTAGACGAGAGGAAGATTCTATATGATTAAGAAGAACCAGAGTTGCTGGTATTACTTGTTCTAAATGTAATTAAAATGCCATGCGAAACATGAAAAATACACAAAAAAATTTTATTAGAACTATTTTTTCTGAGACAGACTCAGTGGAGTTATCTTAAGTGATAATTTTATTAGAATAGGCATAAAATGTGATTGTAAATATATTCAAATAAGTGGAAATGGCAAAATGAAGACTGTAAAATATTCCTGGATAACTTTGGGAATGTTGAGCATTAATTTATTTGAGACAGATCAGATGCAGACAGGTTCTACGCTGCTTGATGAACCAGGATTTCATTTAAAGATTGTATGATTTTTGGAGTTGAAGAAATATTCAGTCTTAAAATCTGCTAAGAAGTCTGCCCAGCATGCATGCTTCAAGGTGCAGGGCGGGTTTGGGCTACTTTGAAGCCAGCCCCAAGGAACTGCACTTTCTTAAAAAGTTAATAGGCAAGTGCTGCCTCAACTTTTGCCATGGATCAATACCTTATGCGTGTGGTTACTGCGAGAGTTTAATATAGCTTAGGCTCTTGCATAGAAAAAAAAAATAAAAAGATCACCTTGGCTGCTGCCCAATTTGTAATTCTTGACCTCACAGTCTAAGAAGGCTTCAGTTTATAGGAATGACAAGAACATCCAGTTCCCTGCAAGCAATTTGGCCAGTTTAGCCTGCAGGGTTCCCCCTTAAATGATGCTTCCTTCAATTTGCTTACAAACATTTCTTTAAGAGTATGTTACTTCCTCTTGTGGATATGGGATTCCCTGCAAGTCTTCCAGGCTGCAGTTCTACTGCTCTTCCCATGATGTAAAGGCTCATTTATGAATGTATTTGTGGGGAATTTTTCTTCATTCATGGTTCTTATATAGAACAGTAGTATTTGCTGGCATAACTTCTGCCTTACATTATGCTAAGCCAGTCAGAGAAAGACAAATACCATATGATTTCACTCATATGTTGAATAAATTAACAAAATGATCTAACAAGCAAAACAGATACAGACTCATAGATAGAGCAGGCTGACAGCAGAGGTGGGGGGAGGGGAGGGAGTAGAGGGATCAAGCAAAAAAGAAAAAAAAGGATTCATGGACACGGACAACAGTGTGGTGATTGCTGGGGGGAGGTGGGTATAATGGGATTAAATGGTAATGGAAAAAATACAACAAAAAATATACCCCCCCAAATAAAATCTATTAAAAAAGAAAATAGTAAAAAAAGAAAATGTCTTCAGAAAATGTGTATTTTTCAAGTATGTCCTAGATATCTGCTTCTCAGCTTAATGTGCATACGAATAACCTGGGGAATGCAGATTCAGATTCAGTCAGTCCGGAAATGGGCCTGAGATTCTGGTTTCTAACAAGCCCCCAGGCCATAATGAGGCTGACTGCTGCAGGTCCCTGAGGAAACTTGGAGTTGCAAGACCCAGTAACTAGCTTGAGCAGGGCATTGAGAGAGATGCAGATGCCGCTGTGCAGACAGAAAAGAAGAAACTCATCTGATTATAAGAAATTAAAGATCTCTGTAAGGACCAGACCACTTAATGACCAATCAATATGAACTGATATTTACTTTTTAAGGAGTGAAATACTTTATAATTAAGCATCATTGCCTTGAAGGTAGTGGTTGTAGGGATCCCCAAGGCAAAAGTAACTCCTGGTAAATAGTTTATTTTCTAGGGAAAGGGCCAAAAGGAAAGACAGTTTCCTTTGTTGAAATAATGGAGTTCTGACTTAAAGCCAGATGGGTTGGTGCAAAACAAAGTGCTTTTGTGAAGGACTCCTCCCAAATACTTACATTCATTAACTTAAGAAAAATGTAGGACTTTTACATATAATTTCATGTGAGTATTCAGGAGCTAATATCATTTTTATTCTTTATAATTTCATTACAGTTAAAATGGAATGTTTAAATTAGTTATTTGTTAAAATCAAACATGTGATGTTTCCAGTATGCTGTTTAAACTTTCTGTTAGTATTCCATTAAATGGTAAATATATCAGATTATATTATAGTACATTATATCATACCATATTATATTATAGTTTCTTGTCCTATTAAGTTTTCTGAGAGTGAGTCACACTTTGGGTAAGATTTATGGAGTTTCCATACTTCTAAAGTGTGGTCATAATTTAGTTTTACTGGAATAGGAGGATATAGTCATTGACCACCTATCTGAATATTCTACTTCTCTCAACTAGACTTAATATACTAATCCTGTTTACCACTTGACCCCACTTTTTCTGAAAATTACTATGCCCAAGTCTTAAATATTTTCAGCCTTGGATTGGATAGGACTGTATTATTTTTATTATTGATATAAATCTACCTAGATAAAAAATATGCCAAGTATTTATCTCTCATTTCATGTATTCTAAATACATTATCCTTTCATTATATTAGTGTTTGGACTAAGACTTCCTCTTGCTAAAGAATGCTAGGGCGGTTACTATGGTAGGGCTATTACAATCCAGTTATTACAATAGTGAAGTTAGGTGGATCAACCAATTTCATGGCAGGTTGTTTGATTTCTTATATGTTGTCATGATGATATGATTGATTGACATGGAATTTTGCATGGACGTTTACGCACAATTGAAAAGGAACTCACGTGATGTGTGTTTATCATTTAATATTTTCTCAATATTTAAATTTACTTGTATGCTAACAAATCAGGTTGTGTTGTGATTTTGCTTTTGAATATAATTTGTGGAGAAAAAAATCTCAAAGACAAATGTATAGATAAAAGCACATCTGTAAATTTTGAATACCTACTTTTAGAGATAAAATTTTGCCTCACTTTCAAAGAAAATCACAAATTTAATTAGACTGAGATCTAAATCCGGAAGAAGAATAATGACAATGACAATAATTTTGTCATTGTCATTTTTGATGGTCTAATTTTTGAAAGTAGGATAAATTGTCAACTACCTTGAAAAATCACATTCTGTTTTAAGGCAAGACAATATATGTCCAGGCCCTCTGTCACACATCGTATTTGAGAATCCTCATATAAAAGTTTGCATCTAATTTAAAATTAAGGGATTTTTTGTTACTGGCTGTTTATTGGAAAGATTTTTAGTACTGCATAGGTTTCTGAAAATGAAATAAAAGAGGGTGAAATGATATATATCAGAAATTGGATTGAAAGTCAAAAACAAGCCCCTGGTGACCAGTGCATTTTATGTAGTTTTGGGCTCTTCACACCTTGCTATATTCACACCCTTGCCAGGGCCTCATCATTCATGAATTCACTTCCCCAGCCCTTGACTTTATGCTGTGTCACGTGACTTGCCTTGGCCAACAGGAAAGGGCAGAAGTGAAGGTGTATCATTTCTAAATCCAGGCTTCCAGAAATTTTGCGTATTTTTCTGCTACTTTGGTTAGGAGAAGAACCTGCCCCAACTAGCTTTCTGGTCCGAAGAAGATGGACACATATGGAACAGAGCCGGCACAGAGAAGCGGTGAGAAGCAGAGCTGTCCCAGCCACTTCATTCTAGATCAGTCAAGTGCCAGCCCACCCAGCCACAGATCTGTGAGAATAAATCATTGTTCATTAAAGCCACTGAGTTTTGTAGTAGTTTATTGTGCTCAGTTATTATAGCAATAATTGCTTGATACACCTTAAAATTCAGTTTTAAAATATATGCTGGATATATGAGGACAAAAATGTGTTGGTCACATCATCTTTCACTGTTAATTAGCTGTAAAGATTCCTCTGCACTGATTTAGTATTTAAAATACCTTTACCAATTATAATTAGAACACTGAATACAGTTGTACTTTCCTATACAAGATTTGCTTTCCAGAAGTTTCCCCAAGAATTAGCTTTATTTCAATTATATTAATTAAACAAAAAGATTAATTTGGATTTGAATAACAAAAGATTTGATAAGAAAATTGTAAAGTAAACTGACATAGTGATAAAGGCCAGGTATATTATTCCGCTATTGATATTTTGAGTTAATTTAGAAGGATAAAAGCCTTAATGCAAGGCTATTGATGAAATATAAATTTTGGCAGAAGTTCTAAAATTATATATTTGGAATTTGAGTGTGAAGGTTTGTTATAATTCAGAAATACCAGATAGTTCTTTATAGATATTACTGGCAAAATCTCGGCAGGACTGGGTTGAAGGGAAAGAAGAAAACTGTTGAATAATGATACTTCTGAAATGTTTACTAATGTTCTTTTCTGGATGCCCCTGGAGCCTTCCCCTTCTCCACCTGTACCCAAGCCTAGGAAAGTATTATTACAGCAGAAAAGTAGAGATAAGGCTTTTATTGATTCCCCTGCAAAAATATGGTCCTGGGGATATTCAGGGCATAAAAAAAAAATTGTTGGGTGATGTATGAGCAAAGTTTCCTGCTCAAGGGAGAAGAAATTGAGAAAATAAACAAAGTAATTTTTGAGACACATGTGTCCCTAGCACAAGCCAAGATAAGTTAGGAGGATCTAAGAAAATAGATATGTGTGCCTCCTGCTCTAGGTAGGGCCATGGAGGTAGCTACCTCCTGGAGTTGCCCCACACCATGGCATGGCATTTGTTCTGCTCTCTACATCACACTCACGTGGAAGGCTCCGTGGTGCTGCGTTCTGCACGCCTACTCAGATTCCTCAGACTTGCATAGAGCCCCAAGAAAAGGACAGATGTAGAAAAAGTATCTCTAGCCCTAAGGGTCATGGAGAATAAGCATGAAGGACATTGTAGCAATGTCTTGAATGGACCAATGACTGAAGACAGAATGAAATACCTATCATCACAACCAAAAAACAGCCTCTCCTCCACAGACCCACCTGGAGATTCCTTGGCAATTCAGAAGTCTCTGGAATGTAGATGCAACCCCAACAAAATGAAAGAAACTAGGAATTGACTGAGATGAAAGTTCTGCCACCTGGAGGAATGGGAAGTTGCAGAAGAAATTAAGTTCAGTTACAGAGAAAGTTACAACTCACATGGGACTTCAATAGTATTTGTAATGTTTGCCACTTCAAAAAATCTGAAGCAAATAAAGTAAATTAGTGTTTGATCAGGCTTGAGGGTGGGTGTTCATTATACTATGGGCCATATATCTTAGATGGTGAACTATTTTATAATAAAAATACTTTAAAGTAAAATACATTTATTTTAATCCTAAATCTGTGGACTGAAATGTGTATCCTTAATCCCTATCTGTTATGAGCTAGGCAATATATTCAGTGCTTTAAATGTATCACCTCATTAAATGTTCACAGTGCCCCTATTGGGTAGATGTAAATTATGTTTTTAATTTTACAAATTTAAAAATTGGAGCTAATTTAAAGAAACAGCATGAAAATAATACATTCTTAGTCACCTCGGTCTGAAAGATTTTTAAAGTAAAGAAATAATTATTTACTTTTTCAGAAAATAATTTTTTTAATTATTTAAAATCTCAAAATGGGAAGGCTCAAACCAAGGAAGATTCCAGTGGGGCTTCAAGCCAGAACAGAAATAAGAAAGGATCAGGTGATAAAGCAAGTCTTATTCTAGGAAGCAGTATCTTTTCATGTATAAAATGGAAAATATGGAAGAAGTATTGTAGGTATGGGAAAGAGGCTGGAATAGAAGTTGGTGAATAGGGGTGACTAGGAGAAGGTGTATGAGGTGATCTTGGTGATAATTAGGGTAAAGATTCAACTGAGCACACAGATTGTAAAAATACTGACATTTGTATACTTGCATGTAAACAATCAGTCTCTGAATTACACCCTACCTCCTCCTCTCTCACCCTTGCCCTAAGGGAACCCACCCTCCCAAAGAGCCAACAGCCAACAAGCAAGACTCTAAGGCATAGCTCCAGAGTTGGGACCCAAGTCTGGAGTGACTGCTGGGTGCCTCTACCATACTGGTTATTAATTTTTTTATATCACATCCAGTGATGACCCTATTTGTAATCCAAGCTATACTCCCTTTCATGAACTCATTAATAAAGGCACATCTGGACAGCCTCAGGCTTCTGAGTTTTGGGAAATGGAAAGATGCCTGCTTCTTAAAACCTTGATATCATTATAAGTGATCCAACCTTGGATTCCTAATCTTAAAGTGGGAATTAGATGGAACCACCTGAAAGTAGGAAGAGAACCTGGGATAGTGGGAACTGGAAGAGGAAGCTGTACCATGGGGTAAGGGGGGTCTTGAGAAGATGAGAGAACACTAACAGCAACTAACATCACAATTTTGCTCTGAGCAGGCCCTCACTAGACTAGGTAAGAATCCTGTCTCCTGTGAGTTCTTAACAGGTGCTAGTTATTTATCAACTTGAAAATGTTCTATTACACCCACAAAACCCCTTAAGAATGAATCATGTATTTAAACTTCAGTTTTTTCATCTCTCTAATGGCTGGTTTGCATAATCTGTGGCCCTCTATACTTTTAGTAATATATAATACATGAGCTGACCTTTAAGATTGCTTCTTTAAAAAAAAAATAGAGGGAAAATGAGTCATCATTTACACATATTTTAGTAAATGATTGGAGAAAGCTATTAACTTGCCCCCATGCCTAAAGTTATGTTTGTGGGTATCAAAGAAAAACTTTTTGTGTTTTTACATCATCTATTCATTTCAATTCTTGTACTATGCTAACAATGTTCTTCTTCATTTTCTCTTTATTTCTTATAAAGTTGGAGCCAGTTCTCTAACTCAGCTATTATAACCACAATAAGATCTGTTTCTCCTCTGTGCCAACTTCTTGTTGAGGCAGGTTAATGAAGACTGGTGGTTTTTCTTCTCATTAGGAATTCATATTGGCATTGACAACGCTTCACTGATCATTATAATTCCATGTGCTGCTGTTGATTCCACTTAGACATAAACTTCCCCAGCCAGGCTGCTTTCCTTCCTTTGAGTACTAGTTAAGCATTCACTCACAGGCCTCCCCAGAAAGGCCATTCCTCGCTGGAATGCAGGACACGCTCTCTCCCTGTTCCTGTTGACTTTTTTCAGTCAAGATTACTCATCACAGCTGAAGATTGAATAACAATAGATGGGAACTGACTTTCCACATTTTTCCATAGAACATAACCCCAACTACTCTGCAGTCAACATTTATGAAGGCAGACTTAGATGAACAGCAATCTTTTAACAATCATTAGAAGTACGCTGGGCACTACCCAACACAACCCTTTTCTAGCATATTATATTTGTTAACACATAATTTGTTCAAAGAATTTAGAAATGCAACTTGGCAGAAATAAAATTTTAAAAACAACTTTTGGAAGATCTTTAGCATTCTAATGATGATTAGCCAGCATAATTAAAGCTGTGCCAACATTTGCGACGTTTCCCCTGCCATGTAGTAGCTTTTTTTTACCCCCCCCCCAATCCGCTTTTCTAGACTGTCAGTGTTTTTAATGTAATATGTGCCCTTCGGGTATATTCCCAACGTTTTTCTTTCAAGTCATAATTTTACTTTTGATTGCATATGAAAACTAAGAGAAAAAATCCTTTCTATTTTTAGATAGTAAATTTCCTTATTATAGCCCCAAAGTAAAAATGATTGATTATTTTTGTTTAATTCATCTTGCGCTACTTTATACTAAGGTACTTTATAAGATAAAGAGAGAAGCCCCAAATTCAGAACAGATAAAATATTTTAATTACTAATAATTATAAATAGTTTATAGCTATGGCATAACCTGTTGGCATAAATTTCCTTGTTCCATTAAAGATCGGTAATAAAATTATAGAAAAGTTTCATATTTCGTTTCTTATTTCAAATTATTTGGGAGACATTTCAGAAGCGGTTGGGAAACAAATTACTCTGCGTGCCTGCTTCTCCAAGTTTCCATCCACACAGACTGGATGTAAACCAGTGTCACACGCATCCACACAGATTCCTTCCTTGTATTCAGATGTGAAATGCAACTGAAGGTTCCGATCCATTTCTTAATCCCTTCCTCTGTGAAACAGGGAGATAATTGTGTCTTAGGCAGGGATGGGACGTGGGCGATAGGAAGGAACGGCTTAGAACAGGGCTCCGGACTACAGCTCCGGTGCCCTTACTGGGTATCTATTTCTGCGGAGTGTGGGATCACTCCACTCCCCACCCTTGCTGGGATGATGCACTGAGAAAACATTCGCTCTCCTCAGGACGCCTCTCAGTGGTTCCTTGCTGAGAAAATGTTGCCCCGGGTTTAAAATATCTGCCCAAGCAGCCCAGCGCGGGTGAAAAGTTGTCTCACTGCTCTGTGCTCCCCGCGGGCGCTCCCCGCCCTCCGCTGCCAGAACTTTGGGGATGTGCCGAGGCCCGGCACAGCTCACGTCCCGACCAACCCTGAGCAGAACAAACCCTTGGCAGGTGGCCAGGAGGCTCCCTCCCAGCCACCGCCTCCCGCCAGCGCCTTTCCCCCTCCACACAATACAAGATCTTTCTTCCTCAGTTCCCTTAAATCACAGCCCAGGGAAATCTGAGCCTTCTTCAGCCAGCCACCGGCCAGCATGTCTGGGGGCAAATACGTAGACTCCGAGGTAGGCTTGGGTGAGTGCGCGCCGGCCTCCGGGGCGTGCAGGGAGAGCTACTTCTGCTATCGCCCACTCCAAATGTTCCGCCTGCCTTCCCGGCCCCAGCCCGCTCTCGACTTGGGAGCACTCCTCTCCGGCTGGCACTGCTGAGGAATGGGCCGGGGCGGGGAGGCCAAGAGGATACACAAATATTTTTTGTTGTTTTCCTGTTGGGAAGGGACCCGGGAGGCCCTAAGCTAGAGCGACACAGAAGAGCTGGTCGCGGTTCTGGGTTAGGTCTCCCTGGCTGAGGACGCGGTTCTAGATGGGTCCACCAGGTGCTGCCTTATTGCGGGACCCCCACAGTCCGGCCCTTGCCTGATGGGAGGCGGGGAGCGGGACCGCTGGGTGGCAGGTCGTTCACCCGCCGTCCGGAGGACGCTCCCAGTGACTCCCAGTGAGGCGCCCGGGCCGGCTGGACCCGGAGGCAGCGCGCGCGGCGTTTGCACTTTCCAGAGCTCTTAGCCCACCTCAGGAACCTTCCTGCTGGTCGGCGCCTGGCCGGGGGGTGTTTGCAGAGGAGCAGACCTCCCTCCCCCAACTACCACTACCCCTTCCCAACACCGTCCTGCTCGAGTGAGGAGACCTCCTTTTCCCCAACGCAGCCGCCGTTCAGCCGCAGGCGGGCAGCCCGGGAGTGACCTGAGGGTGGGTCGGGTAGTAGTTGTACAGGTGATATCATTCTAGGGAGTTAGGGGGATCAGACACAGGGCTCCGCCCAGAGATGGGGGCCTGCGAGACTGTAACCACCCTGGGGGGTGGGGAAGCTGTGGAGGAACAAAGAGGGCAGAAGGACGGTGGAGGACGCAGGCAGGTGCCAGGGAAATGCAGCTGGGAAGCAACGAAATGGGGACATTACATGAGTGGGAGGGCTCAAGTTGAATCTTTAGGATGACCCTGGAAGGATTATGGAGAGAGGTGGGATAGGGGCGGGAGACGAGAAAATGGAGCAGGTGAAGCACTCGGGGTGAGACAGGAGCTGGAGAAAATCGGAAGTCGGGTCCGCTAGCTGCCGGGGTCTCCGCGGGGTACACGGAGCAAAGCATGCGCTGGGCGGGGGCCTGGGCTGACCGCACTGCGGGGTTTGCCCTGACCCCTGGCGGCTGGCTCTGGACGCAGGCGCTCCCAGCCTGGTAAGGAGGGGTGTGGTGTCTTCTCCCCGATCCTCTTAAAAACCTTGCGGCGCCAAGGAGTTTACTGCGCGCGGAGCCACTGCTGCTGACGCGGTTAGTTCGATTTTACGCTTGGAGGTTTGCTCTGTCTCCAGACTGACTTTTGACCGTTCTTCTTTTTGAAAATTTCTTCTGACCGCTGGTGCCCCTCTCCCTTTCCTGGCCGTCCGCCCTCTGCAGGGACATCTCTATACTGTTCCCATCCGGGAACAGGGCAACATCTACAAGCCCAACAACAAGGCCATGGCAGACGAGATGAACGAGAAGCAAGTGTACGACGCGCATACCAAGGAGATCGACCTGGTCAACCGCGACCCCAAACATCTCAACGACGACATAGTCAAGGTAGGGTAAGGCGGCCAACGAGGAAGGGATGTCCCGCAGAAGTGATGCTGTCAGGGCCGGGACAGCTCTCCTCTGGCGAAAAGCCTGTGCATCCTTCTCTACCTTTGCCACGCACACACCATTTTCTGGGCTTGATGTGTGGGAACTCCCTGGGTCGTCAGAAATGTCTCAAATCCCCTCCCCACTTCTGCTGGTTAGTTCAGCTGGAATTACCTGACTTGAGTTATGTAGGCATTCATACATCTGCACTCTTCTTCACGCAAATGAACCTCCTGATCACAACAGACAGACTCTCACTCCCTGGAAGGGTGAAATGGTTATGCTATAGGTCACCCTCTCTCTATTCCCAGGTTGAAAAAAATCTAGAGAAGGGTGGTACCAAAGAATTAAAGCAGTAAGGTCATTTTGTAAGGTCTGATGCCAAAGGTGAAGACTGAAATACAGAGTGGGCATGTTCCCCTCAGCTAAAGTTAAGTGATTTCCTTAAAAATAATACAGTGAGTAGAAATGCTTTCAACTGAAGACTAAATTATACAAATATATATACATATATAATCATACATATTCATGTATGTGAAGGGTATTTTAACTGGAAAAACACAGCATTTGTGCACAGCTAAACAAAATTACAAAATACAAAATAATGTGCACCTCTTGATTTCTCCCATAAACACCTCTAGTTCGATGTGAAAAGTTGCTCCTTTAGTGACTACCTCGGTCAGCTTTCCCTGAGCTAATGGGACATGCTGGTTGGAGTTCCTTTTTGTACTTTCCAGATGTACTTGGTGAGATTAAAAACAGGTTAATTGAACATGTTATTTGCCAAAATTAGATCTGACTTGGTCATATTTTAAATTTTATTATGTTTTCAACTTTGACTAGTTTAACAAATCAAGTCAGAGGAATTGATTGTTTGAATTCACCTGGATTGTGAAGTCATGGGAGTGAGTCATCCTTAAGCAGAGGGTTTTCTTGAGGGGCCAGGAAGGACAAGGGAAGTCCTGGCCTGGAAGATAGAGTGTGAAGGCCCAGTTCTGTACAATCCCGGAGCAGTCAATGGAGTGGATGAACAATTTCCACCCACCAGGCCTCCTGTCCATGGATGGAAGGAGTTATAATTTAGAGACTGTTCACATTTATAAATAATATATTCATAAGGAGAGCAATTTAATCTGTAACTGGAAGGAAAATGTAACTGTCAGGATTGACTCTCTTGGCTTGCTGGTGGAGGAAAAAGGAAAATTGGAGCATTAGTAGATTTTTTTACTAGCCAGATTAAGGAATATTTAAAAACAGCAGCAATAACAAAAGTAGTTTATAAGCTGAAAATTAGAATTGCTATAAAAACTATTTACTAAAAACATTACCTTAAAAGGGGTAAGGGCATTTTTGTTTTTTTTTCCCTTCTGTAGCTTTGGACAAGAAGGAGAGGTGCCAGGAAGAGAGGCAGACTTCAGAAAGGGCTGGCTCTGCTGGAGCCTCCCTGTTGTTCCACCACAGTGTGAGTGGGGTTCCTGGAGCAGGCAAGCCTCCCAGATGAGTCAGAGAGGCCTGTAGTGTGGATGTGGGTCTCCACACATAGCATGACTAAGTTGAGAAAGAAAGGCCCGCTGGGAAAAGAGACTCCAGCACAGATGGAAAAAAGGCATAACAGGCTTAGAGGAAATAGCGGTTTACAAAATAGCATTTCAAAGAGCAAGTGGGGGGATCCTCATATTAAAGAAATTAAAAGGAAGAATTAGTGCCATCTCCTGCTGGCCTAGAGAAAGCAAACCCCGCCCACTGCTCACAGAACCAGAAGCAAACCCGAGTCAGACAGAGAAATCCACCTTGAGAAGAATTTGGTAGGCCCACGTGTTCAGAGGCCCCTCTCTAAGAGTCCGAATTCCCTGCAGAGAGAAACCCAGAGTGCCCTCTGCCAGTAGGGCTGGTGAAGGGAGCCTACACCCTACAGAGACTGCTAGTTTGTAAAAATCTTTTGAGTCCAAACACAAACATAATGACAGAAACAGGGATGATCCTTTCCATGTTACCATGACAGTAAGTAATGAACTTCCCTAAATTTTATTTTGATGGCATAGACTTCTTAAAATAGTAAAGACATCCAAAGCTTCGCGGTTAATGCATGATAGCTTAAAACTTCACGTGGATATAAAGAAGCAGTGATCAATTTAATCTACTATTAAAAGTACCAAATCAGGTAAGGAAATTTCTGTTCTAAAGGCAAGCAGCTCTGTAAAAGTGGCTGTGTCCAATTCTGTAGTCACTAGCCACTTTGAATTTAAAGTAAGTTACGTAAATAAAATGTAAAATTTAGTTCCTTAGTCACATCAGCCACATTTAGAGTTCTCAGCACCGGCGGCTAGTGGGTACCACACTGGACAGCATAGATATAGAGCATTTCCATCATCATGGAAATTGCTATTAGACAGCGTCAGACTAGAATGTTCCCTGCATTTTACATAGGCTCCTATACCAAGTTTAGAAAAAGAACTCTAGACAGAGAAGAAATTAAACCCTGATACACAGTGTGAGGAACAGCATAGTGTTATCTGCATAGTATCCTTTCAGTCCCATAAAACAGCTATTTAGGGAAGGAAATAACTCAGAAGCTGGTGTGTCATGAATATATATTTCAGGAAGGTGGAGTTTTGCCACCTATTCCACTGGTGATAATGACATACATTAGTCTATACCATTTAGTTCCACTGAATTTGTTTCCTATCTTACTAAAGGTTTGCTGCTCCATATTATCAGATATCTGTATAGACATTTATAAAAAAATGGTGGGCTATGAATGCTTTTTAAAATTTCCTCTAATAAAGTACTCACAACTTCAGATCCTTCATTCTCCCTCCAAGATTTCTGCCTTCTTCTTACATTCATATTTTCATTCATATGTTCATTATGAATGTATTTAGAATTTCCACATAAATAAAGTGGTTTCAGATTTATGATTCTGATATCACATTAGCTATCAATCTATTCATTTATTAAATTCTTTCCATATGCTAAAAACTTTGCTACATACTACAAAGGGTAATTCCTAAAGTAAGTCCTAGAAATCACAATTATTAGAGTTATAAGACAAGAGGCATACAGATGAAAAGTTAAAAAAAAGTGCTGAAACACACTATCACAACAGTAAGTCACGGCCAAAGGGTAACTAGTAGTTTGTCATTGTTGTTGTTGTGGTTTCCAGGTTTGTTGTGGTTGTTGTTGCTGCTTTGACTGCCAAGAAACATATAATTAGATTTTAAGTTTCATTAATCTATGTTACTTATTGTCTCCCACATATGGATTTGAATTTTCACTTTCTTTTCTAACTGACATGCTGTTTTATCTGGTTACTATCATAAGCCCTCTCATCATCATTTTGGAAATAGGCCAAATATATACTATAAGAAATTATAAATAAGTAATATTGAATGTTGCATAATAAAAAGGTTTTTAAAAGTGAATGGTATTAATTATCTTGACCTTGGTAATCATTCTACACTGTAGCTGTATACCAAATTATTACATGGTATTCTTTATTTTTATATGATTATATTTGTCAGTTATTCCTCAATAAGGTTTTTAAGTGAATGGTATTGATATTAAGTGTTAGGGTGATATTAAGCCTACTATGGATAGGCTATTAGAGAGAAAGAAGGAAGATACATTAGAAATAGCTTAATAAAGAAAAACATGAAGAAGATGCAATCTGAGTGGGTCATAAAGGACAAATGGAACACGGATTGCTGAGAAAAGCAAGGAGGGCGTTCTAAATGAGCAAAGCACGGAAATGGGAATGCCCTTTCAGGGCATGAGCCTGAAATGTTTAATAGCACGCTTTGATTGGAATTAGAGTTCATGTGACAGAGAGGTAGGTCATAAAGATGAAAAGACACATCATGGCCACATGGCAGAGTCCTGCATCCAGTGCACGTGATAAGTTTAGACCTTATCAGGTCAGCAGTGAGAAACCAGGAAGACTGCAAGCTGAAGGTGGGCATTTTGGAAGCTGACTGGTTCAGGTGCACAACGTAATAAAACATAGCCAGTCTGGATGAACAGAGAACAGTTACAATGTAATTGCATAAAATGAGGACAGTATATTGTGACACTGGGGATATAAAATAGCATAAGCACAAAAGGGCAGAATTTTAGAATTAAAAGGGCACATAATGATTATACCAGTCTAACTTCCAATTCCTGTTTTTTAACGTTAGGAGAAATTTAAGGGCTAAAGAAGTTTAAAATTTTTATCCATGCTTTCACATGGTTACTGTTCAAAAAGATATTTTGAAATGTATCACAATGGAAGAATAGACAAGATTGTGTGATTCTCATGGACTATTGTCAGGAGGGGAGAAATGAGTTCAGATGATTCTGATGTTAGCTCTGAGACAAATCAGACATCTGAGAGGAGAGCTTTGCTTGAAAATAAAAATATGCATTTGTAACAATTTTTCCTAAAACTTGAAGGTAACTATTCTTAAATATACACAAAATATTTTTAGTGGTCAAGAAAAGGCTTGCATATGGTAGTCAGATCTGTTTTGGTTTCAAAATAACAGCCTCTGTGATCCTTTTCAACTGGAAAGCATTCTAGAGTGATTGATGATTAATGCCAATATAATACTATTTTTTAAGTTTATTTGATATACCTATAATCAAAGAATAAGATTTAGAAGCTCAGATTGTCTCAGAGCACTCAGTGCCGTGGTAAGGCTCTCTTCTTTTGGGACTGGTATTGGCTTTGCTTGTTCGTTTAGTTAGGAGATAACTTCACAAGATGGTGATTGATATGCTGCCACACGGGAGATCATGCATGGAATTTAGAATCCCCAGCTTATAAAAGAGCATTCTAGTCATCTTTGGAGGGAAATTATCCCCACATCATTGAGCAGAGAACTATACTAAAAGATACTTTTCATTCTTAAGCATCTGAAACACTTTCAAGTTCAGCTAACAATGATACACATTTTAAATGCTTATTGAAAGTCTTTTTTATGTCCTGATTGTAGTCAAAAAACATTGAAGAATTAGCTAAATTTTGGTTCTGACAAGAATATTATATTATTTAAGACAAGATACACCAAATATCCTAGAATTGTGAAACAGTTCATGATGTGGGTAATTCTCTCAATTAACAGCAATGTTGGCTGCATTTTAAAGGGGCTTAAAGAACAGCTGCAGCAGCAAGCAGTATCTGGAAGTCCAGTAATTTCAAAACCCACCTGCTTATGCATCCTGCCCACTCGATTCTGTAAAAATAACAGACACTTTCATATTTCAAGTGAAACTGCCTTTTATTTATTTAATTTTATCATTATGATTTTTATCATCACCTGAGGACATTTTTTTCTTGCTTTTAGAGAGAGAGAAAAATATTGATGCAAAAAAGAAGCATTGATTTGTTGGCACCCTGACCAGGAATCAAACCCACAACCTTTCCGTTACAGGATGACCCTCCAACTAACTGAACCACAGCAGCGAGGACCCAAATGAAATTATTTTTTAGTTTACCCTAGCTTCTCTAGGATGATATGGTCAGAGAGAACTGGTCCCTAGGAGAATGGAGCTTTGGTTACCTGTGGGGTTCTAGGCCCTTTCATGATTCGATCATCTGGATGTGCAGTGGGAAGAGGGTGTGGCTGCTATCTTCAAAGATGGGTTATGCCAAGAAACACACTCTTTCTTCTTCCACAGTCTGGACCATGTATATATTTTATTTTCATTACTGTACACAAATGTCCTGGAGAAAAATTTGCATACTTTACTTTTTTTACAAAAATAAGCTCTCAGGCCTAGAAATATCCCTAACACACAGGTACTCAGAGGCACCCTGATAGAGTAAAAGAAAGTATTGTGCCAAGATAAGAAAAGATACTTTTGCAACCTTTGCAACTTTTTTCTCTAAAATTTGAATGTGATGATTGTTAAATATGCAGGCACAAAATTCTTTTTATTTAACAGTCAAGAAAATGTGTACATATAAGTAATCAGATCAGTTGGCTTCAACCTAAGGGTCTAATGCTTTTGTGTTCTCTTTCAACTAGAAAACTTCTAGTACATTTAGTGTGTGACTTAACACCAAAGAAGGAAGGGTGAAGGGTGTTAGGGCAATAGATTTCTCTTCTTTAGTAGCCCTAGAGAGTTTGGCTTATAAACAGGGAGTAAACGTGTTTGGATAATAAAAGCTAATAAATACCAGTCCTAAAACTATTTTGGGCAAGCTATTTTATGTTTCTATGCTTCAATTTTTCCAACTATAAAGAAAAGAATGAGAGTCATCCTCATATTATAATGTTATCCCCACCCCAAAGCCACTCACCTTTTAATAAATCATTATTATACATCTACTGTTAAGTGTCAGGGGCTTCAATAAGAAACAAGATAAATAGGAGCACTGGCCAGATATGTGTCTTTAGGAATATGTACTTTCTCTGCCATGAAATGATGACCAATAAGAGACATCTTGTCAAGTTTCAATAAAGAAAACCAGATATATTTTATATCTGAAACATCAACATGTTCCCGTGAGAGGCAGGAAATACGTACTTGGTGCAGGTGTAAATCTGTTCTGCCAGCTAATTCCAGGGTTTGTGGCTATCTTCTTGCCTCTCTTTGGCAGTTTCCTTTGAAAACTTTGCCGAAATTCCTTTACCAAATTCTGCTCTTTGTTAAAACCTTATAATCTTCTGGGTTTAGTTTAAAAAATGTTCAAAAAATCTCTAATTAGTTCAAAAACATCTCTAATGCCCTGAATTTTTCCTGAGCCAGTAAACAAGGCTTGACAAAAATTAGAAACATATTTTTAAAATAATTTGCCCATGTTTTGGTTCTACAAAAATTTAAATTAAATTATGTACAATATTTCAGTTCTTTGATATTCTCTCTTCCCACATTGGGTTTCAAGTTCTAATATTCTTATTGATAATTTGAAATTTTTAGCCTCTTTAAAACCTCATAGCCTCTTTACAAATCCAACCTTGGCTGGGCATCAGAATCACCACAGGAATTTTTTAACAGATACCTGGGCAGATTATAGATTTACTAAATTAACAGTTCTAGGGATGGGGCCTACGGAACTGCATTTTTCAAAGCCCCCTAGATGATTACATTTGTGAAGTCAGGTTTAGAAGTAATTGTACCCAAGGTTGGCTTAAAGATATACATCCTGGATGGTTCCACCCAAAGATAACAGATGAGTCATGCTGTGTAGCTCCAGATGTTCTTCCTGCCAGAAGAATACTTGAGGGTCGGCCAGTTTAAACCATGCCAGAGCGTTTTGAAACACCACAGAGGATTCCCAAACTGACCATGCTTAACGATATTTCATCCCTTGAGGCCAAATGGGCTTACAGCCAACTGCAAAGTCATATGTCCTAAGTTGTCCCATATAGACTATATAGACAGTTACTGCTGGCCAGCCTGAGTAACTATTAACAGGGCCTCCTTTTATGCTCAGAAATACCCCCATTTGTAAGAAAAGTTACATGGTCACAAGTAGATTGGCAATAACCTGTCCCTGACTTCTGCCTGGAATGCATTGGAAGTCCCTACACACACTATTTTTCTAGCCAAATGGACAAAATTTCCACATTCCAGGCATGTTGTACTTTTCTTTCCTCTACACTCTCCAGTGTCACCTCTCTCCTGCCCTTCATCACAGCCATCAAGCTGCACTAAAATTTGGAAGAGGACCTCTTAACCCCCCACCAATCTACTCTACCCCCAGACCTCAGTTTCATTCCCTGCAGCACAGGGTTAATAAAACTTACATCCTTCCATCACACCTTCTGTCAACTACTCAACCAAAGATAAAAATGTGTAAACTATTTTTCAGTTAGTTCAGGAAATGAAAAAAATGGCATGCTTTCACATGAACTATTGTTTAGGGTGGAGGAAGTGTTTTTTAATTTTGTCTTAAAGGAAATCTGCATGATCCATGTACTGTACAAACTACCAAGGGAATTAGCTGGTAGAACAGATTTATACCTGCACAAAGTACATATTTCCTGCCTCTCACAGGAACATGTTGATGTTTCAGATATGAAATACATCGTGTTTTCTTTATTGAAACGTGACAAGATGTCTCTTATTGGTCATCATTTCATGGCAGAGGAAGTACATATTCCTAAAAACACAAAGAATCTTCCCTTTAGCCATTGTGAGCTGTTTAGGTAATTAAAAGCCAGGCACTTTTAATTTCATGGAGGCAAAATACATTTTGATGGTAAATATAGGTGCTTAATCTCATAGTAATTTTAGAGTACAATTTATAAAAGGTGCATTCAATATATTTCCTGAGCCCAGCAAGGACATTACAGTACTAGTGGATATTGATGGAAGCTATGTAGAAAGATAAATTGCATCTAGAAATTGCACTGGGTATGTTGCAAGTATCAAATACAATTACATTTTCTCATTTACAATGATTAACTGGACAAGGTGCTGATATCTGGACACAAATCTTGAGAAAGTAGGAGATTGGGAGGAAAAGAAGCAGAGGTAAAGGAAAACCCACAAGGCCCCCTCTTCCCTGTCCTGTGACCTGCTTTGTGCTGGATTGGACTTGCACATGCAAACTCCAGGATCCTCCATCCATTGCTTTGCACAGTGCTACCATGGTTAAGGTGTGATCGGGCTCAGGCATTGACTGAGTATTAACTCACTGCTCCTGCCCCCAAGAAGTTTAAAGTTTATCAGGGAAACACATCTGAGTGAAATCGTGTAACTAAGGGATAGGCCAAAATTGGGCACAAAGCAGGATTCTCAGTGGCCTCCAAAGCCAAATGCATGTTCAGCAGGCACTGGAGGCAGCAAAAACGTCCCTATTTTGGTCCAGCAGAAGGAACAGCAGGAGCAGAAAGGCCCAGAGACCTGAGGGTATTTGGCGTGTTTTCCACACCCACGGCAGGTCAGTGAGGCTAGAGCAAGGGACACAAGCAGGAACCAGATCATCAGGGCCTTTGTGTCCTTCCGAGGCATTTGTTCCCTTGTAAGCCACAGCAACTCACAAAGGTATGTTCACACCAGGAGGTGACCTGATGAGACATAGCTTATACTAATTAAAAGGCCTAACTTCAGTGCAATGAGGCAAACTAAATGGTGCTAAATGTGCAGGCAGAAATGAAACAGGAGAGGGGATGCTACCTCCAGCACCTCCTACAGGCTAGCTCCATGGCGCGCATTACTTACTCCTCCAATGGTCCTTTGAAGAGGGTGCTATTGTTACTATCCACAATCATATTCGTTTCGCAGATAAGAAGACTCAGGCTTAGCCATTTCCTCAGTATTACATAGGTAGGAGGTGGTAGAGTCAGAGTTTGAATGCAGATAGTGAGACCCCAGGGCCCAGGTTCTTCAGCACTGCACTCCAGTGCCTCTCTGGAATAACTGGTCATGATCCAAGCAGACAGTGGTGTCTCCATAGTGTCCAAAAAGAAGATGGTGTTCTTACAGTGGGTGGACAGCATTTCGCAAGAGGAATTCCAGAAGTGATCTATTTTGGAAATGATAGACCTGCAGTTCTAAAGTCAGGCTCTAGATCCTGGCAAGTGGGTTGGGGAAAGAGTAAAGGACCCATGTAAGAAGAGGGTGAAACCTCAGACCTCAAGAAATGTAGATGCTGGATGAGTTCCCAGCAAGGCAGGAAGGGTCAAGTCCTAAAGGCCAGAGAGAAGTGGAGAGTGGTCTCAATGATTAGAAATAAAACACGCTCTCAGAACCAGACAAGCTGCAATGCTAGCTTGTATTGAATCACCTGTGTCTTTAAAGCACCCTGATTGCCTAGGTCAGCCATGGCACCTGGGGCGTCACTGATCCTGCTTGCATGTAGGTGTGTCAGAGAATGAAGCAGGTCCTGACAAGCACTTGGTATTAACAGCTTCATTTAAGGTTTTCAATTTGCCTGTTGGATTTCTACAGGCAATTGTGCCACTAAAGCAACATGTAAAAACAGGAAACAATTAAGAAAAATCCTTAGTTTTATGCTAGTGGAAGAAATGCATGTTGAATCCTGAAAGTAGTTTCTCAGAGACTTCCTCCCTAGTTATTATATATTTGTTCTCAAAAACAAATGCCAGCAGTAAGGAACAAACTTAATAGTGTTTTTTACAAGAGATCATTAATCTCTCAGAGCAATTAAAATGTTCTCTCAACCATGGCTTTTCTATATCATTAGCAGTGATAATGTAAAGCTGGAAATGAGCATACCAAAATATGTCAAGGAAATATGTCAAGGAAATGGAAGTACATTCATTGGATTTCACCACCGATTATTTTGGTTAGGTGAACAGAGCATCAGAATTTTTAGTAGGGAAAGAAATTCTCTTCTCTTCCACTTCTCTTCCCCACTTCTCTTCCCACTTCTTGTCTGAGTCCCTCAAGGCTGCCGAGGGCCCCACACTGAGTCTGCCATAGAAAATGGATGCCAAATTGAATCTTCTGACAGAATCTGAAATTCTTCTTTAAGTAACTGAAGGTCTCCTCTAAATGAAAAGACAGTAAGACTTATTATTGAGTGTCTTCCTTTACCTTGTTTCTCTATAAAAGCCACATTTAAAATCTTGTAAAAAAGCATATCCAAATAATTAATAAAGAAATTCAAAAACATTCACTCTATTTACTATCATAAAGAAAAAACATGTTCTAATATGTGCATGTTTATTAATATTTTTGTTTTAATCTCCATTTTGAGAAGGACACAAATACCTGTCTCTGTGGCATCCTAGGGCCTGGAGGATAAGGCTAATTTCCTAAGTATTTTGGAACCATGGCAGGCAAATTCCCAGGATGCCAAGAGATGCCATCTGACTGTTTGGCATTGCCTCTTGGGGCCAGAGGTGTGAAAGCTAAGACTTGGTTGTCAGGCCACATAAGAATCCCCCTGCCAAGAGAGATGTAGAATGACTCCCTGTTGGATCCCTCCCCATGTGCCCGCAGACAATGGCAAACATCAGAGGAATGTCTAGGTCAGCAGACATCCCTGAAAAAAAAAATTCAAAGTCTTCCATGCCTGAAGGGGACAACAGCTTTGAGAACCAGGGTCTCTTCTTCCTTCTTTTTGGCTTTGCTACTTCTAGACATTAAGTACCCAGAGCTCTGAGATTTTACTAGTTGGGAAGTGCCGACCATTAACCCACTATTCCAACAAAATAGAAGTTTCTTTGTCCCTCAGAGGTGGTCTCTCATACATTTCAAAAAATCCCTTCTACAGAAAAAATAACCCAGTCAAAATACTTGAGCACCTGTAGAAGGGGTCAGACATTCATTTCATTGTTGATGTCTGTGCCAAGCAAAGCAACTTTTACCTCCTTTTTCAGGCATGTTTCCTTCTCTCATCTCCTATGATGGAAGTTGGATTTATGGTAATATGTATAAAAGTAAGGCTTGTCAATTTTATCCCAAATAATTTACCTATGAACAAGCTAAGTATAGAAAATCAGGATCAGGGTTCTGTTGAGAATAAGTAGAACTAAGAGAGAGTCATCAGAGAGGGTGATGATGTGCAGTGTAAATGTAGGTGTGAGTGGCATTGAAGATACAGCTGGGATCTCAGTCTTTGACATTTGATATATTATCAATGATTGAAATGAATTAGTTAAGAGGACTCTCAACTTACAAATGACACCAATTACAATGACCTTGTTAGCATCTGTGGTAAAAATAATGTCAAAGTGATTTTGATAGATTGCAAATAGCCCATAAAAATAAAATAAAGACCAATACTAAATAAGATCATGTTTTATGAGCAGGAATAACACATAGAAATATTAAATAGGAAATAAATAGGTAAATGCATGAAAACTAAGAAAATACCAGGGGAAGGTTGTCATTTCTGTGGGAGCTTGTGATGTGGAAAACCAAGGTGCCTGGTGAGCACAATGGACATGGAAACCCCTTATAATAATCCCACAGCTTCCAAGACACCAAAATCTCGAAGGTAAAAATCACTATTATAAACTCATCCTTAAATTCACCATGCTCAATACCCCTTGAGCAATAGAGGATCCAAACTAAGTCTGTCAATTGCTCCTGACTATTAAACATCTCAATAATGTAATGATATTTTAAAGGAAGCATAATGAATGGGATCAAAAGGACAGTGTGATCAAAAGAAATGTCATATACAAGATTCTCACTTTGCTATTGGTCAGACATTAAAAAATGGGCTCCTGTTTTGATCATATGAGGGAGCTAGACAGAGATGCTGGGAAGAGCAAAAGGAAGGAGATAACTGTTCTGCCTGGGTGGTTGTTAGAAGAGTTGGAAGGGAACATGGAATGACAACTGCTATGGTTATTGTCAGGTTATTATCAGGCTCACAAGAAAAATACTGCTCACACATAATCACCATTCAGACAAGAGAAATGGAGGAAGGAACGTACACTTAGTTTTGGGGGTTTTTTTTAACTGTTAAATTACATGGGAGAAGAAATTTCAGTTAATGAGTGGTTAATCCCAGGACTGTGTCACATGAGGTTTTTTTGTAATAGTTGTGTGTTAAATCCTTTACTTGTCTGTGTAACTTCTCCGTTCCTTCTCCCTCTACAGTTACAATTTGGTATATAACAACATGGCACACAGCCTCCTCATTAACCACAGGAAAGTATATGAACACTTTCCTCTATTCCAGCAAGATACCTGGCTTGTCTGGGAGCAAAGAGGAACTTATGTGGCAGCTCAACAGTGGTTGAGAATGCAAGTGGTAAACATCTGAAAGTAGAACACTGCAAAATGCATGCATTGTATGTACCAAAATGTCAGTATGAAACATTATCTTTATGGCAAGCCTGCCCATCCACTCCCTCCCACACACTGCATATTCACACAGTGTTGCAGCTTGTATAAACCCCTATTGTGATTAAAACTCATGAAAGAGTGTGGTTTCTGCAAAGGGTGGCTGTTTTGTGCCATTACAAAAAATACTTTCTGGATCTCTGATGTAGCAACAGCATAAGGTAGACTTTGTATGTGAGATAAATCCCATGTCACTATGTAATCCGGTCCTATTGTTTTCCCCTTTTCTTTTCTCATTCTTGCTATTCCCCAAGCAAAAGTTCGGCTGGTTAGAGTGTCAGAATGTCATGAACATCCCCCTTTTCCTACTTCTGCTCATGGCTCAGGCATACTAGAAATGGAGCTGACAACATTCCCCTGTTTTGTCCTTAATGGTGCATCAAAATTCCTGTGTTGCCAGTGGCTACATGAAGTGTCACTGGAGCCAGGGACAAGCAAGTGTCCTTCATTTCTCAAGTGCCTGGCACAGGGAAGAGACCCCAAGTCACTGAGAAGTGCTTTACTAATGCCAGTCACTCCTCAGAGCAGATGGGGAAACTAAGCTTCAAAGGAAGACTCTGAGACTGGAAAAGTTACTGTACCCTCTAGACAGCAGTTTCTTTATCTAAAGTAATCTAGAAGTTGAACTTAAAGATTTCTAAGTCACCTTCATTTCTAAAATCTTTGATTCTGATCTAAAAGAATGGAAGTCTGTAAAAGACCTTCTTTCTAGACTTTACCAATTGGCATTCTCATTCTTAATATGCAGGCTGTTGGACTTCATTAAATCATCTTTGAAATACTGAGCTAACAATGGATAGCATGCTGGGTGCAAATATACTACAAGTAAACATCTGGTACCGAAGAATACCAAGAGCTGCAGTTCTTTTCCTCACTCATCTGGGCTCAGAACTCTGTGGTCTTCCATTTCATTGTCCTTACCTCCAAATTGGCTGTTTGTGTTCAAGATGGATCAGAAAATTAGTTCCACACTTGGTTATAAGCTTTCAGTAATTTGTTTTTTTGTAACCAGCCAATTCCTCTTAGTTCATGTATCAGAGAAGTGTATAATTACTTGCAACTTTAGTTATAGCAACGGTCTTAAAAAGGACAAGGTAGAAAGGAAATGCTTAGGAGTTTCTGAATGCTAAGGACTGTCAAATTCACCTAGTTCCTGTGGCCATGTTTCTGAAGTTCTTTTAACAGGCCATCTGTGAGCAACAGGATCAGATCACTAAGAAGTACAGGGCAGAAGAACTATTATTTTCAGATAGATTTTCCCATTATCCAGCTCTACAGAGTTTGTTTTTCTCTGACCCATATAAAGTTAAGCATTGAGGGGCCTGTATAATTTTAATCCCATCACATAGCACCCCAGCTGTGTGATTCTGAAGGTAAATATAAAGTTGTTTGAATTCCAGACCACCTGAACATTCTTAGGGAACTCATCAGCTCCCTAAGCAAAGCAATGTCAAAATCTGTAGGTTTGAATCCAATTTCACAATAAGAAAAAATGGAATTAATCAGTCTTCTTTGTCATTAGCCACTTTTTGTCCACTTTTTTACCAAAATTACTGTGACTGGGTTAAAATAAGTGAATGCAACAAATTCAGGTGATTACTAACCCTTTAGCTAAATAATAACATATTCAGATTTTTTTTCTTAAAGGAGATTTTATCAGCTTGGTGTTCTTGTAAACAGGAAGAGAAATATAATGTAGCAAATGGTAGCATACAGGAACTCATTTATTTATTCAACAAATACTAACTTAGTACCTACTACATTCCAGGGAGCGGTCTAGTAGCAGAGAATCACACACACACACACACACAATCACAACATTAAATATGTGTGTGATAGATTGGATGACAAAGAAGATTAGGTGAGAAAAGGGGTAGAGACCAGAAAAACGTCTTTGCAAAAGAATATTTAGGTTAAGACATTACAAAAAACTCCAAGTTAGACAAGTAAAGAATGATGGAAGGAGTGATCTCAGTAAAACCAACAGCAAATAGAAGCTTCTGAAGCAGGAAAGGTCTTGGCCCATTGTCCTGGGGGAAGTTATTCAAGATATCAGTCTAAATGTAAGAGGTTAGTGATTTGGGGAGGTGCAAATAAGTGACTTCCTCTATTACCTTGAAAGTAGGGAGTGAACCATGGAAGGGCATCGCCCTACGTCACAATGATTCCGGAGTGACCTTTGGCAGCCACAGGCTGTCTCGATTTTATTTGCACTGTCCCCTTTTCAGTGGCACGTAGCCAACTCATCAACCCTGCCCTGGCTCTGTTTTTTCATTTCACTTATTCTATCCTCAAAAAGTAGGTGCTTCATAAATAATGAATGAATGAATGAATGAACGAACGAACTTACAAGGCCAAATACTAAAAAAAGAAAAGAAAATTCTGCAATTAACAAACAAGCATTTTAGGCTATAATATTTCTAAATTTCAGGTTCTGTCTCATTACATCATATTCTGCTTTTCTAGACCAGGGGTTTTCAACCCGGGATAATCCTCCCCTCCCTCCTAGGGAACATTTGGAAATATCTGGAGGAAATCTAGTAGGTACTACTGGCATCTAGTGAATAGAGGACAGGACTGCTATAGTGCACAGGACAGCAACCCCCCCATGACAAAATGCCAATAGTGCCCAAAGAAGAAACCCTGCGGTAGAGGTTGGGGGCTGTGTCTCGAGAGCCATATGATGGGCTGTGACTACCCCTGCTTGGACCTTACAAGAACCTCTTCCTCTTGTATAGATCCTCTTCCTCACTTGCCAAGCAATTTTCAAACCTTCAGAGATTTATTTCATTCATTTTCTGTTTAATAAACAGACTCAAAGCAGTGGCGGGAAAAGTAGTCCAACAGTGAGGTAAGATGAAAGCTACTAGCAACCCTACTTTGACTTAACTGAATGGTGGGAAACCACTTCTGTCATCAGGAAGTGAACTGTAGAAACTGAAAAGAAGTTAACAGTGTTTAAAAAGCTCTGGTTAAAGCAAACGTTTATGAGGACCAATTGGTAGCCTGAAAATGGTGAAGACCATTCCACTTCTTGGGTCTTTGATAAAATGGGAAGTGCTTTTATCTTCTTTAGTGCAGAAATCATTTATATTTGTCCCATGACACACCCAGAAGTTTAAAGAATAACAAACTCCCAAGTATAAACACAGAATTGTGTCAGCAAGTGAGGCCTCCAGATGAATCCTTATAGTTGCATGTTTAATCCTTATAGTTGCATAAAATAAGATTTCCATGCATTAAACAATACAGGACTTTTCTATTTGGGAAGAGAACTCACAACACTTTGAAGGGCTATAGTTATTTCTCCTCAAGGATGGCAACGGAAGTGCCCCCAAAGTATTGCTCCTCCCTGTTCAAGTTCAGTGCTCCTATCACTAGTCCTTGTGTGGCCTGTTTTTGCACTGTTCACAGTTCCATGTCAGTTGTTTGGTGACACTCAACAAGTGCCACCAAACTGATACTGGAAGCCTGAGTATTAAAAAGGGATCTAAAGATATGCACCCTGCTTTGTAAGGAGCCATCCACTTTTTGTGATAGTGAAACTTAGGTGCTTTTTGTGATAATAAAAATGTGAGGCTATGTGGTCAGGAGAGATGGTTCCAGGTCCCTGAATCAGGCTCATGGCCAGCTGGTCTCAAGTGCACCAAATGTGGCATTTATTCCCACCGAGGATCTCCATAAGAAAAGGTGGCCAGCCTGCTCAAGGAGTAGGGACCCTGATACAATTGTGTCATTGAGGATAGTTTTTAGCAATTTCAAGGAATGTGTATGTATTCATTTCCTAGTATGCCTTAAAAAGGAACAGAAACTGCCTGGCTTAAAGCAGCAGAAATTTATAGTCTCACACTTCTGGATGCTGAAAGTCCAAAATCAATGTGTGAGCGGCGCCATGCTCCCTCTGTAACATGTAGGGGAATCCTTCCTTTTTTTTCTTAGTTGCTGGTGGTTTGCCATAATGTTTGGCATTCCTTGGCTTGCAGCTGCATAACTCCAATTACATGCCTTTCTCCCTTTGTGTCTTCATTGCCATCTTCCATAAGGACTCCAGCCACATTGGATGGTAGGCCCACCCTACTCCAGTATGACCTCTTTCTAATTACATCTGCAAGACCCTGTCACATCCTGAGCTGCTGGGAATTAGGCCTGCAACATATCTTTTTGAGGAGGATACAATTCAATGCATAGCAGGATGTAAACCAGGAATGTATATCTGTTATAAAAATAGAAAATTTAGCTTAAATTTTCAAGGTATAATACAAATCCTAGGGTAATTCATTCTCCTTTCTAGAAACAAAAGATGGAGAAACCTAGGAATTACCTTTGTACAAAAGGAAAGTAAAAATCAAGCCCAAGAGGGAATTAATCCAAAGCAAATAAAACCCATCTAGTCGGTGTTGGAGCCACTCTCTGACATATACAGGTGCTCAGTCAGTGGGGGCATCTTCTCCCCCAGGGCATATTTGGTCACTTTTTGCCTCATGTTCGTAATAAACTCCAGAGTTTATTACGCTGACGCACTTGCTAGAGATAATGTAAACCCTGCTCACCTAAAGGCAGAATGAAAAATAAGCGTCCTCAATGAAACAATTTCAGGAATGCCAGGAAGTTCTCCTTTTCCAAAATATCCCTTCTGTCCTCCCAATGCTTGTTACTGTGATCTCTGGCATTTTCCCACTTCTGGTCAGGGCATCTGGGCCAAAGCTCATGATGTAGCACTGACCACTGCCCCAGGCAATGCTGTAAACATTTTGCTTAACTTATTTAATGCACAGAGCGATCCTATTCAGTAGGTACTATTATACCTGCATTTTTCAGATGAGAAGCATATGTGAGATAACACAACAGAACAGGGATTCAAACCCAGCCCTCATGCTATCAACCAGGTCTTTATATTGTTTCATAAAAGTAGTAAGCAGCACAGTGACTAACCTACTATCATGCCCATCAGGTCCTGTCATCCAGCAGAGAATGAAGCCCAAGGCAGCTTCAGTTTCTCAAAGTGTCCTCCTTAGACCACCAGAATGAAAATGGGGGGACGGGGTATAGATTCCTGGACCCTACCCTTAGAACACTATACAGAATCCCAGGAATCTTCATTTTAACAAACATCCCCAGAAAATGCTTGAGTACATTAATGTTTCAGAACCACTGGCCCAAAAGGAATGGAATAAGGAGAAGATACAATGTTGTGGTAAACCAGGAAAAGCCAGGGAGAGATGAGAAGGCAGTGGGGACCCTGGTCACTGAAACAAACCAAGGACCCTAGCCAGAGAGAAGTTCAGTTGCAGGGGAGTGAGAATAATGCTGAACATGTGACAGCAGAGAAAGGCCAGCAGCATCCTCTTCCTTGGATCACACACCCTTTCCTGGTGGAAATGGTTATTTGCTGAGGTAGGGAAGGTATTTTCTATCAGTTTGGATGAGAAGTTTGGGGGCAGGCAAGGGAGAACATGCAGGTTCAGAAATCTCTACATGACTTTGAATGAGCATAAACAGAATGAGGTGTGGAGTTAAAAACGGCGGTATGATGGCAGGAGAACTAACTGAAGAACCAAGAGACCTAAGTCCTGGTTTGGTCCAGTCACTGAGTACAACCTCCCTGACGCTGTCTCCTACTCTGTAAAATGGAGGAAATAATACCTGCCTTCCAGGTCCTCATGTACAGGATGTGATATGAACTCATGGAGGTGTATAGTGCCTGTAATACAAATTGTTGTTGTTCTGAGAATTCTGTAAAACCCTGCCTCAGAATCCATCTGCTGAACTGGTGCCTGGAATCCATTAATGCCACATAAAGGACAATTGACAATGATGTTCTGCTTTGCTCTGCACATCTACGTGCACCCCTGCCAAAAAAGAAAACATAGTTACCCAAATTCATTCTGAAGTACAAATTACTTCAGGCCTCCTTTTCTGAACTGGGGACACACAGACAAACACACAGGAAAACATGAGACAAGTGTAACCAAAGAACAATTTACTCTCCTCACCATGCCCCCTTCCCATTGGGGTGCTCTGCCAATGGCCTGCAGCATGAGCCTGGCTGCTCCACTGCTTCACCCCAGCTTCCTCTTTGAGGCCTTACCTCATCATACTTCAGTGTGCCCCCTATTTTGGGGCCAGGTCTACACAACTGTAATTATTCAGATCATTGGAGCAAAACCCAACCAAGCAAAAACATGCTTTAATAAATATTTTCTAAATATTTTTTCTGAAAAATTAAATCTTCTGATTTGAATTTCCCCCTCTTTGGTAGGCTTTCCGTGTTGCCCAAGTCACCTCAGTGATAACCATCTCTTTACTTTACTTTGGTCAGAATGGTCATCATATTATAGAGCTATAGTGAGAATAAGAAGATCATTTTGGATAAAATGGGATACCAAAATTTAATTAATTAAAGTATACTTGTGATACCAGGCAAAGAATTCATAGGAGACAATATGCTGATTAGCGTAATGTTATGTATCCTACACCTTTTCAGAAGACACTTATAGCTCCTTTAAAATATTACACATATTAAGGAAATATTTATTTGCTAATTAGTAAGTGCGTAATACTACTTATTGTGGAGGATACCAAGATGGGAGCAACAAGCACAAACCTGCCCTAAGTTCTGGTTCAGTCCAGTTGCTTATTAGTTAAGTGAATATTTCCTTAGTGGGAAAAATAAAAGACTATTTCCTACTCTTATTATGAAGATAAAACAGAACCTCACAAGTTTGCGAGCAGAAGCAGATGAATGGGCACTATAAATGTAAAATATTATTCTAAGGCCTCTGTAATGTCTGGAAAGCAACAAGAGGGAGGTCAGTTCAAAGGGAAAGACAAAGGTTCCAGCTGGAGACCCAGGCCAGGGACTGAAAATCCCACTATACCCCACCTCCTGCACCCCACCTCCTGCACCCCGACCCCTGCACCCAAACCTCTCATCTTACTCACAGAGCTAAGTAAATACCCACATTTTACCCTCTCCAGCTTGAAACCCTGATTAGTAATGCAGCCTTCTCCCTCTGTCCTCCAAAGACAATCCTGTGCTCTTGTGCGGGGTAAGTTGCCTAGTATCTGCCACCCCAAGGCAGCTTAAGAACATGTCAGTGTTCCCTCCCAGGTTTATATGTTTTCTAAGGCTGCATGTGGATCCTCTGGGAATCCAAGTAATTGCAGGCATTAGCAACACAATCCAGGCCGTCTGTTTTCAGTCAGGGCTGTAACAACACTGCAACCTTTTCCCTAATAAACACATGGGCATTTGCCCTTGTTCCTGACAAAACACATAGGCATTAGAGCAAAGTTCCTGTGTCTGGTAACATTTAATTGTGCTAGTTCTCAACCTTCTCTACACCCACACACTCATGCACATTTATTCCAATGATTTCAAAGGCTGCTCAACATGCTGGAAATGTGTGTGAGAACAGTAAATGGAGTTTGAAATGTCCAGTCCCTCTTTCTGAATGTCTGGGTTTGGTACACAAATCAGGATTATAGAAGTGCTTGATTTTTTCAAATGTGCATTTGTTTATATTTGTTAGAATCATGAAAATAAACCAGGATCTCTATGCCAGTTTGTATGCTTTTCATAATAAATAATTGTCATTCATCCTTCTCCAATAACACATATTTGGCTTAAATTGGGAAAAGCTTTTCAAAAAGAATTCCCATTCTTTATCCACCAACTCCCAGATGCCATCTAGCACATGAGGAGCTCCCCAGAAAGGAGCAGAAAGCCAACCAGGGTTTCCAGGGAGCAAGGGGGAACAGCAACATAGACCAAAGGAGTGATTAAATTGAAAGGAGCATGGCATACTCTTGATTTTGTATAAAAAAAAGGAGAAATTTTGTCCCCAGGCCCTACCCCAGATCTGAGTCTGAAATGAGGCCCAAGCATCTGCATTTTTAAAAAGCACCCCACACTCACCCCACAGTTGATCCTTTGCCACGCTGCCCCTGCTGAGAACCCCTAGGAAAAGAGGAGCCCTGTGACAGTGCATTACAGTTTTCCACCAATGTGCTGCAAGAGGCACACTGGTGTGCTGCAAGAATTTTTAAAACATGCAACGCTTGCCTATTTAGTCAGGGGCACTGACCTCTTTTCCCTTAGATTGTCAGATTTAAAAAATGACAACAGCCAACTTAACTATAGCTGTTTGGTGTGAATGCATCAAAATTATACCTATTTTTTCTCAGATCAGCCAAAATATTTTTTCCAATGTGCCACAGAATTTTAGTAATTAGTTTATATGTGCCATGAGATTTTAAAAAATGTTCAAAATCACTGGTCTAGTACTGTTGAAAGTTAGTTCAATGACTAACCTGAATGTCATAACTTTCAGGTTCGTCATTGCGCTCAGATGTCAAAATGAGGACATGTACACTCTCTCTTTTTCTTTTTTTTATTATTTACTTTTTAATTTTTTATATTTTAAGTATACTTTATTGATTATGCTATTATAGTTTTCCCAATTTTTCCCACTTTATCCCCCTCCACCCTGTACCCCTCAACCCTCCAGCTTTCCCCCCTCTTAGTTCATGTTCACAGGTTGTACATATAAGTTCTTTGACTTCTCTGTTTCCTACATCATTCTTAACCTCCCCCCATCTCTTTTATGACTACCAATTATGCTTCTTATTCCTGTACCTTTCCCCCTCTCTTCTTCCCCTCCTCTTCCCCACTGAAAACCCTCCATGGGATGTCCATTTCTCTGATTCTGTTCCTGTTCTAGTTGTTTGCTTATTTTTGTTTTTGTTGGGTTTTTTTTTAGGTTCAGTTGTTGATAGTTGTGAGTTTGTTGTCATTTTACTGTTCATAATTTTTTATCTTCTTCAATTTCTTAGATAAGTCCCTTTAACTTTTCATATACCAAGGGCTTGGTCATGATGCCCTTATACCAATGGCATAAGTCCCTTTAACTTGACCTTATCTCGGAAGCACTCTATCTGTCCATCCATTCTAAACGAAAGCTTTGCTGGATAGAATAATCTTAGATGGAGGTCCTTGCCTTTCATGACTTCAAATACTTCTTTCCAGCCCCTTCTTGCCTGTAAGGTTTCTTTTGAGAAATCAGCTGATAGCCTTATGGGCACTCCTTTGTAGGTAACTGTTTCCTTTTCTCTTGATGCTTTTAAGATTTTCTCTTTGATGGGTAACTTAATGATGATGTGTCTTGGTGTTTTCCTTTTTGGGTCCAACTTCTTTGGGACTCTCTGAGCTTCTTGGACTTGCTGGAAGTCTATTTCATTCACCAGATTGAGGAAGTTTTCCTTCATTATTTATTCAAATAAGTTTTCCATTTCTTGCTCTTGTTCTTCTTCTCCTTCTGGCACCCCTATGATTCAGATATTGGAACATTTAAAGTTATACCAGAGGTTCCTAAGCCTCTCTTCATTTTTCTGAATTCTTGTTTCTTCAGTTGGATGTTTATTTCTTCCTTTTGTTCCAAATTGTTGATTTGAGTTCTGGTTTCCTTTCCTTCACTGTTGGTTCCCTGTATATTTTGCTGTATTTCACTTTGGGTAGCCTTAATTTGTTCTTTCATTTTGCGACCAAGCTCAATCAGTTCTGTGAGCATCTTAATTATCAGGATTTTGAACTGTCCATCAGATAGATTGGCTATCTCTTCATTGCTTAGCTCTTTCACTGGAGTTTTGCTCTGTCCTTTCATTTGGGCCCTATTTCTTTGTCTCAGTGCACTGGTCTAGTTGGTCTGGTTGACTGTTTCTTTAATTACTTGGTTGTTGGAGTTCCATGCAGTTTGATTTTTCTGGCACTTCTGGTTGTTTATTGTTTTTAGATTGGTTGTTATCCTCATTTTGGTTGTGCAAGGAAGTGAAGGGTTTCTACCTATACCTCCATCTTGGCTGGAACTCAGATGTACACTTTCTATGCCAACCAAGAGGAAATAGCTACTGCACCACTTAGGAATACTTTCTGCTATAGGTAACTAAAAATCTAAATAGCTCTGGCTTAAAAATAAGTGTGTATATGTCACATCAGGAAAAGTCTAAAGATGAACAGCTATTGGCATTGTTTTTACAGCTTGATAATGGCAGGAGTAGCACCTTTTATTCTTTTGACCTTTTAATAATGCATGTACCTCATGGTCACAAGATGACTTCTTTATATTAAGGCTACATATCATATTCTGAGCAGAATGAAAGAGGCAAAGAGCCCCACTATATGCTTCTGTCTCTTTGCAGAAGGAAGATAAAGCTTTCTTTGAGGTCCTGTCCAGCAGATTTCCATTTATATCTCATTGGCCAGAACTGGGTCACATGCCTACCATAAGCCAATCACTCACCAAGGAGACTAACATTACCATGGCAATATAAATCAGCTATGACTTATCTCTGAGATCAGAGAATTGTTGCTGTTACCTGGTAATGAAGATTCTGTTGGTATAAAAGTAGAACTTGATGTTGGACACACAACACACAAGTCTTCTATAAACATCTTGTGTGTTATTTATGTTTCCTGTATATCCAACACAATCACAACTTCTACTGAGTTTAAAAGATAATTTCCCATAGAAACATAATATGCAAGCATCATTGCTAATGAAATCCTAGATGTACTTAAAGTTTCCTTCTTGAAAATTCCTTATTCAGAATAAAATATCCAGATTTTGAGACACAAAAATGACCCCATGTATTTTTTTAATCTTGTGTACACATAAAATGTTTTTTAAATATTGCCATCAGATATATTGAACAAGATGAAATCTTCTGAGGCTTACTGTATTAGCCCAGTCTTGTCAAAACACAACAAGACAGATAGTTTTTCCTGACGTCTGTTGCAAGATCGTTAACTTGTGTTTCCGAAATTGTAGCATCATAGGTCATTGTTGCACAAAGGTTTTTAATGCCATTTATAAAAATCTAGTAATATAAACTGTTAACTTCTTCTAAAGCATCTATTAAGACACAGACATACTACTAAAGCACATGCCTTTGATCTTGAGATCTACATAACAATTCTTGCCAGAAGTACAACTTGTACCATAGACTACGGAACAGAAAATAAGTTCTTGGAGCAGTAGCTCAACTTCATCTGAGGGATCCTATTCTAAGAAACTAAATGACACATGCACTTCTTGTGTTTTTGTTTGTTTGTTTTTGTTTTTAAAGCAAATCCTGATTCCCTATTCTGCTCCAAATATACATGACCAGGTAAAGTTCTGCTCCAGGTCAGACCCGCCCTCCTGTAAGGCATAAGAGGAATGAATCTCTGAGTGAATAGAACTTCAGAGTGATAGTTTTGATGAGAAATAAATCAAACCAGTGATGTATGGGAACCATGAGCACATTGGGGATTGTCAGAGAGAGACACCACCATTCACTCAACAGTAGACCTGCAGGACCTCTTGAGAGCAAGATGATGTTCACAAATGGAAGCAAACCTAGATGCCTTTTGCATTGGCTATGGAATGTAGCAGCCAGACTCACTGAAGATATGTGGTGGTAGCTGAAGTAGTAATGGAAGAGCCCAGGACAGTTTCTAAGCCTGAATTCCAATCCTGAGTCTGCCCTTCAATGGGAAGGTAACCTTGATGCAGCCATATGACGACTTTGGCCATCAATTTTTCTATCTCAAAGTGAGACTCCATTTCAGCTTGAAATATCTGTGAATCTGCTGAAGCAACTTTATTTCGATTGATGTGGAATTTGAACTTCCCTTAAATGGAATGACTGATTACTAGCAGAACTTTTAGGTTTCAGTGCCTTATCAATATATGTAAAAAGGTACAATGAGGATATTTTAGTTTAAAATTTCCTCCAGTTTTCTTCACCTTGGATAGATGTACAGAAATGTTTGTGCTCATGTTATGAAAAGGACATTCTCCCAACCTCACACAAAGATACCTTACAAGCCGATGTCTGTTAGAAGGCAATTAGAAACTTACAGGAAACCTAGAGATATGAATGGAGTAGGCAGAGAAGGGACATCAGGAGAGAGATGTAAGTTCCTAGGGAAATTGTGTGAAGCACAGGGCTGGACCTACGCCTGGGAATCAGGAAGTTAGAGTTCTAATTTCAGCTTTTCCACTGATTCACTTGGGACCTTGAGAATGTCTGGCTCATTTTAATTGTTTGGTGCCTCAGTTTCCTTATCTGCCAATTAGAGTGAGAGTCCTTGGCTGGGTGCCCAGGATTGTGAGAACATACTGTGCAGGGCCATGAAAATACAACCAGTCCCCAAAATGGAAAACATCCTAGATACTAGACGTCCTAACTTAAAATGGAAATGTTAACAAGACTAATTCCTTTAATAATCAAAATGTGAATGTGTTAGGAAGCATATCTATCTGGGTGAAAATTAAGCAAATAAGACTATTATAAGGGTGTGTCACCCTGGGAATACATGAGCAAAAAGAGATCAGACCTGAAGAGGGATATGTTCCAGGTTTGCCACTTGGCATTTGTGTGACCTTGAATAATAGCTTAACCTCCCAGTGTATCCTCATCTGTAAAATGGGAATAATGGCATTCATGCCAGAGGATTGTGGTAAGGATAACTATAAATGGAAGTTAGTTCTTTTGAGCCACTGGTGGGGTTTGAAGTCACAGCCACTGTGTACTTTGTAGTTGATGGTTTCTCTTGTTACAATTGTCACCCAGACAATTTTAGTCACCCAGAGCAAGGAATTTTTAACACTATCATCTATTGAGCATTTATGATATAGTAGTGCTCTATCCCCATGCTAAGGGCTTTACTTAAATTATCTCATGTACTCCTCTCAGAAACCTATTACTACTCCTGACAGGAAAATGGAGGTGGAGAAAAACCAAGCTTTATTTCTGGCTTCATTGTCTTTCCTTAACGTGCCTTGCTTTCTTTTTCTCATCTACATCTAATTGGCTGTTAGTATTCTCTTAAGGCACCTTAATTTTTCAAGACTAAAGCAGCAACTGACTGAATATGTTTATATAATATGTTATTTTTGTCATGTTGTTGTCCAACCCTGGAGACTTGCCCTGAATATCATGAGGATAAATCATGATCACTGGCAGTCTCTGGAAAGAACTGAAAAAAGCCATCCTGAAATTTTCTAAGCAACTTAAAGCTTTAGGATTTCCATTATGGTCATTGCTAAAAAGCATTTATATTTATGCATAGAAAAATAAAATTATTATCAAGAAATCTTATACACAGGCATATGTTCAGAAATCTTCACTAATAACCAATTATATATATGATGTATATGACCTTGTTGTAATGCTGTCCTCAGACACTGCACTGAGGGAATTCTTACAGTTACCACAAGGGTTAAATTCAGCAAGTTCTTTGTTATTAATTGTGAAATTAATAATTGTGAAATACTAAAATTTGCCTCAGATAAACTTTTAAAATATTTTTTAAAGCAATGTGATATTGAAGAAAGAATTGATACCTTTGGGGCCAGACTCAAAACTCAAATCCACCTCTTACTTAACTGGACAATTTAACATTTTGAACCTCATATTTTTCTATAAAATGGAACTATTACTAAGTTTCTGTGAGTTAAATGAGAATAGTGTCTGATCATAACAGCCAATCAACAAATGTTGGTGACTCTCTCTTCCCATGGAAACGAATCTCAAGGCAGATGTGCTTCAAGTCTGGTCTGTAAAGAAATAGGAATTCTCTGCTGCAGTAAAGTCCTTCCCAACTCCATTGGTAACTGACCCTTTATTTTCAAATAAAAGTAATGTACTTTTGTACACTGTATACTCAAAACATATATACCCATTTCAGGGCATTTATGGACCACCATTGCCCATCCTTTGACCCAAAGTATGAATGCCTGCTTTAGTGCATTAATTTTGACTTCACCAAATCTCCTTACAAAACAAAGTCATTTTTAAAAAATAAAATTATCTGGATATCTTGCAGTTGAATGAAGGAAAACTGCAGGCCTTTATTTTTGATAGTTTTGAGGAAATGCAGTGTTAGAACAAAACCCCATAGTAGATAATTAAGTAAATTGCACAGAAACTTTATTAAAGGATTGATCTGACTTGCTACATATTTCATACATATTTTTAAAAAACAAAAGTTAATGGTTACTTCTGAGTCTAGATCTAAATGAGCAGAGAAAAATTAGAATGACAATAAATCTATAAGTTCATTTACATAATTGGGGACATATCATTTTTATATATTACATTATTGGGACATTGGACAATAGATCGAGAAACAGGATGTTATAGAAAATATACTTTAACTATTGATAAGCATCATGCACCTTTTCCAAACAATGTTTTATTGCATTGACTCCAGGGTGGTTTCTTGGCACTGAGAGGCTCCATGGAATCACCGAGTTTTTATTCCCTAATCCTAAACTTGGCGGTAATGTTGCTGCTAGCAGTCGTCAACTTGTTTGGGGATCTACTTTGATCCGTTCATATATCTGCCAACACCAAGCAGTTGAGCTGGCTCTGTCCCACTCTTTTGGGGGTAATTTTTTTAATCCTATGCTTCGGTTTTTGTCTATATAAGTCCTTCTAGGGGGATAAAATCTGAAAATTAATTGTTTAGGTGAACATGTGCTATGAGAGAGAATGCTATTGAGGAAAGGGTCAAGTTTGCATTCTGGCCCTACCTTCTTAAAATGACAACCTACACTCCCAGATGGCATGGAAACAGTGCATGAAGTAGCACTTGGTAACTACTGAGTGCTATGTGACTGCAAACTCATTTGATTACTACCTAGTGGTCACCCAAAAAAGACTACTAGAGGATTCATTTAGGGAGGACCTCTGATATTTGCATCTATCCTTATTGAAAACTTTACTGTTTAATTCAAAAGTGAAGTTTTCTCTTAACATTTTTAACTGCCTTCCTTTCTAACTTTCCTCTTGTCGTTAATGTCACCCCTGTTCTCCCTAAAAAGCAAATTAAAAACTCAAAACTCATTCTAGGTTTTCTCTATGCCAACCTTGAAGTAACCAAGCTCTATGGATTCTTTCTTTAATATGCCTAAAATTCATGCTTCTCTTTTCTTTTCTTTTTCTTTTCTCCATCGCCACTATTTCAGCTGTGGACCTACCATTTCAAACTTGGGACATAGCAATAATCTTTCTGCCCTGAGTCTCTTTTCCCTTTTCCCCAACCTCCGCACAGCTGTCAAATTCATCTTGATAAATGACTGCACTGATTGTGGCTGCAGGCTGCATTCTCCTGCTCCGATGTCTTTAATAGACTCCCCCCCACTCCCTCCCCCCGACACACACTGTAAGTAAAAAAAATTGAGTCTAGCCTCAACCTGCCATTTCAGCCATGGCCACACAGGTCTATCTGCCCATGGCACTTACTGTATTATCCTTCCTTATTCCTGGAGCATTGCTCACACCATTTCCAAGGCCCCTTCTTCTTTCCTCTCCAAATCATACCCCATTTCCCAAGCCTTGCTCAAGACCCACCACCCTACAGCTCACAATGATCTAATTTACTGAAGAAATTCTAACAGGGGAATATTCAAAGAGTCAGTAATCAATTAACTAACTATGCCTTAACATTGTGCGTGTAGTTGTCTCAGAGTGCAATTAACTTAGATCACGTCATTTACTGAGCACCTTGCATACTTATCCACGTTGCCAGGTTTTACTTGAAGGCAGGAATTTTATCATATCCATTTGCTTTCCCCTAGAGCATGGTTCTCAACCTTTCACATGATCAAAAAACAACTGGAAAACATGTTAACCGTTCTGGTTTCCACCCACAGTGATGCAGTAAGATCTGGGTGGGGCCCAAATATCTGTTTTCCTAAGAAGTTCAAAGTGATGCTGATGCTACTGGGTGCCTTCAAGCATCTCACATTATGCATAAAACTCTCTTAAATATTTACGGATACTCAGTAGTGGTTTTTTCTCCTTTCTACTATTTCATGCTCATATTCTGTTATTTCTTCCTTTTAGATTGATTTTGAAGATGTGATTGCAGAACCAGAAGGGGCGCACAGTTTCGATGGCATCTGGAAGGCCAGCTTCACTACCTTCACTGTGACAAAGTATTGGTTTTACCGTTTGCTGTCTGCGCTCTTTGGCATCCCAATGGCACTTATCTGGGGCATTTACTTCGCCATCGTTTCTTTCCTGCACATCTGGGTAGTTGTACCGTACATCAAGAGTTTCCTGATTGAGATTCAATGCATCAGCCGTGTCTATTCCATCTGCGTCCACACCTTCTGTGACCCACTCTTTGAGGCTTTTGGCAAAATATTCAGCAATATCCGCATCAACATGCAGAAAGAAATATAAATAACTTTTTAAGGATAGAAGTATACCTGATTCTTTTTCTCCTTTTAATTTTCTTGGTGCCAATTTCAAGGTTTAAGTTGCTAGTATAGCAAAAATATATGAATGAATTTTCCTGGTTCATAACAAAGAAAATCATTATTTCAGTTTTCATAACTATTATTTGTCTCTACTGAGCTATTTCATCTATTGTTTTTGGTGATCCGAATTTTTTTAACTCATTTAAAATGTTTTCCTTATATTTTTATTTGCATGTGGGTCATTGTTTTATTGGCTGAGATAGGAACCTATTGCTGAAAGATAATTTGAGAGAAACATGAAGAACCAATGACCTCAACTGCCTATTCTAAAATGATCATTTTATGGTAAGGGAAGAATTTCAGGCTATGGCCATTGATTGTACAGGTATGTGGCTGGTTCTAAACAAATTCTTCCCTCACCATCTAAAGTGTTAGTGGGTTGCTGCCATTCATTTTAATGATTCAGTGGGATCTAGTGATCTTCATCAAATTACAAAACATATTCTGCATTCACACCATCTAATGCCTTACCCTTCCTTAAATTTTAACCTGTGGTATTTTCTGTGCTTGAATATTTTTGTTACATAGAAAATGACACCTAAGTGCCTTCCTGTTCTTCCTATTTTCCTTCTCAAATAGGGTCCAACTAGTCAACTTTCATTAGGGAAGCAACTTCCGTGGACACCAAACTTAGAAAATTTATTACGTTGTTCTCCACACTTATGTCTGACTCTGAGAAGTCAGATGAAGTTCGTGTCTGCACTTGATCATGCACCATCTTTATCCATATTGAGTATGGTCCACATCAGCCCCATAAAATGAATTAAAGTGGACAAATGAGGCTAAGTCCTCTCTGGGCTGGCAGGAATAAAAGCCAACTTTCCCTGCCTCTCATCAGCTGAATGAGGTCACCATGTCTATTCAGCTTCGTTTGTTTCAGAGAATAATCATGCTTTCCTGACTCCAAACTAATCCATCACTGGGGTGTTTTAGTGGCTGAACATTGTGTTCTCTTTTCAGCTGATCAGTGGGCCTCCTGAGAAGGGCTCATAAAATGGAGGCCATTGTGTGAAACTGTCAGTGTTGTTGCAAGTGTGACCCCTTCAAAGTAAGGCACTTGCAACCGTCTATTATGCTGTGACACATGGCCCCTCTTCCTGCCAGGAGCTTTGGACCTAATCCAAGCATCACTTTGCTCAGAGAGAAGATGGGGGAGGAGACAGTAATTAAAGACTGAAGTAGTTTTGCTGGAATAAAGTCAAATTCTTCTAAACTCAAACTGAGGAATGTTACCTGTAACCTGAGTCATACAGAAGCTGCCTGGTGCCTCCAAAGGCTTTTTATTCCTCCTGCTCATATTAAGATTCTGTCCTTGGGGAATTTACTTTTAACCTTCAGTTATGCTTTTACTTTTCATTTCATATACCTGTTGGAATTCTGTTTTACCATTTTTTTTTTTTGCCTCTTACACTTTTCCTGACACGTTATTTAACTACTTGTTACCTACTTTGAACTTTTGCATTTAAAACAGACACTGGCATGGACATAGTTTTACTTTTAATCTGTGTACGTACTACATGTACTATACTGCATACTTGTTAAATGTAAAGATATTTTTATCTTTATATGGGGAAAATCACCTGGGAAATTGCTTTATGATTCAGTCTGTAAACTGTGTATCCCAAGACATGTCTGTTCTACATATAATCTCAGTCTCTTGTGCAAATTATGTGCTGGTCCAAAGGTTGCTAAAATTTTATATGCCTACTGATATATTTTACACTTTTTTATCCTGCATGCCCTGTAAAGCTTATGTCTACACAATAAAAATATTTAACAGTTCTACAGTCAGCTTTATTGTTTTTCCCGAAAACAGACGTATTTGTGTCAGTGCCTGTGTGTGTAGTGTCATGCACATGGTGGGTGTGTACATCTGTAGGGTGATTGTGGGAGGTAGGAGTCTTCCACTGTTCAAATATTACCATTGTAATCATTCCCATGTAAGTGGGATCTTTCTTTGAAGGCCATTGCCATCATGAGTTACTTTAGATAAAAGTTATAATTCATAAGCAAGATTTAACTGTTTGCACAATGCTTTATTGTATGTCATCTAATGTGAGCCCCTAACAACTTTGTGTGATGGACATTCATAGTCTCCTTCAGTAAGTGACACATAAGACATTTTGCCATGTCTTAATGTTACAGAACAGGGGAGAACCAAGATGGCGGCGTAGGTAGACACACTGCGCCTCCTCGCACAACCAGAACTGACAGAGAATCGAACAGCAAGGGGGACCAACACCAAGAAAATAGAAAATAACCATTCATCCAGACTGGTAGGAGAGGCGGAGACGGGCACCGGGGTGGAGAGGACTCGCGTGGCTGTGGCGGGACTGAGACTGGCGGAGTGTGGGACAAATGGCGCAGGCAGTCTGAGCTCTAGCAGACCCTGCGACCCCACATTTGCAGATAAACCCAGAGGGCCGGACTCAGAGCGGCGGAGAACGGGGCAGGCAGAGCAGCGGGTAGCACTCCGCGGCACCACATTCGCCCACAGATAAACCCGACAAACAGCAGGGAGCGAAGCAGACCGCATAACCCAGGGCTCCAGCTCAGGGAAATAAAGCCTCAAACCTCTGATTGAAAACGCCCGTGGGGGTTGGGGCGGCAGCAGGAGAGACTCCCAGCCTCACAGGAGAGGTCATTGGAGAGACCCACAGGGGTCTAGGGCGTCCACAGGCCCACCCACTCGGGAACCAGCACCAGAGTGGCCCAGTTTGATTGTGGGTATCGGAGTGAAAGATTGAAATCCGGAGGAGAGTGAGGCGGGCGCCATTGCTCCCACTCGGCCCCTCCCGCACGTACAGCGTCACAGCTTAGCGACCAGCGCAACCCCGCCCCAGTGAACACCTAAGGCTCCGCCCCTTAAAGTAACAGACGCTCCAAGACAAAAACAAAAAAAAATGGCCCAAATGACAGAACACTTCAAAGCTCCAGAAAAAATACAACTAAGCGAGGAAGAGATAGCCAACCTATCGGATGCACAGTTCAAAGCACTGGTTATCAATATGCTCACAGACTTGGTTGAATCTATTCGAAAAACAGATGAAAAAATGAAGCCTATGCTAAGAGAAACAAAGGAAAATGTACAGGGAACCAATAGTGATGCGAAGGAAACTGGGACTCAAATCAATGGTGTGGACCAGAAGGAAGAAACAAACATCCAACCACAAAAGAATGAAGAAACAAGAACTTGGAAAAATGAGGAGAGGCTTAGGAACCTCCCGGACGCCTTGAAACGTTCCAACATCCGAATTATAGGGGTGCCAGAAGGAGAAGAAGAAGAACAAAAAATTGAAAACTTATTTGAACAAATAATGAAGGAGAACTTCCCTAATCTGGCAAAGGAAATAGACTTCCGGGAAGTCCAGGAAGCTCAGAGAGTCCCAAAGAAGCTGGACCCAAGGAGGAACACGCCAAGGCACATCATAATTACATTACCCAAGATTAAATGCAAGGACCTACATCCAAGATTACTGTATCCAGCAAAGCTATCACTTAGAATGGAAGGGAAGATCAAGTGCTTCTCAGATAAGGTCAAGTTAAAGAAGTTCATCATCACCAAGCCCTTATTATATGAAATGTTAAAGGGAGTTACCTAAGAAAAAGAAGATCAAAAATAGGAACAGTAAAACTGACAGCAAACTCACAGTTATTAACGGCCACACATAAAACAAAAACGAGAGCAAACTAGTCAAACAACTAGAACATGAGGGTTGTCATTAAGGGAGTGGAAGGGGGAGAGAGGGGGAAAGGTACAAAGAATAAGTAGCATAGATGATAGGTGGAAAATAGACAGGGGGAGGGTAAAAATAGTGTAGGAAATGTAGAAGCCAAAGAACTTATAAGTATGACCTATGGACATGAACTATAGGGGGGGAATGTGGGAGGGAGGGGGGTGGGCAGGATGGAGTGGAGTGGGGGGGGAAATGGGACAACTGTAATAGCATAATCAATAAATATATTTAAAAAAAAAAAATGTTACAGAACAGACCCAAGGGGGGGTGTATAATATACTGTTACCAAAAGGACCCCCCTTTTTCTCCGGTGCCCCCCCACACCTACTAGGTTCGCATTGCCCGCTGCCAGAGGAAAGACATCTCTCAATGCCAGAGATTGGTGAGAAGGAAAGGAATTATTTATTTAAAAGCTATACAGACTTAGAGTAATGATTTAATGTCTTCATTTAGAATACTAAAGTCCTTTAGAATACCCAGAGATGTACACAGTCCTTCCCTCTCCCCTTTGGCCAGTCCAGGGTACTGTATCTCAGGAAAAGAAGTAGAAGTCCATGGTGCAGGCAGCCCCTTCGTTCTGGCACCATCCACTGTGTCGCTGCCTGGATCTCCAGTTAATCCAGAGCCATGTGGCACCATCTCATGGCCCACCAGCAAGAAACCTTTTACCCCTTTTCTTCCAGGCAAAGTCTCTCCTGCACCCTAAGCCACGTGGCAAAAGGGAGCACCCCAAATCCACCAGGTCCTAACTTTGTCTCAAGCTGCATGGTCCTAACTCTCTGTCAAAGCCAAATAGTCCCCGAAAAGACATGTGGTCCCATAAAAGAGACGCCAAATGGCTGCTGCTCCTGGGTTTAAATCCCAGTGCCAATATTCCTCTTCAGCCCCATTTCTGACTCCTCCTACAATCAGTTAAACCTGCCAGCATTCCCATATTCTTCCAACTTTACTGGGCTGCCATAGTAAGTCTGGGCAGGTGTGGCTCCATGGCATGGAGCCAATCATCTCCAAAGTCTCATGCAGGGACTGTAATCAGGGGGAGGTGCCTCCCAGTTACATCTTGGGTGGAAGTCACTTTCATCTCCCTGGCTCAAAACCTGGCCACAGCTATTTAACATATCTTTTTTAAAAATTTTTATTGTTATTCAATTACAGTTGTATCCCTATTCTCCCCATCCCTCCACCCCACCCCAGCTGAACCCAAGTCCCTACACCACTTCCATCCTCCCCCTGGATTTTGTCCATGTGTCCATTATAGTAGTTCCTGTAATCCCTTCTCCTCACTGTCCCCTCCCCACTTCCTCCTGACCATTGTTAGATTGTTCTTAACTTCAATGTCTCTGGTTATATTTTATTTGCTTTTTTATTTTATTGATTATGTTCCAGTCAAAGGTGAGATGATATGGTATTTGTCCCTCACCACCTGGCTTATTTCACTTAGCATAATGCTCTCTAGATCCATCCATGCTGCTGCAAAGGGCATAAGCTCTTTCTTTCTCTTGGCTGCATAGAATTCCATTGTGTAAAGGTGCCATAGTTATTGGATCCACTCTTTTGCAGATGGGCACTTAGGTTGCTTCCAATACTTGGCTATTGTAAATTGTGCTGCTATGAACATTGGGGTACATAGGTTCTTTTGGATTGGTGTTTCAGGGTTCTTAGGGTATAATCCCAGCAGTGGAATTGCTGAGTCAACGGATAGTCAATTTTTAGTTTTCTGAGGAAATTCCATACTGTTTTCAACAGTGGCCTCACCAGTCTGCATTCCCACCAACAGTGCACTAGGGTTCCCTTTTCTCCGCATACTCTGCAACATTTGTTTGTGGATTTGTTTATGTTGACCATTCTAACTGGTGTGAGATGGTACCTCATTGTGGTTTTAATTTGCAACTCTCTGATGGCTAGTGATGCTGACCATCCTTTCATATGTCTCTGGGCCCTCTGTATGTCTTCCTTGGAGAAGTGTCTGTTCGGGCCTTTGCCCATTTTTTAATTGGGTTGTTTGTCTTCCTGGAGTGGAGTCGTGTGAGTTCTTTATATATTTTGGAGATCAGGCCCTTGTCTGAGGTATCATTGGCAAATATGTTTTCCCATACTGTTGGTTCTCTTTGTATTTTAGTGCTGTTTTATTTAGCCATCCAGAAGCTTTTTAATTTGATGAGGTCCCATTTGTTCATTCTTTCCTTTATGTCCCTTGCTTTAGGGGACATGTTTGTGAGGATGTTGCTGCGTGGAATGTCTGAGATTTTCCTGCCAATGTTTTCCTCTAGGACTTTTATGGTATTACGATTTATATTTAAGTCTTTTATCCATCTTGAGATTAGTTTTCTGTATGGCGTAAGTTGATGATCGAGTTTCATTTTTTTACACGTAGCTGTCCACATCTCCCAACACCATCTGTTGAAGAGGCTGTTTTTGTTCCATTTTATGCTCCTGCTTCCTTTGTCAAATATTAATTCACCGTAAAGACTTGGGTTTATTTCTGGGCTCTCTGTTCTGTTCCATTGGTCTACATGCCTGTTTTTATGCCAGTACCAGGCTGTTTTGATTACAGTGGCCTTGTAATGCAGTGTGATATGAGGTATTGTGATCCCTCCTGCTTTGTTCTTCTTTCTCAAAATTGCTGCAGCTATTCGGGGTCGTTTATGGTTCCATATAAATTTCTGAGATGTTCGTTCTATATCTGTGAAATATGTCATGGGTACTCTAATAGGGATTGCATTAAATCTATAAATTGCTTTGGGTAGTATGGCCATTTTGATGATGTTAATTCTTCCAATCCATGAGCATGGTACATGCTTCTATTTGTTTGTGTCTTCCTTAATTTCTTTCTTCAGTGTTGTGTAGTTTTCTGAGTACAGGTCTTTTACCTCCTTGGTTAGGTTTATTCCTAGGTACTTTATTTTTCTTGTTGCTATATCAAATGGGATTTTTTTCCTGATTTCTGTTTCTGCAGTTTCGTTGTTGGTATACAGGAATGCCTTTGATTTCTGAGTATTGACTTTGTATCCAGCTGTAGTGCCAAATTCATTTATTAGGTCAAGTAGTTTTTTGGTGGAGTCTATAGGATTTTCCATGTACACTATCAAGTCATCTGCAAACAGTGACAGTTTCATTTCCTCCTTTCCAATTTGGATGCATTTATTTCTTTTTCTTGTCTGATTGCTGTGGCTAGGACTGCCAATACTATGTTGAATAGGAGTGGTGAGAGAGGGCATCGTTGTCTTGTTCCTCATCTTAGTGGGAAAGCTCCAAGTTTTTGTCCATTGAGTATGATGTTGGCTGTAGGTCTCTCATATATGGCCTTAATTATGTTGAGGAATGCTCCCTCTATTCCCACTTTGCTGAGTGTTTTTATCAGAAATGGGTGCTGTACCTTATCAAATGCTTTTTCTGCAACTATTGATATGATCATGTGATTTTTGTCTTTTCTGCTGTTGATGTGGTGTATTATGTTTATTGATTTGCGAATATTGTACCATCATTGCATCCCTGGGATGAATCCCACTTGGTCATGGTGGATGATCTTTTTAATGTATTGCTGGATGCGGTTTCCCAATATTTTGTTGAGGATTTTACTGTCTATGTTCATCAGCAATATTGGCCTGAAGTTTTCTTTCTTCGTTGTGTCTTTATCTGGTTTTGGGATTAGGATGATGCTAGCTTCATAAAAAGAGTTTGGGAGTCTTCCATCAGTTTGGATTTTGTCGAATAGTCTGTGAAGGATAGGGGTTAGCTCTTCCTTAAATGCTTTGTAGAATTCTCCTGTGAAACCATCTGGTCGAGGGCTTTTGTGTTTTGGGAGTTTTTTGATGACTGCTTCTATTTCGTCTGCTGTTATTGGTCTATTCAGGCTTTCTGCTTCTTCTTCATTCAGTTTTGGAAGATTATTTTTTCTAGAAATGTGTCCATTTTACCCAGGTTTTCAAATTTCTTGGCATACAGTTCTTCGCAGTAATTTCTTATAATCCTTTGTATTTCTGTGGTATCAGTTGTAATCTCTCCTCTTTCATTTCTAATTCTGTTTATTTGGATCCTCTCTCGTTTTTCTTGATGAGCCTACTTAAAGGCTTGTCGATTTTGTTTATCTTTTCAAAGAATCAGCCCCTGGATTCATTGATCCTTACAATTGTGCTTTTAGTCTCTATATCATTTAACTCTGCTCTGATTTGGTTATTTCCTTCCTTCTGCTTGCTCTGGGCTGTCTATGTTGTTGTTCCTCGAGTTCTTGTAGGCATAGGGTTAGGTTGTTCGTTTGAAATGTTTCTATCTTTTTAAGGTAGGCCTGTATCACTATGAACTTCCCTCTCAGGACTGCCTTTGCTGTGTCCCATAGGTTTTGGGTTGTTGTGAGTTCATTTTCATTTGTTTCCAGGAAGTTTTTGATTTCTTCCCTAATCCTGTTCTTGACCCATTCATTGTTTAATAGCATGCGATTCAGTCTCCATGATTTAGAGTGTTTTGGGTTTTTTCCTTTGGGGTTGGTTTCTAGTTTCAGGCCCTTGTGGTCAGAGAAAATGCTTGATATGACTTCGATTTTCTTGAATTTGTTGAGGCTTGCTTTGTGTCCTATCATGTGGTCTATCGTTGAAAATGTTCCATGGACACTTGAAAAGAATGTGTATTTTGCTTCTTTGGGATGAAAAGCTCTCTATATATCAGTTAAGTCCATTTCCTCTAGGGTATTGTTAAGTGACACAATATCCTTGTGGATATTTTGTTTGGAAGGCCTGTCCATTTTTGACAGTGGGGTGTTAAAGTCCCCTACTATAATTGTGTTGCTGTCAATATCTTTCTTGAAGTCCTCCAAGATTTTCTTTATGTATTTGGGTGCTCCTATGTTGGGTGCATACACATTTACAATGTTTATGTCTTCCTGGTGGATTGTTCCTTTGAGTATTATGAAGTGACCTTCCGGGTCTCTCTTTATGGCCCTTCTTTGGAAGTCTATTTTGTCTGATATGAGCATTGCTACCCCTGTTTTTTTTTTTTTCCTGTCCGTTTACTTGGAATATTTGTTTCCAGCTCTTCACTTTCAGTCTGTGTAAGTCTTTTGTCCTGAGATGGGTCTCTTGTAGGCAGCATATGTGTGGGTCATGTTTTCTTATCCATTCAGCTATTCTTTGTCTTTTGATTGGAGCATTTAATCCATTTACGTTTAAGGTTATTATCGATAGGTAGTTGTTCATTGCCATTTTTTCCTACCTGTGTTCCTCTCTCTTTCTCTTTTCCTTCCTTTCCTTAAAGCAGTCCCTTTAGCATCTCTTGCAGAGATGGTTTGGTGGAGCTGTATTCTTTTAGACTTCTTTTGTCTGGGAAACTCTTTATTTGGCCTTCTATCTTGATTGAGAGCCTTGCTGGGTAAAGTAGTCTTGGTTGCAGGCCTCTGGTTCTCATTACTTGGAATATTTTTTGCCATTCTCTTCTGGCTTGGAGCGTTTCCATTGAGAAGTCAGTTGCTAACCTTATTGGGGCTCCCTAGTATGTTACTTCCTGTTTCTCCCTTGCTGCCTTTAAGATTCTCTCTTCATCTTGGAATTTTGCCATTTTAATAATGATATATCTTGAAGTGGGCCTCTTTGTGTTCCTCTTGCTTGGGACTCTCTCTGTTTCCTGGATTTGTGTGACTTTTTCTCTCATCAGATTAGGGAAATTTTCCATCATTACTTTTTCGAACAGGTTTTCTATCCCTTGCTCTTCTTCTTCTCCTTCTCGTATGCCTATTATACGGATATTGTTACATTTCATGTTGTTCTGCAGTTCCCTTAATCCCTCTTCATTCTTTCTGAGCCTCTTTTCCTTTTCTTGCTCTTTCTGGGTGTTTTTTTCTACTTTGTCCTCCAGCTTGCTGATCCAATTCTCTGCTTCATCAAGTCTGCTTTTGATTCCTTCTACTGTGTTCTTCAATTCAGAAATTGTATTCTTCATTTCGTCTTGGCTCTTGTTGATAGTTTCTGTTTCCTTTTTCATGTTAATATAGTTTGCAGTGAGTTCATTGTAGTTTCCCTGTAGTTTCTTGTAGTTCTCTGTGAGCTCAGTGAGCTTCCTTATAACCATTGCTTTGAACTCACTGATAGTTGAGTTGCCTCTTTTTCAGTTAGCATTCTTTCTGAGACTTCCTCCTTTCCTTTCATTTGGGGATTGTTTCTTTGTCTTCCCATTGTTTGTGAGACTCTTCTTGTTAGCCTCTGTTTCTTAAATTGATGTGTTCTGACTCCCTGGGTTTATGTTATGAACTTCTATGGTAGAATGCCAATGGGATTCAGTGGTGCCGTCTCCTTAATCTCCTGTGCTCACTGGTCTTGAGCTGACGTTTATGGGTCTAACACAATCTAAATCTGGTCTTTTCAGAGTTCCAGGTTTTATTGTCTCACCTGTGGGAAAAAGAGAAAGAAGGGGGAAAAAAAGGAGAAGGGAAGGAGGGAAAAGGGGAATAGAAAAGGAAAGCAAGGAAGGAAGAAGGAATAAAGATTGGAGGAAAGATATGAAGAAGGAATTTTAACAAAAATTAAAACAAAAGAATAATTAAAAGAAGGCAGGAAGCAGGAATAAAAAAGGTAAACGATGGAAGGAAGAAGGAATAAAAAAATAAAGAAGGACAGAATGGAAGAAGGAGTTTAGGGGGAAAGGGGGAAAAAAAAAGTCTTCTGCTCTCTTTAAACCTGTCAGGTTAGTTCTGCTGGTCGTCCTGTCTGTGGAACGGCAGGGGTTGTTTGGAGGGATTGGTTTCACTTTTCTCCCTTCCTGAGCCACACTCTTCGCTGTTGTTCAGCCTCCAGTCCAGTCCCTCAGGGTGCTTCTCCTCCCCCCTAGGTCTTTAGTCCACCAGTTGTGCTGTCCTTGAGGTGCACCAATTAGGGGCAACTCACACGTTCTTGCTCTTTGCTGTCCTAGATGCTAGGGGCTCTCGGTGCTCCTTCAGGGTAGTTCAGCCCCTACTGGGTCAAATCTTTGTGGGGACTGCAGTCTCCCCTAGCCCTGCAGCTCCCCTCTGCTGGGCATTCTGCCTTCCTCCTAGAGAGCAAGTAGGCCCTGCAGGGCTCTGTGTGCAGAGGCTAGGTAGGAGTTGTTCAGAACCGGTACTTTTAGGTGTGGTCTCCTGTAGGCAGCCAGGGCATTGATTGGGTTGGGAGGCCCATTGCAGCTTTGGGCCTGGGTTGCACGGCCAATCCGCCGCTTTAGGCCTGTGTGCCCAGACACCCAGGCCACTTATCGGGGGCACGCCCACCCGAAATTTCAGTTGTGGGCGCCCAGTCCACTGATCTGGGTGCGCACCTGTGGGCTTCAGGTGGGCTGGGGCTGCTTATCCTGGGTTCACAGTCCAGGGGCTGAGGGGGGAAGGGCACCAGAGGCAGAGGCTGCTACAGAGATTTCTCTAACTAGCTACTGAGTACCTCTATTTTCTCTTTTCCTTTTTGAGAAATTCTTCCTATTCAAGCCCCCCTGGTCCAAACAAGCATCTGGCTGCTCACACAGCCCAGCCTGGCTCTCTCCCACGAATCCTGCAGCAGACCCTCCACCCGGGCCTTCAGCCACCCTGGTCCCCGAGCTGGCCCCAGGGACCTTATTGTCCTTAAGCACTCTTCTTACTGTCAGATCTTTCAATGTCCTCTATCTTTGGTCTCCGATCTTCATATATGATCTTCATATATGCTGGAATACTGTTGGCTGTTCGCTCTGTTCCTCAGATCAGCTAGGTGTTTCACTGGTGCCAAGGGGAAGTGGACTCCACTCCCACCTATCTCACTGCCATCTTCCACTCTCTATTTAACATATCTATGAAACCAGTTAAAGGTTATAGATATGTTAAATAACCATGCCAGAGATTAGCTGCACAGCTGTTGCTATGCAAAACAGCTCTGAATGACCCTGCTGCATGTCTCCCTTCCCTTGGCTCAGACTTGTGGGGGTGAGCACATCCTATATATATATATATTTTCTAATATTTCCTGGGCATCTTGAGTTCTGGACCCCATTACAAATCTTTATTTGGGGCTTCCCTCTTGGCTACACCCTGTTACATTAACTGGAAATTTTTAAACAGCACATTTCAGAAACAATTATTTTTTGGCCTTGGGTAAATTTAAAATCAGAGCTTTTATATTAGTCAATGTTCTCCAGAGAAATAGAACCAATAAAAATATATATATATGAAATTTATATGAATATAGAAATAATATGTATTTATTTTTCTCCATTTTTTTATTGTTGTTCAAGTACAGTTGTCTCCATTTTCCCCCTACCACTCCCGCCCACCCCAGTGATCCACACCTCCCACTCTTGATCCTACTGCCCTTTGATTTTGTCCATGTGTCCATTATAAATGTTCCTGAAAATCCCTCCCTCTTTTTCCCTCATTATCCCTTCCCACCTCCCCTCTGGTTACTGTCAGTATGTTCTTAATTTCAATGTCTCTGGTTATATTTTGCTTGCTTATTTGTTTTGTTGATTAGTTTCCACTTACAGGTGAGATCATATGGTACTTGTCCCTCAATGCCTGGCTTATTTCACTTAGCATAATGCTCTCCAGTTCCATCCATGCTGTTGCAAAGGGTAGGAGCTCCTTCTTTCTTTCTTCTGCATAGTGTTCCATCATGTAAATGTACCATAGTTTTTTGATCCATTCATTTACCGATGGGCACTTAAGTTGCTTCCAGTACATGGCTATTGTAAATTTTTGTGCTGCTATTAACATTGAGCAAGAGACATAAAGGTAAGAATAAACAAATGGGATCTCATCAAAATAAAAAGCTTATTCATGGCTAAAGAAAACAGCATTGAAGTGAAAAGAGAACCAACTGTCTGGGAAAACATATTTGCCAATGATACCTCGGACAAGGGTTTGATCTCCAAAATATATAAAGAACTCACATGACTCCACTCCAGGAAGACAAACAACCCAATTGAAAAATGGGCAAAGGACTTTAACTAACACTTCTCCAAGGAGGACATACAAAGGGGCCAGAGACATTTGAAAAGATGCTCAGCATCACTAGCCATCGGACAGATGAAAATTAAAACCACAATGAGATACCATTTCACACTTGTGAGAATAACCATCATAAACAAATCAACAAACAACAAGTGTTGGAGAGAATGTGGAGAAGCAGACCCTAGTGGAATAATATGTATTTAAAGGTGTTTATTATAAAAAAATGGTTTGCCCAATTTATAGAGGCTAACAAGTCTCAAGATCTGCAGGATAAGTCAAAAAGCTAGAGACTCAGGAGAGCCAATGGTGTAGTGCCAGTCTAAAACCTGGCATGCTCCAGACCCAGGAAAAGCTGAAGTTTCCATATGAGCTCAAAGGCAGAAAAAAAAGTTCTAGGCAGGAGGAATTTCTCTGACTCAGGAAAAGATCAGCCTTTTTGTGCTATTCACTCTTTCAACTCTTTGGATGACTCAGAGGAGAGCAATCTGATTTACTGACTTAAATGTTAATATCGTCCCCAAACACCCTCCCAGCAACACCCAGAATAATGTTTGGCCAGATATCTAGGCATTCCAGTCAAGCTAACATGAAGATTGACCATCGCAGTTTCCAAACAAAATTTTGCAGAGGTGATCTAATTTCTCTCATCCTGACATTCCTTTCATGTAGTTTACAGAGTCCTTCTCTTTCTTGGTCTCTCAAGCAAGCACTGAGGCTGCTGATATAGTAACCCAGCATGGTATTTATGTTGACCCAACAAGTGTAGAGACATGCTTCTGGCCACAGCAGTATGAGACTGAAGCCAAAGTTTATGCCCCCAATTCAAGATAAATTATTGAAGTGACTCAAAAGGGTTATCTTTTTATTGGTTTTATTATTTTAGTTTCTAAATAAATGCATATTAACTAAGTCAAGATTTTATTTATTTATATTTTGGTTCAGCCACACACACATGAAACAGTTCCATTCTGGCTGCACAAATAACTACATGGCTATTTACTCCATATTGGGAATAAACAGCATCATACTTCCCACATTTTGTAAATGTTAGTTACATAATAATACTCAACAACCTAGTAGAATGTCATTCAATATGAATAGTTAACTCATACCTTCTCTGAGACAGGTGCTGACATTTACATGTCTAGTTTATAAACTGTAACACACATAAAATTGGGAGGGAAAGAGAGGGGTAGAGAAAGACATCCTTAACGTAACACAAAAGTGAGAATAGTAATATGAAAAAAGTTATTAGTAATGAGGTACTACAAACCAAAGCAATGAGATATCATTTTTGCCTAAGTTTGCAGTGAACAAAAATAAAAATAATATCCAAATTGGCAAGGCTGCAGGGAAGCAAGCACATTCATCAGTGCTTCAGTGATTGTAATTGGTATATGTGATTGATTTAACAATTTCATTTACTAAATAAAAATAATAGAGGCACACCAAGTTTCATCATCATGGATGCTCATTATTTGATTGTCAATAGTAGAAAATACTGGTAACAACATATTCAGAAATATGGAATAAGTTAAGTAAATTACCAGAGGTGTCCAACCTTTTGGCATCTCTGTGCCACACTGGAAGAAGAGTTATCTTGGGCCACATGTTACATACATCGCAATGTGTCAGCACAAAAAAATCTCATAATGTTTTAAGTGAATTTAGGACTTTGTGTTGGGCTGCATTCACAGCCATCCTGGGCTGCACATGGCCCGTGGGCTGCAGGTTGGACACCCCTGGATACATTTAGTAGGCTACTAGGTAGGTTTTTAAATATTTTTATGTAATAGAATATTTAATGACATAGAAATATGTTCGTGATATGTTAACTTTCAAAGTAAAGTTAAAAATTGTATGTAAAATATGCTGCTACATTTTTTTTTAAATGGAGGGGTTCCCTGGCTAGGAGCTCAGTTAGTTGGTATGTCATTCTATACACCAAAAGGTTGCCAGTTTGATTCCCAGTCAGGGTGCATAAGGGAAGCAACCAATCAATATTTCTCCCTCACATCAATGTTACTCTTTCTCCTCTCTCTCCCCCTCTCTCTCTCTCTCTCTCTCACTCTCTCTCTCAAATCAATAAACATATCCTTCGGTGAGGATTAAAAAAAATGGAGGGAGGGGATTAAAATAATTGCATCATTTCCAAGTGCCCATCAGGCACTGTACAGGCATTAAGTCTTTTATACAACATTGCCAAATGGTGTTGATGTCCTTATTTTACAAATGATACATAGATTCAGTGAGTCACCAATTACACACAACTGATAAGCACTGGAGCTCTCATTTTATCCAGGTGAGTCTGACACCAAAGCCCTGATCCTTCCACTTCCTCTAACTTCCCACTCTGTGTGGTTTCTAAGTCCTAAGTCTTCCTCCCCTTCATAAGGTTTCCTTTTCCTACTGGTTTACAGAGTCATTTTGTGTACGCTTAAATACATAATAAGCAATTAATGTGTGTAGAATTGGAGTAAATTTTAGCAATAGTTACATAATAGCAGTTAAAACTCATAATAATCTCTGTTTACCAAGGATTATTCTATATAACTTAACATATTTGTTCATTTAATCCTCCCAGTAACCCTATGTGGTATGTACTGTCATTATCATCTCAACTGTGCAGATTAGGAAATTTAGGCACAGAGAAGTAAAATAACTTGCCCGAGGTCACACAGACAGTAATTCACATGGAGACTGGCTTAGAGTCTGGGATCTGAACTGTTGCAATAAACCGCAGAGTTACTGATAATGCCAACAACCAGAAAGCAAGTTGTGTCTCTACTGAAAACAAGTAAGGCAAATTAAAGCATTTTACATCTAAAATCTAAAATTAAATTGTTCTCATGGAGTTACCTAAATTGAAGCTAATCAACAAAACAAACAAATGAGTGAAATAGAACCAGAGACATGAAAATAAAGAACAAACTGACAGTGACCAGAGGAGTGGGGAGGGATATAATGGGGAAAGAAGGGGAAGGGGAAAGTATAAAACATGTATAGAGGACTCACAGGCACGGACAATGGGGTAGGGATTGACTGCGGGAGCAGCATGGGGGGGCAGGGCAGGGGAGAGCAACAGGGGGAAAAGGTGGGACAACTGTAGTTGAGCAAAAATTAAAAAAAAAGACTTAAATATAAGCATAAATTTTTACAACATAAAAAGTGTTTTTTAATAGTGTATACTCTATCACATTATAGTTTAATGACTTTCAAGACACTAAAATGACCAAGTGATGAGTTGATATACAGACTCCAGGACAGAAATTTCAATGATGGAAAGAAACAAACTTTTTGAAATAATAAGATGACAGGATGGTGGTGGAGTTGGTAGATATTACACTCACCTCCACTCAGGACAAAACTAGAATTACAACTAAAATATAGAGCATGCAACCTGAATAATAAACTGAAGACTAGCTGAAGAGAAGTCTTATAAACAAGGTTTTACAGAAGTAGCCAGACATTCCAGAAGAATGTCTCAGCTGCAGGAGGGTACCCCCTGAGAAGTGTGGGGTTTCAGCCTCAAGCCAGGCTACCCAGTCCAGAGCATCAAAGACAAGAAGAGGTGCCCGCATAACATATGGTTGTGAAAATTAGCAGGGATTGTGTCCACCAGGGACAGCAGATAGGAGTCAGCTGGAGACACAGGCACCTTCTTAAAAAGCCAATGCACAAAATCTCATTCACAGCCACTATCCCTGGGCTCCAGCAGAAGATGGGCAGAGCAGACTACAGTCACATGAGGAGAGTCTGGGTCTGTGGCTCTGGAAGGAGAACTAAAGGGAGAGCTGCCAGGATCCCTTTGCTGAGTCACTCTCTCACACTGCAGATGCCACCTTTCTTTGATGGAGCACTCGCCTCCCTAAGGCATCAGCCTGGAGGGAAGCAATAGCTCCACCCTCTGGACTCCTTCTTCCCCCACCCTCAGGTGCTTATGCCCTGCTGAGAATTCAGCTGCCTGGGCCAAAATCTAGTACGAATCAGGGGATGTCAGTGACTAGGTTGTGTGGCTTTGGGGTGGGAGCCATTTCCCCAGTTTCCCATGAACCTGACTGGTGCCTCCCCCTAACAGGAGATCTGCTAGCTCCACTCTCCAGGCTCCTGGTGGCTCCACTCTGCCAAAGTCTGGGCAGAACCCAGGACAGACTGAATTATGTGGCTCTGGGGCAGGGGGCCACTCCATCCACATTCCCTCAGCTCTGACAAAAAAGTCTCATGGGAGATCCACTAGCACCATTTTCCTGACTCCTGGTGGCTCCACTGTACTGAGATCAGGCTCCTGGCATAAACCGTAACAGAGCAAATTGTGTGGCTCTAGGACAAGGGCTTTTTTCCTTTGCACATCCAACCAGTGCAGAGTCCTCCCTTTACACAGCCATATCTTGGACTGTTTGTACCTGATAAATTTTGCTGGCCTCACCTTGATGACTCTGTAAGACCTCACCCCACCACAAAAATATGACAACTCCCAGCAGGTGGCATGTAGACTTGGTCTCCCCAGGGACATTAACTGAGTGGTTTCAACCCAGCACTGGCACCAAGTTTGAACCTGTACCAAGCTGGTGAACACCACTCACCCCTACCTGGTGACTCACTAAGAACCTACTTCATGCAACTTGAATACCATGAGAGGCTCTTTCAGTGACTGAGCCTAACAGGCAGCAAGTAGGCTGAGGCAAGCCAATGCATATCTCAGGGTGACTTGGGTCATTTGCTGACCTGTGCTCAAGCCCAGAGTTGGTAAAAGCCAGTCCTGGTGCACAGCTTGGTCCTCACCATACACATCCAGGCCCAGCAGAGGAAACCGCAAAGTGTAGATGACTTTGTAACTCCAAACTGGTTCCCCAGGACCATTCACAGGCAATGTCTGACTTTGGCTGGTACCAGAGTCCCTCCCAAATGGCTCCAGAAACAACACATCCAGTACCAGCTTGAAGCAACATAAGAGCAGTATCCAATAAACTTCACAAGCAGCATATCCAAGAGGACATCTGTGCAAGCACTAGACCATACTGAGGAAAATTCCACTTCAAGTGGTCAGTACCTGCATAACAGCTCATACACTATGGTTGGGGTTGATCCTCATAGTTAGCCAACCTGAGGGTAAGCCTCAAGCATGAATGGGCCAAAAGCAATCAAGAGTCCATTACAAAGGAAAGGCCCACATAACCACACAAGAAACATTCCTAGAGCACCCAACTCAGGTGATTAAGGAGACTGTGCCACGGGATCCTCAGGACACCTACTAAATAAGGCCACACTACAAAGACTGGGAGTCATTGCGGATAGACCTAAAGCATAGAAACAACACAAAGAGACAGCTAAAATTAGTAAATGAAGAATCATGTCTCAAATGAAAGAACAAAATAAATCTCCAGAAAAAGAGCTAAATAAAATTAAGGCAAGCATTTTATCAGATATAGAGTAAAAAAAAATGGTTATAAGAATGCTCAAAGAATTTAGTGAGAACTACAACAGCATGAAAAAGGACATAGAAACCATAACAAAAAGAGTCGTAAATGAAAAATACAATATCTGAAATGAAGAATACACTAGAAGAAATAAACCAGGGGTGTCAAACTCATTTTCAATGGGGACCACATCTGCCTTGCAGTTGCCTCCAAACAAATATATAGGGTAGCAGAATTAAGAAGAAAACATGACCTATATATATGCTTCCTACAAGAGAACCACTTCAGATCAAAAGACACACAGATGACAGATAGTCAGTGGGGGGGAAAATTAGGAGGTGCAGGGACTGCGCAAAAAGGGAAAAGGACTCATGGACGTGGATAATAGTGTGGTGATTGCTGGGGGAGGGGGTATAAGAGGATTAAATGGTAATGGAAAGAATATAATAAAGGTTTGAAAAATAAATTTATAAAAGACGGAGACTGAAAATTCAGTGATGGAAAAAGATATTTCACTGGAGTGGAAATAAAAGAAATGCTGGATTAGTAACACTTATATTAGACAAAATATATTCTAAAACAAAGGCTATAACAAGAGACAAAAATAGGATCCAGCAATTTATCTGAAAAACCCTAAAACACTAATTGGAAAACCGTATGTACCCCTACATTTATTGCAACATTATTTACAATAGCCAAATACAGAAGCAACCTAAGTGTCCATCGATGGACAAATAGATAAAGAGGTGGTACATATATGCAATGGAATATTATTCAGGCATAAAAAGAATTGTCAAAGAACCTGAATAAACACTTCTCCAAAGAGGACATACACCAGTAGACATATGAAAATATGCACAATGTCACTAATCACCAGAGAAATGCAAATTAAAACCACTATGAGATATTACCTCCCACCTGTCAGAATGGCTACCATCAAACAACAAGTGCTGGTGAGGATGTGGAGAAAGGGGAACCCTAGTGCACTGTTGGTGGGAATGCAGACTAGTGCAGCCACTGTGGAAAACAGTATGGAGATACCTCAAAAAGTCAAAACTGTCCATGTGTCCTTTATAATGGAGGTAACTGTATTTGAACAACAATAAGAAAATGTGGAAAAAAGAAACTAATATAAGATTGTATGTCAACTGTAATTGAAAAATAAAAAAAATATTTTAAAAAGTTAAATAAATAAATAAATAAATAAATAAATATATAAAAGGACTGGATTTGGAAAAAAAATCAAAACTGGAACCACCTTATGACCCAGCGGTTCCACTTCTGGGAGTACTCATATATTGGAAGTAACCCAAAATAGTAATTCAAAAGAACAAAAGCACCCCATGTTCATTACAGTGTTATCTACAATTGCCAAGATACGGAAGCAGCTCAAGTGTCTGTCAGTAGATGAGTGGATGAAACAACTGTGGGACATTTACACATGGAATACTACAATACTTGGCCATAAAAAAAAAAGAAATTTTACCCTTTACAATAGTATGGATGTACCTGGAGAACATTTTGCTAAGTGAAATCAGCCAATCTGAGAAAGACAAATACCATATGATTTCACCCATGTATAATCTTATGAACAAACAAGCAAAATAGAGACAGTCTCATAAAGAGCAGACTAACAGCTCTGGGGGGCAAGTTAGAAGGTGGAGGGACTAAGCAAAAAGGAAAAAGGACTCAAGAACATGGACAACAGTGTGGTGATTGTGGGGGGAAGGAGGGCATGAGGGGGGAAATGGTAATGGAAAAAATATAATAAAAATAAATTAAAAAATAAAAAAGAAGCCCATTGGTGTGGAAACTTGCTGGCTGAGGGTGGATTGCTGTATGGGTTGGGTAAGCCCAGGGGCTCAGGAGCTGCCCGCAGAGTTGGAGAGGTATTTTAGAAGGAGCCAATGATTGTTTCTATATAAAAATACTATAAACGTGTATTTATTAAGAAAAGGCTCAAAATATTTGTTTTGACTACTTTTAGAATCTCTGTCATTAATCAAAAATTAACTCTTAACTAGAGAAGACTTTGAGAAACAACTTTCTGAACTTCCCTATTTACCTGGTGGCTTTTAGAAAAGCATGATTTGAAGGGTAAAAATGTGACTCCTAATTTTTCTTTTAAGGTCAATCACTTTAATTTATTTTCATAAAATAAATGTGAAATTCTAAAAAAAAATGTTAGATCATTAGATGGATGGATAAATGGATGGATGGTCACACCATCCTAGAAACTACGAAGGTATGAGGAGCCAAATTTCTGCTTTACCACTAATAGTGTCATCAAAAAAGTCACCTAACCCATTCTGAAATACATCACAGCATTATCAACAACATACTAGCCATTTCTTCCCACTTCACTTTATTTTTTTCATGGCTTCCACCCACCCCATCAAAACTTTCTGTATCATACCCATTTGAACATTTTGTTACATCAAAACATGAGTTTCCCAATGAAAAATTATTAAGGACTACCATGGATAGATATTTGATACACATATTTTTCTTACTTGAATGATAGCAAACACATGTTGATACAGTTATTAAGAGGAAAAATGATTTTCCAGCAGCTGCTGATTTCATCAGTTTTACTATGTGATGAGTCATTCAAACTTTCAGAGTTAGAAAGTTCCAAGTAAGGAAGAAAGAGTTTTTATTGTGGTGAGAGAGAAGTGGGAAGAGTTACAACTGGCAAAGTGAATAAAGTCAACTGGAATTAGGATTTGATGCCATAGAAATTTATATGTCAAACAAAAAAAAAACCTGTACAACTACCTAGTACTTTAACAGAACAACTGACAAAACATGTGAAGAATGGTATAAAGGGTGGGGCATTTGCAACAGTCATTTCAAAAAAGAGGCAACAGCTACCAGTCTGAGCTACTCTGTGAATGGGCAACAAAGAAACCTAGTCCTCTCCATTTTTATTAATCTGATAATAACTCTCCCAGGCACTAGTCAAAGCCCTTTTTGAAAGGCTATTTCTTAAATCCCTCATCACATTGCACAAGCTCTTAGAAAAGGTGAGATTTAGTTACCTGCCAACTCTAAGACAGAAAGGTCTGTCAACTGCCTAACACAAGTCAGTGCTCTGTGAAATATATAGCACAATGTCCACATTGATGGATATAATTTGGCTTGACACTGACTTTGCATTTTCATCATGATTTTGTCCCATGCTTCACTGCGTTTCATGTTGCTCTGAAAATAAAAATAGCTTTCATTTGTTGAGCACACACCATATGCCAAGCAGTGTGCTAAGCATCTTACAAGTAATACTCCTAACAACAGTGTCTTATGTGTAATTATCTCAATTGAGTGAACACCATTGTTCTGTTTTTGATATCAGAAACTAGAAGCTTAGAGGGATTAAGTAGCTTACTTAAGGCTACCCAGCAAGTTTAACACCTATGACTATTAGCTCCAAAGCTCTTGTTTATGAAGAAACTCACTATGTTCTAGAGAGAAACTGTGATTGTGGAACACCATTTGGCAGTATTATAACACCATTGTGTGTCATCAAGGACAAAAAAAGAACAGTAAATGATAAAAAGCCATGTAGACAATGTATTTGTTAGTCCAAAATTGTGTTCACATAGTTGTTCAGTATTACTTCAAGGGATTTTATGGGACAACTGTTTGGTATAGTAGGGAATAGAAAGATAAATAACACAAAAGTGGTTAAGAAGAAGGCCTTTGTCTTTAAGAAGCTCAGTAAAGCATCAATGAAGCCAACTCCAAGATGGAGCTAATACTTTGCTATTTTTCTGGTGAGAAAATAGCTTTTGGTAAAATAAAAACTATAAAGAATAAATTTTATAGTTTAATATGTTCACTTCAAAACTATGTTTTATAGTAACCAAAAGTATTAACTAGCTCCCCTTAGAAAACAGAGGTGAGCTAGGAATGGAGATGAGAGAAATAGCATCTACCACTTTCCTTCAAACAGACAAGCCCCATTTTAAATTTCTTTTCATATTAATATTCAGCATAATATTTTATTTGACTAAGTGGTTCCATCACTAAGAAAATTAAAAAAACATTGATTGAATTGGTAAAATCAATACATATTTTATACCAACTTAGATCTTAAATGAAATGCCTGTGCTTGTTTTTGTGATTGTCACTCAAATATGTTCCAATAATTTTTTTGAACATGCAAGCTCATCTGAGGAGATGGTCAAACTCAGAAAATATATATCAAATCCATAAAAATACCAATTAGAATATATACTAGCTTTGCAAAATCACACTCCAGTTCTGACAGAAATAAGTAATTTGAATGGGATGAGTAGAAAAAAATTAGTAGTGTCATTTTTATTTCTGAGGAGGAAATGATTTAACAGTGAGGTTTTGGGCATTAGGAAAAATATCTGGGATGATGTCAAATATTGCTCAGGCAATTTACAAATAGAATATAATTCTTCAGTAGCTACACTGGGCTATAACAATTTCTTTAGATCTTCTTTTACCCTCAGTCTTAAATAACAATAATAAATGCAAATAATAAGCCATCCAGTAGCAAAAATATCTTTGAACTTATAAGAAAGAATCAGTGGTTAAATCCTCAGCCAAATTCAGAACAATCTGTGTGACCTTGGATAAGTCTCATAACTAACTACATTCTCTTAAACTGGCAAACATAATGCCTGCTATCTCATTAGATTGCGGTTCAAATGAAAATGTGAAAATGCCTAAAACAGAACCAGAACTTATGGGAATTAAAAAGTTATAGACAACCTCACACTCCATCTCCTAGTGCCTCTGAGTCACTTACCTGCTTTTCATAACACATCCAAACCATGTTCTCATCTGTCTTCATAGACCATATTCCTATTTATGCTCATTGGTATGGATTGAGTCAAAATGCTGAAAACCTACCTGACTTTTTGTTTCAAGGACCCATCATTGTCTGGCTTCCATTTCTGTGTTTCTACAATATGTTCATAGACTCATGGGGGACAACTGATTGGCTCAGACTAGATTATAGATGGGCTCCTTTGTGCTCCATCCTGGTCCAATCAGTGGCAACTATGACAGTAGAGTACCCATTTCAAAGGTTGCCCATTCAAGGGAAGAAAGGGGAAGCTGACTAGAAATAAAGATTTAATGTGTCTAGAATTACAATCTAAGTACCCATAAAACTGACTTTCCAAACTCCTCCACATCTGTGCCCTGAGATAGGAAGAGAAGTGTCTTCAGAACCCTATTTAACAGCTGGGAAGAATAAAACACCAAGGACAAATGATTTACTAAGGTCAGTTAATGAGTGACTGGAGGAGCAAAAAATAAATCCAGACTTTCTGAGAAGTTAGGCTGCCTTGTCTCTCTTTAACAATTAAGATCACAAAGATTTTAAAACTTCCAGCAAGGGCAATAAATGCTGCCTCAGTATCAAGTGTAGAGGCAGAAACACAGGGACAGACAAAAGAAAGAAATATCCAGGGTTGCTAACTAAGGGAATAAACCAGCTTGAAACACTCACAAACTTTTCTGCCTCGATAGCACCATGCTTTTAATCCTGGGCAACTTCTCTGTAGAGTAAACTTAATGTCAGTAAGGAAAGAACCTAAGGGTTAAATACTTGTCACCAACCATAGATGGCAATGGAGAACTCTCCCCATCCTCAATAATTCAGGCAGTGAATAAACGTCACTTCCATACAAGTTTCAAAAAACAGTTAATATTCAGTTGCAACCCACAGATTAAATGAGAAGCTACCTTACTGTAAAAAACAAAACTATTTCATTATTTGTGCATCTTAAATGTGACATGATAAAAAAAGAGACACAAAACAGCTGCTGCCAGAAATTTCAACAAAAGATTACTGCTAGCCTTTCTTAGAACCTTGGGGCCTCCTGCCCCTGCTCTTGATGCATAAATTCCTCCTGCTCCTGATGCATAGACAGGGGAGGGACTGGGAGGGAGATTATCTCAGCTTGAAGAAACAGAGTGCAAAGAGAAGTGTCTTTGGCATGAAGTCCAATTGCCTGCCTTATGAATAATGTTGCCAAGTGAATCTGGGATTGCCTTGGTTCCCAACCTATGTTCCAGGCTCATTTGTAAAATAGAGCAAAGGGAGCCAGTGTTTCGATAATGTCAATGCAAAATTATAATAATTGCTTGTTACCTAATACAATTGTGAAAGTATTTTGTGTTGTTCGAGAAACAAGGTATGTGCATGGATAAAGAAAATAGAAGAAATTTGACTTAATCATTTTTCTCTTGTCACTTTCACAGGCAGAGAAATTTGTTCTGGTCCTCCAGGACTTGCATTTTATTCATGTCTACACTGAACTGAAAGCTACTGAGGTGCAGAGACCAATCTTTCGCCATCTGTATGTCCACAGAGTTTAGCATGAGAACTGGCACAATAAATATCTGCTACACTGAACTGATACTCTGTCATAAAATTCACGATGATGAATTTTAAGTTCTGCTATAGGCATGCAATAATTTTAAGTTCTTAAAATGGAGGGACCAGGTCTGTTACATTTAGATCTTTGTAACTATGGAGCAGTGCTGTCCAATAGAACTTTCTGTGATTGTAGAAATGCTCTATTTCCATTATCATAAATGGAGAGCTTTTAAAGAAACTTTCTTCCTTTAAGAATCTATGTCTTCTCTGTTCAGTTGTAGCCAGTAGCCATATGTGGCTATTGAGCATTTGAAATAGGTGACTATGAACTGAATTCTTAAACTGTGCATAAGTTCATTTAATTAAAATTTAAATCACGACTTGTGGTTCATGGCTACTTTGATTGACAGAGCAGCACAGGAGTCTAGGATGATGCTTGGCACATAGCAATTGCTATTTGAATGTTTCTGAATGAATGAATGAATGAATGAATGATTGCACATACCTAACTATTCCATAAACCTAACATCCCCCCCTGAACAGCTTTCAGCTGCAGAGTGCCAGGAGCATTCAATCCCTACTCACTGACTTGGCTCAGTTGGGGAAATTCTATCTACCGTACTTCCTTCCCAGGATATGGTTAATAGCAAATAAAATCACATGCATGAAAACATATAAGGCTAAGTAAATGTAGATTGTTAAAATATTACTCATTTTGATTTACATAACATTTAAGAATAATTATTATCATAGTAATAATGTTCATGTTAATAGCAAATAATTGAGTGTGTAATTACCTTACATAGAAAAGACACATGTGTCCCTCAAAAGGTCAAATTACTGTCTTCCACTTTAAGATGATTTCCTTCTTTTTTCCCTCTGTTATTTTATATATCTCATAAGGTCACATCTTATTTGCTGGATAGCTTTAAGTGACAATTCTGCAGCTATTCCTCTCACCCATCTATCTATCAACATTGCTGAGTGTGGCTGTCAGCACTGAAAGGTTGCTTTGTAGAATTTGTGTTTGCAGGCAAAAAACTAGCATTGGCACATTATTTTCCCAGCTAGTCTTCCAAGGAGGAGATTTCATATTGTGTTTCTAAAGGCCCCTTGAACAGTGATTATATGGGGTCCTCTCAGAAATAAAAGAAATGGAAAAAATCAAGATCAAAAGACAATTTGGGGAATATCCTCCAAGAGTGGGGAGACAGAAGTGGTGTTTCAGCTCCACAAGCACGGGGAGCCTCTGCCCTGATGCCTTGCAGTGCCCCCAAATGTACAGGCCAACAGAAGGAGAGAGCCACCTAACCTTCCTAAGGAGGCTGGGCCTTGAGCACTGCGTGCTTGGCCTTGGCAATAACCCCAGTTCCCTAGGAGAGCCCCCATCCTAGAGGAATAGTATAGTTCTGAACACTGACCACTAGCTGTGTTTTTTAGGGACCAAATAACACAAGTTGCCCTCAGTGCATTTACATGGCACCAGTAAGAACTCTGTCGTGACAGAATCTGACCTTTCTACCAGTCAGACTGAATCGGGGCTTGGGACATATTAAAGTTAGAGAAAGGAAAGAAGTGTAATATTACTCACATCCTGTGTTTTGAAGAAAAATCATATGGCTACCCACTTTATGACTATGCTTCAAAGCAGGCTGCCTTCCAGTCCACATTTTTTGCAGGAGACATAGTGAGGTGGCTGTTGACTCACCCTTTGTCACAGCCCCCATCTCCATACCACTGTGAAGGCTGAGTTGGAGACAAGTCCAGCTGCACCCACTAGGCTGTGTTCAAAAAACAGTGTTTCTCTCAAACAATCTCCTATGATTGAGTGCACCTAGAGAACCTACTTAAACCCAGAATTTTGTTGCTCATGAGTTTTAAGCAATTCTGACAGATACTGGTCACCTCCAGTCACCATGAGCAGGTGAGAATTATAACTCCATTCCCCCACAATCTCATTACTGACTGATGTATTATATTGAAAGCACATTTCAGACCAAATAAACCATGTATGTGTTCAAATACTCATTACAAGCAGGCCCATAAACAACTGGATCACCTGAGACAATAAGGGCAATGAAGTCCCAGACAATGATATAGTCATATTTCTTACTAAGTATAACACCAAAAAAAATCTTAAGCCATTTCTGTAATTTATGTAGAAACAAATTTTCTTTAGGTCTCAAATAAAATGAAGTTCTAATGTGAACTTTCCATGTGTCTATAGATATTAGCGAGGCAGGAAGATTGGGAGTGAATTCCATCATGATCCCAAAATATCTACCTGGGAAAATGATTTTTAAAGTGTCAGATGACCCCCTCATGCAACCCAGGCTATTTTCTGGAAAAGTAGAGTCTTAGTTTGCATTCTCCCTGAAAGAGTCTGAGACAAGGATTCATATGAAAACAGTTTATTTGAGAAGAGCAGAGAACATCAGTTGAGAACGAAGACAGTAATACAGGGAAGGATAGGCAGCTATAAGAGTGGTCCTGGAGTAAGCTACCATGGTCAACTTGTGAATGTGGGAAAACTCAGGGAAATGGTGCACAACACATGCCGCAGAACTATCCTACCCAAGGGGCAAGAGAGCAAGCAGGCAGGCATTTATATCCAGTCCCAAGTTGGCTGAGACCTGCTGCTGGGGCAGAGGGTGGAAGTGGCAGGTCCTAATTCCTGGCACTTCTAGCCTGTCCTGCTCCTGGGCAGAGTGAGGCAAAGAAGTTTCTACTCCTCCCACCACCACCACCAAAAAAAAGTTCTCAAACCCCAAGATGCAGATACTAAAAGTTCCAAGGCTTATGGGTCGAACACTACTGACAACATCTGCTTAGGTAGCCTGATTCTACAGAGACTCAACTAAAAGCCCATGGCATCTTCTCCATCCTTGTCCACTCATACTCACCTTGGAGACAGTACCAGTCCTAAGCTGAGCACCCTGGTGCAACTGAAAGTGGAAAATAGTATCAGTAATGTCAACTATGTTTTGCTAGTGTTTGGAAGCATGTGAATGATTGGTGAAACATTTAAGGTTGTCCTAAAATTTCCACTATTTTGTGATATGAGGAACAAAGCCTACATAGACCTCAGAGGAAAGCCCTAATTTTGGCAGATTTTAAACCACTTAAGCTAGTTTCTCTGGCTCTGAACTATCAGCCACATACTCCAGCTTTGCCTGCTATAAATATATCCCTGCAAGGTTTAGTACATAGGCTGGAACTCTGGGCCATGAGTTCCTGTGTGGTTTCTGAAGTAGCCCACTCTTCTAGCCTCAGTGTCCTCAGCCAGCTAGTGGAAAAGTGAGGGCCAACTGTGGTCTTCAGCCTCTTAGACCATCTCTCACACTTATGCCCCAGGACTGGTGCCTAAGTTGTATCAGTCCTGCTCCCTGGGTCCCTGCCACTATGAAGGGAGAGGGATTTGCTGAAGTTCATAATCATAGATCCACTGAACAGAGATGGACAGATCCAAGGCATCTCCATATTCTGTGTGGAAAATGCTCAACCTCAAGGAGGTGTTACTCATAGGTGTGAAGCGATTCCAGAGGGTTACAGGGGACTGATAATTCCACACTTTCTCATCAATGATACAACTGCAGAGTCACATGGGTGACTCTGGCTCTGCCGAGTTGCCTGGCCAGATTAAATGAATGGATTTACTAAGATATGTTTAGATTTGTAGTGAAATAAACCTTGGAAATTCAACCACAATGTGTACTCGATTCAAGGGAAGAAAGAAATGGACATATATAACTATCCTTAGTCCATTTGAAGAAACTTGAGACCTTTACTCTACTTAGCTCCAAGGTTCATTCCACTGAGTCTGGAAGAACATTAGAGACCCTTCTCCACTGGTGATATGGTCTAGAATTAGACTTTCCACATCATGTCCGGAACATTTGTCCCAGACGGAGCACCTACCCAGAGCCCAGGCTACAACTTCTCCTAATCTGTTGTATTGGCCAAGAAATCATGACTTAGTTTCTACCTTGGATGTTCTGAGATCACTTTGGTTTCTCCAGAGACTGAAACCTGTTGGGCTCAGATCATTTGGCTGTGATTTTCTACTCTGTAATCCTGCCTGGTTTTTCTTTTTCTTTTTTTTTTTAATTTTTTATTGTTATTCAATTACAATTGTGTGCCTTTTCTCCCCATCCCTCCACCCCACCCTCTGCCTGGTTTTTCTAAGCCATCTCTTCCCATCCACAGGGGACTGAACCCTATTCTCTACTGGCCTCTTCAAACTAAACAGAAGCTGCTAGAAGAAGGTACAATCCATTACCTTACTGCAAGACTAGCACCTGTACTGAACCCACCAGACACCTGGCATCAACACCAGGCACACTGGAAAGGGGACGCAGGCCACTGCAGGAGAGACTGATTAGACTACATTTCCCAGCTTTTCTTGCACGGCCATCTGACTCAGATCTGGCACTGGAGTGTGGACAGAAATTATTTGCTCTATTCCCAGGTCTGAGCCAGAATAACCTCCTGCATATTCCTCCATCCATTGGCTGGATGTCTAGGCCAAAGGCCTCTATGAAAGTCATGTGCTGACATGGCAGAGCATCTCTTAGCCTGTATTATCCAAAGACTGGGAAAGTGCCATGTCCACCCCACTCTCCAACACTAATGAGCACTTACATGAGTAAAACCTGAGCTATTAAGATTTCGGGAATTATCTGTCACAGCAACTGCACTTAAATTAGCCAGTGTAGCCACCCATGACAAAGGCTAGGTTGCTGCCAAGTTGGTTCCCCCAGCTGTCTGCAGCCTGTTTCCCTCTCCCTTGCCATCGTGGAGGTCCTAGCCTTCTTTAGTGCCCAAGGAGAAAACTTTATACCTATAGAGTATGTAGATGGGCAGAGACACTGTCAAGGAAATGTTTCTCAAGGGAAAAACTTAGACTTTTCCCGGTTTCATAATCAGAATTTTCCATGGTCACAGTGAATCAGAGGCAAATGAAAGATTCCTGTTCTCCCTCTGCTGGGGCATCTCTCTTCTGCAAAATGGGGTCTAGACTCTGTGCTTAGGGAATTGGGGCATTTATTACAAGGAGGGCCATGAAACCAGGATCCTACCTTCCAATGCAGACTGTTGAGAAGACGCTAAGCCCACCAACCTGTGACAAGTAAGAAAGTTTAAAATCAGCTGGACAATACCTTTTCAGTTTAAATATAGTACTTTTCACACATCCTGTCAAGTGACTTTATCTCATCAATATTTTCACACCATTAGAAATGCACATTCTCATTGTTTAATCTGTAAACTACATTGTCCAACTCATTTGTGCAAAAAAGCAAATTGAAAAATTCTACCCTGTGGTGTGACCACACTTAGCAGCTAAGTGTTGCCCTTACAAACGCGTAGCAAATTAGTTCATTTTTTAATCTTTTTTATTTTTAATTTTTTATTGTTGTTCAAGTACAGTTGTCTGTATTTACTCCCCACGACTCCCCCCAACCCCAGCCATCACCACCTCCCTCCCCTGATTCCACCCCCCTTGGTTTTGTCCATGAGTCCTTTAGAGTTGTTCCTGAAAACCCTTCTCTCCTTTCTCCCCATTATCCCCTCCCACCTTCCCTCTGGTTACTGTCAGATTTTTCTTAATTTCAATGTCTCTGGTTATATTTTGCTTGCTTATTTGTTTTGTTGATTAGTTTAAAAACTGAGGAGATGCCCTAGCCAGGTAGCTCAATTGGTTGTAGCATTGACCAGCACACTAAAAGGTTGTGGGTTTGACTCCCAGTCAGGGAACATACTTAGGTTACAGGTTCCATCCCCCATTGGCAACTGATTGATGTTTCTCTCTCTTATCAATGTTTCTTTTTCTTTCTCTCTCTCTCTCCCCTCACCTCTCTCTCTCTAAAATCAATAAACATATCATTGGATGAAGATTAAAAAACTTAAGAGAAAAACCTGGAAGAAAACATGTCTTAACAGAATGTCTTGAGGTTCCCTACTCTGTGCCTGGTCTCCATGCCAGCTTGTTTCCTCCAGTGAAGTGTTCATGCAGCACCCACTGTATCATGTGTCCTCACAGAATTTAGGGATGGCTTCATCAGCTCTACCTTGAGGAGATTCCTCAGAGTAGTGCAAAAGGCACAAGGCAAAGAAAGGGGAGGAGGCTCATGACATGTAGCAGGCCTCTGTCTGCAAAGAAATGGCTGGGGCTGGGAGTGCCTTGCAAGGCCTATATTTAGTTCACCCTGTGACATCTTTGCACCTCAGTGTCATCTTTCATGCTAGCAAAATTCTATGAGACCAAATCAAATGTTTTTTACTGTAGTAAGGCTCTGACTCACTAGTTTAAAAAAATTTTTTGAGAACAATAAGACCCAAGGGGACAAGAAAATTGTAAATAATAATAATAATAAAAGAAACAGTCAAGCATTCTTGTAGCCTGAATAGAAATATAATGGTCCTGGAAAACTTTTCCAGGAGGCCTCCACTAAGCTCTTTTTTTTTTTTGTCAGAGCACAAATCCAAATTGCACCAAACAGTAGTTTATAATTTCCAATGTGTTCTGAAAAACACAAGCCTGTATTCATAATGAATGTTTGCAAAACTAAATTATTAGCACCAACTACAGACCAGCACTGTCTTACTGCCTTTGAGGGGCTGACTTCAAATTGCAAAGGTACCACATTCAAGTGGTAGGCTGTTTTGGTTTGGTCTCGACCTTCAAAATAGGTTAGAGACAAATTGAATATTTTTCAACCAATTATATTCTAAGTCTATGAGTAAGTTAATACAAGGGTTGGCAAGCTTTTTTCTGAGCCAGATAGTAAATAATTTTAGGCTTTGCAGAACATACGGTCTTTGTCACAACTAGTCAACTTTGTCATTCCACACACTGGCTGTGTTCCAATAAAACTCTTGTTTACTAGAAAAAAGAGGGAGGATGGTTGGATCTGGCCTGTGGCCATAGTTTGCTGACCCATGACTTAGTGTTCAAAGCCAGTGCTGATGAGGCCAGGCTCAAAGACACTACCCAGGGCTATACCTTGTCCTGTGGCCAGAAATGTCCCATACCCCATCCCAGCAGTCTGTTTCAAAAACCCTCTCTTGTCCAAGCAACACCAAGGAAGAGAGGGTGAATCTATCCCTGTGTTTCTATCAGTACCACGGGATTGCTAACTCAGACTCTGTTTCTGTTAGGAAACAGAAAGTTACTGGAAATCTAAAAATGTCTGCATATTTTTTTTGAGTTTGAACCTGAAAAGAAAATGAAGTTTCTGGAAACTCCTGCATCCACTAACAAGAATTGGACTCTTGGCTGACTATTTGATGATGGGCCTTTGTACGATCTGGCTTTCATGGTTATAGATGGACCATGTTCTGGGGCCATGATATATAATTTGGTTTCCAGAAAGTACTCACACCCAGAACTGTGTAAGCAGCATTTGTGGACTTGGTAAACTGGATTGTGTAAACTCAATTGGTTCATGCCTAAGAATCAATATTAATGGATGATTGAGTGGTTCACTCAAAGAGTAGATATTTCTGATTTCATAGTAGCTGATTGAGTTTCTTCAGGAAAATAACAAAATGAGTTACCTACCTGATAATTGTATGCAATCTTATAAATAATGCATTTAGACCTGTATCTAATACATTTCCCAAGGAAAGAGTTAACTCTTACCAACACAAAATCTTAAAGTCTAAGTCTTGTTTCTCTTTTTTTATAGGGCAAAAAGGATGGAGTTGGGTGAAAAAAAGAAGAGTCTTTTTTTTAAGTCATAAAGATAACTTTTATAAGATAGGAATTCTGGAAGAGACCAGGACCCGATTTTGATTCAGCCCCAATGTGAAGGGCAGGTAAAGAGCTGGGCACCATAAGCCTCATATGTAGGAAGGACATGACATCAGGGGAAGATGTCAAGAGATAATAAACAGGTGAGTGGCATTTCTAAACATGTCTGATCCACCTATCATCAGTAGCCAAAAGAAGAAAATAAGAGCATGAGGCTGTTACAGAATGAACTGGCAGGGAGGCAGGGGGTGGGGGGTGTGGGGCAAGATACTGTTATCAAAACAAGCCCCCTCCACTGGAATCTTTCTGCACAGGTTTGTCATTGCCTGCCACCAGGTGTTAGAAATTATGGCTCTTCAGTGCCAGAGTTTGGTGAAAAGGAAAGGAACTATTTATTCAAAAGTTATACAGGTTTTGAGTAATGGTAAAATGTTGCCATTAAAATCCCAAAGTCCCTTAAAATACCCAGAAACACACACACAGTCCTGCCTTCCCTCCTCTGCCCAACCAGGCTAGTCAGGGGTACCGCATCTCAGGAAAAAGAAATAAAAGTCTGTTACTTGGCTAGACTACTGGTTCCTCTCAGTAATCAGTTTTCAGCTGGGCAAGTCTCCCTCAGTCCCCAGCGTCATCAGCTGTGTTACTGCAGTGATCTCCAGTTCTTTTTTTTTTTTTTTTTTGCTGTGGAAATAACAAGATTTATTTGGAATATCACTCTCTTTTGTGATCTCTTATGTTTCAGTTTGTGTGATACTAATTATTTATTTATTTATTTATTTGTAATTTATTTATTTATTTTTATTCAGTTACAATTTTCTGCATTTTCTCCCCTTCCCTCCACCCCACCCCAGCCAGTCCCACCTCCCTCCCCCACCTCTACCCTCCCCCTTGATTTTGTCCTTGTGTCCTGTATAGTAGCTCCTATAGACCCCTCTCCCCACTGTCCCCTCCCCACTCCCCTGTGGCTATTATTACAATGTTCTTAATTTCAATGTCTCTGGTTATATTTTGTTTGCTTTTTTCTTTTGTTGATTATGTTCCAGTTAAAGGTGATATTGTATGGTATTTGTCCCTCACTGTCTGGCTTATTTCACTTAGCATAATGCTCTCCAGTTCCATCCATGCCATTGCAAAGGGTATAAGCTCCTTCTTTCTCTCTGCTGCGTAGAATTCCATTGTGTAAATGTACCATAATTTTTGGATCCACTCACTTGCTGATGGGCACTTAGGTTGCTTCTAGTACTTGGCTATTGTAAATTATGCTGCTATGAACATTAGGGTGCATAGGTTCTTTTGGATTGGTGTTTCAGGGTTCTTAGGGTATAGTCCCAGCAGCGGAATTGCTGGGTCAAAGGGCAGTTCCATTTTTAGTTTTCTGAGGAAATTCCATACTGTTTTCCACAGTGGTCACACCAGTCTGCATTCCCACCAACAGTGCACTAGGGTTCCCTTTTCTCCGCATCCTCTCCAACATTTGTTTGTTGATTTGTTTATGTTGGCCACTCTAACCGGTGTGAGATGGTACCTCATTGTGGTTTTAATTTGCAACTCTCTGATGGCTAGTGATGCTGAGCATCTTTTCATATGTCTCTGGGTCCTCTGTATGTCTTCCTTGGAGAAGTGTCTGTTCAAGTCCAACTTACACCATACACAAAAATAAATTCAAGATGGATAAAAGACTTAAATATAAGTTGTAACACCATAAAAGTCCTAGAGGAAAACATTGGCAGGAAAATCTCAGACATTCCACACAGCAACATCCTCACAGACACATCCCCTAAAGCAAGGGACATAAAGGAAAGAATAAACAAATGGGACCTCATCAAAATAAAAAGCTTCTGCAGGGCTAAAGAAAACAACACTAAAATACAAAGAGAACCAACAGTATGGGAAAACATATTTGCCAATGATACCTCAGACAAGGGCATGATCTCCAAAATATATAAAGAACTCACACGACTCTACTCCAGGAAGACAAACAACCCAATTAAAAAATGATCTCCAGTTCTTAATCCAAAATCACATGGTACCTTCTCATGGCCCACCAGCAAGAGCCCTCTAACCCCTTTTCTTCCCTCGTGGACTTGCATTGTCCTCTCTCATTGTCCTGTATTATCCCTCTGCATTCTTTCAAACTGCTAAGAGAGAGGTGTACATGGTTGCTACATCTTGCTTTCCTGCTTCCTAAGCCACATGGTCAAGAGGGCCCCCTCTCCACTCCCAAAACTGTGTGGTCAAGCCCCAGCATGGTTAAGCCCCAGCATGCCTGCTGAGCCTGGGTTTAAATCCCGGCGTGAATCTTCCTCTGTAACCCCAGTTCTGACTCTTCCCACAATCAGCTACACCTGCCAGCACTCCCTTATTCTCTGCCTTTCTTTTCTGCCATAGTTAGTCTGGGCAGGAGTGGCCCCGTAGCATGGACAGGACCATCTCTGAGCTTTCACGCAGGCACTGTAATCAGAGGGAGCTGCCTCCTGGTCACATCATAGGTCAAAGTCACTCCCATCTCCCTAGCTAGACTAGTTAATATGCAAAATAACCATTTTTGCAGATCAGGTATGAGGCTATTCTGCTGTAATTGATATGCAAAATCACTCTCAATGGCCCTGCTCCATGGGTCCCATCCCCCAGCCAGACTTGTGAGGGTGGGGATATCCTATATTCTGGGACACTCCACATTCTGAACCCCATTACAGGTCCCCCATTTGGGGGGCTCTGGCTGCACCCCATTACAAGGCTATGGTCATGGCAATCACTTGAGCACCTTTTGCCAACTCTTCACCCTTGCTCTCAGTCCAACTTCCCCAGCTCTGCCCATCTTCTGAACGTCCACCTTCACAAAAATTGGTCTTTAGGGCAATGGTTCTAAACCCAGAGTGGGACTTCTGATCAAGATGTCAGAGCAGATAAATGCTGTGCTCCCCTCCACCCATGAGCACATCAAAATTACAACTAAATTATAGAACAACCACCCTTGAGAACCACCCAAAGACTACCTGAATAGAACTCCTATAGCTAAGGTTATAAAGAAGAAGCCACGACAAGATTGATAGGAGGGATGAAGATGTGACACAGGTTTGCCCCACACATACGTGTGGTAGTTAAGAATTGGGAGGGATATCTGAGCAGCAAAAGTCCCCCCTAAGAAGAGAGGGGAACCAGACCCACACCAGACTTCCCAGCCCAGAGCACCAGTGCTGGGAGATGACTCCCCTCAACATCTGGCTATAAAAATCCACAGGGACTCAATCCAGGTGAGATGGAGATCTGCTGTTAACCTAGGCATCCTGTCAAAAGGCCTGAGCATAGACTCACTCACTCACAAACACTTGCCCTAAGCTCCAGAGAAGAAACAGCAGCTTAAAAAGCACCAGGGACATATGGGGGAGGAACTGAATTATCTGGCCTCAGGGAAAGGGCTAGAGAGGCAGCTCTCTGGGAGACTAAAGTGCTAACAGGCACTACTGTTCCTTTGTTGAGCCCTCCCCCCACACACAGTCCACAAGTTCAGGCAGGCACCAGGTCTGAATCTCAAATAACCTGGCTAACACTGATTGCCCCACCTTAGTGATTCCCTGAGACCCTGTCCCACCCAATTCACATGCCCAGCCCAAACCTCTTTGAGAGGCTAGTCTACACAAGGAGCCAGCCTGGGCCTGCACTGTGAACTTTCCTACCCCTAAGAAGGAGTCTCTGGTCGCAGCATGTCTTGTACCTCTTGCTAAGTGGCCCCAAGCCTGGCTAACAGCAAACCCACTGCCAGGCACCCTTAAGCCCAGCACAGACTGCTACCAAATGTAAGTCATTTTGTAGCTCCTACCATGTAGCCCTGTGTGACTTGCACTGGAGCCCCTCCCAAAAGGTCCCAGAACCAACGTACCTGGTGGCCTGCTTCATACCACACCAGAGCACCACTCAATCGGCACCACAAATAATATACCTAAAGAGTGAACACGGCAGGCACTAGAGCCCATTAAAGTGAATCCTGCTCCCTGGTGTCAGCCCCTGCACAACAGCTTATGTGCTATAGTCATGGCCAGTCTTCACAGCCAGTCAGCCTGAAGGTCAATCACACCCACTGATGTGCCCACAGCTATCAAGGCTCAGCTACAACAGGAGGTCAAACACAAACCATATAATGGATGCACCGGGAACACCTGGATCAGGTGACCAGAAAGACTGTGCCACTGGGCCCCACAGGACACCTGCTACATAAGGCCTCTTTACCAAGACTGAGAGATGTAGCAGCTCTACCTAATACACAGACACAAATGGAAGGAGGCCACCAAATGAGGAGACAATGAAACATGTCCCAAATGAAAGAAGAGAACAAAAGTCCAGATAAAAAACTAAACAAAATAATTTACCAAGACATCTGACAAGCAATCTACCAGATATACAGTTCAAAACACTGGTTATAAGGATGTTCAATGAACTTAGGAGAAGACTAGATGATCTTCAGTAAGAATTTCAACAAAGAAATAGGAAACCTAAAAAAGGAGATAAAAAAATTAAAAAGAACCCGTCAGAAATGAAGAATACAATCACTGACATATAGAATGCATTAGATGGAATCAACAGCAGGTTAGATGAAGCAGAAGATCAAATCAGCAATTTGGAAGACAAGTGAGTGGAAAACAATCACAACAGCAAAAAGAAAAAAGAATTTAAAAAATGAGAATACTCTGGTACATTTACATAATGGAATACTATGCAGCAGAAAGAAAGAAGGAACCCCTACTTTTCCCAGTAGGAGCTGGAGAGTATTATGCTAAGTGAAATAAGCCAGGCAGCGAAAGAAAAATACCATATGATCTCACCTATAACAGGAACCTAACGAACAAAACAAACAGACGAGCAAAATAGAACCAGAGGCATGGAAACAAGGAACAAACTGACAGGGACCAGAGAGGAGGGATGAGGGGGATAAGAAAGGAAAGAAGGGGGAGGGCTTAGTTAAAGGACAAGTATAAATGACACATGGACATGGACAATAGGTTGGGGATTGACTGTGGGAGAGGATGAGGGACAGTGGAGAGCAACAGGGGAAAATTGGGGACATCTGTAATAAAACAACAATAATAAATAAAATAAATAAATAAAACAAAAATGAGAATACTTTAAAAGAAACCTTTAGGAAAACATGAAGCATAACAATGAAATTCTCAAAATGCTGAAAAGTAAGGGCCTATAACCAAGATTACTCTACCCAACAAAGCTACCATTTAGAATAAAAGGAGAGATAAAGATCTTCCCAGACAAGAAAAATCTTGAAAGAGTTCATCAGCATCAAGCAGTATTACAAGAAATTTTAAAGGGATTTCTTTGAGAATAAAAAGGAAAAAAGTATACATATATGAAAATATTGCAAAGAAAAAATTCTCATTGAAAAGGCAAACATATAATAAAAGCAGTGGCTCAACCACCACTAAAGCTAGTACAATGGTTAAAAGACAAAAATAGAAAGATCATGTAGGTGCAACCAACTAAGTGATATACACAAACACACGTGCAAAATGTAAACAATAATGACAAAAACTTAAATGTGGAGAGGGTGAATAAGAATAATAATGATTTTAGAATGTGTTCAAACTCAAGTGACTATCAACTTAAAATAGACTACTATAAACATAGCTTTATTTTATTTATGTGTATATATATAGTGTGTGATACAATACGCATATATATGTCACATTAACAACAAAAATGTACAAGATATACACAAGAAATAAAGGGAAAGGAATCCAAACACAACACTACAGAAAGTCATCAACATATAAGAAAGCAAGAAAATAAGAAAGGAACAGTGAAGAACTACATAATCAGAAAACAATAAAATGGCAGTAACTATATACCTATCAATAATTAGTTTCAATGTAAATGGACTAAATGCTCCAATCAAAAGATCAATGACTAAAGAAGGGGTGATACATATATACAATGAAATATTATATTACTTGGTCATAAAAATTAATGAAATCTTACCATTTGTGACAGCATGAATGGGCCTAGGGGGTATTATGCTAAGCAAAACAGGTAAGAGAAAGAAAAATGCAATGATTTTACTTATTTGTGGAATCTAAAAGGCAAAATAAACAAACACACAAAACAGAAATAAACTTATAAATACAGAGAACAAACTGGTGGTTGCCAGAAAGGGGGAGAGGGGGTTGGGGGGATAGGTGGAAAAGGTGAAGGGATTAAGATGTACAAATTGGCAGTTGCAAAATAGTCATGGGGACGTGAAGGCCAGCTTAGGGAATATGGTCAATATTATAATATTTTATAATAACTATGCATGGTATCTGGGTGTAAGACTTATTAGAAGATTCACTTCACAAGTTATATAAATGGCTGACCACTATGCTGCACACCTGGAAGTAACATAATATTGAATGTCAAGTGTAACTGGCAAACAAACAAGCAAGCCCTGGGTGCACATTAGCACTGCTTGGAGAGTAACAAGCCCAATGCTCAGGCCACATCCCAGACCGACTAAATGCAGGTTTCTAGGTATGAAACCAGGTTTACAGTCTGTTTTAAGGTTTCCTGTGCTACTGGTTTAAAATCAGATGACCTGGATTCAGAGTCCAGCAAAAACAATGACCTATTCTAAGTCTCAGTGTCGTCATCTATAAAATGGTGGTCATCATAGTGTCTAATTTAGAAAGTTGTAAGGATTAAATGAGTTAATTTGTGTCAAAATCTCAGCATAGTTCTTAAACATTATTTCTTAGCATCAAGTTTTCTCTTCTTGACCTCCCAGTTTTGAATTTTAGAACCTTCCAAATACAGCTTTTCCTCATGCTCTGTGTCCTCCTTTATCGAGTTGCTTTAGTTATGGCTTCAGGCACTGCCTCTGACTCCAGATGTTGCAGTTGGTGCCCCAGCCAGGCTCATCCCTGCTTCCACCAAGGGCCAATGGACAGGCATTGGAGGGTCCAACACTGAAGGACATGCTTACAAAGGGAGGACAGTTACAGGTAGGATGATGAATTGTTCCAGTTTGCTCTGCACTGAAGAGTTCCCCAGGACATAGGAATTTCAGTCCTAAAACCAGGACAGTGCTGGGCACCCCAGGACACTTGGTCATCCTGGTTGAAGCATCCAGGACTGCAGTGCAGGCAGGAGTTATCTTTAAGGTTTGAGAACTGGGTCCTATACGAGCAAGGCAGGACCCCAGCCCTAGAGACATCAGGCAGGTGTCTCTTAGGAGATGCCAGAACCCAGTTAATAAAACTGGAATTCAAGTAGGCAATATTATAAGGTCGAGTCCCAACTAAAGCATAGGTAGCATGAATGTTGAGTTAAAATGCTTAAATCCTTAAAATCTAAACAAGGATGAACTATACATGGAGATCTCAGCGCCAAGGAGAAGAAATGCAGATGCCGGCAGAAGCATTTGTCCTGCATGATCTACTCTCGACTTCTTTCTTTTTTCTTTTTAACATTTTTCTTCCCCTCACTCAAGGACATTTTTTTAATTGCCTTTAGAGAGAGAGGAAGGGAGAGAGAGAAATATCTGGGAGAGAGAAGCATCAATTGGTTGCCTCCTGTGGGTTGGGTCTCATACCTCCAGATAGTGGTAGGGGTGGCAGGGCATCCACACAGGATGGAGGATCAAACTCACAACCTAGGCATGTGCCCTGACCAGAATGTAGCCCAAAATCCTTCAGTTACGGGATGATACTCCAACCAACAGAGCCACACTAGCCAGGGCTTAACACTTTTTAATTGTGGTAAATACACATAATATAAAAATGACCTTCTTAGCCAGTTTTAAACGTATGGTTCAGTAGTGTTAAGCATCTTCACATTGTTGTGCAACTAATCTCCAGAATCTTTTGAACTTGTAAAACTGAAACTCTAGACCAGCAATTTGCAACAAGTGTGCTGCAAGAATTTTTAAATCATGCAATACCTGACTATTTAGTCAGAGGCACTGACCTCTTTTCCCTTCGATTGTCAAATAAAAAATGACAACAACCAACATAACAATAGCTATCCAGTGTGATTGCATCAAAATTATACCTATTTTGTGTCAGATCAGAAAATAATATGAATTTTTGTGTGCCACAGAATTTCAGTAATTAGTTTATGTGTGCAATGAGATGAAAGAGTTTGAAAATTTCTGCTCTAGACCCATTAAATAACAAATCCTCATTTCCCCCACTGTCTTCCCAGGCAAACGCCATTCTGTTTTCTTCTTTTTATGAGTTTGACTATTTTAGATACCTTATATAAGTGGAATCATACAGTATTTGTCTTTTTGTGCCTCACTTATTTTAGGTAGTATAATGTCTCTAGGTTCATCCATGTAGTAGCATGTGTCAGGATTCCTTTTTTTTTAAGGCTGAATAATATCCTATTGTGTATATATACCATATATTGTTTGTTCATTCAAGTGTTAAAATATTTGGGTCACTTCCACTTTTCAGCTATTGTGAATGATACTGCTATGAAAATTGGTGTACAAATAGCTCTTCAAAATGCTGCTTTCAAGTCCTTTGGATAAATATGCAGAAGTAGAAATTTCTTGATCTCTTCTTAAGTTCTTTTCCTGACTTCCACGCCACAGAGACTCCATGGCTTTTCTCGGGGTGGCAAGAGCTTGCTACCCTTCCCATAAACAAGCTTTCCCCTGCTGTCTCTAACAGGGCTGCACTTTCTGCCTCTGTTGTATATACACATTTTGGGGCTTGGGATAATCCATAATTTTCTCTGCATGATCATTCATCCACTGACCACATAAATATTTACTATGAGGTTCAAACATGAAGACTAAGATGAAGGGCCGGTGGAAAGTGGAGGGGAAGAGTCTTCAGAATCAAGCAAATGGTATGTGTGAGGACTTACCCTTGATTTCTCTCCTCTCATTTTCCCTGATTTTCTAGTACATACTCTTCTACATCAGGTCACACATCACTCATCTTGAAACAGAGTCAGTGACCTCACCTAGTACCTTCCTGATCCTTTGACCAGGATAGGTTTTTCCTTGACCTTCCTCTGACCCTGTCAGCCTTACCATGAACCAGTCCCACACTTGCTAATTTCAGGCAAACTCACAACAGTCTGAAGGCACTGACACCTGGAAACAATAGTTCTTTCTCTCTGCTCTTCAGTGGACTGAGGACCTGGATAGGTTCTTCATCTAGCCCAGATCTTTTGGGGGAAACATGAACCACCACCAAGGCAAAGGTCCCCTTGGCAATTCCTGTACCTCAGGGGAAAACATTCCTGTTTCTCTTTCCCCTCCCCTACCAAAATTTCCCTTTCAACAAATCAGATTGGAAGCTTACATAACAGCCACTTTGCAATGTTTAACATTAATAACAATTCCTACAACTACTCACAAGTTGTGTCTTCAACAGAGAAACTTTCTACAGCAGAGTCATGTGGTACATTGGTGGTCACATGTAAAGGGCAGCATCTTGGCTGCAAATCACATCCTCCAGCCTGTTCCTCACTAAAACATCAAGAAAACTGACAGAAAATTGGTTTATAATCTTTATCATTCCAGTGCTTGTGGATATTTCAAGTTAATAATTTCTTTTGTTTTATTGTTCCAAAATTTTTTCAAGAAAATGAACCTAAAAAGCAAATATGTGTTCCATTTATATTGGTTCTCTAGAGCTAAAAATGAAGAGTGAGATAGCTTAACATTGTCTTTCCACATCATTGCATGAAACTTTATCAGTTTCCAAAATGCTGATTAAAAAAAAAACTGGTTAGGATTTAAAACAGTTTTGTGCATTCTAGTGCATATCCTGCCATCTACTGGACATTTAGGGTATAAAACAAGTTAAGCTGCATTTAATAACAAGCAGGATTGTAGGAGAAAATTGCATGACAAATGTCATTAATTTTTATAATAAAGTTAAGTATCTGATGAATACATTTATTGAATACAATAAATTAATATGATATGCAGTTATAGCAATATTCTGTCTGGAAATACTCACTACCAAGGAGTTTTCACTTCCATCTTCAGAGTAATGTTTGTTTTCCACTCTGGTGAATACAGAATCATGGTATTCGTGCTAGCAAAATGACTTTCAAACCATGGCTCCTTGATATGGTCAGAGAGAAGAGAGAACTCATACCATGCTCCATGTGGTAGAATAAAGGTAGGTATGTGGAACTTCTTTCTCCAAAATGTTGCAGAATATTTGTCCCTCACTGCCTGGCTTATTTCACTTAGCATAATGCTCTCCAGGTCCATCCACACTGTCGCAAAGCGTATAAGCTCCTTCTTTCTCTTGAGGGACAAATACCACATGATCTCACCTTTAACTGGAACATAATCAACAAAAGAAAAAAGCAAACAAAATATAACCAGAGACATTGAGGTTAAGAGCAATCTAACAATAACCAGAGGGGAGTGAGGAGGGGATAGTGGGGAGAAAGGTTTTCAGGAACTACTATAAAGGACACATGGACAAAACCAAGGGGGAGGTGGGGGAGGGAGGTGGGTTCGGCTGGGGCAGGGTGGAGGGGTGGGGAGAAAATGCAGACAACTGTAATTAAACAACAATAAAAAAAAATGTTTAATTAAAAAATGTTGCAGAATAGTATATTCAGTCTAATCACACATTCTGAAAATATACATTGTAAGTTATTGTACATACATACAATTATGTACATTTACTGAAGCTTACTGATTTTTAAGGAAATTAACACAATTGTATTCATAATGCTGAAAATTTCATAAGTAAAGTTCAATCTTCATTTAAGAAGGCAGTCGAGTACTTTATAGTACCTTGTAGTCATTATTAAAAACAATAAATACCTTTGTACAGTATTGTAAAAACATACTCTGTGGAGCTTTGATCTGGTGTTACTCAGGTGAGATGAGTGTTATTCTTTGATTGGATGGTAGACAAATACGTGGGTTTTGCATTTTTTAATGTACAAAGTAACTTGTTCTGAGTATTTGACATACATATGGGAGGCAAGGCTTTTTGCATAGTAATTTTACAATAAAGCAGAACTTAGGAGTAGGGCAGGCTTAGGTGTAGAAAAGGTAAAATTAATTATATATGAATTCACTATTATTCAATATAATAGTACCATTATGTTGAAAGGTACTAAAACCAACCTTTATAAGTCGCATGTCATTTTTCTACTTACTTTGGGCCAGGTCCTTCTGTATGTACTTTGCTGAGAGAGGCCCTTTCAACAGCAAAATGAAAAAGTGCTTGCAGTCACCTTTAATTTCAGAAAGGTGTGTGTGCGTGTACATGTATGTGTACGCATATGTATGAATATGTCTGTATCTGTGGGTATAAATGTATGTGTGTGTAAATATGTCTGTGTAATATCCATGTGTTGTTTGTTACTGCTGTTGATGTTGATGTTGGAAGAGTCATTTATCTGGCAACAGGGGTTAAGTGGAAAGTGTCTTCTATGGCGCCGCTAACAGAAATCATGACAGATTATGTACTAGTGAAAGAAGTAGACTAATGGGTTTAATTTGAACTGCAAGAGCACAAAAGAAAGTATACCCGATGATAAATAATTTGGAATGAATAAAGTGGAATGAGGTTCCTATTCAAAATCCTTGAGTGTTTTAAGAAAGCCTAAATTTTTAGAAAGCTAAAATTTAAGTTAAATAGAATTAAAAGAAATAGTCTAAGTATTTCTTTTTTAAAAGCATAATAAATAGAAAATGAATATATTTCAATACTTTGTGAGATTCCTAGCTTTTTCTTTCTTAACCAAACTCTCTAATGTAGTAAATTAGCTTACAAAAACAGTTGTGAGAGTTAGGCTTTGAATAAGTCATTAAAATCCTCTTTTAATTCTTTGTTATAACTTGTAACATCAGTTTTTTATTTCTTGTAGTAAAAGAGTAACCATACTTCAATTAACAACTGTTTCATTTGCTAGTTTATTCAGTGAACATATTCCAAGCTTCAAAATAGAGCTGGCATACACATATGTTGCTTTTAAAAGCTATCTCATAGGGTGCCAGAGTTTGAAAGGACCTAAGAAAATTAAGATATATTCACATTTTACCAGTGAGGAAACTCAGACAGACTAGAAGAAGCAAGAAACTTTCTCGAGGTCACAGGAGCTAGCCAGCTCCACTACTAGAACCCAGCCTCCTGACTTCAAGCCCTACTGTTTAAATTTGAATACCAAAGAGTAAGTTATATCTATCCTGAGGCTATATCATAACCTGAATAAATATCACAGGGTATATTAAAAAATGAAATGGAATTTTTAAAGTGGAGACTCTTAATATATTTTGTGAACTATTTAGCAGTACTCAAAACTAACACTAGGTGTCAGATCATTAGATTTGAGAAGTTAAACCTGATGAACACATAGTTCTTATGTTTGTTAAAAAATTATCTATCCTCCTAAATTCACAGCAATATTATATTGCAAGGTAAAGTAGTTTTGCTTGACTTGTTTGTCCTAGTGGATTGGAGCAATATAATCAGTCAGCCCCTACTTCTTATCTGTGTTCTATTTACACAGCGGAATACTACCCAGAAGAAAGAAAGGAGCTCCTACCCTTTGCAACAGCATGGCTGGAACTGGAGGGCATTATGCTAAGTGAAATAAGCCAGGTGGTGAAAGACAAATATCATATGATCTCACCTATAAGTGGAACCTAATCAACAAAACAAACATGCAAGCAAAATGTAACCAGAGACATTGAAATTAAAAACAAACTGATCGTAACCAGAGGGGAGGTAGAAGGGGATAATAGGGGTGAAAGGGGGAAGGGACATCAAGGAATATGTATAAAGAACACATGGACAAAACCAAATGTGGGTAGGATTGAAGGTGGGAGGTGGGGATGGCTGGGATGGGGGAGAGTAAGTGTGGGGAAAATGGAGACAATTGTACTTGGACAACAATAAAAAATTCTAAATAAAAATAAAAAGAGAATAATATTTACTTTTCATAAGAGTAAATTGATTTTTGTTAATTATTTGGGACGTCCAAAATTGTTCGTCTATGTATTTTACAAGAAACCAAAATATTCAATACTACTTAACTGCAGAGAGACTGAAAGTGGCATTATACTTCATCATATGATGTGTGCTTAACCTGACATTGTTAAAGCTCCAGTGCAAATATGAAAGTCTTTCCTTTAGATAATTTAAGTGAAAGACACCAACGTAAGGCAAGAAACAGAGATTTAATCCCAGCTCGCTGAAGACAACGTAACAGTTGAAAGACAGGGAGACAAGGTAAAGTTTTACACAGAGGAAGGAGAGTGTTCCCAGTAGTGAGGCTTAGGAGGCAGGCTCTAACATGAGGGGCATATGGCAGAAGAGACTCTGAGTCCAAAGCCAGCCCAGGTACTAGAGGTGCAGAGTGAAGAGGGAAGCTTGGCGGGAGAAGAGAACAGGAAGAAGTGTGGGTAGAGATAAGGCTACAATCAGCCAACTGTGATTCCGCCCCTCCCTCTAAAAATGAGAACCTGATAGAAGGGAAATCAGGGGCAAAGTCAAAGAAAGAGGTGATAGAATTAGAAGACCTTGAAAAGAAAATAAACCCATTGTAATTCTGGGGAGAATAGGAAGAGTAAGATTAAAGAAATCAGAGTTCAGAGCACAAGAGAAATTCAGTTGAAATATTCAACATAACACACATACACATGCTATCTCTCCTTTTGAGAAGATAAGGAGTTCTGCATCAGTGATCACGTCAGTTTGCCTTGGTACCCTTCTCGCTCCTATTCTCTAGCTCATGGGCACACTGCAAATATTGGAGTAGCCTCAAGCATATCATGAAAAGATGCCAGAACTTCTGTTCCAGCATCCAGACAGCCTCTGTGATCCCCGCAGAGCCATTTTCAGGTACTGCAAGAGATAAGCAATGCAGTACCAAAAACAAAAAGCAAGTGGACAAACTTTGTCCTTGGGGAGCTACATTTTTATGTCCTCTCACCTTTTTTAGAAGCCCCTCCAAAGGTCTGTTGATCATTTAAACCTGCTTTTCTGCAATCCCTACCCTCCACATATTGCAACATTCCACAACAGTTTATTCCTTCAGGATATCAAGTTTCTAATCTAACAAAGAAAAACAGTAACATGTTAATAGAAAGTTTTGGGATGTCTTCACAGCATGTAAATTTATGACAACTCATAGGGCTGGCCATGAATGACAAGAGAAAACTCACAATTACATTAAGACCATTTACAAAGTAAGGAAACTCACTGTTTTCTGTGTACATTTCTTCTTCTCTATGTAGAAAAATCAGATTTCCAATGTTCTCAAACTGATCCCTTTGGCATTGCATTTTAAAAACAATTTCATAAAACTGAGGGAAACCCTGCTGTTTTATGTGTGTACTCTTAGGTCCAGGAAAAAAAAATAATAATGGTTAAAAGAATACAGTCATGATGTGCGCAGAAGGGATTTTTTTCCAGGTTTTTAAATATCTTATGGAGTTATAAAATGCCACACAGAGGTGCCTTCAAGCCTTTTATGGGGCAAGGACATGCACTGGCAAGGGGGAAGCTAAGTGGGTATGGCTCAGGCCCCCATTCCTCTAGTTCATTCTTTGTCTGTTTTATACACTGTAGTTCATATAAAAATATATTTTTTAATTATTTTATTGTTGTTCAGTTACAGTTGTCTGCATTTCCCCACCACTCCCCCAACCCCAGCCAAACCTCCCTCCCTCCCTTGCTTCTGCTCTCCCCCTTGGTTTTGTCTATGTGTCCTTTATAGTAGTTCCTGAAAACCCTTCCCCCCATTGTCCCCCCCACCTCCCCTCTGGTTACTGTCAGGTTGTTCTTAATTTCAGTGTCTCTGGTTATTAAAAATATATTTTTAATGGTTCTACTGATGTTTGACAATCAGCTTTCCAGAGAGTACAAAAACCCTGATTTGTAGGGTTTTCCACTTTCCATACTGAAATGGCCAATTTCTAGCAGCCAACATGAAGTCTCTAAATGCAAAGTTGGGAAGAAATGTGCACAATTAACTCTCACAAGCTGGTGTGAGCTCATTCCAGCATACTTCTGCACAGCTCATTTAGTGGATGGACAAGAACTGGAACTCAGAACCACCACAATAAAATACAATTCCATTACACATTCCAAACTACCGACAGTCTTGGGCTAAATCACCCAGATCAATGTTTAAATCCCATATGCCAAAATTTGGGTTTGGGCCTTCATTACAATGATTCAAATGTTTCACAAGTAATAAATGTAAAATTAAACACAGGAATGTTAAAATCCATATTCAGGATCTCCAGCTTCAGTAGCAGCTTAGAGGTTATTACACCAACCATGCTTCCTATGCCTAAATTCCTACCATAATTGATCTCTCAGCTTATGAGTAAATACCCTCAAGGACAGAAAATTCACTTCCTCTCAGATCACACATTACATCTTTAGTTACGAAACACCCTTTCTCAAAATAAATCAAGTATCTATCACCTTGATGCTCTATTCATTTTCATTGTCAACTACATGGAGCCAAGTTAGCTTTCACATTTAGCAACAGCCCCTTGGCTGGACACTAAGATGTGTATGAGCCTTGTCTTTCTAGTCCAAGCATCCCTAGTTTCCTGGACTGTTTGCATGACATGATTTCAAGCCCTGTCACCACCTTAGTCACTCTCTTTGAGCTTGCTTCAACTTGTTCTTCTCTATGTTTCTCCATGTGGTGAGTGTCAGTGACCAACCTCTTTTGTTTACTTACACAGTTGCCACATTGTCATCCTTTTGACACAAAAGACTCTCACATATGCCATCATTTAGTCATGCCTGTTGGATTCATGCCCCTTAGACCTGGGTTCTTGAAACTCAGCTCCGATTTTTACATTTGTCACTATCTCCTTTAATTCTGTGATATTTGGCTCACCCCTCCTTCCTATCAGTACCTCTTTGGCTCCTGATTCTTTCATTCAGTGTATCTCTATTTGTTTTCCTGAAATCCAAGCAAAGGACAAAATTGTGTGGTAACACCTGTACTTCTCTTTCAGGGTATATCAAATTATTAATCAGCATTATTTGGGCATTATTATTCCAATTGCCCTCTGGAGAGTTAAAAGTTACAGTGATTTAGTCCTTACTGTGGGTTTCTAAATGACCTTCAACTGATCAGTATTACTTGCACATAAAAGATACAGAGCAACCCACAAAGGAGACTGACCTCAAAGCATGTGTCCCCTGCATCAGTGGGGCATTCTTGTTTCATTCACTGTGTCAGAAAAGGAAAGGACTGGGGAAAGTACCAGTAAGCAAGTTTCTTGATACCCAGTCTCTTTCTCAGGTTGTGTGCATGATTGTGTGTGTGTGTGTATTATTCTTCTTTCTTAGATATGACACAAAAATTATAAGTGACAAAAATTAATTAATTAATTAATTAATTAATTTAAAAAATGTGTCGGGAACTGCCCTGCCTGGTTTCAGAGGCTGTAACCCCCCGTGGTTAAGGCTGAGTCAGAGTTGAGACCATAAGCCATGAAGGAGACAAAGCTAATCTCCTTGGCAGAAGTGCCACCTCTGCCCACTTCACCCTGCTTGGCCCTGAGCTTGGCCAGTTAGCCAATGGCAGGCAAGAATCCTCAAGGGAGGATCAACCTAAGACAGGCTCTGGTCACCAGGGATAAGCTCACAGGGAAGGACTCAGAGGGCTGTGGAAAAGGGGGTGATGGACCCTCGCCCCTCGGCTTTGAAATAGCCTGAGTCCTCATTCTGTCTGCAAGAAGTCTCCTAATCTCTTGGCTGCTTTACTTCCCTTGCCTGACTTAAACCTGAAGTGATAACAGAGGGCGGTGCAGTCCTGTGCTGGGAGGGGCGGATTTTCTGGGGAATCAGGCCTAAGGAAAATACCTACATTCCTGTGAAACCTACTTAATCTGTACCCTCAGTTTAAAAGATAAGGGTCCAGACCTGAGATGAGTCCGGAGCCTAAAGTTTTATGGCCCTGTAACTAATTGGCTGTAACTCAGAATAAGCCTTCAAGGTTCTCTGTAAATCCTGTATTGTTTAACCCTTACTGGCTGACAATGATTGATGAGCTTTATCTGCATTCCTATGTGAATGAACCTAATAAAAGCCCATGGAGGGAAAGGCTCAAGGCCCTTCTCCTGTGAGAGATCAGCCACCTTTCCTCCCCAAGCAGATCATGTCTTGGTAGTCTTATTCTTCATCCGAGGTGGACCGGGGGGCTGCATTAAAGCTCCCCGACAAAAATGGACATCATCAACATTAAAAATTGTGCTTCAAAAGACACTATGAAAGAGCAAAGATATCCCACAGAATGAGAGAAAATATTTGCAAATCACATGTCTGATAAAACTTGTATGTAAAATATATAAAGAACTATTATAACATATTAATAAAAATACAAACCAATTTTAAAATGGGCAAAGGATCTGAATAGACATTTCTCCAAAGAAGATATGCAAGTGGCCAATACACATATTAAAAATAATGGTTGTTCTAGGATAGTATAGGATGGCTCAACATCATTAGCCATCAGGGAAATGCAAATCAAAAGAAAAATGAGCTACTACTTCATACCCACTAGTATGGTTATAATAAAAAAGACAGACAACAACAACTGTTGGTGAGGATGTAGTTTCTCACTAATTGTAAGAGAAACCTTGATAACAGACCCAGATAATGAAATCACCTATTTACAGTGTAAGGTAGTATCTTTCATGCCAATGTTATTCTCACACCTTTCATGCACCACAACTTTTCATTTTAATCCTTAGAAAGCTCTTTGAGTTCAACACCAAAATAAAAGTCAAAGTAACTGCTAGGCTAAGTCAGCAATTTGCACCATCTCGGGAGAGTCACATTTGGGAAGGAGCTAGAATGAAGGCAACAAGTTAGCCTCCCATTAGTATCACTTATATGCTATATACCTAATCTGGTGCAATGGTAGGGTTGCTGTTGGAATGAACCCAGAGTTTCAGATAGAGAATTCAAAATTCTGAGTGGATTTCTACCATTACATGGCACTGATTCTGAAGTGCAGCTGCTCTCAATCCAAGGAAACCCTAGAGCACAGGGGTTGGGACCCAGTTAACTCTTTCAGCCCTTGGGTTCAACTGCTTTGATCATAGGAAGGCCTTCACTCCTAGGCACCCAATAAGTACTGTGGTACATGCTGAGCACTTGGGTGCTTCTGTGGGATACCTAGTTGTTTTTGTGTCTCTGAAGGTAACAATAATTTTCCATCTAACTGGAAAAAAAATAAAAACAAACTTAACTTTGTTGCCTATCTAGTTCCTCTAATGTGGAAGTTGAATGATGAACATAAAGGCAGAGTAGGCCTCAAGTGGACACATTCCAAAATTTACAGGAGGTGACCTTGTTCCTGAATAAAGGAAGGAAGGAAGTATGACCCTTGGGGGTTCAGTTAGGGATGTTCGGGGAAATTCAGCATAGGAAACATGGGTGGTCCCAAAGAAATGGTTATCAAGGCCAGTGCCAATCAGGAAAAGTAGAAAAGAACACATTTAAAATTCCTCTGAAAGTTGGAACTATAAAATGGCCATGAATTTTTGTTGAGTGTGTAATAAAGGAGAGGTAAGAGAAATATTAGAAAAGGAACAGAATCATTTTATTTAATTTTTATAACTTTAATTTTACTAAACTATTAAAATTATTTTTGAATCATTTTAGAGATGACAATAGTAAGTCTCAGAAAGTTTAGGAGACATGCACAACATCACAACTAGCAAATAAAGGAGTCAGAATTCAAAAATCAAATGTTTCTGACCCCAAAATCCATGCTTTCCCACTGCAAGAAAGAAAAGAGAGATGAGAAAGGGAGAAGAATGGGAAGGAACTTAATGTTTAATTCCTAATAAGGCCAAGCACTACGCTGAGCAATTTACATATATATTTATTTTTATGTAGTCTTTGCAACTACAAATACAGTGGTATTTTTGTTCTATTTTACATTTGTAATTGTGGTTTCTTGTATAAGTTTTAGTGTTCCACAGAACTTTAACCCCAGCCTGCCACTTTTCACCCACCCCCAGGCTCCATTCTCTGATATGCTCAAGGTTTCAGCCAGTATCTAATGGATTCAAAATTCCCAGACCTATGGATTGCTCTGAAGCTACAACTCAAAAGAGCCATGTTAAGGCTGAGGAATCTCATAACAGACACCAGAAATACATTGCTCTACCAGGGGTGTCCAACCCTCAGCCTGTGGGCCACATGCAGCCCAGAATGGCTATGAATGTGGCCCAACACAAAATCAGAAATTTACTTAAAACCTTTTTTTTTTTTTGCTCATCAGTTTTTGTTAGTGTTTGTGTATTTAATGGGAGGCCCAAGACAACTCTTCTTCCGGTGTGGCCCAGAGATGCCAAAAGGTGGGACACTCCTGCACCAGTGCTCCTGGAGCGGCCTCAAAAATGAGGGGCCACTGAACAACCACATGGACAACCACAAGAGCTTCTCTTCCACCACTAGAAGTCATCATTCTTGTTTTGTCCACAGCTGTATTTCTGCCACTGTCAAATGTTCCACATCCTGCAGCTTTGTCAAGGAAGAGCAAAAAATATCTGCCCTGTTCTCTCCTGTGCAAAGTTCAGTCACAGGAAATCCAAGCCAGAGTAGCCCAGGCACAGTCTTGCAGCCCTTGCAAGTGACTCACATAGAAATCTCACCAAAGCAGAAACATGCTCCCCTTTGCCACCCTCAACCAGTAGTTGTGACCAGCCCAGTGGTCCTCTATTTCTACACTAATCATTATTTTATTTTAGGAGTGGTATAGCTTATTCTTGTGCCTGAAACCTTCTCAAGATAACCCTAGTCCACTCTGATAGGTCTACTGACTTGAATCACAGAAAGACTGAAATCAGAGGGCAGTAAGAAATCCTGGCCCTCTCCCTCCCGGAAGTCTTCTTGACTCCCTATGCAAAATTACAACATTACCTAATCTATTGCCAAATAGTTAATCATTCATCTCACAGACAGAAAAAGTAGTTTACCTTCATTTTGCCAGGCTATCACTGCAGAGATGGAGAAACTGAAGCTCAGATAAGTTATTGACAAAGAAGGGCGAGGAGGAGAAAACATGCCCAAATTCTTTCACCTACTTAGTAAGATCACAGAGATTCAAACCCATGTCTTATTCCATGAAGCCATGTGCCTCCAAGAAAATGATTCTCTGAAACTGAAAATGTGGAAATTTCATTCTTGGGGTGTTTCTTGGGGACCCAGCCACCAAGCTGTGAGAAGCCTCAGCCACGTGGAGAGGCCACTGGTAGGCACTATAGTTCATGGTCGCAGCTGAGCCCAGCCTCTCAGTCATCAAGCCCAGGTGTCCGGCATGGAGCCTCCACAGGATTCCAGCCCCTATCCATTCCAGTCACCCTCAGCTGTTGGCATTTTCCCCACCCAGGTCCCAGACACCCAAGAACAGAGAAGCCATCCCTGCGTGTACCCTGTCTGAATTTCTAACCAAAGAATCAGTGAGCACATAAGATGGTTGCTGCTTCATCCCTCAAAACTTGGTGTGACTTGTTATGTAGCAACAGATAACCTGGAGAAACTCACTAGGAGAGCTAGAATATCAAAGACCTTAAATAAAAAGAGAATTCGGGGGTCATCTTGGACAAACAGCATCAAAATGCTGGAAAGTGCATTGTGTCACAAGCCATTCAAGAGCAAATCTCCACATTACAATTTTTGACTGAGAGACTCAATGTGCACATTGCCAGGTTATTGTTAACTGAGTATTTGTACATGCTGGGCTGGGAAAGTCTTTGCTGGCAACAGTCGAACATTTGGATATGGAATTCTGTGCCATGAAAAAAAACATTCTGTAGTGAAAAATACTGATCTTCTGAAAGATCTGATCTACTGATCTTAATCAGTATCTTACTAATGCTTTTTATTTACTTATGAGGCAAAAATGGTGTTTTTCCTAGATCTATGTTACATTTAGAACTTTTAATAAATAGACTCCATTATGCAGCTAACACTGCACAAGAGATGAGGAGCTGTCCAAATTGTGGAAAATATTAGATAAATCAATACAGCATAAGATGAACACTCATAAATATGGATTGGTTTGTATATTTCTTGTTTGTTAAATATATGTGAACTGTCATATACCAAATTAGTGGTGTGTATGTGTGGAAGAGAGAGAGAAGAGAGGAAGGAAAGAAACAATAAGTTTTATGGTTATGAAACAAAATAAACAAAATGAACTTCTATCAAATCTCTTGGTTCTAAGGAACTAAAACATAAAGATAACATTTTGATAGCCCTATTTTGATTATTTTTTTCTATTATAGTATCAAGCACTTAAAGTCAAGCAACACACATAGCCATATACGTGCATTTATAGACTTGTAACCATATACACTTATTTATAGACTGCCTTAGTTTACTTGGGCTACTAAACAATACCATAGACTGGGTAACTTATAGTCAATACAGATATTTATTTTTCACCATTTGGGAGGCTGAGAGGTCCAAGATCAAGGCACCAGCATATTTGTGTCTGGTGAGAACCCACTTCCCAGTTCATAGATGGCCATCTTTTCATTGTGTCCTAAAATGGTGAGAGAGTCAAGGGAGCTCCCTGGGATCTTTTTCATAAGGGTATTAATCTCATTCCTGAGGGTTCTACTCTCTTCATCTAACCAGACACACTAAAAGCCCCACTTCCTAATACCCACATACTAGGGATTAGGTATCATCACATGAATTGAGGTGAGGAGACACGAACATTGCATAACATAGACAATTTACTGTCCATTGCCAAACATTTATTCATGCATTTATTTAGTGAGAAAATGTATACTGAACATTGACTATGTGTCAGGCATAGCTCTAGGTATCAGAGAGAGAAGTAGTAGACAAAAAAACAAGGTCCTTTGCCTTGCTACATTTACATGATGGGGGGAGAGTTAACTGATGGACAAGTAAATAAATAATATGATCTGTGGTCTGAGGAATCAAGGGAAAAAATTTAAACACAAAGAATTTTTGAAACAAGAGGTCACAGCAAAGAAGCCGAGTAGATGTTTGTTTTGGGGCTGTCCAGAATATCATTTCCCTGAGCAGCTTAGCCTTTCTTAAAGTGGGACCACTTAATGGAGGTACTGCCAGTTTCCCACTAAGGAAGTCAAGGAACAAGACTTCCTTACCCTTCCTTGTCCTTCCCTGCTGTAAAGGGCGTGGGCATTGGACTGTGATGTGGCCAATCAGGACTTTGATTCTTGACTGGCAGATTCCTCACAGGTCTCACAGTGGCAAGGTAACCAGTCAGCACCTGCAAAGAGGACCTTGTCTTTGTCATGTGTGATAGTTACTTTCATGTGTCAACTTGGCTAGGCTGTGATGGCTACATATTAGACCAAGCATTATTTTATATGTTTCTGGGAATATTAATGAGATTAATATTGAAACTGGCAGAGTTCAAGTATAACAAATTATCCTCCACAGTGTGGTGGGCCTCATCTAATCAGTAAAAAGCTTTAATAGGAAAAAGATTGACCTCCCCCAAAGAGGGAAAACTGCCTTTGTACTCAAGCTGCAAAATCAACTCTTCCCTACCATCTCCCGCCTGCTGGCCCACCCTACGTATTTTAGACTTGCCACCTCACAGTCATGTGAGCCAATTCTTTAAAATAAATCTCTCAGATAGGTAGATATATAATTGACTAAACAGATAGATAAACTTTCCCTATGCACACACATCCTATGTATATACACACATATATCTATCTATAAATATCCTATTGTTCTGTTTCTCTGAAAAACCCTGAATAATGCATCATTTATTTTTCCAGCCTAGAACTCCAAAATCCCTTGCTCCTTCCTTTTCCATGCCTGGCCCTTTTGTCCTGTGTTATTCTGCACCTTCACATATCCACCCCTAAAATATTATACAATTATAGCCAATTAAAGAAATTAAGCTATCAATTAATCACAGAAACTACCATCATAAAAAAACCTAGGATTTTCAAAAATGGTAAAGTAGGTGGAAGCTTCACTCATCTCCCCCATGACCATGTCAAAATATACCTTAAGACAAATGAAAAAAATATATATATAACACTACAAAATATATGGGACACAGCGAAAGCAGTCCTAGGAGGGAAATTCACAGCATTACAGGCCTATTTCAAGAAGCAATAAATATCTCAAATAAACAATATAACAGTCCTGGCTGGTGTGGCTCAGTGGATTGAGTGCCAGTCTGTGAACCAAAGGGGTCACCAGTTCGATTCCCAGTCAGGGCACTTGCCTGGGTTGTGGGCCAGGTCCCTAGTAGAGGGCACATGAGAGGCAACCACACATTGATGTTTCTCTCAATTTTTCTCCTTCCGTTCTCATCCATTTAAAAATAAAATAAATAAAATCTTTTTTAAAAGAACAATATAACATAACACCTAAAGGAACTAGCAAAAGAACAATAAAGCTCAAAGTGAGTAGAGGAAGTAAGTAATAAACAAGAGGGGAAATAAACAAAACAGAATCTAAAGACAATACACAAAATCAGTGAAACCAAGAGCTGATTGTTTAAAAAGATAATTAAGATTGATCAAGAAAAAGAGAGAGAACCCAAATAAATAAAATCAGAAATGAAAGAAAAGTGACAACTGACACCACAGAAATACAAAGGATTGTAAGAAAATATTATTGGGCTGGCCAAAAAGTGTTCATTTAGTTTTTTTTTTTCATAAAATAAAAGACACATTTTTCATTTTCACCAATAACTTTATTGATTTGGATATTTTGAATATGTTGACTATCTCCTGCATGGCATAACGTTGATTGTACCCAATTAATGTCTCTATATAATCACTAGCAACTTCAACTGATCTACCTGACCATGGAGCATTGTCCAGTGAGAAATCTTCAGCACAAAACTTTACAAACCACTTTTGACATGTTTGATCAGTCACATCAACTTCTCCATACACTGCACAAATTTTTATTTGTATTTCAGTTTTGCATTTTTACCTTTCTTGAAATAAGCCATAATATGCTGAAATGTTGCTTATTTTCTTCCATCTTCAATATTAAAATAGTTGCACAAAAATTCACCAATTTTGATGTGTTTTTAAATGCACACACATTATGCTAAGTGAAATAAGCCAGGTGGTGAGGGACAAATACCATACAATCTCACCTTTAACTGGAACCTAATCAACAAAAGAAAAAAAGCAAGCAAAATACAACCAGAGACATTGAAGTTAAGAACAATCTAACAATAGCTAGAAGGGAGTGGGGAGGGGACAGTGGGCAGAGGGGTTTTCAGGAACTACTATAAAGGGCACATGGACAAAATCAAGGGGGAGGGTGGAGGTGAGGGAGGGAGGTGGGTTTGGCTGGGGTGGGGTGGAAGGGTGGGGAGAAAATGCAGACAACTGTAATTGAATAACAATAAAAAATACAATGAAAAAATTCTTAAAAAATAAATTAAATAAATGCACACTGATATGACAGCTGTCACAGTACAATCTAATAAAATTGTTTGGAATAAAATTAAAGACAACTAAGTGCCACTAGAGCCATCTTATGAAAATAAACAAATGAACTTTTTGGCCAACCCAGTACAAACAATCATATGCTAACAAATTAAATAATCTGGAAGAAATAGATAAATTCCTAGAAACATATAATCTTCCAGGACTGAATCAAGAAGCAGCGGAAAATCCAAATAGAGCAATTATGATAAACAAAATCAAAGTAGCAATAAAAAAACTCACAATAAACGAAAGTTCTGGACTGGGTGGCTTCACAGGTGAATTTTGCCAAACATTCAAAAGAGAATTAACACCCATCTTTCTCAAACTATTTCAAAAACTTCAAGAGGCAGGAAGGTTCCCACATTTATTTATGAGGTCAGCATTATCCTGATTCCAAAACCTGACAAAGACATTACAAAAAAAAAAAAAAAGAAAGAAAGAAAATTATAGGACAATATCCCTGATAAATATGGATTCAAAAGTCCTCAACAAATGAATATTAGTAAAATGAATTCAGCAAAACATTCAAAAGGATCTTACACCAAGATCAAGTGGGATTTATTTCTAAGTTGCAAGTTTAGTTCAATATCCACAAAGCAATTAAGACAGTATACCACTGTCTATTGTTCATAAACAAAATGAACAATAAAATATCATAGGATCATATCAATAGATGTAGTAAAAGCATTTGACAAAATCTAGCACCCATTTATGATAAAGCGGGAATAGAATTCTCTCTATTCCCAATTTGCAACTCTCAGCAAAGTGGGAATAAAGAGAACATAACACAATATAACAAAGGGTATATATGAAAACCCATAATTAACATTGTATTCAATGGAAGAAAGTGTTTCCCTTAAGGTCAGAAACAAGATGGGCATGTCCACTTTCACCGCTCTTATTCAACATAGTTTCAGAAGTTCTAGACACAATAATCAGACAAGAATAAAAATGAAAGTTATATAAATTGGAAAGAAGTAAAATTCTCATTATTTGTAGATGACTTGATACTATATGGAAAGAACTCTAAAGATTCTACCAAAAAACTGTTACCAAACAGAGTGGAATTTGGCCACCTGACACTGAACACAAGCATAAAACAAAAGTTGGTGGAGAAGAAAGAAAGTCTTTAATAAAGTGTTGCCCAAGCTGGGGTAGAGGGGGAAATTCCCAACTCCAGGCCAGTCTCCACAAAACACGAAAAGAACTCAGCTGCCTCCAGAACCAGAGACAGTGTACAGAAACCCCGCTCCACCTTTATTTGTCCTTCCGGAGCCCAAGGCTGCTATGCAGACAATCCTTTGGCTTTAGGCTCCCTTCCTGGAGTGCACACTTGTGGGGCCAGTGCTACCATTGACACACCACAGCTTCCGATGCCAGGAAACAAAACTATTAGAATTGATAAATTAATTCAGTAAAGTAGCAAGGCACAAAACAAATATCTAGAAACTGGTCACATTTTTACATACCAATAATGAACTACAACAAAAGGGAAAATAAGAAAACAATCCCATTTACAATTAATAATAATAAAATATTTTTGCATCAAAAAATAATAAAATAAAATATATCAGAATAAATTTAACTGGGGAGGTAAATTTAACTATATGCAGAAAATTATAAGACATTGAAGAAGATACAAATAAATGGAGGCATGTACCATGCTCACAGGTAAGAAGAATTAATATTGTTAAAATGTCCATATTACCCAAAGCAATTTATTGATTCAATACACTCCCTATCAAAATACCAATAGCATTTTTCATAGAACTAGAACAAATAATCCAAACATTTATACGCACAGCAAACTTAAGAATGAAGAAAAAAGTCAGAAGTATCAGAATACCAAATATCAAACTATACTACAATGCTATTGTAATTAAAATAGCATGGTACTGGCATAAAAATAGACAGATCAATGGAACAGAATAGAGACCCCAGTAATAAACCCATGCCTATATGGACAATTAATATGACAAAGAAGGATAGAACATACAATGGAGTAAAGACAGTTTATTCGATAAATGGTGTTGTTAAAATTGTACAGATATGTGCCAAAAATGAAATTAGTCCACCTTTTTACACCATATATAAGAATAAATTCAAATGGATTAAGGACTTCAATGTAACACTTAAAACTTTAATCTCTGAGAAGAAAAGATAGTCAGTAAACTCTGTGACATTTCTCTTAGCAATATTTTTTTCCTGCTGTATTTCCTGGGCATGGGAAGCAAAAGGAAAAATAAACAAATGGGACTACATCAAACCAAAAAGTTTCTGCACGGCAAAGGAGGTCATCAACAGAATGAAAAGACAACTACTGAATGAGAGAAGATATTCACCAATGATACATCCTGTAAGGAGTTAATATCCAAAATTTATAAAGAGCTCATTCAACTCAACGTCAAATAAAAACTCCAATTTAAAAATGGGCAAAGGGCCCTGGCTGGTATAGCTCAGTGGATTGAGTGTGGGCTGGGAACCAAAGGGCAGCCAGTTTGATTCCCAATCAGGCCACATGCCTGGGTTGTGGGCCAGGTCCCCAGTGCGGACCACATGAAAAGCAACCACACATTGATGTTTCTCTCTCTCTCTCTTTCTCCCCCCTTCCCTCTCTGTAAAAATGAATAAATAAAATCTTTTTTTTTTTAATGGGCAAAGGACCTGAATAGACATTTCTGCAGAGGATGTACTTATATCCAATAGTCATATGAAAAGATGCTCAAGGTTACTAAACACGTGAGAAATACAAATTAAAACCGCAATGAGATATCACCTCACGCCTGTCAGAATGACTATCATCAATAAATTAACAAGCTACAAGTGATGAGGATGTGGAGAAAAGGACTCTTTGTGCACTGTTGGTGAGAATGCAAACTGGCTCAACCACTATGGAAGCAGCATGGGGTTTCCTCAAAATATTAAAAATGGAACTGCCTTATGGCCCAGCAATTCCACTTTTGGATATATATCCAAAGAATCCCAAAACACTAATTTGGAAAGATATATAATAAACATCCCTATGTTTATTGCAGCCTTATTTACAATAACCAAGATAGGAAAGCAACCCAAGTGCCCATTAATAAATGAGTGGATAAAGAATAAGTGGTGTGTGTGTGTGTGTGTATATCATGCAATATTATTCAGCCATAAAAGAGAATGAAATCTTATTATCTGCAACAACATGGATGGACCTAGAGGGTGTTTTACTAAGTGAAATAAGTCACATGTAGAAAGCAAATACCATATGATTTCACTTATACGTGGAATCCAAAGAATAAAATAAATGAACAAACAAAACCAGACTCAGATACAAAGAACAAACTGATGGTTGCCACAGAGGAAGGGGATTGGAGGGTTGAGTGAAAAGGGTGAAGAGATTAAGAGGTACAAATTGGTAGTTACAAAATAGTCACAGAGATGTAAAATACACCATAAGGAATATAGTCACTAATATTGTAATAACTATGTGTGGTTCCAGGTAGGTGCTTGAATTATCAAGGTATTCCTTTGTAAATTATATGATTGTCTAACCACTATGCTGTACACCTGAAGCCAACATAAAATAATATTAAATGTCAATTGTAATTGAAAAATAAAATTAAGAAAAAAATCACGACTTAAATTTTACAACCTCTTTTCCAATTCATACATCAATGCAGTGAACTTCCTTCTGCTCATGATGGTCAGAGAATCCTGCCATCACACACCCTGGATGATAACGAGAAACTGTAGCTTTTGAAATTGATGATCTCTCCAATATCTTTTGAGTCATATCTTTTGCTTTTTTCCCCTGAAGCTTTTTTTCAGTCTGTTCCTGCCTCCAGTACATCATACTCCTACTTGGAATATTTTTTGGCATCCTCACATGAATTCTTGTCTGATTTATATTTTATGATTAAAGGTTTCCTTGTCTCCACAGCTAGGTCCTTCAGAGCAGAGATTTTGCTTTACACTCCCTCATGCCACCCACGTTGACCCTTCAGGGCCCTGCCTGTGATAGTTACTTGGTTATGGTCTCTTGGGGTGGTTAAGTGCAATGCCTCAATAAAGGAACAACTTTCAGTTTGAGAATTAACATCGCTTACCTCTGAGAGTAGTGACTAATTTGATTTATAGAGTGTCCTCTCCCAGTGAATTCTAAACCTCTCAGCACATTATTTCATGCTTGCAAGATAACTTTTGGCAATTATTTAGAAAGAGAAGCCAAATAAAGACAAACCATAAGAGTGATTTTTCTATGGAAAGAGCATTTAAAGGTAATCTGAAAAAGGAATTGTTACAATTGTAATTATTTTTAGTAAATTCTGTTTTTATGATTCTAGTCTGTGTGGGTGATATATAGCTTTTTTTCCTTAATTGGTACTACCATTTTGTCAATATTTGAGGTGAAGATAAAAAAAAGAAACTGGAATGTCTGCCCACATATCCCTGACTGACAGGATAAAGGAGAAGTTAGAGGGGAAACAAATATGAAAATTTGAGAATGAGGGCATTCAAACTACTCATTTCTGTTCAAAAGATCAGGAGAGAGAGAATCAAAGCAGCCAGAGAGAAACTGGATTCGTCTTTTTCCCCTGCAACTCCATGTATTGCTGTGCATAAAGAAATCAGGCAAAGGACTGAGGCACGAGCTAAAAGTTTCCCAGCTGAACACAGCTAAAGTGTGATTATTTACACGTTAATAATGAAGACTTCTTCTTAGACTCCTCTTAAACACAGTGGAAGTTTTAAAGCATCCCTAACCAGGCAAAAATATTTCCAAGTCTGTTCCCATTTTCAATACTCTCCAGGAGCTTGAAGTTAAGTTTAATAGTCAGAAAAACATAGGTTACAGATATGAGTCTCTCTCTTACTTGAATTTGTATATTTGAAGTTTTAGAAGGTGGTAAAGGAAAGTAGCAACAAAACAGGAAACAGAGCTCGGAGACTTCAAATTCTTAAGAGTAAATTACTGTCCGCTATTGGCAACACATCCCAATTTTAATTAACAATTATTAATTATACAGCAGAAAGATAAAAGGATCAAGTTGGTGAAAATTATTAGAGCAAAACCTAGGTGATAATGACATGATAGTCTTATGTGGACACAAACACAGAAAATTCATCCCTCATTGTTTTAAACTCTCTTCTTTGAATTTATTACAGAGACTATTAACTTCCAAGCTCAGATGTAAAAGGCAATGAGACAATAAAGGTAAAATTTAAGGCAGCTGAAAGCAAACTTGGCTTCTAGTTTAACTTTCCCATTAAATTACCATCATCACAGACTCATTTTCACCACAGTCCAAGTTACTGGCTTGTGCTATGAGACTCTAATAGGCAATGCAGGAAAATTCCTCTTCTACAGAGCTCCAGACATGGTGATTACACCACCTCAGTGCATTAGCACACAAAGCGCAGCCATAAAACCCCGTCATAAACAGCATTCTGCATCTGATGCCCAATAAGAGCTATCTATGCAATGTTAGTTTCTGCGACTGCTTAGAACATGACCAAAACGAGGCCCCCACAGGAAATTCAGCACTTAAAAGTGCCACTTACAATTCTTAAGTAGGAAGCAGAGTTAATACCTCAGCTTCAGGTATGAGAGGGTCATTGGGGCCTTATACAAGTCACTTTAGCTCTTGATCGTCAGTGTTTTCATGTGCAAAAAGAAAACAAAGGTGATGATAATGATAAAAAAGATAAAAATAGCCAACACTTACATAGCAGTTACTACCTGCCAGGCACTGTGCTGAGGAATTCACATATATAACTCATTAATACTCAACAACCCTATGAGATAGGTACTGATATCAACCACCCTCCCTGCAGTGGCCTTAGGTCTCAAGCCATCTTAACTTCACCTCTTACAAACACATGAAGTTCATCTTATGGCGCCAGTTAAGGAAATAGGCCTGAAAATCTCAGATAGAAAACAGCACCAAGACCCTACAGGCAGGATATACAGGGGTGGGCAAAGTAGGTTTACAGTTGTTCACATGAAGAATATATACTATAAGAATAGTAATACAAGAATAAACTATTTTGTGCACTCACAACTGTAAACCTACCTTTGCCCACCTGTTATGTCTGTGGTATAACGAAGGACATATAATTTGCTCTTTGCCCTGGTTTCCAGCACAGAACTCCTAAAACCCTTGGAATTTCCTGAATGATAAGAGTGTGTTTGCTATTCATCACCCACCCTTGAATTCATAATGAGGTGACTCATAGTAGGGCCCTTAGATAGCTTCAGGATGAGAGCTGCTCACCAGACAGTCCAAGCACATGATTAGAGGGTTGAAACTTTCAGTCCCAACCCTCATCCTCTGGGGAAGAAACTCGGGGCTGGAGATTGAGTTCAATCACCAATGGCCAATGATTTGATCAATCATGTTTATACAATGAAACTGTAATAAAAACTCTTGAACAATGATACTTGGGAAACTTCCTGGTTGGTGAATGCATTGAAGTACTGAGAGGGTGATGTACCTGGAGAGGTTTCAGAAGCTCTGTACCACCCACTCTATACCTTGCCCCACGTATCTCTTCCTTTTGACTGTTCTTGCATTGTATCTTTTAGAATAAAACTGTAATTGTAAGTATAGCACCTTCCTGAGTTCCATGTGTAGTCCTAGCAAATTACTGAACCTTAAGGGGAATTGTGGGGACCTCTGAATTTGTAACTGACCAGGCAGAATGGTGGATAGCCTGAGGGCCCCATTTGCAGTTGGTGTCTGAAGTGAGGGCAGTCTTGTGGAACTGAGCCCCTAACTTGTGGGGTCTGTGCTAACTCTAGATAGTAAGCGTCAACATTGAATTAAACTCTAGGACACTCAGTTGATGTCAAAGAATTGGAGAATTGATTGTTGTTGAAAAAAAACAACCCAAAGAATTTTCCCAATGGCTAATAATCAGTTAAATCAAGCTCAGGGGCAGAGACAGATAACTCTAAACTGGAGTGCTATAATTTACTCTGTGACTAGTGAGATAGCCAACATTTCTAGCCATTAGAAAAAGAATACAGAAAGTTGTTACTTATGGTGTAATATAAGAATTGCCCCAATATTGCTTGCTGAGGTCATATGACCCCATTTTACTTTGAATAAGAAGGTACATATCCTTTATTTTAAAAGCCACATTTGAAATTTTTCATAAGGAATCTGCTTCTTTTGAAAAAGTTTGTTTAAAGACTCTTTCATCAAGGAGAAAATAGATAAGAGGGGTACCCCCCAAAAACTGGAATTATCTTCTGGAGGTGGGCCTCTTGTAGTACAGGCTTCCCTTGCTAGCATTGTACAAGCTGGCATTGTTGTGAGAGGCTGCCTTTGGCTTCAGTGAGTTTTTTTTTAAGACTCTTTCAAAGTGTTTGCCCTTTTCATGATGGGTTATTTACGAACTCACCTGCCCACACCACGCTCAGTGTTCAGTAGTTTTTGACCAAAAGTAGCATGTACCCCTGTACCCCACCCTCCCTATTCACCCAATCTTGCCCTGAGCAACCCTTTTTTATTTCCCCAGATGAAAGAAGTCCTCAAATGGAAACATTTCGCTGATGTGGAAGAGGTGAAACAAAAAACATCAGAAGCACTGAAAGGCATCAAAATCAACAAGTTCAAAAACTGTCTTGAGCAGTGGAATAAACATCTCGGTAGGTATATTGCATCAAAATGAGAGTACTTTGAAGGTAACTGAAGTTTAAACATGTAAAAATAAATATACAATTTTTATAAATAAATTCTGTTTTCTTGGATCCCCCTTGTACATATATATTGCAGGGGGGTTGTTAAAGATTTTATGTAATGAGGAAAATGTATTATATAAATATTTATTTTATAAGTGTTCTGTCTACCAACTTATTGTCTTAAAACCCACTGCAATATATAGCCCTGTAAATGTCCAGTGAAAGAGAAGGAATACTTGGCCTTAAATTGCTGCTTGTGTAGTCTAAAATACTTAGGCAAAAGTGGGAAATATTGGGTTGGCCAAAGAGTTGTTTAGTATTTTTCATAAAATAGAAGACACATTTTTCATTTTCACCAATAGCTTTATTGATTTGGATATATTGAGTATGTTGGCTATCTCCCACATGGTAAAACATTGATTGTTCTTAGTTAATGTCTCTATTTGTTCACTATCAACTTCAGCTGGTCTACCTGACCGAGGAGCAGTCTTCCAACAAGAAATCACTAATACAAAACTTCACAAAGCACTTTTGACACATTTGATCACCTTCCCCATACACTGCGCAAATCATTTTTTACATTTCAGCTGCATTTTTACCATGAAATAATAAAGCATAATATGCCCAAAATGTTGCTTATTTTCTTCCATCTTCAGCAATAAAATGCACAAAAATTCAACAATTTTGATACGTTTTTTTGAAATGCACGCTATGATAGCTGTCACAATACAGTTTAAAAAAATTGTTTTGAATGAAGTGAAAGACAACCAAGCGCTACTAGAGCCATCTTACAGAAAAAAAAACATAACGAACTTTTTGGCTAACCTAATAGATGAAGGAGAGGAGGGAAGAAAGAGACAGAGGAGAGGTGGGAGGGAGGTAGGGAAGGAAAGGGAGGAAAAAGTCAGCCTTTCCCCTGTACTGACCCACATAGTAGAAGGCTTCCCCATCGATCTGTAGTCATTCTTTCTGTCAGGTATTAATGTGGTCTAATGAAACATCAACCTCTGTTTTGATCTGTTGCTTCTGCAGCACCCTCAATTTATTAGGTACTTGCTTGCATTTCAAAACACAACAATGCTTTGAAGGATGACTGGCCTCCTGTGATCGAAGCAAATTTCATTAGCTGAATAACTTGACTTATAGCTGGACTATAATACCGAATTGGGAAAAAAAGTAATGTCTGTATAAAAATACCTGCCAGAGGCCTTTCAATAGCAGTTATTTTTCTTCAAAAGGTAAAAGGAAGACAGGGTGGCTAAATAGTTTATCTAATTGAAAAACCTGATGCTCAGAAACCATTCACAAAATTTTCATGTAAACCAAATTTTTTTAAAAAACCTTTGAAATGCTACCATATAAACTGCACAGCTTTAACAGAACTGAAAATGACTTAGAAAAGCAATTAAACTACATAGTTCTTTTTAAGCTCACTTAAATACATGGATTTAAATATTATTTAAATCAAGCAATTCTTGATGATTTAATAATTGATAATCCAAATCATACATTTTTAAGGACCTTGTTTTTCTAGAATCTTCTTTCCTTGGCTGCATTTTGGCCATTTTACTAGTTTTAGTCTCAACCACTGAATTTGAGTAAGGAGTGCAAGAGAAGATCTAGCTCAAATTATCCTACTCAGTCTTTTTTTTTAATTATTTGGTTACTTGATGGGAAAGTCCAAACCATAGACTAATATAGGTTTTCAGATTTCCTGGTTTTATTTTATATTATTTCACTATTCTTTGGTTACTGCTTGTTAAGTGGGAAAATAGTGGGAGTTATTTGTATTAATTTCATAATGGAAATTTTTAGATATACTCCTATTTAGGCAAAATGAAAGAAAATCACTTTCAAATAACTTACTCATATAATCAGAATAAGCTAAAAAGGGACAAATTCATCAATACAAATGCCATTTCATCTAAAATATTATAGCACTTGCATTTCCCTGCAATTTTGTCTTAGATCTGTACTTTATTTTATCTACACAAATACAACATCCAGTGTAAAAATGGGGGGGGGGGGTAAATTTTGAATAATTTTTGCTACATGCACTCTAAATTATCAACAATTGGGAAAGTCAGATGACATTCCCATTCAAGTCACTTAATATAATTGTATAAAGAGCAAATTTAAGAATTTATAACTGGCTAACCCACTGCCTCAAAAATTGAATAACTCAAATTTTAGACCATTAAAAACTCTGAGACCAAAGAAGAAGAAATTATGACTGTGGACTACAGCATCAGCTCTGTCTGAGTCTCCAGCCTGTCCTTCCTGATGGCCTGTCTTAGTGTTTTGGGACTTGTCCAGACAGCCTCCACAGTTGTGTTAGGTCAATTCCTGTGATAAATCTTTTAACATATATATCCTACTGATTCTGTTTCTCTGGTTGAAACTTGCCTGATACAACTTCCAACAGTCTTACCATCTGCCTCCCCACTCCTTCCCCCATGCTTTTCCCCTCTTGAAAAATCTTTCCTCAAATCCCACCCTCCAATCTTCCTTGGCACCACAAAGGAAGACATATCATAGACAGAAAAATCCATTACTATAAGCAACCTTAAACCACAAAGGTTTTTAGACTTTTTCACTTCATTTTTTCCCTCCTCATTATTTCACTATAAAATTTTTCAAACTCTGGGAAAGTTGAAAATGTTTATACTAAACACCTATACAACCTAGATTCTGTCATTAGCATTTTTTACACTTACTTCATCTGTTATCTGTCCATCCATGTGTCCCTCTACTCATCCATCAATCTATCTTATTTTTGATGCATTTCAAAGTAAGTTGCAGACATCAGTACCCTTCTCACTAAGTGCTTCAGCATGTACATCTTTAATTAGAATTTAATATTTCTTTGTAGTTTCAGAAAAATTTTATACAATGAAATGCCCAAATCTAAGTATACCATTCAAAGAGCTCTTTTTGTTCTTATTCTGTGGTTGTTGTTTCTTTTAAAAACTATTGTTAGAGAAGTTTTAGTTTCACAGCAAAATGGAGAAGGCACAGAGATGTCCTATGTGCTTGCTGCCTTCACATTTGTAGAGACTTCCCCATTACCAACCTCTCCCACCATAGTCATACATATATTACAATTGATGGGGTTGGACAAATGTATAATGACAGGTATCCATCATTATGGTATCACACCCAGTATTTTCACGGCCCTAAAAAATACTGTGTTCCACCTATTTATCCCTCATTACTGGTCATCCCAACCCCTGGCAACCACTGATATTTTTACAGTCCCCATAGTTTTGCTTTCTATTCAATCAGTTTTGACAAATACATTCAAAAGCATGACCTGATGGGACATTTACATTACCCTAGAGTTCCATATGTTTCTTCCCAGTCAATCCTTGTCTCACCTCATCAGAAGCAACAACTGGTATGATTTCTTTTCCTCCTCAGATTAGTTTCACTTGTTCAAGAAATTCATAAAAATAGAATCAGAGAGTTTGTACTCTTTTGTGTCTGACTTCTTCCATTCAGTGTAATGTTTTTGAGCTTCATCTATGCTATGTGTGTCAATTTTTCTGTTTTGCCATTAAGAAACATTTATTTGAATGAATACACCACAGTATGTTTATACATTCTCCTATTCATGGATATCTGCGGTTTTGGCTATTATAAATAAATCTGCTATGAGCATTCTTATATTAAAAATAAATAGAAACTTACTATATTGTAAGTTCCAGTCTTCACATGAACAAATATTTATTGGACAACTACCATGTACAAAGCACTGTTCCAGGCACTGATGTCAAGGAGCTTGAAATCCAATAGTACAACAAAAGATGTATATAAAGTATTACTGTAAAAAATAAAAGAACTGTAGAATAATATGAAATTGGCCCTGGCTGGTGTGGTTCAGTGGATTGAGTGCTGGCTTGCGAAGCAAGGGGTCACTGGTTCTATTCCCAGTCAGGACACATGCCTGGGTTGTGGGCCAGGTCCCCAGTAGGGGATGCGTAAGAAGCAACCACACATTGATGTTTCTCTCTCTCTCTCCTTCTTGCTCCCTTCCCCTCTAAAAATAAATAAATAAAATCTTTAAAAAAAAGAATAATGTGAAATTGAGTGTATCAGAAGAGGTTGCAGGAAGAAGAGTATCAAACATACTTTAAAAAGTATGTTTGGATTATATTTCACAGAATTTTTAATAGGGGGAGGTGTCTATTGACTTCAAAAAATAATGAAAGAGAAATCACTAAAGGATTTTGAATAGGGAAGAAATGATCAGAACTGTGTTTTAGCTAGGTCCTTGCAGATGCTTTCGCATACTGAAGAGAGAATAGCCTGGAATTAAGATACTAGTTGAAAGGCCATTATATCCATGTGTGGTAATGGAGACTCTTTCCAAAGATGGGGACAGTGAGAAAGGGGAAAATAGATTAATTGCAAATAGACATATAGAACTTAGTTGCCAACTATATTTTTAATGTATCCTCTAATTCAGCAATTTTCAAACTTTTTCATCTTATAGCAGAATAAACTAATTACTAAAATTCTACAGCACACCAAAATATATTTTTAGTTACATTTTATTGATCATGGTATTAATGAATAACATAGTTGCCCATAATCAATACCAAAGTTTTTCCCCTTTTGCTTTCCCCACCCAGCACATCCCTACTCCCTTAGGCAATCCCCACACCAGTGTTCATGTCCATGGTTCATGCATATAAGTTCTTTGGTTACTTCATTTCCTATATTGTACTTTACAACCCCATGGCTATCCTGTAACTACCTATTTGTACTTCTTAATCCCCTCACCTCTTCACCCATTCTCCTCCACACTTCCTCCCATCTGGCAATCTTTTCCTTAAATAAGTCCCTTTAACATTTCATATAATAATGGTTTGGTGATGATGAAGTCCTTTAGTTTTTTTCTTGTTTGGGAAGCTCTTTATCTTCCCTTTGATTCTAAGTGATAGCTTTGCTGGGTAGAGCAATCTTGGCAGTAGGCCCCTGCTTTTCATGACTTTGAATATTTCTTGCCAGTCCCTTCTAGCCTGCAAAGTTTCTTTTGGGAAATAAGCTGACAGTCTTATGGGAACTCCCCTGTAGGTAATTGACTTCTTTTCTCTTGCTGCTTTTAAGATTCTCTCTTTATGTTTAGCCTTTGGAATTTTAATTATGATGTGTCTTGGAGTGGGACTGTCTGCATCCATCTTGTTTGGGACTTTCTCTGCTTCCTGGACTTGCATGTCTATTTCCTTCAGCAAATTAGGGAAGTTTTCTTTTATTGCTTTTCCAAATACATTTCCAACTTCTTGCTCTTTCTCTTTGGCACCCCTACAATGTGAATGTTGGAACACTTGAAGTTGTCCCAGCAGCTCCTCACACTATCCTCTTTTGGATTATTTTTTCTTCTTGTTCTGATTGGTTGTTTTTTAAAAATATTTTTATCAATCTGACAGAAAATAGGTATAATTTTGATTCATTCACATCAGATGTCTATTGTATTGGCTGTTGTTATTTTTTTAATTTGACAATCTAAGAGAAAAGAGGTCTGTGCCCCTGACTAAATAGTCAGGTATTGCATATTTTAAAAATGCTTGTGGCACACCAGTTGAAAATTGCTGCTCTAATTACATTGTAATTCAGCACATACTATATACAAATATAATGGAAACAAACATTTTACACAAACAGCCCCTTACTATGTGTTATGCACACTAATATTTTCTATTTATTATTCTCTTTCTTTTTTTTTATTTGAAAGCTGAGGTGATTTTTTAATCTTTTGGGTCATGACCTGTTGACTGGATGATTGTAACAAAGAAGATGACTCAGATTCAAACCTGGGTAATTGGAAGAATGGTATTTTTGTGTATTTAAAAATATTTATTGAGAAGTCTCAACTGTTAGAGAATAAACATATAAAACTTAATTTTTTCTAGTAGCTGTCTTCAGCTCTGATTTGTCACTTACTTCATCCCTACCCAACTTCATAGCTTTTGTTCTTATTTATTTTTAATGACCCTTAGGAGTACAACATTAGATAATGCATAACACTTGTTTCATTAAATACTGTCATCTATCATGGCCTTATTTTTATTTATTTACTTTGTAATTATTAATAATATAATCAGTACCCATAAGTCAATCACCCAACTGGAGAATTAAAACAGTGACAAAAACTTACATCTGTCTATGTTTGCTTCCGCATTCCATCTCTTGCCTTCTCTTATCTGATATGACTATGTTTCCAAATTATGTTTCTCATTCCCCCGCCTTTTAAAAAAATAATGTATTGCAAATGCTGGTTTACAACAAAGTAACCAAGCTCTATATAAATCTTTTAGGGCTGGATTTTTTTAACTCAACATTATTTTATTACTATTCATCCTCATTTTTGGATATTGTTGTAATTTACTTTCACTGTTGTGTAATATTCCACTGTGTAAACAACTGTGGTTTGTTTATTCTTTTTTATCATGAGCGTTCTAGTTATCCATGGGTTTTTGTTTATTTTTTGCTACTTCAGTGTTGCTACAAACATGTTTGTGCCTGTGTCCTGTGAACATATCCATGACTTTATCTTACATACATGCATAGGAGTAGAATTACTAGGTCATAAAATGTGCATTTCTTTAACCTCATAAGATAACTCCAAGGCAGTTCATGCATTTATCTCCCTCTAGCAAGATATTACAGATATTATTGCTCCATATCCTCTCCAACACTTGGTATCTGACTTTTTTCCAATACTTTTTACTATCAGGACAGTCTCATTCTACTTCTTTAAATTCAGCACTGGTAATTTAGAAACCTCAATATCACGTAGATTTATAGCTCTATTTTGACACCCCTTCCCCACCATGCCATGTTAGACCTGCAGTTCTAGCTGCTTGGGTGGAGGCTGGATCAATAGCCTTTCTCACACATCCCTCACCCCATATTCCCCATGCTTCCCTTCCAGTCTTAGAGTAGGGAGGAGGAACAGAGGAGGCAGAAGTCTCCTTACTTGATGACTCCAAACCAAATTTTACAATTTCCTGTTCTCCTAAGGACAAGGATGAAGAAAATGGTTGGAGAGAAATAGAGGCAGGTGAAAGGCTAGGGAGCTGGGGAGCAGATTCAGCTGCAACCATTCATCAGGTGCTGAGAGAAATGCCTGACTTCTACAACAGTGTGCTCTTTGCACGTAGAACGTGGAGTACTTAGAATCTTCTGCTTCCAGCTTTGGGCTTTAATCACAGTTTTAAAAAAAGTCTCACTCAGCGTCTAGTACTGTCCTGTTACAGAGATGCAGCAGCATCTGAAGGGAAAGATGATTTACCTTCAGAACATCTAAGTTTAAGTTGCTAGTTAGACATCCAGGTAGGGTTTCCTAGTAAGCAATTGGTAATAGTGTTCTGGATCTCAGAAGCAGGATGGGGGCTCAAGATGAGAAATTGGAAATTAGCCACAATGGTGAAGTCATTAAAAGGTAAGTATTACTATTATAATCCATTTTAGAAATGAAAAAAGTGAAGCTCAGTTGCTATACATAACTTCCCAAGATCCCATAGCTAATCAGGGGGAAGAGATCTGTCTCTGAAATTTTGTGATTACAAAATAAATGCTTCTTTAACCACATGACACCACTGTGTAAGAAATAGATCAAAGAAAGAAGAAAAGGGGCATCAATCACAATCATTATTTCCTTTGAAAATCCTGGAAATAAGATTGCAAATGGTAGTAATATAAATTGAATTAATTATCTTTTATACAATCTGTTTCTAATAACTCTGAGGATAGAAGGATTCTCATATCTTTTAAGATATGACTATACCCTAAAGAAAAACCATTAATAGAGAACAATGAGAGTGTGGCGATAAGTACAGGTGTGAAGGGGGCATAAAGTGGGGCATGGTATGATGGGAATCAGCTAATGAAGCAGAAGTAAAGAAGCACAGATACAAATAGTGGTAGTGTGCATCCAAGCTTTCAAGCACTACCCATGGGGAGAAGGAACACTGGCCCACAAACTCACAGTTTCCAAATCCAGACCAAAAAGATACGTATCCATTGTGAAGATCAGTTACAGAATCTGCTCTTTGTTTTCCTGCCCCAGATTCACTCTGCAACCTGCTGATGGTAACTTGGCTTCCTCATAATTTGCCTTAAAGAGAAAATACATTGACCAGAAGACAGCAGTATCCATTACTGAGACTCTTTCATACCTCACTGCACGGTAATTTAACCAAGTTTATAGGAATCAGTTCCTGGTGAAATTTCCCATAGGAGTAAGGTTTGCTAAGTCAATTTGGAAGTTGGTATCAGATTTCTAATCCCACACAGCTCTGGGCTATGGTCACTCCACCATGGTAAGGATTTGATAAGGCTCTGTGGCCATACAATGCCTTCCACCCCACTGTCCACCCCAGCTCTGAGCTTCTGGGTCAAGTAAAGAAGCACTGCAGATGCCCAAAATTATTTTACAAAGGAAGAATAAGGAAAAAGCCAAGAGTGCCATGGCCACACAATGGAGAATGAAGTGGTTAAATGAGCAGAGAGTGGATGTCCACTGTGTCAAATACTACCAAGTCATTAGAAGAGATTTGGACTATTTTTTATGTGTAAGTACATTGTGATCACTAAAATATATACTGTATATAAAAATCTAATGGATATCAATGGACACACTGCTTCTGAATGGGGATGTCATATGTGGATTATTTAAATGTAGTAGATAGTTTAGAAAAACATAGTTTATAATCTTTGAGAGATTTAAAAGCAGTAAAATGAAATGCTTTAAATTTTTAAAAGTATAGGATGTTAATTCATTCAATTATACACAGTCTGGGCTTGCACATTTAAAAACATCAACGTAAAACCTCCTCTACAAAATGAGGAGAAACTGAGATGTTCTCCTGAATGTGTGCCTATGTAGAGACACGTTCTGTGAAGATAGATATTCCTGATAGAACTGAACACATGGGTCACAAATGTGAATGACTAAGGGAAATCTTTTTTTTAATTTTCCAATAACTGACTTTAGAGTCACAAAGCACAGCTTTCCCTAAATAACTGTTTAAAAAACAAATCAAAAAAACCCTGACCTTCTCCTTTGCAGTTTCCAATTTTTCAAAGTAATAGCATCTCAAATGGAACTAAAAACATAAGCAAGAAGACCCTTGACAAATGACAATATATTGAATGGGACAGATGTCATCTAACCTTCTATTTTCAGTGACTGAGCTCATATTCAAATTACATGTAAAATACGGATGGGAGAGTTAAATGTTCAGCCCTGGTTTTCCTTTCCCTTGTACTTGTGATTCTCCCAGATAATCCTTATTTTGAGTAGAGACAGGAATATGAAAAAGGATTACCTAACAGTCCCAATTAAATAAGAAAATTATATAAAGCCATATTTCATTTGTGGTTTAAGACTATCAGATTACCCAGGTGAATCTTTCCCTGCCAATTAGTAACAAAGAAACCTGGAAAGGCTATGTTCCTTCCCCAGGCTGAGGTTGCACAGGCACAAGCTGCTCACTAATGGCATCAGTAGTAGGAAGCAAGGGAGTGTACTTTGTAAACCCAGTGTTTCCATTGTGTCCACACAGAGTTCCCACACAATATACTGTACTCTCAATATTGACTTCTGAGGTTTATCTTGACTGTCTTTTATGGGCAGAGCCTTGCCAAGGAGCTGGTTGTCTAGGCGATGAATTGCTGCACACCATAATAAAATAAAATACTTTTGAAATAAACTATAATTAATGTTTTTGCTTTATAAGTTTAACCTCTCCCCAGGTGCGGGAATGAGGGTAGGAGCACCTTCCTTGTTGACAACCAAAACAAGGATTGGTATTAACTTATCCATGTGCTTGTTCATCCTTGATGGGCTGTAATTAGTTCACATAATGAAAATACTTTTAGTTAGCTTGATTTAAGACAAGAATGCAACATCTTCTCTTTAAAATTGTTCTATGATATGTGTAAACCATTTCTTTACAATTATTTTCCTAACTTACCCAATTCACATTCCAAGAATTTTCTGGAAGTACAGGTGCAGTGAGATTTTAGGTAATTATGCTTGTTTCAGTCTCAGCACAGGTTTCAGTCCTGTCCCAACCTGAGACCTGAGATACCAGTTTCCCAATCATCAGCCGTTCCATACAGTTAGCATAAAGTGTTCTCTCAGTTATAGCTGGGTGATTCATGACAAGAAGCGGCTTGAGGTGGGAACGCACAGCAATGCAATGATTAATCCTTTTATACATTTAGGAAAAATAATGATGCTGAAGAAAAACGAAAGCCATCTATAAAATAATGAAAGTAATATCAGGAAGAAAGTGGCTCATTAGGCTAACTCAGTGGTTTTTCACATTTAGGAAAATAGGATGAAGGCCTAGGAACAAATCAAAAGGAATTGTTCTGAATGCTTGTGCCATCATCCATTTGTAAGAATATACATGCACATACCACACACAAGCATGCACACATACATACACTCACACATTCTCACCTACACACACACCGAAGAACTTAGTACATTGGTGTGCTGTGCAGAAGAAAGGAAAAGGTAGGAGCAGCAGGAGCAGGTTCATTGGCAGAGCCACACAGCAAAAGACAAATACACACAGCACGCGGTGTGTGTGCTTGGCTCAAGTCTGTGCAATTAGTATTGCTATTTACAGCAAATTCCTTGTACCAGCACTTTAAAAGTAAATGAAAACTAGATTAAAACTGTTTAATCAGAACACAAAATTGAACCACGATAGGTTCCAAAGCTGATTAACTAGCTCAATTTTTTTTTCCTGCCTGCTAATTGCTAAGTACATTTGCTGGTTCCTGGCATTGATTTGCTGGATTCTAATTCAGGGTATGGGCTTAAAATATTAATCCACAAACTACTCATTTTCTTTATTGGTCAATACAAATTGTACTCCATAAATTCTTCATCTTAATGCTTCCACTTTGATTTTTTCCGATTCTTCCATCTTTCCATATATTTGTCTCCATCCCTCCCCCACAGACGACACTTTCATTCTTTCTTCTGCTAAATTTCCTTAGAGCAATATCAGTCAGAAAAATGAGACTATGAGTAACAGAGATTAATAGATACCACTTAGAACCTAGGGGCTTAATACAATGGGTGTTCTGTCCTGAAGAATGGAAGCATATTAGAAACCTAGAGAGACCGGTACCCAGAGATGGGTTGATTCTTTCCTTTCTATGAATGTTTACAAACACTTATTTAGGTATACTGGTCTTAAATTAATTGACATGTTTTCATTCAGAGTTTGTGACTAATTTGATTTTACAGAGATGCCAATTTGTCTGCTTGTCGGGGAGGATAATGTTTATGCTATAAGGAGGGTGGTTGACCCCAGCAAACCTACAATGCCTGATCCTGCAGGCTGTTCTGGGCAGATAGGAAGGGATCTAAGCCCTGCACTGTAGGATGACTCACAGTGATTCTTCCAGTAGATAATGCATGAAAGCCCCTGCATTTCACAGTCCAGTCCTCAAAGGAACTACCACTTTAACTACAATTCTGAATCAGGAAAAGTAAAATTCACCTTTTCCAAAAAAGGTAAAATTATTACAGGAATTTGTACTTCCTCATTCTTATAACAAATATTTGCCACACAGAGAACATGAATCAGCTGAAATAAAAATGTCTTGGAAAAGTTAATCAACCCTTTAAAATATATGTTTGAAGTTAATATGATTAACACATATATTTTTTAAATCCTACCATTTTATTTACAATAATTTCTCTAACTACTCATACCACTTAAATTTAGAGGAATAAACTCAAGATATTTTGAGAAATGAGCTAAGGGAGCAATATTTTTTTAACACTCACCTGCACCCAAGGTGCTTTACAAATAGCATTCACTAGTTGCCAAGAACAATCCTGTAGGGTCCATAGGATTATCTGACATATAAAAAAACTGAGACTCAGAGATCAAGTTGTCCAGATCACACAGATAGTAAGTTGGAAATTCAACATTCAAACCCAGACACATCTGCCCTGAACAGCCATCACAATGTTTTCACACAGTATATCATTCCCTAACGTTCTCTTTCTTCCTTTTCTCTTTTCATCCAAAAGCAAATTTCTTATATCACAATGCGTAGGGAACTATTCCTATTAAGGAATATACCACTTAATTTAGTAAAGATTTTCTTATGTATAAATCAAATTAATTTTTAAGTGAATTCACTGTGTTTTCTCCTGCTATCAATTCTTTGGCAAATCATTTTATTGCAATAATAATATTTGTTTGAATTATTAAATTCTCTTTTATTTAATGTAAATGTCCTACTTTGAACTTCAGTGTAACAAATTCCAGTAGAGCACATAAACACATATGACACCAGTGACCAGCCATATAAGTAGGTTTTATTATTTAGGGTGTGTTTTCCACCGTGGTGATAGATTTGCACTGAGTCATTCTTTCTCCTTTTTTTTTTTGCTGGTTCCCTTGAGACCATGTGTATGTATTGCATTTGGTAGAAAGTCTGTTTAAGATTGAGAGCTTGAAAACAGTGCAAAGTGAACTGGCCCACAAGGGAATTAAACCTATGACCTTGGCCTCATTAGTTTCATGGTCAAATCAACTGAGTTAAACAGCTGTATTTTCTTAAGTCCAAGTACATATTTATTTGGTAAATATGGAAGTTTTAGCTTCTTAAAGTCCCTTAGGGACCATTAAGTAGACTTCAGCATTCTTTCATTCAACAGATACTAATTGAATACTTAAATTGAGCATGTCTTTTCCTTAGCAATCCGAGAGTGATTGAGAAGTGGGAGATGTGGCTCCTGGTCACCAGGAATCACAGATTAGTTGATTGGGGAGAGAAGACATACACAAGCAGCATCTTATGAAATAGTTAAGAGCCTGGTTCTGGAGATAGAGAAGCCTGACCATGAAACCTGACTCTGCCACTAACGGGCTATAAGACATCTGTCACATAACAGGTTCTCTAAGTCTCCACTTCCCTACTGTAAAACGGAAAGAATACTACCACAGGCAGTCCCCCAAACTAGAAAGCCTACCCTTAAAGACCTCAGCATGGCTCGCAGTATATATTAAGCACCCAGTAGGTTGTAGCTAAATACTAAGTTAAGACTGGAAGGTTCAGAATTCAAATTTTGTAATCTAAAATTGCTCACTTTTCCAGAATTAAAACTCCACCCAACCCAAACTACCTGTATTTTTATTCTCCATTTCCACTAATGGTGTCAACATTCATCACATTATCTCCATAAATTCTAGTGTCTTTTTTACTTCTTCCACCACTAGATTCCAATACCTCAACATGACTTCATATCATTTCTTTAGCAGGATCCATCTTCTCAGCTACTCCCCAGTTAAAGTTGTTGCTTCCTGAGCTGGCCTAGTCCCTTGCCCATCTCAGTAGTCCCCTGATTTGCCCTATTTCTTTCCAGTTTATCTTTCATCCAACGAATCCATGCAACTTCTCCCAGCAACCTTATTAAACACGGTGCTGGTCAAGTGCTGACTTAACTTTCATTGGCTTTCCATTGCCTACAGAGTGCTCACTAAATGGTCAACAGTCATATAAAAATTCCCATCTTTATGCCTCCATTTCCAGTAGAACCCTTAATATCTTCCATTAGACATATCACACAGTAGTCAAACTTCACAGTCTTCCTGCCTGCCCTGTACCTGTGTCTTTGCTTGTTCTGTTTTGCAAAAAACAACTTAAATGCACCCCCTTTATATCAAGCCTCTTATGATGCTCTCCACATAAAACAAGCTCTCCCTCTCGTGTTCCAATTACATTTCATTTATAACTTCATACAACGTTCACTGCAGTACACCTTGTATTAGAGTTATTTGTGAATGCCTTCTCTCAATTTGTAAAGTAAACTCCCTGAAAATAGTCTTAACATCTTATATATCTCTCCATCTCACAAAATTCTAAAGCAAGGATTTTTTCAACCTGCACGGTCCAAGACCCTCACTCCTTTATCCACTTTTAACACTTCCACTGCATGTGATAAGGTTCTACTCAGGATATCCTAACTACTAAATCCTATTGACACATTTCAGTTCTTATTTTAATTTGGCCTCTCTGCAGCATTTGGCACTATTTACCATTCCTTTCTTTCTTTAAATATCTCTTCTGTTGGCTTCCATAATACCACTCCCTTCTAATTTTACCTCCTTCCTAATATGACCTTCCTTATTCTCGGTTTCTCTCCTAAGGATTGCTTCCTCACCTAACCCTAAAATATTGGTATTCTCATGTTTTAATTATCAGTCGAGTCCCCTTTTCAGTCTACATGCACACTTACTGACTCACAAAATTTGACCTGAGTTCATCAAGTTCTCTGCTCCCCAAACTCCTTTCTTATTGAAAGGCATCAACAAAAAATCAATCAAGTCAGAAACCTGTAAGTCTTCTTAAAGTTTCCCCAACCTCCTACCAGCTATCAATCTCTTGCCTCTGAGCTCCAAATCTACCCTCTGTTGTCTTGCTTGTGATATTGAAGCTGGGCCTCATGAACACTGGCCCAAAGTTAAGCTTTGCCAGTGGTGAAAACTGGAGAGGCACTGCACAAGAAAGGGGCTTCTCTTCCTGGCTCTAATTTTCTTTTCTCTCTTCTTGCTCCTGTGCTGCTTGTCCAGTGTGAAGGACATGCAGTGGGGCTCACCCCAGAAAGTTTCAGCAGCCTCCCCGTGGACAGCTTCCCAGCAAGGTCAGCTGTGCAGTTGCTCCCCAGCAAGTTCAGCAATACCCTTTCAGACTACTTCCCAACAAATTTCAGCAGCACCCAGAGGCCAGTTTTACGGCAAGTTTTATTAGTACCCTAGCCAACAGTTTTCTCCTTGGTAGCCTCAAGGTACAGCACCTCAGGGTACTGTACCTCAGCAGACTTCTTCACCATCCAGTGGGCTACAGAAATGCCCCCGCCATGGAAATCTGCATCTCAGCCTTGAGGAGGTGGGGAGTGTTTCCAATTTTTTTCTTTCTTGCATGCTCTCTCATCCCCAGGGGCAGTGGCTGCTCCTTACAAGTGCTATTCCTGTGTTCTTGAAGTTCTCTTTATACCTTAGTAGTGAATCCCTTGTAAGTAGTTAATAATTCTTTATATTAAACTTTCCATTTTAAAATCACTGTGTAGTTTCTGTTTCCTGAGGAGAGCCTAATCAATACCCCTCCCCCTCTCAATTTTATCCCCTGAGTATCTCTCATGTCTATCCAGTTATCTCCAGTTCCAGAGGCCCTGCCTAAATTTAAACCCTTGTCATTCTCAGCTTGGCTTTAGTAGAAGCCTACTCAGCAATTGCCTTCTTTCAGTTTAGATGTTTTTCTCTTACTTCCACATCAACAACAAAATAATTATTCTGTAATGTTCAATGTGTATGAAATTTGATCCACCAACTTATGTGGATGAAATGTCAAATTATTTTTTCCTAAAAACTAATTAAATTTAACTCTGCACAGAAAATCTTATTCTTAGTTATTATTCATTTTCTTCTAATATCCCCACTCCTCTCCAAGACTGTGTGAGGATCCCAAGAGTCTTCTGTAGATTAAAATGTAATCCTTTGATGGTGGGTGGCACACACCTGAAGCACAGGAATCTTGGCTGAAGCTGGTAGATCTATTACCACGAGTCCAGCCTTCTAAGAGCACCCACCTTACTCTCCTCCTCAACTGTGCCTGCTTTCTGGGACACTATAAAGTAATGCAGCACAGGTCTACATGGACCCTGAAGACTTCCACCCTTTCCAGGTTGGAGGACCTCTTGCCTTTCTCCTCCCCCTGCCTTAAAAAGATGAGGTTTCCTCTCAGTAAGATTTGTTTCTTCTGAAAACTCTGTTTGAGACACTAAAACCCAAACTCCCTTGGGTCAAAAAACACAAAATCCTAACTACCTTCTAGAAACAGAAAAGGACAGAGAAATACATGAAGAACAAAACAAATCAGTATCTTACACATAGTCAGAATCTTTTTAATTTAGGAAAGAATTTTCAGGCCTTTAAGTTTCTGGCCAAGACATTTTGAATATGCATTGTATATCCTTTTTTTAGTATATTTTATTGATTATGCTATTACAGTTTTCCCAATTTTCCCCCTTAACCCACCCCTGCCCTGCACCCCCCAACCCTCCAGCAGCCCCCCCCTTAGTTCATGTCCATGGGTTGTACATATAAGTTCTTTGAGTCCTCTGTTTTCTATACCATTTTTCATCTCTCCCGTCTATTTTATGCCTACTAATTATGCTTCTTCTTCCCTTTACTTTCCCCCCCTATTTCTCCCTTCCCCCTCCCCACTGAAATCCCTCCATGTGATGTCCATTTCTCTGAGTCTGTTCCTGTTCTAGTTGTTTTCTTAGTTTTTGTTTTCATTGTCTTTTCTTTTAGGTTCATTTGTTGATATTTGTGAGTTTGTTGTCATTTTATTGTTCATATTTTTTATCTTCTTTTTTTTGGATAAGTCCCTTTAACATTTCATGTAATAATGGCTTGATGATGATGAACTCCTTTAACTTGACCTTATCTGGGAAGCACTTTATCTGCCTTTCCATTCTAAATGAAAGCTTCACTAGACAGAGTAATCTTGGATGTAGGTCCTTGCCTTTCATGACATCAAATACTTCTTTCCAGCCCCTTTTTGCTTGCAAGGTTTCTCTTGAGAAATCACCTGATAGCCTTATGCACTAAATATGCATTGTATCTTCTTAAACTCCTTCTCTTAATTCTTCCAAAAAACCCTCTAAAACTCTCAATAAAAGGTTTAGATTTCAGAGACACAATTTCTCAGATTTTTATTACTTTATTTCCTGCTACAACTCTAAGGCAATGAGCACAGGACCAGCAGTCTGAATTGGAAGGTTGAGACAGAGAAGCAGTAGAGAAAGTGGGAAATGCAGGAAGGAAATAAAACATCAGCTAATATCTCAAATACTATCCCACCAGACATTCAATAAGCCATCCTTGCACAAATGTAAATTTACCCTGTTCTTCTCCTGCTTATCACCCTTCATTATTGCTCAGTTATCCCTAACACAAAATTCAGTCTCCCTGGATTTGGGCAAGGTCCTTCCGAATGTGGCTCTTGACCACTTCCTCAGGCTCACTACCTTAGGCTTTGCTCCAGCCATACCTAGTCCTGGTAGTTTCCTGCTAGCACTTTTCTCCCTCTTGTCTTGTACTTTTTTACGTCTTAGAAATACATAGACTTGCCTTTCAAAACTTACTTCATGTAACAACTCCACCTAGAAACTTGCAGGCATGTCCCCCACTACATCAGCCACTTCTTCATGGTACTTCCACACACCCTGTGCATTCTGCAGTCATAGAACATGCATTGTATTTTGTTATGATTTGGGTTTTACATTACTGTTCTTTTTTTTCTGCTTCCCCCTCTAGAATGTGAGTTACTTGAAGAAGAGGCACAGTATCACCATCTCTGTATTCCAGAGATAAGAATAAAGATTGTTTTTGAATGTTTCTATGTTTCTTGAAATAATTTTACTAATTCTTTTGTATTCCTACAAAGAAATTGTGATGGCATGAGTACCCTGAAAAATTCATCATTCCCTGAAGTGCCAGAAATGAATTGTCAAGTATTCTTTTTAAGAATACAATAAAACTCATCTTTAATTTCAGCTATAACAAAGGGTCATTTAATTACTTCATCTTTTAAATGCTACTTATAATATCTGATATGATATAGTCTTTGGAACCCTCTAATTATGGAAAATCATGGAACCTTTCATTTTCCACATTTTTGGAAATCAGGTAAGTCTTTTGGAATATAATACTTTTTTTAAAATTTTTATTGTTATTCAATTACAGTTGTATGCCTTTTCTCCCCATCCCTCCACCCCACCCCAGCTGAACCCACCTCCCTCCCCCACCTCCACCCTCCCCCTTGATTTTGTCCATATGTCCTTTATAGTAGTTCCTGTAATCCCCTCTTCCCACTGTCTCCTCCCCACTACACCCTGGCTATTGTTAGATTGTTCTTAACTTCAATGTCTCTGGTTATATTTTGTTTGTTTTTTTCTTCTATTGATTATTGCTTCTCGGCCTTTTGGCTAAGATCAAGTGGAATATAATACCTTAAAACAGACATGGTTTTCTGATGACCATTATGTGAATTTGCTGATGATTTACATTTTTAGCCATCCAGAAGATCAGAAGGAGGAAATATTTTTTTTTTACCTTAAAAGGGAGATGTTAATATTTTTATGTTGTTTGTATATTTTGGCAATCTCAATAAATGCCATCTGGATTAACAAAATGAGGTATATTTTTTAAGGGCTGAAAATTAGCTCACAATTCATAAAATGTTAGTGTGGAAAATGTAGTTTGAAAAACAACAACTAAGGCCATTGAGTTTACTTAGCTTGTAGCAAAAATATAGTAAAGGACTCAATATAATTTGTTCAATGCTTGGCTATCCAAAAATAAGGTTATCTGAGTGCATTTCATTTCACATATAGCCCAACTTCCTTTTGTGATTATGTAAACTGACTTCCCATTTTTGCAAAGTAGCAGTTCTGCCTGGTTCAAAACTTCACTCTGTCACTTTCTAGCTATGCAACTTTGACTTACTTTGCGCCTCGATTTTCTCATCTGTAAATGGAGACAAATAATAGTATCTACCTCACATAGTTATGGTGATGATAAATAATTTCACTAAAAAAAAATACTTATTGATTGCTTTCTGTGGACAAAGTGCCATGCTAGTCACCTGGGATTCAAATTTAAGACAGTCAAAAATCTCTGGGCTCATAGAGTTTATATTGTAGTTTAAATGTTTAAACAGTGTCTTGCATGTGAAGCATACAAAGGAGTTATTGTCACTGTTATTATTGTTATTACTACTAGTATGAATACTGTGACCAGAAAGTAAGTATATGCTGACTAGTAAGTATGTACAACCCTTAAGCAACTGTCCAGGATTTCAAATCACTTCACTATAGCTTGCCAAACGCAAGGGTGCTCAGCCAAGCCATGTCCTGGGTAGGCAGAGAAGAGGAAAGGAAAGGATGGGGAGAGTTTCATCTATCTTGAGATGCTTAATATTATCACTAGCAATTGAGTATCATGAGATGTATTTTTTCCCTTCACCTACCGAAAAAAAAGGATGGAACCCTAAAAAACTCAACTCTGGACACAGAGACTGAACCAATTCTGAGAGATTCTAATTTTGCCCACGGCACTTCCAGAACTATTCTAAAGAGGTTGCAACATGTGGTACATAAGCCTAAAAGGCACCTTTTAGGTAGGGATATGGAGGCTTTGGGAATAACAGATCTGCCCTAATCCTTCATTTCTTCCCTGCTTTGTATCAATTTGAACATCACAGAAAGTACTTTTTCATAGAGAATGACTACTTACAGGTAGCCTGCAATTTGCTTACTACTATCTTAGCTTTATGTTGCTTTTGCCAGTATTTTGTCTTTCTCTTCACAGCTTTTATCTGACTCTTCCTCCCTAATGATTGCTTTACCAACTTTCCCCTACACACTTACTTATTGAATGGATCATTTAAATGATTTTGTAAGAATCTTCTGAACTGTTTTGAAGACAGGCACAAATAAGAAAAGCATAAGCAATAGTGATCATTTCAAATTGAACTTTACTGCATCGATGAGATTTAGACATGATTTGGCGGGCTCTCATCTCACCCTGCACACTACCGTGGCGAGCTTACACTGCCTCTATGTTCCTTGTCCCATGAGGACAGATGGACATGGTCACTAACCAGTCACTGACTACAGAATCCATCCAGACCTTGGCTGACACTTTAAAGTGGTAAGAGTCTCTCAAATGAGATCACGTGTCCCTCAAAAATGTAATTCAACTGACAGTGATGCCAAAGGGATGAGTGTCCCTGTACCTCACATTCCTACAAACCGTAGTCACCCTCCAAGATACAAGCTCCTCCTGTAATTTGTCTGCCCCAGCATATTTGTTCCTAAAATACTCTTCACTTCCTCTCTACTGACTCAACTTTCCACTGCTCTTCTCCCTCCCATGCCTTCTACAGGTGCCCCTATAATTCCTTTCAATAGTTAACAAGATTCACCAGCCTCCTCACTAAACACTGCTTCTGCCTCTTGGCCTGCCAGAAAATAGCGCTTTTCCATACCCTCTCAAGCAGGGTTGTAGGTGGGGTCAGTCTCCTTGGGAATCTTCTTTGAGGCTCCTGGCATTTCAGTACCTCCCCTGGCTCCTGTATCATCTACCGACCTCCAGTCACTTCCTCCTTTTCACCGAAGTCTTGAGCATCCTATCTCCATCCACACTCAAAATCATAATTCTGAGAAAAATTAACACTCCTATGAGCTAGCTGGCCAATGCTTCAGCCATCCAACACTTGAATCTGGTCATCAGCCAGAACACCTCCCCAGTCATAGCACTTAGACCGCAAGCTCCCCATGGGCATGGATTTTTCTCTGACTTATTCACTGCTGTATCCCTACCCTCTAAGACAGTGATTGACACAGAGCAAATTTCAAATCTACTTGTTAAATGAATAACCTTAGGCTTACCTCAATGGGCAAATTGGCTTCCCAGAGGCAACAGTTTGAGAAATTCATGAAATACATGGGACTTAGCTAATTTGCATGTGACAGAAGTCACATGTGCAGTCACAGTGCCAAGCCAGCTGGGGTAATAAGAAGTTTACCTCAAAGGGGGTTTCCAATAACACTTTCCTGATAGTGTTTATGGCCATTTGCTATTTTTTATCTTCATATTAACTCCTCTGATTAGCAAAGAAATCACTTTCCTGTAGACTAAGACAAGACTGATCCTATTGGAAATGATCTTGCTGAAGACTGCCATTTCTGCACACTAGGTATCCCCTGGACTCAAACACAACTACACCTCACCTGTGAGAAATAAAGAAAAGTCAACCATTTACCAAAATAAATGAATTTAACAAGTATTGTTTGGGTATGATCTGCTGATTTCTTTTGATACACAAGGAAGAAGAATAATAATAATAAAAATGAAGTCACAAAACTCTTTATACTCCATGAAACTAATTATTTATTTGACCTTGTAACTTAGTCAGTGAACTAGTTATATTCATTAGGATACATTTTTATTGTGATTTCTTAAAATTGTAATTACAGTCCAGGGCATTGATGAAAGGTGATGTGAACTTGTGATAACAGAAGTAAACTGAGATCCAGTGTTCTTGGGATTCCAGCGCTGATTTCACAACAGTAGGCAAATAGTAGGGAACAGTTTCTCCCAGGCAGAAAAAGCATGAGCTTCCTTCTGGGACTTTCTATGCAGCTTTAGGAACACTACAGAGAACCTCTAAAATTAATACTTATTCAAGCAGTATAAATCCATAGTAACACTTTGATTACCTGCTGGGACAAAGAAATAGATATTCTAATCAAGTAGCTTTTTGAATACAGCCTATTTTTAACATAAAACAAATCCAGGCAAGAACATCTCTACAAAAAATTTATAAAACACTGATTAGAACAGTTCTCTTAAATGTTTAGAGTGATACCATTCCCCAGTTAGGTGTCCTGAGAAATACAGAATTTTACCAAATACAGCTCTTCAGTCTTATAATCAGAATTTCATTATAAAAGTAATCTCAATGAATTTTTGTGAAAATTCATAGGGATTTTTAAACCAAATAAAATCAAATGATAGTAACAACCACTAGTTATTGAGCACTTATTAGGTGCCTGGCTATGTACTCAGCTCTTTAAGTGCATAATCTTTCCCTAATGTAGAAAGCTTTAGAAGGGCATGAGAAAAGGCAGGCATCTATAAGAAAATTTGGTTACAAAATATAAGCATGGACTGCTGGCTCTGAACAACAGTGGGCATATGAAAGGTATTATTAAGATAATAAGCTTTAAAGACACAATAATAAAAATGTAAATATAAGAGTTGAATCAATTAATTCTTCCCTTCAGATCAAAACTATAGTCTCTGTAGGTTGACAGCACAGAAGGCTTGAGGAGCTCTTGGGAAATGTCAGGGCAGGCTTATCAACTTCATCCCCAGACTCTCCTCTAACAGACACTTCTCTGCAACTTTGGTAAATTTTAGAGCGTGCTTTTGAGCACTGGGTAAGTCTGGAATTACTGAAATATTATACTATCATTATTATCAAATAAATATGAAAAAAGTAAAATAATAGAAAGCAAAAATGAAATCTAAATCAGAAGTGAATTTTAAAGATTCCAGTAGGAAAATAAATGCAACTTAAAAAAATAGTAGCAGAAGGTCCAAGAGTGGAGTAAGTGGAAGCTGCACTCACCTCCTCCCATAAACACATCAAAATTACACCTAAATTATAAAACAATCAATCATGATAACCAACTGAGGACTAACTGAACAGAAGTCATATAACCAAGAATATACAGAAGAAGCCATTGGAGACTAATATGAAAGGCAGAGATGAGAAACAGGCTGGCCCCATAACCACACGCTGTGGCTGAGAATCTCAAAGGATATCATAACTGCAGAGGGTATCCATGATTAGCAAGGGCTCCCCAACCAGAGGCACCAATGCAAGGAATAGGAGCCCACAGAACATCAGCAGGGATTCCATCTGCCCAGGTGTGATGGTAGGAGGCTGCTAGAAACTCAAGCATTTTCTTAAAGGGGCAGTGCACAGACTCTTGCTCACAGGCACTCACCCTGGGCCCCGGCAGACCAATGAAAGTTCCAGGACTGCCATAGTCATAGAGGAAGAGACTGAGTTATACAGTTTTGGAATGATAGGTGGAAGGGCAGTTTCTAATACCCCTGTGTTAAGCCCTCGTCCCACATGGCATTAGCCTGGTGAGCTATACTAGCTCTACCCCGACAACTCCCTTAGGCTTCATCCTAACCAAATTGAACACAGCTAGAAGCTATGTTGGTGGCAACCAGCCTGGGTCAATTGTGCAGTCTTTCTTAAAAAACTGTCAAGGAACCCCAGGGAAGCTCAGGAGGATGGGATGGGGGTAGGGAAAACACAGAGGAAAACTGAGTTGCATGGCTTTGTTAGGTAGGATAGATAGCAAACCAAGGCAGGAAGGAGGAGGGAGACATGTCTCACCCACTAACTCAGCAGTCCTGAGCCTGATCTAATAATATTGCCATGTGTTCCAACATCACAGAAACACTATGCTAACACAAGAGGAGGGCAATCCTTGAAATTCTATGTATTGTTTCCACTATCTGGGAAAAGAAAGCCTTTGACACTGTGCTTTCATCTCAACGCCTAAAAGGCTGGAAAGGGCCCACAGTACCCAAAGGAAGAATTCAGTTAACACCTTTAGGTATTCACACCACCCTCAAAGCTGGCACCACCTTTACCTGTCAATCAATATGTAACTTCTTCACCTCCATCCCTCCAACTGCATAAGCCCTCAGAACAAAAGTTCTCAGGCCACCTGGCCTCTGGCCACCCCGGGCTCTTGCCACCCTTTCCCTCGCTACCATTGCTCTTGCCTTTCTCTCCCACCTCAGCAAGGCCCATTATCTTTCATGAGAACAAATCACCAATAAACCCTGCTTGCAAAGAAAAAGCTCCTGGATTTATCAATCCTTTGAATTGTTCTTTTAGTCTCTAATTTAATTCTGCTCTACCTTGATTATTTCCTTCCTTCTACTTGCTCTGGGCTTTGCTGTTGTTCATCCAGTTATTGTAGAGGTAGGGTTAGGTTGTTTATTTGTTTCTATCTTTTTTAGGTAGGCCTGTATCACTATGAACTTCCCTCTGCCTTTGAGGACTGCCTTTGCTGTTTCCCATTACTTTGGACTGTTGTGAGTTCATTTTCATTTGTTTCCAGAAACTTTTTGATTTCTTCTTTGATACCATTCTTAATCCACTCATTGTTTAATAGCATGCTATTCAATCTCCATGAATTTCAATGTTTTGGGGTTTTTTCCTTTAGTGTGATTTCTAGTTTCAGTCCCTTGTGGTCAGAGAAAATGCTTGATATGATTTCAATTTTCTTGAATTTGTTGAGGCTTGTTTTGTGTCCTGTCAGGTGATCTATCTTTGAAAATGTTCCATGTGCATTTGAAAAGAATGTGTAATTTGCTTCTTTGGGATGAAAGGTTCTATATATATCAGTTAAGTCCATTTGATCTAGGACATTGTTCAATGCCGCAATATCTTTGTTGCTATTTTGTTTGGAAGATCTATCCATTTTTGACAGTGGGGTGTTAAAATCCCCTACTATAATAGTGTTGCTGTCTATATCTTTCTTGAAGACCTCCAAGATTTTCCTTATGTGTTTGGGTGCTCCTATGTTGGGTGAATATATGTTTATAATGTTTATGTCTTCTTGATGGATTCTTCCCTTGAGTATTATGAAGGGTCCTTCTGGGTGTCTTCTTATGGCCCTTGTTTTGAAGTCTATTTTATCTGATATAAGTATTGCTACTCCCACTTTTCTTTCCTGTCCATTTGTTTGGAATATTTTTTTCCAACCTTCACGTTCAGTCTGTGTATGTCTTTTGTTCTGGAATAGGTCTCTTGTAGGCAGCATATGTGTGGGTCATGTTTTCTTATCCATTCAGCTATTGTATGTCTTTTGATTGGAGCATTTAATCCATTAATATTTAAGGTTATTATTGATAGGTATTTGTTCATTTTTCCCCCTTTGTATCTATGTTCCACCCTCTTTCACTCTTTTCCTTTTCTTCGTATAGTAGTCCATTTGGTAAATCTTGTAGGGCTGGTTTGGTGGATGTGTGTTCATTCAGCCTTCTTTTGTGTGGGAAACTCCTTATTTCACCTTCCATTTTAATTGAGAGCCTTGCTGAGTAGAGTAATCTTGGTTGTAGACCTTTGTTTTTCATTACTTGGACTATCTCTTGCCATTCTTGGACTATCTCTTGCCATTCTCTCATGGATTGGAGTGTTTCTATTGAGAAATCAGCTACTAGTCTAATTGGAGCCCCTTTGTATGTTTCTTCTTCTTTCTCCGTTGCTGCTTTTAAGAATATCTCTGTCTTTAATACTTGGCATTTTAATTATGATATATCTTCTTGTTGGCCTCTTTGGGTTCATCTTGTTTGGGATTCTCTGTGCTTCCTGAACTTGCATGGCTTTTACCCTCTCCAGGTTCAGAAAGTTTTCTGTCATTATCTTTTCAAACAGGGTTTCTATCCTTTGTTCCTTTTCTTCTCCTTCTGGTATTCCTATGATTCAAATGTTGTTGCATTTCATGCTATCTTGGAATTCCCTTAAGCTATCTTCATATTTTTTTAGTCTTTTTTCATTCACCCACTCTACTTGGGCATTTTTTCCAATTTGTCTTCCAGCTCACTAATTCAGTCCTCTGCTTCATCCAGCTTGATTGTAATTCCTTCTAGTGTGTTTCTTATTTCCAAGATTTTATTGTTCATTTCTTCCTGGTTTTTATTTATAGTTTCTATTTCCTTTTTCATACTGTTGTAGTTCTCATTCAGTTCCTTGTAGTTGCCTGTGAGTTCCTTGAGCAACCATATAACCATTATTTGGAATTCTATATCTGATAGTGTGCTTACCTCCATTTCATTTAGCTCTTTTAGTGGGGAGTCTTCCATTCCTTTTTTTAACATATTCATTGATTATGCTATTACAGTTGTCCCATTCCCCCCCTTTCCTCCACTCCATCCTGCCCAGCCCCTCCTTCCCACATTCCCCACTTTAGTTCATGCTCATGGGTCATACTTATAAGTTCTTTGGCTTCTACATTTCCTACACTATTCTTACACTCCCCCTGTCTATTTTCCACCTATCATTTATGCTACTTATTCTCTGTACCTTTCCTCCCTCTCTCCCCTATTGATAACCCTCCATGTGATCTCCATTTCTGTGGTTCTGTTCCTGTTCTAGTTGTTTGCTTAGTTTGCTTTTGTTTTTGTTTTAGGTGTGGTTGTTAATAACTGTGAGTTTGCTGTCATTTTGACTGTTCATATTTTTTATCTTCTTTTTCTTAGATACGTCCCTTTAACATTTCATATAATAGGGGCTTGGTGATGATGGACTCCTTTAACTTGACCTTATCTGAGAAGCACTTTATCTTTCCTTCCATTCTAAATGATAGCTTTGCTGATACAGTAATCTTGGATGTAGGTCCTTCCCTTTCATGACTTAGAATACCTCTTGCCAGTCCCTTCTTGCCTGTAAGGTCTCTTTGGAGAAATCAGCTGACAGTCTTATGGGAACCCCTTTGTAGGTAACTGTGTCCTTTTCTCTAACTGCTTCTAAGATTCTCTCCTTATCTTTAATCTTGGGTAATGTAATTATGATGTACCTTGGTATGTTCCCCCTCGGGTCCAGCTACTTTGGGACTCTCTGAGCTTCCTGAACTTCCTGGAAGTCTATTTCCTTTGCCAGAGTAGGGAAGTTCTCCTTCATTATTTGTTCAAATAAGTTTTCAATTTTTTGATCTTCCTCTTCTCCTTCTGGTACCCCTATAATTTGGATGTTGGAACATTTCAAGATGTCCTGGAGGTTCCTAAGCTTCTCCTCATTTTTCTGAATTCTTGTTGCTTCATTCTTTTCTGGTTGGATGTTTCTTTCTTCCTTCTTGTCCACACTGTTGATTTGAGTCCCAGTTTCCTTCGCATCACTATTGCTTCCTTGTACATTTTCCTTTGTTTTTCTTAGCATAGCCTTCATTTTTTCATCCAGTTTTTGACCAAATTCAACCAATTCTGTGAGCGTCCTAATTACCAGTGTTTTGAACTGTGCATCTGATAGGTTGGCTACCTGTTCACTACTTATTTGAATTATTTCTGGAGATTTGAACTGTTCTTTCATTTAGGTATTTTTTTTTTTTTGTCTTGGCAGGTCTGTTACTTAAAGGGGCGGAGCCTTAGGTGTTCCCTGGGGTGGGGTAACACTGGTTGCTGCGCAGTGATGCTGTAAGTGGGGGAGGGGCTGAGAGGGAGCAATGGTACCTGCTCCACTCTCCTCCGGATTTCAGTCACTCCCTCTGCTACCCACAATCAAATTGGGCCCCTCTGGTGCTCATTCCCAAGTAGGTGGGCTTATGCACGCTCTAAGCCCCTGTGGGTCTCTCCAATGACCTCTCCTGTGAGACTGGGAGTTTTTCCTGCTGCCTCCTCAACCCCATGGGTGTTTTCAATCAGAGGTTTGAGGCTTTATTCCCCTCCCCCCCGCCCACTCTGGAGCCCTAGGTTGCGCCATCTGCTTCGCTCCCCCACTGTTTGTCCTGGTTTATCTATGTGCAAACGTGGGGCCGCAGGGTGCTACCCGCCGCACTGCCTGCCCCATTCTCCGCCACTCTAAGTCCGGCCCTCTCGGTTTATCTGTGTGCAAATGTAGGGCTGCAGGGTCTGCTAGTGGTTAGACTGCCTGCCCTGTTTGTCCCACACTCCGCCAGTCTCAGTCTCAGTCCCTCCACGGCAAGCAAGTCCTCTCCGCCCCAGCTGCCCGTCTTGCCCCTCCTACCAGTCTGGATGAATGTTTCTTTGCGATCTACTTGGTGTGGGACTTCCTTGCCGTTCGATTTTCTGTCAGTTCTGGTTGTGCGAGGAGGCACAGCGTGTCTGTCTACCTAGGCCTCCATCTTGGTTCTCGGAAGCTTTTTATTTTGATGAGGTCCCATTTGTTTATTCTTTCTTTCCTTTATGTCCCTTGCTTTAGGGGATGTGTCTATGAGGATGTTGCTGTGTATTGTAGAGGATGCGGAGAAAAGGGAACCCTAGTGCATTGTTGGTGGGAATGCAGACTTGTGAGGCCACTGTGGAAAACAGTATGGAATTTCCTCAGAAAACTAAAAATGGAACTGCCCTTTGACCCAGCAATTCCGCTGCTGGGATTATACCCTAAGAACCCTGAAACACCAATCCAAAAGAACCTATGCACCCTAATGTTCATAGCAGCACAATTTACAATACCCAAGTACTGGAAGCAACCTAAGTGCCCATCAGCAAATGAGTGGATCCAAAAACTATGGTATATTTACACAATGGAATTGTATGCAGCAGAGACAAAGAAGGATGGAACTGGAGAGCATTGTGCTAAGCGAAATAAGCCAGACGGTGAGGGACAAATACCATATGATCTCACCTTTAACTGGAACATAATCAATAGAAGAAAAAAAGCAAACAAAATATAACCAGAGACACTGAAGTTAAGAACAATCTAACAATAGCCGGGAGGAGTGGGGAGGGGACACTGAGGAGAGGGGATTACAGGAACTACTATAAAGGACACATGGACAAAATCAAGGGGGACGGTGGAGGTAGGGGAGGGAGGTGGGTTCAGCTGGATTGGGGTGGAGGGATGGGGAGAAAATGCAGACAACTGTAATTGAATAACAATAAAAAAAATTTTAATTCACCAAATTTGAGAAGTTTTTTAAAAAATTCATGCTGATATGACAGTTGTCACAACACAATTTTTAAAAAATTGTTTCAAATGAAGTTAAATACAACTAAGCACTACTAGAGCCATCTTATGAAAACAAAAAACAAAAAACAAATGAACTTTTTGGCCAACCCAATATTTATCCACTTATTCACTGATGGGCATTTGGGTTGCTTCCATAGCTTAGCTATTGTAAATAATGCTGCAATGAACATAGAGGTGCACATATCCTTTTGAATTAGTGTTTTGATTTCTCAGAATACATATATCTAGAAGTGGAATTGCTGAGTCATAAAGCAGTTCCATTTTAAAAAATTTTTTAGAACCTCTATACTATTTTCCATAGTGGCTGCGCCAATCTGCTTTTAGGAAGGGAATATTTAAACTGGGCTCATCAGCAAGCCTCTTCCTTCTCCTCTGGAAATTGCAGAGTCCCAGGCTTAAACTTTTCTTTTCAAAAAATAGTTGCACCATACTTCAAAGAAATTTGCTACTTGTGTGAAGATCCAAAATAGACTATGAGTTTGTTAATGGTCATCTCTCTTAAAATCATTAACATGTTAGAACTGATCAGAGTATAGTCCTCTAATTTCATAGAAGAGGACACTGGGACCCAGAGAGGATGATGGCTTGTCTGAGGCCACACAGCCAGGTCACAGTGCAGCTGTCAGGGACTTGATTCCTAGTCCTTATCTTTCCATTGGATCTTATTGTTCTGTTCCTGTTTGACACAGGGGTGAAGAAAGTGTGTTAGATTATGTCTCACAAATCCCTTTAAATAATACAATCTAAGCAACTATAATATTATAGGTACTGTTCACAAAAAGAGGGACTATCTTCCTTCACTAAGATCTGCATTCATTGAAATAGGCAAATGTTTTACATTTAACTTGATTGTCTAGAAATTGAACTTGTGTCTCTAGAAACACATTTGAAATTATGATGGGATCAATGATGGGATTATGATGGAAATTATGATCTCCCAAAAGGTCACATTTTTATCTGTAAAATTTACTTTTAGGATCCTGAACATGAACATAGAAGAATCTAAGATGTTGTTAATTCTTACCCACCTGGGGTGTGTGTGTGTATGTGTATGTGTGTGTGTGTGTGTGTGTATTCTGACAGTCCATGACAGATCAGAATTTTCAATTGATGAAGTTTCCTGCAAACAAGGAAAGGTCTGGCCTGTTGTGAGTTTGCCCTAATGACTGCCCCTTCCTTTCCATCTGCCATTGGTCAAGCTGCGACTAGCTGGGATGAAATCCAGTGCCGTGAGCTCTGCAGTTGATGTCGTTTAAGATGAGCACAGATTATCAGGACACTAAACTTATCTAGACTTTGGTTAAATATAAGGTTTATAATATAAAGGAAGAATATATTGTGTCAGATATGGTCAAATCCATTTAAACTCTAACCCACTCAGCACATTCTAGACTATGAATGTTAGTGGACCGATTATAGTCTTCTACTTCACTACTGAGTAGATGATAGAACACAGAGTTACTGTGAGACTTGAGATAGAAAACCTTTCATTTATTTTCCACATATATGTTAACATTTGATGCAGATAAGAATAAAGAAATATAAATAAAAGAAGGCTGATAATAGAGGTTACAAAAAGGGCAAGGAAAAAGAAAAAGACACAGGTAATTTTATCAGAAACTTGGGATGAAGCACTTGCCTCAACTGAATGTATTTATCCTGGGAGTCCTGATCACAAATAACAGTGGTAAAACTAAGCCCTTCATTTTTATATATTTAATCCCACATAGATAACGCTGGTCCATATACTTTGAACAAAGGGAATCATGTATGTAAAGGGGTTTTTTTGAGTTGCCTGGTTGTAAGCCAAAACTAATATAATAAAATTACATTACGGACCAACTGAAGATCCGCAATCACTTATCCAAAACTATTGGGTCCAGGATTCAGAATTATTCAGGATTTTAAAATGTAACAAATTATATGGAGTTTGTATTATGTATCATTTCCAGAGTCTTGGGCAGCACCTTATAATCAAACACATGACTATGACTGGAATGAAATATCTGAACTCAAACTCACTGGTATATATGAAGTCTATAAATGGTCTCTCATCAATTCACATCAGGTTTTGCCACCAATGGGGTTTTTCACAAGTATGAAGAAACTCAATTCTCAGAGCACTTGGGTTTGGGAACAGTAGATAAGGGACTGTTCACTCATACTCACACAAACACAGACACACACACACACACACAACAAGGAGTATGACTAGTGAAAACTTAGCCTTTTTTCTCAATATCTATTTGACCTGGAGTAAATTATATCACTCTGGGCTATATTTACAGTCACAAATATACGAGTAAATGTGGAATTAACCAAAAGATAAATTGTGACTAAATGCTGTAAACACTCTTTGAAGCACTCTTGCTGAATGAGCATAGCCAGGAGGTTAGGAGATCTGAGTGCTATCACAGCTCTGTTGCTGACTTTTGATGTGACCCCAGGAGAGTCACTTCATTTCCCTCATCCTCAGATTTCACTCCTGTAAAATTAGGTGATTGGAAATGATCTCTAACTTCCCTCTTGCAGTTCCACAGTCTGCTTCTAAGGTTTTGCATTTTGCTCATGTCAACAGGCTTAATGTTTAAAAATTAATATCCCATAATATATTTTAAATCACCTCTTGGTCTAATAGGTTAATTTTTACATAATTGAATATGTGTAATTATCCTGTTGTCATTGGATTACAAGAATTTGGGGCAAATCACTTTCCTTACCATTTCTAAATACATTGTTTTACATACAAGTAACATGAAGTAACTAAGCATGATGGTAAAACCAGAACCTTCCAAGTCCTTTCAGCAGACTTTGCAAACCTCTTTGTGTTATTTTACATGCTTTGATGCCCTTAAAGTAAAAACAGGAAGTGCCACAAGATTATTTCTCAACTCTGGAAATATTTGTGAGTAATTTTGCCAAAGTATTAGTCAGAAATGCTAACTGAAAACTCCAGATGGCAGTATCACAGTTACCTTGCTTTGCTAATTTTTTCTCTTTGAAATCTTGCCCTCCTAAGAAAACACGTTGAAAAGAAATCTCTTTGAAACATTATCTTGGGCATGGAAATTGGCTTCTTAAGGGTCTTAAAAAACTCATACTTACAGCCTCTGTACAATGTCTTTTTTGGAGTCACTGTTTTACCTTCTGAATTTTGGAATAGCTCAAAGATAGGAAACAGTAAGCTGAGTTTCTATTTTAAAAAAATATTACCAGTTTTGAATCTTACTGAACTTGTGACACTCAGGAGAATGATTATTGTTATCCAATGTCCTCCTGGAGCCAATCCAAGTTCAAAGTTTCCAAAGACCTTGAATGGGACTTTGCACTCATGTCAGCTGCATAATTATAAGAAAAAAAATAAGAATCTAGGTCACTGTTGCTAGTGCTAACAGCATAACACTTAAAATTGTTGTGTATTTTCCTATGAGTTATATTCTTCCTAATATATATATATTTTCCCTTATCTGCAAAATATGTCTCTAAAATCGTGTGTTTATATGCATGTACACACACACACACGCATTCAGGAACCTCTCCATCCTCTGTCCTCAAAATGGGTAATTCATATCATTATAATTACTTAGTTTAATGATTAAAGTGTTAGGGCCTAAATATCTTAATATATTTTATTTATTTAATAGTTTAGAGCCAGGTCCTCCAAATCCTAGCCTGACTTTCCACTTCTAATATATATACTTCCTATTCTCCTCTTGTCTCTCTAGGTTTATAAAGGTAGTTGAAAAGAAAGTATAAGGATTAGGACATTTTATCTTTTCACCCCTTTTAACTCTCACCCAAAATTCTGCCCTACACTCTGTGTTTTCAACAGTGGCTTGAAGTTAATATATTACTATATTTTAGTATGTATTTATGACTGTAGAGATACAATTTGATGCATGGGATATCCAAATTCATATTATTGTAAGAATCTACTTGTAGTTTTTCTTGTCTGTTTCCATTTAGTTAGGGAATATTATTCCCTAATATTTAAGAAATACTTTTATGATTTTTAGAACTTTTTCTTTGCATTTTACAACTCATTTCCTAACCAAGCTTTTCTAAACTTTCAAAAAATATCTATCACTATTTCTACTCATTGTTCTACTTTTTTGAACAATAGTCTCATTTTATTAATTTCTTTTAAAGTTTAGTAAGCAAAGTTTCTATATAACATTCTACCTTTTCTTCTAAGAGTATGGCCTTGAAGATATAAACATAATTATATATACTTATGATGATTATAAAATATATGAAGAAACATTTTGATAAATTAAAAGGTTTAAATGGGAGGATGAAAAAGAGACAATCTTTTTCTTGTAGCTTCACTCTCAGCCATAACATACTATTTTACAATGATCATCTAAATCACCACCCCCACCTATCTCCCAACATTTGCTGATTTTGCCTACTGGTCCACCTGCCAATGCAGGTAAAGGAGAATCATGGAATGGTTGTTAAGGAGGGATAAAAACAAAGCTAAAACATAAAAGGAGATGGATAATGGCAGTTTGGGTGGTCAGTTAGTGGGCTCTTGTACTCTTGATGCTAACTAAAAATTAGAGTACAGACTTCAAAGCAGACCAAAAAACAAGAGAATTTTCAGCATCTGAGTTCCCTATCCAACATTAGCCTCTCCAAACTTCAGCACTTTCCAAATGTCTTTAATGTAAATTTTCCTATTTAAAAAAAAACTGAATAAGCAAGTGTGAATAAGATCTAATCTAGACTATTTGCTTTTATAAGTTAGACTAATAGATCTAATTATGCTTACCTGTGATTGTAGATTTTGATGGAAGGAATGGTACTGTATATTGCTAATAATTTACTCCCCAGTATACATTCAAAATAACAATGATGATGATGATGATGATGATGATAACAATAATGGCTAACACCTGTGGTATACTGCCATGTGCCATAGACTTTCATGTATTGTAAACACTACATATAGCAAATTAACTTTTCATAGTCACAAGAATCCTATTAGCATCCTGTTTTACTATAAGAAAACAGAGACAGTAAAAGGTTAGATAATTTGTCCAAGGCCACCCAGCTGATAAGTGGCAAGCTCAAGGTCACACACATAAGAGAAATTTTCACTAACTTGAGAAACTTGACTTACTGACAGTATGTAATTGTGAAAATGAAATAAATAACAACACATTCAACAAATGGAAATGGTTTCATCTTGTATTTAACTAATTCTGTTGTAATTTCTGGGAGAAGAGGGTTAGATTAATCAAACAAAAGATATTTCAACCACATAATAGTCACAGAGCAATCATTTTATGCCAAGAATTATCTTGTGAAGTGAAATGTTATTATTTTTCTTAAGCTTAGAAAATAAACTAGTTGAATATTCCCATTCTCCAGAAAAAGATGCCAAAAATATATGTGTGTGAATATTATATTGAAACTGAAGCTGTATTATGTCCTCTAATACTAAAAATTTTATTGAGAATGCACATTAATCTGCAAACACCCCTTGTCAGCAGTATATTAAAATTACAACCTTTCATGACTTTATATTGAGAATTTAAACTACACATGTTATTTAGCTGTAATCTTACCACCACCTCAGATGTTATGTTTGTAAACTTATACCTCCTGGTTCATTTCATAGGATGCAATTAAGTGGATAGCTGCATATGGTTGTGACACAGTAATATATTTTAGCATGGTAGTTTGATTTAAGGCTATTGATATATTTGTTCAAAAGACTGAAGAGTGAGCATTATACTAGACATTTAAAGGAGGTAACATAAAATCAAATTGCAAAAACTGCAATGGTCTATATGACCATCATTAATTCTCTGCCTTACTATGATTTTGAAGGGATAAAATAACTTGCAGAAAATTTCACAGTATTAATTCCTCTTACAAAGTCAAACAAAATAACTGTACTAAACCTCTGGTTAATGTTTTAAGCAGAATTTGGAGTTTAAACACTTAAATAGAAACCCTAGAATGAAGGTATATATTTTTAATTTTTAAAATAAACCTTATAGAAATATTTTAAAGAGTTAGGAAAATAATGACATAAATACAAACAGAGGACCAAAATGAATTTCACAAAACAATTAAAGGGCTATTAAAGGCCATCCCAAAAAATTCATTTTGGTGTCAAATAATTTGGAGAGGTGCAAAGTTTCTTTATAGGTTTCTTTTTATTATTCATCTTGATAATTTTTACCTGTTACTTGCTTTATGAATCTTTAAGAAGGGAATATGGCATACAACATTTCCTAAAACATTTGACTATAAAACCCCTTTTCACAAAACATCTTGGAGGACTTAAGTTATACAGAAATTAATTGGATATTTTTGTTTCAAAAACAAAGAACTCTTGCCACTGATATATTTGCTGGTCTCTAATGGAAAGATACTCCTGTATCTGTCCCTTGTTGGAGAGTCAATGATGGATGACACTGTCTCTACCTTAAGGGAGCTGAGAGTAAGTGAAAACCTTATGAGGGGAGAACCCAGACCCAGATGAAGAAACTGGCCACAGAAAGGTAAATAACTTGCTCAAGGTTGTATGGGTAAAAAGTGGTAGAAGTTGTATTTGAACCAAGGCAGTTTGCCTAAAAATCCATGTGCTTAATCACTATATCTTAAGACAATCCTTTTAGTAGTTTTTTCAATATTGATCTCTGCCTAGTAAATCTCCTTTAATTCTCTAAAAAAATGTCACTTTGTTTAAATAGATAAATAAATAAGTAAATAAATCCCTATATAACAATTGTGGTCTGCTGAATAATGCCCCTTCCCCAAGATGACTACATCCTAATTCCTAAAACCTGTGAATGTTACCTACCTTATATAGCCAAAGAGACTTTGTAGATATGAGAAGATTAAGGGATGGGGAGATTATCCTGGATTATCCAAGTAAGTCCTAAAAGTAACCACACAAATCGTTCTAAGAGGAAGGTAGAAAGAGATTTGACTACAGCAGTAGGAGATGTGACAGCAAAAGTAATGATTGTCATGATACAAGGAAGGCTTCATGAGCCAAGGAATTCAGGAGGACCCCAGAAGCTAGAAGAGTCAAAGAAAGAAATTTTCCTCTGAAGCCTCCAGAAAAACAGCCCTGCCAACACTTGGATTTTAGCCCTATATATATCATTTTGGATCTCCATAACTAAGAGAATTTGTGTTAATTTGTTACTTCAGTAATAGGATAACAATGTAATAATCCACTACAAAACTCTAGAACTTAAAAAAAAAACAGTGATTTATTCTCATGGATCTGTGGGTCAGCTCATCTCCCACATGCTCACTGTGAGGTGATTCTGTTCCTCATGTCTCTCACACTTCTCCAGGGACCACTGAGCTGGCCTAAGCATGTTCTTCCCATGGCAATGGTATCAGCACAGGAGAAACATACAATTGAGGCCTAGGTTTAAAACTGGTTTATTGTCATTTTCAGTTCATTCTATTGACCACAGCAAGTCATATGGCTGAGCACAGAATCAAGCAGTAGTAAACAAACACACTTAACCCTTTTTTACTTCACTTAAAAATGCATTTTATTTTTTCCTGACATTTAGTTTTTCAGTGAGAAAACTGCTGCCAGTCTAATTGTCTTTTTTTTTCTGTCACAATTTTCTTTATATTTTTAAGATTTTCTTCCATTTCTCTCTGATAGCTTTTAAGATTTTCTGTTTTTGAAGACCCTAGATTTAGATTTATTTTCATGTATCTCACTCAGATGGTGATATATTCTGTTAAACTGAGAACTCCTGTCTTGTCTCAGGTCTAGAAAAATTTGCAGCCAGTGGTTCTTATTACATTAATTTTATGTTTCTAGAACTTCTATAAGGGACTTTTTATCTATCTTCCATCTCTCCATTGTTTTTACATATTTCTTTATCTTCCTGTGCTAAATTCTGATTGATTTTATTTTAGCCTAACTCCCAATTCACTAATCATATCTTTAGCTGGCCCTAATCTGCAATTTAATGTTTGTTGCGATTTCATGTCACTTACTGTACGTGCCTTTTCTTTCTCCACACTACTCTGTTTATTTTATTATAGTTTTTAGCCTTTCTTTTTTTCTCTTTAAGCTTTTTTAATGTGCCTATATTATGTTTCAAATTGTTCTATAATCTCCAGTTCTTAGTATAAATTCTCCTGATTATTGCAGCTATTTTTCTCTCCCTCATGGAGTATTATTTTCTGTTTTTTTTTTTTTTTAATTCCCATGTGCTCTGTTTTGTGGGATGATCTTTTCAGAGCTGTTCCGCTTCTGTTTCTTCCAGGGCCCTGGGAGGTTAAGGAATTCTCATGCCAATATTGGTGTTAATTTCTCAATTTGGAATTCCTGTAACTCAGGAGTGGTGTAAATTCCGGATTCACACCTGTTTGTGCCAACTTAAGTTTCTAATTCCTTGCAGATATCTTTACCCAATCCTCCCCAGGGCTGCCCCAAAGGACAGAGATTCTATAGTCCCTTTTCATCCAAGGGGCAGCCCTTCAAGGCTCCCATTGATGAAGGGAACGTTCCCAGTGTCTGTCTCACACAAGTCTGGGACCTCATTTCCCATCTCTAAACTGGACTCTAGTTCCAACTCTCGGTCTGACTGGGAAACTTCTGAGAGCCCCCATGGCTTCACCTTCTCCTTGCAGATTTGCCTTTATAGTCCTTCCTCCTTCCTGGTACCAGGGATTTTTACTTTCTTTCTTCCAAGTTTCGTTATTTACTTTTTTTAAAAGATTTTATTTATTTTCTTTTTAGACAGAGGGAAAGGGAGGGAGAAAGAGAGAGAAACATCAATGTGTGGTTGCCTCCTGTGCGCCCCCTACTGGGGACCTGGCCCACAATCCAGGTATGTGTCCTGACTGGGGATCAAACCAGCAACCCTGTGGTTCACAGGCCAGGACTCAATCCACTGAGCCACACCAGCCAGGGCATATTTATTCTTAAAAATGTACATATTTTCCATTATTTCTATAACTAGGAGCACACTTTCACTATCATCTCCTTCCAAAATGTTGTAAGAAATCTATGCATTGATTTATGGATTGATTGTTCTTCTGTATAGTTTACATGAGGTGATCCTACTGAGTGTCTCAGTCCCCATTTAACACTGGGACCCTATTCCAAATCCAGCTTGTACCTATGGGCCCTAGTGCCTCCTTCTAGCCTTCCTTCCCAGGTTGAATCCTCCACTCACAAGCACCACTATATAAAAGTCTTTCAGAACCAATCACTACTATCCATCTGATAAGATTTTCTGCCTATAGCAGTCACCCTATTTGAACTCCAATTTCCAAAGTCAAGCCAAAGGTTGCAGTGCTTGGATGTTGTTAAACAGACTACCCTTACTCGAAGTTCATCTCCAAATCCAGAATACTTCCTCCTATTCATTCCTCAACCATGAACTACACCTTGTTGAATGAATCACTAACAGATAATGGATGAGGCCTCAGCAGTCTACCTCCTCCATTCATCAAAATCCCATCAAGAATACAAAAAAATCCTACAGTAACAAACATTCAAAGAAAAGCTAATATCTAGTCTACTCAAATTATTCCAAAAAATTCAAGAAGAAGGAAGGTTCCCAAACTCATTTTATGAAGCCAGTATTATCCAAATTCCAAAAACAGGTAAAGACACAACAAAAAAAGAAAATTATAAGCCAATATCTCCAATGAACATAGACGCTAAAATCCTCAACAAAATATTAGCAAACTGGGTCAAGCAATACATTAAAAAGATCATACATCATGATCAAGTGGTATTTATTTCAGGGATGCAAGGATGGTACAATATTCACAAATCAATAAACATGATATATCATGTAAATAAAATAAAGGACAAAAATCACATGATCATATCAATAGACACAGAAAAAGCATTTGATAAAATTTAGCACCCATTTATGATTAAAAAAAAACACTCAGCAAAGTAGGAATAGATGGAGTATACCTCAAAAGAATAAAGATTATACATGAAAAACCTACTGTAAATATCATACTCAATAGGGTAAAACTAAAAGCACTTCCCTTAAGATCAGGGAGGACACAAGGTTGTCCACTTTCACCTTCTTATTCAACCTAGTACTGGAAGTCCTAGCCACAGGGATCAGACAAGAAGAATAAATAAAAGGCATCGAAATTGGAAAGGAGGAAATAAAACTATCATTATTTGCAGATGACATAATAGTGTACATGGACAACCCTATAGGTTCCACCAAAAAGCTACTTATCGTAATAAATGAATTCAGCAAAGTAGCAGGATACAAAGTCAATATTCAGAAATCAAAGGCATTTTTGTACAGCAAAAATAAACTATCAGAAAGAGAAACTAAGAAAAATCCTATTTACCATAGCAACAAAATAATAATAATAAAGTACCTAGGAATAAATTTAACCAAGTTAAAAGACCTGTCCTCAGAAAACTATAGAACACTGAAGAAAGAAATTGAGGAATATACAAATAAATGGAAGCATATACTGTATTCATGGATTGGAAGAATTAACATCATTAAAATGTCCATATTAGTCAAAGCAAAATATAGATTTAACACAATTCCTATTAAAATACCAATGTCATATTTCACAGATCTAGAAAAAATATTTCAAAAATTTATTTTGGAACCAAAAAAGGCCCCAGATGACCTCAGCAATCTTGAGAAAGAAGAACATAGATGGAGGGATCACATTACCTGATATCAAACTATACTACAAGGCCACTGTAATCAAGACAGTCTGGTACTAGCATAACATAGATCAATGGAACAAAATAGAGGGCCCATAAATAAACTCATATCTTTATAGTCAATTAATATTTGACAAAGGGGGCATGGGCATACAATAGAGTAAAAGAAGTCTCTTCAATAAATGATATTGGGAGAACTGGACTGGTACATGCAAAAAAAATGAAACTAGACCATCAACTCACACCGTACACCAGAATAAACTCAAAATGGATAAAAGACAAATATAAGCTGTGATACCATAAAAATCCTAGCAGAAAACATAAGCAGTAAAATTTCAAATATTTCACATAGCAATATTTTGGCCTAGGACAAGGGAAACAAAGAAAAAAAAATAAACAAATGGGACTCCATCAAATTAAAAAAGTTTCTGTATGGCTAAAGAAACCATCATCAAAATGAAAAGGGAATCAAATGTGCAGAACACATTTGCCAATGATTCATCGGACAAAGGTTTAACTTCCTAAATCATGATGTCAAACTCATTTTCACCAGGGGCCACACAGCCTCGCAGTTGCCTTCAAAGGGCTGAATGTAATTTTAGGACTGTATAAAAGGAACAATTCCTCAACTAGGGGCAAGGAGCTCAGCGTTGCCACTGGGTGGAAACAAGGTGCCAGCCCAGATAAAACAAGGTGGAGGGCCAGATTCAGCCCTCAGGATTTGTGTTTGCCGCCTGTGTCCTAAATGTATGAAGAACTCATGGGACTCAATACCAGGAAAACAAACAACCCAATTAAAAAATGGGCTAAGGACCCAAAGAGACACTTCTCCAAGGAGGACATACAGAGGGCCCGGAGATATACGAAAGGATGCTAAGCATCACTAGCCATCAGAGAGATGCAAATTAAAACCACAGTGAGATACCATCTCACACCAGTCAGAATGGCCATCATAAACAAATCCACGAACAACAAGTGCTGGTGAGAATGTGGAAAATAGTTGACCTTAATGCACTGTTTGTGGGAATGTAGACTGGTACAGCCACTGTGGAAAATAGTATGAAATTTTCTCAAAAAATTAAAAATGGAATGGCCTTTTGAGCCAGCAATTCTGCTGCTGGGAATATACCCTAAGAATTTTGAAACACCAATTCAAAAATATGTATGTACCCCTATGTTTATAGCAGCACTATTTACAATAGGCAAGATTTGGAAACAGCCTAAATTCCCAGCAGTAGATGAGTGTATTAAAAAATTGTAGTACATTAATATAATGGAATACTATGCAGCAGAAAAAAAGAAGGAATTCCTACATTCGTGACAGCGTGGATGGAACTGGAGAGTATTATGCAAAGTGAAATAAGCCAGTTAGTGAAAGACAAATACCATATGATCTTGTTTACAAGAGGAATCTAATGAATAAAATAAACTAACAAGGAAAATAGAACCAAAGGCATAGAATCATTGAATAGACTGACAGCTGTTAAGAGAGGAAGAGAGAGGTGGAGACTGACTGAAACAAGATGAAGGGATTAGTCAAAGAACATATATGAAGGACTCATGGACTTGGACAGTGGTGTGGGGATTGGTTATGGAAGTGGGGAATAGGCTGGGTGGAGGGAGGAAAGGGGGTAAATTGGGACAATTGTAATAGTGTAAACAATAAAACATTTTTTAAAAATTAATTAATTAGAGCACCTTAAATATTTCCAATCCCAAACCATTCCTAGAACTCTATTTTAAGGAGAAGAAAAATGAAGCACAACTTGAGAAAGAAAGTTTATATCAAGGATTTATTCAAATAACTTCCCTGGTTATCTACTGAAGTTATATACATTCATCCCAATCACTGATGGTACAATGATTATTGACATTCAGAAATATCAATATCAGAAAATGGAAATAAACAGTGGCCAAAGAAAGATTGATACACTTTTGTATTTCCTGTGGCAGTAAATATTATTAACTCAATTTTAAAAACATTTCTAATAAGAATTGAAAAGGAAAAAATTAAATTAAATTAAAAATAATTAAACAAACCAGCATATTACCCAAATATTTCCATCACTTGAGGTCTTTTTCTACAATATTTGTATTAAATTACAGTATAACTTAATAAAATGTTTGTTTCCTGAAATTGTTTCCTGTACATGTTTTAAAATTAGATTATAGATTTAATTCACTTTGTGAAAACTTGCAGAAAATAGTATCTTTATCACGACTAAAAAACCAATGCCATTTTGAAGTTGACTTTTTAAGAATATTATGACTGCTCTGGCTGGTGTAGCTCAGTGGATTGAGCACTGGAGTGCGAAGCAAAGGGTCGTCACGTCAATTCCCAGTCAGGGCACATGCCTGGGTTGCAGGCCAGGTCCCTGGTAGGGGGTGCGCTAGAAGCAACCACACATTGATGTTTCTCTCCTTCCCTTCTCCTCTCTCTAAAAATAAATAAACAAATAAATAATAAATAAAATCTTTAAAAAAAAGAATATTGTGACCAACATTAGGTTAGGTACTATTGAAAAATTTTGGGGAATTGTAAAAATGAAAGAAGAAATAAGTAAATCCTAATAATATCCTTCTTATTATTTTTTAAAGAAAACTTACCTACATAATACCTAACACACATGAATAACCTTCCTCTTAGCTCATTTTCCTAGAATTTCTTAGAAACTTTTGCTTATTCATTCTATAAATCCTTTCAGCTATCTCCTTTCTGGGATTTTTTTTTTAGAAACTCCTTAAATAACTTGTGAATAAAGATATCCTTTATGTATGCTATGCCATGATTTCTATTTGATTATTTTTAAAAACTTACCCCACAAAAATTTTAGCAACATTGCCTAGGAAAAAAAACATTTCCTTAGCTAGCACTAAAAGATTTGCTGTAGTAAACCTAAGTGCTTCTATATTTCTTACAGCTGATCTGTGTAATATTATGTATTTCTATATAGTTTGGTGTGTTTAATGTGGCTAAACATATTTCATACATGATATAACCAAACCACAAAATGAGCTCTGTGTTGAAAATAGAGATCTCTGTTACTCAAAGATGCGGAATCTTTGAGTAAGATAGAGGATAACATTCTCTAATATAGGTAATTAATGAGGTACCTGTTATAATAGTAGCAATTTTAAAATTCAGCTGTCTAACAATTTTAACATCCAAAATCTCTGGATTAGAAAGCATCTGTTTATTCATTCTATTGTAAAAGAGACCTAACTATAATATATTTTCAGACCATCAATATTTATGGATCACAAAGAATGCTACAAAAAGCATTTAGATATGCTCTGCTTTTAATTGGGACATTTCTAATACCAACATAGGACTGAATTGGCTTAGGAATTTCTAGAAGTTGGTTAGGTCTTTTTTTTTCCTAGGTCAGTTTATTGTGGTAACTTCCATTAATGGTCATTCTTGTTTGTGATTAAATTTCCAAGAATTTAAGTTACTTACTGAAGTGGTAAAGTCCCTCAAACTTTTCAGACATCTGATAGCCAAGACTTCATAATTCTTCCTTTAAACTGAGAATATATCTCCTCATTCTTTTCCCTATTTTAATGAATGTTTCCATTATATAAAAAGACATTTCCTTTGCTACACTGCACTTTAAAAAGTGACTCTCTGTTAAAGCCAAATTTGTTTTTAAGGAGCTTTTCTTTCTCTTCTCTAAATACAATCAATATTTGAACAGAGACTACTAAATAATTTTAAAGAATTTCACTGATATTGCTTCATTTTAATTTTCCAAATCAAGTGCACATTAGTTTTAGAGTAGTGATAAAACAATGGGTTTCTCAAAAGGAAAACTCCATAAAGATTCTCTTGTCATTTGTGAGTAGACAACCTAGGAACATAAGCAGCGGACATTTGATAAAGTGACAAAGCTCAGGCTTTGGAGCCTCATTGACCTGGCTTCAAATCCATACTTACTAACTCTACATGTCCCTTAACTCTCTGAGCTCCACTTTCCTCATCTATCACATGGGCACAAAAATCAGCAAGTCTTACAATTAAAATGAGATAAAAATATACGAAAAAGTTATCTCTCTTAGAATCTACAATTCCCATGTTTTTTTCCTTCTGACGAGAAATAATAATTGGCATACTATGGATGCTCAGTCTATCTTCTAAAACAGTCCACCCTTCCTGTTTTTTGCTGGTGAGTTATTTCCAAGCAATTGGAGTCTTCAGAAACAATGAAGGATAGTTTATAACATAAACTAAGGAGAAAGCAAATGTTTACCGTCTTACTTGAAATTAGTTCATTCCTGTTAACTAAGTGCTGAAGAATTGCTCAGGTCCATGTTGTGCCCCTAAAGAGCTGTCTGCACCTCAAAAAAAACAAGCTGAAAATAAAAGCCAAAAGGCTCCAAAGTAGAAAGATTAATGAATTGGTACTGTGGTTTGTGTTAAATCTACATTACCTTTGAATTGACAGGAATCTATTCTAAGTCCTAAGATTTTTCCAGATGATAAAAAGTTCTTGTTCTTTAAAATTCACACAATTTGCCTGATGGAAGGAATTGCTGTCTCTCATCAGTCTTCAAGCCTCAGACCCTGGGCTACCAATTCCCAGAAGTCTATGTAAAAGGCTGGCTGTAGAAAGGAGATCTTGTCTCAGTTTCCAAGTATCTTAGTCAGATGTCCTTACTGATGCCCTGACTTCAGCCAAAGGTATGGGCACTGCTTACGGCTTTGGCTACTCCTGATTTCTAATCCCAGCCTGCTTCCTGGCCCCTACCTGCTGTTGGTCTCACATCAGAGTGCATCTGTTAGGTTCTCACTCAACTTTCTCTGATTTCTTAATTCTGATGATTCCCCTAAACTTTCCTCACAGTCTTGCTTTAAACCAACCCAATCTAGGCTTCCAACTCTGCCATTCCAATCTACTGTCTTTCCCAGCTCAAACGTGGTCAGTAGCCCCAACAAAAAAAAGAAAGAAAAAAAAAGTTGCCCCAGTTCTGGCTGCCTTCTCAGAATTTCTACTTTTACATACTTCAGCAGTACTTTTCAAATACCGTATTTTTCGGATTATAAGATGCACTGGACCATAAGACACACCTAGGTTTTAGAGGAGGAAAATAGGAAAAAAAAACCCCACTCCACCGCCACCCACCCACCACCCCAAGCGAGCCAGGTAAGCTATATTTGGACTATAAGATGCACCACTATTTTCCTCCCAAATTGGGGGGGGGTGCATCTTATAGTCTGAAAAATATGGTACCTACATCATCAATTAATGTTGTTAGAAAACTAAGTTATATAAATTGTCCAGACTTCCAGTTCTAGAACTGCCCAAGTTCTATAAGGCAATCCTTAATAAAATCTTATGGATCACTGACTTTCAGAAAACAGTGTGTGGCCCACTGGTGGGTGGGGCAATAAAGATTCTCCTCATAGGCCAGGAAAGGACAAAAATCCTTTCTTAAAAAAAAATGTGAGTCTCCACACATTTAAAAACAAAAAAAACAGTCACACACTACTCAGCCTGCCATCTTTTTTTAAAATTGATTTTTTAGAGAGAGAGAGGAAAGGGGAGAGAAAGAGACACATTGATTTGCTGTTCCACTTATTTAGGCATTCATTGATCGATTCTTGTCTGGTATTCTTGCCCAGTAAGTGACCCAGAAGTAATCATAGGGTGTTAGGTCCTGATTCCTAGGTTGTACATACATGGATACCAAGCAGATTTCATAGTGTCATCTTCCTCATCATCAACAAGGAAGCCCGGGGCAGAAGGGGAATAATGTATGGATAGGCATAAGGAAAGCTGCTGTTGAGTTGTACTCTCTTGAAATCAGTTGAAATCTTTGATGGTCATTATAATGGCAACTGGAGTTGAACAAGGGACCAAAGATTCTTGTAGACAAGTGACATTGCAAGAAGCTAAAATAGTATACAAGTGTCTGATACTTTTAACAAGTGAGTTAATGTTAAATTTTTATGTTTTTCATTCTTAATCTAAAAAAAGTATTTCACTGAGTTGTTTTTCAGTGAAATAATATTTCTACTTGGAAAGTAGAAATAAGTAGGGAAGGTGATCCACAGGGCCTTTTGCCTTATCTAAGTAGTTTGGGGAGTTGTCAAAAACACTGCATGCTATTGCCTTAGATAACCTCTAAGCAGCTTATTTACTTAATTTATTAACAATCAACTTATTTTTATCTTAACCCTTTTTAAAAGGGTTTAAAATGGCTTATAACAAAAGCCAGGCCAATATGATAGACATGTAAAATAGCCCCAACAAATAAAGGATATATAAATGTGCTAACTGTATGTTTGCCATAATTGCAGTGTTAGGGCTGTAAATCCAGGGGAGAGTTATATGGCTCAGAAAGAATGATAAATTATATAGCTCTTGTTATCAGAAAGGAGGAAGCATTCTTTTGGAGAAGCAAAGATTTTTCTGGCACTGAAATCTAAAAGAACTTTCTGATGTGAACATTCATAGAGGGGAAATTGAGTGATTGTAATAGACAATGTTCTCAACAACATTTTTAGAGCAAATGCAGACATTGGTTTCATTTTATAATGAGGTGGGCAGATTTATTATTTGAGCAACTGGCACTATAATTCCTTTAAAAAAGAATACAGATATTGATGGTAATAACATAACACTTGGGACAGAAGTGGAACCCTCCAAGCATCTGGTGTGGGCTGTGAAGATTTTAGAGGAACAGGAAAATAGTTCTGCCTAATAGAGGAAAAGGAATTTGGAGACTTATGGGGTAATTTGAAATGAGGTGAAAAGCTGAGGTGGGAAGGGAAATGAGGGAGAGCAAAAGCCACTGAAAAGGGGTAAGGCTCTGTGACCAGCATCCCCCATCACCTACCACCACCCCAGCTATGGTCAAGTTTGCTAAACTAGTGATTTCTTTGGGTATTTCAACACCTATATTGAAAGCAAAGAAATGCTAAGTTTTGGTCAAGATAGCCATGGGGAGAGATACTAACAGAATGTGAGGAATCCAGAAGCCAAGAAAAAGAGGAAACCAGGAGGTTGCAAGCCATCCAGCTTTAATGAGAAGTGGAAGAATTTCTGGTCAAGATGGCAGTGCAGGTAGATATGCTTTGCTACCTTGTACAATAAAAAGAAGGACAACAACAAGTTTAAAAACAAACAAACAAACCAAAAAACACAGAACTGCCAGAAAATCAAACTGTATGGAAGTCTGATACCCAAGGTGTTAAAGAAGAAACATTCACCTAGACTGGTAGGAGGGGCACAGAAAGGCAGCTGGGGCAGAGGGGCAAGGCAGCAGTATGTGCAGGCAAGGCTGTGGCTGGTGGACCAGGCTGTCCCACATTGACATGCAGATAAGGCCAGGGAACAACTGTGAAGAGAGACAGACCACACAACCCAGGCATCCAGCATAGGGAAATAAAGCCTCAAAACCTTTAGCTGTAAAAACTTGTGAGGGTTGTGGTGGTGGAAGAAACTCCCAGCCTCACAGTTCATTGGAGAGATACACAGGGTCCTAGAAGGTACACAAGCTCACTCACCCAAGAATCAGCACCTGAAAGGCCAAATTTACTTGTGGGTGGCAGGGGAACTGACTGAAAGAGAGAGCCAAGCAAGCTGAATAGTTCTCTCTCTAACCCCTCTCCCACATACAGTGCCACAACCAGGTGACATGGGTTGCCCTGCCCAGATAAATACCTAAGGCTCCACCCCTTTCAATGTAACAGGTGCCCAAGACAAAGAAATATGGCTCAAATGAATGAACAGATCAAACTCCACAAAAAGAACTAAGCAATGAAGAGATAACCAACCTATCAAAATGCAGAGGTCAAAACACTGGTAATCAGGATGCTCACTGAAATGACTGAGTACAGATACAAAATAGAGGAAGAAGAAAGGCTATGCAAATTGAAATAAAGGAAAATATAAAGGAAACCAACAGTGAAGGGAAGGAAACCAGGACTCAAATAGATGATTTGAAACAAAAGGAAGAAATAAACATTCAACTGGAACAGAATAAAGAAACAAGAATTCAAAAAATGAGGAAAGGTTTAGGAATCTCTGGGACAACTTTAAACATTCCAACATCTGAATCATAGGGGTGCCAGAAGAAGAGGAAGAGCAAGAAACTGAAGACTTATTTGAAAAAATAATGAAGGAGAACTTCCCTAATCTGGCAAAGGAAATAGACTTCCAAGAAGTCCAGGAAGGTCAGAGAGTCCCAAAGCATTTGGACCCAAGGAGTAACACACCAAGGCACATCATAATTAAATTACCCAGATTAAAGATAAAGAATCTTAAAAGCAGAAAGTGAAGAGGAGACAGTCACCTACAAAGGAGTTCCCATAAGAGTATCAGCTGGTTTCTCAAAAGAAACCTTACAGGCAAGAAGGGGCTGGAAAGAAGTATTCAAAGTCATGAAAGGCAAGGACCTACATTCAAGATTACTCTCTCCATCAAAGCTATCACTTAGAATGGAAAGGCAAATGAAGTGCCTCCCAGATAAGGTCAAGTTAAAGGAGTTCATCATCACCCAGCCCTTATTATATGAAATGTTAAAGGGACTTAACTAAGAAAAGGATGATGAACAAAAATATGAACAGTAAAATGACAACAAACTCACAACCATCAACAAATGAACCTAAAAAACAAAAACAAACTAAGCAAACAACTATAACAGGGACAGAATCTTAGTAATGGAGATCACATGAAGGGTTGTCAGCAGGGAGGGGAAGGGAAGAGAATGGGGGAAAAGGTACAGGGAATAAGAAGCACAATTGGTAGGTATAAAATAGACAGGGGGAGGTTAAGAATAATATAGGAAATGGAAAAGCCAAAGAACTTATATGTATTACTATTGGACATGAACTAAGCGGGGGGGTGGGGGGTGCTGGTGGGAGGAGGAGTGCAGGGCAAAGGGGGAGAAAAGGGAGAAAAAAATGGGACAACTGTAATAGTATAATCAATAAAATATACTTAAAAAAAGAAGTGGAAAGCAAAAAATAATGTTGATTGAGGGCAGTTCACAAGGCTTTCAATATCATACGAACAAGTGTTCACTTTGACATCCCCCTGTAAAAGCCCACTCTGAAGGCAAATGAGATACTCATTGTAAAAGAGGCAGGTAACTTTCATCCACCATCCACATCCTGCTTCTTTTAGTTTTAGAAGCTCCTCCTTTTGACTGGACACATGAGGTCCCAACTAGAGCCATTTCCTAATAGACCATTCAGCTGGTTGTGGCTTGTTAACAAGTGGCCAATGAGATGTACGCAGAAAGGATGTGGACAGTTTCTAGATCAGATTCTCATGGGAAGCTCCTTGCCCATTGCTTCTATAATACAAACATTCCCGAAGTCTAGAATACAAACACAGCGGAAGGGAGCCAGCTTTGACTACATGGTTAGCAACAACACTCTAGTTTAGGAAATGGCCTGGACTGAAATTCTTCAATTTCCTAGCCAACTAGAGTTGCCTATCCTCCCTACCCCAGCCTACCAACTCTGACTTCTGCATGACAGAAAGCAAACTATGCAAACTTCTGCAAACTATGATATTTAAACCACTTTACTTGGTCTCTTTTAAAATATTCAAATCCATACTATCTCCTACTTAAAATACATATTCATCTGTTGGTAATACTTTACCATATGGGTATACCCCTTAAAATTATGTAATATAAAATATCTTCCAAACTTAGCCAAAGTTATTATAACAATGGTTTCATTACTAATGTATTACAAGCACCTCACTGGATTTATTTTTGCTATAACCAAATGCAGTGCTGTCTCTTAGATGGAATGTTTTGCTGAGCAGACCATGTAGCCCATTATGGAGGAGGGTTCAACATGATGCAAATGAGAGGTAAGAAGTGTGTTATATCACCATGCTGAGAAAAAAATCCCACACTTCTCGAACATGCCAAAACTTTCCTCATGAGTCTAAGGGAGCAGGCAGTCAAATAACTCTATTCATACAGAAACACAGTGAACAGAGAATCTGTAGATTGTTTTGCAGATCCTGTGATATGTTGTTAATCTCCGGCATTGATTATAAGTATTGCTGACTTTTTTAGAGCAGTAATTCAGTTAGAAACTGAATTTAATTTTATGTGACAGAAACCCATTGCTGTAATTTGGCCCACATACAGAATTTTTACATTATATTTTAAGAAATCTAGAGTAGACAGTATAAGACTGCTCTGGTGATTCCACAAGACCGTCAAGGACCTAGCCTTCTAGCTTTCTTCTAATACATCCTTATCATGTTGCTTTCTTCTTGTGATTACCTTTGTTATATCACAAGACTGTTGTGTTATAGACATCACATCCAAATACAGGGAGGAAGATGAGGAAAAAAATGAAGAACAAACTCGAACAAAAAAAAAAGCTGTTTGTCCTCTTTTTAAAAAAATTATTTTATTGTTGTTCGAGTACAGTTGTCTGTATTTACCCCCCCCACCTCTCCCCCTAACTGGAGCCATCCCCACCTCCCTCCCCGACTTCCACATGCCTCCTTGGTTTTGTCCATGTGTCCTTTATAGTTGTTCCTGAACACCCTTCCCCCTTCCCCCCCATTATCCTCTCCCACCTCCCCTCTGGTTACTGTCAGATTGTTCTCAATTTCAGTGTCTCTGGTTATAATTTGATGCTTGTTTGTTTTGTTGATTAGGTTCCACTTAAAGGTGAGATCATATGGTAAAGTGTTTTCCTACAATTAGTACCCAATAAGTTGTGTTTAAAATGAATTAGGACTGTGGCCCATGGCAATCCGTAGATTCAAGGGAGTCTAGAGAAGTGAGAATTTTTATCCGGTCTCATTGCTGACAAATTCAGAGGTATATTTATAAGAAAGAAGGAGAAGAGTAGATACTGGATAGGCAATCTTCCATATCTGCCACATACTGTTACTAAAATTCTGCTACTTGACCAGATATCAGGAGAAAAGATCAGAAGCACTTGAATAGAAGACTCCAAACTTTTCTAAAATATTCATCAATCCACTCTATTACTTCATTTCAGCATTTCTGTTACCTTTTCATAGAAAGAATGACTGCTACTGCTCATTATCTTAACTTTTTATTTTTGTTATTTTAAACATTTAATACTGGAATAAAGATGGTCACAAACTTTTTTGACATTCATCCAGCCAACAGATGAGATTTATGTCCCCTTTACTTAAGCCTAAGTGGTCTCCGTGACATGGCAGAAATTGTGCTATGCCAGTTTTCAGGCCTGGGCTTTAAGAAACTGCCAGTTTCCTCTTCCTGTCTTCTCAAATACATACTCTTAGAAACTGTATGTTGGGGGAAAGTTCAAACAACATCATGGAGAGGTCAATAGGAAAATGAGCCAGAGCTACTAACATAGCCCTGGCTGACCTCCCAGCTCAAAGCTGGCACCAACTTGCCTACTATTTTAGTAAGCCATTTTAGAAGTAAATCCTCTGACCTCCGTTGCACTGTCCTAGCTGATGCCTCAAGGAGCAGAAATGAGCTGTCCTCTTTGAACACTGCACAAATTTCATATTTGCAAGCAAAATAAATAATTGCTATGGTTTTAAGCTAGATTGCTACACAGCAAGATATTACTTTAGATACCTTAATGAAATGTAAATATAGATGAATTTCTAGTGGTCAAAAATTGTAAAGAACATAAATATCATCATGAACATGCCACATTTCTTTAGTACAATAAGCCATAAATGTATTTATTATTAATATTTGACTTTGTAGTTTAGCTAGCTGTAAGTACAGAGCCATGAAAAACATTTGGTGAATACTTTTGGAAGGGTGTATTCCCCATTTACATGAAAACAAAAAGTATTTATGAAGCAAATGAAAACTATACCTGAAAAGCATGTGATACAGTAGTATCACCTTCATGAGCTCTGAATAAATCGTGATCTCAGAGGAATTTAAAATAGAGATCACATTTTTAAACAAGAAGAAGCTAGCTCTATTGGGTCTTTACCATTTAAAAAAATTAGTTACTGCCACTAAGCCATTCAGCTGATAAGCATAAGAATGAGATAAAGTAGGACAAAATGCAATGGTCCATCAATATGGTTTATCTGTTTAATATATTAGAATTGTGTAATTTTAGTTAAATCATACAAGTTTCTTTTCAATTTTATTACTCTCAAAATTTGTAAGGCTTTTAAAGGATAAAGAAGTTTCAGAGCAGAGCCCCCTAGTCCGTTTGGAGGTGCAACTAAAAAAATTTTTCTTTATCCATTTTAGGATGGGGAGCCACATCCCCAAATTAAAACTTTGAAAATGTATTCAGCACATAAATAAAAATTATAGATGATTTTTAATGAGACCTGATCCATGAGTAGGCAATTGGGTGTAAGATCTGAAAGTCAAATCTTTTTTTTTTTTTGCTTTTGCTTTCTGTAAAGATAGACATAGTTGGTTCTTTATAACCATGACTCAAACTAATCATGGTTTAAGCACATTCATAAGTAGTCATTATAAGGCTGGTGTGGCAGCTCTGTTCTCTGAGTTGTTCAGGGACCAACCCTCTTTTGTCTTGTTGCTCCTCAATCTTTATGTTGTTTCCTTTACCCACAAGTCCAAGGTGACTTGTCACCACATCTATATTCCAAGCAGTAAGATGAAAAAAGGGCACACCTTCCTTTAAGGATGTAACCTAGAAGCTTCATACATCAATTCTGCTCATATCCCATTGACAGGAACAAGAATAAATCTTCTGGCTAATGTTTTACTTTTTATGAGATCTTTGATTTGACTGTTCTGCCCTAATGAATACCACACAAATATTTTACCTAAACTTCTCTGACCAAATCTCATAAAGAATTCTTCACTAGGGGATCCAAGATGGCTACAGAGGAGGTAGAAGGTACACACACCTCCTCCTAGTGCCAGACTGAGTTTATAGCTAAATTATTGAGCAATCAACCTGAATGACCAACTGAAGGATAGCTAAACAGGAGTTTTGTATTCATGGATTTATGGATGAAGCTATGTAGAGACTGGTAAGAAGGGCAGAGATGCAAAGAGGGCTGGCCCCTGCACCCAGGTACAGTAGCTGAAAAGCCAGAGGGATGGATATCTTGGCTATCAAAAGTCCCCCTTGAGGAGAGTGGGGTTGAGACCCCATGCCAGGGACCCCAACCCAGAGCACCAAGGCCAGGAAGAGGAGCCTGCATAGCATCTGGCAGTGAAAATCAGCAGAGACTGTCTGAGGGGAAGAGGAGAGAGTCTGCTACAATACCAGGTACTCTCCTAAAGGGCCAAGCTTGCTTTTTGGCATTAACCTGGGCTCTGGTAGAGGGCAGGTGAATCAGAGCATAAGGGACTTATAAAGAGAGGATCTAAGTGGCATGGCCCCAGATAGAGCTCTGGAGGTTCAGCAACTGAAGTCCCACTCCTAAGTCAACATCCCACACTGCCCTCAGGCACCATCTCCCAGGGTCAGACACACCTATTCTTACAGCACTAGCTGGAGGAGTATACTAACTTCTCCAAATTCTGGTGACACCACCCTGTCAAGCTCAAGTCTGACAGAAAGGACTGTTGACTGCACCCAACAGGGACCTCTGGTATGTTCTTTTTCCAGAGAAACTATAGGCAGACACTCAGACAGTCATTGAACTGTGTGGCATTGGAACAGGGGTCAAATTTCACACTTTCCACAGGTTTAGCAAGTGCCAGCCCCAATAGAAAAATGCCTTTGTCTGTTTTTCCAAGTCCTAGTGCCCCATTCTTCTCAGCACAGTTCTGCAAGGGGAAGGGAATGCTGCTCAGAGCTGGGAACTTTGGAGCACGTTTCCCTCAGAGGTTCCATACTAGAGATCAAGTAGGCATGGCTACAGAGCTAAGGCAAGGCATGCAGATCACCTCCCCTTGGCCCAGCCAGTGCCACCCCCAATGAGAGGTTTTCTTGATCTGTTTTCCCAAGTCCTGGTGGCCCCACCCTACTGAGCTTGATCCTACAGTGGTCACAGATAGCTGCACTCAACCTGAACCTAAAATACGCTCCTCCTGAGGGAGCTAAGTTTGGAAACTGTGGCAGAGGCTGAGTGGCATGACTCTGGAGTAGGGGCCACTTTCTCCCCACTGAGTGCCTGACCATGCTGCACCCAAGTATGGGACCCACTAGCCCATCCTCCCAATCTGGACACCCCAACCTACTGACCTTGGGCCAAGTAAAAGGGTTAATGGGGCATAGCCAGCTTCAACCCACTCCATAGTCTTTCTTCATAAGACACTGGAGGAAGTCCAGACAGCCTCAAGGGGTAGAGGAGTAGCTGACAAGTAAATGCCACTCTCAGGGAGCCTTGGACATTTTATTGATATGCCTCCAGCTCAGAGATGAAGGAAGCCATTCCTTGTACACAGATTGGCCCCTCCCATTCACACCCATACTCAGTAGACACAACCACAAACAGTGAATAGCAGAGTAGCTCCAGCCAGGTAGCCCAAGGCAAGTTTCATACATCATCCGACACTGACCTGCACCAGAACCATGGCCAAGTGGGCCCAGAGCAAACATAATCAGTGGTGAGCTTCAAACCACAACAGAGCTCCACCCAACTAGCCACACAAATGATACAGCCAAAAGGGGACTCCAGCAAACATCAGACCCTGTTGGGAACAACTCCACCTCAGGAGGAAGCCCCTGAACAGAGACTCATACATGGTGAACGAGGTCTATCCTTCTAGTCAGCTACCCGAGGGTTAACTCTACCCAAGAACAGGCCAACAGGGTTCAAGACTCAAGTACAACAGGAGGAGGGACATAATCCCCACAACAAACATTTCTGGAGTGCCTACCTCAGGTGATCTAGAAAATTGCACCACTGAGACTCACAAGGAACCTATATCAGAAAGCCCTCATAATAAGCTTGGAAGTCATAGCAGATATACTTAATACACAGCGACAAACACAAAAAGGTTCACAAATGGGGAGACAAAGAAACGTGCCCAAAATGAAAGAACAAGAGAAATTCTCAGAAAAAGAATTAAATGAAATGGAAGCAACCAAGATGCCAGATGCAGAGTGTAAAACAATGGTTATAATGATGCTCAAGGACCTTAGAGGAGGAATGGATAAGCTCAGTGAGAACTTAAACAAAGACACAAAGAACTTAAACAAAAACCATATGAAAGAACCAGTCAGAAATGAAGAATGCAATGACTGAAATGAAGAATATACTAGACGGAATCAACAGCAGGTTAGATGAAGTAGAGGATCAAATCAGCAATTTAGAGGACAAGATAACAGTAAGCACCCAAACAAAGCAACAAAAAGAAAATCAAAAAAATAGGGAAAATCTAAGGGACCTATGGGACAACATCAAGCATAACAACATCTGCATAATAGGGGCACCAGAAAGATAAGAGAGTGAGCAAGAAATCAAGATCCTGTTTGAAGAAATAATGGCTGAAAACTTCCCTAAACTGTTGAAAGAAAAAGCACACAAGTTCAGGAAGCTCAGAGAGTCACAATCAAGATGAATCTAAAGAAGCCCACACTAAGACACATCATAATTAAAATGGCAAAGGTTAAAGACAAAGAGAAAAATCTTAAAAGCAACAAGAGAGAGGCACTTAGTTATATACAAAGGAACTCCTGTAAGGCTATCAGCTGATTTCTCAACATAAACACTTCAGGCCAGAAAATATTGGCATGAAATAGGCAAAGTAATAAAAAGTAAGGGCCTACAGCCAAGACTGCTCATTCCCGCAAGACTATCTTTGAAAATTGAAAGTGAAATAAAGAGCTTACCAGAACAACAACAACAACAACAAAAAAAAAACCCCAAAAACTAAAGAATTCATTACCACCAAACCAGTATTACAAGAAATGTCAAAGGGCTTGCTTTAAAAAGAAGAAAGAAAACAATACAGAGAGTGAGGAACATAGGTATAAAGAATAAAATGGCAATAAATAAGTACCTATCAATATTAACCTTTAATGTAAGTGGATTAAATGCTCCAATCAAAAGATAGGGTAGGTTAATGGATAAGAAAACACAACCCACGTATATGCTGCCTCTAAGAGGCCCACTTCAGAGCAAAACATGCACAAAGAATGAAAGTGAAGGGGTGGAAAAAATAGTTCATGCAAATGGAAATGAAAAAAAAGTTGGGACAGCAATTCTTATGTCAGACAAAATAAACTTCAAAACAAAGGCCATAGAAAGAGACAAAAAAAAAACAACATTACATAATACTCAAAGGATAAATCCAACAAGAGGGTATAACCATTATAAACATAAATATACAGCAAACATAGGAGCACTTAAATATATAAAGAAAATCTTGATAGACATTGAAGGAGAGATTGTTAGCAATACAGTCAGAGTAGATTTTAATACCCCACTGACATCAACAGACACATCTTCCAGACAAAGACTGAAGGAGGCAACAGTGACATTAAATGACACATTGGACCAGATGGACTTAATTGATATTTATAGAACGTTTTATCCCAAAGCAGCAAAATATGAATTATTTTCAAGTGCACATTGAACATTCTCCAGGAGAGACCATATGTTATGGCAAGAGATAAATCTTAATAAACTCAAAATTGAAATCATATCAAGCATCTTCTCTGACCACAATGGTATGAACCTAGAAATCAATTACAAAAAACCTCCTGAAAAACACTCAAATACATGTAATAACATGTAATCAAACAATGAATGGGTTAACAGCAAGATCAAAGAAGAAATCAAAAGCTACCTGGAGACAAATGAAAACACACAACAACCCCAAATCTCTGGGACACAACAAAAGCAGTCCTGAGAGAGAAGTTCATAGCATTACAAGCCTACCTCAAGAAGCAAGAACAATCTCAAATAAACCATCTAACCCTACACTTAAAATAACTAGAAAAATAACAACAAAGCCCAGTGTATGTAGAATGAAGGAGATAATAAAGATTAGAGTGGAAATAAATAACCTAAAAACTAAAAAAAAAGAAAAATACAAAAGATCAATGAAATCAAGAGGTTGTTTTTTCAAAAGATAAACTAGATTGACAAACCTTTAACCGGACTTATCAAGAAAAAAGAAAGAGGACCTAAATAAATAAAATCAGAAATGAAAAAGTAACAACTGACACCACAGAAATACAAAGGATTGTAAGAAAATACTATGAATAGCTGTATGCCAAAAAATTGGACAACCTAGGTAAAATGGATAAATACCTAGAAACATAAATCTTCCAAAACTGAATCAGGAAGAATCAGATAATCTGAATAGACCAATCACAAATAGTGAAATAGAAGCAGTAATCAAAACACTCCCAGCAAACAAAAGTCCTGGACTTCACAGGACTTCACAGGCTAATTTTCCAAACATTCAAAGAATGTTAACTTATAATAATAAACTATAATAATAAGCTTATGACTTTATGGTCAATTAATATTTGACAAAGGAGGCAAGAATGTACTTCAGAGTAAAGACAATCCCTTCAATAAATGATGCTGGGAAAATTGTACAGGTATGTGCAAAAAAGTGAAACTATACCACCAACTAACACCATGTGCAAGATTAAACTCAAAATGGAAAAAAAGACTTACATCAACAAGATGAACAGGCAACCCACTGAATAGGAGAACATATTTGCCAATGATACATCTGATAAGAGGTAACTTCCAAAACACAGGGGCACATCAGTACTCATCGTTAATTAATTCTAGAACTCACGATGAGTGCCAAAACCAATGAATACTGAGCAAGCAACAAGTGCTGAAGCATTTTCTCTTGCAGAGTGGTGTCATGACCCATACAAGTTCTAGCAAGTGCAACAAGTCCCAAGCAAGGGTTGAGTGCTGAAATATTTTTTCCTCATTAAAATGCAATGAGTACAAGGTTTCAAGAGTTCTGAAACCAACAAGTATTGAGGTATAACTGTATATAAAGAACTTAAAAGACAAACAACCCAATTAAAAGATGGGCAAAGGATCTGAATAGACACTTCTCCAAAGAGGACATACAGATAGACAATAGACATATAAAAAATGCTCAATGTCACTAATCATTAGAGAGATGAAAATTAAAACCACCATATCACCTCACAACTACCAGAGTGGCTACTATCTATAAATCAACAAACAACAAGTACTAGTGAGGATGTGGAGAAAGGGAACCCTGGGGCACTGTTGGTGGGAATGCAGACTGGTGCAGCCACTGTGGACAACAGTATGGAGTTTCCTCAAAAAATTAATAATTGAACTACCTTTGAGTGATCCAACTTCTCAGAATACATCTGAAAAAATCTGAAACACCAATTTGAAAAAATATGCACATCTCTATATCATGGCAGCATTATTTACAATAGCCAAGATCTGGAAGCAGCCCAAGTGTCCATCACTAGATGAGTGGTTAAAAAGCTGTGGAATACTACTTTTTTAGACAATGGAATACTACTTGGCCATAAAAAGAGGGAATTGTTACCTTTTGCAATGGCATGGATAGACCTGGAGAGTATTATGCTAAGTGAAATAAGCTAGTCAGAGAAAAACAAATACCATAGTATCTCACTTATATGTGCAATCGAATGAAAAAGTAATCTAACAAACAAAATAGAAACAGAAACTTAGATACATAAAACAAACTGACAGCTGTCAGAGGGAAGGGAGATTGGAGTACAGGATGAAAAAAGTGAAGGGATTAAGCAAAAAATTATATATGTATAATTATATGTACATATATGTAATTATATATGTATTAATTATATATTAATATATGTTTTATATATTAATATGCAAATAAGCATACATATATATGACACATAGACACAGACAACAGTACGGTGATAGCCAGAGGGAAAGATGGTGGGGGGAAGGAGGGCGGCTATATGGGGATGGAAAGAGACTTTACTTTTGTTATGAATGATGCAGTATGCAGATGATGTTTCACTGAGTTGTACACTTGAAGCCTGCATGGTTTTATTAACCAATGTCACCCCAATAATTTAATTAAAAAAGAATTGTTCACTATGAAAAGAGATGACGCATCTTTAAGTCCTCTTTATGTGCTAACCATAAAATACTATAATAGATTAAAGAAACCAGAAGTTATTGGTTCAGACATGGCTAATACACATTCAGGGCACTTTTGTCTTTGCTAAGCAACAATTTTTAGAGTGCTCTACATGTTTGCTTTTTTTATAACTTTAACTCACGTAATATCTTTCATCAGACAATCTCAAGAAGCTTTTATAAACATTAATTAACTGAACTTCACAACACTCTCGAGAACTGAGTATTAATACATCCATTTACATTGCAGGAAGCCAGATGAACATTACAATTGAGTAATATGGAGCTTATTTGGTTACAGTCATGTAAGAACATCAAATAGGAAATACTGGAAATTTAATGTTAATCTGAATATTGGGCATTTAGCCATTTCTAGACTAGTGGATGATTGTTACCTTATATTCAATACAACCAAAGCCACATTACTAAAACAAACATAAAAAGAAACCCTTTATTTTGAAATTCTACTTCAATCTAAATATGACTGATGTGTAATCTTCTTTCTACAAATCTAAATATAAAAATAAAATGGAAAGATTCTCATAAGATGAACTTTTAGCAACAAGCTTGAAGCAATTTGTTTCTAGATTAAATTTGAAAAAAAAGAAACAGCCGCTAAAAAAGTTATTCAATTCGCACATCAGGAAAAGATAGCACATATCAGATTGCTTTGAATGAAATGCTCAAATTATGTATAAATGTACATTATATGTATTTTCTGAACTTATCCTAGAGTTATTGCCATGAATAAATAATATAAATGACGGTACAATACATGATTACTGTGTGTGGGCTATTAAAGAACTAACTTCTTTGGTATGGCATAAAGCATCTTGACAATATTTAAAATCACAAAGTATTTTTTACATTGTCGTTATTCATTGCAGAAATTCATTGCATACATTTCACCTGTTTAAAGGAATTTTCCAAAGACACAAGAAGGTGTAATAATGGTCCCTTATAGAGGCTAATAAATTTTTCAATCACTAAATAAAACTTTCAACATTACACTTATTTCTGGTAATCTTATCCTGTGTCTAAAAAAATGAGTTCTAAGCCTCAGCTTAATGAAAGCTAAAATATAGAAATAAAAACAAGAGTGTTATTTTCCTAGGAATGGGCAAGTGTCTAGTGAAAGATTCACTGGTGACAAACAGCATGACTAATGAAATATGAACCAATGCTTTTAACTCAGATTTATATCAATAATCTTGCTAAAATCTCCTTAAATACATTTTTAAAAATCTTTCAAGTAAGGGCAATCTAAACTTTAGATATAGGACAATATCCTGAAAAATCTTTTGAAGTTGCTGGTTTTCCAAATCACAAGAGACTTAAAATAAATTTTTGGAAAATTTTTTCTAGGACATTTATCCAGGCTAGGCTAATAAAGAGGGGAAAGTGGGCTTCCATTCCACCTGGCTCACTTTTTTTTGGTGAACTGACATACTCAAAACATTAGAGTTGCAAGCCAGCTAACTAAAGACATTTGTTTCAAAGCTAACAGTTTAAACTTATGGGTTACTTTGAATTGTTGTAAGGGTGTGGGAGGGTATTTTTCCAAAGGAATATCAAATATCCTAGTCATAAAAAGCTGATAAGCATGCAAAGTCTCTGCTAATAATAAAGGCAGAATAAAAAAAAAGATGGTAGTCATTATTGATAGAATGAGAAATAGTTGTAACTCTTTATTAAATCATTTTTATTGTTATAAGAAACATTATATACATGTTTTCCTATATATGTTAAAAGGTTTTGTTGGATTTTTTGTTTGTTTTTTAATAAGGCTATAGACTTTTGCCTGCATAAGGTGTTACATAAAATTCATTTTAAGAGCAGTTATTGTCTTCTACTAAATATAGTAGGAGATACGCACATGAGCAAGACATAATTCTTGTTCTCAAGAAGTCTATAATCCAAAAGGAAGATAAGAAGATATATTTCCAAGGAGAATAAAATAAGTATCATTGGAAAGGTACAAATAATGTGTTAAGAACTTTAAAGGAGAAAAAAGTTGATTTTCTTGGAAGAAACTAGAAAAGCTGCTTGAGCAAAGAATTATGTAATGTGGGTTTTGATGGCCGGGTAGGATTTGGCAACTAGAGTCTGGTGACATGAGGGAGGCAGGGTAGTAGTGGTGGAAGGATTCCAGGTAACAGAAACAAAAGATAAAGGGCACATAAGAGTCTAAAACTTACTGAGTAGTGTAAAGCAGAATGTAGAGAGCCAAGTAATAGAATATAATTTTGGAAAGATAGGTCATGGTAAATGCTGTTCTTGGTTTCAGTTTGCAATGTGTGCAATAGAAGTGTTGGGTACAAGTCCCTGAGTTTGGATTAAATTTTAAGAACGTGTGTTCCATACATTCTTTATTACTAAGAGTACTCATTCCATGCTTGTGGTGATAGTGAGCTATTCCATATGTACATTAAATGGTCCTACAATTTTACTAATTGTGTAGTTGAAATGATCACAGCTGTATTAAAACTTCTCTTTACAGTCATCAAATGAGAATCACATTAGGTATCTGTGATTTTTTTCTCTTTTGATATAATAAACATTGAAGAACTTTAGAATCCAAAGGGGACCTTAAAGGTATGGATCTCTTCTACCCAATCTTTCTCCTAGAAAGATTGAGCTGAAGGAGCACCAGTATTTACCAATTTAAGTTTCACTTCCTCTGCATGCACCAGGCCTTATTCTAATAGGAGTACTAGGTTACTCCTATTACTTCTCAATATAGATTAGTACTGAGGTGACCCAATGCAATATCAGATTTCAGAGCAAATATGATATGAAAGATTACATGTACCCAATTGTTTGTTTTACACCCAGGAAATAAGAATCCCTAGGTTAAGCAACTCACCCAAAGTCACCCAGTAAGTTACCCTAGAAAATTTTTAGAGCTGAAGATTAAATAGATAACATTCAGAGCAAAGGAGAAAATTTACTAAATATACCAAAAAGGTTGGTTTTTATTCTTTCTACTATTATTGTCCAAGATTATTTACTAAATTAAGTACAATTAGAACAAATACATTTGAGACTGTCTTTCTCACTTTTTTGGCCACACTAGCCTCTTTGTTGATCCTCCAAGATGTCAAGATGCCTGGCATGGTATCTATTTCATGTATACCATATATATTTCATGTACACATGAAAAACTTAGGAGATAATTTCCATAGGTTTAACATCTAAATTCTGGAGTCCTAGAAGTGAGAGCAGAGAAAATGAATATGAGAAAAAAATCAGTATTTAAAATAGCATCAAACTTTTCAAGAACCAGAGTGAGGCTAGAAGACAATGAATCTTTGCCTTTCAACTTTTAGGCAGCAATGGGAGGAAGTGATGAAAATTGCCAAAACTAGGGATGTTTCCTAGGTCAGCTTTCATTTCACTTGTTTTAATTGTAATAAGAAAGTAATTTCAGGACCTCAAGAGACAAACACAGATGTGGAGGCTTGTCTGTTTAAGCAGAACAGGACCCCTGGCAGCCATGGCTCACTTGGTCTCAAGAGAGGCAAGAGGGCTTCTCCCCACTCTATAGCCAATGCCCATGACATGGTCAGCAGGTGCTTACAAGGGAACAGGTGCGAGTCCTGGGTAACATCTGAATACCATTCTCCTCCAGGCCCTCAAGATGATGTTACTGGTGCCCTCCATCACATGTGCCATCTCATTTGAGACAGATTTAATAGACATATCTAATCTCAATTTTTTTGCCTCGTGTGAGGCACTAAGTAGTGGGTACCTTTCAAATATCTAATAAAAATAGCTAGTAAGTATGTTATCTTGACAAAGAGAAACTTGTCATAAGAAGTTTGTGCATACCACATGACTCTTCCTTTTTGCGATCTGTATAATATGTCCTTTGGGGAGGAGACACCATCTCAGTGTAACTTCCTTAAAAATAATAGACAGTGTCACAGTTTGTTAATCTCATTTGTTTCCCAGGAAGAAGAAAAGATTATTAATTACACATCTTGGGTCTAAGGTCATTAGGCCCCTTGTATATGAAGGCTCTGCACTCACGGCCCGACCTCCCACTTCTGCTATGCTGGCAGAGCGGTTCACGGACAACAGAGCTTAATTTCTATACTTGCTTATTATAAATTTTTAAAACTTTATAAATATATAGATATCAAGATTTTTAGGCAAACAAATTAGAAATGTACTATTTCTTAAGCCTCACCTAACCAAACTAATGCAAAGCTGGGGTATTCTGTATTTGCAGTGAAGCAGCCCCTTTTGAATACACAACACTCTAAAAGATGTAAAATCTCCTACCTCCCTCTGTATCCAGTGATAGCTTTTCTCATTTTATTTGCCTTAATGCTTTCTGATCCACAAAGCAGAAGACAGAATAAAAACATAAAATTAATACATCATTAGGTCATGCAATTAACAACAACAAAAAAAGCTAATCATAGTATAGTGCAAGATACACTAAATTAGGTGTATGATGTGCCACTAGAAATCAGATGAAGCAACCTGTCAGCTTGCTCAGGGTGTAGGACAGGGCAGAGTGAGAGAGGGCTGGCTGGCCAATCATAGAAGCCTTCCTCCATTAGATCTGGACCTTATAAAATGAGCCATAGTTTGCCATACAAATACAGTAAGAAGGAAGGCCATTCCCACCAAAGGAATAGACAGTGTCAATACTATTGCCTTTCTTGGCAAGGTTTCCACACTGCCTACTTCATGGCACTCTTCTTGGAGTAGGAGACATCTATGTTCTCCTTTTCTAGCTTTGAAAGAAAGGTTAAAAAGCAGAGCAAACACAAGAAAGTACTCTTCAGGGCACATACTTTTCTAGGTCATCTCTTTTCTCAATACTGGCAATAAAGTTAATATCTTTTTCTTATCATTCTTAGACTTAACCTCTACCCTTTCCACAGGTCAGAAATGGATGAAGAGCAACTCAAAAACTCTAGTTTATTCTAGAGTTCTAGACAGTATCCCTCACTTCTGTTCTTAATCTGCTCCTGAGAGGATCTTCACTGAGCCAATGGCATCAGGATCTCTGTTCCACAGCTGGCTTTTCAACAAGAATGGCTCCACCTGCCAGTAGGAGGAATTCCTCTTTCCTGCCACAATCTACCCCGGTCCTCCCTCCCTGTCTCCAAAGCACCTAATATATTTAATGTCTGTCTTTCTATGGCCCAGAGAGTTCTAGAGCACTAGGTTATATTAAAATGTTCACATACGCTGTGGAAAACAGTATGGAGTTTCTTCAAAAAGTTAAAAATGGAACTGCCTTTTGACCCAACAATCCTACTTCTGGAAATATAGCCTAAGAATCCCAAAACACTAATCAGAAAGAATATATGTACTCCTATGTTCATAGCAGTGTTATTTACAATAGCCAAGGTCTGGAAACAGCCCAAGTGTCCATCAGTAAATAAGTAGATTAAAAAAGCTGTGGTACATTTACACAGTGGAATTCTACACAGCTGTAAAAAAAGAGGGAACTCTTACTCTTTGCGACAGTGTGGTTGGACCTGGAAAATATTATGGTAAATGAAATAAGCCAGTCAGAGAAAGACAAATACCATATGATCTCACTCATATGTGGAATCTAATGAACAAAACAAACTGATGAACAAAATAAAACCAGAGGCATGGATGCATGGTTACATGGAAAAACTGACAGATCTCAGAGGGGAGGGGAGTGAGGGGGACTGGAAGAAATTAGCCAAAGAACATATATGCATATATGCAAAGCCCATGGACACAGACAACAACGTGGCGAAGACCAGGGGTGGTAGTGACTGGGGGAGGGGGGCAAGGAGGGAGGCAACAGAAGACATCTATAATAGTGTAAATGATAGAAATTAAATAGCTAAATAATTTTTAAATATGAATGCATACAAAAAGATTTCTCTCAACAACATAAGAAACAAATGTTGAATTTTCTTGAAATTCCTCATATATATCCTAACAACTTCTCCTATTTGGACACATTAAGATCATCATTATGCACTAGTAATTACTATCAGGATGTCAGGGGTACCAAACAGACTCTCAAAATCAAAACAATTTTAAGCGATAAAAAGTTTTGAGTGAAAAATGTAGTGTTTTTAAGGAGTTCTATTTGAAAATACTCTTCAGTTGTAGATTTTAAAAGATTCAATCAGGAATGCAGAACACTATGAGTGTTATTGGAAAAGGAACTTATGATAGGAATTAGTACCCAATTCTGGAAAGAGCTGGGAAGATAAATATCTGCAAAATGTAGTTGAAGGAACAGAAAAATCACAAATGAGTCCAAAGTTGCAGGGAGCTGTGGAAGCCAACACCTACTGCTGCTGGGGTTGGACCACAAGGAATATGAAAGGTTGTTGGCTCTTCATGGCTGCCACCTCTGTAAAGTGTCAGCAGAGCATCCAGTGGAGGCCTAGGATCTCTTTCTGTGGCCAAGGCCAACAACAGGAAGGAGGGAAGAGCAAGAATAAAATGAAAACCAGCAACACCCCTGGGTTCAACAATAACCTTTAGAACATATTGACAACTGCTTATCTGTTGCCTCCCAGAACTCACACAGCTTCCCTTTGGGCCACCTTCAACTTGAAATTATTGTGCATGGAGAAGGAAAGTGTGAAAAATGCAGTGCTCAACATAACCATTGGCACGTTGGTGTGTTGACGTAACTACCAGATCTGTCACAACTCACTGTACAAAGACACACAAATATTCCACCTCAAGCTTAACAAGTCCAACATAAACTTATCATTGTGCCCAACTTTTTTTAAACAACAAAAAATGTATAAAACAAACAAAAAACAACCTTTCTGAGTATGGCTCAATTTCTATTACCACTAAGTGCTCCTATATTATCCACTCACTGGGCATCTGTCAAACTTTCCTCCCTGCCCTGTATCCCAGCAGTCCCTGCCTTACATCAAGCTTTCATCATTGCTTCGCTACATTAAAGAAAGAGCCTTCCCTGTTGCCACCCTGCCTGCAGTCTCACTCTGCTCCAAAACTTCTATTAAACCAGAGTGATCTTTCTGAAATGTAAAATTCCAATTATTTCTACTCAAAATATTTTAGTGACTCTTTATTACCTACCATACAGATTTTCCTTCTTGGTATTATATATAAAAATCATCATATTCTGATCCTCACCTACTTTTTTGGTCCCATTTCCTGCCCTGCCCCCAGTGTGTCCTCAGCTGTTCTGAACTACTTACAGAACCCTGAATATATGTGTGTATGCTCCCTCTGTTAAGAATTCATTTCCTCAGCTGCATCACCCTGAAAATACAGTTGCCTGGCAAACTCCTGCTCATCCATTCAGATGTGGTTCAAACAAGGCCTCCCTTGCAGTGTCTTCCATGTCCCCCCACCTCCTCCCAACCACCACAGTTAGTTCATGGCACACATTCTCCTAACAGCAGGTTAGCACTTGCCATGCTATACCAAGTCTGCTGATTAACATGTGAGTTTCCCATGCTAAATTATGGACCCCTCACTGTGAAAGGACCACATCTCATCCATCTTTGTAGCCTCAGACACTAACACTTCCCTGGCACATGGTAGGGGCTCAGTAAACATTTGGTTAAGAAATTAACTGATGGATTATAAGACCTAATATGTTTAAATATCTTAGTCCATATTTATAACTGCTTCCATACAAATTATGATTCCCATAAAATATAGGTGTCTATTTACAAAAACAAGCAGATTAATTTGGGGGCAATTGAATAAATGTAGATAGCCAAATATTGAAATTTACTCTAAGTCTTGAAATGGCTCTAAATCATATGGCCTCATTGATCAAATTAATAAGATTATTTCTAAATCTCAATTTCACTGTTTAAACATGCTCTTGACCTGCCATCGGAACACAGAACAACAAAGGAAACATTTGTTTTTTCTTGACTTTGGGGTGACAAATTCATTTGTTAACAGTAGCAATGGGAGAGCCAACAGTACTTGATAACAGCTCTAAAGTGAGAGCTCAGGCCAAAACAGATGGCCCAGACACTTCAGGGAAAGCTCTAGAAAGATGTCTTCTCTAATTCAGGTTACACATTCCCTGAAAACGCCTTCAACATAAGCATGAAAGTTTGCACATAATTTTATTGGCCCTGACAGCTCTGTCTGGAAGTTAGTTTGCAATTGCCTCTTGGGGGAAGTTTGGCTGAATTTTGTTTTTCAAAGTAAGTAAAGGCAGGAATGTTTATATCAGTGAATTGGAAATTTGAAGCAGTTTGTCCCACCGCTGACTTTCTGAGCATAATGCTTGACTGGTCACAATCTGTCTGTGCTATTTTTTAATGTGCTATTTTTTAAATTCTACATGACAAACCAAGTTTAATCCAGAGTTATTGCCATTTCTTCTGTGTGTTTTGAACCCACATTAATAACAATCATGTTTAGACTCTAAGGTTGTTAAACAAAAGGCTAAAATCTGGCCAGTGCTAAAGTATTGGAACCATCTTTATTACACTGGTATTTCGGCATACATTAGTTATGTGTAATAGTTACAGTGATTCTAATCAAAACTTGCAAACATTCCACCATTTTTCCAATGCCACTAAGATCTATATATTATCCCTTAAACTGTTAAATATTGTAGGCATTTCTAAATTGCCTAATTTACTTTGGATTCACCAAATATACTATCCCTAAGTTGATTATTGGAATAGAAAGAAGAATTTTTATCATATTTGGACAAAGCAATAGTAATTAAGAACCACACTCTGGAGTACTTTCTTTGTAATACAATGTCCCCTTTTATACAATACAATTGGCAGATTGTTTGATATATTTGCTTTGAAAGGACTGGTTCCAGTAAAATTTTGATTGGTACTTAATTTTTTAATATCATTTTCATCAGACTTTGGAACTGTTTTTATAGCTGAAGAAGTTGATGCACAGGAGTTAAGTGCCAAAGCACTCACTCCTCAAGTTAACGGTAAAGTTAGAATTGCAGTGATTACACAAACACACACACTCACATACACATTTTTAAAGGGCTAACCATAAATGAAAGCTCATCAATGGAGGACACGTGTTTATTATTGTTGGTGCATTATTTCCCAAGATAGGCTAATCCATTTATGTTAGTGCCAAACAGTTTAAATTAACAGATGGAATGAATATACTAGTTGGGAAGTAATGCTATACTGTGCTGTATAAAAAGGAAAGATTTTTCCCATTGTTTTCCAAAATACTTTTATAATTTACCACAAGGGAAAAGATGAGAATGGAAAAGAAAAAGAAATTAACAGGGCATCAAGGAGGGAATTATTGATAGGGTAATTATGAGGGCAGCCCTTCTATAAGTCATTGCCTTTATTTTTCATCTTCTGAGAAGACAGAGGCTCTCTAAAAGACCCTCTCTTAGGACTCTGGACCCTCTGTCATCTGGGGCTTCCCTTTGTCTCTCACATTTCCTATGTACCCAAAGGACAGTGCAGGGCTTATAAAAACAGAGACACTGGGGAAAGAGCCTTCCAGTTCTTTTTCACATCAGGGAATCCTTGATTACTTCTACGTACAGCGCATCACCTAGGCCACCCTGACTGCCTGGGACCCTTGCTCCAACCTATGGACAACATAGGTGGTGCCAGCACCATTATTATGAACAGCAACATCCCATCCCCAAGGGTCAAGCAGAGGATAGCCATGCCTTAAATTGCAGAGAAGAAAAGAAAATGGGAGGAAGACTTACGTTCTGCTGCTCTATGTTAAATGACTGCATCATTCACCACAGGAGGAGGAAGAGTTGATAAATATTGCAATGGGAAGGGTAGTTCTGGAAAGAGACAGACAAGCCAGTTGTGTGACCTCGGATAAATTACATGATTTCTCTGAGCCTCATTTCCCTGGATATAAGCTAGAGGATGATGTCTGTCTGGAGTTTTGTTATGAGGATGAGGACATAAGTATAACTCAAACACATGACTGCTGTACGGTAGATATTTAATAAATGGGAGCTGAATACATTATATCTTTGCACATTTTATAAGAGAGGCAATAAGCTGAATGTGAAAATGAACCGAATCATTAACAAAATTGCTATACATTGTTGGAGATGAGAATTTATTTTTAATTGTCCTGCTTCCAGTCTCCTAGGCCTTTTGATTAAAATCACTATACTTATGCTACAAGAACAGCTGTCTTGTACTTGTCCTTAAAATTGAATAAGTTTAGTTATATTTTTGGATAACTTACCATCACATGTTTTATTTTTCAAGAACCACAAGCAAGTGACTAATACAAATGACATGAAAGCAGTTCATATTGAAATTGCCCTGTTCTAACTCTTTGCAGCTGGCATTTCCATTTTTTAAGGTGAAGTTTCCCAAAGTATGTTACCTATTAAACTAATTTTACTATTCAGTAGCAGGAAACTGCTACTGAAACTGTTAAGAGGGAAAAAGCATGTTTTTGTTCTATTTGTTTTTCCATGTGGATTTTCAGAATCTTCAATATTCTAATGTGGATAATGTATCTCTAAAAGATAAGAGGATTCCTACATCCCCAAAATGTGTTTTCCCACAAAAATTATTTGAGGAACCATCATCTGAATTATTCTTCTTGTTCTTTTGCACATACATTTTCCACAACCACAATAATAGAGGCAACAGAATCAGAGAGTTGGAGAGAGAAGAGAGAGAGAATCCAAGAATAAACACTCTAAGACAGGTGTCACAAACCCTAATGCCTACAGGACAAGTGACGCCAAAACCAGAAGTAGGCTGGACTTACAAGAGAAGATGGCAAGACGATGGCAAACTGCAGAACATACGTTCTTTCTACTGAAGTTCAAACTTAAAAAAAATTCTGTGGGCCTATGCATGTCTGTGGGCTCTACCTTCCACAGTCTGCCAGCATAAATCAAGATTGCTTTCATTTTTGTTTCAAAAACAGCACCATATGAATAAATTTAAGGGTACCTTCTAAGATCCGAATTTTAATGTGAAGAAGGGAGAGCAGAAGGAATGTGGCAGGACACTGCAGTTCCTCTTCCCCTTGACCATGGCTACCATTAGGCCTATCTTAGTGTGAAGATCTAAAGAGATCCTGTTTATAGCTTAGCACTCTGTTATCCACAAGTATGTTGGTAAGAATAGTTCATGCCTTTCAAGCACTTATATTTTACCAGACATCATTCCATGTACTAGCTCCTCATTTCATCCTCCAATAATACTACTATTATCCTCGTTTTACAGATAAGGCACAGAGAATTTAAGTCACTGGCCTATAGTTATAAAGCTAACAAGCAACAGAACTTGGATTGTAATCCAGGCTGACTATAAAAACCAAACTCTTAACTACTATGCTAAACTCAGTCGTGGAGAGTCATTTGAGGGGTATATCAGTTTTGAATGTTTTTGGCTGCTGAAAACAGAAACCCTGGCTAACAGTGTCTAGAACAAGTATTTTTCCACAAAACAAGAAATCTGGAAGTAGGTGTCTACTGGCATTGGTGCTGTAGCTCAGCAATGTCAGGAACAGCATAGTCAAAAAACAGCTATCACCCTGCTGGGCATTATATATGGAATCAAGAAGGCAAGACGTGGGAGGAAAATGCAGACAAGTGTAATCAAACAACAATAAAATAATTTTTTAAAGCAAAAGTAGGAAAGGGTGGCACCAGCTTATTAGTTGCCTTTAATCAGGAAACTAAACTCTTGCACAGAAGTTCCCAACAAACTTCAGCTTAACCTTATTGCCAGAACGACATCACATGGGCATGTTTGGCTGCAAAGGAGTCTGGGAAAGCAAGCATTTCTCCTTTGCAGCCCCAAGAATGGAGGCAGAAAGGGAGTAATTGGTTAGGAACAGGCATTGGCTTAGCCAACCACAAAACTTTGCTTTGGTTAGGAAAATACCAACAGAACTTCATCATATAGTGTGTCACTCATGCCATGAATCTAAAGAAAGTTAAACAGCAAATACTGAAGTTTGCCGCAAAACCAAAACTGATTTGTACAACTCCTATTGCCTTTTTAAAGTATCTGCTTCTATCCATTTCCAAATATGTGAAATGACTTCTACTTCTTTTCCTGATCAAACTTATCCAGGCAATGTTTAAAGACTAATTATTTGATTTTCACACACACAGACAATTTTAGCTATGCTATTCTTAGTTGTTATTTTTATAAACTGTTATCTCTTTATTTATGGTTAATCAATCAAAATGACAATTTCAGTTTAGTTTTACAATTGGATTGAAATTTTTCAATAATTAGAAACTAGAAAACTTCAGCCTTGAAAGTATATAACATTACTTGAGTTTATACTCTATTTTATCTTCCAGTTTGTATTGGCTTTTCTGGCTCTTTCCACCACTTTAATTGTATTTTTTTTCTTTTATATTTTTATCATGGCACACAAACTCAGAAAACCTGCTAAGGCAACTACATAATGCAATCTAAAAATCCAGTTAACATATTGCTATGGAAACTAGGAAATAGAAACAGCACTCTAATTATTCGTTTGGACAACTATGGCTAATTGTGTGTGTGTGTGTGTGTGTGTGTGTACAAGAGTTCATTAGTTTATTCACCTTTTATTGAAAGTTGCGACTGAACTCAAAATGTATAATTGACCTGTCCATAAGTAGGACCAGTACCCTCCAGCCATTAAATTAGCATTTTAATATAAGCCATAGTCATTGTTAAATTAGGCCACTTGGTATTAAGAAATCTTTGGAGGAATGCATTGCTTATTTGGTCTTGCCAGGCTGCCGCCTCTTGGCATGGTGTGAAGAACACCTGACTGGGATTTGAGAGCTGGAGTCTAACCTGTCTCTTCTTACTAACAGCTGTGTGATCCTCTCAGTACCCTTAGGCACTCAGTTTCCTCATTTGCAAAATGCTTCAGTGCAGAGCTCTACTATTACACAGAGAAGTTTCCTTTTCTATAAAATCAAGGAATCATGAGGTAATCACTTTTGAGGATTGAAATTGCTCAGTGTAGTCCCTGGTAAAGTGGCACATAGTAAGCTCTCAGGAAAATGCTAATTATTCTTACTATATTTTTCTATATTTCAAGTATATAGCATTGATTATGTTATTACAGTTTTCCCAGTTTTTCTCCCTTTGTTCCCCTCCACCTGGTACCCCACTTCACTCCAGCAATCCCCCGACTTAGTTCATTTCCATGGGTGGTGCATATAAATTCTTTTGCTTCTCCATTTTCTATACTATCCTTAACCTCCCCCTGTCTATTTTGTACCTGACAATTATGCTTTTTAATCCCTGCACCTTTTCCCCCATTGTCTCCCTTCCCCCTCCCAGCTGATAACCCTCCAAATGATCTCCATACCTATTTTTCAGTCTGCAGTAAATAATTCTCGAAACTGTACAGTAAATTATTCCATGACTGTAAGTATATAACAGATGCTATTACCTAAACGAGCCCTTGGGGGAGTCGGAAAGGAGAACTCTAAGTCCTAACAGGCAGTGCTCTCCCTCAGATCCTGTTACCTGTGTTTTTTTCCTCTAGAAGGTTAATGTCAATTTTTATATTGGCATGTGAGATATAAAAAGTTATCCTAACACAATTATTCTAATACAACTCAACAAGCCCTCAAACTTTTTTTAAATCATAAGATTTCAACATTCAAGAATTAAACTTTTGTTCTGTTTTGCTTGTTCACTGATGTTTGCTTAGTTATTTAATCAGCCTGTTTCCTGCTATGAAAAAAAAAAATTAAAGAAACTGACGTTTCCTCAGGGTTAAAGTCCTGTGTTGTTCTTCCTTCCAGAAACCCGAATTATTATAGTAGGGGATAATTGCTATATAATAAAATCATTGGACAATTCGTCCATCCACTCCTACCTCTGCCTCTGACAATGAATTCCTTGTTTATGTAGGTCCAAGTATTTCTCTACCCGGGTGAGCGCCTGGCTTTAACCTAGACGTGGGAGAGGCAAAGCCCCGTGTTCTTCCCGCCGCAGAGCGCGGAGTGTGCGCGCTCTGTGACGCTCTCCACGGGAGCGCCAGGAGGGGGAGACTTGGTGCCGTTTGTCTGCCGCTGTGCTAACTTCAAACTGCCCCAGCTGGGGGAGGAGAGAGCTGTGTGGCAGCCAGGACGACAAAACTTCTCCACCTAAAAAGTTTCACCTTGTCCTGGGCAGGGGGGGGGAGGGTGGGAGGAAACGCGACCCCTGCGGGGCTAGCCAGGCGTGCATGCGGCAGGAAGGGCGGGAGCCGACTTTCCCCTCTGGGTGGTGCCAGTCAGCACCTCATCATTCCTGGACCCACAGACAAGATCCACGGACAGCCCACCAGACAGACAAACCAGAGCTGGGGCGGGCAGGAGGCCGAGTGCTTGGGTCGGGTGGCGGGCTGTGCCTCCTGCCTGAACGCGCCCGGGCGGCCGCGGGCCGCGCGCACCGATCCCTGGCTGAGTCACCCGCTGATCAGCGCACTGGTGGGAAGGGGCGGAGGGAGCGCTGCTGCTGGCAGACCAGACGCTCGCTGGGCCCCGCTGCAGGTGACCCGAGGCTCACACCCAGGGCTGTGTGACCACATGCAGAGCCCACAGGAGGGTACGAACCCGATGCCGGACGACAGCTGACTTGCTTCGAGCAGGCGGAGACGCGCTGAGCGCGCGGGTGGTCCCTGCGTGGACTGACTTCTCTGCTGAGGTTCCTGGCCACCGCAAGGTAAAACTACAACCCCTTCAGATCCCGCACCCCACCCCTCGCCCCAGGGCTTCTGCTCTCTTTGTTCCCAAAGAGATCTGACTGCTCTTCTAGAGGGCAAGACCAGAAAGGTAGGCGAGAGTTTAGAGTCTTTAGAAACTCAAGGGATGTGGTCAGGGGGGAGGCCGAAACCAGAATGGGGCTTTTCATTTTAGGGGTTCACTTCTCATCAGAACACCTCTATGACTAAGGAGAGAGGGGCTCTGGGGTAGGGAGTTATGTTTGTCTGTTTATGGCCAGGCAAGTTTCAAGGCTGTGAGCTGACTCAGCCCTTACAAAAGAAATCCAGTCACCCTGGCCCAAGGTGATAACAGCTGACAAGGTTCGGACTCAGAGGTTTCCTTGTTCCTAACCCTGCTTTATCTGTAATATGTGGGGGTCCTTCCAAGAGACAGATGTTTCTGTGAAGGACTGAAATCTTCATTTCTGGCAAATATGCAGGACTTGTGATCCATCATTTTCAATTGTACCTTAGCTCTTTGCTGGGGCTCTGTGGAGGACATCTATCTTATTAAGTAAAACAGATTATAAACAGAGGTCGGATTCTCTGGCTCATACTATATCCATCCCAATAATTAAAGCACAGATGAAAGTATTTTCACTGAGTATTGCCAATGCAGAATTTACAACAATGTACGGTTTCACATTTCATACCTTTTATGTTCCAAAAGAGCCTTTTATGAATTTGGCAGTTAAAGAGGATTCCAGTGGCTCATGCAGAAATAGTTGCCCAATGTATTTTACCTTATCACAGTTTTGTGTTCAGAGGAGCCCTGGGGTAGAATGAAATATTGTCAACTCTCTCAGACATAATAATCAGGATACTTTAATTGCCAAGTTAAGATGGTTAATAAATATGAGAGGATTGTAAAAACTGACATTGGAGAGAGTATAGACTATCTGGACCCTCTCCTGAATTTTAAGAAGACTGTTCACATTTTGTAGTTTTGGGTGGAGGTTATTCCATCCTTTCCATCAGCTGGACACATGCATATTGCCATGCAAATGGATTCAGAGAAAACATCATTTTCCTTTACAGCTAAATTATTATAGCTGATTAATGAATTTTTTCTAGGTGAAAATGATCCAAAAGCACTGTACATCATGTTTCTCTGTGCTACTGGACCATAAATTGTGCTTTTATGTAAACTGTAAGTGTTGCTTGGATTATTTACAGGTACATAGCTTTCCTTTCTAGCTCTAAGTGCATTGAGCTTTGTTTTTACATGTGAACTTCCATAACAGAAGAGAAGTGAGGTGCTTTGGTTCGAATCATAGACTGCAAGTCTGGTGTATTCAGACTTGAGTTTTTGAAATGCTGAATAACACAGGTAAAATTTACATTACTCATAAGAAATTTTTGTAGTATCAAAAATGGGTCTGATTGCCTATAAAATGTACTGTTGTTTTTAAGTCTTTTCAAGTTTCACACTTAACAGTGCATGAGTCTATAGTTATTAACCTAAATATATTTTGATTTTAACATGATAAAATTTATGGTATAAAAAATGACATGCTGACTGTGGCTTTTTCAAAGATTGCTTTGTTCTTAATACATCAAAAATAGGGGGGTTTACATTAGATTCGCATTCCGTGCCTTCAGAATTAGGGGGTGAAGTTTATCTGAATAATAAAGATGTACAAGATTAGCCAAATCAGTCAATATGAAAGCTTATAACTAGTGTTTTCATGACATTTAAACCTACAATAAAAGAAAAATGACACTTTTCTTAGGAAAAATACCATCTTACAAATTCATTTTAAAACTATATAGCATATGTTCCACTATAATCTCACATTTTTAAAATTTGTTTTAATGAAGATTAGAATAAGAAATGCATTTCAGAGATCAATTTCCTCAGCTGTTAACAAAAAAAAGTCCAAAATAGAGTTAGTCTAATTTTCCTTTTACAAATCTATACAGTAATCTCAAATAAACTTTCTCGCAAATGTGGTTATCTCAAAGTAAAGAGAATAACTCAAAAAGGCTAACATTCTCTGAGGACACACGCCATTCTGTAGGTGGGTACACCAATGCCTATGGTGACGCACCTATGATGAATACATAGCTCCCTGCACCTTCAGAGCACCTCCCATCTCTCTGACCCTTTCCTCCTCATCGCTTTCCTTTGATTTGACCAGAGCTGCTTCCAAGCCCTTGTGTGCCCCCATTCCTGCACTTCATTTTAATGTTTCTTCATCACTGTCATTAGGCTTAATGCTTCTCACCAAAACCATCTCTGTTTTCTTTTCCCCCATCGTTCCTAATATTTGCTTGGGACACTGTGTTTGTTTTGTTCATGGGATACCAGATTTCCTAATTGTCCTGCCTTAAGGGGAAAAAATATGCAGGAATTCAAGTGCCAGGGAGTTCACCTCACTGGTGTATGTTGAAACTTTTGTCTTTGACTCTGAGCCCTCAGGACAGAATTTCCTCATGGGCTTTGCTCAGTGCAAAATAAATTGTCACTTCTTATTAATAAATGATGGATATACTGACTAATGTCAATTCAGCATCACTTTGACTTAGTAGACACTGAGTTGCTGCGAGGCCCACATTTCCCTCACCAAAAATAGCTAACCACAGCATGTAGAGTATCATATCTGTTTAGGTCTAGGGGAACATTTTTTTAAAAGGAAGAAATTAAATCTCTGCCTTGGAGGAATTTACAATCTAAATATACAGATATATAACACACATATAAAATGGAACAAAGATCCACAATTATTAAGGGGGCATCACACAAGAATGACATTGTTAGAATCATCCCAATTGCTATTAATTAGAATTTTACTTTTCAATCAGAATATTGGAACCTAAAGACCTCTTAATATTTTCAAGCTGCTCTGAGTATATCATCTTTCTACTACTACAACAACCTTACAATACAGGCAATATCTTAACCTCCCTGTGTTATAGACAACAAAACAATGTGCAAGAGCCTCACTCCCATGCTATACAGTCTCTGCCTAATCAATGAAGGTTAACTATTTGAAGCATTTCCACTGAGAAGTAGGTTGGGATCCTTAGGTTAGTGATAAATGATGAATATACATTTCTTGTCTCTAGGGTTTTTCTCACCTTCTCTTTCTCCAGTTCTTTTTCTCACTTTCTCTTTTTGTAGTAATGCATACCAAGAAAAGTTTCATTCATATGTGTGGGGCACTCTCCTATTATCAGATTAAAAGTTGTGAATAATTTTGTAATCTATTCTCCTATCAGAAAGCTCATTCTCAGATATCTCTTCAGCCGTGTTTAATAGTTAGTATATTCCCCTTGGTATTTGTTTCAATAAAAACATTCAGTAAAATGTGACTACTTTTCTTTCTAAGGGACAAAATGAAAAAAGTATTTTATAAGCTGTATAATGTAGTGATATTAAGAGAAAAATCATACATGTGGCATTTGTAGTGGGAGGTGTAAGCACAGTGCAACTTAAAGAAATAGAACAAAACAGTTAACTGGCTAATCACATCCCAGGTATACATATTTTTTCTGTGATGGTGTGAATTTCTGCAAGTATGTCTATGAAGGATATTCCTGTTGTTTTCAATTTCTGTTATAGCCATAGGGCCCATATAAATTATATGAGAGCTTATCAACCATATAAATTATATAATGTTCTATAGGATTTAAAAATGTATTTCTCTAAGTATAACAAGGGATTATTATGAAATATGGTCCCATACTTCAATTATGAAATATAGTCAGAGAACCACAGGTTTTAGTGAAGGCTAAATTTCTGTACTCTAAGAATTTGATTGAGGATTTAATCTTTTGGGATAATTTGTTGTGCACCTACTAGGCATAACTCCAGGTTCTGGCAATGCAGCAGAGAATAAAATAGACAAAAATCTCTGACCTCATGAGGCTCTGTTCCATATTTAGGAAGGCAAAAAATAAATAAAATACATAAATAAAATGTGTTATATATGAAGTGGTGGTGATAAAGAGCTATAACAAAATGTGTTGTATATGAGGTGGTGATAAGAGCTATAAGGAGGCATAAAGTGGTAAAGTGGAGTAAGACCTGTGAGGGGTAAGAAGAGACAGGGTGGTGACTGAAAAATTCAGTAGTAGAGTCAAAGAAGGCCTCACTGCAAAGGTGGCCTTTGAGCCAACACCCAGAGACGAGAAAACAACCCATGTGGTTATCTGGAGCAGGGCTTCTCCTTGGCGTTCCTCAGGAGTGCCATTCTCATTCTGTTTTCTCTGGAATTGTACAGTCCATAGCGGACACAGCTGTACATGGAGCCTCTGGTTTTTTATGGGTAGTACCTGGACAATACCTACTCTAGTTCCCTACAGTCTCAAAATGAAGAAGAAGTTGTGGTCCATGTTCCTTGGTTTATAGGGTATGGAAGGAGAGAACTCATGGTATTTTCTTCCATTCATTGGGTCTCATCCCTGTACCCCATCCTTGATCAGGGATATTGCTCCATTTGGACAATCTTCCTTCTTATTTTCTACACTGTGAGCCTGGACCAAAGGGATTTGTTGAGACGAATACACATAGCCTTTTTCACAGATCTCTTTCCCACTATAATATAAATCTGGAGAAAGCAAGGGAGGCAATTTTTAATGATATATAGCTTCTGTCTGCTGTTCACTCCTTTCTTTCCTTTTTTCTCTCACCCTCCTTACTCTTTTCAGTGTTAAACCACTGCGTTGGATTTTTGTCATCTTTTCTTCCTTCTTCCTTATCCCCTATCTATATCCTGTATCAAGATTTGCAAGCAGTTAACCTAAATAAGTAAAACTAATCCTTTCACTAGGAACCAACAACCTGCTCAGAAAAACCCCTATCTAAGAGGGGGTAGCCACTGCTTGACATCATCAGAGTTGTCATGAGGCCCAGTGTGCTGTGTGCGCCCATGTGGTGCTGTCTTTCAAATTTTCAGGAGAAGCTAGAAATCTCTCAATATTAAATGTTGACGCAGCATGTTTAAAACTGTGCCAGCAGAGAGACAAAATGTCTGTGGGCCGGCTTTGGCTCCTGGTGGTCCTGTTTGTAATCTTTGCCACTACAGTATCTGCCAAGTGATCCCCTGTGTGACCTTCAGCACCGGACTTGGCCAAAGAGCCCTAGGACCACTTCTGCAAGTAATTTATCTTCCAGAGTTCTCTGATTTTTTTCCTCTCTAGAATATTAATTTAGCAATTTAAAAAAGAAAAACATATTTTATAATCCTTATATTGACACCTACTTATTTTTCTAAATTCATCAGCTCTATATATTTATAAACTAAAGGGTAATCTAGCTATTTTATGGTTAAACTGAAACAATCATTTTCTGAAACCTCAATTCACCTAACTTTGTATGTGTATTTCATATTTCATTTTCCACTTCTCATTCAGAATAAACCCTTTCTTTGGAATGCTGGCACTTACTTTGTTTTGCTTTGTTTTGTTTTAGATTTGCCTGAATTTCATCAGTTGTTATTCCTGTACCATTGAAATTCAAAACGCACACTGTGTTGGTTTCGAGTGCCCTTTAAAAGCCATCAGATTAGTGTTGCAATCTATTTTTCCAAAGGAATAAAAGCTCACAGGTTGTGCACTAACTTGTTTCCTTTAATCCTAAAAACTTGGTGAAATACCCAGGCTAGTGGCCTTCCGGAAGGCCATTGTGTTAGAACAGGAGATTATATACTGTATTTCTTCCTACTATTTTAATGCAAATATAACAATATATCATGAAACCGTGCACATGTTGAGATCAGTGGCCTTTTCCTATTTTTAAATGATCTTATATTCCCTGATAGTTGGAAACCTGAGACAGCACCTATAATCTCAGTCTCAGTATGTAATCTCTGTATGTAAAAAAAAAAAAAAATTGACTTGGAGGAATTAAAAAGTACTCGAATTGTTTAATAAGGCCATAGGATTGTTTTGGGTTTTAATGTTTTATTTAATATCAGGAAGAGCATTCAAAGCTGGAGACCTTTAAAATAATGTAGTTTTCACAAGTCAGAGAAAAAGAGAAGTTAGTTTGGTTAGCAGAAGTCAGGTTGCTTCCTTTTGAGGCCTAATCATGTGTGAAAGGAAAGCTCAGCCAAGTTTTGGGTCCATAAGACAATACTAACTATCTTTAAAAATAAATTCTGGGTTTCCTCCAGACTAACGTGTTTAGACCAGCATTTTAGTTCTTAAAAATTAAACCTAGGGGTCTTTTAAAAGAAATTTAATCCATGTGTTTTTGATTCACTAAAGCCTAAATCATTACCCATAAACTGAATGTCTCTCTAAGCTCTTTGATGTCTAAGAAATCTTTGAAACCATGTAAGGCCCTTTTGTTCCAGAAAAATAGGAAGTTGGTTTTAACTAAGGGTCAGTAAACAGCATCTTCAAAAATCTGAAATCTAAAATCCTGCAACCGTGACGGAATGGATGGTTGAGTACTAATGCATTTTTCTGATGTAATATGAAAAATATAAGTATTTTTAAAGATAAGTGCTATTCCATTATAATCCTTACTAACCCCAAGGACATTATTTTGTCACAACTTCTCCTTGTATTCTAATATAAAATAAACTTACAAATATTTATTGTAAGTTTATCCTGGCATACAGTAGGTACTCAGAAAGTAGGTTGTTGAATGTTAGACGAATGACATTTTCTTCCACCCAGAACCTTCCAGCTAATGTCAGTCTTTCTATTCAATATCATATCCATGTATCATGTCTTGGAATGAGATCTATTCTGAGTCAGTGACTTGGTTTGACAATTTTTTTAAATAAGCCATCTAACTAAATATATGCCGTGTATTGAAATTCATTCTGTACCATGAAGCAACTGCCCTGCAAAGAGTGCTGAAAATAGCATAGAATTTCTAGGCTAATTTGACTAAGTATTTGGTTGTTACCATATGCTTTCTGAAAATTGATTTTTCCCCTTCTACTATTCCTGCCATCCTTCCTCCCACCTTGACATGCTTGCTTTTGAAAAACTATGCACAGAAAAGGGCAGGTCATTTGTATGTACATGCAAAAACAGCAAGTTCAAACAGGCTTAGAAAACATAATGGTATAATCATAAATCGTCATAAAGAATACTTAACAATAATAGTGGTGTTGGGGGTTGCTCCAAATTACGTGAATGACACATCTTTGAACTCTATTGTGTAGAGAAAAACACCTTCTTACTCTAGTTATATTTCCTGTTTGTGAGTCTGTGCTTTCTGGTAACTAGACTTCCCATATGGACTTGGCCCAAATACGTAACTTTAAGTGCAGTTGAAATGCACATGACTACAGTATTAAAGCTATGAAAACAGCTACTCCTTCTGTCCAAAAGAAACAGAGTAGAATTTAGAAGGCATGCACAGTACTGAAACATGGACATTGAGACCTTTTAATTATGGTTTTTTTAATTACTTATTACATTTGGTTCCCAGAAAACCTCCCCTGATCAAAAGTGTCTTGTTTCTGTGTGACATTGCGGTACCAGAATTTGGCAATTTCTTCTATCTTGGTGGGGAGATACAGGAAAATTGTATTACTGTGTTCTTGAAATGGAGATTATCTTAGGTAAAACTGAAGGTTTGCCAAATACATATATCATCATTAAAGCTTGTTTTGAAATTTAATTATAGATAGCATTATATAAGGAGTAGCTTATTTATATAGTTTTGATATTGACATGCTTAATTTTTATTTCAGTGGTTAACCAGAGAATCAGTAATAATTATATATTAATCTGTTTGTACACATTTATATTTAGATGATTTTTTTAACTTCAATTAAAAAGTCTAATGATTTCAGAAATATGTAGTCAAATGCCTGTATATACATTTGAGAAAATTTAGTTCACTTTAAGAAAATTTTCATGATAACTCTCATGCCACAGATATGGAAAATAAATAATGAAAGAGAATACTTGGAGGTTTTGATGGGGTATTGGATCCGTTAGGTTAAGGGAGGAGAGAGAGAGGTAAATACACTGTAGAATCATGGGCTTGGGTGCATTGCAAGTCATGAATAGAGTGTCCCATTAGGAATCAGTCTGCTGCCTTACAATTAGGAAAAAGACTAGGCAAAACTGAGGGGGGAATCAAGAGAAGCTCACAGAAAAATGGTAGGGCACACATTGAGCAAAGCCTGAACTTCATCTCTGTCACAGATGATTTGATTCTAGAAGCTTGCCAAAGTTGTCAAACTCATTTTCACTGGGATCCACATCAGCCTCAAGGTTGCTTTCAGAGGGTGGAATGTAATTTTAGGACTGTATAAATGTAACTGCTCTTTAACTAGGGGCAAGGAGCTCAGCACTGCCACCAGATAGAAACAAGGTGCTGGGCCAGATAAAACAAGGTGGAGGGCTAGATTTGGCCAGCAGACCTTGTGTTTGCTATCTGTGAGCTAGACTATCATCTATCTAGGCCCAAATCAGGTCTCATAGTTCACCCTACCCTCAGGTACCAGTAAGAATAGCAGGAATATATGGCAGAAGCAGGAAGAACTTTTATTTTGAGTGTTGGAAGTGTGTCCTAAGTCCTCTATTAGCTACTCATAAACTCTAAATGAAATTCCATGTTCTCAGAGAAAATCACAGTATTAAAAGAAAAAGCAGATAGAACCAAGATGGCGGCATAGGCAGACACACTGCGCCTCCTCGTACAACCAGAACTGACAGAAAATCGAATGCCAAGGAAGTCCGACACCAAGTAGATAAAAAAGAAACATTCATCCAGACCGGTAGGAGGGGTGGAGACGGACACTGGGGCAGAGAGGACTTCCTTGGCCATGGTGGGACCGAGACGAAAGGGGCAGGCAGTCTGACCACTAGCAGACCCTGTGGCCCCACATTCACGCACAGATAAACCGAGAGGGCCGGACTCAGGGTGGCGGAGAACGGGGCAGGCAGAGCAGCAGGTAGCACACCACGGCCCCACATTCACACACAGATAAACCAGGACGAACAGCGGGGAGCAAAGCAGACTGCATAACCCAGGGCTCCAGCGCAGGAAATAAAGCCTCAAACCTCTGATTGAAAGCGCCCGTGGGGGTTGGGGCGGCAGCAGGAGAGACTCCCAGCCTCACAGGAGAGGTCATTGGAGAGACCCACAGGGGCCTAGAGTGTGCGCAAGCCCACCCACTCGGGAACCAGCACCAGAGCGGCCCAATTTGATTGTGGGTAGTGGAGGGAGTGACGAAATCCGGTGGAGAGTGGAGCGGGCGCCATTGCTCCCTCTCGGCCCCTCCCCCATGTACAGTGTCACAGCACAGCGACCAGCCTTACCCCACCCTGGGGAACACCTAAGGCTCCACCCCTTTAAGTAACAGACGCGCCAAGACAAAAAAAAAAAAAAAAATGGCCCAAATGACAGAACACTTCAAAGCTCCAGAAAAAATACAACTAAGTGAGGAAGAGATAGCCAACCTATCGGATGCACAGTTCAAAACACTGGTTATTAAGACGCTCACAGAATTGGTTGAATTTGGTCAAAAACCAGATGAAAAAATGAAGGCTATGCTAAGAGAAACAAAGGAAAATGTATAGGGAAGCAATAGTGATGCGAAGGAAACTGGGACTCAAATCAATGGTGTGGACCAGAAGGAAGAAAGAAACATCCAACCAGAAAAGAATGAAGAAACAAGAATTCGGAAAAATGAGGAGAGGCTTAGGAACCTCCAGGACATCTTGAAACATTCCAACATCCGAATTATAGGGGTACCAGAAGGAGAAGAGGAAGAACAAAAACTTGAAAACTTATTGTAACAAATAATGAAGGAGAACTTCCCCAGTCTGGCAAAGGAAATAGATTTCCAGGAAGTCCAGGAAGCTAAGAGAGTCCCAAAGAAGCTGGACCCAAGGAGGAACACACCAAGGCACATCATAATTACATTAGCCAAGATTAAAGATAAGGAGAGAATCTTAGAAGCAGCAAGAGAAAAGGACACAGTTACCTACAAAGGGGTTCCCATAAGACTGTCAGCTGATTTCTCCAAAGAGACCTTACAGGCAAGAAGCGGCTGGCAAGAAGTATTCCAAGTCATGAAAGGCAAGGGCCTACATCCAAGATTACCATATCCAGCAAAGCTATCATTTAGAATGGAAGGGCAGATAAAGTGCTTCCCAGATAAGGTCAAGTTAAAGGAGTTCATCATCACTAAGCCATTATTATATGAAATGTTAAAGGGAGTTACCTAAGAAAAAGAAGATAAAAAATATGAACAGTAAAAATGACAGCAAACTCACAGTTATTAATAACCACACCTAAAACCAAAACAAAAGCAAACTAAGCAAACAACTAGAACAGAAACAGAACCGCAGAAATGGAGATCACATGGAGGGTTATCAATAGGGGATTGGGAGGGTGAGAGAGGGGGGAAAGGTACAGAGAATAAATAGCATAAATGATAGGTGGAAAATAGACAGGGGGAGGGTAAGAATAGTGTAGGAAATGTAGAAGCCAAAGAACTTCTAAGTATGACCCTTGGACATGAACTATAGGGGGGGAATGTGGGAGGGAGGGGGTGGGGAGGATGGAGTTGAGTAAAGGGGCAGAAGTGGGACAACTGTAATAGCATAATCAATAAATATATCAAAAATTAAAAAAGAAAAATAAAAAGAAAAAGCAAACAAACTTGTAAATTTTTTACACCATTTTCATGACTAATGAAATTTCCTAGCATATCAGTGACTATCACACATCTATTACTGTTGGGACCAAAAGTTGTGTCTCTAAAAACTATATCCTTAATTGCTTTCCATTGTGTCATCATCTGCTTTTCTTGTGGATATTACCTTGAGGCCATTTCTACAAGCCTTGATTATACAGAGTTCATACTGGAGTGAGCATAGAAATTGCATTGTTCATTTTCTAATGAACTCAGACAGTGATCTGTAGATTTGAGGAAATCTCATACTAGGGCTTGCCTTCACTTCTGTCTTTTTGCTCCGCTGAAAGTTTTAGGTGAGCAGCTATCATCTGACTGGCCTCACATTAAGGCAGAATCCCTCTAGCTCCTACTGATGGTTATACTGTCCAAAGTGAGGTGTGGTCCAACCTACTATCTAGTTAAGACAAAGACAACAGACAAATAGAATCATTTAGGGCCTATGTGAACCTTTGGGCTTAAAATATTACCCCAGCTGTTTGTTTTAATTGAGTGTAAAACAGAACAAACATATTTTAACTACTACTGAGTTATAATTAAAAAGCAGCCAAAGCAAAGTTTGTTGACAGGAAAAAAGCTTCCTCCAAATAGAAATGAATATGCATTTTGGACTTTTCAAAAAGTCACCTTCTATCATGACAGAATTAAGATACTTCTAGATTCTATTTCATTCTCTCTAACAATATTTGTTCAGTTAAATCTATACATCAAAGTCCAATGATTATAAACATTCTTCAGGTCTTCAAAGAGCTTATAAAAAAATGTTCTTTAAATCACCAGAAAAAGTGCGGATAAGACCCAAGACAGTTTCCTTAACAACAATGAAAGTGACAGCCCTTGAACCTGTATCATAAATTGATTAATTACTTTCCAAGTGTTATTAAAGGTTCTGAGTGAATAACTAAACTGTTATTTAGGATCAAGACTCCCCCACAATTTCTAATTGGGTTTTCATTTTCAGAGCTAGAAGAGCAAAATATCTGATTCATTTGTTTAGCATCTTTAGACTGTTGGTTTTATTGAAAAGATAGCAGGGTATCTCTTTCAGTATATTTTCTTTTCCCCAAAGTTATTTTTTGCAGATTTCAGTAAAACTAGTTTTGAGATTAAAACAATCAAATGCTGACATTTCTTCTTAATAAAGGCTTATAGATCTGTTGAATTATTATAGACATTACAAGGAATTCACTGCAGAGGTCAGGATTATGGAACCACTTAATTCTCAAATCTGCCTTATGGACTACTTAGATACTCAACAGGAATGGGCATTAGAATGAGTTTTCCTCATTCGAACTTCTGTTCTTGTTTTGATCATTTTCCATTTTCTCCTTCCCATTACAATAATTGCAAACTTTCACCATTCTCTCAAGCTCATGAATCTCTTTGGCTTTTCTTATTTTCAGTATAATATTTTTCCTTATGTTTTAGAGAATAAACAGAAGACTAAATGATTTTTATGTCACCCTTTATTATCTCCCTGCTTCTGTTCCAGATGATGATATGGTCTTTTAAATGAATGGTCTTGATGCCACTTTCTCTCACATCTTTGGACACTTTGCTCCATCTATCCCACCTTCCTACCAAATCCTTCCCATCTTTTAAAATCTCACTCACCTTTTTTCATTCAGCCATTACTAAACTTCTTCCAGAAAGAAAGAAAACACATATGTCCATAGAATCCTTAATACACAATTATCTTATGTATTTATTCCTAATTTTGCCTTATCCTTTTAATGAAGAATTCTTGAAAATAAATCTCTACCTCATTACCTCTACTCTCATTCATTCCTTAACTCATTCTACTCAAACAATCTGTTCCACACTTTCAAGAAAGTGACCTCATGGTAATCACCAATAACCTCCTTATTGTCAAATATGACTGATACTTTTGTTTTTATCCCACTTGACCCTTCTAAAATTTGATACTATAAATTGTGCTCTTCCCTTATTGAAATTTCTACTTAAGTTTTGGAAATACCACTCAAATTTTTTACCTTTAGAATATAAAGGTTAGATTCTGGGTTCCATCTGAATCCCTCCTTTCTACTAACTGAACATGCCCAGAGGTGGTCTTATTTATCTCTGTGACTTCAGAAGCACTGAGGGACCAATGGTTTACAGATTGTTATCTTTGACTCCCTCTTTACTCTAGACTACCATGCCAATGTTGTTAAGTATCTTGTAGACATTTCCACTTGAATGACCAACAGATACTTCAGAGTTATTAACTGACCTATCATTTTTGCTTCAAAACTTTTTTTGCCTATTTTCCTTATCATTTATGACACTCAAACATCTTTTAGCCATCCTTGACTTCTTAGTCTCCCTTATAATCAAAATCTATGTTTAATCATTATCACATAAATTTTATCTCTTCAATATCATTCTAGTCTCATCCTTTCTTTCTATCATAGCCATACCTCCAGAGTCTTTGTTAAGGATTGTTCTTTCATGAATTAATTCATTCCACTATCTATGCTTCAATACCAACTGTCATATGATGGCACTATGCCAGGGACTGAAAACTGAGCTTACGGTCTAGTGGGAGACACAGATGAGTAAAGTACAACACAACATGAAAATGTCTAGATAAGGGGAAGGCAGGTTTGATGTATGAGTACATGGAAGAGTTCCTAATCTGTTACCAGAGGGCAAGAGAGGCATCAGAGAAGGCTTCCCAAAAGAAGTGTTCCAAAGATGAGAATGAAGGACAATAAGAGTTAACCACATGATGGTGAGAACAAGAATAAAGAGGTATCGACAAGTGCTAAGACTCAGAGTGGCAGAGCACGCCGCTTGCTTCAACAATTCAAAAAAGGGCAGGGTGACTACAAACTAGATTTCTAGGGGCATGTTGGCAAGAAGCAAAGCTGTAGAGTTAGGAAGAGGCCACATTATGCGTGGCTTTTAAGCTGTGCTAAGGAGTCGAATTGTTTTTAAATAGAAAACTAATAATTATGTCACTTTCTGATTATGTCACAATCTGATTATACATTGTCTTTTTAGAAAGTTATCTCTGGTACATTGGGGAACTAATGATTAGGGGCAAGAATAGCGAAGGAAGCCCTGACCCGTGTTAGTTAGTTGGTTGGGCATCATCCCACTAAGTGAAAGGTTGCCAGTTCAATTCCCAGTCAGGGCATGTGCCTAGGTTGTGGGTTTGGTCCCCAGTCAGGCAATACAAACTATTGATATTTCTCTCTCCCTCTCTTTCTGCTTCCTTACCCCCACTTACTCTCTCTCTCTCTCTCCATATATATATATTATATATATATATATATATATATATATATATATATATATATATATATATAACTTTTTAAAAGATTGGCAAGGGAAGGCCAGGTAGGCAGCTGTTGGAAGTAATCCAGGCAAAAAGAAGTGGCACTGCCCTGAACTATAGGTAGCAGTGGGATGGAAAACAGATGGACATATTGAAACTACTTGTAGTTGGGAGTCAAGGGTGGTGTCCTAGAAATGTGGGAAATGTTAGGCACTGAAAAGGATACAGAGTGGGACAGCAAGTTTCATGGGAGTAGAGGTGCCTTCTAGTCCCTGTCTCATTTACTCTATTTGCCCCAACCTGATAGCTTTCATGTGCTCCAGTGTGTAGTCTTCTCTTCATTCTCTACACTGCACTTCTTTACTTGGTGGTCTTATCGAATTTCAAGACTTTTCATATCACTGATATGCAGACAATTTCCTAATTTAAGTCTCTAGCCTAGACCTTCTCCTTAGCTCCAAAACTCACCTTTCCAACTGCATATTCAACAGCTCCTCCAAATATTCAACAGATTCCTAAAAATTGTCTCAAATGTGAGCACACCTCCTGATAGTTTCACATCCATTGAAACTTGTCCACCCACCAGCTTCTGCATGTCAGTAACTGGCAAAGCCATTCTCCCTCTTTAAAAAGCCAAAATCCTTGAAGTGTTTGTGACTCCTGTTTGTGTGTGTGTGTTTTCACATACCTCATATCCAAATCCAGTAAATCCTGTTGGTTCTATCTTCAAAATATAACTAGATTTCAACCACCTCTCATTCATCCCTTCCTTCTGGCCAGGGCCTCACTCACCTGGACTACTATAGCAGCCTCCCAAATGGCCTCACTTCTCCACCTTTGCCCTATGCCAGTCACCTGCCACCAGCAGTCTTTTCCACACACAGTCAAGATGATTCCATTTAATCGTAATTACTCCCTCACTCATCACCCTGAAGTGGCTCGCCACTTCACTCCAATAAAAACCTAAGCCTCACAGTGGCCTACAGGCCCTACATGCTCTGATTCTTTGTCCTCTGACCTCATCTGCCAGATGCCAAGGTCCAGGCTTACTGGCCCCTTTCTTGTGCCTCAAACACATCGGGTATGGTCTCGGTTTGGTCCTTCTTACCTCTGCTCATAAATCTCTTTTTCATCTTAGATGGCCAAGACTTATTCTTCTACCCTCTCCTTAAAAGTCACCTTTCCAGTTTTTCAAAGCTATAATCCTCTCCTACCACCTTCCCTCTGGATGTGCTTGATCCCTCAACCCTGCTTTTTATTTTTGCTTATAACACTCATCAACTTCTATTATAGTACATGATTGACTTAATTATCATACGTGTAATTTTTTGTCTGGATGCACCTGCTGGAAAGTAAGTTCTACAAGAGCAGGAATGTTTGTTTTGTTTACTGATGTACCCTAAGCACCTCACACATAGTAGGGCCCCAATAAATATATATCAAATATAGTCTTAAATCAGCTTGACATACAAAACCGATTCTTGAGAGATAGATTTCTGGACTCTAAAGGTAACAAGATCTTCACTCTATTCTTAATCTTCATCCTAGATTGCCTGAACAGATGTAATGACCTTCTGCCATGCCTTTGGCCTCTAGCTCCTTCCCACTTAATCCAGTCTCCACAGTCACAAAACTGTGTAATATATAGATATAAGTATGCTGATTTCCATCTCCTGCTTAAAATCTCGAATGACTTACCACTGTAGATAAGGTTCAGATCCCTCAACAGGACATATAGTTTGCTGTGATGTGGCCCCAGCCTAACCTTCCAGCTTCATCCACCCTCAGCCCAATCCACACAGTTTCTGTCCTCATTACAACCTCCAGAACAGCACTGCACTTTCTCCCCTAGGTTCCCTGTCCAAAGTGTCTGTCCCTTGCCTCAGCTGTACCTGAGCAACTCCTACTTGTCCTACAATTACCAGCTCAAGTAATATTTCTACTCTGAAATACTCCTTAGCCCTGCTTCTGTCTACTGAAGTTAGCTCTTCTTCTTCCTTCTATGCTCATCCAGGCATGTGTACCATCTTTACAGCACAACCTAGAGTGAGGTGAGGCAGGAAGCTGGGACTGCCAGCAAATGGGCAAGACCTGTATGGTTGAAAAGTCATTTTTTAAAAAATCTCTTGCCCTCTTTCTGTTTCTCTCTTGCCTGTGTGTACTTTACACACTCAGACACACACAACTGCCTGAATTATTTTTATTTTTTCCTTGATCAGTTATATAAATGCAATTTGGAACACAGTTATATTTAAGGTGTCCTAACCTTTTAGTTTATTGATTTTTCAAGGTTCCAGAATGCTTAATGAGTTTTAAAAATTGGATTCTGTACTTATGTACTTATTTTTCTGTACTATTCTATATTTATGAGGATAGCTTTTCTTGGCATTCTCTGTTCATTTAAAAGTACTTCTTAAGATCTTTGTAGAAAGTTTTGTTTGGTTCTTTATTCTCTGATTACTATTGATGTCAATGTAGTGACACTTATATGCTTTTAATTTTTCACCCAACACTTTTAGAATTGCATTATGTTCACCCAAGGAATCCACATCTATACAAAAATATAGCTAGGTTTGGCTCTTCCTTCCATTCACAGTTTTTTCATGATATCTAAAAGTATTTTTCTCTCTTTTGCCTGAAAAAGAAAATGTCACATAGTGACAAAATTCACCTTGAAAAAGGTTCTGAGTTCATTCCACTGACAGAGAGTCTACTTGCAAACTTTGATTTTGAAGAAAAATTCTCAGGTTGTGTGAGCCAAGTAAAATTCATATGTACCCTCAGAATTAAGTGAAAGTAGTGTTTACAGGGGAATACCTACCTCATTTGACCACATGGGGTCTGGCCTATGGCACCCTCATGCTTGTCCCCTTTGTCTCTCTTTCCCTGGATGTTGATTTCTCTTTACATGACAGCCATTGTGTTAAGAATGGGGTCTACTCACCATTAACATTTCTCTGCAGCCATTTGGTTTCTGCTTTAGGTAATACCATAGGATATTGATAAGTTACATAAACCCAATCCTGAATACGGTTTCCCCCATTTGGCATTTACCACACCTTATGCTGAGAACAGTTTCAAGCACAGAGGGAGGAAAATGTCTGATTCATTCATGAGTAATGTACCAGCTTCCTCTCCAACTTGTCTCCCTTCACTGGTTCACATTCTGACAGTTCCAGTCGGGTTTAACCTATTCCAATCCTGTATTTGAGTGCAACTGGAAAAGGTTGCTAGGCTTATTTTAACTTAGATAGTTAGAAAGATGTTACTTAAATATGATTTGAGGATTCATATTATTCAGTGTTCCTGGACTAATTAAACAAAATCCGATAGCACTTCTGCACAATTTGAACTATAAAATTACAACTATCATTAGGCTGAAAAATATTTTTAGAGAGTTTTATAGGATTTCAAGCATATTAGAACTTTCTTAATATTGAAAGTTCAATCTTCACATTTTCAAGGGCAATGAAACATTCTTGTCTGACTTACAACTTATTGATGGGACAAACGCCTGTCCATCAATCAGGACTCTGACAGTTTGATGTATTTTCTGATTAGGACTTTTTACAATATACACACTGATAAACAATGTCCATTTATTATTTCCCAGAAGTGTGAATAATTTCAGCCATTCTTAAAAGGACAAAGATATTTACAAACAGATTATGAATTTATGATGGATAAGCTTGAGAATACAAAGGAATTCTGTTCTTTTTTTCTTTATCTGTACTCTCACCACATCAGAGTTGGACAATGATCTTAATCATATGTTACAACCAGAAAATACGTAGTTGGCTTTTTCTTGCCCTATAATCCAGTCATTTTCAGTTCTTAAAATGTTTATTGGAAGAAGGGATACAATATTAGATGTGCATCTGAATAAAAGCGCTAGTTATATCTTATTCAAAGAAACGATATGAAATGATATGTGTGTAATAATCAAGAATCAGTGTTTACAGGAACTCCTGGAAGTATCAATTATAAGATATGAAAATTACTCTTTTACTATGCTTAACATATTTTCTCCTATAACCACCTATATTTGGATGTTTAATAAACTTGTTTATTAAGAATATACAAGTCAATCTAGGAATATTTTTTCTGTTTCAGAAATTTCATATTAGTGACAAGCTGCCATATTCAGTATAACTTTTCTCCACAAGCACAGAATCTTTTCCTTGATTTTTAGTTAAAAAAAGAAAATAATCTTTACTACTTTTTACACAGCTATATCTTCACTTGATATTTAGAACCACCTATTTATTAGGAGCAGGTTACCCTGATAATCACTTTTAAAACAGCATGTTTGGACACATAGCAGCAAAACAGCAACAACAACATGTACGTGCTACAAAACCCTTGAAAATACTGTTCTACCTCAACAGATAAATAGGTTTGGCTAAAATCTTTTCAAAATTCTGTTAGTAAAAAGGGTGATTGTTCCCTTTTTTTCTCCATTTGCTTACAAATTGGGTTGTCACATAAAATACATTCATACTAACACTAAGGAAAGGTATTGTTTATGTAAATTTCAAATTTAACTAGATATCTTATATCTTTGTTTGCTAAACCTGAGTGGGGGGTCTGGGTTTACTCTTCTCTAAAGAGGCAAAGTAATGGTTACTTATTTGTTCTTCCTAAGTATAGAAGGCCCTTACCATGGCCTTTTTCTTGGAGGACAGCTTAAGAAGGACTTCAAGAACTTGAAATGGGTTTTAGGAAAACCGCAAGTTAGCCAAAGGGTGGGAAAATAAGAAATAACACCATTTAATCTGTAGAAAAGAGGACTGAGGTGATGAAACAGCCGCCAAATATTTTGAGTGGGCTCACTGGGTAGACTGTGCCAAGTTCCTCATTTTGTATGAGGGTGAGCAAAACTTGACTGAAACACAGCTAAGGATAGTAAGTATAGCTACATTTATTGAATGCCAGTGTATGTAACACAATTGAATGCCAGTGCCTCTTCTTTCATAATTTATCTGTTACCCTCATGACCAATGACAAGAAGTGTACCATTACCCCCATGTTTTATATGAATAAGTTGACACTATCCCCATGTGCTAAATGAAAAATTGAGTCAGAAGGTATGTAAATGGTAAAGCCCAGATTGACATCACATCAAAATCTATCTGACAGAAAAGCCCATACTTTCTCAGCTATACCCCACCTCTTCTTCGGAGGGTTTTATTAGCTATTGGGAAGAATATTGTCAAGCAAACTGGACTGTACATATTACACAGAAGATTGACTCATGGGTATTTTGGATCATGAAAATGTTCTTTAAAAGAGCAGTTGGATGGGCTGAAAAGTCCTGAAAGTTTCTTTATCCCTTTGACTTACCATGAGAAATTATTTTCAAGATAAGTCTGGCTATATTAGAAGAGACTTTTGACATGGTATATATTTTTTATCTTTTCTAAAGTCAGTTTAGGCTTTTTTAAGGATGATAACACTGTTAAATCTTTAAGCATAAGAATCAAATGTTTAACAAAGCATCTTTAAAATTTGCTTACTCAACAGACCAGTAGATCCATTCACTTTTCATTTTAGGTTACACATTTTGATTTTAAGCATTTACCTTGCTATCTCCAAATCCATAGACTGTATATTCTTTGATGATAGAAACTTTCAGTACTTAGACAGGGGTACCATATGTAGTGGGTGCTCACAATATTGGATTAATATTGTGTGATATAATATGACCTCACAAGCAGCATTTATAAATACATTTTAAATTATATCAGAAATATCTTTTTGGAATCTTCTTTCCTTTTCTTTGTTTTTAATGGGTCTACTTTTAAAGTTATTAGAAATAATATATAGAGAGAGAGGACTAAGAATTTGCCTTAGGATTTCACTCTGGCAAGTCCTCCTTGAGATTTAGCTATGACTGTAATTTGCTTAATATGGGGCCTCAGCCATTTTCCATCATTATAAATCCCTTTTATATACTTAAAAGCTAGATTGAAATGCTTTCTAATTTTTACATCTTGACTTCACTTTGGTACATTATTTCAGTCTTGAGATTATGTTAAGTAAATATTGTAGAAGAATTTCAAACTACATAGCAGAAAAAACCTATGAAACCTACCTCAGAAATTTTAACTAATATGTTTTCAAATGCAAAGTGAAATATTTAAAGTAATTTTTAAGTAAATAAAGAAACTATCTTTTTCTAATTAATTTGAATATATAAAGTTTCTTATGCTCTTTGTGTTTGAATTCACAGATTTGTAGTATCTTTGGGTGGACGTTGTTTAGTGAGGACTTTTTTAGGAGCAAGGAATAAAAGAATCACAATGAAACTGCTAATGAAAAAAAGAAAAAGAAAAGAGGAAAGAAAATATTTTACTGTTTCCCATTAGCATAAGACATGGTAGATACAGATGCTCAAGCAATAACATCGGGAGCCTTTCTCCATATCTAGGATCTTCTGTTCCTAGGGTCAGTGTCATGCTCAGGCAGGCTTTCTCCACATAGTGGCAAAGATGGTTATAAAACACTCCCAGTTCACAACATCTCTAGCATGTGCAAAATCTTTGAAGGAGAAAGGTCCTCTCACAGTATCTATTGAATCCCCCAAAAAGATTCTGACTGGCCTTGCTTTGGTCACATGCTTACCCCTGACGAAGCTGTGGGTCAAAAGAATAGGGTTCATTGAAAGGCCAGCCTGGTTGGCAAGCTCACCTAGTGCTGAAGGAGTTAGGCCATGTGATTGTCAGCCCCATTAGATAGTGAAAGGAGAGTTTTCAAAAGAATTGCCACTGGTAGAGACAGTGACAGCTAGACAGGTAAAAACAAATGTTTACTAAAATATTATGACTTTTGAATAAAAATACTTTCCAAGACATGCAAATAATTTTTAAAAATCTAAATAAGTGGACTTCTGGCCAAAATGGAGGCATACGTAGATACTCTGTGCCTCCTCCCACAACCAAAAGAAGGACAACAACAACTTTAAAAACAAAAACAACCAGAACTGCCAGAAAATTGAACTGTATGGAGGTCTGACAACCACAGAGTTAAAGAAGAAACATTCGTCCAGACCTGTAGGAGGGGCTGAGATGGGCAGCAGGGTGGAGAAGACTCACAGCAAGGTGGCAGCTGGAGGACTGGAGCGGGCAAGGTTGTGGCCAGTATTCCAGGAGCATGCTTTGCAGTGGCTGGCAAAGCATGCGGTCCCTCATTTGCATTTGCAGATAAACTGGGAGGAACAACTAGGAAGCAAGATAGACCATGCAACCCCACAACCCATGGTTCCAACATGGAGAGATAAAGCCTGAAAACCTCTGACTGAAAAATCCTGTGGGGGTTGAGGCAGCAGAAGAAACTCCCAGACTCACAGGAGAGTTCATTGGAGAGACCCATGAGGTCCTAGAACATACACAAAACGACCCACTGAGGAATCAACACCAGAAAGGCCCGACTTGCTTCTGGGTAGTGGAGAAAGTGACTGAAAGCTGGCAGAGAGTGGAGCAAGATGCATTGTTCCCTTTTAGACCCCTCCCCCACAGCACCACAACACAGCAAAGTGGGCAGCTCCATCCCTTACTATGAAACAGGTGTGCCCAGACATAAAACATGGCCCAAATGAAAGAACAGATTAAAGCTCCAGAAAAAATACAACTGAATGATGAAGAGATAGACAACCTATCAAATGTAGTTCAAAACACTGGTAATCAGGATGCTCACAGGAATGGTTGAGTATGGCCACAAAACAGAGGAAAAAGTGAAGGCTATACAAGTGAAATAAAGAAAAATATACAGGGAACCAACAGTGACGGGAAGGAAACCAGGACTCAAATCAATGGTGTGGACCAGAAGGAAGAAATAAACATTCAACCAGAAGAGAATGAAGAAACGGAATTCAAAAAAATGAGGAAAGGCTTAGGAACCTCCAGAACAACTTTAAATGTTCCAACATTCAAATTATAGGGGTGCCAGAAGGAGAAGAGGAAGAGCAAGAAATTGAAAACTTATTTGAAAATATAATGAAGAACTTCCCCAATCTGGCAAAGGAAATAGACTTCCAGGAAGTCCAGGAAGCTAAGAGAGTCCCAAAGAAGCTGGACCCAAGGAGGAACACACCAAGGCACATCATAATTACATTACCCAAGATTAAAGATAAGGAGAGAATCTTAAAAGCAGCAAGAGAAAAGCAGAGAGTCACCTCCAAAGGATTCCCATAAGACTATCATCTGATTTCTCTAAAGAAACCTTACAGGCAAGAAGACGATGTAAAGTAGTATTCTAAGTCATGAAAGGCCTGGACTATCCAAGATTACTCTACCCAGCAAAGCTATGATTTAAAATGAAACTGCAGATAAAGTGCTTCCCAGATAAGGTCAAGTTAAAGGAGTTCATCATCACCAAGCCCTTCTTATATGAAATGTTAAAGGGACTTATCTAAGACAAAGAAGATCAAAACTATGAGCAGTAAAATGACAACAAACTCACAACTATCAACAACCAAACAAAAACAAACTAAGCAAACAACTAGAACAGGAACAGAATCACAGAAATGGAGATCATATGGAGGGTTATCAGTGGGGAGAGGGCAGGGAGAGAAGGGGAAAAAGTTACAGGGAATAAGAAGCATAAATGGTAGGTACAAAATAGACAGGAGGAGGTTAAGAATAATATAGGAAATGTAGAAGCCAAAGAACTTATATGTATGACCCATGGACAAGAACTAAGGTGAGGGAATGATGGGAGGGGAGTACAGGGCAGAGGGGAATAAAGGGGCAAAAAATGGGAAAACTATAATAGCATAATCAATAAAATATATTTTAAAAATTTAAATTAGCATCCTTCTCTTAAAGAATTAGAAATACATTCAGAAGAACTAGATTACATGTTTATCACATTTTAGATAATTTTTTTCTTTGAATCTCAGTTTTGTTATCTAAAAACAGAAATAATGCTTACCTTCAAAGAAATCATTCAGATGAGAAGAGATGATGTAATTGACAGTATTTTATTAACTATGAAGTACTATCTATGTACTTATAAGATATTGATTTCTAAGAAAATCAATTCCTAAAGAAAGTCACCTGTTCAAAGTGTGAAAAGCCTCTCTCTTACAAAATAATCTTCATTACACCTGTTGTGGTTTTTCTTAAGAAATTAGTACATGAACACAATACACATATATATGTTTGTGACAGGTTTTTCTTGATAATGGGGACAAAGATGATTATAGTAGTAGTGAAGATAGGCACAGATAGCTACTCAATAAATTCTTTATAAGTTAAATGTTTTGCTAGATTTCTAAGGGATAAAAAGAGCAATGTAAGCTAGTTTAATGAGGAAACTAGAAGCAGATAGATGGCAGACAGAGTTATATCGCTGGTCTTAAGTTTAGGCTGAGCTGATATTTGTAGCCAACAGAGCAGTCCTCTTTACAGATAATATTCCTAAGTACCAGTTGATTAATGACCAAGGTGCCGTTGATATAATCACTCCCAGGAAATGTTTTGCCAGTGAAATTATCTTAACTACCAACTGAAAAGAAATAAAGAAATGTTTTATGGATGATTCAGTTTCACCTGCTATGTGTACCACATTTTGAGAGAATAAATTAGTCAGTTTGAATGACTAAACCATCTTTATGTGGTTTTTTTCCTTTTCTTTCTTTTTTTTTAGTAAAGAACTCATAGTTGGCTAAATAGCCAGTACTATTTCAGAAAGAAAGAGAAAAAAAAACATTAAAAAGACATTCTATATTGAAAGCCTGATCTGGGCATATCACAAAGATAAATATATCAAGATAAAAGTATAGGAAAAGTGAAAGTATTTCTGGAGTGACTACCAATATAAACATTAAAATTGCTCATACAGCTTGATCTGGCAGATTATATAAACAGAGAAGAGAAAGCAAATATGCCAACTCAGTGGCAATGGGGTAAAATATAATTGCAGAAAACCCTCTCAGAGTTGAAAATTATTGGAGTTGGAAAATACTTTGGAGTTCGTAAGTTCAACCCAGGAGTATGCTTCTAAATATTTAATAACAATCCCTCCAGGGGAGGGAAAAAAGCCCTGATTTGTATTACTAGCCTATTTCTGTGGTGTAAATACTCCCACTATGGTCGATTTCAAGCTGCTAAGATGAGGCCACTGGATGTGCTTTGGGAAGCGATGCACACAATAGGCTGTCATGAGCCTGTGCAAGAGGCCTCCAGCACAGGACTAGTTCAACACTATAATTTCACAAATAAGAAAGCATCTGAAGCAAAAGGAAATGGTTCATACTATAAGTATTTTGCTGCACTGCCACTACGAAAACTTAGGGTCTTCCTCATGCTGTTCCTCAGTATTGTGAATGCTGAGTATTGTGAAAGGACCATGATTGATTGACTGATTTGTCAGCCCACATGCCTCCCCTAGCCTGGTTAAGCGTTCCCGTTTAAGAGCCCCCATAGACCTTTCAACAATAAGTTTAAACTGTGGTTTGTGTGTCTATCACCTCTAATAGAGATGCCACCAACCTTTTTTTTTTCTTCCATTTTGGTGTTTTCAGCACTCTGCACAGTATCTAAAAAATAGTAGATCCTCAAAAGTATTTATTGAGGACATAAACAATAATAATAGAGAACACTTATTGGCCTACTGTGTGCTGAGCTTACTGGTTTGCATGCATTAACTCATGGAATCCTCAGAATAACCATCACAAGTGAGGTAGGTACTATAATCACTTACACATTTCAGATGAGAAAATAGAGGCTCAGAGAAGTTACTTGCCCAAGGTCACACAGACAATGAATGGATTCAAACCCGGCAGTCTGTCTCCAGAGCCTCTGCACTTGACTATTCAGCTGTCATTCAGTAACTGGCCATGAATGGCATTGAAGTACACAGCTCAGCAGGAAATACTTTCAAAAGGTATCCCTCCATTCCTTATGAATGATACAAACATTTCCCAAAGAAGAATCTAGTCTGACCAATACACCCCTTTGCTAAGTTGAAATGATCAAGGTAATAGGGTATTCAACTTTCCTCAACATCAGAGGATTAAACAGAAACCTGTATTTTAATTAAAATCCTACTGTTGACAATGGTCCCTAGTCTCACTTTTTTTGCTTCAATAAAAAAATATAACCTTTGATTTCTCAATCTGAAAAATGGCATCACCATTTGCTAGCAAGAGAATGTAAAGAAGGTATAGGAGACTGGGTTACTAACTCCAGGGGTATTCTGCAAGGTTTATTCTTTAAATAGAAAAACATATCCTCCTTCCCTACTGGTTTTCTGATAATTTATCATCCAAGTGAGGTAACAAAAATCCCATCACTACATTTGTACATTTTCTTGGATTCTAGTTAATTGAGGTTTTAACACCGTGAGTGACTTATGTACCAACTGTAAGATATGAACCTTATTTTTTTCTTTTCTTTTTTTCATTTTTTTATTTTTATTCAGTTACAATTGTCTGCATTTTCTCCCCATCCCTCCACCCCACCCCAGCCAGTCCCACCTCCCTTATTTTTAAAACATAACATAATATAATACCTCAAACTTTTTTAAAGAAAAAAGAGATCCTTTTGAAGCCTCCTCAACAAACCTGAAACAAAAAAAAAAAGTCATTTGCTCTCCACATTGCATTAATGGACATCAACTGAGATGCAAATTCATTGTTATGCTTTTTTACTTTTGACAGTTTCATTTATTTTCTTTATTATTTTTCCTAGAGAACATATAGTGATAAATAATGTATCAGGCAAATGTCCCTGATTGTAAAGATATACCAGTACCATATTGAGAAGTGCATTTAATTTTTTGTTTACTATAGTCTAGAAAATTGAGATACACATTTGCAGCTTGTTTACAGCTTGTATTTGTCTTGTAATAGGACAACTTGCCCCAAATTCTTTTCTTCTATTTCTTCTCATTCCTCCCATCAATGCCAAAAATTTTCTAGTTCATTTCAAAACAATGAGAGTTATATATAAAAAGAGCAGGTACAACACCCTATATTTATTTTTATATACACTATATAGCAAAATGCTTTCAAAGATGAGATCTCTTTTGTTATTTAAAATAATTATATGAGAATATCAGATCCTGGAATTTAAGAGGTAGATGAAGTTGCCCGAAAGCACATAGCTGGAGAGGAAGCTCTGATTGTCTGCCTTCTCCTCCAGTGCACCCCCTCTTAGCACGGAAAACTGCTTCAGTGTTGGTAAAGTGTTTAAGATCCTGGACAGATTCCTGTCACCCAGACATGGCATTGAATCTGGTTCTAACTGTGTGACTTTTGGCAAGTTTGCTCATCTAAAAGAGGAGAATAATAATACTTTTTACTTCACAAGGTGTTTATAAACAGTAATTCAAAAGGTTTAGCAGAATGCCCAGCATATGGTAAGCATTCAACATGTTTTTGTTGTTGTTGTTGTTATATGATTTCTCCTCCAGTTCTTTACCCTAATGAAGCTTTGTTTTGCCCTCTGTACCAACTAGTTTTCTCGGCTTCAAAGCCTGTATGCCTAATTATGTGCCTTCATTTGGACCCTGAAATCATTCTGTCCTTGACGTTCTGCCTTGGATTTTTTCCACATCTTCCATCAATATGAAGAGGAAGTCATAATACATTGGATATCATCTCATGGGAGCCCTCAGAGCTACTAAGCAATCTTTTCTTTCATTTCTTGCTGACCTCAGTTTGCATGCCCTGCTATAACTATTCTAAACCTCCTCACCCTCCATCCTGAAGTCCCTAATCCCTCCCCGTATCCATCACCTTCAGCAGATGGTCATATACTATAAGTTATTTTTAAAACTTTGAGATCATGTGCCCTGAACTCCTTCAGTGTCCCTGTGCTTCATCTGATTTCTCATCCTCTCCTCTGTCTCAGGTAGAGTGACTTGTCTTATGTTCCAGGGCTCTTGGAAGTGCCTCTTTTTGCTCCTTTGGGAGGTTGCCATAACAATTTCTGTCTCACTCATTTGTTCTTTTTGATATCCCCATCTCTCTAAGCTCAACTACTTGCATTTCTCCTGGCCGGACCATGTGCTCTCCCCTGCCTCTATATCTTCACACAAAGTACTCTGCCACCTAGGAATATCCATTCTCCAGCCTCCTTCAAGACTTAGCTCTGGCACCACTTCCAAGTTTGCTGCCCTTCCTATATATCCCCAAAATTGTCTATCAACCTATGCCTCCACCAAGTGACTGTGAGCTTCCTAGGAGAGGCGCCATGTCTCTGTATTCCCGTCACTACCACACTGACTGGTCCTTAGTAGACACCAATAAATGTTAGTGGATGAAAGGGATGTCTACAAATAAGTATATGTCTTTCCTACAATTTAAGAACAAACTCCTCTTGACCCTGACTGCCTTTCTATTATCCTTTCTTTAACAAAACATTCTACTTCCTCACCACTTGTGCCACTATTGCCACTTTTGAATCTCCCAAAAAACTACTTGGGAAGGTCAACAAAGAGCTGCCATGTGGATCATATACTCGTTCTTGAAGCCTCTCACTTGACCTGGCTTCTGTAACTTGATGCCTCACTAAACTTACCTCTATTGACTCCTTCATTGGTTTTTCCAATGCAGGTACTCCCCAAGATTTGGTTCACTTGCCTTCTTTTCTTTCCCTTGTTTCTCCATGAATGTCCTCTTGGTTTTAACCATCAGCTCTTAGCAGTCAACATGCCAGTTTTTTTTCTAGCCAAACTAGCATCCCAGTTACTCTAGCAAAACTGAGTCCTAAATATTCTCTTTTTTTCTAGTGTTCAGATGGCAGATACTTGGAACTCATGCTTTCATTTGCCACTGTCTCACCCAAGATGGATATTGGCTCACCAAAGACTGATTGTTCCTATTTCACAGTAAGGGCAGGCTTCTCCTCAGAATCCTTTCCTTATTCTCCTCTGTTGTTTGATACAAATACTCTGTCTGCTTGGAATCTTCATTCTTCGCTAATTCTAGATACCTACCTCCTGGTAAACAATGTAAAACCTACTAGTTATTGCTATAGAAGAACATTTTCACTCATATCTCAAAATCACATCAAACTCAACATGTTTAAAATCAACTATTGTATTTCTTGGTCTTCAGTCCAACTTCTTCCTACTGACTACTTTAATTTTGTAACTTGTTCCACTTTTGCCTAGATAAGCACTAATAATCTTTGCCTTCTCCTTTGTATTCCATCAATTTAGGTGCCAATCTTATTTATTGAAATATACCTCTCATTCATCTCTTTCTTTCTGTTCTTGTGGCCACCTTCCTGGCTGGCCTTTATTACCTGGTTATGGGCTATAATAATAGCAAGTCAACTGGTCTTCCTATTCCCAGGTTCTTCCTGCTCTACACTGCCTTGCCTCAAGATCAATCTTCCTAGAGTAAAACCTGGGTTATATGGCTCTCCAGCCCAAAACCCTTTAATGATTTTCTATTACCTCTTAAATAAAGCCCCAATTTCTCTCAAATTAGTAGAGTATAGTTATCTTTGATTTTTGAGTCAAAAATATTTGGAAAAAATATTTGGATTTGGCTACAATATTTACCTCTTCTGTGACTTTGAATTTATTTCTTAATTTTTACTCACTCATTTATTTAACATGTATTTATTTAACACCGACTATGTTCTAGATTCTATGCCAGGTACTTGGGATAGAGTGATGAGCCAAAGAGACCTTGTCCTTGCTCTTCTGGACCTTACAACACTGTAGACTTGTCCCTATTTCTCATAATCTTAATAATCCTAAGTACAGGCCATACCTACCTCTCTTGATGCTTTTAGCATTTGTTTTGTGCTATGCAGGGTATTGTGAAGCCATTTGTTAAAGTTATTTGCATATGTGTGCTATCTTTCAACCACATTATAGATTCACTGAAGGGTAGGGGCCATCTCCCATTTCACATAGTTCAATCATAGAGCTATGCACATACTAGTTGCTTAGTGAATTCTGTTGCCATTTTTGTAGACCCAGGGTTAGACTTTGGAATAGTTATAATACCCAGTATGTTTTTGGATGCTCCCTTTGTTTTGTAAGAATATACATTTAAAAAGGAAAACAATATTTTCCTATTTAGTTTCTATCCATTTTAAGGCCTGTCCTTCCAACTATTACCCTGACTATAATTTTTTTTTACATTTACCACAATCTATTTATTTGTACATGTATGTAATTGAATGTTTAATGGAGGCTGAGTTTAATAACAGGCCCCAACATTACTGCAGATTTTACAATGGGCTCTTTTAGCTAGTGTGGTTTAACTCCAACATGCACTGACTCCATTTATGGGCCACATACATGGATACTTTATTACTATTGCTATTTTCATAATAATTAGCTATCATTTTTTGAACACTTACTTTGTTTTAGATTATCTTTAATATTTATTTATTTATTTATTCATTGTTATTCAGTTACAATTATCTGCATTTTCTCCCCATCCCTCTACCCCACCCCAGCCAATCCCACCTCCGTCTCCCACCTCTACCCTCCCCCTTGATTTTGCCCTTGTGTCCTTTATAGTAGCTCCTGTATAATTATTGTAAGTAGAATTTACAATGTTTATAACTTGTGCACCTTAAGTTTTTGAAAACTAAATCACAAATCCACTCGCTTTCTAGTAGAAATATTGTCCATGTGCATATAACAGAATGTTAAAATAATGTTCTTTTTACTAAATAGCTTTGCCTTGGTAATGAACAATATGCTATATTTCCCTGTAAAATAATTCTAGGTCTTTAGTCCTGAAGATTAATTTTATTGTGTACATTTTCAGCTTGCTGTTTTTATGTTCCCATGATCTTACATTAAGTTAAGCATTCATCTATCCAAACAATAGGCCAACTATAGCCAAATTATAACTATACCTTTCCTCTGCACACAAAATCCTTTTATAAACAGCATGTGATCATGTGCTTCTAGAATTTATGATTGTTTTCTTCCAAAAGGAAGTTAAATTTAGCCTAGTAATTCTACATGCTCCCAAGAAAACAATGCCTGCTGTGATTTCTAGAATAAATGAATATGAACCACAATTCCTTTACTTGACTAACTTAGAAAGTTTGAATATCAACCCATTCATTAACTACAGATATTAAAGCATATTAAACAACCAGCAAGGGGTTAAGAAAGAAATTTGCTATGTTTCTGACTTCATTGCTGAATGAGTCTAACTTAGTAATTCTATCGTGTTTAATACAGATCATTGTTTGTATCTCATAATGGTTCTCTAAAATTACTTGTTCTGGCTTGAGTTCTAAAATTAAACTATGTAGAGTCATGTCCAACTGCACAATGCATCTTTATGTGAAACCAGCTAGAGTTTCTGTTTTCACTCGATGTAAAATTTCCAGTTAGGAAGCTGTATTTTTAATAGTTTAACTGGTATAGTTCTTTCTGTTTCTTCTTTGTTTCTAATGACAACTAAATTGCTCTCGCCTTGAATGTGTTTTGGCAGATAAACTTCTCACCATGAAGGCCCCTGCTGGGCTTGCACCTGGCATCCTTGTGCTTCTGTTTACCTTGGTGCAGAAGAGTGATGGGGAGTGCAAGGAGGCACTAGTAAAATCTGAAATGAATGTGGACATGAAGTATCAGCTTCCTAACTTCACTGCAGAAACACTCATCCAGAATGTTGTTTTACACAAGCATCACATTTATGTCGGGGCCATTAATTATATTTATGTTTTAAATGACAAAGACCTTCAGAAGGTTGCTGAGTACAGGACTGGACCTATGCTGGAACACCCAGATTGTTTCCCATGTCAGAACTGCAGCCACAAAGCCAATTTTTCAGGTGGTATTTGGAAAGATAATATCAACATGGCTCTGCTTGTTGACACATACTATGATGATCAACTCATTAGCTGTGGAAGTGTCTGGAGAGGGACCTGCCAGCGACATGTCCTTCCTCGCTACAATACTGCTGACATACAGTCGAAGGTACATTGCATGTACTCCCCACAGGCAGATGAAGAGCCCAGCCAGTGTCCTGACTGTGTAGTGAGTGCCCTGGGAACCAAGGTCCTGATGTCTGAAAAGCACCGGTTCATCAACTTCTTTGTGGGCAATACCATAAATTCTTCTTACCTTCCAGATTATTCAATACATTCGATATCAGTGAGAAGGCTAAAGGAAACACAAGATGGTTTTAAGTTTTTGACAGATCAGTCCTATATTGATGTTTTACCTGAATTCCAAGATTCTTACCCTATTAAGTATATCCACGCCTTTGAAAGCAACCATTTTATTTACTTCTTGACAGTCCAACGGGAAACTCTTGATGCTCAGACTTTTCACACAAGAATAATCAGGTTCTGTTCTGTAGACTCTGGATTGCATTCTTACATGGAAATGCCTCTGGAGTGTATTCTCACAGAAAAAAGAAGAAAGAGATCACCAAGGCAGGAAGTGTTTAATATTCTCCAAGCTGCATATGTCAGTAAGCCTGGGGCCCATCTCGCTAGGCAAATAGGTGCCAACCTGAATGATGACATTCTGTATGGGGTGTTTGCACAAAGCAAGCCAGATTCTGCTGAACCAATGAAACGCTCTGCTGTCTGTGCATTCCCTATCAAGTATGTCAATGAATTCTTCAACAAGATCGTCAACAAAAACAATGTGAGATGTCTCCAGCACTTTTATGGACCCAACCATGAACACTGCTTTAATCGGGTAAGTCACACAGGTTCCCCACTTACAAATTACAAGGTATAATCATTAAAGATATCAGTCTAGAAAATAATACTAAGGACTTTTTGGTGCTTTGTAAATGGTCTTAATCCAAAATATTTGCAAATTCCTTCCAAGAAAATTTAGCAAACGAATCTTCATTTAAGAGTATAATCAGCCCTGGCTGGTGTGGCTCAGTAGATTGAGTGCTACCCTATGAAGAAAGGGGTTGCTGGTTCGATTCCCAGTCATGGTACATGCCTGAGCTCCTGACCGGGTCCACAGTAGATGGTGTGCGAGAGGAAACCACACACTGATGTTTGGTCTCCCTCTCTTTCTCTCTCCCTTCCCCTCTAAAAGTAAATAAATAAAATATTTTTTAAAATAATATAAAAGTAAAATCACAGTTTAAGAAAAACTTAATGAGGTAATTAAAAGACAAAGTAAAATATTTTTACAATTTGGGTATGCACACTTGCCAACACTTCAGATTATTAAACATATTTCTCATATAAGCTTTAGTAAAGTTTACACAAAATTCAGTACAACAGCAGTTTCTATAAAACATGATTATTAAGATCACAATGTAGTCTTTACACCATTTAAAATTAGACACTCAAGTTAATTTGGGGTTTTGAAGGATTTTTCCTTATGAGGCACCATTTGCTCACTAATATGCTAATGAAGTCTATAGTCTTGGCATTACTTAAAAACAACTGAAAACAACACAAAAATATATCTTCCAAAATGTTGGTAAATAAAACATTTTTAAATGAGGTAATATACTTTTCTAAATAACCTAGAAAACTGGAAAGGAAATTTTTGCTCTCAAACCCCTCCTTTGTTTTTCGGGGTTTTTTTTAATGCACATAAACAAACACATTTATTTGTTTTAAACATTAACTTTCACTGGTACAAATATAAGTTTCCTTTACTGTTATGTCTGGTAAAACAAGCTTCTGAGATGCCATTCTGGCCTGTGTCCTTCTGCGAAAAGAGTTCAGGAGCAGTGTTGCAGCATATTCCCCAATAAAAATAGCCTTGAGAATGTTCATGATGATGTCTCCTGGCATAGATAATTTCTATTTCTATTCTTTTTTTAATTTTTTTTATTTTTCAATTACAGTTGACATACATTATTATATTAGTTTTGTGTGTATACCCCAGTGAGTAGTCATTACATAATTTACTAAGTGATCATCCCAATAAATCTTGCAAGCATCTGACACTATATAGTTATTAGAATATTATCAACTGTATTCCCTATGCTGTACTTTACATCCCTGTGACTATTCTGTAACAACCAATTTATACTTCTTAATCCCTTTGCTTTTTTTACCTATGTTCCCAATCCTTCTCTCTTCTGGCAGCCATCAAAATACTCTCTATATCAATGAGTTTGTTTCTGTTCTGGATGTTTGTTTATTTTGTTTTTTAGATTCAATTGTTGAGATATATATATGCTTTTATTGTCATTTTATCACTCATACTCTTAATATTTTTTCTTCTTCTTGAATAACCCCTTTAACATTTCATATAGTACCTTCTTTATCTTTTTCTTTTCTGGGAAGTTCTTTATTTGATTTTCAATACTAAATGATAGCTTTGCTGGGTAGAGTAATCTTGCTTGTAGGTCATTGCTTTTCATCATTTTGAATATTTCTTGCCAATGTCTTCTGGCCTGTGAAGTTTCTGTTGAAAAATCAACTGACAGTCTCTGGGAGCTCCCTTGTAGGTAACCAAATGCTTTTCTCTTGCTGCTTTTAAGATTCTCTCTTTGTTTTTAACCTTTCGCATTTTAATTATGATGTCTTGGTGTGGGTGTCTTTGGGTTCATCGTTACTTGGGACTCTCTGTGCTTCCTGGACTTGTATATCTTATTTCCTTCACCAAGTTAGGGAAGTTTTCTGTTGTTATTTTTTCAAATAGGTTTTCAATTTCTTGCTCTCTCTCTTCTCCTTCTGGCACCCCCATGATTCGAATGTTGGTGCATTTAAAGTTGCCCCAGAGGCTCCTTATACTGTCTTCATTATTTGGACTTTTTTTTCTTTTTGCTGTTCTCTGATTGGGTGTTTTTTGCTTCCTTATATTCCAAATCACTGATTTGATTCTTGCCTTCATCTACTCTGTTGTTGATTTCCTATAAATTATTCTTAATTTCTGACTGGTCCTTTTTATGCTGTTGAACTTCTTACTAAGTTCATTGAGCATCCTTATAACCAGTGTTTTGAACTCTGCATCTAATAGATTTCTTGTGTCCATTTTGCTTAGGGTTTTGGGGTGGTTGTTTTGGAGTTTTGTTGTTGTTGTTTTTTTTTTAATTTGGGGCATGTTTTCTTTGTCTCCTCATTTTGGCAACCTCTGTGTGTGTGTTTATACATATTAGGTAGAGCTGCTAATTCTCCCAGGCTTCGTAAAGTGGCCTAACATAGTAGGTGTTCTGTGGGGTCCAGTGGCACAGCCTCCCTGATCACCCAAGCCGGGCACTTGAGGTGTGCCCTCTATGTGGGCTGCGTACACCCTCTTATAGTTGAGCCTTGATTACTGTTGACACATCAGTGAGAGGGTTTTACCCCAGTCTGCTCAGCTGCAAGTACTAGCTGTGATCGCTGGTCACTGACCTCCAACCACCATGGAGGATCAGCTGTGCAGGGACTCACCCCACAGAGCAGGACTTACTTCACCTGGGCTCTGGTGTCTTCTGAGGCCACCCCTGAGTGTGTCACTTGTAGAGGTGGTTGAGTGGTGGTGCTTCAGTATTGTCTGAAGCTGTCCACTGAGTGTACTTGCCTGGGGCCTCCTGAGAGGAGCAGAACAAGGTTAGCCACTGACTGTGTTCTGTCTGGAGCCATACAGCATGAGCTGCAAAGCTATCTGTAGGTGGCTGCTACTTGTGCTGGGCTTGGAGGTACCCAGCTGATGCCAAGCTATGAACCAAGGTTGCCTGCTGCTAGTGCCAGGCCTGAGGCCACTTAGCAAGAGGTACAGGGCACACTGAGGCCAAATGCTGCTTGTCTGAGAGATTTTAGGAAAATCTGAATCATGAACCATGACAGGCCATTGGTATGGAAAAGCCACTGGAAACAGTGTGGGTGGGCTTGAAGGTTGGGTGGGGTGGGGACTCAGGGATTCACCAGGGCAGGGCAAACAGTGTAAGCCAGGTTGAAGGAGACTCAGATACGGCACCCACCTGCCAGCTCTGCGGAGAAGGAGGTACTTATCAAAGGAATAATGGCCCCTGCTAGCAGTTCTGTCTGGGAGAAAGCTCTCTCCCCAGATCTCACCCTAATGCCGGATAGTTCATTTCCTCCCCATATGTCTCTGATTCCTTTTAAGCTGCTGCTCCAGTTCTGGAGCTCAGAGTGAGTAAGTCTGAGTAAGTCCATGTATGAGCCCTTTAAGAGGAACTGCTGGAGACTCCAGAAGAACCTCGGTCTCCCTCAGTGTCAATCCCAGTTGGTTTTCATACCCAAAAGTTATGGGGACTTCTCTTCCTGGCACTGGAACCCTGGGCTAAGGGGTCTGGTGTAGGGCTGGAATCCCTCATTCCTCAGGGGGAACCTCTACATCTGGAACATCCATCCCCATTTTTATCTGCCACATGCAGGTGTGGGACCAGCCCGTTCCTCATCTCCGCCCATCCTACCAGTCTCCTTGTGGCTCCTTCTTTATACCTTTAGTTGTAGAACTTCTGTTCAGCTACATTTCAGGAGGTTCTAAATTATGATGGTTCTGTACTTTAGCGCAATTTTGATGTTGTTGTGGAAGGAGGCAAATACCACATTTACCTATGCCACCATCTTGATCAGAAGTACCTTCTTGACATCAGTCATGTACTTCCTACTTGAATAGACATGTGTCCATCATATTCTAGTTTGGTATGTTTTATCTGGTTGGTGTTTGATATTTATAAATATAAATACTTTTTATCAATGATTGCTTATACTTACATGAAATGGTATTTCACAATACCATTTGTGAAAGTGGTAGGGAAATTTTTGTTGCCTTAATTTATCCTGCTGGTCATCAGATCACTTGGTGCCAGAAGAAGAGCACCAAATTGGAATCCACTATGGCCTTGGGCTTTCTTGGTTTGGACCCAGATTGGAATATATGGACCTGGCTATGCCTCCAAACATAATAACCACTAGTGATCATAATTGAATGAACAGGTAGTAGAACTTTTCTCAAGACAATTTGACTTTAGAAATGTACATCTCACTTTAGCAGTTTTCAGCCTAAGTAATAAAGGTTATAATTGTAAGCAGGAAGAACATAAACATGCTGTTGGTGAAAGTAAGTATATAATTTGCTGAGGGGTACCAAAGGCATATGAGTTCAGAAACATTTGCCTCACCTTTGTTGAAATATCTGGGATACTTCCCCAGATGGAAACTTCAAGTAATTTTTTTCATAAAGCTAGAAACTTCTGAGAAAACAAATTCATCTTTTGGTGTACTACAGACATAACTGTCCTCTTTCCCCTTCCATAGTCTATGAATACACATAGTGTACGTACATATATATCCCAACTAAGATTTATTTCTCTCTGTTGCAAACGGTGTAAGAAGCAATGGGATTCCTCATGAGGGTGCCACTTTCCTTGACTCAAAAATATGAAAGAGTGAAAGGAAACAAAAGAACTTTCAGAAATCTGGAATTAGGAAATAAAAGCATAATAGTAATAGCATTCCAGAGAAAATACTTTTCCTTCATCCAATAAATTGCTTCAGAAACACAAATTTAAAAGAGTCTATTAGGAATTCCTACAGGGCCTCTAGAGCACATGAGCTATTTGATACTCATTCTCTTAAAAATTAAAAAGAGACAACATAAAAGATATATTGACATCTTATTACTTATTTTGTTCATGTCAGCCCCCAGATGTAAAAGTACTTATCAATTCTCAAAATTTTTAAACACATCGCTTTGATGTTTTTAGTGTTCCAAGGGGAACAAAAAGGCAAGATTATCCAATGACATTCAGGTCAGTTTTATCACCAAGGAAAATGGCCAAAATGCACCAGCCACACCTGAAATTATTATCGTTCCATTGCAGAAATTCCTGTGGAAAACAACATAGAACTTGCCAACATAGTCTTCTTACAAGGGAAGCCAACTTCTACACTGGACAAATTCCATAAAGACAAATACCCTCAAACCTTTATTTACTTCCTTGTATATCTTTTCTGGTTTATAAAGATCAAAATTGTTCCAAGAATGAGACTACCCACATTCTCAGTTTTTATATATCTATTCATTCCACAGAAAAAAGCCTGTTTGTTCCAATAATTAGCATATCATTAGCATAAAGTGAAGGCACCGAGAGTCATTATTCAGACAAAAACAAAATGACTTACAATATCAAACCAGTTTGGAGAGACTCTAAACAATAAAATGACTCTGTTTTGTCTTGGCAAATTTACTTGGCAAGATATCAGGTGCTGCTTCTAACAATTTCTTCTGAGTTTTTATTTGCATAAAGTTTGGTGAATAGATACACATAATGTCATTTTGTTATTAGCATATATAATCAATCATATTTTTATGTACAAGGTTAAGAAAGATGTCGCCAATTACCCTATTCAGAGAGATAGATAACAGAAAGTCAATTAGTGCCATTTGTGTCTACCACACCCAAGGATGGATGAAGTCAGGAGAATAAATCTCATCCTGGTACATCAGGATAAAGCTGATGAATATTCTATTGAGCTCCTCCTCTGAGACCTCCCCTAGAATTCCCATCTTTGGAATATAGATAAAAACCTTAAGACAAAGGATCTAGTGCATGCTCTGCCCCTCTGGAGCATGCCCATGCCTTCCCCCCTTCAATCCCCATTATGCTCTCTCTAGAGCATTCTGTTCCTTTTCCTCCCCTCTTTTCTTTCTCCAGGCATGTTACCTTTGCCTTTCTTTCTCCTAGGCTCCAAGGACCCTTCTTTTGCCTCTGTAACTTATTTCCTGAGCAGATGTAGCCCAACTGGCTCATCTTTTCTACCTCTGTGACTTTCTAAATAAACTTTCTCTTATAGTTGCAAGGAAGGAAGGAAGGGAGGGAGGGAAGGAGGGAGAAGAAAAAGAAAAAAAAGAAAAGAAAAGAAAGAAAAAGATGGGGCAGTAACTTTCTGCTTAGGCTTCTGCCCAGTCCTCAAAGTATGAGTGCAGCCATGGTGAGGTTTTCCTGGTCTTCTCTTCATGTGCGAAAAGGGTTTCTGTCACAAGATCAGGCAGAGAGAGTGCTAAGTGAGAGTCTTCTAAATTTGGGGGTCCAGTAGGTCTGTCAGGCCTGACTTGCTTATTTAAGATCATTCATGTTGCTTTTCCCACTCTGACATTTTATGAAACACTTATATATATATAAGCTTATATATATACATAAGCTTCTCATGTTGATGACATCACTAAAGCCCTCTTTTGAATCACCTGATAGTTTTCAGAATGTATCATCCTCACCTCTAATTATCTGTGCTTCAAGAACTCTTTGATTCCATGTATGATCCTGTTTCTAAAAACTTATCTCAAGCCCCAGATATCCATTCACCATTCATGTAATATTACTGTTGATTATATCAGTTCTGTAAGAATGTATTCTTATCTTTATAATGTAACCATTCTTAAGAGTTTATTTACAGTGACTTCCAATACTTAGAGTTGTGAGATTATACATCCACAAATGTCTTAAATATCTTAACCTCCTTTTTTTACCCATCCATCAGCAGACCTCTATAAGCATCCTAAATTAGTATTGACTAAAGTTGTTTTATACTAATTCATAGCCCCTAAACAACACACAATTATTCAAAATAAAGTAATTGAAGAAATGTGCCATAATATGGAGACTTGTAATGCCTCAAATTTGGGTAGAAAAAAAAACTCATGTATTCAAGTTGGGACAAACAGTATTAAAAATTCCGTTAATCTTAAGCATATATTAACTGGAATCTCCAAGAGCATCATATAAGAGATTTGTTAACATAACAATTATTCCAGGAAAAACTAGAATCAGTACACATTGGCCCACTCTCATACATATGCGAATTAACATTGAATAAAGGAACCTTTTGAAATCCCCAAATCAGCAAAGATCCTTTTTCTTAAATTTAGTATATTTACTAAGAGAAGTAAAATAATGCATTTGGAAATATTTTTAATTTCAGTCAAATTTGGAATTAAAAAGTGTTCTCTCACCTACCCAGAAAATGAAGTCATCATATGACACTGTTTTTGTGCGATCTCATTATCAGAGTCTTGCTCTATCTATAAACATTTGAGAGAATAAATGTTAACTTATAGTAGATATTTTCATCAACATCTTGCTCATCTTTATGACTAATTATTAATCAGTTAAAGGGAAAAGTATGTCAGTAGGTGGCAGACACACCTGGTTGGAAGTCCTGGCCCACTGCATACCAGTTGTATGACTTCTACCACATTACTTAACCTGTTAGAGACTCAGTGTCTTCATTTGTAACCTGCAGATAACAACACCTACTTCACGGGGCTTTGTAAAAATCCTGGATAATTTATATAAAGTACCTGGCACAATAAGATGACCATAAATTTTGCTTTTGGGAGGCAGCATGGCCTAAAGCACAGGTGGCAAACACAAGGCCCACGGGCTGAATCCAGCCCTCCACCGTGTTTTATCCAGCCCGGCACCTTGTTTCTACCTGGCAGCAGCCCTGAGCTCTCGCTTAACTGTTAAGGAGTAGTCACATTTATACAGCCCTAAAATTACATTCGGCCCTTTGAAGGCAACTGCAAGGCTGATGTGGCCCCCAGTGCAAATGAGTTTACTACCCCTGGCTAAAGGAAAAAGACTGAAGTCAAAGAGATCTGGGTTCAAATTTGTACCCCACCACTTTCTACCTGTTTGGCTATGAGCATGTTTAAACTCTGAACCACTTTCTTCCATGCAGGACTATTGTGTAGACAAGTGCAATAATGTTGTAAAAGACCTAAATAACAGCTATTGTTGTAAGAAATACTTATTTAAAAGGCAAATTCAAATTATTGAATTGTTTTCTGGAAAGGGCACATTCTGGTTTTATTGATCATGAGGGTCTTTCACCTCCTTCCCTACCTGTTATGAGTGATCTACTTCCATAATGCTTAATTTGTTCAAGTCCTTAAAATTCAAAAGAAAAAAAGGAGAGGTGGGAAGTGGTGTTGTTTGGCATTGGAAACAAATACAGCTGAATCAGAAATGGACTATAGTCAAGCTAGAAGGTATGAGGTGTGCTGTTTTCCCCAACTTTCAAGTCTAACTACCCCACAGCACTGTAAGATACTATGCTTATTTAATTTAAATTATACTATGCATTAAAGAACTTGCAGATAATGAGGTTTTAGAAAAACTTAACCTCACAGGTTGTTTTTATCAAGCTTCCTTGTTTTTAATTATCATTTATACTCAAATGCAAAAAGTAGCCAATTGCTTCCCAAAATAAAGGAACCTTAAAGTAGTAATTTTCCATCTCCGTCTCAGAGTGCCAAAATTAAAGGGTCAGAACCATCAAAGGAAGAAAGCAAAGTGATTAGAACAATTTTAAACGGAAACAAAGTCAAAACGATGCAAACCAGGAATAATATGAACAGGCAGAAAAATAAACATAAAATGATGTTTATTACTATTATAAAGATGATAGATGAGTAAAATTTGGTTGTGTTTAAGTTATAATGGAAGAAAATAATTGCAGCCTTCTATCAGGAAACCACAAGGACCATTATTGATCTGTCATCCTCAGGACATGTCTCATAATGTTTAATAAAATAAACAAAGATTTATAACTCTTTATAGGCCATATATCTATAACCTCTTGTATCCCAACATTTGAACTGGGGATGTGAAGTCAATGTTGCAAATAACATCCATGTAGTCATACTGGTTTGTCATGTCTTATTTAAGCAATCTAGCATCTTAAGAGAATGCATTTTGTATTAGGGATGAAAAATGTGAAGTCAGATTTCAGGGTTGTTTTTTTTAACTCCCTGTGCTCCAAAATGAGAGAATGTTATCCTATATGAAAAAATTTTATTGAAGATTCTTTATTCTAAACACTAAATACCTTGGCCATATGCCAAATGTAATAGCTACCAAAGCAAAATCTCACAAGAAAATCCTTGAGGCGTAAGGATTCAATATACTTTTTAAAAATCTAGGTATAAACTTATTAATTGTACACTTGATTCATCTCCTTCTTTAAACTCTTCTATATTCTCTGCCAGGCTCAGGGAGTCAATACTCCCTAAATTACTTATTTGAACTTTCTGTGCTACCCTTCCCATGAAAAGTGGGCATAGTGCATTATTTTATTAAAAGGAATTTAAAATTACGGTCTTTCCAGAATTTTGCAACACTCTCTGAGATTACATGGCACACCCTGGGTATTAGAAAGTGCATTACAGAATAACCCATTAATGCGTTTTACTTTTTTCTCTCCTAAGCAGCCTTTAAACCATGTCATAGCTTATTCACAGGTTAACAGCAAAGAAAAGCAGTTAATGGTGAAAATGTCACTAAAAATATAGGTAGGCTTTACCTGTGTATTATATTGACTCATGATGTGATTGATATATGTCCTGTGGGTAGGTAAATAAAAGTTAACCATACCATATACATGAAATGAATTGTTCATTCTTCTTTAATGTCTTTTGAAGCAAGTGGTATGGTCTGTTTTATTTTAAGTAGTTGGTTTCTACATGGAGAGTCATTTGGTAAAATTAATGTGGTAAACAGTGAGTTCATGCAAAAAATCTTAGTATTTGAAAAGCTGAAGTGTTAATAACACTTTGAAGACATAGCTCTAATACATTATATTTTCCTTGCCATACATGATTAAAGACTTCTGAAAGCATGTGAGATGCTGCATTTTAATAAGAATATTAGTCTCCTTCAGTAATAATGATTTTTTTCTCAGAATAATAATATCAAATTTTGGGTGTTAAACCATTACTTCAGAATTCTCTCTTATCAGTGTTCATCCCTCTCTGCATTCTTATCTCCTCACTCTAGTAAGAAAAATGAGGATCTGTAAGAATTTGAATAGAAGACCCAGTAGGAATTTCTACCATTGCTTATTCATGGGTCAGCACAAAGACTGAGTCAGTGGCACATGGAGTCCAGAATGACTCAGTGCCCGGATGTGCTGCAGGTCCCTTCTCCAGCAGCCAGGGAGGGTTGTCAGGGTCTCATTTATCAGGGAAGTGAAACCAATAGTTCAGCTATTCTTGAAGTAAAACTCCCCTGATTTTTTAAATAATAGTGAATCTGGTGATTCTAGGATAGTAGCTAGATATGTGTCAGTCAATGATATATTTCTCTAACTGAAATATTCCAGGCAGGTTCATTTGCATATTAATTAATTCTGAGCAGTGTTGACTTCCTATCCTAAAAGCCTTGGGGGAGAGGCAGAGTGCACTTCACCCTAGACCTAGGCTAACATTGGAGTAGATTAAGTGTGTCCACCTTCTCTACTTCAAAAATATTCTCTAATTTTTCAACAAGAGGACAGAAAAATGTATTACAAATGCATGCTGTTATAGAATAAGGGCTATTTTAACCATTTTCATGTTTACAAATGGGGGAAACAGTTTATGAATAGTATAAATATAAAACAAAAAAATAAAAATTATCAATTCAGACTAGAATTTGACTCTGGTTGTCTTATTTGGGTAAATAATATATTTATTAATCATAAGGCATTAAAATGGTAGGAAATATTTCAAATTGTACTCTAGGTAAAAGGGATGAATTAAGGTCAGTTTTGATTTGTTAAGCATTCTTTTCTAGAACTGATTTTATGAAAATTAAATTTGCTGAGTTGTCATTTCAAAATACATTAATTATTCATAATTTTCTAGAATTTCTGTATCAGAAAAGTGTAAATCTATATGATATTAAATTTTCTAATGACATTTTAAATTTAAAATTCTATCAACGCTTGCATTTAACGACCAGACTACTAACTAAACTATAGGTGAATTGGTGTTCTGGAAATGGGAAAAATGCAAAGATTAAATTGGTCTCTTAGCTGAATGAATCAATAGTATTTAGTGCTAATGCACTTAGCAGATTACAAGCACTAATGCAGTGACAGTCAATAACAAAAACGAATCTCTGTAAAAATTATCTGGACAATAAAATGTGCAATATTTTCCATTGATTTTAACTAATTTCATTATATTCTTGTTCTTTTATCTTATTAGTTTAAGCCAAATGCTAGAAGCCTAGCCATTTTATTTAGTCCATAAAATGACCAGAAATTTGTAATCATTATTTTCAGCAAGAGTCAGAGGAAAGGATTTATTCATACACCCAAAATTCAACAAGAAATTCAACAAATATTTGTCAAGTGCCTAACCCTGTTGGTATTACAGTGGCGAAAGGCACGGGTCTTGCCTTTATGAAGTAAACAGAATAGGGGAGGAGATGACTGTAAAAGATCAGTCACACCAATGAATAAATACATTATGGTGATTTATGAAATACAGTGTGATGGAAATAAACACCAATAAAGGCAAATGTGGAAGAATAAGTTAATTTGGTAGTATAGTCACAAAAGGCCCACTGAGGAGGTGAAAGACAACTCTTATATCAAGCTCAACATTTTAGGGAAAAAAATGTATCTTTAATACAGGAGCAAGTACATAGGCAGTACTTAATAAACTAATAATTCTTATCTACCTCTCAAGCTTTTGGTCTTAATTATATGCTGCTGCATTTAACCAGATTTTTAAAGTGGGTTCTAGCCATGAGTGCATATTAGTTTACACTTCCGAAAACATATTGCAAGTAGAACTATGCTGGACAATTTAACTTTTTTAACAGTTTCTGTTTTAGTGCGTTCAAACTTTGTCTTTTCTTTGATTTCTAAATGAATTAAATTACTTTTCATTAAGTAACATTTTTTTATCCTCACCCGAGGACATTTTTTCATTTCTTTTTAGAGAGAGAGGAAGAGAGAGGGAGAAACATTAATGAGAGAGAGAAGCATCGACTGGCTGCCTCCTGTGTGCCTCACACCAGTGATCAAACCCACAACCTAGATATGAACCCTGACCAGGAATCAAAACCACAACCTTTCGGTTACGGGACAATGCTCCAACCTACTGAGCCACACTGGCCACAGCTCATTAAGTGATTTTTGGTATGAAGAAAATGTGTAAATTCTAGAAGCTAAGGACATAATTTAGGTAGCAATCACTCTCACTGTGTCTCATAGACTATCGCCTTATGAGCTTCTTTGAAAATAGATATGGGGGGAAATGGGGACAACTATAATTGAACAATAAAAAAAAGAAAATTTTTAAAAAATACATATTTCTTATATCAGTCCAAATTGTTTCTTTCTTGTCCAACTTTCCTTTCTTCTATGGCTAACACTTGGAACCCTATTTGTCAGAAGAACTTTTATTCTTTGGGGTTGGAAGGATTATCCTAATACCTACCAGTAAGTTCTATGACAAAGTGAATCATATAATCCTGAGAATACACAAAATAAGCTCTTTTGAAACTATAAAACTTATCAAAGTTAACAGAATTCAAGAGAATGTGATGCTGAGGTAGGCCCAAGTCATATGTGTTTCTGCATCTGTGTACTGTCCTCCACACAAATGAATCCATTTTAGAGGATTTCCTTCTCGTGTGAATCATGTAGCCTAGAGGGTCAAGGGAGAGACAAGTGTCCTGGAGACTCAGGAGGATGTCATGAGCACCAGAATGTACAAGGGGATGCTCTCTATCTAGTTCATTGCCTTGGTCAGGTTGTTCTAATAAATCTTTAGCTGCAGACACATTTTGCCTTTCTCATATTAATCATATATATATATATACATATACATACATATATAATCATGTTTTTATATATTATTCATCTATGCACATGCTTCACAGACCATAGATGATAGTGTTGATTTTACTTGACAAAAATTTTGTCTTCCAAAAGAAATCTATGTATTTATACAGTAAACAGAGACTGTCTGAATTGCTAAAGTGTTTGAATAAAAGTCCTTGATAAACGCTACAAAAGTATTTTTATGACAATCATAAAAGGCAGTGTTTTTGTCATCTCCACAAACTACAAAGATTTGAAATGCAGGTATAAAAATATATATGAGGAATTAAAAGAAATATTCAACTTCTGTTATTAACTTTGTTTACTTTTGTTTGGCCTAGAAAGAAGTGGAGTTTTCCCAGGGAAAAGATGAGGGAATAAGAGGTATTTAATTTTCAGGGCTTATTCCTGTGCCTACAAGTCAGAGAGGTCACTGGTGTGCCCCTTCCTGAAGGCCATAATTACAGGCAGAGGACTATTTGTTTTCCAGTAATGTGACAAGAATCTTGAATGTAAGAGATTGTTTGTAAGAATACAGTGTGTGTAAGGGTAATACAAAACCTCAAAAAAAGATAATGAGGTGAGGTTATTTTTCTTCAGGTGCTCACTAATATAAGAAGGTCCAAGACTCTGGAAATGTTCTGAAGGGCAATAATAAAGGTGAATTTGAGGTCAGATTAGGTGATCTTGGTACTTAAGGAACTGAATAAAGTGAATGAAGAAGAGAAACTTAGAATAGAATGGAATATATCTGATAGTTCATTAAATGTAAACTTACTTGTGGTTCTACCATCATGGTAAATAGGAATCAGGAAATGTATTTGTAAGAGTAATTGAGAAATATTTCTAATTTGAAAAACACCAGTTACACTGGGTATTATCTAGACCTGATATAGAAAGAAATGGTCAGTGTTTCTTAGTCTTACTTAAACTCACTCTCATTTCAGAAGAGTCATGGAAAGGTATTGATTCCACATAGAACTGGGCAGACAAAGCACAAGATCAATTCTATTGCTGGCTCAATATTAAGGCTAGTAGTCAATGTTTGCAGAATGATGAGTAATATATGTATAAATGGTAGTTTAACAATAGTAGGTTCAACTTGTAATTAGCATTGAAGGGTCAAAGTATAGGTTATTGACATGTACAAAGAGGATTAAATATGTGCCTGCTTTTAAAAAATGGTATCACTTTATGACAAATTGTGAAAATGATTGATATTTTTTCTTTTATTCAATTTACTGGGGTGAGTGTTTCACAAAACCACACAGGTCATTGTCCCAAGCAAAGTCTCTTTCTAACCCTATTCCCCTTTGCCCACCTCCACCTATATTCCCAATCCCCAGATACTTTTTAAAAATCAAATGCTTATGAAAACATAAGCAGCAATTTCAGATATTTAGGCAAGCAATGCTTTTTATGATCCTAGGTATGTGCCATCATGGAATACGAATTACCCCCATGTCTCCTTTCCTGTATCCATTTGTTTTTAGTAAATTCTGCACAGGAAAACATTTTCACCTCAGAATTGAAAAACTGAAGTTCACCATTTGTGATACTGTTTAGGCCATAGAAAAATATACAGATGGACTTTACCACACCTGACAGAAGAAATGTTTTTATTTTTAAAAAGCTCTCCAAATTATTACAGGATCTAGGGTAGCCCACGCCATAAACTGTGATATTGAGTGTGACCCTGGTGACAACAATCCAATTGAATAGAGATGAATGCATGGGGGGGTGGTTATGAAATATTTGTAAATTAAACACCTAAGTTTTCATAAGTAAATAGTAATTCAGTATTTGTGTGAGCTTTAGATGTTAAAGTTTCCCTTGTATTCTCTGAGCCCTCAGAAACAGCTATTAGAACTAACTCCCAGTGCTTCACTCAATACTTTGTGTGCTGGGGATTCTAGAACTACTTAAGAAACCGTCAAATTTTCTATTTTTTCTCCCAATATATAATAAAATCTCTCTTCCAGTGAATGACTGGGAAATTGTGTTATTAACAATGTTGGCATAACTTTATTTTACCTTTTTTACTACTGGTAAGGCTTTCATTTTATACTCTATACCAGGTGTGTCAAACTCATTTTCACCAGGGGCCACATCAGCTTCTCAGTTGCCTTCAAAGGGCTGAAATAATTTCAGGACTGTATAAATGTAACTACTCCTTAACTGTTAAGGAGTTGAAGTTACATTGGGCCCTTTGAAGGCAACTGCAAGGCTGATGTGGCCCCCCGTGAAAATGAGTTTGACACCCCTGCTCTACACCCTTGGTAAATCACAACTTAAAGTGAACACTTGTTTGTTTAATTTTCTGTTTCCTTCTAACCTTATTCTCGTCTGTGAACCTCAACCCAGTTCCCCAGTGGCTCACAAAACCCTCAGTTGGGATTAAGTAACAGTTTACATAACCTCTCTCATTTATTAACCCATGTTGACATTCTCATTCTGTGTGCCAGCCTTTTAAGAATTTAAGTACCTTATCAGCTGCTGATTTGGGTGCAACTAACAATACCTATTTAATCAAGAAATTTCATGTTTCCAAAGAATCATTCATCCTATCTCAACTTTCTTCATACATAATTTGAGGGCACCCCAATGGTTTCAGAGTAAAATCCATACTCTTTAGTATAATATTCAAGGAGTTTCTTACCTTGGCCCTGGCTGTTTTGTGGTCCTCCTTACACCTAGTGGTATGCTGGTAAATGTTTAACTCTGGGGGAGAGAGGGAGCAAAAGCCCCTGATTTGTAGTGTTTGCATATGTCCATGGTAGAAATACCCTAAACAAGCCAATTTCAAGCTACCAAGGTAAAGTCACTGAATAAGAATTAGGAAGAAATGTTCACAATCAGCTCTATAATCTGGCACAAGATAGCTCAAGCACACCACTGCCACCCTACCCTGCCCTCAGCCTACCATTCTTTTATTCTTGTGTGTGGGGGAACATTTAAGTTCTACTCTCAATAAATTTCTGTTACACAATACAGTATTATCACCTATGGTTACCATATTATACATTATTTTTTCAATATATTTTATTGATTATGCTATTACCGTTGTCCCATTTCCCCCGCCCCTTTATTCCCCTCTGCCCTGAACCCACCTCCCACCCACATTCTCCCCGCTTAGTTCATATCCATGGGTTGTACATATGAGTTCTTTGGCTTCTTCATTTCCTATACTATTCTTAACCTCCTCCCATTTTGTACCTACCAGTTATGGTTCTTATTCCCTGTACCTTTTGCCCCATTCTCCCTCCTCCCCCTCCCTGCTGATAACCCTCCATGTGATTTCCATTTCTGTGAGTCTGTTCCTGCTCTAGTTGTTTGCTTAGTTCATTTTTGGTTTTTTAGGTTTGGTTGTTGATAGTTGTGTTTGTTGTCATTCTACTGTTCATATTTTTGATCTTCTTCTTTTCTTAGATAAGCCCCTTTAACATTTCATATAATGAGGACTTGGTGATGATGAACTCCTTTAACTTGACCTTATCTGGGAAGCACTTTATCTGCCCTTCCATTCTAAATGATAGCTTTGCTGAGTAGAGTAATCTCGGATGTAGGTCTTTGCCTTTCATGACTTTGAATACTTCTGTCCATCCTCTTCTTGCCTGTAAGGTTTCTTTTGAGAAACCAACTGATTGTCTTATGGGAACTCCTTTAGAGGTGACTCTCTGCTTTTCCCTTGCTGCTTTTAAGATTCTCTCCTTATCTTTAATCTTGGGTAATGCAATTATGATGTGCTTTGGTGTGTTCCTCCTTGGGTCCAACTTCTTTGGGACTCTCTGAGCTTCCTGGACTTCCTGAAAGTCTATTTCCTTTGCCAGATTGGGGAAGTTTTCCTTCATTATTTGTTCAAATATGTTTTCAATTTTTTGCTCTTCCTCTTCTCCTTCTGGCACCCCTGTGATTCTGATGTTGGAACATTTAAAGTTGCTCTAGAAGTTCTTGAGCCTCTCCTCATTTTTTTGAATTCTTGTCTCTTCATTCTGTTCTGGCCAAATATTTATTTCTTCCTTCTGCTCCAAACCATTGATTTGAGTCCTGGTTTCCTTCCCTTCACTGTTGGTTCCCTGTATATTTTTCTTTATTTCAATTTGCATAGCCTTCACTTTTTCCTCTATTTTGTGACCATACTCAACCGATCATCCTGATTACCAATGTTTTGAACTTTGCATCTGATAGGTTGGCTATCCATCACTTGTATTATTTCTGGAGCTTTGATCTCTTCTTTCATTTGGGTCATATTTTGGTCTTGGTGCACCTGTTATGCAGTAAGGGGTGGAGCCTTAAGTATTCACCAGGGCGGGGCAAGCCACTTTGCTGCATTGTGGTGCTGTCTGTTGGGGAGGGGTCAAAGAGGGAACAGTGCCAGTTGCTAAGGTCTTGGCTAGCTTTCAGTAACTTCCTCCGCTACCCACAAGCAAACTGGGCCCTCCTGGTACTGATTCCCAGGTAGGTGAGTGTGTGTACATTCTAGGTCCCTGTGGGTCTCCCTAACAAACTTTCCTGTGATGTTGGTGGTTTCTCCTGCTGCCACAACCCCCACAGGTTTTTTCAGCCAGAGATTTTGAAGCTTTTATTACTCCATGCTGGAACCCTGGGTTGTGCGGTCTGTCTTGTTCCCCAATTGTTCCTCCTGGTTTATCCACACACAAATGTGGGACCACCCATTCCCCAGTCGCCACCCTGCTACGAGTCCTCTCCACCCCGGCCGCCCATCTCTGCCTGTCCTACCGGTCTGCATGAATGTTTCTTCTTTAACTCCTTGTTTGTCAGACTTCCATACAGTTCAATTTTCTGGCAGTTTTGGTTGTTCTTTGTTTTTAAATTTGTTGTCCTTCTTTTGGTTGTGTGGGAAGGCACAGTGCATCTACCTATGTCTCCATCTTGGTTGGCCGTCTCCACCATATTAGATCCTCAGACCTTATTCATCTTTTAACTGAAAGTTTATACCTTTTATCAACCTCTTCCTCAACCCCACACCCCAGCCCCTGGCAAGCACTTTTCTACTCTCAGTTTCTGAGAATTTGACATTTTTTTAAGAGTCCAATTATAAGTGATACCATGCAATATTTGCCTTTCTCCATATGGCTTATTTCATTTAGCACAATAGGTTAATTCATATTATCTCAAATGACAAGATTTCCTTCATTTTTAATGCTGAATAATATTCTATTGTGTACTCCATGTGTGTGTATATATATGTATATATTGTGAGATATATATATATCACATCTGCTTTATCCATTCATCTATTAATAGGCACTTAGATTATTTCCATACCTTGGCTATTGTGAATAGTGCTGCTGTGAACTTGAAAAGTATAGACATCTCTTTGAGATAATGGTTTTGATTTCTTTTAGTGGGAAATTGGATTTCTGTGTCATGTGGTAGCTCTATTTTTAATTTCTTAAGGAACATTCATACTGTTTTCCATAGTGGCTGTACCATTTTACATTCCCACCAATAGTGTACCAGGGTTCCTTTTTTCTATATCCTCTTCAACATTTTTTAACTCATCTTTTTTTACAATAGCCATCCTAACAGGTATTAGATGATATTGTGGTTTTGATTTGCCTTTCCCTAATTATATTGATATTAAGCACCTTTTCATGTGCCTGTTGACCATTTGCATGTCTTCTTTGGAAAAAAGGTCTATTCAGGTCCTTTGCCCATTTTTAATTGAGTTATTTGGGTAATTTGCTATTGAATTGTATAAATTCCTTGTATATTCTGTATATGTGTCAATATATCACTCTTGTAGTTCCCAGAATCCATCAGTCTCCCTTACAACCCTACCTTGACACATATTTCTTTATCTGCCTCAAATTCCTTTTGACAATTACTTTGTCTGGTTAACACTTTCTCTCACAGCTGACATACAAATTATATTAGTTTCAGGTGTAAAGATGCATGATTAGACATTTATATAGCTTATTCACCCCATTGAGGTGCCTTCAAATTATGTATGAAAAAGGTTGAGGTCACCCCAATAAATCTGGTACCCATTTTACACCATACAAAAGGGTGGGAGAAAGTAGGTCTATAGTTGTGAGTACATGAAACAAAGAGTTAATATAAAGCTATTGTAATATTCATAACCTGTGTGTTTTTTGATATGAAGGAACAACTGTAAATCTCCTTTTGCCCATTCCTGTATAGTTAATACAGTATTACTGACTATATTCCATACGTTATACTAAACGTCCCCACGACTATTCTGTAACTACTGATTTGAACTTCTTAATTCCTTCACCTTTATTACCCATCTCTTCCCAACTCCTCTACCATTTGGCAACCATCAAAATGTTCCCTGTATCTATGAGTCTGGTCTCTTTGCTCATATATTTTGGTTTTTAGCTTCCACATATAAGTGAAATCATCCAGCATTTCTCTTTTTTCTGTCAGATTTACTTCATTCACCCCAGTGCCCTCTAGATTCATCCATGTTATTGCATATGGCAAATTTCATCCTTTTTTATGGCTGATTCATATTCTATTGTATATATGCACCACTTCTTTTTTTGATATATTTATTGATTATGCTATTACAGTTGTCCCATTTCCGCCCCTTCACTCAACTCCATCCTGCCCACCCCCTCCCTCCCACATTCCCCCCTATAGTTCATGTCCATGGGTCATACTTAGAAGTTCTTTGGCTTCTACATTTCCTACACTATTCTTACCCTGCCCCTGTCTATTTTCCACCTATCATTTATGCTATTTATTCTCTGTACCTTTCCCCCCTCTCTCACCCTCCCAATCCCCTATTGATAACCCTCCATGTGATCTCCATTTCTGCGGTTCTGTTTCTGTTCTAGTTGTTTGCTTAGTTTGCTTTTGTTTGGGTTTTAGTGTGGTTGTTAATAACTGTGAGTTTGCTGTCATTTTTACTGTTCATATTTTTTATCTTCTTTTTCTTAGGTAACTCCCTTTAACATTTCATATAATAATGGCTTAGTGATGATGAACTCCTTGAACTTGACCTTATCTGGGAAGCACTTTATCTGCCCTTTTATTCTAAGTGATAGCTTTGCTGGATATGGTAATCTTGGATGTAGGCCCTTGCCTTTCATGACTTGGAATACTTCTTGCCAGCCCCTTCTTGCCTGTAAGGTCTCTTTGGAGAAATCAGCTGACAGTCTTATGGGAACCCCTTTGTAGGTAAGTAACTGTGTCCTTTTCTCTTGCTGCTTCTAAGATTCTCTCCTTATCTTAAATCTTGGCTAATGTAATTATGATGTGCCTTGGTGTGTTCCTCCTTGGGTCCAGCTTCTTTGGGACTCTCTGAGCTTCCTGGACTTCCTGGAAGTCTATTTCCTTTGCCAGACTGGGGAAGTTCTCCTTCATTATTTGTTCCAATAAGTTTTCAAGTTTTTATTCTTCCTCTTCTCCTCCTGGCACCCCTATAATTCATATGTTGGAATGTTTCAAGATGTCCTGGAGGTTCCTAAGCCTTTCCTCATTTTTTTGAATTCTTGTTTCTTCATTCTTTTCTGGTTGGATGTTTCTTTCTTCCTTCTGGTCCACACCGTTGATTTGAGTCCCAGTTTCCTTCACATCACTATTGCTTCCCTGTACATTTTCCTTTGTTTCTCTTAGCATAGCCTTCATTTTTTCATCTGGTTTTTGACCAAATTCAACCAATTCTGTGAGCGTCTTAATAACCAGTGTTTTGAACTGTGCATCCGATAGGTTGGCTATCTCTTCCTCACTTAGTTGTATTTTTTCTGGAGATTTGAAGTGTTTTGTCATTTGGGCCATTTTTTTTTTTTTGTCTTGACGCGTCTGTTACTTAAAGGGGCGGAGCCTTAGGTGTTCCCCAGGGTGGGGTAACACTGGTGGCTGTGCTGTGACACTGTACATGGGGGAGGGGCCGAGAGGGAGCAATGGCGCCCGCTCCACTCTCCACTGGACTCCAGTCACTCCCTCCACTACCCACAATCAAATTGGGCCCCTCTGGTGCTGGCTCCTGAGTGGGTGGGCTTGTGCACACTGTAGGCCCCTGTGGGTCTCTCCAGCGACCTCTCCTGTGAGGCTGGGAGTGTCTCCTGCTGCCGCCCCTACCCCTATGGGCGCTTTCAATCAGAGTTCTGAGGCTTTATTTCCCCACGCTGGAACCCTGGGTTACAGGGTCTGCTTCGCTCCCCGCAGTCTGTACCGGTTTATCTGTGCGCGAGTGTTGGGCGGCGGGGTGCTACCCGCCGCTCTGCCTGCCCTGTTCTCTGCCACTCTGAGTCCAGCCCTCTCGGTTTATCTGTGACCGAATGTGGGGCCGCAGGGTCTGCTAGTGGTCAGACTGCCTGCCCCGTTCCTCCCACACTCCTCCAGTCTCATTCCCACCAGGGCAACTCGAGTCCTCTCCACCCTGGCTGCCCATCTACACCCCTCCTACCGGTCTGGATGAATGTTTATTTTTTATTTCCTTGGTGTCAGACTTCCTTGCCGTTCCATTTTCCGTCAGTTCTGGTTGTGCGAGGAGGCGCAGTGTGTCTACTTACGCCGCCATCTTGGTTCTCCCTATGCACCACTTCTTTATCCATTTAACTATTGATGAGCACTTAGGTTGCTTCCATACCTTGGCTATTGTAAATAATGCTGGAATAAATATATGGATGTATATGTTTTTTGATTTAGTGTTTGAGTTTCTTTGGATAAATACCAAGAAGTGGAATTACTGGGTCCTTCTTTGTCTCTTATTATGGCCTTGGTTTTAAAGTCTTTTTTGTTTGGTATAAGTATTGCTACCCTATCTTTGTTTTGTTTCAATTTTTGTGAAATATTTTGTTCCATCCCTTTACTTTTATTCGGTGTATGTCTTTCAATCTGAAGTGAGTTTCTTGCAGGCAACATATATAAGGATCTTGTTTGCTATCCATTCAGCCACCATATGTCTTTTTTTTTTTTTATTTTTATTGTTATTCAATTGCAGCTGTATGCCTTCTCTCCCCATCCCTCCACCCCACCCCAGCTGAACCCACCTCCCTCCTCCACCTCCACCCTCCCCCTTGGTTTTGTCCATGTGTCCTTTATAGTAGTTCCTGTAATACCGTCTTCCCACTGTCCCCGCCTCCACCCCCACCCCCCACCCTGGCTATTGTTAGATTGTTCTTAACTTCAATGTCTCTGGTTATATTTTGTTTGCTTTTTTCTTTGTTGATTATGTTCCAGTTAAAGGTGAGATCATATGGTATTTGTCCCTCACTGCCTGGCTTATTTCACTTAGCATAATGCTCTCCAGTTTCATCCATGCTGTTGCAAAGGGTATAACCTCCTTCTTTCTCTCTGCTGCGTAGAATTCCATTGTGTAAATATACCATTGTTTTTGGATCCACTCGTTTGCTGATGGGCACTTCGGTTGCTTCCAGTACTTGGCTATTGTAAATTGTGCTGCTATGATCATTGGGGTGCACAGATTCTTTTGGATGGGTGTTTCAGGGTTCTTAGGGTATAATCCCAGCAGTGGAATTGCTGGGTCAAAGGGCAGTTCCATTTGTAGTTTTCTGAGGAAATTCCATACTGTTTTCCACAGTGGCCTCACCAGTCTGCATTCCCACCAACAGTGCACTAGGGTTCCCTTTTCACCGCATCCTCTCCAACATTTGTTTGTGGATTTGTTTATGTTGGCCACTCTGACTGGTGTGAGATGATACCTCATTGTGGTTTTGATTTGCATCTCTCTGATGGCTAGTGATGCTGAGCATCTTTTCATGTCTCTGGGCCCTCTGGATGTCTTCCTTGGAGAAGTGTCTGTTCAAGTCCTTTGCCCATTTTTTAATTGGGTTGTTTGTCTTCATGGAGTGGAGTCGTGTGAGTTCTTTATATATTTTGGAGATCAGGCCCTTGTCTGAGGTATCATTGGTAAATATGTTTTCCCATACTGTTGGTTCTCTTTGTAATTTGGTGCTGTTTTCTTTAGCCATGCAGAAGCTTTTTATTTTGATGAGGTCCCATTTATTCATTCTTTCCTTTATGTCCCTTGCTTTAGGGGATGTGTGTGTGAGGATGTTGCTGCGTGGAATGTCTGAGATTTTCCTTCCAATGTTTTCCTCTAGGACTTTTATGGTGTTGCGACTTATATTTAAGTCTTTTATGCATCTTGAGATTATTTTTGTGTATGGCGTAAGTTGGTGATGGAGTTTCATTTTTTTGCACGTAGCTGTCCAGATCTCCCAACACCATCTGTTGAAGAGGCTGTTTTTGCTCCATTTTATGCTCCTGCCTCCTTTGTCAAATATTAATTGATCGTATAGACTTGAGTTTATTTCTGGGCTCTCTGTTGTGTTCCATTGGTCTATGTGCCTGTTTTTATGCCAGTACCAGGCTGTTTTGATTACCGTGGCCTTGTAATACAGTATGATATCAGGTATTGTGATCCCTCCTGCCTTGTTCTTCTTTCTCAAAATTGCTGCAGCTATTCGGGGTCATTTATGGTTCCATATGAATTTCTGAAATGTTTGTTCTATATCTGTGAAATATGTCATGGGTACTCTAATACGGATTGCATTGAATCTATAAATTGCTTTGGGTAGTATGGCCATTTTGATGATGTTAATTCTCCAATCCATGAACATGGTACATGCTTCCATTTGTTTGTATCTTCCTTAATTTCTTTCTTCAGTGTTGTGTAGTTTTCTGAGTACAGGTCTTTTACCTCCTTGGTTAGGTTTATTCCTAGGTACTTTATTTTTCTTGTTGCTATATCAAATGGGATTTTTTTTTTCCTGATTTCTGTTTCTGATGTTTCATTGCTGGTGTACAGGAATGCCTTTGATTTCTGGGTATTGACTTTGTATCCAGCTGTTTTGCCAAATTCATTTATTAGGTTGAGTAGTTTTTTGGTGGAGTCTATAGGGTTTTCCATGTACACTATCACGTCGTCTGCAAACAGTGACAGTTTCATTTCCTCCTTTCCAATTTGGATGCCTTTTATTGCTTTTTCTTGTCTGATTGCTGTGGCTAGGACTTCCAATACTATGTTGAATAGGAGTGGTGAGAGAGGGCATCCTTGTCTTGTTCCTGATCTTAGTGGGAAAGCTCTAAGTTTTTGTCCATTGAGTGTGATGTTCGCTGTAGGTCTCTCATATATGGCCTTTATTATGTTGAGGACTGCTCCCTTTATTCCCACTTTGCTGAGTGTTTTTATCAGAAATGGGTGCTGTATCGTATCGAATGCCTTTTCCGCATCTATTGATATGATCATGTGATTTTAGTCTTTGCTGTTGTTGATGTATTATGTTTATTGATTTGTGAATATTGTACCATCCTTGCATCCCTGGGATGAATCCCACTTGGTCATGGTGGATGATCTTTTTAATATATTGCTGGATGCGGTTAGCTAATATTTTGTTGAGGATTTTAGCGTCTATGTTCATCAGCGATATTGGCCTGAAGTTTTCTTTCTTCGTTGTGTCTTTATCTGGTTTTGGGATTAGGATGATGTTGGCTTCATAAAAAGAGTTTGGGAGTCTTCCATCAGTTTGGATTTTTTGGAATAGTCTGTGAAGGATAGGGGTTAGCTCTTCCTTAAATGCTTTGTAGAAATCTCCTGTGAAACCATCTGGTCCAGGGCTTTTGTGTTTTGGGAGTTTTTTGATGACTGCTTCAATTTCGTCTGCTGTTATTGGTCTGTTCAGGTTTTCTGCTTCTTCTTCATTCAGTTTTGGAAGATTATATTTTTATAGAAATGTGTCCATTTCATCTAGGTTTTCAAATTTCTTAGCATACAGTTCTTCATAGTAATTTCTTACAATCCTTTGTATTTCTGTGGCATCAGTTGTAATCTCTCCTCTTTCATTTCTAATTCTGTTTATTTGGATCCTCTCTCTTTTCTTTTTGATGAGCCTACTTAAAGGCTTGTCGATTTTGTTTATCTTTTCAAAGAACCAGCTCCTGGATTCATTGATCCTTACAATTGTGCTTTTAGTCTCTATGTCATTTAGTTCTGCTCTGATCTTGGTTATTTCCTTCCTTCTGCTTGCTCTGGGCTGTCTTTGTTGTTGTTCCTCCAGTTCTTGTAGGCATAGGGTTAGGTTGTTTGTTTGAACTGTTTCTAACTTCTTAAGGTAGGCCTGTATTGCTATGAACTTCCCTCTCAGGACTGCCTTTGCTGTCTCCCATAGGTTTTGGGTTGTTGTGAGTTCGTTTTCATTTGTTTCCAGGAAGTTTTTGATTTCTTCCCTAATCTCGTTCTTGACCCATTCATTGTTTAATAGCATGCTATTCAGTCTCCATGATTTTGAGTGTTTTGGGTTTTTTCCTTTGGGGTTGGTTTCTAGTTTCAGGCCCTTGTGGTCAGAGAAAATGCTTGATATGATTTCAATTTTCTTGAATTTGATGAGGCTTGCTTTGTGTCCTATCATGTGGTCTATCTTTGAAAAAGTTCCATGGACACTTGAAAAGAATGTGTATTTTGCTTCTTTGGGATGAAAAGCTCTGTATATATCAGTTAAGTCCATTTCCTGTAGGGTATTGTTAAGTGACACAATATCTTTGTTGATCTTTTGTTTGGAAGAACTGTCCATTTTTGATAGTGGGGTGTTAAAGTCCCCTACTATAATTGTGTTGCTGTCAATATCTTTCTTGAAATCCTCCAAGATTTTCTTTATGTATTTGGGGGCTCCTATGTTGGGTGCATATATATTGACAATGTTTATGTGTTCTTGGTGGATTCTTCCTTTGAGTATTATGAAGTGACCTTCTGGGTCTCTCTTTATGGCCCTTCTTTGGAAGTCTATTTTGTCTGATATGAGTATTGCTACCCCTGCTTTTTTTTTTTGTCCATTTGCTTGGAAAATTTGTTTCCAGCCCTTCACTTTCAGTCTGTGTAAGTCTTTTGTCCTGAGATGGGTCTCTTGTAGGCAGCATATGTGTGGGTCATGTTTTCTTATCCATTCAGCTATTCTATGTCTTTTGATTGGAGCATTTAATCCATTTACATTTAAGGTTATTATCGATAGGTAGTTATTCATTGCCATTATTTCCTACCTGTGTTCCTCTGTCTTTCGCTTTTCCTTCCTTTCCTTAAAGCAGTCCCTTTAGCATCTCTTGCAGAGCTGGTTTGGTGGAGGTGTATTCTTTTAGACTTCTTTTGTCTGGGAAACTCTTTATTTGGCCTTCTATCTTGATTGAGAGCCTTGCTGGGTAAAGTAGTCTTGGTTGCAGGCCTCTGGTTCTCATTACTTGGAATATTTTTTGCCATTCTCTTCTGGCTTGGAGGGTTTCCATTGAGAAGTCAGTTGCTAACCTTATTGGGGCTCCCTTGTATGTTACTTCCTGTTTCTCCCTTGCTGCCTTTAAGATCCTCTCTTTGTCTTGGAAATTTGCCATTTTAATTATGATGTGTCTTGCACTGGGTCTCTTTGGGTTCCACTTGCTTGGGACTCTCTGTGATTCCTGGATTTGGGTGACTTTTTCTCTCCTCAGATTAGGGAAATTTTCCATCATTACTTTTACAAACAGGTTTTCTATCCCTTGCTCTTCTTCTTCTCCTTCTGGTATTCCTATTATATGGATATTGTTACGTTTCATGTTGTCCTGCATTTCCCTTATTGCCTCTTCATTCTTTCTGAGCCTCTTTTCCTTTTCTTGCTCTTTCTGAGTGTTTTTTTCTACTTTGTCCTCCAGCTCACTGATCTGATCCTCTGCTTCATCAAGTCTGCTTTTCATTCCTTCTACTGTGTTCTTCAATTCAGAAATTGTATTCTTCATTTCCTCTTGGCTCTTGTTGATAGTTTCTATTTCCTTTTTCATGTTGAGATAGTTTGCAGTGAGTTCATTGTAGTTTCCTTGTAGTTTCTGGTAGTTGTCTTTGAGCTCAGAGAGCTCAGTGAGCTTCCTGATGACCATTGCTTTGAACTCAGTATCTGATAGTTGCCTTGCCTCTTTTTCGGTTAGCATTCTTTCTGAGACTTCCTCCTTTCCTTTCATTTGGGAATTGTTTCTTTGTCTTCCCATTGTTTGTGAGACTCTTCTTGTGGGCCTCTGCTTCTTAAATTGCTCTATTCTGACTCCCTGGGTTTATGGTGTGAACTTCTATGGTAGAATGCCAATGGGATTCGGTGGTGCTGTCTCCTTAATCTCCTGTGCTCACTGGTCTTGAGCTGACGTTTATGAGTTTAACACGGTCTAACTCTAGTCTTTTCAGCACTCCAGGTTTTGTTGTCTCACCTCATTCATTCCTTATGTTCCCCTTTCTACCACCTGAGGAAGAGAAGAGTCACAGAGACCTTAGGAGCAGCAGAGCCCCGCAGCCGGGCGGAGAGGACCCGTGGCTGGCGGAGGATTGCGGGTGAGGTAGAACTGGCAGACTGGAAACAAAAGACTCACCATATGTCTTTTGATTGGAGCATTTAAACTATTAGCATTTAAATAATCATTAGTGGATATGTACTTATTACCATTGTATTATTCATATTTGGAACTTTTTTCTTTCTTTTTCTTAAAGAGGAAGCTTTAACTTTTCTTATAATACAGGTTTGTTGGTGATGAACTCCTTTAGCTTTTTCTTGAAAAGAATGCTCTTTAGCTGTACTTCAGTTCTACATTATAGCTTCACTGGGTAGGGCAATCTTGATTGTAGGTTGTTGCTTTTCATAACTTTGAATATTTTATGCAAATCCTAGCTGGCCTGCAAAGTTTCTGTTGGGAAATCAGCTGGCAGTCTTATGGGAGCTCCCTTATAGGTAACTCATTGTCTTCCTCTTACAGATTTTAAGATTCTCTCTTTTCTTTATAGCTGGTGTTTTAATCATGATGTGTCTTGATATGGGCCTCTTTGGGTTCATCTTGTTTGAGACTCTGCAATTCCTGGTCTTGTATGTCTACTTACTTTGCCAGGTTAGCAAAGTTTTCTGTTATTATTTTTTTTCACATTGGTTTTCAATTTCTTTCTCCCTTCTGGTACCCCCATGATGCGAATGTTGGTATACTTGAAGTTGTCCCAGAACTTCCTTACACTACCTCCTTTTTTTGGATTCTTTTTTCTTTTTGCTTTTCTGATTGGGTGTTTCCTGCTACTTATCTTCCCAATATATGATTTGATTCTCTGTTTCATCTTCTCCATAGTTGATTCCCTGTAATGTATTCATTTCAGTTTGTGTATTTTTTATTTCTGACTGGTTATGTTTTATGTTTTCTATCTCTGTTTTTATGTTTCCTATCTCTTCATTGAAGTTTTCACTAAGTTCATCTACTCTTCCCCTATGTTCATTCAGCATCCTCATAATTGGTGTTTTGAACTCTGCACCTGGTAGATTGCTTATCTCCATTGAAACAAAATGGAGTTTTGTTCTGTTTTTTTTTTTTTCATTCGAGCCATGTGTTTTTTAATCTCTTCATTGGCAGCCTCCCTGTTGTTTCTATGTATTAGGTAGAGGTGCTACATCTCCCAGTGTTGGTAGAGTGGACTTATGTAGTAGGTGTCCTGTGTGGCCCAGTTGTGCAGTCCCCCTTGTCAATGAGCTGGGTGCTCCAGGTGCAACCACCCTGCCATGTGGGCTCTCTGCACCCTTCCACTGTAGTTTATCCTTGAATGCTATTGGCACATCATTGGGAGGGATTTACCCCCAGCCCAATAGGCTGCAAGGACTGGCCATGACAATCATTGAGGATCTGCTGTGCAGGGGCCAACCTCACAGAGCCTAACTCACTTTAGTGGGGCTCGGGTATCTGCCAAGCCCAGCCTTTGAGTGTGTACTTTGTGCAAGTGGTTGGGTGGTGATTCCACATGGTCTCAAGCTGTCCACCAGGTGCACTGGCCCTGAGGCCTTCCAGAAGGTGCAGAACAAGATTAGTCACTGCCTGTGTTCTGCACAGGGCCACATGGCATGAGCTACAGAGTGATCTGCAGATGGCTCCTAATTGTGCTGGCCTTGGAGGTGTCCAGAAAAGACCAACCTGGAAACTAAGGTCAGCTGCTGCTAGTGCCAGGCTAGGGGCCACTTAGCAAGAGGTATGGGGCATGCCAAGGCCAGTTGTTGCTTATGTAAGACATTTTAGGAAAGTCTGAAGAATGAACCAAGATAGGTCATTTGTGTGGAAAAGCTACTGGAAAGGGCTCAGGTGGGCCCAAAAGTTCGTTGGAGTGGAGTCTCAGGAAGTCATGAGGGTGGGGCAATTGGGGTGAGTTAGGTTTATGGAGACTCAGGTATGATACCCGCCTGCCACCTCTGTTGGGGAAGGGCTCATCAAAGGAACAATGGCCTCTGCCAGCACTCTGTCTGGGAGAGGGCTGACCCCACAGCTTTCACCCTGACCCCAGACAATTCATTTCCTCCCTATAAGTCCAAGTTGCCTTCTGAGCTGTTGCCACTGCAGTGTACCTCAAAACAAGTAAGTTCAAGTAAGTTCAAGTAATTTCCTGCATAGCCCCTTTAAGAGGAATATCTGGGACTCCAGAAAAACCTCCATCTCATTCTATCACAACTCTGCGGTTTTCACAGCCAGAAGTTATGGGGACTTTTCTTCCTAGCACTGAAATACTGGGCTGGGATTCTCATATGGGGCTGGGACCCCTCACTCCTTTCAGGTACCTCTTCAGTTGAGATATTCATCCCAATTATTAACCACCACATCTGGGTGTGGGTCCCAGTACATTCAGCATCTATACCCCTTATACCAGTCTCAATCAGGCTTCTTTATATCATTAGTTATAGGACTTCTGTACTGCTAGATTTGAGGCAGTTCTGAATGATAGTTATTCTGTAATTTAGTTGTAATTTTAACATGGTTGTGGGAGGTTCTTAGAACCATGTTTTCCTACCCTTCCTTCTTGACCAGAAGCCCTCTCCCTATTCTGTTCAACTCTACTCAGGCATTTTCTTCCCCAGGAAATCTTTACCTTTTCCCTCATGTCCCATTCTGGATAACCTGCCTTTCCTGAGTACTTCATTAGCACCCTTTGATTATTTATACCATATCTCTTTCCACGCTGTGGTAATATGTTCACTGGTTCTCTCATTATCCCCCTGAAGATATGGACTATATAGCTTTTATCTCTAGTCCCAGTATCTACCACAATAGCTTGAACAAAATATGTATGTATCAAATGAGTAAATAATAATGATGAAGTGCCCCATAGATCAAATAATGTAATGAAATGCTGATCAGCAAAAATTATTGTATTTTTAGATAAAAGTTTTTCAGTATCCTCCAAATCTCTAAAAACTAATCTATAGAATTGGGAGTTTATAAAAGTTAAATTAGCACTGAATAAATTATAGAAAGTTCCACTCACCATTACTTACTCACCTTTATTACACACACACACACACACACACACAATCCTCCACCCAACAGTTTGGGATGAAGATGGATCAAAGAACAAGGAGGAGAAAAATTAAAGGAGAATAAAAGATGAAGATAGAGTGAGTAAATAGATAGGAATTCTAGAGCTTTGAATCAAAAAAGGGAAAAACACAATTAAAAGCCATTAAAAGAAAATGACAGGAATGTCCTCTCTACTTCTTAAGGTTTTCTTGAGCCTGTCAACAGAGCTTCCCCTTTGAGAGGGTGGTATTGGCTGTATAAGGAACTTCAGGCAACACCTACTGGTGGACATTGCTCAAGCAATGTATCAGCACTTAAGCAATGATACCAGCAGAGATGAAACGCCCCCCACCATGAACTTTCCTGAGAATCCACAGATTTTCACCATTTATTACTAATCTAGGATTTCAAGTTGAAAGTAATGATTGGGTTAAGAAAGTTAGTTAAGAACAATGGTCTTTTTCAATACTACCCTTACTGTAGCTACAGAATTAGACTCCATGATGGCACCACTTCAGAAGGACCAAGTACATACTTGGTACAGACAGAAACGTTCCTGGGCTTGGCCTTGATGTAGATGAGGTAAGATTATAAGAGAGTTTGGAAGGAGACCTTGGCCAGTAAGAAGAGTGGCCCACAGACTGAACTTCCTGATAAACAGTTCTGGTCAGAAACAAGGGGAGAATACCACTAAAGAATCTCACTGCACAATGGTATCATGGAAAGGAGGGATAAGAGGTGATGACAGTGATGGAATACAGTCCCGGATTTAAACAATATGCTGGGGCATGGTTGAAGGACTCAGGTTTCATCCATCTTTCACCTCTCCTGGCCCTCCACTAAGACATTCGTCAGCCTGTTTCTATTAGGTGTGACACACTGTTAGACACGTAGACAGACATGGCTCTTATCTCCTTCAGGAGGAACTGCTTCTGTGTTACTGGTTAGTGCATAGTAATCTGTGTTCTGTCTTCTGATTATCTATTATACCACTTTGAATAAGTACATTAAAATTTGTTTTCTGTTAACTAAATAGAGAAAATCAGAAAACCTCTAAATATTAAGCATTAAAATCAGCCTCACTTGGAACAACTTTATTGATGAGTCACTCTGTCACTCTTGGCTTTGATTGAAGTACAAGATGAAGGCTGCTAACCAAAACCACCTGGACTTGGTCTGTTTTAGATCTGACTCACCTTATGAAATGATGACAAAGAAGCAAAAGTTTTAACACTTAGAATCCCAAAGCCACTATCATTGTAGAATTCTGAGTTTTTTGAATCCTGAGGATACCTTGAGAGGAGGTATATGATATATGATTTATTTCATTCTTATGTGAATGCATTTGTACACATGTGTGTATAAACCCATACACATATATACGTGAATATATTCTGCTTCAAGTATTTCTCTTTCTCTCTTCTATAATTCAACTTCTGTCAAGACATGGCTCAACTTCAGCCTCTGCCACAATCCTTCTCTAGCTATTGAAGCCCACACTGATCTCACCCTTTTTCTCATCTTATAGCATTTATTACCTGTACCATTGTTTTCGGAACTTATCTGGCAACTATGTTTTCTGTACTTAGCATTATTAATTAGTTGTTATGTGTGTCTGTCTCTTATCTCCCTATGTGCATGGGGAGCGACACTAAAGGACCAGGTTGGACTATGGGTAGGAACATTTGCTAGGATTGGCAAACTGGTCTGTTTTTGTACATCTGGCAAGTTAAAAATGGCTTTAAAATTTTTTAAGTGTTAGAAAATAACACAAACAAATCAATATATATTACAGAGACCCTGTAGTACTCAAAGCCTAACATATTTTCTATCTATTCCTTTATAATAGAAGGATCCAACTCCTGCTTTACAGAATAATGAAAATTAATAGTGGACAGATAACGGTTCAACCTTACTAGCTGCAAGTAATTCTATTAAGTATGAGTGTTTCCATTTTACAGATGAAGAACCCAGGCTTGTTAATCTAAATAATTAGAATTTTGGACTTACTCTATAGGCATGAGGAATCACTAGACCAACAAACAACAGTAATAATAGTAACTAAGTTGCACCAAGGCAGGGACTTAGGTCTTTTTGTTTGCTGCTATATCCTCCTAACACCCAGACAATATCTGTCATGTGGTATAGTTTTCATTAGTTTCATAGGGTTGCCGTAACAAATTACCACAGACTTTGTAGCTTAAAACTACAGAAATTTATTCTCTCACGGTCTGGAGGCTAGAGTTTAAAATTAAGGTGTTGGCCAAAATCATGTTCCCTTTCAAGGCTCTAGGGAAGAAGCCTTCCTTCCTCCTTACAGTTAGGGTGCTCCCAGGTATTCCTTACATTTTAGCAGCTTAACTGCTGTCTCTGCCTTTATCTTTTCATGGCCATCTTCCCTGTGTGCGTCTATGTGTCCTCTCTTCTTGTAAAGACAATAGTCATTGGACTTAGGGCTCACGTTAAATCTGGGATGATTTTACTCAAGATCCTTAATGAATTACATATCAAAAAGCCTATTTCCAAATAAAATTATATTTTGAGGTTTCAAGTGAACATCAATTTTAGGTGTGGACACTATTCAACCTACTACTACAAATCTCAATAAATATTATTTAAATTTTATTTATCAAATACAGTTTACATTTAATATTATTTTGTATTACTTTCAGGGGCAGTCAAATATTTTTAAATAACTAAAAGAATGGAGGAAGTGACTCTAATATATTGCTGGTACTGGATTCATTTCATTTAAACCTCAAAACAATTCTATTAGATAGGTCATTGTTTTTTCCATTTTACAAGTGAAGAGCGGAGGCTCGGGGATCTAAGTGTCCTCTCTAAGTGTGCACAGCTAGTAAGGGCCACCTGAGCCCAGGCTCTTCTCCATGAGGCCTACATGAGTGAAAAGGTATTTGGGAATATCACGATAAATACTTATAGAGATGGAATTCAGGAAGAAGATTCTGGAATCCAGGGAATCAGATCATAGAAGGCCAAGTATGAGGTTTCTTTCATTTCATAAAAGTGTAAATATTAATAGGTGGGCATAAGCAATAAAAGGAAGAGTCACAGATGGCTGAGGCCTCAAACTTGAGGAGAGGGTGGCTACTGATGCCTTATAGAAATAGCAAGTGAGAAGAGGGTGTCAGTTTAGAGGGAAAAATGATGAATGTGAATGTCATAATGGTGTATTTAAACTTGGCCTGAAGGCATTTGTGGAGACAAGGCTGGTCCTCAGAGGAGAGCATGCCTTCAGATGCGTGAGGTTAGGTCATCACCACGAGGCTGCATCCACATCTCGTGAATCAGCAGTGTGGAGCCAGCAGCTGGCTGGCCAGATGCCTGTCTATGCTACATTTATGGCCATCTGAGGATGAACACACAGCCAGAGAGGATGCCCTTTTTTCCTTTTTAGAGAAGAATCAACCCTTCTTTAACTGCCCCCCTACTTTGTTCCCCTGTGAGAATTGCAATTGAGGTCTCAGGTTGTCATGAACCCCCATGGCTATTGAAGCTGTGGGGTGGGTACACTTCATCAAGGGGAGTTTGTGGTGACAGAAATATTGAGAAAACATCATTTTCTTAAGCTGTGCACTGAGTACATCATCAGGCTGAGTCCTCTTCATAACACAAAACATTTGTAATCAGATACTTAGGGTTTGACCACACCACCCTAACAGTCTGGCCAAGAGAGCTGACTCTTCTGCATTTTACAAAGAGTCAGGCTTCAACGTTGACATCTTAGACATTTGAATACTAACTGAGAGAAGTTAAAATATGTTCGAAAGAAATCACATGATACTGAAGTTCAAAGCACTATGCCTTTGCCTGTGGTCAGTTCAGGACCCCAGTCCCACTTAATAAAGAGAAGAGAGTAGGTGAATGAGTTTTAGGAAACTTTGCCAAGCAGAATTCCTGAAATTAGAGTTGTTAACCAACTATGGAAAAGCCCTAGGCAAAGAGGGACTTTCTATTTGGAAATAGGTATCTCCCTGAAAACCATTATACATGTTCATAGAATCTATACAAAGTATACTTATGAATAAAGTTTATATTAAATTGCTTCTGTTAATTTAGGAGAGAAGAGCAAGGAGAGAAGAGACCTGATATCAGTAAACTAGCAAAGATTTTATAAGATAGTACATTTCTTTAAAAATCTATCTGCAAGACTGATTTAAATCATCTATCAATGAGCTAAATCTGTCCTATAGATCAATTAAAAGAATCACTATTTTAAATCTGTCACATCCTTAATTATACTGAATTAAATGTAATTGCATATTCACTGCATGCATCATAATGTTACTTAAGGGAAATATTTTGAATCAAATACACTGAGGTATATAGCACTTCAGTTTTCTTTTTATTAAAAAAAAGGTATATATCACCTTGGCTGGGTGGCTGAATTGGTTGGAGTGTTGTCCTATACACCCAAAAAAAGGTTGTGTTTGATTCCCACCTGGGGCACATACCTGGATTGCAGGTTCAACCCCCAGTCAGGACACATGCAAGAGGCAGCCAGTCGAGGAGGCCAATCAATGTTTCTCTCTTACATTGATGAATCTCTCTCGCTCGTTCTCTCTCTGTCTCTGTCTCTCTCTCTCTCTCTCTCCTTCCCTTTCTCTCCTCCTCTCCTTTACTCCCTCTCTCCCCTCTGAAATTAAATATATCCTCAGATGAGGACTGAAAAAAAACTTTATATGTCTGAGTCAGGTAAAAAAATCTGGCAAGTACTTATAAAAGCTAAAGAAAGACTAAAATAATTAAAATATTTCAAGGCTTAAAAATTATAAAATAATTCCTATTAGCCCTATGAAAATATTTAAGCCTTTGGGTTAAGGAAATAATTGGTAACAAGTTTTAAAATTTTTAAAATTATTTTTACATTATTTTATTGTATTTTTCCATTAGCATTTATCCCTCCTGTACCCTCTTTCATCTCCACCCACCCCTGCCCCCTGCAATCACCACACTGGTGTCCATGTACATCAGTTCTTTCTCTCTTTTTTTTTTCTTTTTTGCTTGATCCCAAACCTTGAAAAATTAAATGCTTTTCAGAACTTCTTATAGAATAGGTATATGTATCCAGAGTCTATGTTTAGGAGTAGCTACTCCCTGGTGGTTGAGGGAGAGTGAGTATGTGTGGCATCCTGAACATCCCAGCAATCATTTGTGCTGACAGCAGCCTAATGGTAGTTCGGTGATTCCAAGCTCTGGCGAGACTTCAAAACCATCTATGTGCACACAGCATGGTAGAGCTAGAAGAGAACTTTGAAATCAACTCGCTCAACTCCTTCACAGACAAGGAGCTTATAGCCTGGTACTGGGTGAAGGCCCTGGGGTGAGATGGCCTAGGTTTACTCCTGGCCCTGCAGCTGCTGGTCATGTGCTTTATTTTTCTCCTAGGGTCATTATGGGGATTCAGCAAGTTAATATTTGGAAAGTTCTTAGAACAGTGTCTCACACATTGTAATCACTATAAAAATGATTGTTAAATTATAGTAAAATAAAACTCAGACCCAGCCCTGGCTGAGTGGCTCAGTTAGTTGGAGTGTCATCCCATATACCAAAAGGTTAAAGGGTGAATCCCTGGTCAGGGCACATAGGGTAGGTGATCAATGTTTCTCTATCTCATTGATGTTTCTCTCTCTCCCCCCCACCCTCTCTCTCTAAAATCAATAAACATATCCTTGGGTGAGGATTTAAAAAAAACAACAAACTCAGACACAGAGAGATGATTGATTTTCCTGAGGTTATGAGACTCGTAATCCTAACTGGGGTAAAATCAGTCCTGTCCTGTAGTATGCTCATTCTTTACTACCAGACCCTTAGACCAGTCCTAGAGTATGGGTTTGTCTCATAAGTACTGTAGGAGCCTATAAGTAAGCAGCATGATTTCATATTAAGTCTTCAGTCAGGTAGACTGCTTCATATTTCAAAAGTCAGTGTTGCAGATGGGCTTCCAAAGTAAGACCTACTACTGTGTAGACAAGCAATCAAGTATTTAGTGAGGGGCCTGCCTAGTAGTGCAAGAGGATTTGTAATGACATCAGAAACTGGAGAGACTAAAGGGTCCCCATGATCTAATTTTGAGTGGGAGTTTGGATGGCACAGCCAACAGCAGGACAAGTTTGCTGAAGAAGCTACTGTCTGGTAAATGCAGATGAAGGTGTTACCAGTCTGAGTATGGGCATAAAGTGTAGCAATTGCCAAAAGTTTATAGTAAAATTAAAAGTAACATTGTCCCTTAGCTTTGGGAGCCTCTGTCCCTTTCTGAAAGAGGAATTTTAAATCTTCAGGAGTGCAGGTCCAGCTTGCTTTTGCAGTATAAACAGCAGCAGCAAGATCCAAGTGTTGCTCAGGTGGTGCCCACAGTATCCTTGTGTGGTGGATCCAAGTCTCAATTCCCATGAGCTTTAGGGAAGAGTGTGTTGTCAGTAGGACATCATAGGGACTGGCCTATTGCTTGGCTAACTGCTGTCCAGGACCTTGAGTCTTCCAGGTCTTTAGTAAGCCTCAGACTCCTGGATGGAACGGGTATAAGACTCATCAGATGGGTCAATGAACCTACAATAAGCAAACTTGTGCAAAGTTGTTAGTGTTTGCCCTAGATGTTGTACATGTTGTTTGATTTTTGATCCATGTTCTAAATCTAAAGGAGGCATTCCCAAAACAGAAACTTGGAAATGTCTCCCATAAACTATTTCAAAAAAGGCTTAATTTAAACCCACTTTGGAGCATTACCCTCATCTGGAGCAAGGCAATAGGGAGTGCCTAGTCCCATTTCAAATGTGTTTCCTGGCACATTTTCACCATGGTCTTTTTTATTGTGTGGTTCATTTTCTAATTCTTCCTGTAGATTGGTGTCTCCAAGATGCATGTAGTTTCCATTGACTCTGCGGTGCCTGTTCTGTCTTCTAGGAGGTTTCTCAAGTGAATGATGGTCCATTGTTGCTTGCAAAGCTGTAAGGAAGTTCAAACCTAGGGATTATCTCTTTGAGGAGAAGTTTTACTACCTTAGCTGCCTTCTGAGTTCTAGTGGGATATGCCTCCACCCACCTAGAAAAGATGTCTACTAAAACTAATAAAAATTGCCCTAGCTGATGTGGCTCAGTTGTTTGGAGCATCATCCCATAGACTAAAAGGTCATGGGTTCAATTCCTGGCCAGGGCACATGCCTAGGCTGTGGGTTTGGTCCCCAGTCAGGGCACATGTAAGAGGAAATCAATCAATGTTTCTCTCTCACATGAGTGTTTCTCTCCCACTCTCTCCCTCCCTTCCCCTCTCACTAAAATCAATAAACGTGTCCTCAGGTGAGGAATTTTTATAAAGTTAAAAAAAACTAATAAAAATTTAAAGTTTCTTATGATTTTAGGCATCCATGTAGCCAACTTGCCAGTCAGTCCTAAAGTGGGTGTATTCCTTTTATATTGCACTCCCTTTCCTGTTGGGCCACATTATCTTATAATTGTTTTTGTCACATATCTGACGGACTTGGATAATCTTCTGAATGGTCCTTTGTAAATGAGGGTCCTTCAGATGTGGTCTACTAAGGTCCATTAGAGCATCCCTTCCATAATAGGTCCCTTCATGTAGATGTTTGAGGATGGGACACACTAGAGCTTTAGGGAATGAGATAGTACTGTAAGTGTTGCTCTTCCATATAGAATTAGTCTCAGTGTTAGAGAATTCCCTTTCATGGGCCCATACATCATCTTGTCCTATGTAATGGGGTTTAAATTCTGACAAGTCTAGGTGTGGAGTCAAAGCCCCAAGAGGTAGAGGCCCTCGGGAGCCTTGTCTTGTTGCTTTATCTGCAGTTTGGTTTCCCTGGCTCATTTGGAAACTGTCCTTCTCATTGGTTGGGCAGTGCATTATGGCAACCTGGTTTGATAAATTCACTGCCTCTAGAAATTTAAAATCTATTTTGCATGTTTGATATCCTTATTGCCCAGGGTTAGGAGTCCTCTTTCTTTCCATATTGCCTCATAGTCATGGACTACCTTGAAGGCATATTTAGAGTTGACATAGATGTTAACATTCTTTCCCTAGGACAATTCTAAGGCTCTAGTGAAGGCTATCAGCTCATCCTTTTGTACTGAGATTCATACAGCAAGGTCTTGGTCTTCTATTACCTTGTCTACGGTAACTACCATGTACCCGGCTCATTGTTGACCATTCTCTATAAAGCTGCTTCCAACTGTGTATAAGTCCCAGTCAGGTTCTGTCAGCAGCTTGTCCAATAGATCTGGTCTGCTGGAATAAACTTGGTCAATGATTTCTAAGCAATCATTTTGGAGGGCTGAGCTTCCTTCTGAAATCAGCAGTAGGTGGCCAGGTTTAAGGTAGTGATGGTTTGCAAGGTAACATTTTCTAATTAAATGGCCTGATATTTTCCCATGAACCCTGCTGTCAGCCAATATTCTCCTTTCTGTTCTAATAGGGTTAGGACCTGTTGTGTTACAAATACCCTATTAAGTTGCCCCAGAGTGAATTTTCTGCTTTTTGTAAGATGTCACAGGTAGCTACTATTGCCCAGAGGCATGGCAGCCATCCTTTTGCTATGTGATCTAGTTTCTTTGAGAGGTAGGCTATGGGTTGAGGGGTATTTCCAAGGGCCTGGGTTAGTACCCCACATCTAATTCCATACCTTTCATTAATGTGTAATCTGAAAGTTTTCTGTAAATTGAGCAATCCTTGTGTGGGAGCAAAAACTAGGTTTTCTTCAAGGTGTTAAATGCTGCCTGACAGTCTTTCATCTATTCAAAGGGTTCAGGGGTTAGTCCTTTCAAAGAATTATACAATGGTTTCTCTATACAGCCAAAGTTTGGAAACCAAATTCAGCAAAACCATGTAATCCCTAAAAATCCACAAAGCTGCCTCTGGTTCTCTGGGATTGTTATTGTAGCGATGGCTTGTTTTTGATTAGACATCAAGCTCCTAGTGCCCTGTTTCAGGTGGAATCCCAGGTATGCCACCTTCTGTTTGCAAATCTGGGTCTTGTGAAGTAATACTTTATATCCCCTTTTTGCCAAATGATTCAGGACTGTGATGGTGTTAAGCAAACAGCCTTCATAAGTATTGCTAGCTATTAGTAAGTTGTCTACATATTGTAGAAGAAATCTTAATTTCAAATGAATGTCTCTCAAATCTTTGCTAATATTTCCCCAGATATGGTTGGGGAATTCTTAAATCCTTGTGGCAACACAGACCAACAGTATTGGAGAACAGCTTTAGTTTCCGAGTACCGCAGGCAAATAACAGTTGGAACTGTTCATCTACTGGAATGCAGAAAAAGTATCCTTCAAGTCTAAGACTAAAAACCACTTGCTATCTCCAGGCACCATGGTCAGCAAAGTATAAAGATTGGACATTGTAGGATGAATGTCCTGGATAATGTTATTTATGGCTCTAAAGTCCTGTATAAATCAATATTCCTCAGAGTGAGGCTTCTTGACTGGCAAAATGGGAGTGTTATAGGGAGACTGACAGAATTTATCCTGATGTTAAGAATTTCTGTACTACTGGTTGAATTCTACCTAAAGCTTCCTTTTTAAGGGAGTATTGTTTCTTCAATAGGATCCACACCCCTTCTTTTCGGTTAATTTTTACAGGTTAGAGGTTAACCACCCTAACTGGGGTTCTATCAGCCCCAATTGCCCTATCAACCTACTCGTAGATCTTGGGTAGGAAGAGTTCATCTCTGGATCCTTCCAAGCAAGACTGGAACACCTGGAGTTAGAAAGTATGTTCCAGTGGGATTCCTAAACATAATTGCTTATGTTTTGGAAAAAGTTGTTTGTGCATGCAGTTTACAAAATAAATCTTGGCCCAACAACGGAATGGGGCAGTCTGTCATGTAGAGAAAACTATGCCTGAGGTTTTGATCCCCAAGCTCACATTCTAGAGGTTGTAGGAGCACCTACTTTTTTAAATTAATTAATTTATTTTTATTGTATTTTTTCCATTACCATTTAGTCAGTCTCCTTATACCCTCCTCACCAACCCCCTGCAATCACCACACTGTCATCCATGCCCATGAGTCCTTCCTTTTTGCTCAATCCCTCCACCCCTACCCCTCCATGCCCTTAGCTGTCATCTTGTTCTCTATCCATGAGTCTCTATTTTGCTTGTTTGTTCAGTTTGTTAATTAGATTCCACATATGAGTGAAGTTATATGGTATTTGTCTTTCTCTGATTGGCTTATTTCATTTATTAGCATAATATTCTCCAGGTCCTTCTATATTGTCTCAAATGGTAAAATTTTCTTTTTTATGGCTGAGTAATATTCCATTGCGTAAATGTCTCATAGTTGTTTTATCCATTCATCTACTGATGGACATTTCGGCTGCTTCCATATCTTGGCAATTGTAAATAATGCTGCAATGAACATAGGGGTGTTTCTGTTCTTTCAAATTAGTGTTTTGGGTTCCTTTGGATATACACCTTGAAGTTGGATTGCTGGGTCCAAAGGCAGATCCACTTTTAATTTCTTTAGGGATTTTCATATTGCTTTCCACAGTGACTGCACCGATCTTCATTCCCACCAACAGTGCAAGAGGGTTCCCCTTTCTCCACATCCACACCAACACTTGTTGTTTGTTGATTTATTGATGATAGCCATTCTGGCAGGTATGAGATAATATCTCATTGTGATTTTAATTTTCATTTCTCTGATGATTGGTGACATTGAACATCTTTTCATATGTCTATTGGCTATCTGTATGTCCTCTTTGGAGAAGTGTCTATTCAGGTTCTTTGCCCATTTTTTAATTGGGTTGTTTGTTTTGTGTTGAGTTTTATAAGTATTTTATAAATTCTGGATATTAACCCCTTATCAGATTTATCAGCAAATATGTTCTCCCATTCTGTGGGTTGTCTTTTTGTTTTGTTGATGATTTCCTTTACTGTGAAAAATATTTTAGTTTGATGTAGTCCCATGTGTTTATTTTTATCTTTTGTTTCACCTGCCTGGAAGATATATCTGATAAAATATTTTTACAAGCTATGTCCGAGATGTTGCTGCCTATGTTTTCTTCTACAATTTTTGTAGTTTCAGGTCTAACATTAATTCATTTTAAATTGATTCTTTTTTAATATATATTATTGATTATGCTATTACAATTGTACTGATTTTTCTTCCTCTGCCCCCTCCCCCCAGCACCCCCTACTCCCTCAGGAAATCCTCCCACCATTGTTCAAGTCCATGTGTCATACATATAAGTTCTTTGGCTACTCCATTTCTTATACTGTACTTTACCTCCTCATGGCTATTGTGTAATTGCCTATTTTTACTTCTTAATCCCCTCACCTTTTCAACCATTCCCCTGCAACCACCACCCCCACCCAATCTGGCAACTATCAAAATGCTCTCTGTATCCATGATTCTGTCTCTGCTCTTTTTGTTTGCTTAGTTGTTTTTTTTAGATTCAATTGTTGATAGATTTGTATTTTTACCATTTTATTGTTCATAGTTTTGATATTGTTTTTCTTAAATAAGTCCCTTTAACGTTTTATACAATAATGGTCTGGTGATAATGAACTCCTGCAGTTTTTTCTTGTCTGGGAAGTTCTTTATCTGCCCTTCCATCCTAAATGATGTCTTTGCTGGGTAGAGCTTCTTGTCTGTAGGTCCCTGCTTTTCATCACTCTGAATATTTCTTGCGAATCCCTTCTGGCCTGCACAGTTTATTTTGAGAAATCAGCTGATAGTCTTATGGGACTTGTAGGAAAGTAACTTCTTTTCTTTTACTTTTTATAAGAGTCTCTCTTTATCTTTACCCTTTGGCATTTTAATTATGATGTGTCTTGGAGTGGGCCTCTTTGCATCCATCTTGTTTGGGACTCTGTGCTTCCTGGACTTGCATGTTTATTTCCTTCACCAAATTAGGGAAGTTTTCTGTCATTATTTTTCAAATAGATTTCCAATTTCTTGCTCTTTCCCTTCTCTTTTGGACACCCCTATGATGTGAATGTTGGACCTATTGAAATTGTCCTAGAGGCTGCTTATACTATCCTCATTTTTTTTTTTTTGGATTCCTTTTTCTTCATGTTGTTCTGTGTGGTTGGTTTTTGCTTCTTTATGTTCCAAATCATTGATTTGATTCTTGGTTTCATCCACTCTACTGTTGTTTTCCTGTAATTTTTTTTATTTCAATTAGAATATCCTTCATTTCTGACTAGATCTTTTTTATGCTGTTGAGGTCCTCATTAAGTTCATTGAGCATCCTTATAACCAGTGTTTTGAACTCTGCATCTGAAGATTGTTTATCTTAATTTCATTTAGCTCTTTTTCTGGAATTTTGATCTGTTCTTTCATTTTGGCCATCCCTCTTTGTCTACTCATTTTGGCAGCCTCTCTCTGTTTGTTGCTATGTATTAGGTAGAGCTGCTTTGACCCCGTGTCTTGGTAGTATGGCCTAATGTAGAAGGTGCCCTGTAAGGTCCAGTACCACAACTTCCCCTATCATGCAAGCTGGGTACTCGAGGTATGCCTTTCATGTGTGCTGAGTTCATCCTCCTCTTGTAGTTGAGCCTTGGTTGTTGTTGGTATATCAATGGGAGGGATTTACCTAGGCCAGTCAGCTGCAAGGATTGACAATGAACACTTACCACCAACCTCCACCCTCAATGGAAGATCAGGTGTTTGGAGGCAGGGTGGTGGTGCTCTGACAGGTCTGTAGCTCTCCACTGGCCCTGGGGTTTCCTGGGTGGTAAAGGCCAAGGTCAGCCCCAGTCTGTGTTTGGCCCAGGACCACCTTTCCTGAGCTATAAAGCAATCTGAGATGGCTGCTACTTGTGCTGGACTTGGAGATTCCCAGGCAAAGCCAAGCCATGAATCTAGGATGGCTGCTGCAAATGTGGGGCCTGGGGCTCACTGAGGCCAACTGTTTCTTGGTTGATAGAATTTAGGAAGTTGTGAACCATGAGCCAAGATCACATATTCATGTGGAAAAGCAGCTTGGGTAGGCCTGAAAGTTGGGTGGGGTAGAGTCTCTTGGAATGTCCAAGGCAGGTCAAACAGTGTTAGCCGGGTAGCAGAAGTCTCAGATATGGCACCAGCCTGCCGGGTCTGTGTGAGATGGGTTTAAAAAGGGGACAATGGCCTCTGCTGACCTTGATGCCAAATACTTCAGTTTCTCCCTGTACACCACTGGTGCCTTTCAAGCTGCTACCCTGGTGCTGGAGCATAGAGGGAGTGAGCTGAGTAGGTAAGTCCATGTGTGAGTTCTTTTTATTTTTTTTATTATTTTTTTTAATTTTTAGAGAGGGGAAGGGAGGGAGAAAGAGAGGAAGAGAAACATCCATGTGTGGTTGCCTCTCATGTGCCCCCTACTAAGGACCTGGCCCACAACCCAGTCATGTGCCCTGACTGGGAATGGAACCAGAGACCCTTTGGTTCGCAGGACAGCACTCAATCCACCGACCTACACCAGCCAGGGCCATGTGTGGGTTTTTTACGAGGAACTGGTTGGAGTTCCAGCAGTTTCTTTCACCAATTTAATCCCTGCTGGTTTTTGCAGCCAAAAGTTGTGGAGATTTATCTTCCTGACACTGGAACCTTGGGCTGGGGGGCCTGGTGTGGGTCTGGAACCCCTCACTCCAGAGATATCCCTCCCAAATTTTTATCCGCGTGGAGGTGGGACAACCTCATTCTGTGTCTGCACCCCTCCTACCAGTCTGGATAGATGTGGTCACTTTAATTCCATTGTTGTCATACTTCCATTCAGCTCAATTTCTGATGTTCCTGACTAATGGTTGTTCCATATTTTAGTTGTAATTTTGATGTGGTTGTGTGAAGAGGTGAGCCATGTTTACCTATGCTGCCATCTTGACTGGAAGTCTTAAATTTATTCTTGTGTGTGGTGTAAGAATGTGGTCTAGTTTCATTTTTCTGTACATATTTGTCCAATTTTCCCAATACCATGTAATGAATAAACTATCTGCAACCCATTGCATGTGCTTGCTTCCTCTGTCAAATATTAATTGACTATAAAGGTGTGGGTTTATTTGTGGGCTCTCTGTTCTGTTCCATTGACCTCTGTGTCTGTTTTTATGCCAGTACCATGTTCTTTTGATTATTATGGCCCTGCAGCATAATTTGATATTAGGTAGCATGACTCCACCAACTTTGTTCTTTCTCAAGATCATTGTTGCTAGGTGGGGCCTTTTGTGATTCCATGTCAATTTTTGAAATATTTGTTCTGATTCTATGAAATGTGTCATCGGAATCTGGATAGGAATTGCATTGAATCTATAGATTGCTTTGGGTCATATGGGCATTTTAATGATGTTAATTCTTCCAGTCCATGAACAGAGTATGTGTTTCCACTTATTTGTGTGTTTTTCAGTTCCTTTCTTTGATGTCTTATAATTTTCTGAGTACAGGTCTTTTACATCTTTGTTTAGGTTTAGTGCTAGGTATTTTATTCTTTTTGAAACAATTGTAAATGGGATTGTTTTCTTAATTTCCCTTTTTGTTAGTTCATTATTGGCATATAAAAATGCAACTAATTTCTGGATATTAATTTTGTACCCTGCTACTCTGCTGAATTCATTTATCAATTCTAGTAGTTTCTTGGTGGAATCTTTGGCATTCTCTATGTACAGTATCATGTCTTCTGCAAATAAAGACAGTTTTACTTGTTCCTTTCCAATTTGGACGCCTTTTATTTCTTCTTGTCTGATTGCTGTGGCTAGGTCTTTCAGTACTATAAAGGAACACCTATTTTTTATAATTTTCTGGTCACTCCAGTAACCGACCATGCAGTTGAGCTTTTCTTTGTTAGTTTTGTACTTAGCACTGAGTGTGTAACTCCTGTATCTATAAGCAAGCCAATTCGTTTGTTCCCCTATGTCACTTGTACCTGGGGCTTCTGTGGGGAAATAGTAGTAGGTCAGGAAATGTCTAGGGGAGCCCCTGGGCCTCCTCATTCATCATTTGATTCATCATTCCTGTCTAACATTTCTCGCAGAGGGTTTCTATCCTTCTTTTTTAAGTCATTTTTTTTATTGTTATTCTATTACAGTTGTCGTAATTTCTACCCCTCATCTACCCTTTTTCTTTTTGAGTTCCGGTCAATCTTTTCTCCAGTGGTCTTCCTCTTTGCAGTAGGCTTGTTGATTGGCACCCAGTGGGTCTTTCCCTTTTGCTTTTGGGTCCCGCCCCTCCTTCTGATTTTCCTTCACTGTATATGAAAATAGCAGCCTGCTTTAGTTTCCTTGTTCCCAGGCATGGTAAACTTTAAAAACTGTATCCACCACCTGGGAGAGATTCATTCCCAACACCCTCTCTGAACTTTGGAGCTTCTTTCCGGTATCTGAGGAACTTTGCCCAATAAAAGTCATGTTTACCATCCACACATTTTCTTTTTCCTGTGGTCAGCATCAGTGTGCTTTCAATAGACCTGATAGATTCTTTCTAAAAATTCAGAAGGATCTTCATTTGGTTTCTGTTGAACGGCATGTACCATATTCAGGCTCTTTTGTTTAGGCATCCCTTTCTTAAGTCCTTCCCATATGCACCTTTTGTGATGCTCTAGGAAGGCTAGGTTCCCACCATGTGGGTCTCAGTCAGGCTGTCAAGGGAATCATCCTGGCTGGCTTGGGGGTCTCATTGGGATTTTCTTGAGGGAGGTGATGAGCCTCTTTACTAGCCTTATCTATAACTAGCCACCTTTCATCTGCCATTGACAGGATGTTAAGGAGAGCATTTACATCTGGCCAGTGTGGATGGTGAATGGCAAAAATGGAGATGGTAATATCTGCCATTTTCTGAGGATCCTCTGTATATAAGGGGTTGGAATTCTTCCAATTTAATAATTCTCAAGTAGAAAATGGAATATGGTCCCAGTAGTGGCCAGTGGGTTGGCTTTCCTGGTTTATTCCACCTATAGGTATTGCCTCAAAGTGAATTGTCCTGTTCCAGGTAAGGATGCTCTCTATCCAAGTTGGATCCCCTGCCAGGTCTTCAAGGAGGAGACCATTCCTTCTTCATACATAGGTGGGGCTCTCTCCCCTTTGGACTCCATTTCAGGGGTATCTAGCAGTGGGGATAGTGGCAGGGGAAATCCTCCTGCTGCTAATCCTGGGTCCCCTGGGTTCAGGGCATTAAAGAGATTCATATCCTGATTTTCCTTTTCTTCCTGTGTCTTACTATCAGGGAGGGATCTTGAAGCCAATTCTCTTCTCTGAATCATTAGGTTGTTCCCTTTCTTTTTCTAACCCTTATTGTGTGTAGACATAAACACCTGGACATAAGGGATTTCATCCCATTTCCCTGACTGTTGGTAAAACAATACCAACTGTATGATGGTATACTGATTTAGGGAATCATTTAAGGGCTATTTTTGCCCATAGTCTAAAGTATAAATAGGCCAAACAGTGTCACAATAGAAAACCAACTCCTTCTTGGTCATTGCATCATAGATATACATGGACCAATCTGCTAAAATTCAGCCCAGTAAGCTCTCTTCAGGAGTCAAAACAGAACAACCCCTGAGAGCACAAAAGTACAAACCCAAAGCCATAACCATAGAAAGACCCCATACAAAGTGGGAACACATGAACAAAACTTGGGGCTATATAATTCCATTAGTCCAAATGACTGCTCACAAGTAAGTCCTGCCAACCAATACTGCAAGTGGTCCTGAGTGGACACAAATGGCATGAAGTCCAAGTGGCATGAAGCCCAAGTAACAAGGACAGCCTACCAACCGGTACCTCAAATGTTCCTAACCAGACCCAGGTAACATGAAGCCCAAGTGTCATGAGCCCAAGCAGGAGAGATAGAGGACCCCCAGTGTGCACACCAGTCCAACTTACCCAGTCTTGGAGTCCATTTGCTTTTCCTAAAACCCATTCCTTTTCACCAGCCAAGTGTTTTAGATGGCTGCTGCTTTGAGATGGAGTGCAGGGAAATTCCCCCAGGAAAAGCTCTTGCCAGGCACTGGGAAGTCCATACAGTCCCGCTTCCAGGACTGGCCTGCCACAGGCAGCTGGGACTCCAGTTCAGGCCCTTCAGGACTTACTGAGGTCCATGTTATCCTGGTGGAGTCACCAAAAACTGTGACCAAAATATAGGATTTTGTTGAAAAACAACAACAAAAAAGCCAAATTTGTGATACAGGTGCTGGTGCAGAAGAAAAGAGGTTTATTCAGATTCTGCAACCTGGGAGTATGGTGGACTCCCATGTCAAAGACCATTTCTCCTTCCTGTTCAAACCCATGGTTCCTATAGGGATAAGGGGGAGGGGCTTTTTTCTATTCAATCATCTTGTTAGCTTTTGGTACGCTTGTGCCCTATACATTCATTATTCTAACTTTTGGCATGATTAGTGTAACAACTTCCCCCAGCACCATCTTGGCCAATGGGCAAAACTCCCCAGCACTCCCTGACTGTCCGCAGTATTAGGGTCCGTGGGAGGGGAGCGGCAGGATTGGCCATCAGAAAGCCTGGAGATGCGGTAGGCCTCAGCCTTCATTCTGATACTGGACATGGAGCCCACACCTTCATGGGAACTCATTGGAGTCTGTGGGGCACCCTTGGATCCTAGTGAGTCCGCATCCTCCACACAGACCCCGTGTGGCCTGCCCCTCCAAAGTGGCCAGCCAGGCCTCACTCACCCTGCCACCAGCTGCCTGTACTTGGACTTACTGTCCATGGTAAAAATAATTGCTTTAAGGCACATAACTTAGGAGACCAGAAGGCCAGTGAGAAAACATCTAGCGTGGGGCAGGTATGCAGGTGTGGCTACAGAGCTGTGCAGGAGAGGTACTGCAGACAGGGTTTAGTGGGATTTCACGACTGGTTGGATGTGGGAAATTCTAGAGAAAGAGGATTTGGTGATGACTGAAATGTCATAGTTACCTAGATGGAAGCATGGTAATTAACCAAAATAGGTAATTAAGAGAGGTAAACTTGAGAGCCAAGCTGACTAGAACAGCCCAAAATGCCAATGATTTGCTTCTGTGTTATTATCCAGAAAATAATTTTAGCCTTTCTCTTAGAAAAGGGATCAGAGGTGGGCAAATCTGTATCTCCTACTTTCAAGAGTTTGTAGGTTTTTTACATGTTAAGTGATAAACTTTTGTTTAATGATTCCAAGTCTTTGACAGTCACAACTTCCCTGACTTATAGTTTCTCATACATAAAATTAGGGCTGGAGTAAGATGGTGTCTAAGGTCCTTTCTATTTTTGCAATTGTACAGTTCTCAGAACTTTGCACAGTTTGTACAGAATAGTGCCCAGAAGCAAAGGAAATTCATGAGCTTGAAAATCAGAGATAACTAAATTCTTAGGCCATTTCCAGTGTGAACTGGGCACTATGGTTGCACCCTTGGTTTGCCCTGAGTCTCCTCCTCCTGAAAACTGATTGTGATAAAAGCTCACAGAGCTGCTATGAGCCTCATTGTATGTGAAAATCCCCAACTCAGTGCCTTGCACAGTGTAAGCGCAAGAAAAAGATAGACTTCTTCCCTCCCTTCCTCCCTTCTTCCTCCCTTTGTTACTAAAGGGAGAGCATTAGTCAGGCTCCCCACCTGGTGCTGGGGTGAAACTTCTGTGGACTTTTCTGTGCCCCAACGCAGTTGCTGTACCAGAGAACTGCTTTCCACCAGCCTTGCTTAGTTTTATCCCAAAGTTCAAGACCTCCTGGCTTTGAGGGAAGTTTGAGTGGCAATGAAACACTTGGCAGCAGGTCTGTAATTAATTGCTTTTCCGGCTGGACCCAATCCCACCCCAAATGTCACAGCCAAGAGCTACCTGTGTATAAAGTGGTAAGAAGCCACCGCAGCTTCCCTGTACAAAGAAGAAGACACATTCAATCATTATCTTTAAGGGGCACAGAGAATCAGACTGAGATTGAGTCACATTTGCACAGTGCTTTATCTTTGCAATACTGTAGTTAAAGCTCTATTCAAGCTCAAAGACAGCATGCAGCTCTAAGCAAGTTCCTGCCATCCTGACCCCAGTCATTGACTTTATCAGGATTCTCAGCAGGAAGAGACAAGTAGTCTCCTTTCCTGCAGTAAATGCTGGAGTGTTACTTTTTCCTGGAAGTTAATACCCTTACCCCTCTCCTGCAGATCTCAGTTATGGGGAAAATGAAAACCAAAATGGTTAGGGTCCCCGGGCTCATGAATTGGAATGCCACCCGAACCTGACATATTAGTTCTTCAGTTCCAAATTGCACAATTTTTTAAAATCAAGGAGTTCTGTAAATCCCATCCCAATATTATGCAATGTTTCTGTACTTAGGAATTTGTGGTAGAAATAGAGATATAACTTAATGTTATCAGTCCTAGAGGAGGTATACCAATCAGAGACCTTGAAGTGCACAATATAAATGTTACCTCAGGTCTGATGCAGAATTCCACATTTATGCATTACACATTAGCAAGTTCCTGTAGGTTTACACTGTGAGCCCCAGTGTACCTCCATTCTCCTGCTCATCTTGTTCAGCAAGGCAGACCACAAAGCAAGGTGGTGGGGGGGGATGGGGAAGTGGCTAATGGGCTATACGTGTGGTTACTTTGTAGATGCATTGATTTTTCAGTAAGCTGATATTAAATACATACTATGTGCTGGATACAAAACACAGTAGGGATAAAAGATGAATAAGACAATACATGGCCTCTTGTTGATAGACAGCTACTACTAGTTTACAGTCAAAGATTGTACTCCACACAGGGCATACTTTTTATATCCCAATGAATTCATATCTGAACCAGCACTGAACTTTGAGGCTTTAAAGTTCCCAGGATGCCACCTAGATATGGAAAAAAGGAGTAAGATCAAGCAAAAGAAGGAATAAAATAACCACAGAAGCTGACCCTGAAGAGCATTCACTTCTATGATGAAATAGTTGAGATGGCCTTTGATTTAAAACTGGTATTTGCTCCTTTAAGCAGGATCCCTTAATTCTAGCTATCTCTGCAAAATGGATGATCACCAATGGAAACTTAATTACCAGTTAATTGGTCACCATTGAATTGCTAGTACATCTCAGTTATCTGCTACTCCTCAGAGTAATCTATAGTACTTTAGTGAAGAAAAGCTTCTAATTAAATAGTGAAATAGCATTCATGAATGAATCAAAATAAATGTCTAGAACTAAAACATTTCACTAATTATGAGTCACTAGGTCTAGCATCTCAGAGACTCTGTTTCCTAATTTATCAATATTTAAAATGAAGACATAGTTGTTACTCTATAAAGCAACATAGTAGGTGATCTTTAAACAATAAAAAGTCAATAGATATAAGAATTTCACATTCCATGTGACAGGAGTTTGACCTTAATGGGTAAGGTTATTTTATGCAAAGATAACTAAATCTTTTATTTCAATTTGTTCTTAAACACTAAGTTGGTTTGAAATGTACTATGACAATTTTCTGATTATTATTCATATAATAGGATAATGATAGAGAATTTCTCATCTTTAAATCATTTTCCTGGACTTGTAACTATATATGTTACAAGTCCTATAACTATATATGTGTAACTATATATGTGTAAGAATGAACTTTTTCTCTCTTTTTTTTCTCCAAGTTAGCCTTCATTTTCCTTAATACATCCTCCTGCTCCTTGCTATCTATCCCAAATTTACCAATTCAAAACTATCTTGTCAGGATACTTAGGAGCCAGACTCTCTATTTGTCCCTTATACACTCTGAACTACCTCCATTCCTAAAAAAGTAGCTTTAAAAATATTGGCTCACATTGCCACACACATTCTGCAGCTGCCCATAATTGATTCAGTTACTTGTTCATTCATTCAGTTAATATTTACTGAAGATTTACTGTGTGTTGTATTTCATCTACTCTAAGCAATTACACTGGTGAACAAACAGGGTCCTTGATCCCAGAGAGCCACCTAGAGAAGTCTCACATCAATCATATAATCATTCAACCAAAATAGAAGAATTTGACTAGAGATTGGGGTCAGGGCAGGCCTCATGATTAAATGAGGACAAGCTGGGATCTGAAGGAGGCATAGCAGTTAACAAAGTGCCTGAAGGTGGAAGGAGCATTCCAGGCAGAGGGAACAGCATGTGCAAAGACCCTGTAATGGAAGAACATATGGGATATTTGGAAAACTGTAAGAAGGCCAGCTCACCAGAGCACAGAAAGCAAAGGAGAGCATAGTGCCAGGTGAGTCTAGAGAAGTTGGGTAGGATTCAAATGATGCAGGGCCCAACAGGTTGTATTAAAAATTTTGTTGTTTATCCTAAGAGCATTGGGGAGACATATTAAGTGTTTTAAACAGAGTTATAGAATAAGACTTAAGTTTTAAGAAGAAAACCTGGCTACAAAGTTGAGACTGGGCCTGGAAAGAGATTGGATAAGACAGGTGTGACAGGTCCAGTTAGGAACCCATTGCAATTGTCCAGGAAAGGGGGGGAGGATGGCTTGGGTGAAGGTTGATATGGTAGAGATAAAGAAAATTGGATGGATCCAAAAGATATTTAGACAGTTCAATAGATGGGAATTGGTAAACTGTATATGGGGACGAATTGGGGATGACACTTAGATTTCCCATTTGTGCACCTGGAAGAATGGTAGAGATATTCACTGGGGTGCATTGTATCATAAGATGAGGCATGAGTGAAAATTGTGGTTTCTATACCGGCTGTGTTTACCTTAGGTCTTTGAGATATCTGAGTGCAGATTTCATAGTCAGTGTGATATATGCACAGTCAGCTCAGAGCAGAAAGATAGCCTGGAAATATACAAGTGTCAACTAAATAGTAATAGATATCACAGGACAGAATGAGATTGCCTGGGGGAGAGTAGGAAGAATGAGCAGAGAAGCGTCCTTATAATGGAGCCTTGAGAAACCCTGACTTTGATGGCCAGGTCTGGACGGTCCTGCAAAGGAAGCATGAATATTGCAGCCTGAAAAAGAGGAGGAAACCAGGAGATTGAAGTGTCAGAGAGTGGGGAGCAATCCAGGTGCTTACTTGTCATATATTACTGAACAATATTTTTTTTAATCCTTCCATTTGAAGTTGAACCCAAGGATAAATACCTGATTGAGTGGTAATGGCCTTTCAGTAAGCTGGCTACTAAGGCATTTGATGTACAACTTTTATATTTTTTGAGCCTTTCACCATAATGATGACAAATAAGTAAGTGGTAATCTCTGCATGCTAGCTTCTATTTTAAGAGATTTCTATAAACTAGCTCAGGCAATCATTGCAACAGTTCTCTAAGGTAGGCACATTTATATAATTCTCTCACTTTTACAGTTGGGGGAGCTGAACAGAGATAACATGAATTTCACAAACACAGAGAGATCTTAAGGATTACATAAAGTAAATAAGCATTAGGGACCAGGATGTTATGCAGGCACTTGGGTTTGGGGTCTGTGCTGTTCTGCCTCCCCACGAATTATCTATTAACCACCACTTTGTGTCACTTTCCTGCACACAGATGCACAAAGGTAAACATTTTAAAATATAATGTACAAATATGACTCTAACATTTATTACTATTCCAATTAAAATTCATCTCATTGGACTTGCCTGCTAGAAGCATTACCTTTATGTCAAGGGCTGAGACATTTACAGTTGTATTTTTCTTTAAATAACACCAGCCCAGTTCCATCTTTATGTATACACATAATTAACCATGATACAAACTGTGACAGTGAAGTTTGTCCCTAGTTCAGAGTCTATGCATACACAACAGTGCCTAACGATACTGGAGCCATTTAGGTCACTAAAAACATGTCTGCTTATCTGGGCCTGTTTGCATGGTTGTCCTTGCCATTCCCATCCAAGCTCTGAAAAGACACACTGAATAGTTTCTTAACAGCTTGCTCACATCTGGACTCACATTAATTCTATGACCATATTTTATTCCAGACACTTTTGAGAAATTCATCAGGTTGTGAAGTACACAGTGATGAATATCGAACGGAGTTTACCACAGCTTTGCAGCGTGTTGACTTATTCATGGGCCAATTCAACCAAGTCCTCTTAACATCTATAACCACCTTCATTAAAGGAGACCTCACCATCGCTAATCTGGGGACTTCAGAGGGTCGCTTTATGCAGGTAAATGCTTTGTAATAGTGACTGTGTCTGTTGTATCTGTTATTATGCAATTAATTTGTTTTTATTTTTGCAGTAAGTTTTTACAATATTTGCAAATATTGTAAAATGACTATCATAGTGGGAGCTAGAGACACAGACTGAAAGCAAAACAATGAAGGCTGGTCTGCTTTTTATGAAGTGTCCGACCTATTTTTGTTAATTCTTGAAGTTTCCGGTTTAAATGTGGTTGCTTTTAATTTCTTTGCCCAGAATGGTTTGGGCTTTTTTTCTTTTCCATTCATGATTTCTATCACATGATTGGAAAATAAAATGAAACAATTAAAGCACTTCCAGGCGATGTTTTCCTTTTCAAGGGAAGCTACAGATCAAAGGAGAGCTATTGTGTGAACTGTGTGTCTCCATGAGAAGAAACATTCACATCATTGAGAAATATTGGCAGCAGTTAGGAAGGGACACTTTCATCAAAATCCCATTGTAACTTCAACTCTCCTGATTTCTGCAAATGATGAGATCGGATACAAAGAAGTTAAAATATTGAAAAAATATCTGGGTTTTTTTAAATAAATGCTTTTAATGGATAGTAACAGTATTTCCATACAATAAAAGTTCACATTTCAGAAGTTGTGCTTCCTAGATACAAGAATCAAAGTGCTTTCCAGAAACTAAAATGCACTTATGTGTGCTATTTTACTGCTGTAATAGTTATTGCATAGTGCTTTCAACTTGAGTTCCTTATTAAACTCTTAATTAATGCAGAATGGTAAGGGCATCTATGGAACTGTTGAATTTCTACAAATGCTAGATATTTCTCTTAAAGAGAGATGCCTATTTCATAATCTTCTAATTTAATTAAGATCCTATTCAGACAATGACTTCTAATAAACTAATTGAAGATGATGATGTTTTCCTGTGACTTGCCCATCTGTACATCTTCTGTCTATATTCTTTTACAAAACATATTTTAAAAAATTATCATTGTCTTTATAGTAGTCTGGATATTGGTCATTGCCATATTTTAAATCATGTTTTTCTTGTACTAGTGGGCATGATGGAATTTTTCAAAGTCATAAAATGTAAATGAAACCTTCCTAGCTCAGAGCTAATCATATTGATCTGTTATCTAAATATTCCCAAACTTTAGTCTGTCCCCCTCCCTTTGCTTCACAGGTAACTACACTCTTTCTTGACCTCCTCCCTCTCTCCCAGTCTAGTACTTTTATTTACCACCTCAGATCATTTAATCCTGTCCTCAACTCCTCAAAATCTGAAAGAGGAATGCCCAGTCCTGTCCCACACCGACAAGCACTCTTAACATATTTGAAATATGGTCATATCTATTATCCTTGTAAAATATGTTGTATTATGTTGTGTTTGTATTTTTTTTAGTTTACATTGATGTTATTCTATAGAATTCCCCCCAAAATTGAAGGAGGATAAAAGAGGCTAACATTCATTGAACTCCTAATGTGTGCACTATATTGATTTGCTTCCCTTTATCTTTATTTTGTGTTTTTTCTAAATTGTTTATTACCTCACTAATACAGTTTTATATTAGTCAGCTTTACACAGACACTTTAGGGCTGACACTTTTTTACCTCAACAGGTTCCTGGCCTATTTCCAGATTCTAAAGATCCAATAAAAATCCCATTTTTAGATAGGTTGCTTTAATGACTGTGGAGTGAATTCTGCTGTGTGACAGATTCTACCACCCAAGTGATATGTCATGCATCAACAGCCTCATTATAACATAAATGCTATGGCAAATGTTTTATTCTTATCTCCCAGCATTTTCATAGAAGAAGCTACATTGCCCTGGCCAGTGTGAGCCCATTGGGCATTGTCCGGCAAACCAAAAAGTCGCAGGTTCAATTCCCAGTCAGGGCACATGCCTGGGTTGCAGGTTCAGTCACCAGTGGGAGTGCATGTGAGAGGCAACCAATCCATGTTTTTCTTACGCATCAATGTTTTTCTCTCTCTCTCCCTTCCTTTCTCTCTAGATTCAGTAAAAGGGCAGGAAAAAAGAAGAAGCTATATTATGCCCTTTACCTATGCATCCAACACAGTAAAGATAAAATTAAGCAAACAAGTAGATACTTATTTATGAAAAGTACTGATTATCACTGATTTTTTTAAACCAGGTGGCTCTTAATTCATCAAATATGTATCAAGAACTTACTATGCTTACTAGGCAAATAAATGAAGCAAAGAAAGCATTGACACAGAACCTGCCTTTAAGGAGCTAACATTTTGGTAGGGGAGATAAAAACATGTACCTGATGCCAAGACTACAAACAAAGACATACAGACAAAGGACTATTGACACTCACAGAGGATCTATTTCTCTGACACTGCCTAAGAGGATTTCATTCCGTTAAATTGTATGTAAACAAACCTAAAACATTTGAAGTATCAAGCAATCAACATCACTGAAGTCCAGTTTGTTTACAGCAAATAATGTTAGGGGAGGAGTCAGTCGTGCAGCAAAGACAAGAGGATCATCTAGCTTAATCTAGCTGAACCGTAACTACCTACCAAGTTCTGTAAATGTTTTGACCACACTAATGTGCTAAATCTGTGGCCAGGCCTAAGTTTCTGCAACTCGTGTTTTAATAATACTGTGGAGTCTCTGTTACAAAATAGAATCAACATATTTTCCCCAAAAAACAGCTGCCATACATAAAAAGGAACAGAAAAATGATTTTACTTCCTTCCTACCCTAAAGCCTAAAGACAAAGTTGCTTTACAAATGTTTTCTTCCAAGATTTTGCAGCTGTTTCTGCCTTTCCTATTGTGCTTATGTTCAGCCCCGGTTGGGAACACAAGCTACAGCCCCAGCTGTTGGGTGCAAAGTGAATCAGGTATTTCACAGTGGTTATCTGATTAGAAAGAATTATATTGTTTAGCTAACAATATTACATGTATGGCAGTGGAGACATTTTCGATGTTTCTAACATTTAAATATGTTTTACTTATCGCATACAGGTGCAACTATGTCTGAATATACTGATGTGTACATATATTTGAGTTTTATCTGTAGAGCCATATCAATATAGATTTCAAAAACAGTTTTTATTTCTGTGATCACTCTTTTGGGATGCTTTGAAGTAAAATAATATGATAGGCAATATTAAAGACAGTATAAATAAACAATGAGAACATGCCTTCTTACAAAATATAGAGGTGGAAGGGATGTAGAAAAGAACAAGGCTCAGGAACATCAGCCAGTGTGCAGGGCTACGTGGGAGAAGGCAGAGAGATACTCATGAAGATCACAGGACTAATCACAGGGATTGCCCGCGTCTCCCCTTCTGAGCTCCTCGTCTAATCTACATCCAAAAACAATGCTTGCTTGATTTTTTTTTTACAGCACTTGTATAAGGCCTTTAATCTCTAGATGCAAGGAATTGCTATTAAATATTTGTGCATGACTGTCAGGCTAGGGAAAGCAAGTAGCTTAGGGATGGGTTGGGGGTGGGGAGTTACTTTCAAGAGTCATTTCAAGTTCAGCTCCACAAACACAGAGCAGCTACTTTTTCTGCACCTGGGCACTATTATAGCTGGCATTCTCCTTGCTCTTCTCCAATTCCCCTTTCATACTCTTCCCAATTCTTTAATGCTATTACCACTCATCACCCCTTTTCTCTTATGCCTCTTAACTGGACTAGTTGGGCCTTAAGCAGGAGACCTAGAGGTATGGGTTGCCTAAAAACACATCCTTAGCTTATGATCATTACTTATGATCACTACTTAAAGGATTATGTTAGTAATCAGTGAACTTGAGAATAATTACTCATTTCCAGTAAGAAGAATCAATTCAGCTATTGACCTCCTGTCTTCAAATTCCTTCAGTCCCTGTTCAGACATCATGGCATGTCAATGCTTTGTGTTGGAAGCCTGTAGTATATATTACTCTTGGGATTACTGCTATTTTAGAGTATGTAGATACAGACCATCAATTCCTCAGTGCCATAAGCCTCCAGCAAGAGACACAGCCAAATGAAGCTTGCACTTGAACAACATTTCTCTTTAGGGATTGCTGACTTACCTGTCTCCTTTATAAACTGCTGAGATAAAAGTATCATCTCTTTTTTAAAATGTGTACATTATTGATTTAGTTACATCCCTAAAGACTGATAGCTTTGGTATATTTCTTTAGAATAAAACACACCCATGAGTTCTGAAATATCTTTGGTGATAAAAGAACCTATTGTAAATAATAATTTTAGAGAGGATCCAAGATGATGGAGAAGTAGAAGCTACACTAACCCCCTCCTAGGACCAATCTGGAATTACAGCTTAATTGTAAATAAGTCATCCAGAATAACAAACTGAACACCAGAGAAGCCTTATAACCACGGACAGACAGAAGAAACCACTTCAGCACAATGTGACTGGTACAGAATGTGGAGAAGTTGTGAGAGGCTGGCTGGGCTTCCACAGGTAGCAACTGGAGTTCCAGAGGGATATTTAGCAGCCAGAGACTCCCCCTGAAAAGTGTGAGGTCTAAACCCCACCTGGGCTCCCCAGCCTGTAATACTAGAGCCAGAAACAAACCCAGATAATATCCAGGGGTGAAAAGCAGCAGGGTTTCTGTCTGCCAGGGAGAGAGAGCTGGAGATGCAGAAAGCCTCTTAAAGGGCCAACACAAAATTTTGTTTGCAGCCACTTACCCTGGGCTCCAGCCGAGGGAGAGCAGAGTGGACTAGAGACTCTTGAGTAGCATCTGGGGCTGGTGGCTCTGGGGAGAGAACGGAAGCAACAGCTCTCAGGATCCCTGTGCTGAGTCATTCCCCGTACTGCAGGTGCCATCTTTCTCAGGCAGAGCACTCCTCTCCAAGTGGCATCAGCCTGAGGGGAAGCAATAGCCTCATCGGCAAGAAATACTCTGCCCAACCCTGTGGTGCTTAAGCCAGACAGCTGTTTAGAGCTTGATTAGATTAAAACCAGACCATTTAGTGGATGATTAGTTTAACATCTGAGGTGGAAAATACGAAGAAGCAGCCAAAATGGGAAGGCAGAGAAACAGGCCCCAAATGACAGAACAAGAGAATTCTCTGGAAGAACTAGATAAAATGGAGGCAAGCAATTTACCAAATAGAGAGTTTAGAGTACTGATTATAAGGATACTTAACAGCATGAAAAAGGACATAGAAACCATTAAAAAAGTCAGAAATGAAGAATGCAATATCTGAAATAAATAATACACTGGAAGGAATAAACAGTAGGTTAGAGGAAGCAGAAGATAGAATCAGTGTTTTTGAAGACAAGGTAGGAGAAAACACCCAGGCAGAGGAGCAAAGAGAAAAAAGGAATTTAAAAAAAAATGAGGAGAGCTTAAGAAACATTTTGGACAACATAAAGCATAACAATATTCACATCATGGGACTACCAGAAGGAGAAGAGAGCAAGCAAGGAATCAAGAATCTATCTGAAGAAATAATGACTGAAAACTTCCCTAATCTGGAAAAAGAAAAAGTCATACAAGTCCAGGAAGCTCAGAGAGTCCCAAACAAAAGTTGGACCCAAAGAGGCCTACACCAAGACACATTATAATTAAAATGACAAGACTTAAAGACAAGTAGAGAATCCTAAAATCCACAAAAGAAAAGCAGGTAGTTACATACAAGGGAGCAGCAATTAAGCTGGCATCTGATCTCTCAACAGAAACATTTCAGGCCAGAAGGGAGTGGGATGAGATATTCATGAGGATGAAAAGCAAGGACCTATAACCAAGGCTAATTTACCCAGCAAGGCTATCATTTAAAATTGAAGGAGATATAAGGAGCTTCCCAGACAAGAAAAAGCTAAAGGGGTTTGTTAATACCAAACCAGTACTACAACAAATGTTAAAGGGCTTGCTTTAAGAAGAATAAAAAAAAGAGAAAGGAAAAAAAAAAAGAGTAAAACAGTCTAGCAATAAAATGCAACTACATTTTAGTATCTATCAATAATCACCTTGAATGTAAATGGCTTAAATACTCTGACCAAAAGACATAGGGTAGCTGAATGGATAAGAAAAAAGCCCCATATATATGCTGCCTCCAAGAGACCCATCTCAGATTGAAAATACACATAGACTAAAAGTAAAGGGATGGAAAAAGATACTTCATGCAAATGGAAAAGAAAAAAAGCTGGGATAGCAATGCTTTTACCTGACAAAATGGACTTTAAAACTAAGGCTATATAGTAAGAGACAAAGAAAGGCACTACATAATGATAAAGGGAACAATCCAACAAGAGGATATAATCCTAGTAAACATTTACATATTTAGGAGCACCTAAATATGTAAAGCAGAACTTGATGGACATAAGAGAGAGCAACAGAAATACAATCATAGCTGGGGATTTTAACACCCTATTGACTTCAATGGATAGATCTTCCAGGCAGAAAATCAACAAGGAGACAGTGGCCTTAAATGACACACTAAATCAAATGGATTTAATTGATATCTTCAGAGCATTTCACCCCCAAGTAGTAGAATACACATATTTTCCAAGTGCACATGGAATGCTTTCTAAGATAGACCTCATGTTAGGTCACAAAACAATTCTCAGTTAATTTAAGATTGAAATCATATCAGGCATCTTATCTGACCACAATGCTGTGAAATTAGAAATCAATCACAAGAAGAAAACTGAATAACACTAAAAAACATGGAAGCTAAATAACATGTTATTACAATGAATGGGCTAACAACTGATGCGGGCACCAGCCCGCAGTGTCCATGGTGTTATGGATGAGACAAAACAAATTCACATGGACTACAGAAATCCTATGGAGGAAAAGGGATGACATGGCAGCTCTCTCAGTGAAAGAGAGGGCTGGCCCCATCCCTTGCCTAGACAGGCTTTTACTGGGTTTAATTTGCATAGGAATAAGGGGTATTTATGTAAAGCTCATCAATTATCATCAGGCAGAAATGATCAAACAATAAATAACACTCAAAAAACTATGAGGGCTTATTCAGAGTCAGGGTCAGATAGATAGCTAAAGGACCATAAAACTTTGGAAAACAAACTCATTTCATGCTTGGACCCTTATCATTTAAATTGAGAGTATTAGCAAAGTAGATTTCATAGGATTTTATGCATTCTTTCTTAAGCCTGATCGCCCTAGGGAACCCGCCCTTTCCACCACAGGGCCACACCCACCTGCAGCATTGTTTCAGGCTTAAGTGAGGGAGGGGAAGTAAGGCAGCCAAGAGATTAGGAGACTCCTTGAAGACAAAATGAGGACTCAGGCTATGTCAAAGCTGAGGGGTGAGGGTCCATCATCCCCTTTTTCTATAGCCCCCCAAGTCCTTCCCTGAAGGGCCCTTCACAACTGTGCCTGTCTTAGGTCATCCCTCCTTTGAAGAATCTTACCTATCAATGGCTAACTGGTCATCCACCTGGGGCCAAACAGGGTGAGGTGAAAGGGGGCAGAGGCGATGCCCCTACAAGGAAGATAAGCTTTGTCTCCTAAGTAGCTTCTGGTCCCAAGGTCTTTTTACTCAGCCTTAGCCACAAGGGGTTACAGTTTCTGAAACCAGGGAGGACAGTTCCCAACAAACAAGATCAAGGAAGAAATCAAAAGATACCTTGAAACAAATTAAAATGAGAACACAAAACTCTAAAATCTGTGAAACAGAAAGAAACCAGTCCTAAGAGGGAAATTCATAGCATTACAGGCCTATCTCAAAAAACTAGAAAAGGCTAAAAAAAACAATATAACTTCATACTTAAAGGAACTGAAAAAGAACAAAAAGCAAAATCCAAAGTGGTTAGAAGAAAGGAAATAATAACAATCAGAGCAGAAATAAATGAACTAGAGTCTAAAAAATGATACAAAAATGGATCTGCCTTATGATCCAGTGACTCCACTTCGAGGAATATATCCGAAAAAACCTGAAACACCAATTCAAAAGAATATATGCACCCCTTTGTCCATGGCAGCATTATTTACAATAGCCAAAATTTCCAAGCAACCCAAGTGCTCATCAGTAGATGAGTGGATAAAAAAATTTGGTACATTTACATAATGGAATACTATTCAGCTGTAAATATAGAAGAAAATCTTACCCTTTGCAACAGCATGGAAGAACCTGGAAAACATTATGTTAAGTGAAATAAGCCAGTCAGAAAAGATAAATACCATATGATTTCATTCATATGTGGAAAATATTGAACAATTAACATACAAAATATAGAAACAGACTCAGATACAGAACAGGCTGAGAACAGCTGTCAGAGGGGAGGGAGGTTGTGGGGCTAGGTGAAAAAGGTGAAGGGATTGAGCAAAGATAAAAAATTCATAGACACAAACAACAGTATGGTTATTACAGAGGGAAAGGGGTTAGAGGGTAGAAAAGGGTATAGGGGAAATAAGTGATGATGGAAGGAGACTTGACTTGGGGTGATAAATTCACAATATACAGTTGATGTATTTATAGAATTGTGCACCTGAAACCTATATAGTTTTATTAACCAGTATCACCCCAATACATTCAATAAAAAGGTGGAAAAAGTTTAAGTGAGCTTCTTATTCATATATTTAGGCAATAGGTATGCCTTTGGGATCTACTATGTGCCAGACGCTACTGGGAACCAGGAAAGCAGACCTACTCCTGGATCTTTAAGGTCACAGCCAGTCTGTTTCTTAATGGTATCATCAACTTCACTCACATTTTTTTCCCCTCTTAACTCCATATTTTTCTCATTGAGTTTTAAACTTCAATAATTTGCATTATTTTTATTAAAACTGAAGTTTTCCTTATTTCTTAATAGACATCCTTTATTTTTCTTAACTTTTAAATAAAAATCAGTCTAGATAATATCAGAGACCCCATTCAATTCTATTTGCCTGGAAATAGAACTGTATCTTTTCTGTTTTATAAAAGGAAGAGTCACTTCAATATTCAAAAAACAGTAGCACTTAGGGAGTGACCTGCATTTCCCACTCTGACAGATTCTCCTAGTGAGAATCTACTTTTGTTCTTTCTATCCTTCCCTCACTTCCAGCCTCTGTAGAATGCTGTTTTACAAAAGCCCTGTCTGACCATGAAGGAATGCTCTTCAAAACACTGGGAGACTGAGCAGGTGATGCCCAACCAAGTAAGTACTCAGTTTCAGGGAGGAGGAATGAATGGAAGATTGTAGAACCTCCAGAAGTAAACTTACCTTGACTTAATGTAATTAAATCTTTGTTAGAGAAATAACAACCAAAACCACAATGAAATACCACTTCATATGCACTAAGATGTTCATAATTAAGAAAATGGAAAATAACAAATTTCAGTGATGATATTGGGAAATTGGAACCCTCATACATTGCTGGTGAGAATGTAGAATTATGTGCCCCTTATGGAAATTGGTCTGGCAGTTCCTCAAAAACTTAAATATAGAATTACCATAAGACCCCAAAATTCCACTTCTAGATATATATAATCACACAAAATTTCCCACATGAATGTTCATAGGAGCATTATTTACAATAGCCAAAAAGTGGAAATAACCCAAATATCCATTAACTTATGAGTGGATAAATAAAATGTGGTATATCTGTATGATAGAATATTATTTGGTAATGAAAAGAAATGAAGTACTGACACATGCTCCAATATGGATAAACCTTGAAAATATTATACTAAGTAAAGGAAGTCAGACACAAAAGACCACACATTACAGAATTCCATCTATATGAAACATCCAGAGTAGGAAATCCTATAGAGACATAAAGTAGATTATTGTTGTCAGAGACTAGAGAATATGGGGAGATAGGATGATGGCTAAGGGGTGTGGGTTGAGGTAAAAATGTTCCAAGGCTGGTTTTGGTGATGGTTGCACAAATCTGTGGGTACACTAAGAACAATTTATTGTCCACTTTAAAAAAAATGGAGAGTAGACAGAAAGCCATGTATAGGTGTTATGTTAAATTGTATTCATCATTCTTAAAGAAAATTAAATTCTAAAACAGTTTACCATATTTTTCAGACTATAAGACGCACCTAGGTTTTAGAGGAGGAAAATAGGAAAAAAATTTTGAAGCAAAAAATGTGGTAAAATATTTAATAACATAAATAACCCCCCCTCCAGCGAGCCAGGTAAGGTACATTCAGACTATAAGATGCACCCCCATTTCCCCCCCAAATTTGGGGGGGGGAGTATGTCTTATAGTCCAAAAAATACAGTAATTAAAAAAATGTTTATGTGGGGGATGAGAGAATCCAGACTTCATGTATTTGTAGATATATCACATAAAATTACTTTGTTCAAACCCTAGCAGGTGTGGCTCAATTGGTTGAAGCATTGCCCCATGTACCCATAGGTGGGTTCAATTTCCAATAAGAGCACATACCAAGGTTTCAGGTTCGATCCCTTGTCTAGGTGTGTGAGAGAGGCAGCCAATTGGTGCTCTTTTCTCACGTCAATGTTTCTCTTCCTCTCTTCCTCTCTCTAAAAGCAGTGAAAAAATATCTTTGGGTGAGGATAAAAAAATTTTTTTAATTACTTTGTTCAGGCTTATGAATTTAGGGACCTTGCCACAAAGGATTTATTTTAGTTGTTCATATATTTCTTCCCCATGTCCTGTCCCAGACAATTTTAGATCACAGCCACAACAATTAAGTAAATTCAGATTCCCCCCAACTCCTCCACCCCAAGTGTATTAGAAAAAGATTTTGAGACCTAAACAGTAAAAATTAGTTATCAACACAGTAAAACTCAAAAGATAATTGCCAGTCTTCTATTTCATACTGAGTATCATAACATTGCCATGTGATTTATCATATGAATTAAATTTAGGTGCTAGATTTAGTTCTGTCCCTAGAAATATCTCTGTGTCAACCAAAAGGAACTCCTAATTTTGCAAACATTGCTTCAGGGGCATTTGAGAGTAAAGTAGTTACTCAGTTATTTAGAATCTGGGCAATGAGTGAAAGTGAGGAATTAATGATAGAAAAGCATTCTTGGTGCTTTAGGTATCCCTGCAGAGGAAGAGCTAATGATCAACTAAAAAGGTATTTGCATCTGTGGTATGACCTCTGCTCAAAATTCCAGCTATCTCACTTTTCCACACAGCCTTCCTGTCTTCTCAGGTTCATCCCATTTTCTATAACAAGCCACACTCATCCTAGCTGATCATCACAAGAAGACATAGCCAACTGTTTTAGTAAAGTTTAGTAAAGTTTAGTAAAGTTTAGTAAAGTTTAGTAAAGTTTTAGTAAAGAAGGCTTTTGGGGAAGATGTCATGAGTACATTGCAAATAAAAGTGTGGCACAAACGTTTCAAAGATGGTTGAGAATCTGTTGAAAGTGTTCCATGTTCTGGAAGGCCTGCAACGAACAGAACACGTGAGAATGTTGAATGTGTATGGGCTGCAATCAACAAAGATCAGCAACTGACAGTGTGAGAACTAGAAGCTTATCTGGGGATTCAAAAAACTACTGTGTCCAAAATTTTGATGCAGGATCTTGGCATGAAACGTGTCATGGCAAAATTCATTCTGCAGCTTCTGCTACCAGAGCAGAAGGAACACCGTGCTGCAGTTGGGAGAATTATGTGAGGTGGCAAGATGACTACTTTGAAAGGGACTGAGCCATCATTGTCCCATGTACAATGTTTCTTGTACCTTGTATCTTCTTCAATAAATGTCTCTATTTTTCATAGTACATGGCTGGACACTTTCTGGCCAGGCATTGTATGGTGCTCTCCAGAGAAAAAGTCTTACCTGAATCAATCTTTCCAAGTGACAGAGGTACAAAGAACTTCTTTAGGAAAAGAGAGAGAAAAAGGTTAATCCTTTCTGAAAAATGAATATTTGGATAGTCTTCAGATATTTAATAAGGTCAAAGATGATGACCTAGTAATTAAGAAGATATTGCTTATTAATAGATACAAGAAATGATATTAAAAAGAGCAAGAAGATAGAAAAAAGGATACTAGGAGGTAGTGGTTATTTAGGAGATCTGAATGGAATGGAAGATACAAGAGATATAGGCACAGAATGCAGATATTCAGAGGAAGGTTCAAGGGATGCATAATCTTCAGTGAAGTGGAAAGCACAGAATGAGACAGAGACCAGCTCAGAGTATTAAGAGAGGCTGGTGTTTTATTTTGTTCTTGACTTGTATGTGAGAAAAGGAGTTTTTTATTTTAATCTTTTAAAAGGAGATTTTAATCTTTTCAGTTTGAACTAATTGGCAACCATCAGGAAAATATGAAAATGAGGGGTAAGAAATAGGAGATAGGAAAAAACAAGAACTGGTAAACACCAGAAGTGAGTTAAGATGGGAAAATTGTGTAACTGAAATCTGGATAATTTAAGATAGAGGCTTTCAAAGTCTGGTGTCCAGATATTGTGCTTGTAACCAGCACACAGAGGGAGGTAGGACTGGTAATTGAACCTCTTTTTACTTTGACTGCAAAAGTCACAAATACCTATTTGGCTCTAAATTTAGGAATAACAATAGTTTCCATCCTTTCCCATCCTGACCAAAGGACCTTTGATCCATCATTTAACTTCTGTGTAAATATCGCCACCCTGCTAAATGGAAATGTTTTGAAAGCGTTGAGTGTTTGGGGTAGAACAAATGTTGGGAGGGGGGAAATGTCATGATGTTTAACTTTCAGGGCTCTATTACAGCTTGGTTAGTTTCTCTATCAACAGTTCATTCTCTAGGAGCAAATTAGGTACCAGTACTCTGGGAATCTTCCCAAATTGTTTCAGGCTACCTGACTCCTTCATTGTGTTTAAGAAAAAAATTTACTACTGGTTCCCCAGAACATTTATTTGTTGTATATGTTTGTTAGGTACTAAGCAGTTATTGACTCCCACAATTTTCATTCCTATTTTAAAGATGAGAATGTTGAGGTAGAAGGGGTGGTTATTTAACTAATCCTAGTCTCACAAATGAACATATTTGTTCTCTGATTTCAGTCCCATGGCAAATATAATAAATACACTTTCTGTGCAAACTAAAAGGGTATTTGAGATGTCAGGAAATTTCACAGTCAATTTCAAGCCCAGACCTGTGCTCAGCCTCCAGCACCCTCATTTAAGAAGGAAAGTCTCTCTAAGCACCTGTAAACTCTCCTAAACTCTGAGTGTTCATCTCAGACAGTCATCCTGATTTTACTCCTAGACTTCATTATTACTGGGTTATAGCAGTAGGGCGAGTGGAAATTATATAGCTAAGTAGCACCCCAAATTAAATACCTGAAAACAAGAATGACACCAGTTATCAAACCTCATTTCCAAGACATTGTTAAAATCCATCAGGTCTTACTATAAAAGCAGACTGAGAAACAGTACTTTGTTTATAATCCAAGTAAAAGCATATGGTGGAACAATGGTTTATAAAAATGATGGCACATCATTTCAAAGTAGCTCAGGGCCTATTTTGACTTCAAAAGGTCTATAAATACAGCTTAAGAGTAGCAACACTGGAACTAGGTCCAAGTCTCCTGAATCCCTGTCCAGTATATTTTCCATTACAGCAAGGGAAGCTGCCTGATGGGGAGAGTTGGAAGGATAGATTAAAAATTATCCAGAATCCGCATAGCACAAGTGTTCTGGGAAGAGTTGTGGCTCCTTCAGTTAACAGTACAATCATGAGGATTGGTCTGCATGTGCTGGCTGATTGACTGGGAGATGTCCTTCCCTAGAAACCATTAAAAGATCATAGGAAAAGCCTGTCTTGGGGATTCAGATGAATTATCTTCAAGGCAGAAGATTAGAAGATGCCACATAGATTTACAATGAGATAAACTGTTGGCCCTTTAGTTTTAACACCCACGAGCTCTCCTAATCTATTACTACCATTATCATCCACATTTTCCCCTTATGTTTAAACAGAGCTTGTTGGAACAAAGGTGTTTTCTGTTTTATTTCTCAGGTTGTAGTTTCTCGATCAGGATCATCAACCCCTCACGTGAACTTTCGCCTGGATTCCCACCCTGTGTCTCCAGAAGCCGTGGTGGCACAGCCATTAAACCAAAATGGCTACACACTGGTTGTCACGGGGAAGAAGGTAAGCCCTGTTCCCACACCAAGGAGGTGCCATGGATGCCGTTCTTCCTGAGTGGGTATTTGTAGCCAGTGTCGTGTTTCCTTTTTAACTCCTCTCTTTGTCTTGTATTCACCTGTCCTCTTTCAAGTTCTTTCTTGAGTATTTCAGAGATCTTCTGAAATCAAGTTAAATTTTTATTCAGGGAAAATAAGACCTAAGGAAAGTCCTTTTCATAATGAGTACTTTTCCTTTTGTCCTATATTTCTCAATGAGAAAAACAAACATGCGGAATTAGTATTACAGTCCTAAGGGAAGAGCTCTGGTGCAGGCAGACTGATCCTAAAAATGCATATTGGACCCTGACACCAGCCAATCACCCCTTTTCTCTGAGACAGGGAGGTGCATCTTGATGCCAGAATAATATGTAAACTTACTTAGATTTCCCAGGGGTTCAAGTGTGTTTTCCAGCTGCTTAAATTATACTCTATTGTTATTTTTAAATTGTCTCAAACACAGCAAACTATCTCTACTAAAGAGAACCTCCAGCATTGCATGACAGTGCTTATGTTTGCTGGATACTCATGGTAACTTCTATCACATACATACCTACAGTAGAGAGATGAAAGGAATTTGATTGGTTTTTACTTTAATCACCTAATAATTATTACATGATTTGCACACATAGATGTGATAACTATAGTAGACTATAAAATTATATTTACGTGTATCTTTGACATATTCAATTTCTATTTAACAAACAAGCTTTCTGGAAGCTCTTTCCATCACTTTTCTTTACAGATCACCAAGATCCCTCTGAACGGCCTGGGCTGTGAACATTTCCAGTCCTGCAGTCAGTGCCTCTCTGCCCCTCCCTTTGTACAGTGTGGCTGGTGCCATGACAAATGTGTGCGATTGGAGAAATGCCCCAGTGGAGCATGGACTCAAGAGATTTGTCATCCTACAATCTATGAGGTAGGAATCTCTGGCAGTTATCAGTATGTTTTTTGGTAGACATAAATCCTACTAATGAAAAAAAATCCAAAATTCAATTTACTCATTTATCTAAGAGAAATCAGCCAAAGCACCATCTCCCGCCACGTTTTTTCTTTAGGACGGCATTGGGGCATGTCCCCTGAGTCCTGCACCTGAAGTGCTTGCTTCACACTCACTGAGATGTTCTCCTTGCCCAATGGCCCTCTTTCAGTGCTGTGTGAATAAGCTCCCCGTTTTCTCATACTGGGACCTCTTCCCTCCTGACTCCCCCATTCTCTTGAGTCCTTACCACCTACTTTATCTGCCAGGTGCCTAGATGTGACCCTCTACCATACACAGAGATTTCCTCATGGTCTAACCCAGAAGTGTACGCAGTACCAAGCAAGCTAGAGATCATAGCCATGCTGGGGCAAACAGATCAGGTTTCTTCCTGTCTGACTCCAGAGATGGTGGCCTTGTCTCATCACAGATGAGATTAGAGATTACTTCCCTGGGCAAGTAGATAGTCAACACCCATGGGTGGCTATTCACCTTCTCTTCAAGTTCCTGGAAAAACCATAAAGATATAGTTGATGACTATACTAAAATCTAGACTGTGGGAGCCATTTCATTCTTTAATTTATTCCAAAAATATTTGAGTGCATGCTACACAGCAGGCATACTTCTAGACACTGGGAAGATCTGTCTCAAGACAAAATCGATTCTGCTCTTAGAGAACATAGTTTCTAGCAATACACTTCAGCCATGACATAGCAGCCACTGCCTCTCTCTGTTGCCTTACTTACATAAGATATATTTGACACTTTGCAGCTCTTCCTGGCATTTTTTTAAAATGTCTTGATCCAAACACATTTTGCTTGAAAATACTTCCCTGATGAGGACCCAGTGTATGTTTTCTCTGCCTGCATGGGAACAGTTGGACTTTAGTAAATGGTCCCTTGTGAAAGATTCAAGTTAAAGGTCTTGGTTGCCTGGTTCAAACCCGAGTAAACAAAGTGTACGAGTCAGAACAGGAATTGCCCCCAAGTGCATGACTGTTTTCATTTAGCTATGGTTTGGGACTACATTTGTACTGGGTGACTAGGTTTTAAACCAAATTAATTTCTGTTGGATGTGACACAATTATTAAGACTTAGCTCGATCAGCCAAGGAACAAACTAGGAGACAGAAAGAAGAAGTTAAATCTATATACCCTTTTTTGTTGTTCTTTAATACACTTTTAAAACCACATAGAATTTTATACTTTTGTAAACATGCAGTCTTGGAAATTTGAGACACTAGAAAGCTGAGCTCAGCTATTCATGAAAGAGATATGAGGAGTGTGGTATGTGTGCGTGTTTGTGTTTACACATGTGCTCACACATGCAGTTAAATCACAATTTCTTTTCAAAAATAGCCAAGCTGTTGTTTTAAATAAAGAGTGGGTTGAGAACTTGTACAAATGAAACATTTAACTTTATCCAATGGGCTTCTCTTTATTTGTCATGGAAGGTACATTAAAATGGCAAAAACAGAATAAATATTTTAGAATTTTCTAGAACCAGAAAATCCCTCCTGTTTGAGTTTTCCTCGTCTCTCACCTTTCCTAACGCCAACATTCTAACTGGCAATTTTGTGTCATGCCCGAGTCAGCGAGGCTTGGGCTGTGCGGTTGGGAGGAAAGTGGTGCAGCCCAGTCCGTAAATCCCTTTCGGTTCATAGTTGTTAGGAAGATTTCATGCTGCACTAGAGCGTGACATTCAGCATTCTTACTGCAAAAAAAATAAGATTATTCATCTTTTTCTTATCTCTCTTAAACTCTGGAGGCACAAAACCCAGCGAAGGTATTGGATGTCACTTTCTGATAAATGTATGTTAACTTGCTTTTCAAGGTACATGATATGATGTTCAGTAGCTGAAATTGTTTACAGTTCCACATATGAGATATTTCTGGATCGCTAGCCCATTATTTTGTTTCAAACATACTGTCTGATCTTGTACTTAAAGAGCAATGAGAAATGCTTTAGAAAAGGTAACCCTTTCCCATGTATTCTGAGTTTATCAGGATAAAATTGTCATATTTTGTAGGATTGAATTCAGTCCCAGTGAGACAATAAAACAGTTTATTAATTAATAAGAAGACTCAGATAAGAAGTGATATTTTATGGAGGGACGGGTCATGCAGTCAGTACACTGTCACCAGTATATTTGTGACTTTTTTCCTACTGAAGAGGCAAATTTTAATCTTCCAAAGTTTGTTGCTGTTGTTTTCCTATACTCCTCACCTGGTTTCCTTTATAGTTAATAGCTTACATTACTATGATACATTACAAATTTTAATTTCCAAGATTTTTGTAGTTGTTTCTAGCTTTCTCATGTATTATCTTGATGGGTTTTGAAAACATTATCATTTAATTCACTTTCACCTGTGAAAGGACTATAGCTCCTTTCGTAGCTATGTCTCCCCCATTCAAACAGGTGGGAGACCCAGCCTCTGTGGTTTTATGCTCGACACACATTTCCTTCCCACAGTGTCTCTGCCCCTCAGGATAACTCAGAGTTTGCCAGCCCATTGTTAGTTCTATCTAAGGGTGTATAGTCCAATGCTGCTTCCTTCCTTTCCCCCTGGAAGAGTGAACATTACCCCATAAGCTAGGGAAAATCCTCAGATGCCCACCTCTAGTATTTCAGTCTGGAGAAAAAAGCTAAGCAGAGCTGGTCTTTCAAAACCTGATTGTCTAGCCAAGTTTATACAACACCCATTTATTTCTATTGCACCAATTGAACACCTCTCAATGTCTTTTCTCAAATCATCCCCCAATCCCTTTGCCTCATATAGAAAGTCATGATGCATGTAGAGTGACAGACTTCAGTTTTTACTTAGAGAGGGGGGATCCATCTGTGGGATTAGGCTTTAGGCAGCTGTTTTCTTGGGGGAGCCTCATTAGGAGAGGGAACAGCAGCTGCGTGAGTATCTCAAGCTGAAGAGAGTCCAGGAGCTTGAGGTGTCTTATTCTCTGCTACTGGATTTCTAATAAAATAATAAACAGATATTTTTTTTCCTAGCAGTTCTCATTTGGCTAGACATGGACAAGGTAAGTTTTCACAAAAGGCACAACTCGTGTAATGGATTTTATGGGTAAAACAGATACCACAAAAGCATTAAGTTAAAACTTTAAAGGGATTTGGTAAACAAGAAAAGTTAAGGCTTTGGTTTGCAATTGTTTGCTTGGGAAGAATGGGAATAGTGGCAAATTTGAATTTTGCTAAGAGCCCTTCTAAATTGTACAAGAATCACTTTTAGATTTTCAGTAACTGGCCTTAAACAAATGCCTTCTGGAGTTCCTCTGCGGCAGTGCTGTTTTCCCACCATTGTACTTCACAGCACAATTTACAATGTGCCCCCCCAAAAGAGTATTTCCTTTCTCAATTGTCACAAAGCTGCTGGGGAGAAGCTTATTTTTAACTTGGAAATTTGTTTTGTTTTAATAGTTTTAGTCTAAGAACTGTTGTCTTACAGACTTCCTAAGATCCCAATGCTATCTTCTTACAGTTACCAAAGTTTTATTAATAAATTTAAACTTTACTTTTCACACAACAAGAGTAAACTTGCAATAATAAAATGAACCTATTATTTACTTAACATTGCACAGGGTGGGCGGGTCGGGGTACCATCCGGGAAATGAGACATAAAATAATGCCAAGGGAGATCAATAGAAACATTACAGCAATAAAGATCACATTTGGGGCTCTCTCCTGTTCTGTTTTTATCTCTTTCTAATACAAATAATATATTGAATGTATTAAATATTACTTTCTAATACAAATAATATATTGAATGTATTAAATATTACATCATTTTTTAAAGGCTGAGTGTATCAGCTAACCAACTGGTATATATCAAATAGTGACCATATTTAAAGAAAAATCACAAATAAATAATAAATGTGAGTTAACAAATAAAAGAACATAATTAACTTATTCATGTGTTGCTGTCTGGCACATGGAAGATGATTTGTAAATAAGTAGCAGATATATATTGAATACTATCTACGTATGTGTTTGATATTATGAAAGCTGCTGAATGCAACTGGAAACACTGGATTTAAAAAGAAGTATTTTTGCGGGGTGACTTTCTTTTCTGGGTTGGGGACATCACAGCAACAGGAGTGCAGCACACACAGCACGGCATATGTTGGAGCTTGGCTTCTAAGGCCGATGAATGAGTCTGAGCAGAGTTTCATCTAGAGGCTCATGAAGGAGTTACAGTCAGACTTACAAGCATAAAAGTCTGAGTCCAAAGCACGCCTTCTCTGACCCAGAAGTTTCCCAGAAGATGAATTCATTTCAGATTAGCCCAAGGAGGCCCTTCATTCCCACCCAGGCCGAATCTGTTCTCTGTCTCATCTCTGGATCTCCTGAAAACAACTTGTTTCATCAGCATGTCAGATAGTTTGCATGTTTGTTCCAGATACTCTGAAATTTGTGACCATTCACCTTCAGTGAAAATTAAATTTTTTAGGTAGTGGGACAATGAAATAATTTCAGACTATTTGAACATACATATTTTGCTTTCCATACATATAAAAGACAATATATTGGGTTTTTAAAATTCTGTATTGTCCTCATAGGTTTTCCCAGCTAGTGCCCCTCTGGAAGGAGGGACAACATTGACCATATGCGGCTGGGACTTTGGATTCAGGAGGAATAGTAAATTTGATTTAAAGAAAACCAGAATTCTCCTTGGAAATGAGAGCTGCACCTTGACCTTAAGTGAAAGTACAACAAATATGTAAGGATTTTAAAATGCTTTGCTGGGGTGTGGCTGGAAAACAGGTTTTGTTTTTGAATGTATGTTTGTAAAAACTGCCCTAAAAGTTTATCTCTTAAGTTAAAGAGTCTTGGCCTATCTCATCCCTTGTGGATTTGCTTTGTCTTACTTTGTTAATCTTATTTACTGCCAGGGTTAAGGAGGGAGAAAGGTGACATTACCTGGGTGAAAAAAAGAGAAAAATCCAGCATCTAGGAGTTTTGAGCCATTTTTGTAACAACTCTTCAGAAATTGGGTAGATTTGAAAGCACTGGTTGGAGTCCCTCTGTTTTTAATGGCTTCAAATATAGTACCCAGTGGCTCTTCCTGTAAAAATCAGTAAATAGCTCAATATGTATTCTGTCTTTTAAATTCACTTTCTAAACCTCAGAAATGTAGAGTAGCTGAAACACATTGTTGAGACTCATTTTCTGCTGAGTTTAAATTTACATTCAGCTGATATTTATTGACATTGTAATGTAAGGAGTGTGTCTCATTTAACCATTCCCAAGTCCTGGGAAATAGCAATGCCATTTCTATTTTCCAAGGGGGTTCCTGAAATTCAGAGAGATGGAGTGTAGTTTAGCAGAAGTAATCCAGACAGTAAAAGTTGAACAGGCCTTTGAGTTTAGCTTTCCTGATCCAATACCTGTGCTTGTTCTATTATATTTTATACATACCTTCTATTTGAATCCTGTAATGAATGAGAATCCAAAAACCTTTAGATACCATGTAGTAACAACAGCCAAATGTTTAAAGTTTTATGGTTAAACCTAGTGTATCAAGTGGTTATTTTATACCTAATAGAATTCCTTTCAGGACTGCACAAAGGTCTAAATCTGTTCATTTTACTGAGATTGAAACATCCGTTAATGTCATACTTGTTTAGCTTAATGACCAAAACAGATTCATTCTGAAAATATACCTTGTAAATTCCTAGTCATTGCATTATAAATTAGAGCCCATAAAAGTGAAACAATTCATTCTCTTCTTTAAAAAGATATTTAACAAAACAAATTATATTTATACTTTTTCAGGACTAGAAGATTATTTTTAAATAATCCTATGGAAAACCTATCACAATTTCACTATTTTTAAATAATATACCTGTTGACATACTTTAATGAAGATATTTTGCTTATTTATAGTTAGCCATTGGTTTATATGCTGTTGAAATGCTGTGTGTTAAGTATGCCAAATATTATACCTACAGTTTTATAGGATTAGACTTAGAGTATTATGAATGTTTCACTTGGTGAAGTCTGCATTGATGAGGTTTAACATTTCCTGTTTTGTCTGTATAAATAATATAATACAGACAATATTAAGTTAGCATAATAGTATAGAAATAGAATTATACACTTTTCAGCTGTAATGCTTTACACAAAACTCTGCTTGCTAGCTAGAGTAGTCAGCCAAACCAAAAAATGCCTCCTTTGGATTTGTAATATATTAAACTTTGGGGGGTTTTTTTCAGGTTAAAATGCACAGTTGCTCCTGCAGTGAATGAGCATTTCAATATGTCCATAATTATTTCAAGTGATCGAGGGACAGCGCAATATAGTACATTTTCTTATGTGGTAAGTCTAAACATTACTTTTCTCATGAAGTAGGATATTTAATTGTCACTTAATCTACTTAGAGTTATAAAATTAACAAGATACTTTGCTCTTTTGTTTTTATCTCTCATCAGGATCCTATAATAACAAGTATTTCTCCAAGTTATGGTCCTAAGACTGGTGGCACTTTACTTACTTTAACTGGAAAGTACCTAAATAGTGGGAACTCTAGACACATTTCAATTGGTGGAAAAACCTGTGCTTTAAAAAGGTGGTGTAAATTTATTTTTAGTTGCATCAGTCATGTAGGATTAATATGTACATCTAACAAGTCAAGAAAAAATTATTCTTTGTTGTGAGAAAAGAATTGAAGATATTTATCTTTTACTGTCCTGCTGATAAAACTTCTTCCTTCCTAAATGCATTTACTCCCTTTTGCTCATTTTTCTACCCTAACCTTATTGTTTATTAATTCCACTGTTAAATTTGTTCTTTCCATTCACCTTCTCTCCTATTTTATCTTAGTATCCTAGCTATGCTATGAGCTGTGAGGTTCTAATAATTGACAATAAATTAAAATAAACATTTCCATCAAGATTTACAATTAGACTAAATCACTTTGGGGAGGTGACAAACTTGGGGGAGATTGGGTTTGGAGGGAAGTTATATTTTTTCTTCTTAGAGTTGGAACAGCTCAGTTTAATCACATACCAAAAGGATACCTTAATAATTGCTTAAAATCCTAAATGCTTGAAGTCAAGGGTGGCTTGTTCAAACAAGACTAAATTTGGGATCTAGTCAGATGTAAACAGCCTACATTAGAAAGAGCATTTTTCTAGGCCACATCAAGAAATTCCTATTTAGGAGACATTGAGTGATATCTTTTTTATTTAACTATATAATTTTAGAATATGAGTATGTATATCTTTAATGTGAATGTCCATTTTGCTCATTGTTTGTTTGTTTGTTTTCCTTTGGTACAGTGTGTCAGATAGTACTCTTGAATGTTATACCCCAGCCCAAACCACTCCAACTGAGTTTCCTGTTAAGTTGAAAATTGACTTAGCCAACCGAGAGACTGACAGCTTCAGTTACCAGGAAGACCCTATTGTCTATGAAATTCATCCAACCAAATCTTTTATTAGGTAAGTAAAAATTTCTGGTGGGTGTAAGAAAATAAGGAACATAAGGATGATTTGGCTGTCAAGTAGTCAAAAGGATATTTTTATCTTAGCTTTGATGCAGTTTCATTTCTTTTGAAAGCTGCCTTTCTAACTTAGGAGTAAAAACTATATTCTTGTTCTGAAAGCAGTTTGACTTTATCAATGTTAGTTCATGCCAAGGAACATTTTATCCTGGTCTATGAGATTTTGAATGGATTTCAGTAAAAACAGTTTAATGTGGCATCATAGTATTTATGCACTTACGTGATGTCCATGTCAATTGTATCATAACCTTAATGCCCCAAAGTGAGATCACCCTTTCCCCCCATTCTTCAGTGCATTTTCCCCTGCCCGATTTATACACAGCTTTTCCCTAATCTAGCATCCCTTTGAATTAATTTCTCATTGGACCCAGTTCAGTCTGCCTCGTTTCCATTAATTCTATCAGTCTAGCAACAATAGTTAAGTTCATTCTTCTTGTATTTTTTTCAGAGGAAAAAAATTCTTATGCATAGTTGATGAATAAATAGACAAATGCATTTCTTCATTTTATGAAATGTAAATTTTAAAAATATTTTCAAGTTAAATAAGTTGTTTCCAAGGAACTGTTACCACTGAGGTTTCATTTGACTTTGGCTGTGGCTGCAACTTGCAATAACTGCATGTGATTTAATTGAATTTCTTTCTTAAAATACTTGGTAGGGAAAGAACCTCTCAATATTGCTGTTTTTCTATTTTATTTTGCCAGTGGTGGGAGCACAATAACAGGTGTTGGAAAAAACCTGAATTCCGTTAGTGTCCTAAGGATGGTAATAAATGTGCATGAAGTAGGAAGGAACTTCACAGTGGTAAGTCCTTTGAGTGATAGCTGTGCTTAAAGTTCTGCGTCCCTGCCTCTACCACTGGGTTTCATGGTTCATAGGACATTTCAGTTTGCCTTTAATGTTTGCTAGCTACCTTCCTTGCAATGTAAGTCAAGTAGTACTTTTATTCAACAACTAAAATTATCTTGCCTTGTGCTAACATTGTAAAAATAATACACATGCACATAATGTTTAGACACAAATGATGATTAACAATTTGAGGCAGTGTTTTTAAAAACAGTCAGTACAAATACAAACCCCATCATTTCCTGTCTTAGTGAGTTCAAGGTGCTCCAACAAAATGCCATTGACTGGGTGGTTTCAACAGGAAACATTTATTTCACAGTTCTGGAGGCTGAAAAGTTTAAGATCAATGAGCCAGCAGATCTGGGTGTCTGGTAAGGACACTCTTCCTCATTTGCCGAAGGCCATCTTCTCATCATAACCTCACATAAGGGGTAGAGAGAAAGAGGAAGGAAGCTCTCATATCTTTTCTTATAAAGGCACTAATGAGAACATCACCCTCGTGGCTTAATTACCTCCCCAAAGCTCTTCAAATGCTGTTGCACTGGGGATTAGGGTTTCAACAAATGAACTTGGGGGGGTGACACAAATTTTCAGTTCATAGCATTCCTGTAACCCCCCTATTTCAATGCACCATAGAACATCAACCCCTTTGCTCAATTAAAAGCCATGGGCAAAGTCTCCAATATTTCAGCATCATCCGTGTCTAAGTGGCAGGCACACAGTGTTTTTTTACATTTACTTCTTACTGTTCTTCTTGTCCCTTTGTTAGAACACTATCAAGTAATGAGAAAGAGCATTAGAATACTTATATACTAGTGTATGTATGTTCTTTGGTATTGCTTCATCTTTCTTTTTATTTGTAAGGTCAGTCAAATTTAACTGCATGCGTCCTTAAAAGTGATTGACCTGTTTTGTGCTCTAACAATTTATGTAGGTCACATTAAATAATGGTAATTTTAGTTTAGACCTTAGGAAGGTTGGAGTTATTTACAGAGATTTCATATTTTTGTTGTTTATCTCTGATATGAAATGCCATAATCTAGTTGGGTTTATGTACTCACTTTGAATGAAAGTTCTCAGAGCCCCCTCTCAAGCAGGGTCTTGATTGGGCAGGTGATAGATTGAATTATAGCACTTTCTTTTAGATTACCCACCCAATATTTCTTGAAGACTTAAGGCCATAGCATTCTTTAATTACAAAAACCAATTTGGGGCTAAAAATGTCAAGCCAAGAGACCAAACAGTAAGGTCACACAAAATGAAATTTTCTTGACCTTCTCAATCAGCCACATTGCATCACCTCTAAAGAGCATTATTAGATTCTTATATTCCTGAGAGATTGTACTCCAGGGAGTCACCATATGAAGTAGAGAGCTTTGAAACCAATCCTCACACACAGCCACAAACAAAGTTAGAATACCACTGCTATTAATTTAAAGGACACCAATTCTCTCCAGCCAAGTATACCATTATTGTCCAAATGAGAATAACAGTAACCTTCTTTGGTGTTGTCATATACTTTTTAAAGTAGAAATCTGAGTAGTCATTAGCTTATCTAATTTACATCAAGCCTCTTATTAAAATATGGCTAAATTTTATTCCTTCTCTCCCACCAGCATTTTAACAACAGACAGAACTCCTCTTAGTTTTCTTCATTTATTTATAAGCAAGTATTTATTTAAAACCTGTGTGACATAAGAGTAGCATATGCCAAGGAAGATTCAAACAATGGTAGAAGATAAAAATTCTATCTGTTTACATATCAGGAAATGTAAACTTCTGTTGTTTTAGCCACAAACAGATTATAATACTAGTACAATAGAACTATGCATTAGAATTGGACAAGAATATAAAGTTCAGTGAGTGTGTTTGTTGTCTGTAAAAACTACTTCATAAAGAGACATATTCTTTCCATGTTCCCTGCTGCTTGTGGAATTTGAAGCTGACCATGATTAGTTGAGCCCATTCATCAATTAACGAATAAAATCTCTTAGTCAGGTCTGATTTAGATGTATTGATCCAGCTACAATAACTTTAAGTCCAATAAACTATAATCTTTAAAAATAAAGATTTGATAATCTTATATCAAATTGTATAATTTTGTATACAAAATTTGTATAATCTTGTATCAATTATTGTATAATCACCAATTGATTTGACATGGTGATTATACAATACAGCATACAGATGATGTATTATAGAATTGTTTGCCTAAAACCTATATAATTTCATTAACCAATGTCACCCCAATAAATTTAACAGAAAAGAAAATAAAAATTAAAATACTAATCGCTTTAACAAAATGTGTATTAATTTATTAATGTACATTATGTCTCAAAAGCCAGCAGATTATTGTAGTTTTCAAAATTCTTGTTATTATATAGAGAATTATTGTGATAGCAGTAAAACTGTTCATTTCCTTTTTTCAAGATGATAGGAATAAATTGCTTTCAGCATTATAATATGAATTTGATATAAAATTAAATGATTTTATTTATATTGTATTTATGTATCAGTTTTCTCTATCTGCTTCAGCATACACTTTAAACATAGGATAATTTTTTCATTATTTTTAGAAGAAAATGTCAAATACCCAATTTTTAAAAAGATTTTATTTACTTATAGTTAGAGAGGGGAAGGGAGGGATAAAGAGAGGAAGAGAAACATCAATGTGTGGTTACTTCTCGGATGCCCCGCACTGGGTACATGGCCTGCAACCCAAGCATGAACCCTAGACTGGGAATTGAACCAGCAACCCTTTGGTTCGCAGGCTGGCACTCACACCACTGAGCCACACCAGCCAGGACTCAAATACCCAATTTTATTTGTGCTTCTTATGTATATCCTGAGCCCTTTTTCTGTTGTAGACATAAGTAATTGTTTTATCTTTAACTCTGCTTGTCAAAGTAAAGGAAATCTAAAGGATGTTGTTGTGTGTTTGTCTTTTCCTTGGGGAAAAAATGCAACCATTTTATCTTAAGTGTGCCACTTTGTGTTGCTGGTTTAGTCTAAGCATAATCAAGAAGAAACCACATTTTTCAAACTTCCATAAATAAAAATTCCAAAGGGGAGTATTTGAAATGAGAGATGATGGGGCATGAAATTATTATAGCAAAGTCTTTGTAAAATAGCAGAGGAAAAGATTTACCAACCTAGACTATAGGGTGAGCAAGAAGCAGTACCTATGGCATGAAAGTTAAGGCAGTCGGTTTTATGTTCCTTACTTTTCCACTCAGACCTGTGTGACCTGGTCTGGTGATGTTAGCTCTAAAAGTCCAGTTTCTTCATCTGTAAAATGTGAGTGATCACAACACCTATCTCATAGGATTATTGCGAGAATTAAGTGAGACAAACCTTGAAAGAATTTTGTATAGAAGCTGGCACTCAGTAATTGATAATCTTAAAACACACTAGAAAAATGACCTAACAACTTAGTAAATTATAATATGAACCGTATGGTGCTTGGCAGTTGACAAAGCATTTTACCATATAGTATCACACATTGTAATGACATTTTAATCTTACTTCCTAAATGAGGAAACTGAGTTTCCAAGTAAGGGTTTGGCCCTGACAGCTTGATTTAAAGCTCAGATGTAAATAAGGACTTCTAATTGCACAAAGTTCAGCTTCCACTGTGCCATAGCTGTTCCATAAATGAGAAAGTAGTCCTTCCAGGAGACTGTCCTATCTTCTTACGAAAAATTAAGTGATGGAGGGCGAGCCAGTTTCAGGTAGATCAACATAGCTTGTTCTGAGGAAGTGAAGCTCTATGTTTCTTTGCAGACTGCGTTGTTTAGATAATTCTGCATCTATTGTATTTCCCGAAATGTGTTCTTAAACATTAGAAAGTTAAATGCCGATTTTTTTCAAAAATTACATTTTTAATTGATTGTTTGAAACAGTGAGATGTGAAAGTTGCAATTGATGTTGTCAAGCCATATTCTGTTTACAGTGGGTGATTTTGTCTTCCTATAGGCATGTCGACATCGCTCTAATTCAGAGATAATCTGCTGTACTACTCCTTCACTACAGCAGCTGAATCTGCAACTCCCCCTGAAAACTAAAGCCTTTTTCATGTTAGATGGGATCCATTCCAAATACTTCGATCTCATTTATGTACATAATCCTGTGTTTAAGCCTTTTGAAAAGCCAGTGGTGATCTCAATAGGCAATGAAAATGTACTGGAAATTAAGGTAAGAAATGCTCAGAATGCCCTTTTAAATCATCAACGAGCACTTAATTGACTACATAGCTATGTGAATAGAATTGTTGTACTTGGTTGGTCTTTATCTTGTACTACATCAGCAAATATCTAAGCTCTAAAAAATAATTTTTGGCATAAGATTAAAAGGTGAGTATATAATCATAGACTGCTTTTAAGGAGGCACTTAACAACTCTTTCTTGTGTATATATTAAAAAGTAGCAAATGGGGGACACAAATCCATTAAATAGGCTGCCTGTGATGCATTATCCTGCTGATGTTATGTATGTATTTTCCTGGATACCTAAATGAGCTCATTATAAGATAAAAGGTAAGAACCACGAAAGTAAATGCATCAATTGCAGTTCTGTACTTCCTTGAAATACTTAGAATTTTATGTCTGGGTAGTCATCTTTAAGCTGATTTATAAATGGAGCTGGGTTTCTTCTACCTTAGGATATATTAGCCTCTGACTACAATTTAGTTGGAGAACAACAGATCATCTTTTCTAACCCAGCCTGTTGCAAACAAAGAATACTAAAGCCCAGCGAGGTTAAGTGGGTTGACAAGTGATGAAATAGTAACTAGAATACAGTTCTCTTATGTTGCTTCAGTCATTTTTTTACTTCAAATAGTAATAAAGCAGACAAAATGATCAACTTTAATTATTTATAGCCTTTCACTAGAAATACCAAAATATCCTTAAACATGTTGTTTTTAGACAATTAGAATTTTTTACCTAAAAGATAGTCTGAACGCAAATATGAACAAACACAAAATAATAGAATAGGATAGTTCTTGTTTAGGTGTAATATAAATTCTCATAGATCATGTTCATCTAAGTAATAATATGTTTCTACTGAAATTTTTCTTCTTTTTCAACAAGATTTTATCTCCAGCCAAACCCATACACACGTTCATGCTCATGCAAGTTTACTAATCTTGCAATTGTGTTTTGTACAATAATTAAGCAAACCCAGCATGAAATTAAATGGAAACCTGCTTCAATGAACGACATGTTTACTGCAGCAAAGTTCTTTCATCTGCTTTTTAATTAGTTTTATAAAGGGAGAAAAAGCTTTTATCTCTACTTTTCTTTCAATAAAACTAATCTAGTGTGACCTTTTGCTTTCAACAATTACTGTGTTTGCCATTTGAAAGATTCCATTTGGTTTTTTTCTTGGTGAAAACAAAAGTTTATTTGCAAATATTTTTATGCCCAGATGATGCCCAATATTTTTCTATCCCTATGTCTCTGATAGAAGGATTAGATATACATAGTTCTTTATCTATCCTTCCAAGCACAGTCTTATGTGAAGAAAACTTCTTTTTCTATAAGTTAAGTACCATTTTTCAATATCCTACATTGTTTGACCAAGAAAAATAAGATTTGACATCATCTCAGCCTTTCAATGCTGTTCCCAACATGCCCCAAAGGGTCTCTGGAAACAGGCACAAAACACTTTCTTCTCTTGCTTATATTTAGATTGACTCCTTTCTCTGACAAGTGTATAGCACCTGTCACTCACAGAGTGACAATCTGGGGGAAAGAGGGCAAGTTTAGGGGTCTGTTTTGGTATCATGATTCAGTCATTTCCCATACTTCATTTTCCTTAAGTATAAGATGAAATCTAGGGTATAAGAGAATATTTGTGTAACAGTACTTTAACCCTTTACCAATCCCTGAAGTTGATCACATTAAAACCTCCACCTCTCTTAGAACATAATCTAAGAAAGCAAAGCATTAGAAAAGAAAAGCCCTCTTCTGGACAAGCAGCAGACACTTCTTAATCAACAGAAGGGATACTGTTTTATTTCATGTTGTGCATGTCCAATTACCATTCAAAACATGAGTATGAAGTATGTTTGTATTCCACCAGTGAAAGCACTGTGGGCAGAATCACGTGTTTAGAGTGAGATTTACTCCTTTTCATTGCCAGGAAGAGTTCATGCTCCACAAGCAGCCATGCATATAAGAATTCCTTGGCTGAAAAGAGATTATGATAGTTTCCTGCCCTAGTTGTGAGAATTGCCTTAGACAGTAGATAGTCTAATGACTACACCATGGAGAAGAGGGTCAGCCAAGTTTGGAGCCAGAGAATGTAATAGAGACCAAGGGTCAGTCACTCCTCAGAACAGATGAGAAAACCCATCGATGTGGGGAGGCTTATGAGCAAGGCTCAGTCAGCTAGCAGCAGTGGTGGACAGTGTCCTTACAAGTAGACATCTCTTTGGGAGTAGACATTAGGGCACAGTGTCTATGGCAAAGCAGCTCAACTTTGTGTGGCCTTTTAGTTAACACAGTACCTTGACATACATTGTTTCATCTGAGATTCATGTGGACCTTGTGAGGTTTGGGAAATCAGTGATCATTATTCCCAATTTACAGATAAGTAAACAGAGGTTAAAAAAGATTAGGTGATTTGTCTTGGGTCACCTAGGGTGGGGGAAGGATGTCGAACAGTAGAACCAGGACTTATACTCAAGTGTTTTGATTTGGTCTTCCACTAAATTACAGTGCTTTTCATTCTAACTTTTATTCCATGTATACCAAAATACCTTTTATAATGGACTTTTCTCTCATGTGGTATATAGATATCTACACAGTTTTCTAAGTGGAATAGCTCTAAACTCTTTTCAAATATCTAAAAATCAATTCTTATTACATATCTAAAAATCAATTCTTATTATATGACTTTTTCTGTATGAGCATATTTTGTGGAACTAGAGAAGTACAGTATTTAATGATGGAACAAGGACTGCCTGACAGTGGCCTGTGGGTTTTTCTGAAACACTTTTTATATATGTTTACAGAGATACTTCACAAGTCCAGTCTGGTGAAGTCGGCTAAAATAGGAAACAGAAGGCAGTTAGGTCAGCTAAGGCAGGGAGCAGAGACTTGGGCTATGATATTGTGAGCACAAGAACAAAGTCTGGGAGGTCAGGAAGGCCTGTGTCAGTGTCTGGGCATCAGAAGGGAGCATAGCCCTGACTGGTGTGGCTCAGCTGGTTGGGCATTGTGCTGCAAAGCAAAAGGTTGCCAGTTCAATTCCAGGCCAGGGCACATGCCTAGGTTGAGGGTTCAGTCCCCAGTTGAGGCACGTACAACAGGCAACCAGTCAATGTTTCTCTCTCACATCGATGTTTTTCTCCCTCTTTTTCTCCCTCCTTCCCCCCTCTCTAAAAATAAAAATTAAATCAAACATATAGAAGGTAGCATAGTTCTGATCTAAACCAGTCTGCCTCCCAGAGCCAGCCAGAGATTTCTTCCTCCCCCTTCTGACAATTTTACCTGCAACTATAGGCCCAATCCCAACCACAACCACTGTGAGGCCATTTCTATCTCCAGGCAGGATGGGGATGAAGAACTCTTTTCTTAGAGGTTATGCAGCCCAGTATCAAGATATATTCTTATTGATGGTACTCATAAACTAGCATTTCCCTGTACTTTACACATTAATATGCATTCTGTTAAAAAAATTCAGGGCACATAGACAGCACCTGTGAAGAAACCAGTTTAATTTTTGTTCACCAAACTTTTCTCAGGTGACCTGGGAACTTTTTCCCCAAATGCCTATTAACAGTCTGTGCTCTCAGTTTCGAAGCTTTCTGTGAAGGTTCTTTGGCCTGCTTCCTAAGCCAAGGCACTCATATCCTCTGGATAAATTATAAATCTGCCCCTGCAGCCACCATCATCAACTCACTAGTGTTCTGCTGCCAAACTCCCTGCACTGTTGCCTGGCTGAGTCCTGGTACCAACCGGCACCTTAAGGCCTTAGCTGACTTTGCCAGACTGAACTTTGTGGCCACCATGATATATGAAAACTTGTAAGACCCATTCTGTTATAATGCTATTTTTAAAATCCTACCCAATTCCACTCCCTTCTGCTGTCTCCTATAACCAGCTCAGACATGGGTCCCTGGGCCCGAATCCTAGATAGAAATATGTGTTACACCTGGCCAGAGTTGGAAAGGAAGGGGAATAAGGAGCATCCTAATATTGCACATTGGGAGTAGTTTTCACTTTAGAAAGTTATTCATTTTAACATTACAGTGAGAGGAAGAAACTCTTATATATCTTTATATTCTTAGTAAAAAGAATATGTCTAATACACAATAGATGGTAAACAGATTTTGTATCAAATGGAATTTTATTTGCTTCATGACCAGTCCTTTCTTGAATCTTATTTCTCAATGTGTAAAGCAGGAATAACAATGATACCTACCTTAGGAAGATGTCTTTGGAGGATAAAATGAGATAATTATACCTCTAAATTGCTGTGTGTATAGGGGGTTCAAGACCAGAAAGTTTCTTCCATGTTTCTTTATTTACAAATTCATATATTGCCATTTCAATGACTAAAAACCCCACCTAATTGTGTAAATATGTTCTTCTATTTGATAATACTTAATATTAAATAATGAAAAAGTAGCCCTGGCTGCTGTGGTTTAGTGGATTGAGTGCTGGCCTGTGAACCAGAGTCGCTGGTTCAATTCCCAGTCAGGGCACATGCCTGGGTTGTGGGCCAGGTCCCCAGTTGGGGGAGTGTGACTTGCAACCACACATTGATATTTCTCTCCCTCTCTTTCTCCCTCCCGTCCCCTCTCTCTAAAAATGAATAAATAAAATATTTTTAAAAATAATGAAAAAGTACATAATGTTCTAAACATTTACCTTTTCCCCACAGTTCTGTAAAGCTATGTTTATTTTAAATGATAAGAGGTAGCCTATATCTATTTCTATTTTTTCTGACTCAGGCCCCTCTGTTACATCATAGTCGGCTACCAGTATCACTTTTGTGATATTTTGGGTTTAAGACTGGTAAGATAATTACTGAACATACAAAGCTATTAGTAATTTCTTATGTATGTCACTGCTTTTCATGTGTTCCTTAGTAGGCACAAATGAAAAGGGGTTCAGTTGTGTGTCTGTGTGATCTGTGTTTGTTTTAGAGAAGCCTTTATGCAACATCCAAAGAGATCCTGAGCCTACAAGGAGTATTGGAAATGTAAATGCAGTATGTTCATCCCTTCCCCCAGCTTTTGTCATTATCTAAGCAAGCAAGACATATTCTAGTCATTCCTTCATAAATTAAGTCCTCCAGCTCTTTAATCTTTTTCTTTGTCATTCACCAAATTCCCTCCCATCTGTGAGTGCCTTAGCCTTTCTCAGACCTAACCAACAAGTTGTCATTTGAAGCCCCAAAGTGACCTATTAGACTTATGTGCTTCTATGTTGAATTGCCCTGTGTGGCTGACCTGGTTCAATGGAGTATACATACATACTATAAGGATAGAGTTTGTCTGTATCTGTTTTTTCTTAAACCCCAGATTCATGTTAGAAAGAAGTGCTTTCTTCCAACTTCTTCTCCCAGGTTAATGTCTGACCTAACAATCTATTAAAATCCATATGAAACAATGTATGTAAAAGCAGTTTGCTAAGTGTTAAAGATCATATAAAACAGAATATCAGTGCTGCAGTTAACAGGCTGCTCTTTGTCTATAAGAAAAATAATATGTTTTGATATATCTTTCCTGTAAGTAATGGTGTTTTAATAAATAGCTGTATTCATTTATTGTTGATATGAGAAACTGTTCCTCTATTTTCACTTCTTTCCCATGCTAATGATTGGTTTCTTCAACAAAGCATTAATATTTCATAAATGCCTAATGGTAACCTCAGTTAACTAAATATGTCAAATTGTATAGTTTTTTAAATCCTCATGTAACTATGTAATTGTTCAAAATAGGTAACCGTGTAGTCAAATCATAATAAGGGTCACATGACATATTACAGGAATTTTCCTAAAAATAAATTTATTTATGTATAGGATTTAACTGTGCAATAAGGGTGAAAAGAAACTGCCCAAATCAAACACAAAAAGAATATATTAACATAAATGAATTAAATGAGAGTCTTGGGAGATGGGACCCAGGCATCAGCATTTTATAAAGCTGTTACTATGATTCTAAAAGTGAAGCCAGAGCTGAGTTGCACTGTATTAGTCAGTGTTAGGTGGCACAACAACTAACTCTCTAAATTGCTTCCTTTTTGCCAACTATCAAGACCCCATGAGAATTAATAAGATGATTATGGGTAAGAGTTCATTCAATGTAAGCATGTGAACCAAACACTCTCTCCTTTTCTCTGAAATCCAATTGGATGGAAAGCTATGTGCTGTGACTCCTGACTACTCAGTGCCCTGAAATGGTCATGCTTTCTTTCAGCCATCCAAATTCCCATGAAAATGGATATCATAAACTGAGTATCATGTGCCTTGGCAAACAAAATGGCCTATGTTTGCAATATATTTATATCCCTTCACAATTGTTAGCATTCCTGCAAAACTGTGAAGTGTTAACAACCTCTTTTTTTTTCCTTCCAGGGAAATGACATTGACCCTGAAGCAGTTAAAGGTGAAGTGTTAAAAGTTGGAAATAAGAGCTGTGAGACTATATACTCACATTCTGAAGCTATTTTATGTACGGTCCCCAATGACCTGCTGAAATTGAACAGTGAGCTAAATATAGAGGTGGGATTTCTGCATTCCTTTCATGATGTAAATAAAGATGCTAGTGTAATTATGTCACTTGCAGGCTTAAAATAAATCATTAAAGCTCATTTGTGTGTTGGCTTTGGCTCATCAGCTCAGCCTGAATTCTTGGTTGTTATTTTAGAAATAGTGAGTTTTTTGTTTCACTCTCCTTCCCAAGCTTGAGAGAGTAGATCTCAAAAGTCCTGCCCAGCCACACTCCCTTTGTGTCATGCCGCACTCTTGTCAAAATCTGCTCTAGTTCTCAGGAGAGATAAGGACACATCCAAGATTGCCCCTACCCTTACCTCCCACTACCACAGGAGGCCAGAGCCAACATACTGCTGCCTTCCATGGTAATCTCAAATGCATGGACCTCATAAGGAAAGGAATGTGTATGCATGGGACAAAATAAAATAGAAATTAAACTATTTTACAGGAACTTCTTCGGTAGACAGCTAAATCAGATAAACTGGAACCAGAAAGAGTGATTTTTTTTTTTGCATTCTTTTTTCTTGAAGAGCTTTATTGAGATTAACTCACATACCATACAATTCACACATTTAAAGTATACAGTTCAATGGTTTGAGACACATACAATATTAATATTTCGAGCTTGTGATAAACTATGTATAACAAAATTTGCCATTTTAACGATGTTTTAGTGTATAATTTAGTGGCATTAATTACAGTCACAATGTGCATGCAATCATCACTCTCTAATCCTAAAACTCTTCTATCACCCCAGCAGAACTCTGAAACCATGAAGCAGTTCTGTCACATTCCCTCCTCTTCCCCAGCCCCTGGGAACCTCTAATCTACTTTCTGTCTTTATAGATTTGCCTAATCTAGATATTTCATATGAGTGAAGTCATTTGATATCTGTCCTTTTATGTCTGGCTTATTTTATTAGCATGTTTTCAAGGTTTATCCATGTTACAGCATGTGTCAGAATTTCATTACTTTTTAAGGCTGAATATTCCATTTTATAAATATACCAGGCTGAACTTTTCATTGTGTAGATATACCACATTTTGTTTATCTGAGAATGAGTACCTTTTAAAGGGTTCCTGAAATCTTCTGGAAAGTTATGAAATGGAAAACTACAAAGAAAATTAGAAAATTTAAGGCTGAATTATGAGCTTCAAGTTTGGAATTTAGAAGGACCATAAATCCTAAAAATTATACAATGTTAGAGCTAGAAGGGACCTCAAAGATTTCCTCTGTGTATCAAAACTGATATTAAAATATTTTAAGCCTTTATTATGCCATAATAGTGATCATTTACTTCTTATGGTAAGTCTCCTTCTCCCTCTACCCTACCCTATAGGACAGAATTAATGTCCCATTGTCTCTGTTTTTTTACTCTTTATTTATACATCTATGGGACACATCACATTGCATTATAATAATTATTTGTGTTTACCTCCCCTTTTATAACTCAGTTTCTCAAGATCAAAGACAGCTTTTTATCCCTAATACCTAGTTTCAAGTACAAACAGCTAAATATCATATAGGTACTTCAGAGATCAGTAGCCCCTAATTATTAAAACACAGGAGCGGAGTTGAGGGATGTCTTATTACTCTGAAAGCAATCATGCCACTTACAGAAGAGTCATAATCAGGTGGTATTGTGATTCAACCTGTGTAGTATATTTGTAGATCTAAAATAGCCAACTAAATTCTGGCTTTTCTTTGTCATTTTTAGTGGAAGCAAGCAGTTTCTTCAACTGTCCTTGGAAAAGTAATAGTTCAACCAGATCAGAATTTCACAGGATTGATTGTTGGTGTTGTCACAATATCTGTAATACTCTTGTTATTACTTGGGCTTTTCCTGTGGCTGAAAAGGAGAAAGCAAATTAAAGGTACGTTTTTAATTGTTTGTTTTAAGGCGTTACCTTAAGAATGCAGTCATTACAGTTTAAATTTGTAGATTCATATGCACTATTGCATATGCAATCCATACAACCAATGAATTCTTGTCACTCAGTCAAGGTCTGCTGAGACCGATGATAGCCAAGTCTTTAATGAGCTCTTTCTCTCTCTCTCTCTGTTTTAAGATCTGGGCAGCGAATTAGTTCGCTATGATGCAAGAGTACACACTCCTCATTTGGATAGGCTTGTAAGTGCCCGAAGTGTAAGCCCAACTACAGAAATGGTTTCAAATGAATCTGTAGACTACCGAGCTACTTTTCCAGAAGGTATATTTCAGTTTATTTTTCTGAGAAATACCTATAAATACACCTCAGTTGGTTGTGGCATTGTTGTTTATTTTTGGTTTTGCTTTTATATTTTTATAAAAATATAAAAGAAGTATTTACCTCTCTTTGGCCAAAGAAGTATTTAATATGACACATAATTACAAGGCTCTTATTTTTAAATGAACTCATTTATATATTATATTAGATTTTTAGAGTCTTTAAGCTCTTTTCTCACAAAAGGTTAATTTTTATTTTTCAATTACTGTTGACTTGCAATATTATATTAGTTTCAGGTATACAGCATAGTGGTTAGACATTTATCTACCTTACAAAGTGATCCTCCCAGTAAGTCTAGTACCCACCTGGCACCGTACATAGTGACTACAGTACTATTGCCTATATTACCTATGCTGTGCTTCACATCCCCCGTGACTGTTTTCGTAACTACCAATTTGCTCCCTCAAAAAGGTTAATTTTAAAATAATTTGAGCAAAAGTAAGATGTTGATCATCTCAGTACAATGCTAAGAAATTGTGAAGCTCTCTTGAACAACCCATTTAAAATGCAAAATGTATATTTATTTAAGTATATGTTGACACTGCTACATTTCTTACCTCCAAATGTTGATCCTCAAACATTTAAATTACACCTTTAGTACTCCTTTGAAGGATTCTCAGTGAACAGTCAGTACACAGCCTTTTACCCACAGCATTCCAGGACTTTAATATATTTTGAGTTTTATCCAATAAAAACCTTCATTTATGCAATTTAAAAAGGAGGGATTAGTATCATCTACTTCGCAAAACAGTAGGCCTAATAATGGTTAGGTTAACCAGCATATTTCACAGTGTTTTATTTAAAATCCCCTGGTAAAAGCAAAATGTCCAGATTGTATCTGCTCCATTATCTTTAGAAGTTACAGGACGTGAGTCAAATACAGGGATTTCCCTGTTTGAATATTTACCACTGGACAAATAAAATGAGTCACCGACAGTTGAGGATACTGGAAAACTTAGAATTTGATCCTCCAAACAAGTGCAAGAGCAGCGAGGCATTTAACATTTTAACTTTTTTTTTACATTTACTGCCTCTTATTTTTTGAAATTTATATTACTTCTATAAATACTGTCTTTGCCCACCTGACTCCATTTGCCACTACAAAAATCCATGCCCTTAACAACATGGACAAATCAAATCCAGTTTATAGTTTTGATATTTAAGCTTATATTGTCTTACTTTCACCTTTAATAGCCCTAATCTACAATAAGATAATTAAAATTCACAAATAATTTTTTAAAAGGCTTAATTTTCTTTCAACTTCATTACTCACCAAACCTCTATCATCACTGGGAAGAAGCTTGAGTTCTACCCTTTTTCCTACACTGAACCTGCTCCTTGGAGACATGGAAAAGTAAAATAGGCAAAAGAAGGTCATCCAAAGAGAAAAAGGAAAATGCACAGTCAGCATCTAATGAAGAGGCAACTATAAAGCTTTTCTCTGTCTATGTGCTGGGGACAGCCTCTTCATCAGTCTTTCATGCAGACCTAGGATTCTCTGTGACGTTACACCAGAAACACACATTAATGGTTTCAATGGCTTATGCACCTGTTTGAACTTAACCCCAGGGTCAATAGAATTTTCATGCCAGGGGACCTTTTTCCTGTGTTCGACCAAGAATTTCCCTCAGTCTCTGCACCCTGAGAATTTAGAACCCTGACCTCTAGGTACAATAGTCTGGGAAGTGAAGGTGAAGGAACTGAGTTTGGAGAGGCTCATTTGCATTCTTATCCCTTGGAGAGGATTTGAGGGGACTAGACTCTGGGATCAAAGGAGCAGGCAGCCAGCTGGGCCCCCTTCTCTCACCCATCCAACATTTCAAGTACTCCCCTGTGTTCTAAATTTGTTCTTTATGTAATCACTATCTGTCTCATTTTCAGTCAGTGATTACTGTAACTATAGGTGGCCCCAAGCTTTTCTGGAACCACCGTTGAGATTTAATGCTCTGGGCTAATTGCTTTGTTATTAACCAAACAGTTCAATGTGGAAAATACTAAAAGCTTAAGTGGGGTTAGGAATAGTTATGGTACCATCAACTTTCTTTGTATGTCCCTCTATAAAATTCTAATTTTCTTGCTCATTTGCAAACAAATGATATCTTTCTGGTACCAATGGAGAACCCCCCACACACACATAACCCTCCCCCTTTCCCCGTGTTATATACTAATACAATTCAATACCTTGCTTAGTTTATCTTTAGGTCTATTGCTGTGGATGTGATTCCCTCTCCCTAACATGTCTGGATTCCCAGTAGAAAAGAGAAAGCAACTGGTGGCTTCTCTGCCCTATTTGGCATTAAGAACTTTATTCTCAACATCGCAATTCATTACCCCTGATGTGAAAAAGCTTCACCTTGCACAGAGTACCTTCTTTCCTGAGGCTCTTAAAGGACTTTGGTTACAAGGATCAGTTTATAAGGAATGCTGGTCCCTTTCCAAGTGCCCTCAGCTAAGTGCTGGGGATGGTACAGTTACCTAATTCTAACCTGCCTTCTCTAAATGGCGGTAACACTAAATCTGCTGCCATCATCACACAATGGAAAACTTACCACTAATGTAAAAAGCTTCATTTCTGAAAATGGAGCCATTTTATATTTCTAAACATATATATGTAAAATATTTCACTATACAGGAATCCATGTAGGTTTTGAGCAATAGCAATTAATTCTATCAATAAACAGTAGTCACTCAAAAGCCAGACTACTTCTGCTGCTTCCCATCCTTAAGAATATAGTACATTAAAAGTGAACTTCAAGCATGGCTTTTTGTTATATGCAAAAAGAGAAATGTCTAAGGAAATGAGGAGAATAAACAAGGTGTCAAAGTGAATGCTCAGTCTGCTTTAAAAAAAATTTTAAAACATTTTTAAAAACACTTGTATGTGTGTTTGTGTATATATGCCAATATCTTTTCCCAACTTACTGTTTTTATTAAACCAATTCCTATGTAAAGGCTCTTCCTATCCTCATTCAATGATAAAAAGCATCATTTCTTTAATTTTAAAGATCAGTCTTCATAATCAATTCAATTCACTACCCCTGTTGCAGTCTCTACTAAGTGAGGTTTTGCTGTTGTTTCCTAATAATTTTACTTTATCTTGCAGAGCAGTTTCCTAACTCATCTCAGAATGGGTCATGCAGACAAATGCAGTATCCTCTGATGGACCTGTCCCCAATCCTGACTGGTGGGGACTCTGATATATCCAGTCCATTACTGCAAAATACCGTCCACATTGACCTCAGTGCTCTAAATCCAGAGCTGGTTCAGGCAGTCCAGCACGTAGTGATTGGGCCTAGTAGCCTGATTGTGCATTTCAATGAAGTCATAGGAAGAGGTAAGTGTTTCCACTCAGCTTTTTGTTAAATACGACTTTCCAGTAAGCATTTTATCTTCTGCCATTGCAGATTAGGAATTTAGACAATGGTGAAAGTAACTGACAGAGCAGTGATAACAAGTGCTCTTGATTTAGTTCTGCAGGGCAACTGCCTGCAAATAACATCCATGGGGACGTGCCCTGTCCTTGGAGGCAATTTAATAATCTCCAAACAATCTAAAAATAAATCACATCCCCTCCTCACCTTTTTATAATGACAACCATGATTTTTTCAAAGGTGCCATTTACTTCCTTCCAAAACACCATTCTTTTATGTTCCAATACTTTAATTCATATCTCCTTCCAGTCTTTCTTTACTCTGAGAACAGTGACTATCTATGAAGCCCTGGTTTGTAGCAGTTTGTACACTGCTAGAAAGCATCAGAAGACAGGGAATTTGTAGCATTCTCTTGATCTGAAACAACATATATCATATCTACAGTGCATTTCAATTTCTTTATACAAAGAGGAATGAATATTTCTCATAAGCCAAGCCAGACAGAGCAGCAATAATAGCTAACACACAATATTGAAGGAAATATTTATCAGGAAAAGAAACCAGCCAGAAGCCAGGAAATGAACGCCACTCTTCTTCCCTTCTTTTCTAAAAAGCTTTTTTTAATATTGAATGGCCGCTGATCTCTTTTATTCAGCATGTGCTGCAAGAGGTAGCACAAGCATCTGCCAGCATGATGCAGACTGCAGAAGAAGCTGGTGGAATGATTTGCCTTATTTGAACACAAGGCCTTCCCATTTTCCTGGGAGAGCACCCACACATTCCTCTATCATATACTCCAGATTTTAATGCTTAGCCTGCTCCTCCTCCCTAATAGCAACTTCACAGTTAATAAACATGTTTCACATCAGAGTAATTTACAGTTCTCTTACCAGCCTATAAACTCCAGTAATTGCACCAGTTTGAGTGTGTGGCCTCACTAATTATGTTCTAATTCTATGCATTATAAAATTAGAATTTTTTATTTTTATCGTGAAAGTACTGAATGGCAATTATTTCTCTTAAGCAGTAATAATCATTAGTGATTCTATAAATATTAACTATTATTTATATGTTTTCCCCAGTAGAATGTGAGCCCTTGAGATCATAGGGTTTTTTAAATCCATCTTTTCATTATGAGAAGGCAGACTAATGACTGACACTCACACCCGAGGCATCCAGGGAGCCTTGGCTGGTTAGAGGAATTAGTTAATGAGTGACTTACACGGCTATCAGACATTTGGCACCTCTGGGGAAAATTACTGCCACTGGATGAAAGGCTGTTATTGGGAAAGTGATGTGGCTAAAGCCAGAGAGAACTGGATGGAATGACTCAGTGAATTTGCTTCATTTGGGTTATTTCCTTGCAGTTTTGGCCAACCTGGATTACATATTAACTGGTGACTAATGGGGGAAATCCTTATTCTATAATGCTAATCTTACTTCTAATGGTCACACATTTTTATTTCATTTCAGCTTATTGGAATGTAGAGAGCTTTATTTTAATGTAATTCATGTAGGCAAAACTTTATTTTCATATTTATAAGACATTCTTTTATCCTTAAAAATAATAAAATTTTTCAAGGTAGATGTAACTCCTGTTTTCACTGGTTTCACTATGATTGAGTATTTTATTATATTTAGCCTTTAATCATAGTTATATCAGTTTATTCTTATATTATTATTTACCAATTATTGTACCATTTTCCATATGAACAACTGTAAACCTACTTTTGCCCCACCTTGTATTCACAAACATACTCACAGAGTGATATTATTAATCAAAAGCAGAAGAAACAATGTATTTTTTGTCATGTAAAAAAAAAGGAAATGAAGATCATAAAGGGCTTAGTAAGTAATTATTACACAGTTTAAAGCAATGCAGTACTAACCAAGCACCTTCTTTCATGTAGGTCATTTTGGGTGCGTATACCATGGGACTTTGTTGGAAAATGATGACAAGAAAATTCATTGTGCTGTGAAATCCTTGAATAGTAAGTTATATTTTATTTAACAGTGGAGTTCAATTTTGCAGTTTGCAAACTAATAGTTTATAATAAACTGTTGATTTACACTTCCCCTTGTGGAAAATCAGCTACTGCTGGAATTATGGACCTATTCCTGAAAATTTGTTCTAAATTCTTATTGAGTTATTTCCTCAAAAGTTATCCCTCAGGACCCTCATAAGTTAGAGCATAAGAGAAATGAGGTTCTTGGATGAGCTGAGTATCATTTAACTATGTTTGGTTTATAATATTTGTTTTGCAAGTGACATTTATGGAAACTATTGGAAGCATGCTGGCACATACAATAGTAATGACTCATTTTACCCACAGGCATTATTATAATTATTTTTCAGCCCATTAAAAAGATAAAAAATGAAATAAGACAAACAGGATAAAAATATGTTGGCATAAAATTGAAAAATTGTAAATATGATAATACCTCATTTATCCACATTTTTGGTGAATGAGGTATTCCACATAATGAACTTTCTAAACAAGTAAAACTTACCTCCCTTTTAATGTTAGGAAATTTTTTTTAATTTTAGCAGTTATTGAGAAACTTTTAAAAGTGGAATGCATGCATACTCTGTTTAAACAGTAAGCAATGCTTTCAAACAAAAACTAAGACTTTACTGGTGACCATAATTATGGCATAAATTACTATTTTGTACAACCCAATGTACTCCTCATACTAGCATTTCCCTGGCTCCACCTTTGCTGACAGGCCTTACATGTAAAGTCCATGTGCTGGCCTTTTCTAAATTTCCAAATTTTTTGCTCATAATTTGGAACATCCCACAAAATGCTAACCATCTATATTACAAATTTATATTGAAAAATAAAATTTAAATGCACAAGTGAAAGGTTTTTCTTCAAGATACATTATTGTCAGAACAATTTCAGCCCTTTTTACACATAAATCTCCATGCTACATGGTTGATTTTGTTGGAAGTCTGATCACAAGGTAATTAAAGAGACAGTTTATATAAAATCTAACTATACACTGTGATGGATTAAGTATGATTTTCAATAAATTTGCCTCACAAGAGAGCACCATGGCCAATTGTATTAAGAACAATCCTAACACCAAGAATTCTTTCTCTGTCCCTGGTGTGCATTGATCTCTATGGACTTCCCAGTTTCAGAATGCATTGCATTTGTAAAACAATATCATCATGGGCACTGATGTTAGATTAATAAATTAAGCTGTTAACTCTTCATTAATGTTGACTAGTATCAAGCCTTCACAATCTCTATGTAGAAGTGATGAGAAACAGAAAAAGTTTACTTAGATACGTGACAATGATTGGTCTTCAAATTCTCCCAGTCCAGAGATCAGAAAACTATGGCCGGCCACCTGTTTTCCAAAATAGTTTATTGAGACTTAGCTGCTCATGGTCTGTGGCTGCTTTTGCATTATGATGGCAGAGTTGAGTATTTGAAATCATATGACCCACAAAGCCAGAAAATATTAACTGTCTGGCTCTACAAAAAAATCTCCAACCCCTGCCCGAAACTGGCACTACAGAAATTGACGGGCCTGCTTTCTTCTCCTTTTTCTGTGTGATACAAACTAGTTGCTAGGTGCTATCTTACAAAATTGGGTGCAGGTGATGACCTAAAGGCACAGTGCAGGGCAACAGCATCCACTCAGATACGTTGTGAAAAAGCACTCCAAGGATGAGGCATTGGAACAAGATGGAGTCCTATGGTTTTATATGCCACTGCTTTCCCTATCTGCACATGACAAAGTTTTCATTGTTTTGTAATGAAATCAATGTCTCCACCACTGGATTTCTCAGGAATCACTGACCTAGGAGAAGTTTCCCAATTTCTGACTGAGGGAATCATCATGAAAGATTTTAGTCATCCCAATGTTCTCTCACTCTTGGGAATCTGCCTTCGAAGTGAGGGGTCTCCACTGGTGGTCCTACCGTACATGAAACATGGAGATCTTCGAAATTTCATTAGAAATGAGACTCATGTAAGTATATTACCAAGCTCCCTAACTGATGAACTAGCTGTAAGCCATCCAGCCTTCTAAAATGTGCCTGTTTTGAACCATTTTTAAAGCTCTTTAGAAAGAAAAAAAAAAGCACATATAAAATGTTGGCACCTTTCAAATGTACGGAAGTTGATTCAGTTTACTTGTACCTGAAAACTTTCTATCCTGGCGGGAAGATAGTGATACCTAGAAGGGTTTCCCCAGGGGCAGTGACTCTTCCCTGCAAACAGCCTAGTTCTACCATCCCACTGATAGGTACATTTAGTACTCTTGAAGGCCCTACTATGTGCTAGAAACAGCACAGCACAGGAGACATAGAAGCATAATTAGCCACAGCCCACATGGAGTGTTAGCTCTAGAAGCAAAGATATTAGAGAACTAATTACAAATAAATCCCTTGCTATTATTCAAATTTGCCAACCACTCTCCTATCTCGGGACCTTTGTATTTGCTATTTCTACCGCCTGAACAATTTTTCCTCAAAATATCCACATGTCTCAACTTCAGCTTTATGCCCTGATATCATCTTCAAAATGAGGGTTTCCTGACCTGTCTAAAATGGCAATTGACCCACCCCCTCTCCTGCTTTCCATCTGCCCCTTCTCCCCTGCTTTATTTTTCTCCCTCTCACTTATCATCCCCTTATACACTAGGGCTGAGTCAATGAGCCACATGCAAAATGTGGCTAGTCCAAACTGAGATGTGCTGTAGGTGTAGAATACACCCCAGGTTTTGAATATTTAATATAAGAAGGTAAAATATTAATCATTCCTTATGTTGGTTATGTGTTAAAATGATAATATTTTGGATATGTTGGATTGAAAAATATATTGTGAAAATTAATTTTACCTGTTTCTTTTTACTTTTTTAATGTGACTGTTAGAAAATGTTAATTTACATGTCTGGCTTGCATTATACTTCTATTGAACAGTGCTATGCTAAATTAATAAATAATACATTAATAAATAATGATAAATTAATAAATAGCTATATATATACACACACGCATATAATGTTGTGTATGTACACACACATATCCCATTAAAATGCAAACCCCTGAGGGTTGGGAGTTTTGTGTATATGGTCTGTGCTATAGATCTAACACCTAAAAGAGTGTTTGGCCCATAAACTCTCAGTGACTATTTGTTGAATGAATGAGCTCAGAGCTACAAAACACATTTTGAGGCCCCTGCAAATCAGAGGTTTCTTGTGACATTTATGATAGGACCTAAAGGGTGGGCAAATGATGGCCAGATCAGAACCAGAGAGGAAAAAGGAAGGAGAATCCAGAACTGAAAACACAGGAGGCATCCAACTCCTTAGCTCCTGTACCCAAGGTCCTTTGGGAATTAATGGAGTTTACTCTTGATCAAAAACAACTTCAGAAACATGAAGTTGTTGAAACAACTTCTGTTTCTCAGAAGAAATAAGCTCTAGGATCGATGATAAAGGAATATTTGTGTTCAGCAAAAAGAACAAAATACCCCCTGGCAATGAATGTTTGCAGGTAGGGTGACTTTACCTTACAAAGAACAAAGCTGCCCTGACAGATGCCACTTTTCCACTTTAACGCTTGTTGTTACCCTAATAAGTTCATCTGACTGGATGTGCTACCTTCTCCAGGATATGATGCCCCCAGGGTTAAAGCATGATAGAGATTTCTTATTATAAGTATATGGCCTTTTAAAACCCAAGGAGTCCATACTAATGACAACCACTAACATAGATGTGTCTTGAAGAGAAACACAAGAAATTGGCCTCTCCGCGTGCTCTGTGCATTAAGTAGGGCTATAGCCCTCTTTGCAGGGTCCCTGTTGTCTGCCTCTTGACTTCACAAACTCCACAGCAAATGCTAAAGAAGACAGACCCTGTTCCTGATGGACAGGCACCAGTAGGGCTACCAGCCACAGTGATATCTATACGATTTCAGATATAGTTCTTATAGTCACTAGAGACATTCCCACTGTCCATCCAGTTTTTTGGGCAGAGTTCCTACAGAATGAGGGTCCAGGCCACTGGAGTTGTAAGCTGAAGCGTCAGTACCTATATATAGGAGGAGTTCTGATGTGATTGATTTCACTACACTGTGGGCTTTAGAGCCTAAAAGATTTAGCTTAAAACCCTAACTCCACCACTTACCATCTGAGTCATTTGGGGGCTGATTTATTTCTTTGTGAACTTCCTGCATTAACCATGTATTTCTGAGTTCTGAGGCCTTGCTGACCCTGGAGGGACTACCACACCCAGGACTAGCAAATTCCCAAGCATGATCAACAACTCACCTTCAAAGAGCAGGCAAACCAGCCAATCCAGAGCCTAAACCCCAACTACCTCCTTTAAAGGGCTTTCACACTGTAGGTCACTATCTCCCTGCCCTAATCACTGAAGGGCCAGATACCAGACAACTAGAGACAGCACCTACATCCAAAAGCCCAACTGCTGAAATTACTCAAACCAGCCAATTCTAAACCAGCTTAAGTTGCCTTGACCATTTCTTCCCACAGAAGCCACAATCAGCCTCCCTCTGTCTCCTGACCACCCCACTGCTTCCCTGTGTGGGCCTCTTCTGTAGGTTATAACAAACTATGCTCTCAGTGGCAATTGTCTCCCATCCATTGGCTTCACCATCCCTGAATAATAACAAAACCTACATTTTAAAACACCTCCAGTTCCCCCGCTGAAAAATGGAGCCCCTATAACCAACCTGCCTTACAGAAGTATACGAGGATTAGCCAAAATTTATAAAGCCATCTAGCCTGGTGCTTTGCACACAGTAGGAGGTACTTAATAAATGATTGCTATTATTAACAAGGCACAAGTTACCATTTAAAACAAGATAATTCTTATAAACATTTCAGAATTCTGAGATCACAGCTAGAATAGTAGATACCTAGTTTATGTGTTTCCAATTCTCTTTGATTGCAGAACCCAACTGTGAAAGATCTTATTGGTTTTGGTCTTCAAGTAGCCAAAGGCATGAAATATCTTGCAAGCAAAAAGTTTGTTCACAGAGACTTGGCAGCAAGAAACTGTATGTAAGTGTAATAATCTCTGTGCCCACAGTCCAAATTAAGTGACAAGGAGGAATCTGTTTTCACTGTTTAAGGATACCGAGGAAGTTTTCTTATGCAACAGTTCTTTATTTCCTTTACAGTTTTAAATCCACATGCAAACACTGGAGATGTAGGCAGGGCTTTCAGTCTCTTATCAAATGGAGAATTTAAAAGGGATTCTCCAGAGGGGGTCTTAACAGCTGTTGCATGCTTTTGCCTTTTTTTTTCCTCCCTAAAAGTAGACCTCAGTGTTGTGGTTTCACGCTGCATTAGTGTAGGGAGGTAGAATTTGATCTTCAGCCTTTTACAGTGAAAAGGAGAAGGCTGGTAACACAAATACCTACATATTCACTTCCCTAGAGTGGATTGAAGCCAGCCTGCAGAAGCCCAACTAAAATGGTATTTGGGAATGAATATACAAAAAACTATATTTGTGTCTGGCTGCCTGGGTTGTATAATACAGCAGTCACCAGTTTATAATTGATTCAGTGCTTTCCCCTACATAGCTCTCATTCATGGCTTACGGTATACGTGAATGAGAGAGCTGTGCTGTTAATTTCCTACCTTGATTTTGGTCAATGTAACAACATAAAAGCCCACTTAAACAAAGGGATACATAGCCTCAGAGAGCGTAAATTGATTTTCTTGAGCCTTGCTGTTTTTTCTTAGATGCTTTACTGTGTGTCCTGTTTCTCTATTACCTCAGTGGTGCAATATGTAAGTTTTATGTACTATCCTAGCCCATTTGAGAATGAAAAAGTAAGATAACACCACCCTGCCATGTGTCCCTTATAAAACTCAGTATTAATGATAAGTTCACAGTGATTATTGGCGATTACTTTGGTTATTCCATTGGCATACTTGATTTAGCAACCAAGGAAAGCTGGAAGGGGGCCCAATTTTACCACTTCTTCAGAGCTACTGAAGCAAAACAAATTTTCTTATACCACATCATTCATGATCTCTTTCCTTAGTCTGTTGAATTTATAGTATAAATGTCAAGCACTTTTATTTAAGAATTCTACTGTAATATAGTGTTAGTCAATTGAGGCTAAAGGAAACCCTCCCTGAAAAAGTTATGGATTTATGGTTTTCAAATACAGAGTCACTTGTTCTGTAAATATTCAGCATCACTATAAATTAGTCTGTTTCAGCCACCAGTAATAATATTTGTCCTTTTGTAGGCTGGATGAAAAATTCACTGTCAAAGTTGCTGATTTTGGTCTTGCCAGAGACATGTATGATAAAGAATACTACAGTGTACACAATAAAACAGGAGCAAAACTGCCAGTAAAGTGGATGGCTTTAGAAAGTCTACAAACTCAGAAGTTTACCACCAAGTCAGATGTGGTAATGTATTATTGATCACCCCTGATCTTCTCCTCTTTTACTTTCATACCCCAAATTTTTAGTAGTTTCATGGCTACTTAATTTTTTTAAAAAAGAAAAGAAGCCTTTAACATCACTAATTTTGGTTTTCTTCATAAGTAAAAGTGGACTGATTGTCTTAACAGGTACTCAAAGTATCTTTTTATAAATTAATTTATTCAAAAACATTTGTCTAGCAGGGTACCATCCTAAATTCTTAGGAAGCCCAACCAGGTGTGAACCCTGTCCTCCAGGAGCTTAGCTCAATAGGAAAGAGAAAGTATATCCATCCCACAAAGTAGACTGGGATTAGCCCAGCCACTCATAGCTCAAAAATTCATGGCAACAAGAATTCCATCTTGAGACATCTGGAAGCTGTAACTGAGGCAGGTCTAGCAATGAAGTCATTATTCCCGCACCTAGCTAGCAATATACTCTCCTTTCTCTGCAAAGGTTATCCTCCTCTCACAGAACATGGACCTGAGTACTGACCCCTGGGTCTTCCACCTGGAGGAAAGGACGGTGCTTGAAATTGTTACAGAGCAGAAAGAGTTCATCCACTTGGTGCTAGCAGAGCCAAACACTAGAACCAGAGAATTGCAGTGGAGAAATATTTGGCTATTTTATTATGAATGGTGCCATCTTTCACATTTTATTATGAATGGAGAATAGGAAGCTAATACTCAAAAGTCCAAATTCCCTGGTAGCATGTAGGTTACAGATTACACAGGGCAAAATCACAAGACACTGTGGGTTAGGGGGCTTGGGGTTATGCTGGAAGCTGATTGGTTGGAGGTGAAATAATGGTAATAAATCACTTTTTCAGGTCTTGAGGACAGATCTTAGGTCTAGATTCATGGGAAAGTAGACAGGGAGTTGTTCCACCTTCAGGTGTAGAAACTGAAACATAACTTAGGTCTAGATGTTATCTTTAGCCTGCCAGAGTCCCTGACCATGTAATCATTAGTCAGGTCCCCGATATTGTCTTATGCAGCCTCAGGGTTTGCTGATTTTCCAGGGTAAAAGCTAGGGGTGTAGAAAAAGAGAGTGAAATATGATGTCTAGAACTACAATTTAAAGCTAAATTTAATCAAAGTTAAAGGATCCTCAGTTTCAAAATGAGCCTTAAAGGAGGATGGAATGGGCAATGAAATAAGCAATACAAATCCAGGTGAGACAAAGGGGCAGGAAAGTATACACATCTTTAAAGTTCTATGGAAACAGGAAGCGTGGAGTGATTGGCAAAACTAGAGGGCAGAGGAGAGTTATGAGAACAAAATGAGAAAAATACCTTCATACTATATCCTTGGAAAGCAAGCTAGGGAGTCTGTAATTTATTCTGTGGCCATATGAAAACATTGTACTTTGAAAACATAGTATAATTAGATTAGACTACAGTCTTCCTTTATTGTGTAAAATGATTTGGGAGGAGTTAGATACCAAAAGACAAAGTAGAACTTGAAATAATATAGAAACTGTGAGAACAGAAAAGAACAGATAGAAGGAAAAGTATCTCAGAGGTAAAATCAACAATATGCAGCAAGAAATTGATAAAAGTTAAAGGTGAGTAAGTTATATGCTGGTAGAGTAACAAATACGTGAAGCATAGGAGCAAAAGCTAGTTTAGGAGGAAAACTACCAAGCTGAGTGGTTTGACTTGAGAGTAGGACATCCAGAAAGAGAGATCCATCAGGCAATTGGAAATGTGGATCTGCCACTTCACCTCTTTCACTGTATCAGTTCAGGCTGTCATGACAAAAACTATAGACCAGGTGGTTTAAACAACAGACATTGCTCACAGTTCTGGAGGCTGGAAGTTCTGAGATCAGGCCAGCATGGCCCAGTCAAGATCAGAGAGCCTTCTTCCTGACTTTACGTGACCACCTTCTCAATGTGTCCTCATGTGATGGACAGGGAGAAGGCAAGCTCTCTGGTATATCTTCCTATAAGGGTATGAATCCCATCATGATGGCCCCACCCTCATCTCCTCATCTAAACCTAATTACCTCCCAAAAGCCCCACCTCCTAATCCCCTCACACTGAGAGAACTTCAACACATGAATTTTGGGAGAACACAGTTTAGTCTATGACAGAAGCCAAGGCTGAAAATATGCTTCTGACAGTCCAAAAGTAATTATTAGGGAGAACCTATATATACAAAGTGAGGGAGAAAAAACAGAAAGGTAAAAGACCCAGGAGAAGAGATTTTCATGAAAGTTGGAGAAGAGAAAGCGTCAAGAAGAAACGGGATGCTCCAGAGGGTCCAGTGCTGTTCAGCACACAAGAAGGGTCTTAGAAACTGAATCAGTTCAGAGGCCTAGAGTGTGCTGAGGAGCCTTGGTAAGAGAGTACACTTACTCTATTTGCATGTAGTAAGTCAAGAGGACTATGATGCCTAGAGGTATAGAAACATTGATATTTCAGTTTTTGAGGATAACAACTGAAAAAGGAAAAAGTACAAATCCATGACATCAACAAACAAAATAGGCAGAAAATAATGCTAATGGAGAGAACGTCAAAAGGAAAAGGGTTGGCAGCTATTGGGAAATAACAAGGGACAGAGATCTCAGTGAGGTTTTGGAACTGAGAAGCCATTTACCCCCCTCCTTGGGGGTCAGCAAGAGGGAGAGGTGTGGCCTTGATTGGTAAGAGTTTCAAAGAAATTTTGGTCTTCAAGTTAATGCCAAGTTTCAGCTATTATGAGTAGGTGGTGGAGACATTATAAATAAGTTGAGGGTAACTGGGGAGTTTGTTTTCAATAAATAAGTTCATTGCAGGGCATGGTGGAGGAATGGGACTTCAGGGAGGTTAAGACCACTAAGAAAATGAGATAGCACATAGCAGAGCATAATACCTGGTATTCTGATCCTTAAAGATTCTGAAAGAGACAAAAGAAGTGGGTACTAGAGAGCTAGGCTGGGACATATTTGTGATGGCAGAAGATAGAAGCATAAGATAGGGAGATTTAACCCATCCTCAAAGAACATAATATTCATTCAGACTTAACTGTCAGTCTACCATTAAGAGCCAGAACCAACTCGTAGAAGACAAAATGCCCACTTTTAAAATATAGGATAAAGATTTGAATAGACATTTTATCAAAAGGATGTATGATAAGCCAGCTAATACAAACATGAAAACATTGGAACTACTGATGCATGCTACAATATGAATAAACCTCAAAAACATTATGTTAATAGCCAAGTACTAGAAGCAACCTAAGTGCCCATCAGCAAATGAGTGGATCCAAAAACTATGGTATATTTGCACAATGGAATTCTATGGAGCAGAGAGAAAGAAGGAGCTTATACCCTTTGCAACAGCATGGATGGAACTGGAGAGCATTATGCTAAGTGAAATAAGCCAGGCGGTGAGGGACAAATACCATATGATCTCACCTTTAACTGGAACATAATCAATAGAAGAAAAAAGCAAACAAAATATAACGAGAGACATTGAAGTTAAGAACAATCTAACAATAGCCAGAGGGGAGTGGGGAGGGCACAGTGGGGAGAAGGGTTTACAGGAACTACTATAAAGGACACATGGACCAAATCAAGGGGGAGGGTGGAGGCGGGGGAGAGAGGTGGGTTTGGCTGGGGTGGGGTGGAGGGATGGGGAGAAAAGGCATACAACTGTAACTGAATAACAATAAAAAATTTTTTTAAAGTCAGCCTCAATAGATCACATATTGAATGATTCCATTTAGTACATGAAATTTCTAGAAAGACATAAAACCCTAGAGACGGCAAATTCCAGAGCCTAGGTCTGAGGGTAGGAGTGAAGATTAACTATAAACGGGGATGAGGGAACATTCTGGGGTGTTGGAATTGATATAAAACTGAATCATGATGATAGCTGCACAATTATATAAATTTAGTAAACATCATCAAGTATACACTACAGCCGGCGAATTATATCATATATAAATTATATCTCAACAAAGCTGTTAAAACAAAATAAAAAGAGCCTGATGAAATTTTGGGTGTTCAAGACAAGAGTGGGAATTCAGAGCTCTTTGAAACGCCCTCCTCCCCCCAACACACCACTGCCTCCACAAACATACATATGCCATCTGGAGGCCACCACTTCTCACCGAGCAACTGTCACTCAAATATTGATTAGGCCTCTGCAGATATGAAATGCTGTGTCTCTCTTGCATTCAAAGACACTATGTTGTGCTACCTAAAGGGTGAACCTGAGTAATCCATACACAATGCTGTTTTGGCAAATGGCTATCGATTGCATGGATAAATTTGCATAAAGTTTCATTTCCAGGACAGCACAACCTTTTGAATGCTGACATGGAACATTTCCAAAAGCATATAATATTCTGTATGTATGTTAACACCTACAAGCAAAAACTTGCTGCTTATAGAAAGGTCCATTTTCTTGCAAATGCCCAGATGGAGTTCAGCTAAAATCTGAATACTCTTCAAGCCCATTCAAACCGATTGAATGATGAAGCAGGCCCATTTCATCCTGCTTCATCATTCTGTAGCATTTAACACTGTTGACTGCACCTTCCTTCTTGAAATTTCTGCCTCCTTTCATTTCTGGGGGCATTGTTCCATCTGGTTTTCCTCTTGCTTCTTGGCTGTGTTTTCTTTACTTTTGCCAGCTCTTCAAACTGTGTGACCACTACCAGCACCACAACCAAGATATAGAACAGTTCTATCATTCCAGAAAATTTCCTTGTGCCCTTTTGTGGTCAACCCCTAGCACCTGGAAACCACTGGTCTGTTTTCTGTCTCTATAGTTTTACCTTTTCAATCATGTCATCTAAATGGAATCATACCTAAGTAGCATTTGAGTTTGTCTCTTTTCCCTTTGCATAACACATAAGAGTCATCCATGTTTATCAATAGTATCAATGTATCAGTAGTTGACTTCATTTTTTGTTTTGGTAAAAAATACAAAATAAAATTAACCATCTTTAAGTGTACAGTACCACAGTGTTAACTATATACACACTGTTATGCAACAGATCTCTGGAATTTCTTCATCTTGTAAAACTGAAATTCTATATCCACTGAACAACTTCCCATTTTCCCCTCCCCCCAGCCTCTTGGCAACCACATTCTACTTTCTGTCTCTAAGAGTTTGACTATCTTAAGTACCTCATATAAGTAGAATCATGTATTATCTTTTTGTGACTGGATTATTTTACTTAGTATAATGTCCTCAAGGTTCATCCATGTTGTAGCATATGACAGGATTTCCTTCTTTTTAAAGCTAAATAATATTTCATTGCATGAATATACCACATTTTCTTTGCCCATCTATCAATGGACATTTAGGTTGCTTCCATCTCTTGGTTATTGGAATAATGTTGCTATGAACATGGGTGTGCAAATATCTCTTCAAGATCCTTTTTCAATTCTTTTGGTTATATACCCAAAAGTGGGATTGCTGGATTGTTTGGTAGTGCTATTTTTAATGTTTTAAAGAAATTGTACTGTTTTTCATAAAGTAATTACATATGAAAGTTATCTGTAATTATAACAGCCTTAACATTTGCTTAACAGTTTTTTTGTGTGTAAACATAATTTTTATTTCTTTTGGACAAATATCTAGAAGTAGGATTACTGGGTTGTAAGATAAGTGTTATGTTTAACTTTATGTGAGACTGCCACCTGTTTTTCCACACATGCTGTACCATTTTATACTCCCACCAGTAATACATGAGAGTTTCAGTTGTTCAGCGTTCTCATCAGCACTTGCCATTGTCAATTTTGGGTGTTTTAGCCATTCGAAGAGGTTGTAGTGGTGTCTCATTTTCTTTTTAATCCACACTTGCCTAATGACTAATGATGCTGAACATGTTTTCATGTGCCAATTGCCATTCTTATATCTCCATTAGTAAAGTGCCTACTTAAAACTTTTGCCCACCCTTTTAAGTTTTAAAATTTATTTTCTGGGTTTCTGTAATTGGGTTGTTTATTTTTTATTACTGAATTGTTAGGTTCTATATATTTTTTGGATGCAGGTACATGTTTTTGCAAATATATTTTTCTTGCATGTGGCTTGCCTTTTCATTATTTTACTGATATCTTGCAAGGAGTAGAATTTTATAATTTTATAGAAAATTTATTAAAATTTACTCAATGATAAAATTTTATCAATATACCCATTTTTTCTCAACTGTGGTTGTTTTACAAATTGTGTTGTATCTCAGTTTTCCTCCTCTTGAATGCTCAAGTCTGGCTGACTCCATTCCTTGCTTACATCAGCAGTGACCCTTTTTTGTAGTTTACAACAATCTCTTTGATCTTTACCTTTTTGATAAAGTTGGGCAGAGATTCTTCAGATGAGCTCACTTCCAATGCTCAGATGTTCAGAATGGCTTGACTATTCATGCAGTAAGTGTGAATGGTAGAGCTTTCCTGTCTTGAAACTAAAACTGACTTGTTTCCCTCATTCCTAATGCACACACATCCACACCTTCTTCCCTCTGTGTCTCCCCCTCCTCCATCCTCTCTCTTGGTCAATATCATGCTCCTTCTTCACTTACCCCCCATTATCCTGTCAGTGCAAAGCGGTTAAGGGGGCCTGCTTTTCTTAGAAACCGCTGCCCTCTCACCTCTCCTGTCCCATAAGTCCTCCAACTCTCCTCTGAATCCAAATTATGGCTCAGAAATTTACCCCTTTTTTTGTGAATTTGCTCCCAGACGCACCTATAGTCGAGGCTATTGGGTAGAGAGACCTGATCACAAACAACTAATCAGTCTCTCAGAACTTTGGTTTCCTCATCCTTAAAGCATCTATGAAACTGATTACATTACAGGGTTATAAGGATTAGATAAGATCATCATTTTTATTTATTTTTTTTAATTTTTATTGTTATTCAGTTACAGTTGTATGCCTTTTCTCCCCATCCCTCCAACCCACCCCAGCTGAACCCACCTGCCTCCCTCACCTCCACCCTACCCCTTGATTTGGTCCATGTGTCCTTTGTAGTAGTTCCTGTAACCCTCTCTCCTCACTGTCCCCTCCCCACTCCACCCTGGCTATTGTTAGATGTTCTTAACTTCAATGTCTCTCGTTATATTTTGTTTGCTTTTTTCTTCTATTGATTATGTTCCAGTTAAAGGTGAGATCATAGGGTATTTGTCCCTCACCTTCTGGCTTATTTCACTTAGCATAATGCTCTCCAGTTTCATCCATGCTGTTGCAAAGGGTATAAGCTCCTTCTTTCTCTCTGCTGTGTAGAATTCCACTGTGTAAATATACCATAGTTTTTGGATCCACTCATTTGCTAATGGGCACTTAGGTTGCTTCCAGTACTTGGCTATTGTAAATAGTGCTGCTATGAACATTGGAGTGCATAGGTTCTTTTGGATTGGTGTTTCAGGGTTCTTAGGGTATAACAGCAGTGGAATTGCTGGGTCAAAGGGCAGTTCCATTTTTAGTTTTCTGAGGAAATTCCATACTGTTTTCCACAGTGGCCTCACCAGTCTGCATTCCCACCAACACTGCACGAGGGTTCCCTTTTCTCCGCATCCTCTCCAACATTTGTTTGTGGATTTGTTTATGTTGGCCACTCTGACTGGTGTGAGATGGTGCCTCATTGTGGTTTTAATTTGCATCTCCCTGATGGCTAGTGATGCTGAGCATCTTTTCATATGTCTCTGGGCCCTCTGGATGTCTTCCCTGGAGAAGTGTCTGTTCAAGTCCTTTGCCCATTTATTAATTGGGTTGTTTGTCTTCCTGGAGTGGAGTTGTGTGAGTTCTTTATATAGTTTGGAGATCAGGCCCTTGTCTGAGGTATCATTGGCAAATATTTTTCCCCATACTGTTGGTTCTCTTTGTATTTTAGTGTTGTTTTCTTTAGCCATGCAGAAGCTTTTTCTTTTGATGAGGTCCCATTTGTTTATTCTTTCCTTTATGTCCCTTGCTTTAGGGGATGTGTCTGTGAGGATGTTGCTGCTTGGAATGTCTGAGATTTTCCTTCCAATGTTTTCCTCTAGGACTTTTATGGTGTTATGACTTATATTTAAATCTTTTATCCATCTTGAGTTCATTTTTGTGTGTGGCGTAACTTGGTGATTGAGTTTCATTTCTTTGCACGTGGCTGTCCAGATCTCCCAACACCATCTGTTGAAGAGGCTGTTTTTGCTCCATTTTATGCTCCTGCCTCCTTTGTCAAATATTAATTGACCGTAAAGACTTGAGTTTATTTCTGGGCTCTCTTTTGTGTTCCATTGGTCTATGTGCCTGTTTTCATGCCAGTACCAGGCTGTTTTGATTACAGTGGCCTTGTAATACAGTTTGATATCGGGTATTGTGATTCCTCCTGCTTTGTTCTTCTTTCTCAAAATTGCTGCAGCTATTCGGGGTCGCTTATGAAATGTTTCTTCTATATCTGTGAAATATGTCATGGGTACTTTAATAGGGATTGCATTGAATCTATAAATTACTTTGGGTAGTATGACCATTTTGATGATGTTAATTCTTCCAATCCATGAGCATGGTACATGCTTCCATTTGTTTGTGTCTTCCTTAATTTCTTTCTTCAGTGTTGTGTAGTTTTCTGAGTACAGGTCTTTTACCTCCTTGGTTAGGTTTATTCCTAGGTACTTTATTTTTCTTGTTGCTATATCAAATGGGATTTTTTTTTTCCTGATTTCTGTTTCTGATGTTTCGTTGTTGGTATACAGGAATGCCTTTGGTTTCTGAGTATTGACTTTGTATCCTGCTGTTTTGCCAAATTCATTTATTAGGTCAAGTAGTTTTTTGGTGGAGTCTATAGGATTTTCCATGTACACTATCATGTCACCTGCAAACAGTGACAGTTTCTTTTCCTCCTTTCCAATTTGGATGCCTTTTATTTCTTTTTCTTGTCTGATTGCTGTGGCTAGAACTTCCAGTACTATGTTGAATAGGAGTGGTGAGAGAGGGCATCCTTGTCTTGTTCCTGATCTTAGTGGGAAAGCTCTAAGTTTTTGTCCATTGAGTATGATGTTTGGCTGTAGGTCTCTCATATATGGCCTTTATTATGTTGAGGAATGCTTCCTCTATTCCCACTTTGCTGAGTGTTTTTATCAGAAATGGGTGCTGGATCTTATCAAATGCTTTTCCTGCATCTATTGATAAGATCATCATTTTTTTAAAGATTTTACTTATTTGTTTTTAAAGAGAGGACAAGGGAAGAAGAAAGAGGGAGAGAAACACTGATGTGTGTGAAAAACATTGATGGTTGCCTCTTGCACACCCCCAACCAGGGACCTGGGCTGCAATTTAGGGATGTGGCCTGAGCAGGAATCGACCCAGCGACCTTTCAGTTTGCAGGACGACATCCAACCCCCCAAGCCACACCAGTCAGGGCTAAGATAATCATTTTTTAAAGGGCATGACACTGTGCCCAGCTTATTATATGACACATACAATCTCCCACCACCCTAATTTGGAAGTTCAGTCTCATAGGCTTCTGTCTTCCAGAAATCTTCTGACTTGTCTTTACCTTATGAATTGGCTTCTTCGATGTGTCTAAAGCATAGTATTTACAAGATGCAGTCTCCTAGAGCTCAACTGCAGGCATGTCTCATCAATTTCACGGTCCCCTTTCAACCTGATATGTTATCCTTCATCCCTTCACCTAGTCCACACACCAAGCAGTGACTATTGTACTTATAATTCAATAAAGGCACGTGTACTGTCACCCCTGGGCCCACTCCCTCCATCTGGAATACTCTCTGTCCTGGCATTACCTGCACCTATAAAACAAATTCTCTCTTGCCTTCAAGACTCACTTTACTGTCACTTTCTTTCTGAAGCCCCTTTCAGTACTCCACTATTATCTCGACTTTTCACAACATTTACACCTCTTTTGTATTACTGTTCTATATTTTACTGTTCTACATGACAGTTAATTGCATAATACTCTAAACCCTGTTTAAACCCTGGATAAACCCTGGACTTATCCAGTAACTTGGGGAATCACCTACTTGTATATAATCAGCAGATACTTGTTAAATGAATTAAATTTTCGTGCACATTTTGGAACTTGAAGGTTTACACAATGAAGTTGCCAGAAGCGACTCATAAGATTTGCAGGCTTTGAATGCTTTGATTTTGAAAGGCTGCAGAAGACAACAAAGTTATCTAGTTCCTATGTGGGAAAGAGTTTGTTTTCTCTGTTTGGATCAAGGCTGTCAGTGGCCTTTAAGCGTTCTTGCAGTTGGGCAAAAGGAAAGAATCATTAATGGAGATTGTATTAGCAATTGCAGTACCTACTTGATTTCTTTCTTTTGGCCACCATGTTCAAAGACATGCCTTATTCTTCTTGTTGAGTGTTATGAGCTACACGTGCTTCTCAATATTATGTTCTCCTACTCCACCTGTCCAGTCTGTATTATTCTTCTCCTCCAAACTCCTTTTTTTCTCAGGGCCTCCCTATGTTCCTCTTCGTCTGTAAGTGTTGCTAAGAAAGAACTGATTTCCTGGGTCCTATGCCCAGAGGTGACCTGCACATACTGACTTAGTCTCATTGTGTCATTCTACCTTGGCACACGTCCAGGAGAAGATAATATGTATGACTTGATGTAGTATCCCAAGAGGAGTGCTTTGAATCAAGAGATTACATATTTAGTAAAGTTCAGTAGACCAAGCAAGATCCAAGAGCCAAGAACTTTTAGATGTTCATCCCACTGTGAATTAAGACTTACAGGGGAATTTTTAGCAAGTCACTTAACTTCTCTGTGACCTTACGATCTTTTTATAAGGTACTGATACAGCTGTTTTATATTAATCCCCTCATTTAACATTTTCAAGTTACATATATTTTATTGAAATTAGTTTTCAGTAGAGAGCCTTGTTGCCTAGCAGTTTTATTACTTCTGATTTTTAGTATGGATTTTTACTTATACTGACTTAGATCTTCTCTTTTAACATTAACTTTTAGATATGGTTACATTTCTTGACTACTTACATTCATTTGGAAATCCCACAAATTTAAATTCTGGATGGCTTATTTGTCTTCTTTTACTAGTTAGTAATCTAAAATTGTAGTGGTGCTATTGAGAAAGAGAAGGATAGACACCTGTTCACGCTTTACATCTATAAGAGAGAACTTAGAAATCCTACTCCACTAACCACAGATGAAATTTTAATCATCATGTGTACTTCAGATACTCTTTTTACTTGTAATCTAAATGTTATACAATTCTGGTTTAAATAAATTACAAATTGTATAGCTTACTAAATGTCTTTTAGGAAATTTTTGCTCCAAACAGCACGAGTATTGAATATGCTAAGACAAGTTTAATTATCAAGGCCTGTTGATTGCCTTTCATCTTTGTGCTGTCGTACTTCTCACTGGATTGTCCCTTGCATTGTTTGACTAGTGGTCCTTTGGTGTGCTCCTCTGGGAGCTGATGACAAGAGGAGCACCACCTTATCCTGATGTCAACACCTTTGATATAACAGTTTACTTGTTGCAAGGCCGAAGGCTCTTACAACCTGAATACTGCCCAGATCCCTTGTAAGTAGGAATTCTGAAAGAATCTTCTGTACCTCTTATATTTTTTACTTTTACAGAAACAGTTTCCTTCAAAGTGTCTCTCACAGCATTTCTTTCTTTCTGAAACAGATATGAAGTGATGCTAAAATGCTGGCACCCCAAAGCCGAACTTCGCCCATCCTTTTCAGAACTGGTCTCCAGGATATCAACGATATTCTCTACTTTCATTGGGGAGCACTACGTCCATGTGAATGCTACTTATGTGAATGTCAAATGTGTCTCTCCATACCCTTCTCTGTTGTCATCACAAGATAAAGTTGATGGCGAGGGAGACACATGATGGATGGACACAGCATCAGTCTCCTTCTGATAAGCGTCATAGAACTGTCCAAACAACAATCCATACCAGGTCCAATATTTTTTCACTGCCTGGCCATTGAAAGGCGACCAAATATATTTTGATTTTGCCAAAATTGCACTATTATAGGACCTTATGTTGTTATTTAAAATGACTGGATTCTAAGGAATTATCATCTGACAAAGCATCAGAGCCAGAAGCTTGGTCCCAAAGGCCAGTGACCAATGGCAACCCTGCAGCTTCGATGATGCTCCTTTTGTATTCAGGCCAAAACCTGAATTCTGTATTGAAATTTTAAAAACCAGGATCTCACCTGATTTCATATGGGGAACTGAGGCCATGAGTTTTGAAGCCTTCTAGATCACAGAAAATTCAGAAGTGGTAATGTCCAGGCGGCCCTGGGACCAGGTCACTCATTTAAAGTGTTTCAAAGCTTTCATGTGTTAGATGGTCATGAACATATTTTATTACTGATGTTGTTATTTGCCTACTAGGTAAACATTCCCTTCTAAATTTTTGCATACACATTCCTTTTATTGGAGAAATATTCGTAGGCGATGCAGTTAATGTTTCAAATCAGCAGGACACAAAATGTGTTTATAATTTAATAGGGATATTTACGTATTGTACATAGATGACATTAAAGTTTTCATAAAATAGTTTAGTCATAATGAAATATTTCTCATTTAAAAATCAACTGTTTGAAAATGACACTGTTCTGATATAATGAATGTGGACATTTAGATGTTTTGTCTGTATTTTTGTAAATGCTGACTGAAAATAAACAAGTACTTTGTGATAATTAGTGTTTTTAAAGGTAATTTGGCATGTTTTTAAAAGCAAAATACAACCAACTGAAAGGTTCATTGGTTCCAATCCAGCTCACATGTATGGCAAAGAGACGATTGATAGACTGGAAATGTTAGCCTCTTTATCAAGTGGCAGCTTCCTATTCCACAAACATGTAGAGACAATAAAAAACTTGAGGAAGTCCAGTTTTTGCATTAGGACATGTTATGTATTAAGAAAAAAATATTTTAGAAAAAAAAAGCAATTGAAAGTTCTGGCCATTTCACCTGGATGAACAGTTACTCTGGGTAGGATTTTTGTGATGACTTGTTTTGTGAGATTTTGTGCTTACTACTGTATAGTGCATGTGGCACAGGATACTCTAACATGTTTTGTCTGTATAAACATTTAAATTTTCTATTTTTATAAAAATGTTTATTTTAATGATATAAGAAAACTTTTGTTAAGCCACAAAAATACTACACTGTGAACATTTCAGAAAAGATATGTCAGACTTGGATTAATAAGGGCATGGTTTTAAATGGCTATAAACAATGACAAGGGAACGTGCTGATTGCCAGTGCACCCCACCCTCATTGCATCACCAGGACTTGGAGCCAAGAGTTAACACAGCCAGCCGTAAAGAGGGTGTGTTACACTGAAACACAGTAACCGAGTTGTGGCAAAAGAGTGATTACAACCAAAACCTCCTTGATAATAGCAGAACATACCAGAAGACACAAGGAAGTGTACTGCAGAGATATTACAATTCAAATATTACTATTTCAGAAGTGTAAGGGATAATACTAATTCACAGAGTATTGTAAATAGTGAATAACAAAAAATAAATCTGCGCTGCAGAAATATCTCTGCCAATGTCAAGAGAATGAAAACAGAAAGAACTTAATGGAAACAACCCATGAACAAGTCTTCACATACCTGTGTATATCCTTGAGAAAGCAGAAATGTGAAAATCGTGTTTGCTATTTGTAAATGTGTCCTTAGGTTAACGTGTCTAGACAGATTGGGGAAGTAAGAGATTCTTCTAAGGTTAGATACTTGTCACTGCCTATACCTGCAGTTGAGCTGAATGGTACTTTGTATGTTAATAGTTATTGTGCTGATTAAATCATGCAATTAAAAATAAAGTGATGTATCATCTTGTAAACTGAGACTTGGTTATTGCTAGTCATTCTTGATTACCTAGCATTTGCATAATGGCAGGAAGCCTACAATTGATTTCACCTGACTACATCAAGATCATCCTCATATGAGAGCCTTAAATGAGTTAGTGCATGGGCAGCTAAAAAAACAAAATTTCACTCTGAATCTCAGGAAGTCTCCGTCTTTCTAAGGGCAGTTTGCCCTGAGTTGCTAAATTTCCTGCATTTCTCTGACAAGTTTTCAACTGCTAGAGCCTGACTCGTACTGTAGCACGGTACTCTTCTCCAGCAAGGTGTATTTTTAGTCCAGAAGATATGACAGTGGAGCTGCAAACCCACAGTTCAGTTCACACAGAGATACCTAGTTGGGAGTTGGAGTAAACAGGCCTTCTTATCCACTACCCAGGCTCCCACTGCTCAGGAGCCCCCAATTACTAGAAAACTACCTTCAGATTATTTCAACGAATATTATTGTAATAGTAAGAGAATTCAAAGGTGATATTGTACTGATCTAAGAATTATGTGGCACTTTGGAGCAATCTGATTTCTTTTAAAAAGTCCAAGTTTAAACTGTTGCCTATGAATAGAGTGGGAGCTGCTGCTTTCCTGAGAGAGTGAAGTCAATCCTCGTACATGTACATACCCAAACTCCCTCCCAGCCAAGAGATATATTTGCATAAGGTCAATTAGACCAGGCCTCTGGAGGGTAAGAACCTGTCATCTTTATATCCCTACTATCTGGCACTTAATAGATTCTCAATGAACTGAAGCAGGATTTCCTTATCCTCAATCACTTTAAACCACCAGATACAGTTATTACCTGTGTAGCTCCCATGATGTTTGGTGAACGCTCACATGGGGAGGAGGGTGATATTTCTAGGGAGAGAGGGATAAAAACATAACTCTTTGCAAAGTTTATTTGATGTTCTAAATTATTAATTACCACAGGATTTTGTATTTCACAAGGTAAACATCAATTATATTTTTGCTCTCTCTGACCTGCACAGCAGATTGTACCCTTAAAGACCTATGGGGAAGTGATATAAGTCTTGTCAAGTACATCAAACATTTGAATGGCAATGACATCTCCCATTGTTAATCTACCTGGTTTAGTTCAAGAAGCAAATTAGCATTATATGAAAGAAATTGATTAGTATTTCATTTAATTCAACTAATATTTATTGAGCATCTATTCAATACATATGTCAGGCACTGTGCTGGGTAATGAGGATTTAAGAATAAACAATCCCTCCCACCCCAAGGAATTCAATGGAAGAGACAAGATTATACAACTAGTAAATACTAACACTATACATTTCTTAGATCTGTAAAGTACCTTGAAGAGACGTCAGTTTATAACTGGAGCTTTGTACCTTTGACCCCTTCATCCTGTTCTTTCACCATCACCCCATCCCCTGTCTCTGGCTACCACCAACCTGTTCTATGTATTTACATGCTTGGTTTGGGGTTGGGTTTTTTTTTTTTTTACATATACGTGAAATCACAGTATTTGCTTTTCTCTGTCTGACTTATTTTATTTAGCATAATACCCTCTTATTCCATCCTTGTTATCACAAATGGAAGGGGCAAGATTTCCTTTTTATGGCTGAATAATATTTTATTATATATGTACATATATATGGTCACATTTTCTTCCATTTGTACATCAGTACAGTCCTAGGTTCTTTCCATGTCTTGTCTATTGTAAATAATGCCACCGTGAACATGCATATACCTTTTTGAATTAGTGTTTTTGTTTTCTTTGGGTAAATACCCAGAAGTAGAATTGCTCAATCATATGGAAGTTCTAGTTTAACTTTTGGAGGAACCTCCATAGTGACTTCACCAATTTACATTCCTACCAAGAGTGCACAGGCTTCCCTATTCTCTACATTCTTGCCAACGTTTGTTCTCTCGTGTCTTTTTGATAATAGTCATTCTAACACTTGTGAGGTGATATCTCAGTGTGGTTTTGGTTTGTATTTCTCTGATGATTTAGTAATGCTGAGCTTCTTTTCATGTACCTATTGACCATTTGTGTTTTCTTTTGAAAAAAATGTCTATTCAGATCTGCCCATTTTAAAATCAGATTTTTAAAATTTTTGCTATTGAGTTTATGAAGTTTTTAAATATATTTTGGAGATTAACCCCTTATGAGATATATGATTTGCAAATATTTTCTCCCATTTAGTAGGTTGCCTTTTCATTTTGCTGATGGTTTCCTTTTCTGTGCAGAATCTTTTCAGTTTGATGTAGTCCTACTTGTTTACTTTTGCTTTTTTTGCCTTTGTTTTTAGTGTCAGACTCTAAAAATCATTACCAAGACCTATGTCAAGAAGCTTGCCACCTATGTTTTCTTCTGGGAGTTATGGTTTCAGGTCTTAAATTCAAGTCTTTAATCTACTTTGATTTAATTTTTGTGTGTAGCATAAGACAGTGGTCAAGTTTCATTCTTTTGTATGTGACTGTCTAGTTTTCCCAACACCCTTTATTGAAAAGACTGTCCTTTCCCTGCTGTATATTTTTGGCTCCATTGTAAATTAATTGACCATATATACACATGGGTTTATCCCTGGGTTCTCTATTCTGTTCCCTTGATCCATGTGCCTGTTCTTATGCCAACATCATGCTGTTTTGATCACTAAAAGACATCAGTTTTACATAAGCGAAGTGAAGCCTGTTAGGCAAATAGATCAAGCTCTGACTTACCTTGGGCAAAATACTGAAACTCTCTCAACCCACGTTTCTCTACCTGTCAGATAGGTTAATCCTACTTAAGAAGGTTATTTGAGTACTAAAAAATAGTTTGGATGGGTACTTGGCACACCATAGTTGCTCAGTAATTAGGATATTATTATTATCTTCATTCTTAAGACAATAAAAGCCCATGTAAATGTAGCTGGTGGTGGATTGAAAGGGGAATTCAGTCTGAAAGGGACCTTATAGATGTTTAAATCTAAATCTTTACCCTATCCTTCACCCCATACCTGCCTTATATAGTAGAAGCAGAGCTATGATTGCACGTCATCCTCGCACACTGATATGGCAGTGCAGGTTAGGGATGCGAGTGGTGACAAGATTGTGCACCTCTCCTATTGGTGCAGGATACCCGAAGAACACCTCCATCTCTTCTTCTTTTTTTGTACTCCTGCTAGTTCTTTAATCACCTCCCCAATGACTGGTTTCCTTTTTTCTTGGTTAGCCTTCAGACCTAGAATGTACAATTGACATGGAAAAAATATGTCTGAATTACTGGGAAACTGCATGAAGGCACAACGATAGGAGATACCATCCTCAGTGTTCATGTCTAGTGACTTTGTTTTGCTCAAATGGATGGTTAATGATTATTCGGATTCCAGGAAAGTAGACTACGTACAGTGTTGTTTTCATTATATGGTGTGTGTTTGGAAGATAAGAAATACTTCATTAGTATTATAATCCATGCACAAGGCACTACACAGACACACACTCTTCACTCTTGTGGTGCTTTAGACAATTTCAGGAGATAGGTATACCCCATTCTACCCCCCAAAGAAGAAATGCTTATTGCTTTTAATTCCATAAAATATCTTTTACTTCATACTTGACACTTTTCTTCAGTACTATTTCAATTCCCTATCTATCAAAAATTGGAAGTAACTTCAGTCATAAACCAGTGAAATATTTCAGTAGGGGAATTGAAGGTAATAAAACAGAGCTTGCCCAAACTGCCCTGTGTTGTAAATTACACCAGAGATCTAGATTACGTCAGCGAAAGGTATTGATCACAATGCAGAGAGGTTTATAACTACTATTGACTTACCACATGACCCTGGAGCAGATAGCTAGGAAAATTTCAAAAACATATCTATGGTAATGAAAAGCCCATCATTATTAGGACTAAACATTTTGTTTTCTAACTAGTACTGTGTTAGCTTCAAGGCAAACATTTAACAAATGCTGGAAAGAGAAGGATCTTCTATCTTCTCCCTGTTCTCTATTGCATGCTTCTGAGCTATTCAGATGAATATTTCCTTCTTATCAATAAAATGTGTAGGTAAAAAAAAAACTGATATGAATCAATTAATTAGCCCCATATACAATTAGTATCCAGATAGCTCCTAATCTTTTATTATTGTTTAATGAACAGCTAGTTCCCCATATACACCAATTTAGAGTAGGTTAAGTGTTCTGAAAACCAGGTAGCATTTAAAAAGCAACCCTGAGATGAAAATGGCCATATTTAGGGTACATAAACAGAAATGTTTAACTTAAGGAAACTACTAATTTAGCATTATTTTGAAGCACTGAACCCAGATTACCATGATAATTTTATTCTTTTCTTGAAAAGAAGCCCTTTATCTTGATGCATTTACTTTTTCTCTGTCACATGCATACATTCTTTTTACCACATGATTTTCAAGCTGGCAGAAACATCCACTAATCCTTAGACCCCTGGGCTGGAATGACAAATATGCATAAAATCTTACTAGGGCAAAGGAGATCAACTTTAAAAATCTTTGGCATCCAAACATGTCAGAACTGTACTGACTCCCCAGGCCATTTATGCTCTATGGGATCTGTAATATCAGTTCCTAATTTTATAGGGCAGCCTGGAATTTTTCAGCACCATATTTTATTTACCTTTATTGGTTGTTTATAATTTCCACATTTGTCTTATGAGTTTTCTTTCTGTCTCTAATTCTAAAAGTGTTGGGAAGTGGTAACGGACAGACTGCTCCCCGCAAGCCAAAGCCCTCACTTTGACGTTTGCCACTCTGTTCTGGTGACATCTGCTTTTCCATTAAAATCAAGCTGGGCCTTTCCTTCTGTAGCACTGCGACTAACTACCACCATATTCATGAGCAGCAACAATCATCGCAAACAAGAAATGACAAAGTCTGAGCCTTTGTGAAATCCCACTCACACTTCTGAAATCAGCCACATGATCTTCAGAGATTATTTCAGAAGTCCCAATCAAAAAATTACAGAGAAACCAAAATATCCTATCAGGATACTTTTGTAAAGATGTCTCTAATTTTTTGTTAACAATGAGAATTAAACCTAGGAAATTTAGCTTTGGTAGCAGTCAAAAGGTCTATGGAAACATGGCAAAGCAAGAAATTACTATCCCAAAGATACTAACAAACATGTATCAGAAAAAAAAATAGCCAGTGTTAAAACTACATAGATATTTTTTTCTAAAAATGAACTTGATTGATAAAAATAATAGTGATAATAATAATGACCTCATCCCAAGACATGTCACAGGAATTAATGTCTGTCTGGAAGCTAATGGGCTCTCAGGAATTAGTCTTGCTCAATGAAATGTTGTTAGTAAAGGAAAGCTTAACATGACAGCAAGAAAATCAGAACTGCAACCATCAAATCTGGGTGATTCACAAGGAAAAAAAGGCTGCTGCAAACGTGTCATGTGCTGGTCCTACTCATTTTTTTATTTATTTGTAGTTCAGAAAAAAATATATATTCTTCATTTTTTCTTTTTTTTACAAGCTGTGTTAGATCTGTACATTTTTTATTTCATACATCTACCTCCTACTTTTACTCTGACAATGTTTACTTAAGGATTGTTTTAACTTTTATTTATTGATTCTACAGAGAGGAAAGGAGAAACATTGATTTTTTGTCCCACATATTGACACATTCATTGATTGTTTGTGATTGAATTTTTTATTTTTATTTTTTAATTTATTGATTAGGCCATTACAGTTGTCCTATTCCCCCCCCCTTTATTCCCCTCCATCCTGCACACTCCCTCCCTGCCACATCCCCCACCCTTAGTTCATGTCCATGGGTTGTACATATAAGTTCTTTGGCTTCTACATTTCCTATACTATTCTTCAACTACCCCTATCTATTTTGTACCTCCCATTTATTATATGTATTCCCTATGCCTTTTCCCCCATTGTTCCCTTCCCCTCCCCAATGATAACCCTCCATGTGATCTCTATTTCTGTGATTCTGTTCCTGTTCTAGTTGTTTGCTTAGTTCGTTTTTTTTTTTTTTGTTTTAGGTTCAGTTATTGATAGGTGTGAGTTTGTTTTCATTTTACTGTTTGTATTTTTGATCATCTTCTTTTTCTTAAATAAATCCCTTTAACATTTCATATAATAAGGGCTTGGTGATGATGAACTCCTTTAACTTGACCTTATCTGGGAAGCACTTTGTCTGCCCTTCCATTCTAAATGACAGCTTTGCTGGATAGAGTAATCTTGGATGTTTGTCCTTGCCTTTCATGACTTGGAATACTTCTTTCCAGCCCCTTCTTGCCTGCAAAGTTTCTTTTGAGAAATCAGCTGATAGCCTTATGGGAACTCCTTTGTAGGTAACTTTCTCCTTTTCCCTTGCTGCTTTTAAGATTCTCTCCTTATCTTTAATCTTGGGCAATGTAATTATGATATGCCTTGGTGTGTCCTTCCTTGGGTCTAACTTCTTTGGGACTCTCTGAGCTTCCTGGGCTTCCTGGAAGTCTATTTCCTTTGCCAGATTGGGGAAGTACTCCATTATATTTTCAAATAAATTTTCAATTTCTTGCTCTTCCTCTTCTCCTTCTGGCACCCTTATGAATCAGATGTTGGAACGTTTAAAGTTGTCTCAGATATTCCTAAGGATTTCCTCATTTTTTGGAATTCTTGTTTATTCATTCTGTTCTGGCTGAATGTTTATTTCTTCCTTTTGCTCCAAATCATTGAGTCCCTGTTTCCTTCCCTTCACTGTTGGTTCCCTGTACATTTTTCTTTATTTCACTTTTCATAGTCTTCACTTTGTCCTCTATTTTGAGACCATACTCAACCCTTTCTGTGAGCATCCTGATTATCATTGTTTTGAACTCTGCACCTGCGGGGTTGGCTATCTCTTCATCGCTCAGCTGTATTTTTTCTGGAGTTTTGATCTGTTCTTTCATTTGGGCCATATTTTTTTTGTCTTGGTAGGCCTGTTATGTGGTAAGGGGTGGAGCTTTAGGTATTTGCCAGTGTGGGGCAACCACATCACTGCACTGTGGCACTGTATTTGGGGGAGGGGTCCAAGAGGAAACAATGCCTCTTGCTCAGCTCTCTGCTGGCTTTCGGTCACTTTCCCCACTACTCACAAGCAAATTGGGCCCTTCTGGTGCTGCTTCCCAGGTTGGTGGTTTTGTGTATGTTCTGGGACCCTATGGGTCTCTCCAGTGAACCCTCCTGTGAGGCTGGGAGTTTCTCCCACCACCACAACCCCCACAGGTTTTTTCAGTCAGAGGTTCTGAGGCTTTTATTACTCCAAGTTGTAACCCTGGGTTGCGCAGTCTGTCTCACTCCCCAGTTGTTCCTCCTGATATATCCACACACAAATGTGACACTGCCTAATTTCTAGCTGCCGCCTCCCTGTGAGTCCTCTCCACTCCAGCTTCCTGTCTCCGCCCCTCCTACTAGTCTGGATAAATGTTTCTTCTTTAACTCCTTGGCTGTCAGACTTCCATACAGTTCAATTTTGTTTCAGTTCTGGTTGTTTTTAGTTTTTAAATTTGTTGTTGCCCATCTTTTGGTTGTGTGAGGAGGCACAGTGCATTTACCTACACCTCCATCTTGGCCAGAAGTGATTGATTTTTTTAATAATTTTCAGATTTTTTATTAAATTTATTGGGGCGACATTGGTTAATAAGATCATGTAGGTTTCAAGTGTACATTTCTATGATACTGGATTTGTATGTTGCACTGTATGCCCACCACCTAAAGTCAAACCTTCTTCCATGTCCATATATTATGCTCTCCTCAATCCTTCAACCCCCACCCCTTTCCCTCTGGCAACCACCACATTGCTTTCTGTGTTTACGAGTTTCAGTTTTATATCCCACATATGAGTGAAATCATATGGTTCTTAACTTTTTCTGACTGACTTATTTCACTTAGCATAGTGTTCTAAAGGTACACCCATGCTGTTGCAAATGGCAGTATTTTGTCTCTTCTTATGGCTGAGTAGTATTTCATTGCGTATATGTACCATATCTTCTTTATCCAGTCCTGGATCGTAGGACACTTTGATTGTCTCTATGTCTTGCCACTGTGAATAACGCTACAGTGAACATAGGGGTGCATATACCTTTGTGAATACTTGTTTTTGAGTGTTTTGGTTAGATACCCAGAAGACAGACTGCTGGATCGTATTGTAACTATATTTTTAATTTTTTTAGGAACTGCTAGACTGTTTTTCATAGTGATTGTACCAGTCTGTATTCCCACCAGCAGTGAATAAGGGTTTCCTTTTCTTCACAACCTCTACAACACTTGCTTTCACTTGTCTTCTTGAAAGTAGCCATTCTAACAGGTACGAGGTGGTATCTCACAGTAGTTTTGATTTGCACCTCCCTAATAGCTAATGAGGTTGAACATCTTTTCATGTATCTGTTCACCATTTATTTGTATGTCTTCTTAGGAGATGTGTCTATTCAGGCCCTCTGCCCATTTTCAATTATATTGTTCATTTGGCATTCAGTTTATTCATTCTTTATATATTTTGAATATTAAACCTTTGTTGGAGCTGTTGTTTTCAAATATCATCTCCCATTTGGTGAGTTGCCTCTTGTTGTCAGTTTCTTATGCTGTGCAGAAGCTTTTTAGTTTAATATAGTCCCATTCATTTATTTTTGCCTTTACTTCCCTTGACTTTGGAGTCAAATTCATAAAACGTTCTCCACGACCAAGGTTCATAAGTTTAGTACCTATGTTTTCTTCTATGTAATTTATTGTTCCTTGATTCATTCTTGTATGTGCCTTGTCCAGGGATTGAACCTGCAACCCTGGCATATCTGGATGATGCTGTACCAAACTGAGCTACCTACCCAGAGCTTACTTATAAATTGTTTGATGGATTTAAGCTGTTAATAAAAATGTAATTCCTGCCCCGGTCAGGAGGTTCAGTTGGCTGGAGCATTGTCCCATACACCAAAAAGGTTTCAGTTTTGATCTCTGATCAGAGCACATGTCTAGGTTGTGAATCGATCCCCAGATGGCACACACAGGGGAGAGGGCACAACTCATCGATGTTTCTCTTTCTTCCTCTGTCCACCACCTCCCCCTTCCTCTCTCTCTAAAATCAATAAACACATCCTCAAGTGAGGATTTTTAAAATGTAACTCCTTCTAGTGCAGGTATATCAAATTTAAATTATGATTGCTTTCAATCATTTTAAGTAACAAAATGTGGCTCCTCCACCTGGGCTTTAGAATATTCACTCCAAATTATACCTGGTTTAGAAGTCATTACACAACATCTTTACACTAACAACTGACCTCCTGATTCTGCTCTCTCCATATTGACTTTTCCTTATAATTCTAAAACTAACTGCTCTAAGGGGGATAAATGGTGATGGAAGGAGACTTGGGATGGTGAACACAATACAATATACAGATGATGTATTATAGAATTGTACACCTGAAACCTATATAATTTTATTAACCAATGTCACCCTAAGAAATTCAATTAAAAAGAAACAAAAGCAATACTTCCCAATAACAAAAAAGAAAGTAATTAATAATAAGATAAAATAATAAAAGCTGCAAAATTAAATAATATATTTGATTATGCCATCCTCCTACTTGAAAACCTATGCCCATTTCTAGATGTTCCCTGCATTAGTTCTTTATGTTGTCTTACTTTGTTTTATTTTTATTATAGAATATGCCCTTATAGAATTTTTTTTAATTAGACGAAGTTTAAATTGAACAGGAAATATCCTCTGACCATTCTCCCACAGTCTCCTCACTCGCTAAGGATAATCAATGTTAACACTTTGTATATTGTTCCAGAAGCTTCCACCTTGCATCAGTCCTTGCATCAGACACTTTTAAGAAATCTTTCAAAAATCTCCATCATATTGACCAAACTGTTGGTCAGCATAATCTGCCCAATTATATGGCATTTCTCTAGCTCTGTGACTTTAAACTTCCAGCAATAAATAAATAAACAAACTTCCACCAAAAATAAGCCCCTTTTGTATATACAGGGTTTAATACACACACACACGCACCCTGTATAACAAGACTAGTCCAAGCTATTTGGACTACCACCACCAACACCACCCAAGCTGGTTTATAATTTGATATACCTTCAAACTGATAATCTTTAAATATTTTCTCGAATTTTATAATTTTATTTAATAGGCGAGCACAGTGATTTTTTAACAAAAAATAAAGAACAGATTTACGTATTTATTTCCATTTAACAAAGCAGAATCAATGTACTAAAATATAAATCAGTAAAATATTACAATTTTCTAAAACTTAGCTCTCTTTTGTAATATTCTGAACCAGACTGCTTATAGGTTATAAAGGGTTTCAAACTTAGGTAATAAAAAGAAATCACCCATGTCTGATAAGCAGCATTATATGAGGTTTTGTTTCAGAATTTCATTTTACTGATGACTTTTAACTCACAAACTGCACCTGTTTGTAGCAAGCACGATTCACAAAGAAGGAAATTACTTTCCTTACTCCAACAGTCCTTTTGGCAAGAGCAAACCCAACCTAATTTTTGTCCATTACATAAGGAGCCACATGTGGAATTCAAAATGGCCTGACATCATATTACTTACATAGTTCAGTCATAATTCAGCATCCAGTGACCTGGCAGGCCTACCCCTTACCCTCATTCTGGATAGAAGTGCTATAGCATAGAAGTTCAGTGGACACACTTTGGAATCAGACACTCTAAGTTTGAATCATTTCCACCACTTGCCAGTAGTGACTTTGAACTAGGTGCTTACCCAGCCTAAGCCTCAGTTTCTACGTCTGTAAAATGGAAATACAAATCGCAGCTTTCTAATAAGATTGTGCAAGAATTCAACAAAATAATGTGTAGAAAACTCTCAACAAGGGCAGTAATTATTTCTGGAGACATTGATTTGTACTTTATTATTATTATTACTATCACTTACAGCTTGTCTTGCTGCACAAAAAGACTCAATGTGGAAGACTCTAAAATAAAATTGTCACCAAAAAAGGTCCAAAGTTTGGCACAAACCAGAAATGTGTGAAGGTAAAAGTCATGAAAAAGACTCATTTTTTTCATTCATTTTAGTAGTACCAGCCCGATATTAGAAAGGGGTCCTTACTCTGGTCTGACTTTACTGTCTGTGTGATCTTCAATGCCACTTAATTGTTTTAAGTTGTACTTTGTTATTTTCTTACCTATAAAGAATGAAGATAATTATACTCACAGTGCTAGCTGTAAATCTTAAATGATATAACAATGTTTTATACAAATATAAGGTACTAGTATAGTTACTAGATTCAGCAAAATATATTTTTTATTTCAAAAGTCTTGTTAGACCTCATCTGATTCATAAAATTCCCTCTCACCAACCCCAGCACTCCATTTGCTCTAACATAGTTGCTGGAGTTGTTTACAAAAATCTGCACTTAGAATCAATGAGCTCAGGGCAGAAAGCCCTGAATCTGGCCCTGGGCCTCAACTCAGGAATTCTGGGTGCTCATTGCTAGCTGACCCTTAAAAAACTCCATGTCCTCTTTGGAGTTCAAAGTTTGGGGGTGAAATCACTGCTCCTTCTCAAAGACAAACACAATGTAGATCTGAAATGGTGTCCTGAGCTAACACAAGACAATGTTGAGTTTGAATCTCATCAGGACTGTGTTTTTCCAACATAATAAATTACTCTTTGTTCAAATCAGAGACTGAATTCACTTCATTTTCCAAAATCAGCCCTGCCAGGTTTCCTTGATTTAATTGTGTCTCTTTTTTTGTCTGCTGACAATGGAAAGCAGAAGAAAATAGTCTTGCTGAGGAAATGAAATATGACCAAGGAAAACAGGCATTCTCACACTGCATGAGGTGGGGTGTTTTTTTTTTTCACATTCAATTTTTTATAAGAAAAAAGGTCTCTACCCTTTAAAACAACAGCACTATTGCAGTGACTATTAGGTCATATCTACAAAGCCAAAAGAAAATAGTGGAAAAAAATTAACTAGTTCATTAGGATATGGACAACATTATTTTTAAAAGGAAATGGTTCTTCATTCATAGAATAATACATGATAGCAAAGAAAAACGAGAGTGAGGCAATCATTTAATTCAAATTTTAAAATGTGTGATTTACTGAAGCATCTGTGGAGTCGAGGTAAAATAATTTAGAGGAAACACAAATTAACCACATAATTACTGCAATTCTTCAATATATTTAGCTAAAATAGCCCTTGTTTTAATAGCAGAGAATTCTGAGTCCTGGTTGACTGGAAGGAAGCTCTTGTAATGAAAAATTAAGGGTGAAAAGCAACAAAGAGCCAGGTTCCCATCCCAACTCTGCCATATCCTCACCATTTGACTGTGGATAAATGCAGTTGTTCATTTATTCAATTTTAAAATGTTATTGATCATCTTCCACATGACAAGCACTGTTCAAAAAAAGGATGATATGATTGGAATATACTAGACAAGACACTTGCCCCCCAGGGCACATATTACAAAGTGAGAAAGAAAGGTAGATAATTGTTAAATAGATGATCGATGGTAGGTAGATAAATAATAGATAGATGTGTAGACAGACACACAGAAGCAATAAATACACAAAAGTTAATTTCAAATTGTTAAAAGTACTGTGAAAGGAATAAATAGGATAAAGATTTAAATGGCTATTTGACAGAGGGTGATCAGGAAAGACCTTGCTAGGAGACCTGAAGATGTGAATGAACCAGCATTGTGAAGTGTGGAGCTGCTCCGTGAAAATAGATTGTAGCAATGCAAGGGAAGAAGCAAGGAGGCTACTGAATAACTCCAGGCATGAGATCAGTGTGGACTTGAGGTAGGACAGAGGCAGTGGAGGTAGAGATAAGTGGACATTTTGAGATGCACTTTGAAGATAAAATTAATGGAATGTGCTGATGACTTCTATGTGTGTGAGGAGGATAAGGGAATGATCAAACATGACTCCTAGATTTTGGGCTTAAGCAACTGGCTGGACTGGTATCACCACTTACTGGGGGAGTCACAGGTCAGATTATGGGTTCTATATTACAATTTTAAGTGTCTTTTAGCCAGAAAGTGGAAATGCCAAGTAGCCCTTTAAATATATAAGTCAGGAGCTTAGAGGAGCAAAACCATCAGCATTTTGTGGTAAAAGCCATGGAACCAGGTGAGATCACCTATGGATGGAAGATAGAAAGGACCAGGGATAGTAGGACCTCAGGGCCCTACATTGCTTAGTGGTCAGGGAGGTTAGATTGAGTAGGACCTTCCTTATATCAACATAAAATGCAAAATTATCATCTGGAAAGATTAAATAAAATTATGTATGGTTTTCTACTAGCTGGTTAAAGATACTCAACAATTTTTAGCTAATTTCTTCCATCTTTTTTAACCTCTCCCCTTTCAATCACTCCTGCCATCCAAATATAATTAATCTCTTATTCTAAAGAAAAGAAGTGAACCACTGTATATTCTAAGTAATAAAAAATTACTAGTCCTTTTATCTCAATTTTTATAGGCCCCAACTGAATGTAGTAAGCAAGCAAAGATCATACACTAATAAGTCATAATATACCACAACTAGTAATGTCAAATGACAAGTCTCCTGTCTCCTAAAGATATCTGGTTTTTTCTAATTATTCTGAAGCTTACATTACTAAATTAACACAACTTATATCTAAACTTGTCTTCTTTCATTTTAAAAGGGAAAATTGGAGGCCAACTTCCCATGTAACCCACCATTTCCAGCTCTTTGGATCACTAACACAGCTCAGAACTGAGCCAAAATTATACCACCTTTATTTTGGCAGCACTATGTTCCTGTACATGAGCTATGTTCATTGGGTTTTACGCTCAGTACTTGTGCAGAGTTCCCTGCATCCAGCCAGCAACTATAGAACCCTCCTCTGAGAAGGGAAGACTGAATGAACCCCAGTGAGAAAGAATGAAGCAATGGCAGTTTCCTGTGTCCTCCCACACATTGGTCAGAAGATGCACCTGATTGGACTGGGCACCTAGAAGAGCAATCCTGGCCCAGTAAAAGCAGCTATTAAGTATGCCCTGAGTATACGCTACCACTACATTGACTGCTCTGCTGTCTGCTGCAGTGAGACTGACATTGGGGAGGCTCTGAAGGAGAACACTGGACCTGGCAAGGCGGTGCCTCAGGAGGAACTGTTTGTGACTTCCGGGCTATGGAATACTGAGAACCACTGTGAAGATGTGGAGCCTGACCTCTGGAAGATGCTGGCTGACCTCCAACTGGAGTATTTGGACCTGTACCTGATGCCTTTGAGTGAGAAGATGACCCTTTTCCTAAGAATGCTGATGGGACTATCCACTATGGAACCATTGACTACAAGGAAATGTGAAAGGCTCTGGAGGCTCTGGTGGCTAATGGGCTGGTGCAGGCACTGGGATTGTCCAGCTTCAGCAGTCAGCAGATTGACGATCTGCTCAGTGTGGCCTCTGTGCGCCCAGCTGTCCAGAAAGTGGAATGCCACCCCTATCTTGCTCAGAACAAGCTGATTGCCCACTGCCAAGCACACGGCCTGAAGGTGACTGCTTCCAGCCCTCTGGACTCCTCTGGTCGTGCTTGGCATGATCCTAATGAGCCATTCTGCTTGAGGAACCAGTGGTCCTGGCACTGCCTGAAAAGTATGGCTGGTCTGCAGCCCAGATCTTACTCAGGTGGCAGGTCCAGCAGAAAGTGATCTCCATCCCCAAGAGTGTCACACCTTCCCCTATCATTCAGAACATCCATATTTTTAACTTCACCATTATTGAGAACAGCCTAAAGTCTAGCTGAAAAGAACTCCTATAATTATGGATATACAGAAGGAGCCACATTGAGACTGGTAGGAAGGGCAGAGAGGCTGACCACCTGGTCCCATACCCATATGTAGCATTTAAAACTCAGGAGAAGTATCTCAGCTGTGGAGGTCCCACCAAGAGTAAGAGGTTCCAGCTCTACACCAGGCACCCCAGCCCAAGGTTCCAGTGCCAGGAAAAGAAGTCCTGATAACTTCTGGCTGTGAACCCAGCATGGGTTATAGCAGAGTGAGACAGAGGGCTTCTAGAGTCCTGGGTGTTCCTCTTCAAGAACCCACACATAGGCTTACTTTCTGCTAGACTCCTGTTCTCTGAGCTGCAGCACTGGAGTAACAAGTCAGAAAGTGAAAAGTGTGAGAGATATACAGAGAAGAACTGAATTGTCTGGTTTCAGGGAGATTTGGAAGGGCAGCTTTCTCCAAGACAAAGTGCTGGCAGAGGCCATTGTTCCTTTGCTGAGCCTTTCCCCTACAGATGCAGGTAGGTGCCATATCTGAGTCTTCATCAGCCTAGCTAACACTACTTGTCCTGCCCTTGTGATTCCCTATGACCCTACCCTACCCAATTTTCAGGCACACTCAAGCCATTTCCATTGGCTTTTCCATGCAAACAGCCTGCCTTGGTTCATACTTCAGAGTTTTCTAAAATCTCTCAAAAGTCTATAAACCTCAAACATGTAGCACCAGGCGTCAGCATGCCTCATACCTCCTACTAAGTAGCCCCAAGTGCAGTAATAGTGACAGCCAGCCTCAGTTCACAATTTAGCCTCTCCGAGGCCAGCAAAAGTGGCAACCATCTACATATCACTTTCTAGCTCCTACCAGATGGCCCCAGGACAAAGCAAAGTCAGGGCTGACCTTGGCTTGCATAAGAGCTCCTTCCAAGAGGCCTCAGAATCAACACACCCAGTGTCCAGCTTCAGACCACACCAGAGTACCACCTAAACACGTCTACAAACCACATACTAAGGGTAGACTCAGCAGGCTCTGAGCCCTGCTAAAGTTATCCTGCTTTGTAGGGTCAGCCCCTTCACAACAGTTTTTCTACTGTAGTCATGGCCAGTCCTCATAGCCAATCAGCCTGAGGGCCAATTCCCTCCAATTGATGTGCCAACCACAATCAAGGCTAAGCTACAAGAGGGAACACACAGTCCACACGAGGGACATACCTGAAGCACTCAGGTCTGGTAAACAGGGAAACTAGACTACATTACTCAGCCCACAGGATACCTACTACCTAATGCTACCTTGCCAAGACTAGGAGATGTAAAAGAACTACCTAATACATAGAAATAAACATAGGGACTTTGTCTCCAAAATGAGACAAAGAAACATGTCCCAAATGAAAAACAGGATGAAACTCCAGAAAAAGAACTAAACAAAATGGAGGCGAGCAATCTCCCAGAGTTCAAAACAGTGGCTATAACAATGCTTAATGATCTCAGTTTCCTAACAAAGAGATAGAAAACATAAAAAAGAACCAGTAAGAAATGAAGAATAAAATGACTAAGAGGTGGGAGGGGATTATGGGGGGGAGGGTTTTCAGGAACATCTGTAAAGGACAAATGGACAAAAACAAATGGGGGTAGGATCAAGGGTGGGAAGTAGGGATGGCTGGGGTGGGGGGAATGGTGGGGGGAGAATGGAGACAACTGTACTTGAACAGCAATAAAAATATTCAAAAGTAAAAAAGTAATTAATTTTACCTTTTCCTTGTTAAAAACAAAGAATACATTAGAGGGAATCAACATTAGAGCAGATGAAGCAGAGGATCAAATCAGCAAATTGGAAGACAAAGTAACAGAAAACATCCAATCAGAACAACAAAAGAAAAAAGAATCCAAAAAGTGAGGATAGTTTAAGGGACTTCTGAGACAACATTAAGTCTAAAAATGTTCATTTCATAGGGGTACTATAAAGAGAAGTGAGAGACCAAGGAGGTGAAAACTTATTTGAAGAAATAATGATAAAAAACTTCTTTAACCTGGAAAAGGAAATACACATACAAGTCGAGGAAGTACAAAGAGCAAAGAGGCCCATACCAAAAGACATCATAATTAAAATACCAAAAGTTAAAGTCAAAGATAATCTTAAAAGCAGGCAGAGAAAAGCAGCTGGTTACCTACAAGAGAGCTCCCATAAGACTGTTAGCTAATTTCTCAGGCGAAACTTTGCAGGCCTGAAGGGTTTGGCATGAAATATTCAAAGTAATGAAAAGAAAGGATCTATAACCTACATTACTCTCTACCCAGCAAGGCTAGCATTTACAATCGAAGGACGGATGAAAAGCCTCCCAGGGAAGAAAAAGCTAAAGAAGTTCATCACCACCAAACAAGTATTAAAAGAAAAGTTAAAGGGTCTTCCTTAAAAAGAAGAAAAAAAATTCAAAATATGAATTATAAAATACATATCTATCAGCATATCTATAAATACATACCTACCAATAAACATATCTATCAATAATTACCATAAATGCAAATGGATTAAATGTGCCAATCAGAAGGCATAGGGTAGCTGAATGGATAACAAAGCAAGACCCTTATATATACTATCTACAAGAGACTCACTTCAGATGGAAAGACACAACAGACTGAAAGTAAGGAGATGGAAAATATATCTCATGAAAATAGAAACAAAAAATAGCTTGGGTAGCAATACTTATATCAGAAAAAATAGACTTTAAAACAAAGTCACTAACAAGAGACAAAGAAGAACCTAGCAATTCCACTTCTGGGTATTTATCTGAAGAAATCCAAAACACTAAATCAAAAAGATATATGCATTTATATATTCATTGCAGCAGATTTACAATAGTCAAGAAAAGAAAGCAACCTAAGTATCAATCTATAGACAAATGGATAAAGAATATATACACACACACACACATACACACACACACACACATACACACATATATATATATATACATATACTCATGCAATGGAATATCACTCAGCCATAAAAAAATAATGAAATTTTGCCAACTGCAACAACAGGGATAGATGTAGAGGGTCTAAGTAAATTAAGTCAGACAGAAAAAGACTAATACTATGTGATATATCTTATATGTGGAATCTAAAGAACAATAGAAATGAACAAACAAATCAGAAACAAACTCATGGATACAGAGAACACTTTGATGGTTGCCATATGGGAGGGAAGTTGGTGGATGGGTGAAAAGGGCAAGGGATTAAAATGTGCAAATTGCTAGCTATAAAAACAGTCATTGGGATGTAAAGTATAGCATAGGGAAATAGTCAATAATATTGTAATAATTATCTATCGTACCAGATGGGTACTAGACTTACTGGGGTGATCATTTCATAAGCTATACAAATGCCTACTCACTATGTTCTATACCCAAAACTAATATAATAGTGTATGTCAACTGTAATTAAAAGATAAAAAATTTTTTAAAAAGGAGTCTTCTTTTAATGATTAGTCCAAAAAATTAGCTATCTCTAATACAGCCATCCATCCTGGGTCCTTTGATCAAGTTTTATCCTGTCTTATTTCAGTAAATTCAACGTTCATAGATCCTCTATGTTACATAAGGCACTTGGTCAGGCAACGTAGAAGATACAAAGATCTGCAAATCCTCACATAATTTACACTTGTACTAGAAAAGAAAAATAAGTACAGAAATCCTATCATAGGTTTTTGTAATAAGCATATAAATTAAGAAATATGGAAGTTCAGCATATAAAGAGATTCATTATGCTAGAAAGAGTTAAAGATTTTGCAAAAGAAGATGCACAAGAGTCAGATGAACAGACAGGAAAGGAACATTCTACATAGAATTATTTCAGCAAAGAGGTCAGGAAAGTACAAGACTGGTTAAAAAACAAGAGAAGTTAATTTGAATATAATAATGTTTGGTAAAGAAAGAGAAATGTGTCCAGTGATAATGAGCCTTTGTGTACAATTGACTGTGAGCCTGTCATGCCTACAACATAATGATCTTTTTTATTTTCTCATGATCCTGGAAAGCAGGTTTGGAAATTTAACGATGGCATTTGCCGATGCGAGTATAAAAGAGGGTAAGTCCTTTGTCCTTTTTTGCTGCCAGCCCCTCAGCTCTGGCCATGCCATCCCACTTCTGTCCTGGGAGTGAGCCCATCCAGAAGCCTGGCTGCCCATGGATATGATGCAGTGCAGAAGCTACCCTGGGTTGTTACCTCTCTTGGAAGAACATAGCACATGTACAGGAACATAGTGCTGCCAAAATATTCTTTGAAGCATTGCATGGCAACCCAGAAGTCTGGAAACATACATGCTCCAGGAGAACAGAGGACCCAAAACATAAAAGTGATTTAATATCATTCTAAGGTATTGGGAAATGAGGAAAGACGAGAGGCTTTCAAAACAGAGGGTCAACAAAAAAGAACTTACATTTGGAATAATAAATCCAACCATATTGATTGGAAGAGGAAATATTTTCAAAGGTCACTTAGGAGACTACAGTTGATCTTTGAGCAACAGATTTGAATGGCACAGGTCTACTTACGTGCGGGGTTTGTTTCAATAAATACACACAGTACTCTAAATGTGTTTTCTCTTATGATTTTCTTAATAACATTTTCTTCTGTCTAGTTTACTTAATTGTAAGAACACAGTATACAATACATATAACAAAAATATATGTTAATTGACTGTTTATATTATTGGTAAGGCTTTCAGTCTACAGTAAGCTATTAGTAAAGTTCTGAGGGAATCAAAAATTGTATGTGGATTTTCTATTTGGGGGGGTGGTTGGTGCCCCTAATACCTATGTTGTCCAAGGGCCAACTGTATTTAAATTTAGTCTAGTTGACTAAAGCAGAAACTACAGCAGTACCAAAGGAGGGTAGCGATAGGTCAGCGTTCCACGATCACATTGCACGGCTGCTTTAGGAGAGTGTTTGATGGCACAATTGTTTACAACCCTTCACCTTCTTCTCTGTCTTATCATTAGTGTTACTTTAGAATAATGAAGCCTGTTCCATCCATTAACTCCACTAACATTTGATCTCCCCATAGATCGAGGTTAAAAATTAATTACTCTTCCAACATATTGATTACATGACTATAAATATAAAAACAGAACTACAGAACAACTGCAGGGACCTTTGTTTAAATAGCATGTTTGCTCTTTTTAAAGGAGGGAATTAATGTTGAAGGACCTCGGAATTTGAGGAACATACTAGAAAAGCAACCCTAGAGTGCCATCTAGTGTTGGTAATGTATTTAAATATAACATATCATAGAAAGGTCTGGTTTCTTATCCGGTAATGCCACTTCCTCCTGTTAAAAAATTGGTAACAACAACAACAAAAACTAGGCAATGGTGAAGGATCAAAACCCATACTCTTAAACTGCCTTTGTCGCTGGTCATCCAGATATTAATTTAAATTTTAAACAATCAAAGTTGTTTACTTGGAACTGCAGCGGGAGGAAGCCTTCAGCTCAACTTCCAGACAGAGATGAGTTAACAGAATTGAAGGGCATGGTTTGTAGCTTTGTATCATCCTTCATATAATTAATTCACTTTTTTATCATTCTAATAAAAGGTAGGCCCAAAGACAGAGCTAGCTTTTAATTCTTTCCATCTCTTTAACCAGGTAATTTCAGACTATTTCACTTAACTCATAATATTTCATGAATTAAAAGATGGATAGTGTGGACTAGGTTAGGAACTGGTGTTAAAATCTCCTGCTGAGGAAATTCATTGTGACTGGGATGGCTCATATATCATAGCACTGCCTTCTGCAGACATTAAAATTCCCTTTGTTTTGTGTCCCTAATACTGCCTAGTCCTTGGGAAGCACGAATCTGACATTATATTAGGCAATTTACACTGACCTAGTAACTCAAAGCAATCATCACTGTAACTTAAAGTGACTATACTCCAAAAGAAATAGAGTCTAAGGTCACAGTTGTAAATCTTGCCACGGGAAGGCCAAAGATTATAATCTTTGTGTCAAAGTGCTGCAGATTCCTTTCTGTAGAGTAGAGTCATATTTCAAAGACTTTACTACTCTGAAACCTATCAGTGGTTGTGACAATAGCAGATATGCTTTAAATGATATCAAACACACAGTTTAAAAAATACCAGTAAGTCAGTGAAAAAAAAAAGTAATTACATTTATTATATCTGAGGTTGAGGTTATTCTAGCTTCACACTATACTGAAATTCAAGCATTATAATTTTTATGAATAAAAAAGCTAACATAATTGAGTAAGTATGGTTGATTCAACAAGTGTATGAACCTGTATAGTGTACATATGTATAATTTGCAAGCTGATTATGTGTTTGCTATGCTTGTGAGTAAACAGAAGGACTAGTTCAGTTGGAGCTTAGTGCTATTGAGACCACGTTCAGAAGTTTGATTCCTACAGAGGACAGACAGCCTCACTACTGAATACCTCAGGTCGTATGAATACGTTCCCTCAAGGTCAATGGGCTTTAGGAGAATGAATGTGTAAACTGGCCACTGCTGAAGAAAACCATTTTTTCTGCTCATATTAGACCTTTTTTATAAATAACATATGCTTTCTCTGGGTAAAATAATGTCAGGATGTAATTTTTTTAAAGCTAATATTCTTGCAGATTCTAGCAAACCCCTCCAGTACTACCTCATTCCAATAGATTCTCTCACCAACATATTTTCATGCTCTGTATGCTTATAGAAAGGTACACATATATGATGATTTTAGGGTTTATAAATCAAAATAAAATTGTGTTATGTACATAGTCTGCAACAGGGTTTATGTTGACTTCGCAGTGTAGCACAGGCATTCTCCCACTTTATGGCTTACATCTTCATTACCTAATATTCTGTAGAATGGGGTTTCAGAAGTCATTTAATTGTTCCCTTCTTCATAAGCATCGGGTTGCTTCCAGGTTTTTTGCTTTGTTTTGTTTAGTATTACAAACAATGCTGCAAAAAAAAAAAAACACCTTATGCACATTACCTAATACGTCAGCCTTTTATTCTTCCAGGATAGAATCCTAAAGAGACACACACAAAAAATTAGTAATAACTGATGCAGCCTCTAAGGTCATGTTAAATATCTGAAGTTGAAAGAGACACTTTCTCCTTTGACACACAGTAAGTCCGAGCATGTGTCATAACAAAAAGATAGTGCCACTTGTTCCAGGTCTGAAATTCTAGAGGATAAAAAACAAATAAGGACAACTCCTTATGTTGATATGATGAAATTCAGCATACTCTCTGCCAAAATACATCCTATGTGGTGATTTCATGAGATGTAGCAACATTAAGTACTTATCTTTAAGTCGAAAGAAGAGGTTAAATCTTTAACCTCAGATTCTCCTAAAAAGAACACTTCAAAAGACATTTATTTCCATTTGCTTTCTAAGAGTATGACTGACTTGAATGATAGGATGCCAGTGGAGTTGGAACCAGAAAAACTAAGTCCAAGGCCTGGCTCAGGAACTTTTTAATAGCCAGCATTCATTGGGAGCTTACTGTATGCCAAACATTTCACAAAATGCTTTACTCAGATTAACAAGTAAGAACTTCCCCAGAGGGGTGCCTGGGGTGGGGGAGCCAGGAAGTGCCAAGGGCTGTGGATCAAAGCAGCAGCCTACCAAAGACCATGCTGTCCTGAAGAGGGGAGGGGCTTTAGGAGAAGGCTGCTGCGCAAGGCAACAGTAAACAGTCAGCATGCTTGGCCCCAGAAGCTGAGCACTTCACTGCCCATCAGAGAGAGTTTGTACTGAGGCTGTGTGGGGCCAGGAAGGTCAAAACACATGTGTATGGTAGAGGTCAGCAAGCCACAGCAGGGGACATGACACCCTGCCCCAGGCCCAGATCTTGACCCCCTTGCAGAACATGGCAGCCAGAGGAGGGGTGAGAACACTAGGGAGCAGACAGAGATGGTTGACGAGCCCACATTGCTTGAAAAGCAGGATACATATGGTGGACATTCGATAGAACTGGTGGATGCAGGGACCTCCCACAGCACATCAGATTTGGGGGAAAAGATTTAAAACGGAACACACAGAAAGGCACTCTCCCCTTTCCTTGCCCTTCATGGGCAGGCGCACTTCTGGGACTGGCAGACGCTGGGCGCACTCATGGCTTAGGCCTTGCATGGTCTGAAGCTACCTCACAGAGGAAGAGTCCCATGCTGGGACATGCCATACTGGGTGCCAGCCCTTGGGACGCTGTGACCCTGCACAGCACACTGCACAAGTCCTGGACTGCTTTCACTCTCTCGCCCTGCGAGAGGCAAGAGCCAAGAAATTCTTCAAATCCAGGGTCACAGGAAGCCTCAGGTGCTGGGCCTCCACAGATGGAGCTTCCCCTGCACGACCATCTGAATGATCTGGCAGCACACTCCAGACCCCAGGAGAGAGGAAAGCTGCACAATGCAATGGCAAGGCTAGAACCCACAAGTGTGCACCAGAGAGAGAGAGAGAGAGTGCCTGAGGATGGAGACTTATTCATGTAGCCACCATGGGACTCAAAAGGGCAGATAAGAAGGGTTGAGACACTGACTGTGGTCCTGGGGGTGGCTGGGGTTCTGTACTTGGTAGAAAAGTTTGGTTCAAAGCAGGAATGTTCCCAGCCCCCTCAAATTGAGTATCCTGTTAATAAAAACCTCTTTCTATCCCCACAAATTTACGTGTTATGCTTATATACAGAGACAGGCATCAAAACCCCAGCCTGCCCAGTTACAAAAGGTTTATACTTAGGCAAATTGCCTGACATTGACCTTACAACATTGCTATACATTGAAACTATGTATGATGTCATTTTGATAGAAAATATTGATGCAGCCTTGGTCCAGCAGCGTCTGTGTGTTGTGGCTGCTACGAACAAATTCACATGGACTACAGAAGTCCTGTGGAGAAAAAGGATGGCACTGCCACTCTCTAAGTGAGAGAGAGGGCCCCAACCCCTGCCTGGACAGGCTTTTATGTCCTCATTTACTATGCACAGGTTTGCTTTAGGTGATTACCTTTTACAGATAACAAAGAAGAGGATGTTGCTAATTACTACAAAGAAAAGGATGTTTGCAAATGCAAGGGGAAAAGTGGTTGAACTGGTTACACTCCATCCTTGGGAGGTTTAGCACAGACTTTAGGAAGTTACTTTAAAGATATGCAGCAAACATTTGCTGCCTCAATTCAAGGTGAGGGAGTTTTAGCAAAAAGCAAGCCTCAAAGCAGCCTAAGTACAATGCAGGCCTGGATCCCCAAGGGAGAACTGATCTGTGGTCTCAGTTCCTGTGTGCCACCTTGCTCTCGCCAGTTTTCCAAATCAGGGGCTGGCCTACATTAGCCATTGCCATGCAGATCGGTTTCCTATAAATATAAGTATAGCATGTAGAATACAAAGTAGACCCAGAGTTAGGGATGCAGGCCCAATTCTTTAAACTTCTTACCTGTAAAACCTGTTCCCCATCTCACAGTTTATTAAAATAGCAAACCTGCATGTGCTTTGTAAACTACTAAACAGTTAGCTGTTGTTTGTATTACTGCCATAACAAAGAAATGTACAACTTAACCAGAAGAGGGAAATAGAAAGGGTGCCAGCCCCAGAGCCACAATTTCAGTGCCCCAAAACTCTGGACAGTCCAACTTTGGTGAATGTGGATTTTGTCACTTTGTTTTTCAGCCACAGTTGGCAGAGGCTATTTCCTTGCCTGGAGAGAAATTATTTCTTTGTTAATTTTTTTCATTCAAGTACCAATATATTTGTTGAGCATCTACTATGTGCTAATTGTGCCAGTCACGATAAACACTGGGGACACAATGGTAATCATAATAAAGTTCCTGTCTTTATGGAACTTACATTCTACAATGCAGACATAAACAAAAAAAAATTAACCCAAATGGTAACAGCATGGGATAAGTGCTAGAAGAAAATTAGCAGTGATAGGTGAGATAATGGACTGTCAGAGACCCAGTTTAGATGGGTAGGAGTAAAGGTGGGATGCTGAAAATGGAAAAAGGCAGACAAGTGGAAGGTCTCTTTTAAAGGGAGAACCAGCATAACTTGATGGATCTAATGTCAGGGATAAGGAAAATTACATGAGAGGATTATAAGATGGCTAATAGGTTTCTGCAGTAGACAACTGAGAGAACTATGTCACCACTTACTTACTCACATTGGAAGAGGGGCTGTGGAAGTCAAGATTAGCATTTGGGGTGTGCTGATTTTTAAGTGCCTGTAAGCTATTCGAATGTCAAGTTGGAACTATGAACCCAGAGCACAAAGAAGTGTTCTAGATTGAAGAGGAAAAATGGGATATCATGAGTTTATAGACACTACTTAAAACCACAGGAATCCACATGAAGCTGTTGGATGATACCTTTCCCTTGATTATTGATATTTTAATTAATATCAGAATTCTGAAAAACTCTAAAGAATGGATATATTTTCAAATCCCTGTTAGTGAAATTTCAGGAACACTGTAAGTCTCAGGAAAAATATTTCTGAACAGATATTGACAGTTTTCTTAGGCTCTGGAAAATCATGCTGACGGGGTTATCTGCTACTCTGGTGGTGATATGGCATAATAGAATAAGACAGGACTTTGACCAAGAAGGACCTGAGCTTGAATCCCAACCCTTCATTGCAGGTTATTTGGCTTTAGGAAAGTTTCTCATTCTTTTCATGTTCTGTTTAATTATCTAAAGAATGGAAATTAAAATACCTTGTAGAGTTATTGTGAGCATTATAAATAATATATGAAAAAATGCCTAGCTCAGTAAATAGTAGCAACATTAACTTTCTCTTCTCTGCACCATAAATGTGTTGAAAGACACAACTTCTACTTCCACATTTCATTCTCACTTTAGTCCACTCCAGGCAATTACTCACCCCTCCACTCTACTTAATCTCTTCTCAGAATCACCAGTGGTGTTAAATCTGCCCTCAATTATATATTGCTTTGCCATAGAATTTGACCAGGTGATCATTCTTCCCTCATTGATTAGCTTTATTCTCTTGGCTTCAGTGACACCATACCATTCCAGTATTCTACCTACGTCACTGAGGTAGAACACTCCTTAGTGTCCTTTGCTGGATTCTTTTCCCAGCTCACATTTACTTATCTCAGGTTCAGTCCTGGAGCGCCATTCCTTTTGTTGCCCTACTCCCTCCAAAGTAATGTTATTAACCAATCCTATTGTTTTAAATACATCTATAGACTCCAACATTTACATCTTTACCTGAACTCCAAATACATATAATAGCTGCCTACTTGACAATTTCATGTCATAATCACCTCAAGTTTAACAGATAAAAATTAGAACTCTTAACTTCTGGTCAAGATGGAGGAGTAGTTAAATGCTGGTGTTCACATCAAAATTACAATTAGATTATAGAACAACCACCCTTGACACCCAACTGCTCTCTCCCCTCTCTGCTGATTGTCTGAGTCCCTGCCTCATTCGGTTCACACACCCAGCATCCTTCAGAGGGTAATCTGCACAAGCAGCCAGCTTAGACTCACACTGCACACTTTCCTAAATACTCTCAAAGGTCTATAAACACCAAAAGAGCAGCATTTGTCCTTGGCATGCCATATACCTACTTTTATTTATTTTTATTTTGTTTAATTCTGATCTGAGGATATGTTTATTGATTTTAGAGAGAGGGGCAAGGAGAGAGACAGAGAATCATCGATTGGTTGCCTCCTGTATGTACCCAGACTAGGGATCAAATCCACAACTTTTGGTTCATGGCACAATGCTCCAACCAACTAAGCCAACTAGCCAAGGCATGCCCTGTGCCTCTTGCTAAGTGGTTCCAAGTCCAAAATTAATGGCAACCAGCCTTGGTTCACAGAATACTCACTCCCAGGCATTTCCAAGCCCAGCATAGGCAGCTACCAACTGCAGATCACTTTGTAGCTCTTACCAAGTGTCCCCAGACCAGACACAGGCATCAGCTGACCTTGGCCTTCACCAGAACCCCTCTGAAGAGGCCCCAGAACCAATATACCTGGAGGCCAACTTTAGACCACACCAGAGCACCACTAAGTTAGCACCACAAATGACACATGAAAAGAGTGGACTCAAGGGTGGACTCAGCAGATACCAGAGCCCCACTAAAGTGAATCCTTCTCCTTGGGTCAACCCTGTAAAACAGCCTGCACTCTGTCACACAGCCAGTCCTCATAACCAGTCAGCCTGAGGGTCAATTTCACCCACTCACATGCCAACAACAATAAAGTTTCTACTACAGTAGGAGGGCACACACAACCTATACAAGAGTGTGGGGTGCTCCTGGAGCACCCAACTCAGGTGAGCAAAGGAACTGCACCTTGGGCCCTAGAGGCCACTTACAACATAAGGCCACTCTGACAAGACTGGGAGCAGTAGATCTACCTTACACATTGAAACACATACAGGGAGGCAGCCAAATGAAGAGACAAATAAACATTTCCCAAATGAAAGAACATGACAACACTTTAGAAGAAGAACTAAATAAAATAGGTGCAAGAAATATACCAGATGCAGAGTTCAAAACACTGATTTCAAGGATGCTGAATGAACTTAGGGAAGAATTAATTATCTCAGTAAGACCTTCAACAAAGAGGTAGGAAACATAACTAAGTATATAGAAAACATAAAAAAGGACCAGTAAGAAGTGAAGAATATAATAACTGAAATTAAAAATACTTTAAATGGAATCAACAGCAGATTAGATGAAGTAGAGGATCAAATCAGCAATTTGAAAGACAAGGTAACAGAAAACATCCAATCAGAACAGCAAAAGAAAAAAGGACCTATAAAATTGAGGATAATTTAAGGAAACTCTGGAACAACATCAAGCATAAAAACTTTTATATCATAGGGGTACCATAAGGAGAAAAGAGAGAGCAAAAGATTGAAAACCTATTGGAACAAGTAATGACTGAAAACGTCCCTAAACTGGCAGATGAAATAGACACACATATCCAGGAAGTACAGACAATCCTAAAAAAGATAAACCCAAAGATACATCATAATTAAAATGCCAAGGTTATGGACAAATAGAGAATCTTAAAAACAACAAGAGAAAAGCAGTTAGTTACCTACAAGGGAGATCCATAATACTGTCAGCTGATTTCTCAACAGAAACTTTGCAGGCCAGAAGAGATCAGCACAAAATATTCGAATTGATGAAAATCAAAAGCCTACAACCAAGATTACTCTACCCAGAAAGACTATCATCTATAATTAAAAGACAGATAAAGAGCTTCCCAAATAAGAAAAAACTAAAGGAATTCATCATCAATGAATCAGTATTTCAAGAAATATTAAAGGGATTTCATTAAGAAGAAGGGGAAATTATTTTAAATACAAATAAGAACTAGCAACTGTAATTTTAAATTTGTTTAATTTTAAAAATTAATTAATGTTTATTTATCTTTTTCAAAAGACACTCATTTAATATTTTAAAAGACAGACCAAAATACTGATAGGCAGAGGGCGTCTAGACCAATTAGAATTGAGGCACCTGTAAAAAAAAGTACATAACACATAACACAATGATTTGACTTCATAAAGGAAATGACATTTATATTATACAACTCTTCATCTTTGTAATAATATATTAATGTACAAAATATCAAAACTACAAAGTGTGAATTTCCCCCTTAGGTTTATAATAAACCTATCAAACCTCTTTAATACATTTACTGCTATAAGTCTTCTCTGTTTAGCAGCACATGTTATACAAGTACATACATGCTAGAATTTTACCATGTGAATTAGTTTTCACCTCAATATAGTTACTTGCCTTTTACACATAGCTATAGACATTTCATTTCCCTAATAAGGCACTTAAGAGATTTCTAGTGGTAAATTTTAGTCAACATATTACATTAAAAGAATCTTGATTTTTAAAATGAATCTTTTTAGTAATGTAGCATGATGGGTTTACTGAACAGTTGAAGCGTAATTAAAATTACATTGTATTGTTTAATTCACAGCTGTAGGAAAATGTTTGGTTTTTTAAATATAACCAAGATGAGACTGCATAGTTATAAGCAGTAAAATACTAGAAAATAATAGTAATAAATAAGATGATTTTTCATTAGTGGCCATTCATTATTTTGCTTTTAGGAACCTGGAAGAAATTGTCTTCTTTGAGTTTCAAATGTTCTGATAAATCTGCTTGTTTCTTAGCCTCTTCAATATCATCTTGAATTGCTGAAGTAAGTGACTCCAGAGAATAAAAATTTTTTTCTGGTCTTTCATAGCCAATGATGGCCACATTGAGGATTTCCCCATTAAACTACTCTTTGAAGGTTTGCATGATAGGAGTTCCATGAACTTTTCTGTATTCTTGTAGAATATGTTCCATCCTATGTTCACCACCATCTTATGAAATCTCCACTTCCAACACTGGCCCATCCATAATAAAGGCCAGTGGATACATCAAAGGGAAGATTATCTACCACTCATTCAGAAAAGTTAGCTGTGGGTTTGCCCAGCTGCTTGGAGGCCCCCCCCATACCACTGGCCATGGCTGAAGTACTTCAGGTGCTTCATGAAGCTATCCTCTTGGGGTATGGACTGTGACCCAGTCTGAAGGTCCAGTGGCTCTGAGGCAGTGCCTGGACACCCTGGGCTAGGCATGCCCGGTGGGAGCACACAGCCCAGGAGATACCAGAGACATGACAGGGCAAACCCTTCACGCTGCTGACCCAAGAGGAGCTGCCTGGCAACTCTGAGGCATCTCTGCCTCAGGAGCAGTAGCCTAATAAATTTCTCAAAAATAGAATTCTTGACCTCCCTCACTCCTCAATCTTCTTAGTAAAATCTTAGTAAAATCATCTTAGTAAAATAGCATCATCATCCAGCCAGTGGTAATCTATCAAAACCTCTCCCTCCAGCACATGTTATTAGCTCTATTTCTAAAACATACCCACAATCTCTTTCAACTATGCTGCCAAGCCCCAAGACCAGGCTACCATCATTTCTCACCTGGACTACTGTTCAAATGGTCTCTAAGCTTCCACTACAATTTCTACTTCCACAGCAGCCAGAGTGAACTTTTGAAAACATAAATCACATCATGTAACTTTCACACCTAAAATATTTCAACGGCTTCCCATTGTACTTAGAACAACATGCATGTTGTTTAGCATTGTTCATCAAGGCTTTCGTGATTGAGCCTCAGCTTCCTCACCAACTCAGCTCATTCTTCTCACCCTGTCTAGCACACTACCCTTTTGCCTTGCCAGCCATTTTTTTTCCTCTACACTTTTTCCCTTTCAGGGTTTTTCCCTCATTACCTATGGCTACAACTCCCTGCCCCAGATCTTTTCATGGATGGCCCCTTATCATCATTTTCAATGAGGCTTTTCCTGATCACCCAGTATAAATAGTACCCTCTGCCTCAGTCATTCTCTGTCACATATCCTGGTTTCTTTTTGTCACTGTTATGTATAATTATTTGAAATTATCTTATTTATTTATATGCCTACTTCTGTATTATCTGTTTCTCCTCACTAGATTATGGACTCCAGGAAAGTAAGGATTGATCTCTCTTCTTCATCCCTATACCCTTAGGACCTAGACAGAATTGATAGATAATAGGCACCCAAAAATACATGTCAAAAGAGTAAATAACTGAATTAATCACTATAACTAAGATATAGTGATTAATACTTGCATATGAAGGAAGCAGAGCAATGGCTGCCTAACTGAGGCCCTAATAAAATTTAAGATTCAACCTTAAGAGTCCCTGGAACTCAAGACTCTTCTCAGCCCCCAAAGAAACACAGTCTTTGTTTTGTGCTTTCTCACAGTAACAAAGTGATTGAAAGTAATATATAGAGTTCCTAGGTTAGAGTAGGCTTCCTTTATAGTGTCTGAACCACCCTACCTTTGCATTTTTAATGCAAGTGTGAGAAAATTTTAATGCTGCCCAAAATGTCGGAACTAGGAGGAAACCCACAGCAATGAAATGTTTTGCATGTAGAAACACAAGAAACAACATGAACATGAAACTTGCCTTTACTTACTACACCAGAGGGGAATAGACCCCACATTCAACTGATTCCGTTAAGAACAACCTGAAATAAATGGGAAATGCTACAAGATCAAGATGATTGGTACATTAGAATGGCCACAGAAGACCAACTATTCCTGAGGTAGAAACAAATGGCACTATAGGAAGCAGAGGGTGGAGAGATTAAAGGTGAGCCAGCAAAAATTTGTTATATTAAATAAAATCTCTTGGCCAGATACAGAAATAGATTCTAATACTGTCATCCGAAAGGATAAAGCCAGGGCCATTTGCTATTGTGGCACCATTTGCTGAGCAGGCCTATGACCTTAAATATGACTACCATTTTACTCTTCTGAGTTTATGTCCCAGGGACTGGAACACTACAGGGAAAGCAAGAGCAAGCTGTGACTAATGGCCCCCACAGCTGCAGGCAAAAGATAACATTGGAGCAAGCTGCAGTTTAGGCAAAGCCACCAGAAACTTCCTGTGTTGCAATGGCCCCAACAGTCCAGGGCCCACTTGAACAGCATCCTCCCACCCTTTTATAATCCAATTATAAGCTAATAAAAGCTCAAAGCCCCCCACCCCTCAGTACTGATGCTCATCTCCGCACCTAGCCCTTTCCCTCTCTTGGGAAAGTAAAATGAAAACTTTGCTCTCTGCATTTTCTTTGCAAATTCTTTCACAGCCCATGTCACCAAACCACCCTAAAATTATCAAGAGCAACTATTTACTGAAACTTTTATTTATAAAGGCATATTCAAGGTTTAAGAAAATTATGTCTGAAACACTCTAATAGCAAATCAGCATACCCATTTCTTAGGGCTGCCATAACAAAGCACCACAAACTGGATGGCTTAAAAAAACAAATTCATTTTTGTACAGCCTGGAGGCCAGAAACCTAAAATCAAGATGTCGGTAGGGCTGTGCTCCAAGATTGAGTAGAATCCTTTTTAGCCTGGTCCTAGCTTTTGGAGTAGGTGAATGGTTGGTGTTCCTTGGTGTGCAGCTGTTCATGGCTGCATCACTCCAGTCTCTCCCTCTGCCATCTTGTGGTGTTCTCCCTGTGTGTCTCTCTTCATATGATGTTTTACTTTCCTTAAAACACCAACATTCTAGATTAGAACCTACCCTACTATCCTCAGTTCAACTTGATTACATATGCAAAGGCCTTATTTGCCAATAAGGTGATATTCACAGATGCTGAAGGTTATGACTTCAATCTTCATGCTGAAGGTTGAGGGTATGTCTTTTTGAGGGACACAGTTCAACCCATAACATCCAGGATACTTTCCTTTGATCCAGTCTTCAAAGATAATTTAAAATAAGTCAAGCCCTAAAATAAAATTACCCCAAGGTCTAAAATAAATTTGTCCAATCCCTACCACTTCCAAATGAGAGCCTCAGCATAACCAATAGTCACTTGGTAATCTTATTACATTAATCATCTGGGCTACATTTCTAAAGTACCTTTACTTACCTTTGATTTGCACATCATATAAATGGATAGCTTATACATCCATATTTCTTTTATTCTATCTATATGTCCCTTAACTGTATGTCTCTTCTTGATTGTGAGCTACCAGAAGTCAGTGACTGATTAATGCTTCCCTTCCTTTTCCTGTTAAGCTCTTGAGTCAAGCTGGGTTCACATGCAGCCACACATTGTATTTTAGAAACTTCGTCTATCTTCTCACTTGGACTTTGACCTAAGTGACCTAATATAACAGACTCTTTACTCCCTTATAAGGATTTTTATTTCAGAGGTCCCATTACTCTGCCTTTAATATGCCTTCCTTAAACCCTTCCTCCCTTAAGTACTTCAAACATTTCTCTATATGAGAATGTGGTCATGAACCAATTTCCTCCCACTGATACTTTTGGGACCCAGACAAACTAAGTGATCATTGAATATCTGTTTAAGTGACCCTGTGAATATTTTCTTCATTGTCATTATCATAATCATTTTTGTCATTATTAACATTTATTGAGTGCTTGACAGATATTTTCTCATTAAAAGCCCCATAAGGTAAGTACTTTATTATCCTAATAAATTCATAAAGAAGAAAAACTGAGGTACGAGGACATTAAGTAACATGCCCAAGGTCACACAGCTACATGAAGAGGTGGAGCACAGGATTTGATGGAGTCCTGGGAAGCTTCATCTGCTTGAGGACACTGAGGGCTCAAGGAGCCTGTTACCCAACTTCACACACATGCAGCTGGTAGCTTGGACCCAGGTAAGATGCCATGTTACTAAATAAATAAATAAACAAACAAACATATGCATAGGAAGGAAAAAAGGTATGGGTTACACAGTAGTTGATAAACTCCTAATTAAGCAAGGAAACAGTAAGTTGAAACAGGAAGAAAACGGAGTGACAACAGATGGCCCTCTGAGGGCACACTCCTCTTCCAGACAGCTCCAGTTTGCTCTTTGCCTAATTAAATGAACTGGTTCTTCTTTGTCTTACTTCATTTTATTTCTAAGGAATAATTTAAATACTTAATTTTACCAAAAATATCATGAGTGAACCAATACATAATAATGAGGAGAAAGGTGGGAAAGAGTGGAAATAGAATACTGAGTTTAAAATAATATTAGTGCTAGAGAAAATGGAAAGGATAGGGGAAGAGGTTTTTTTTTAAAAAGCTTTTTATAATCTTTGTAAAATTCCTTTTAATAAACACCTAGGAAGACTTTTCCCTTTCAGAAATTAGTTCTCATTATTCAGTTGGCAATGTTAGTTTGTCAGGTTTTCAGAAAGTAAAAAAAAAAAAAAAAACTGTCATAGATTCCAAAGAAAAGCACATAAACCAGTTTTCCATCACACACATAAGACTACAGATTCTATTTATGGTCCCTACATCTTCTTGGAAGAAAAACATATTTGTTAATGCTTGTTTTTTGTTATTGTTGTTTTTATCAAGGACATAGCAAATACGGGTGATTTTTGTCTATTTGTCATTTAAAGTGTTTGAATTGGCCCTTGTTATGGTCAGTAGGACAGCTTTTCCTTTCTGTTTGAATAGGAAAAATATATAGTTTACTAATATATGCCTTCTTTTTCAAAATCACTTAATAAACATGTGAGATGATGTTAAAAATATCATTTGCTGCATGAAAAGGATGGAATCAAGTACCACTCCATAACCCTTACAAAATTTCATTTCAGATAACAAATTTTTGCTTTGCTTTTTGTTTGTTCTATCTTTTTTTCTTCCTTCCTTTTCCAAGGAATTTCTTTTATACAATAAACTATAGTATTGTAAGATGGAAACGTTCTTAAGGCCATGCCTGCCAAGAGCTGGCTTGATGCAATCTTAACAAATGAGAAGTTTGACTTTGGTCCTTCAGACTTCTCATCTTCACCTCACCTGTTCTGTTTTTTGATTAATTTCTCCCCCAATCTCTTGATATTATATATGCTCATATAATTAAGATGTTTGAATTGTTTAAGTGGACTCTAGTAGATGCAATACTAAACTTAAATGAATAAATGTTAAGAATGGTCATGGTCAGGATGTACAGGAAAATATTTTTGGTAGGTAAAATCTTTTGTTGGAGCCTTCTCAAATCATGTCATGAAGGACTGTGCCACTCTGCCTTTCTTCCAAACCCTGACTGGATTTGTTATCTTAACTTCAGGCAGGACTAGTTAAACTCATAGTTTATATATGACTAGCAAGAACTGGACCTACCATCCATGTGTCCAATTATGATAACAGTAGTTTCTCTAAATTGTTGTGTTACATATTCTTCTTGCAGAGAAGAAGAAAGGAAATGGTATACATATATATATATACCATTTATTTATATTTATTTATTTATTTTTTAGAGAGAGGGGAAGGGAGGGAGGAAGAGAGGGAGAGAAACATCAATGTGTGGTTGTTTCTCATATGTCCCCTACTGGGGACCTGGCCTGCAACCCAGGCACGTGCCCTGACGTGCCCTGTAGGTTCACAGGCAGGCACTCAATCCACTGAGCCACACCAGCCAGGGAGGAAATGGTATATATTAATTATGGCTGGTATATATTGTATATTTACTAAGCACCAGGAACATTCCAAGCATCTGATTATCATTATCTCAGATAATCATCTCAAGAACTGGCTGAAGTAGAAATTGCCAAGTTTAATGTAGGAAATGGCTGATATTTGACTGTTTATAACTATCAAAATGATAATTTCATATATCATATATATTATTACCCCAATTTGCAGTAGAGTAACTGAGACTCCTAAAAATTAAGAAATTTGCCTGAAATATGTGATAGAGCCATATATTGAATCCAGGCAGTATGATTTCAAAGCCCACTGTGTTGTGTTTGAATGACATATTATATACAACAGTGCATTAGGACAGATATACCAATTTTTATACATGTAGGTCTCTGAAAGTGTTTGCTCTTTATATTATTCATTGGGGACAGTTTCTCTTCGTAAGTTAGTAATGTTTTGGTTGACACCAAATATTTAATAGCCAAAAACTTCAAAGGAAACATCACTGTAATGAAATTGTCCAGCACTCCTCCAAAGGTTCTACTGTCTTAGTAACTAACCATTAGTCACCTTCCTGGCCTTTATCACAGTGAGTATCATCTTTGGACTCTACCACCTAGAAATGATTCATCCACTTAGTCTGTGCAGTTTGTTGAATGGTTTGACTTGTAGGAGGGTGGGAGTTAAGTAAATGAAAATTCAAAGGTAGATCTTGGAACAGGAAAAGAGCATTAGATAAAAATTCAGGAAATCTGAATAAAGTATAGATTTACTTAATAATGATAAATCAATATTGGTTTATTAATTGTCACAAATATAGCCTAGTAATGTAACATGTTAATAATATGGGAAAGTTGATATGGAGTATGTGGGAATTCTCTACTATCTTTGGTAATTTTTCTCTAAATCTAAAACTATTCTAAAATTAAAAGTTTATTCTTTTAAAAAATCTGTCTGCATAAATATCTGCCCTTCTAATTTGGCCTGGCCATTTTATCATGCAGAAATATTAGTTGGAAAGTTAATATAAGCTGGGAAAAGTAACACGTTAGCATAATTTGATTTTATATTCTAATCTGATTCCTCCACAGTGGTTCCAATTTGTGGTTTATAGATGCCTCAGATGTCCCTAAGTAATGGTTAAGGTTCCCCAAATCAATATGCCCCTGTTTTTCACCCAGGGTATATATAACCCATAGCATCAGTACCAATGTACAGACTGTGGAGGACAGCAAAAGCTGGCATCATACAGCCGGAACCCACAGGGGTTAAGAAGGAGATAGTTAACCACAAGCTTCAGCTGAATGCGGCTGTAACTTTTACAGAAGAAATATTTATCATTTAGATAGCCTGGGAACCAAGCAATTATGCCTGCAGTTTTTCCCTGAGTCTGCAAAATGTCCTTGAGCTTTATCCAACTAACTCTTATAAAATAAACACAGAGGCCATGTTCAGGGTCATTGTCTCTCCATCAGAGGACGATGTCCCACCTGGTCCCCACTTTTCCTTAAAGTGTCTGTGTATGTGTCTTTCTTAATCTCCCATCGCCCTGCGTCAGGGACCTCCATCCCATGCAGGTCGCAGCACAGACAGGCTAAGGAAGCTACATAACAATTTTACTGGAAGACTAGTTGAGGTGGCGATGGGATAAAAAAATACATAATTTAAATTTCAAAGCCTTCTGGTTACACTTCTTTTGCCATTCAGAATACTTCTGCATAAAAGTTTGAGAGTCATACCAAATATTGATTTTTTATTTATTACATGTTATATACTAAATTTATGTTTATATGTTATTTATATTACTGTTTTTTAAGAGTATGTAGATGCTGCTGTGTCCAAAATTCAACCATTCACAACTTGCTTTGGGTCTCCTGTTCTGCCCTCCAGCTACTTTCCCAACTGAGTTCCCTCCTATCCAAGTGTGAATTCTACTGTCAGATCCTATGCCCTAGTCTCTGCACAACAGCCATTCTTTTTGACCCTGCCTGTTGGAGTTAGTCACCTCAATGGCACAAGTCATCCCAGCCCCGCTCTGGCTACCAGAACTCTTCTTTTTCGGGTATTTACTGCTTTTCTTAAATTCTTCCCATTGCAACTAAAAATCTGAAAAAGTATTTGATTGTACCAACCTTAAGGTGGGCTTGTTCTGATGAGTTGATTAGGATTTTTAGACTGCTTCCTATCATGAAATTGCCAATACTGCTTTTCTCTCATGGTTGGTCCTATAGAACATACAGAAGGAAGAGGGAAGCTATTTGGCACATTGACTTTCTGAGGAAACTTAATTTTTGGCAAATTTTCCAAAACAGGACCACTTTGTCAAACTAGGTGTTGAACTAGGAATGTTGTTGAACAGAGTATTACACAGTTGGAGGAGATAAATGGAAATCATTATTACCATGTCTGCCTGATTTTAAAGAATGAAGTTGGGAGAATAAAAATTCTGGCATTTCACAGAAAAGGTAGCATAAATGTCTTAAAAATTTATGAAAATATGGTCATCTTTCTTAGTAACTAGGGAAACACACATTAAAACAATGAGATATCATTTCTTACCATGATCAGGAGAAAAAAAATTTAATGGACTATCAGGTGTTAGCAAGAATGTGGAATGTGAGACATGGGAATTCACAAGCACTCCTGGTAGGAGTATGAACTTGTACAATAGTTTTGCTTCATTTGTTACCATTCTCTAGTAAGGCTTAAGATGTGTACTCCCTATGACCCAAGAATTCTATTCTCAGTTTCAAGGATATTCCTACCAGTATTATTCATAATAGCAAAAAAACTGGAAATACTTCAAATGTCTATCAACAATAGAATGAGTAACTGAGTGCTAAACCATTCACACAATGAAATGCTATTTAAAAAAATAATTGAGGGAGGAAGATTAACTATAGCTACATACATGTTAAGTATAGGGTTAAATCTCAAAAAAACAATATTGAAGGAAAGTCCTGAGTACCAAAAGAATATGTAAGTATGAGGTTATACTTACTTAAAGCTCAAAAACAGGAAAAATATATAAATTTTTAGTTTAATGTAAATATATATTTTAATGTAAAGAAAAACAAAACAATGATTAACACAATGTTCAGGATATTAATTACCTGGGGTACAGACAGAGAAGGGGACACAGGGCAGGAATGTACACAGTGGGCTTCAAAGTACTGAGACTTCAGTACTCTGAAAGACTTCAAACTACAGAGTCTGCAGAAAAAAAGTAAGGCCTGCTTGAGTGTGGTTGGTAGGGTAACACTATGGGTACAATAATTTATAGTTTTAATTTGAACATTTCACCTAAAGTGTCATATGGTATGCTTGAATGTAATATTATGTTACATTATTACATGCTTGTGATTTTGTAATAAAAAGGGGCGTTATTTGTGCCAGACTCTATATTCTATATCTTTAGCTGGATGGAGGGTACCTGAATACTTATTTATTCTTTAAACCACATAAGTACTTTATACACCTGTCATAAGTTGCGATCACTAGGAAGCAGCCTCTGAGGTGGAGATTATCGTGCAAGAGATTTATTTGGGAGTGTTCTTGGAGTCAAAAACTGTGGCAGGAATTGAAGGAAGCAGGATTGGATATGGGAAGAAATTGATCTGCAATGGAGAGACTTTCAATACAAGTCTCAATTGAGGTTTCAGTCAACTGTACAGAGAGTTTTGAAGCTGGAATGGCCCTTCAAAGTTGTCCTGATTTGGTGGAAATGGGAAACTGGTCTTTACATACCTATGTTAATCAGTCAGTGGATACAAGCCACCCTTGGGAGATCTTGACTTTGAGCAAAGCAGATCTCTTCAGCTAAGGCCATCCACACAACTGGAGGCTTACAACTGAAGGCTTTCTGCTGGCAATCCTCTGGGAGCTGGGGCTAAGTCCTTCATTCCTGAAAGGGATCTGGCAGCACATAGCATTGTCTACCATAACACCAATTTATGTGTAGTATTTTTCACAACAAAATTTGTTTATAAGAAAAGTAAGTGGGACTTCCAGCCAAGATGGAGGCATAGGTAGATATACTTTGCCTCCTTGCACAACCAAAAGAAGGACAACAACAAATTTGAAAGCAAAAAATAACCAGAATTGCCACAAAATAATACTGTATGGAAGTCCAACAACCAAGGAGTTAAACAAGAAAGTAGGAGGGGCAGAAATGGGCAGCCAGGGTGGAGAGGACTCATGTCAAGTTGGCAGCTGGTGGAGCATGTGGTCCCACATTTGCATGCAGATAAACCGGGAAGAATAACTGGGGAGCAAGACAGAGCACTCAACCAAGTGTTCCAGTGTGGGTAAATAAAGCCTCAAAATCTCTGACTGAAAAAACCTGTGAGGATTGAGGCTGGAGAAAATCCCAGTCTCACAGGAGATTCCATTGAAGAGACCTACAGGGTCCAGGAAATTACACAAAACCACTCCACCCCCACCCAACCTCCCAGGAATCAGCGCCAGAAGGGCCCAATTTGCTTATAGGAAGTGACTGAAAGCCTACCAAGAGCCCAGCAAGCAGCATTGTTCTCTCTTGGACCCCTCACCAACATACAGTGCCTAACACAGCCAGGTGGGTTGCCCCACCCCAGCGAATACCTAAGGCTCCTCCCCTTACTACATAACAGGTGTGCCAAAACAAAAAAATATGGCCCAAATGAAAGAACAGATCAAAGCTCCAGAAAAAAATAAAAGTGATGAAAAGATAGCCAACCTATCAAATGCACAGTTTAAAACACTGGTAATCAGGATGCTCACAGAAATGGTTGAGTATGGTTGCAAATCAGAGGAAAAAGTGAAGGCTATGCAAAGTGAAATAAAGGAAAATGTACAGGGAACCAACAGTGAAGGGAAGGAAACTGGGACTCACATCAATGGTTCGGACCAGAAGGAAGAAATAAACATTCAACCAGAACAGACTGAAGAGACAAGAATTCAAAAAAATGAGGAGAGGCTTAAGAACTTCTAGAACAACTTTAAATGTTCCAACATCAGAATCACAGGGGGCCCAGAAGGAGAAGAGGAAGAACAAGAAATTGAAAACTTATTTGAAAATATAATGAAGGAGAACTTCCCTAATCTGGCAAAGGAAATAGACTTCTAGGAAGTCCAGGAAGCTCAGAGAATCCCAAAGTGTTGGACCCAAGGAAGGACACACCAAGACACATCATAATTATATCACCCAAGATTAAAGAGGAGAGATCTTAAAAGCAGCAAGAGAAAAGGAGAGTTACCTACAAAGGAGTTCCCATAAGACAATCAGCTGATTTCTCAAAAGAAACCTTGCAGGCAAGAAGGGGCTGGAAAGAAGTATTCCAAGTCATGAAAGGCAAGGACAAACATCCAAGATTACTCTATCCAGCAAAGCTATCATTTAGAATGGAAGGGCAGACAAAGTACTTCCCAGATAAGGTCAAGTTAAAGGAGTTCATCATCACCAAGCCCTTATTATATGAAGTGTTAAAGGGGCTTATTTAAGAAAAAGAAGATGATCAAAAATACAAACAGTAAAATGACAACAAACTCAAAACTATCAACAACAAAACCTAAAAAAAAAAAAAATCGAACTAAGCAAACAACTAGAACAGGAACAGAATCACAGAAATAGATATCACATGAAGTGTTATCAGCAGGGAGGGAGAGGGAGGAGAATAGGGGAAAAGGTACAGGGAATAAGAAGCATAAATGGTAGGTACAAAATAGACAGAGGGAGATTAAGAATAACATGGGAAATGGAGAAGCCAAAGAACTTATATGTATGACCCATGGTCATAAACTAAGGTGGGGGAATGATGGTGGGAGGTGAGGTACAGGGCAGAGGGGAATAAAGGGGAGAAAAAAATGAGACAACTGTAATAGCATAATCAATAAAATATATTTTAAAAAACAGAAAGTGGCTAAGGCAGGAAGTCCTAGAAAAAAAGGGAAGAATCTCAGGCAAGACGGGTTAAAGTCAGGATCCTAATGTGATGACATAGGGATGAGGAAGAAAATTAAGCACAGATTTGGGAGTGTCTGTCCATGGAGTAATACATAGATTTTCTGCTGGTAAAGGTGAAACCAATGAGTAAGATATGATTTGGTGGTATAACCCAGACTACTGTGATTAACAAGCATAATGGGTCAGCTTCATGGGGTGAGTTAATTTGACAACTCCCAGGAAGCTAATGTTTCAACTTGGGCCTCTGCCTTATTCCCACCCAACTGTAAGGACTTAAGAGGACAAGGGCTTTTATTCTGAGTCTGAGATATCTGTGTTCCTTTGATTATACAATGAACGGAGGTCTACTAGGTGGTGAAATATACCTCCATAATTCTAGTTTAAAATATGCTCCAATGATAACAGAACACTTTGTCTTCTCTCCTGCTGCCAGTCATCTCATCATAATAGATGCTACTGTTAACTAATTCTTCACTATGAACCATACACTCTTTTAAATACTTTACATGTATTATCTCATACATTCTTCACAGGAGCTAACTGAGGTGGGTACTGTAATTATTTCAGTTTAGTGATAAGAAAACTAAGGGACAGCTGAATTAAATCAGCTACTCAATATCTCTAAGGTAATAAGTAACAGAATCATCACTAAATCTAAACAGATTGACCTCAGAGACTATCTTCTGTCTAAACACTGGGCTGCTTCCCAGAGATGGGAAAACATCAATCTCAGTGGTGAAAGGAGCTCTGTGTATTGCACAGCTATCTGGGTGAAGTCGCAGTTTGATTAAATTGCCAACTTGAGAGGGCTCTGTACCGAGATGCAGACATAGCACCCAGGCATGAAGGGCATCCAGGCATGTAGGCTATGTGGTGATAAGGGCTCTGAGGACCAGAGACAGCCTTACACTAGCTCTGGCTCTGACTCCATAGCCGCTCCCAGGAACTCTACTCTGAGCCCCCAGGAGTGTTGTATATCACAGAAGTTCCTTGTTAACACAAAAAAGAGGAATGATTAGGATCATAATCTGAAGATCTTGTCCACAGATGGATTTTGAAAGAGTAAGGTGTGCAGTATCAGTAGACAAGTAAGGATGTTGAAAATTTTACTCAATTCCTTGGAGAGGCAGAAGAAGCTAAGTGAAAAAGAAAGGGGAAAATGTTTTCAAAAGCAGAAAATTTCACTGCTAGATGAGAACTTCTGGAGCTATCCCCATAACAGAGGGATTAAGAGAAAAAACCCTGAGGCAGACTGGCTGGGTCCACAGCCTGACTCTACCACAACTGAATAACCAGGGACCATAGACAAGGTACTGAAACTCTCTGTGCCTTAGGCACAGGTAAGATGTCACCCACTTCGTAGCACCACCAGGAAAAGTGTATAGCGTTAACACATGTCAAGTGTTTAGAACATGACCCTGGTTGTTCTAAGTATCTATATGCTATTATTATCTCTTCCTGAGTAGCAGGACATTGTTTGCCTTAACAGTTCCATTCCGGCCTTTCTTTTTTTTCCTCCAGGAAATCAGGGTGTGGTTCTGGGATCAAAAGCATTCAGAGTAACAAAGTGACTAACCATTCTGACTGGAAGAAGGGCAAGTATTGGAACTAATAGGCCGGCTAATTCTATTCTAACTCTAGAATAAATAGGCTACTTGTAACACCTGGAAACACATTAAATTTTATTATTTTTAAAAAAGAAGACACAATCATACTCACTGACTTTCTGGTTCCTCATATGTAGAGTGTGGAAGAGGTTGTGAATTTAATTGTTGGTTCCAATTGGGTCCCTGGTATTCCTCAGAGACATCCCAGGCCTCCTGAAAGGGATGGAAATAAAACTGAGCAGGCAGGATGCCAGCCTCTCTTCAACCACAGAGGCCACACTTGCATCTGTTTTATGTATTATTGTATCTGTAAGAACAAAATACCTGTAGATGGAGTAGAACTACTGGCCCTTGACTAAAAATGTAATCAAGGTTCTCCTGCAGTAAGAGTCTCAAAGTTACTCTTTTTGTAATTAATGGCACAGCCACTAAAATATTATACCATTTTCTTTAATTCATGACAAATCCAAATGAGCAAAATTTGGAAAGTGGCAGGGAGGGGAATGAACAAATTGGATTAATTCCTGTGCTGATATTAATTTAGTCCACAGGAAGAGAGATGCTTTGGAAATTTAAGGCATTTAAAATAAATTTTATCTTCCTTAGAAATTTAGATAGCTCTATTACCGTTGGTGTTTAGATAGATATTAGTAAAGGAAAGAAAGCAAAAGGAACTGGACATTGAGTTTAATAAACTGGGAAGCAGTAGACTGCTTGCTTAGCTAAGAAGCTGCAGCTTCACACCCCAGGGGATTATAGCATTATGCCCCACCAAGAGGATTAACACTCCTCCCTTCCCCGCTCTGGCACCAGATTGCCAGTTGGGAGCAGGGGAAGGCAGGCACTTGTGCAATAGAAGTCAAAATGGTGTAGGGGTAGGTGCTTGACCAAAGAAGCCTGTCAGTCTAGCCTGGAGGAAAAAGGGATTGGTTGGGAGATGGGCCCATCCAAAGCCTGTGGAAGCCTGGGAAGTTGATTGGTTCTCTTGAAAAGTTACCTGGTGTGTTCCAAACCCAATCTAATATAATCCCAGGGGAACAAAGACATTCTATCTCTCTCCCCCTCCCTTTCTCCCTCCCTCCCTCCCTCCCTCCAATGTGACCCACACTCACTCCACTCCCCCACTCCCACATTCACACATTCTCTCTCTATAGCCATGTGGCCCTATCAGCCACGAGGCCCATTGTCATGGGGACTCTACATGCAGGCTCCAGAAGGGAGGCCGAATACCACAGCACAGCAATGGACTGCATCTGAAAACACACACTGAGCTAACTAGATGCTGGACTGGACTGGACTTTGATACGGCACAGAATCTCTGGACATTGACTCTATTTCTGACCCTGATTTTCCATGGCAGCACAGAAGGAGATGGGACATCTGAAACCCAGGGGGAAGCTTCTGTATCTACAAGAATGAACCATCTTGCCCCCCCCCCCAATATCTCCTGTGTGTGGATCCGTGGAATGCTTTCTTTATGATAATGTGGAAGAACCTAATTCCCACCTACAACAGCTCCATGTCAGAGAAGTACTTTCTCATGGCAAATGTGTGTATTTGGTCCAACACGTAGGCTTGTAACTGCAGAGCCAACTCAGAATAGTCGTATCCTGTTTGATGAGGTGCTGAGTTGTTTTTTCAGGGACAGCAGACCAGGGCTATGGGTCATGCACCGGAATCATGGGCAGCAGAGAAAACTTTGAACTACACTGTACCTGGAACCAAAGTCTCATTCTCCCTCACCCCCTAATGGAACCAAAGGACCAGAACATAACCAGAACTTGAAAACTGGAACCTTTTCAGAAGGCAAGGGTCCATTTTCCAGAAAGATCTGGTGTTGACACCCCTTTATCATAAATGGCCAGGTTCCAAGGTCCTCCAGTTCAAATCTGCCCCACCAGCACTTCTTCATACCTGTTCCCCCAACCCCTTAAAAATACTTAGCCTAGTTCATAAACAAGATGGATTTAAGGCACCATTAAGTCTCCTATCTTCTCAGTTGGCACCTTCTCAATCAATAAACCTTTCCTTACTCCAAACTCTGATGTTGAGAGTTTTGGCCTTACAAAGCATCAGGTACACAGATTTTGGTTAGGTAACAGGTCCATTAGGGTTGACTTCCTTATTAGACATAGTAGACATAGTGCATAGTACCCATGATACTCTTAGGGTCCCAGGGAAATGCTTTAGTTTTTGTTTCTTTTAAAGTCAGAAAATAAATTATTTTTTATATAATAATGAATTCCTCTGGATTATATTCATCTTTGTACCAAAATAATTGTAAAGCCTTGGCCAGTGTGGCTCAGCTGGTTGGACACCACTCTGCAAACCAAAAGGTCTCCAGTTTGACTCCCGGTCAGAGCACATGCCTAGGTTGTGGGTTCAGTCCCCAGTTAGGGCGTGTACAAGAGGCAACCATCAATGTTTCTTGCATCAATGTCTCCTCCTTCCCTTTCTCCCTCCCTTCCCCTCTCTCTAGAATCAATAAAAGAAAAATTTTTCATTGTAAAATATAATTATTTATATTTTTATGGAGGAAGGAATCCACAAAGGCAGCGTGCCTATAGCCCCTTAATGCCATAATGCAGCCCTCAAGCCTGCAGCTCACAAGGGTAAGAAATCACGAAGGGTGTTTGATGTGCAGAACCCCAGCAGAGCTCAGAATCCACTGTAAGTGCCAAATACCCACTTTGTGTCATGGGACCTAATCACTCCCTTTTTGTCCTGATGAATCCCTGGCTAGCATGTTAGAATTTTCTTATTCAATCACTGGGGCTTGTTAGAAATGCTAACTCTCAAGCCGCACCCAAGACCTAATGAATCAGAATCTAATCTGCATTTTCATAAGATTTTGAGTGCTTTATAAACATATTAAAATTTGTGAACAGCTGGATGAGGCCAAATGATTCAGATGGGGAGAAGTGGGGGTTAAGGGGAGAAAAGGCTGACCCTGGGGCAAGATCAATGTCTGAGGGTAACTTGGGACTTCTTGAAAAGGATGGTAGCAGCACAGGTAGAGAGAGGAAATGCTAAGGGGGGAGCCAGGAAGGAAGCAGGATGGAATTTAAGAGAACCTGTCAGAGAGGTTTTGCCTTTATGCCACTTTCCCCATTGGACTCTGGAAAAGGCTCTTTAACTTCTTCCTGTGTTTCAAGTCTGGACACCTGACCAAGCTGCATAATAGTGCTCCAAAGACTGAAGAGACAGCACAATAGTATGCACAGTTACCAGCACCACGGTCTCCTGACCTGGGCCCAGGCAACAGCACTGCATCCGATCAGAGCCTGTGCCCAGAACTTCGAGGAGGTGACCAGCAGAAAAGAGAGCCCTGGTACACATTGGAACCAGAATCAATGCAGATGAGGAGACACCAAAGAGCAGCTTCCTTTTAACTATACTAATAGGGAGGTAAGACCAAAACATCTGCTTTCTCACCGTGTCCTAGATAAAATGGAGGCAGATGCTACCTCTTTGGTAATATTTCATCTATTTTCTTCTTAAAGAGGTTGTTGAACAGTAATTCTAAATTTGAGGAACTCTTAAGTTTCTTCCAGCTGTAAAGTCCTGTTTCAGCCTTACTCCTCCCCATCTGGGAAGGTTTAGGGGCACCACTCACAGCCTTCCTCTCTCCAGCTCTTAACCAGCTGAGAAAAGCACACAAGGAGCCTGAAGATGGTAAAAGAACAATACCAACGTTATTACTAGTGAAGCTGACGTGAAAATAAAATCAAATTTCCACATTCCTAGGAAAAGCCTGATTGTCGTATACCATGATGGTAAGTAACACTCAGAGACTGCTTGAAACCTGTTCACATATCACCTCAGTGGAAGGCTTTTAAAACAACTCACCTCACTAGAAGGCTTTTAAAAGCCAACCAATTAATGTCAGCTCCTTACTCAAAAGTCAGACAATCATAGACTCAGACCAATAAATACACAAGCTTCTGCAGATGAGACCTTCACCCCCTAAACTTCTGCAAATCTGCCAGTCCCTGAACTCTACACTTCCTCTATAAAACCATATCAGCAATTGTATTGGCAGTGTTCTCAGAAAGACTGTGCCTCCTTTGCTATGGTTAGCAATCAATTCAGTTTTGTCATTTTATTTCAAATATTGATTGAGGGTCACATCATCCTTTGACACCCTGAACCTAAGAATCTCTATGAATCCCCAGTGGCTGGTGGAGAAGTTTAGTTGGTTAACTATGTAGAGAAAGTGGCCACAGAAAGCTCTGGCATCCTCTTACTAATGCAATGTGCAGCAGGAAGGAGAAGAGAGATGATTAGAGGAAACCTGGTTTTCACTGTCTGACTATCTAAGAAGCGAAATGTCCACTGGACCGTCTCCATCTAACCAAGCTTTTTAGTTACTTCTTTGGGCAATCACCAATGGCCAGTGATTTAATCAATCATGCCTATGTACTGAAGCCTCCACAAAAACCCAAAATAATGGGGTTCAGAGAGCTTCCAGCTTGAGAAACCAGAACACAACCACGGGCCACTCTGCTGGGACCCAAACTCCTCAGGTCAGAAACTTCTTTGTTTGGGAATTCACCCTATGTATCTCTTCATCTGGATGTTGATTCGTATCCTCTAGTATGCTTTTCATTAAATTAGTAATCCAGTGAGTAAACTGGTTTCCTGAGTTCCATGAATTACTCTAGCAAATTTATCAAACCTGAGGAGGGAGTTGTGGGAACCTGTGATTTATAACCAGTTTGGGCAGAAGACTGGTAATTCTAGATCTGTGATTGCCATGGGAAGTGGGAAAGGGAGGTAGTCTTTTGAGACTGGGCCCTCACCTGTGGTATCTGATGCTATCTCCAGGTTGAAATGTGAGATACCCAGCTAGTATCAAAGAATTGCTCGGTGGGGTGGGGAAAATCACTCACGCATTGTAATTGGTGTCAAAATCATTGAGAGTAAACCTGGAACATCCAGGTAGAGATGTTTTATAAACAGGCAGAAATATGGAGATATAAATTTGAGAGACAGCATAGCAGTTTTAGGTAGAGTCTGGAAAAAGGACAAAAGCGGAGATGTGGCAAAAACATTTGGGACCAGCTTTGAGGCTGGTCAGAGCTTCACCTGCAACTAAGACTAGATGCCTTCTTTGGGACTGCTTTCTTAACTGAAGGAGCAACTTACCCAGTTACACTTAATAGAATTTATGATATAATAATGAACTATATATACATATACACATATATATTTGTAGAAATTAAGACCTGTTTCTAGATCAATGTTTTCCATACTTCATTTAGGGAAAACTATTCTTAGTGAAGTTAAGAAAAAATATCAGTATGATTCTATTATTTAGCTGTTAGACACTTAAATGGGTCTTGGAGCCTTTGTCCCAGGGCGAAATGCTAACAGGACAGTTTCTTAAGCATATTTAACAAGAAAATCCTTTATTCTTGGAGCACCGATAACACCTCCTGGAACCAATGTTTTGCTGAGTAGTTTGGAAATTACTAATCAAGATTAGGGTATTGAACCTAATTCTGAGCATCAGAATTCTGAGCATCAGAATCGAAATGCAGATGACTGCATCCCACCCAAGACCTGAAGAATCCTTTTTTAACAAGATCCCCAGGTAATTCTGAATTGCAATCAGGTTTGGAAAAAGCTGGTGTAGAAAATTTCTAAGACTTCCTATAAAAGAAAACAAAATATTTGGCAAAGAAGAATTTGGAAGAAAAAAGATAGATGTCAGAAATGTGTTTGGTAGAAATCAAGCAAATGAGGCAAAAGAAAATATCACTGAATCAATAAGCCTAAATCACAGGTGACTTCATTGCATGTTTTGGTCCATGTGAACTGAATGCTACCCATTGCTGTAACATAACTCTTATAGCTCTTCACCATTCCACTTATACAGTAAGTTATGAGGGAAAATTACATATTACTATTAAAGTATAAACAGGACCTGGACCCATTTCTTCCCTCTACATTTCTTTCCCTCTTTTGCCCCCCCATCCCATTACTGGGCTGGCTCATTTTCACCCCACAGGCCTCAGCTCAAATGTCATTCCTCAGGGATACCTTCCCTGGCCGCCACGATGGTCTCCCTTAGTTACTGTAACAGTGATTAAAGTAAACATAATATACTAATCAGGTGGTAATTATAGAATTGTCTGTACTAAAAAACTCATGCAAGATTCATGCATTAAAAGTTTCCTTATAAGTATTTTAAAGACATCAGTAGTTGCAGTCCCTGCTTAACCAAGGAATGACCGTGACCACAAGATATTGGGCAAGTGAAAGCGACTCGTATCAGAACCAGCAGAAACACATCCTGTTCCCAGATATCAGCAGTGAAACTGCAGATGGAGCGATGAAGACTACACGATGACACACGCAGGAGGTCACATTGAAACCACCCAAGAGCAGAGCTGAGAAACTGCACATCGCCAGAAATTCCTCATTTCTCCTCCTCCCACGGTTCCCCTATATAAACTAGCCAGGAAGCCCGAGGTGCCGAGATGGGTTTTGAGACGAGAGTCCCCCATCTTCCAGGTGGCTGGCAACTGAATAAACCACTTTTCTACAACAGTACTGGCTTTTGAAGCAGTGGGCAGCCAGATCTGTGTTCAGTTACATTACCATCTTGTTCCCTTCTTTATTTCGTTTCATAACACTTTTAGAGAAAAATCATTTGTAAAGATAAACTCTAAATACAACTGAGCATCTCTCAAAGATTTGACCAGCTCTTCATTTTTGTCATAATCTTGTTTCCATGTTCCATCACCCTTCATTCTGCATCTTGGATTTGTGTACAGGTACCTCTCCCATGGTTTGGGCATGGATCTCCAGCTCTCTAGGATTTGTGTCAAGCTGGGGGTAAAGACACTTCAGGCCACTGGCACTTCTGCCTGCACTGGCTTCAGGGCTTGCTCTAACCACTGAAACTCCAGTTCCCCTAGTTTCACTCCTCTGCCTGGGAAACCCAATTTCTCTTTTCTGTGAGCCACACAGGGAAGGAAAACTGCCTTTTCCTCCTTCTGTTCACTCTTCTTTCCCCTCTACTGTCCGATGTTCCAGACCAAGGCTCCAACCTCCTCCTGCTCAGTCAATGAAAGCTGCAAAAGCCCTTCCTATTCTCCCAGTAGGATCCAGAATCTAGTGAAGCAATTTTGAATATGCAGTCAAAAGTGAAGATATAAGTCCTAATAATAAAGACTCTCAGCTTCCTCAAACTTCTGTTTACCTCATAATAGTATTTTATTTGTGAAGATGAACACAGTAAAATGCAGTATAATTTTTATGAAATGTAACCTTTGTAACTTACAAGGGTAGCAACCCAATCTTTTGTTCCCATCTTAGACATGCAGGAGTTGCCTGCTTGATTTGCATATAATTTTTTGTTTGAGTTTGAAACCACATTTATTTATTTATTTATCATTGACACTATTACAGATGCCCCCCATTTCATGCCCTCTACCCCCCTCCACCTAGACTGCCCCTTCACCACATTGTTGTTTGTGTCCATGGGCTATGCTTATATGCATACGTGTTCTTTGGCTAATCCCTTCTGGCCTTCTCTACCCCTTCCCCTTCAAGATCTGTCAGTCTGTTCCATGTATCCATGCCTCTGCTCCTATTTTGTTTGTCACTTTATTTTGTTCATTATATTCCACATATAAGTGAAATCATGTGATATCTGTCTTTCTCTGAATGGCTTATTTTGCTTAGCATAATAATCTTCAGGTCTATCCATGATGTCACAAAGGGTAAGAGCTTTTTTATTCACTCATCTGCTGATGGATACTTGGCCTCTCTCCAGATCTTGGCTATTATAAATAACACTACTATGAACATAGGCTTCCATATTTTCTTTCTGGTGTTTTGGGATTCTTAGGATATATTCCCAGAAATGGGAATGCTATGTCAAAAAGCAGTTTCGTTTTTAATTTTTTGAGGAAACTCCATACTATTTTCTGCAGTGGGGGCACCAGTCTGCATTCCCACCAATAGTGCATGAGTGTTCCCATTTCTCCACATCCTCTGCAGCACTTGTAGTTTATTGATTTATTGATGGTAGCTATTCTTGCAGGTGTGAGGTGATATCTCATTGTGGTTTTAATTTGTACCTCTCTGATGATTAGTGAAGTTGTACATTTTTTCATACATCTATTGGCCATCTGCATGTTCTCTTTGGAAAAGTGTCTATTCAGATCCCATGCCCATTTTTTAATTGGATTGTTTGTCTTCCTGGTGTTGAGTTGTATAAGTTCTTTATATATTTTGGTAATTGACCCCTTATCAGATCCATTGGTGAATATGTTCTCCCATACAGTGGGTTCCCTTTCCATTTTGTTGATGGTTTCTTTTGCTGTGCACAAGCTTTCTAGTTTGATGTAGTCACATTTGTTTATATTTTTCACTTCTTTCCCTTGCCCTAAGACATATATCGACAAAAATATCACTACACAAGATGCCTAAGATTTTACTGCCTGTGTTTTCTTCTAGGATTTTTATGGTTTCACAACTTACACTTAACTCTTTTATCCATTTTGAGTTTATTCTTGTGTATGCTGTATGTTAGTGGTCTGGTTTCTTTTTTCTTTTTTGATTTCATTGTTTTTGCATGCACCTGTCCAATTTTGCAAATACCATTTATTAAAGAGACTGCTTTTACTCCATTGTACACTCTTGCCTCTTTTGTTAAATATCAATTGACCATAAAGGCATGAGTTGATTTCTGGGCTCTCTGTTCTGTTCCATTGATCTATGTGTCTGTTCTTATACCAGTACCAGGCTGTTTTGATTACAATGGCCTTGTAGTATAGATTGATATCAGGTATTGTGATCCCTCCAACTTTGTTCTTTTCTCAAGATTGATGAGGCTATTCAGGGTCTTCTTAAGTTCTGTATAAATTTTTGGAATATTTGCTCTAGATCTGTGAGATATGTCATTGGTATTTTAATAGAAATTGTGTTGAATCTATAGATTGCTTTGGGTAGTATGGACATTTCAATGAAGTTAATTCTTCCAATCTATGAACATAGTACAAACTTCTACTTGTTTATATCTTCCTCTATGTCTTTCTTAAATGTCCTATAGTTTTCTAAGTACAGGTCTTTTACCTCCTTGGTTAAGTTTATTCCTAGGTACCTTATTCATTGTGTTGCAATGGTAAATGGAATTGTTTTATTAGTTTCTCTCTCTGAGAGTTCATTATTGGTGTATAAATATGCCATTGATCTCTAAATATTAATTTGTATCCAGCTACTTTGCCAAATTCATTTATTAAGTCTGTAAGTTTGTTTTTTCTTTTTTTGGTGGAATCTTGAGGGGTTTCTATGTATAATATCATGTTATCTGCAATAAGACAGTTTTACTTCTGCCTTTTCAATTTGGATGCCTTTTAATTCTTCTTCTTGTCTGATCACTGTGGTTAGAATTTCCAGTACTATGTTGAATAAGAGTGGTAAAAGCAGACACCCCTGTCTTGTTCCTGATTCTTAAAGAACAAGACAGGAGTAGTTGCTTGTAGTTTTTGCCCACTAAATATGATGTTGGCTGTAGGTTTTTCATATATGGCCTTTATTATGTTGAAGTATGATCCTTCTATTCCCCCTTGGTGAGATTTTTTTTTATTGTAAATTGGTGCTGGATTATATTGACTACTTTTTCTGCATCTATTGATATGATCACATGATTTTTATCCTTCATTTTGTTTATATGATGTATCACATTTATAGATTTGCAAATATTTTACCAACCTTGCATTCAGAATAAATCCCACTTGGTTATAGTGCATTTCTGTTGCCAATATTTATTTATTTATTTATTTTTAGAGAGAGAGGAATGGAGGGAGAAAGAGAAGGAGAGAAACATCAATGTGTGAGAGATACATTAATCAGTTGCCTCTCCCATGCCCCCAACTGAGGACCTGGCCCATATGCAACCTAGGCATGTGCCCTGACTGGGAATTGAACCAGCGACCCTTTGGTTTGCAGACCGGTGCTCAATCCACTGAGCCACAGCAGCCAGGGCCATTTGCTAATATTTTGTTGAGGATTTTAGCATATATGTTCATCAGGGATATTGACCTATAATTTCTTTTTTTGTAGTATCTCTATATGGTTTTGGAAGTAAGATAACGCTGACCTAATAAAAAGAGCTTGAAGTCTTCCCTCCTCTTGAATTTTTTGGGGTAGTTTGAGGAAAAGGTGGTTGTTCTTCTTTGACTGGTAAAATCTGGTCCAAGACTTGTCTCCTACAGGGTTTTTTTTTAGTACTGCTTCAATTTCATTACTTGTTATTCCCTTATTCAGGTTTTCTGATTCTTCTTGATTGAGTTTTGGAAGAGTGTAGGTTTCTCGGAATTTGTTGGCATATAGTTGTCCATAGTATTTTCTTGCAATCCTTTGTCTTTCTGTGATGTCAGTTGTTACTTCATCTCTTTCATTTGTAATTTTATTTATTTGACTCCTCTCTTTGTGTTTCTTTCAAACAGGTTTTTGATTCCTTGATCTCCTTCTTCTCCTTCTGGTCCCTGATGATGCAGATGCTGTTATGTTTCATGTTGCCTCAAACTATCCTCATGCTTTTTAGTTTTTTCTTTTTGCTGCTCTAATTGAGTGATTTTTTTCTACCTTGTCTTCTAATTCACTGATTCAATCCTTTGCGTCATCCAACCTACCGTTTATTCCTTCCAGTTCATTCTTTATTTCAGATATGTTATTCTCCATTTCTGATTGATTATTTTTCATGTTTTCTATGTCCTTTTTCATGCTTTTAAGCATCCTTATAGCCATTACTTTGAATTCTGTTTCTGGTAAATTGCTAGCCTCCATTTCATTTAGCTCTATTTCTGGAGATTCCTTCTGTTCTTTCATTTGGGGCCTGTTTGGGTTTTTTGTTTGTTTGTTTTTTTTATCGAATCCCCATATTGGCTGTCTCTTTATGTTTATTTCTATGTATTAAACAGAACTGCTATGACTTCCAGTCTTGGTGGGGCAGCCTTCTGTTGTAGGTGTTCTGTGAGACTCAGTGGTGCAGTCTCACTGATCTCCTGAGCTGGGTGCTCTAGGAATAATCCTTGTGTGGGCCATGTTGGCCCTCCTATTATAATTTGGTCTTGACTGCTACTGTCCCATTGATGGTGGGCTCAACCCTTAGGCTAGCTGACTGTGAAGCAAAACCCAGACCAAATCATGCCAAGTGTTGCACTGGTGCTGACAGAACAAAATAAGACAAACCAAAACTGAAAACAGCACACACAAAAAAAAACATACCAACAACAAAAATAAAAAAAGAAAAAAGAGACCAAAAAAGAATAATAAAAGACAAGAGGCAAAAAGGATTAGAGAAAAAAGAAATGAAATGAAAGAGAGAATATGAAAGAAAGGAAGAAAAATAAATAGTAATAATAATAAAAATAAATATAAAAATAAAATAAAGAATAGAAAAGAAAAATGGAAATGAGAGTAAGAAAAGAGAAAAAATTAAATAAGAAAAGGAAAGAGGGAAAAAAGAGATATGAAAGAGAAAATGTAATAGAAGAGAAAGAAAAGATTGAAAAAGGAAAAAATGGGCTTCACCTTAGCAGAGTTTAGTACCTGCTGCGATCACCCTTTGGATATGCTATTTGTGAAGTTGTTGGATCCTGCTCAAATGTTGTCTGAAGCTGGCCATTTGGTGTACTGGACTCATGGGGATTTCTCTGGTACAAGCCAGCATCAGACACTGTCTCTGCCAAGCTCCCAACAACTAGTCAGAAGCTCTGCAGGTGGAGCCCCTAGTAGTTTGGCAGGTGGGGCCTCTGGAGCCTAGAGGTTGGGTATGCCTCTGGGTCTCGCACTTTGAATATCCTTGCTCTGAGCTGCTCTCCCTTTCCCCATGTAACTGCAGGGGGTATCCAGTACCTGGAAGGGGTAATTAAAATAGTCTTGGGGGTGATGACCACAACCTGTTAGGGGTGGGCCCTTCCTGTCCTTCCTGGGGCTTCTGGACTGATCTCACTAGGGAGCTCAAATCTGCTTCCCAGTAACACAGCTGCAGAGCCCAGCACACACTTATCTGACTCTTAGGCTGAAGCCCACTTGGGAGACACAATCACAAAATCCCAGGTCTGCGTGACTCCCTGGCACCTCCGTACCACCTAACCAAGCTGGAGGATACCAAAAAATCAGCCCCACTTGGCACTCCAATCTCTTCACACAGCAGCCACAACAGGGTACAAATGGACCAAATGTCCTACTCCCACACACTGTCTAACCAAGCATGGCAGGCCCAAATTTCCAGTCCAGTGCCATGGCCTTTTGCCTTGGAACACAGCAGGACAGGGAGACCAAGCAGTTCAGCAGGTTAGGGGAAGTGGCGCCACCCATGCAGTGCAGGTAGACAAGACAGATCTTTCCCAAGCCACACAGACTTGTCTCTAATTGGCTGTCTGCCCAAAGTCCTTCCAGAGGATAGAGAGTCCCTCAAAGTCACTCCTAACTGTACCAAGCAGACCCTTTCACTGCCTGGAACTGCGTAGTGGCCCCTACAGCAGTCACAGACCTGAGGGAACTTCCCAGGCTGGTGGTGTAACAAAGGATTGCTCTTTCCCTGGGATGGTATGGTCTGAGTCTCCCAGGTGGATGGAATCCCCACTGATTTCCACCACCGGATGTGACTCAGGCTCCCCTTCTCACCTCTGTTACTCTGGACTGGGGATCTCTGCATGGGGCTGACACCCCGCAGTCCTAGGAGGAGGGAACTCCACTGCTGTAATGTCCCTCTAGCTTCCCAGCTGCTGCACCTGCATGAGGGGGCTCACCTTCTCTGTGTCACCTCCTGCCTTCCCCCATTCTTCTGTTTATAAATGTTCAGATCAGCTGTACTTCAACTGGCTTTTCAAGTGGATTGCTCTGCAGTTTAGGTGCAAGTCCTGTCTGGGGCAGGGAGCAAGGAAGTGAGGCTTCCAGCTACTCCGCAGCCATCTTGAAATTGATCTGTATACAATTTAGACTTACAATAAATTCTTCTGAGCTGGTCCATGCTATCCACTGCCTTGGCCCCCAGATCAGTCCCCATTAAGCACCCAAACTGCACCCAAGATGCTTCACTTCAGTGGAGCCATTGCCTTGATTTTGAGTGTCCCAACTTTTTAGTATAGTCTTTCTTATTTTTTCACTAAAATTAACAATAAATTTAGATTAAGCAAAAATAAACTTTGTTAAGTAGACTATTAGAATGTTCCAGGGCTTACACATCTTAAATTATATGTTTTCAAGTAATTTTTTTTCTTTTACACTCATTACCACCTTTTCAAGAGAAGTAAAGGTGGCCCTGGCTAGTGTGGCTCAGTGGATTGAGTGCCAGCCTGCGAACCAAAGGTTCACTGGTTTGATTCCCAGACAGGACATATGCTTGGGTTGCAGGCCAGGTCCCTAGTTGGGGGTGTGCAAGAGGCAACCACATATTGATGTTTCTCTCCCTCTTTCTCTCCCTCCATTTCTCTGAAAGTAAATAAATAAAATCTTTTTTAAAGAAAGAGAAGTAAAGGTGAAACCCAAGAGTTCTTTTCTGGGCTAGGAAAGGATGGCTAGGGTCAAGAGAACATTAAACTTGATTAAAATGTGCCTCGCAATTTCATACATTTCTTTGGCCTATCTTTACCTCTTATGAGCATTAGATTTCATCAGGAGGCTCATTATTTTATGAATCACTTTAACAAAATTGCTCTAGAAAGGAAAAGAATTACTAGAGTTATACTACTCTTTTTTTTTTTAAGAGTTATACTACTTTAAGGAATAGGTCATATCTGTGATTTGAAAGGGGTGGGAGGCTATATAGGAGAGCTTGGAAATGTTTTGTTCCATACCACAGGGCCACACTTGCCTGGACCTGCAATGGCAGCCAAGAAAGGCAGAAGAAACCAGACTACTGGCTGGTGTAGCTGATTATGGGAGGAGTCAGAAATAGGGTTACAGAGGAAGATCCGTGCTAGGAGTTAAACCCAGGTGCAGCAGCCATGCGAGGGGTTTCACAATGCAGTTTTGAGAGTAGAGAGAGGGTTCTCTTGACCATGCAGCTTAGGAAGTTGGAAAGCAACAGGTAGTAGCCATGCAGAACTCTCTCTTTGCTGTTTAAAAGAATGCAGAAGGACTCCCACTGGCCCACCTAAAGGATAAGGTTTTGGATTGCAAATGGGAATCGAGCCCAGCTATGGACTTCTATTTCTTTTCCTGAGATACAGTACCCCTGACTGGCCTGGTTTGGCAAGGGGAAGCAGGACTGTGTGTGTGTTTGTGGGTGTTTTAAAGCGACTTTGAGATTTAATGGTGATATTCTGCCATTATTCTAACCCTATGTAACTTTTGAATAAATAGTTCCTTTCCTTTTTACCAAACTCTGGCATTGAGAGCCACATTTCCTAACACAGCAGCAGGCAAAGAAGAACCATGATTAAAAAAAAAAAAAAAAAAAAAAAAAGGACCCTGGGGGAGGGGGCTTGTTTCTGTAATACTCCTAGTGACAGCACCCTGAAGGGAAACAATAGCCCCAAACCCAGGAGGGAATCTGCCCCTCCCTAGCGTGCTTAAGCCTGACTCCTGAGTGCAGAGTGACTAGATTTAACAACTGAAGAAGTCAGCCACAGACAGTAGATCCCTGGCAATGGAGGGGAAGGGCTGCACAGAGTGGACTACCGATGTTTGAGGAGAGACTGGGGACAGAGGCTTTGGGGACAGAACTGAGGAAGTAGCAGTCTGGATCTCAGTGCTGAGTCAACCCCCATATGGCAGCAGTCTCAGGGCAAACAGTAGCCCTGACCACAGGAGGGATTCTGCCCCACCCTGTGGTATGTAAGCCTCACTGCTAAGTGCAGTCTGATTAGATGTACAATGGAAGGAATCATCCCCAGACAGTAGATCCCTGGAAGTCTCCAACAGGTTGCATAAGGTCAGACAGGGTCACCATCTGACATCACCAGAGGATGATCCAAAAAGGAAAAACAGTGGTAAATACTACATGCTCTGAGATGAAATCCACTGTGGTCTTCTCCATGATTTGCAATAATTTCTTTCCTGCATAGCTTTTTAACATTCATTTCTTGTCCGTCAAGTTTGTGCATATTAAGTTACTAGATTTTATGCTACAATTTATTTCAATTCACATACTTTGCCCCTTCCTTCTATTACCCCATTTTACCTTCTTCTTTCCTCTCAGTATATTTGTTTCAAATTTTGTTTTCTCTCTTGCTCCAACTTGTTTCCATTCCACAGGCTTACTATTTCTCCCCAGTCCAGCTTCTCAAAATCAATTTTCTTGTCAATGGTCATCTTATATCCTTTTCCCTGCTCTTAAAATACCTGAATTCTCTATCCACCTCTAGCAATCTTTGCTCATTGGTTGTGGATAGGGTAGTTGTATTTTTTTCAATTTTATCTCTACAGCTTCACTAATTTGGTATTTCAAATCTCAACTTTTACTGTTCTCTCCTATTCTTTTTTTGTCTCAAATTTTAATTTTGCCCTGTCTAAACTTGTTTTTATTATTTTTTCTTTCTTCTATTTCTCTTTCATCCTGCCCTTTATCTTTCTTTTTTCTCCTTTTTTTCTTTTCCTTTACATCCCAAATTTTAATTTTTCCTTGCCTTGGTCTGGTTTTCATTCCTCACTCTTAGTATTCTATCTCCCTCTACCATCTCAAAATCACTACCCATTCCTCCAGACATCTCTTAGTTTTTCTTTCTTTTTTCCCTCTTATTCCCATTCCACTTATATTAATTTTTGCTAATTTGTTGTTGATACTGCTGTGGTGGATCTTTCGCTCCAATTTGGCTCCTGTTTTTTTTATTTATTTACTTTTTTCCCTTCCTTTTTCTTTCTCTGTCTCACTTTCTTTACTTTATTTTATTTTCATTTCTGTTTAAACCTAATACTATATGCTTCCCTTCTCTCACTCCATTTCACCTTCTTAATTCCCTTTTGATTTTCTGATGTGAATTTTACTTCCTTTCTTCATATTGCTCTGATTCCCAGCTCTTATTAGTGCTCCTCCCTCTACCCTCTAAAAATCATTCTTCTTTCAGTAGGTCATCTCATATTTGTTCTCCTTTCTTATAATAGTTTTAATCCCTTTACACCCTTATTAATACTGGTTCATTTGCTGTTGATAGTGGGATTGTGGGTGGGAGTTATTTTTGCAGGTGTGGGTTTGCTTCCTTGGCTTTGTGATTTTGTTCTGGCAGCATCTGCACGACAGCATACAAGACATGGTGGGTGGGGTGACCCTCAATCCAGTTGGAGGGAAGGACTCAACAAAGAATAACCCAACAACAATCAAAACCCAATTACACCCAGAGAGCCAACACAAATGGCATAAAGGACATCCCAAGAGCATCAAGTTCAGGAGATCAAGGAGACTGCAACATTGAATCTCACATGTCTTCTACCATAGAAGTTCACACCACAAAGACAAGGAGTCAAAACTCATCGATTTAAGAAGCAGAAGCAAACAAGAAGAGTATCCCAAAAAATGGGAAGACAAAGAAACAAACCCCTATTGAAAGGAAAGGAGGAATCCTCAGAAAGAGTGCTAAATGAAATCGGGCAAGTAAACTAACAGATATTGAGTTCAAAACAATGGTTCTATGGAAGCTCAATGAATTCAGTGAGAATTACCAAAAACTACAGGGAAGCTACAAGGAACTCACTGCAAACTACATCAGCATGAAAAAGGACATAGAAACTATCAACAGCCAAGAGGAAATAAAGAATACAATTTCTGAATTAAAGAACACAGTAGAAGGAATCAAAAGCAGGCTAGATGAAGCAGAGGATTGAAATCAGCAAGCTGGAGGACAAAGTAGGAACAAATTGTGAGAAAGAGGAAGAAAAGGAAAAAACACTCAAAAAGAATGAAGAGGGGTTAAGGGTCTGCAGGACAACATGAAACAGAATAATGTCCATATAATAGGGATACCAGAAGGAGAAGAGGAGCAAGGGATAGAAAATCTGTTTGAAAAAGTAATGATGGAAAACTTCACTATTTTGAGAAGAGAAAAAGTCACACAAATCCAGGAAGCACAGAGGGTCCCAATCAAAATGAACCCAAAGAGGCCCAAGACACATCATAGGTAAAATGACAGAATTCAAACACAAAAAGAGAATCTTAAAGGCAGCAAGGGAGAAACAGGGAATAACATACAAGGGTATTCCAATAAGGCTAGCAGCTGACTTCTTGATGGAAACACTACAAGCCAGAAGGCAATGGCAAGAAATATTCCAAGTAATGAAAAGCAACCAAGACTACTCTACCCAGCAAGGCTCTCAATTAAAATAGAATGTGAAATAAGGAGTTTCTCAGACAAAAGAAGACTAAAAGAATACACCTCCAGCAAACCAGCATTGCAAGATATGCTAAAGGGACTGATTTAAGATGATGGGGGGGGGGCAGTAAAAGAGAGAGTAACACAGGTAAAAAGGGAAAAAATGAATAATTACCAATTGATAATACCCTTAAATGTAAATGGATTAAATGCTGCAATCAAAAGATATAGTGTAGCTGAATGGATAAGAAATCATGACCCACACATATGCTACCTACAAGAGACCCACATCAGAACAAAAGATCTACACAAACTGAAAGTGAATGGCTAGAAAAAAATATTCTAAGCAAATGGACAGGGAAAAAAGTGAGGGTAACAATATCAGACAAAATAGATTTCAAAACAAAGGCCATAAAAAGAGACCCAGAAGGACGCTTCATAATACTCAAGGGAAGAATACATCAAGAATACAAACATTATAAACTTATGTGCACCCAACATAGGAGCACCCAAATATATAAGGAAAATCTTGGAGGACTTCAATAAAGATACAGACAGCAACACATTTATAGTAGGGGACTTTAACACCACACTGTCAACAATGGATAGATCTTCTAAAGAAAATATTAGGAAGGATATTGTAGAACTGAACCACACATTAGATCAAATGGACCTAACTGATGTAGACCCTTTCATCCCAAAGAAGCAAAATACACATTCTTTTCAAATGCACATGAAACTTTTTCAAAGAGAGACCACATGATAGGACACAAAACAAGTCTCAACAAATTCAAGAAAATTAAAGTCATATCAAGCATTTTCTCAGACCAAAAGTGCTTAAAACTAGAAACCAACCTGAAGGAAAAAACTCAAAAACATCCAAATTCATGGAGATTGAATAGCATGCTATTAAACAATGAATGGGTTAATAAGGAGTTCAAGGAAGAAATCAAAAAGGTTTCTGGAAACAAATGAAAATGAACACACAACAGTATAAAACCTATGGGACACAGCAAAAGCAGTCCTGAGAGAGAAGTTCATAGCAATACAGGCCTACCTTTAAAACATAGAAACATTTCAAATGAACAGCCTAACCCTACGCCTACAAGAACTGGAAGAACAACAACAAAGACAGCCAAGAGCAAGCAGAAGGAAGGAAAGAATCAAGACCAGAGCAGAATTAAAATACATAGAGACTAAAAGAACAATTCAAAGGATTGATAAATCCGGGAGCAGTTTCTTTGAAAAGATAAACAAAATCGACAAGCCTTTAAGCAGACTCATCAAGAAAAAAGGTAAGAGGACCCAAATTAATAAAATCAGAAATGAAAGAGGACAAATTACAACTGAGACCACAGTTGTAATACAAAGAATTGTAAGAAATTACTAGGAACAACTATATGCCAAGAAATTTGAAAACCTGGGTGAAATGGACAAATTTCTAGAAATACATAATCTTCCATTAGTGAATCAAGAAATAGAAACCCTGAACTGACTGATAACACCTAGGGAAATTAAAGCAGTAATCAAAAAACTCCTGGCAGACAACAGCCCTGGACCTGATGGTTTCACAGGAGAATTTTACAAAACATTTAAGGAAGAGCTAACTCCTATTCTTCTCAAACTATTCCAAAAAATCAAGGATATGGAAGACTCCCAAACTCTTTTTATGAGTCCAGCATCATCCTAATCCCAAAACCAGATAGACACAACAAAAAAAGAAAACTACAACTGTGGAAAACAGTATGGAACTTCCTCAGAAAACTAAAAATGGAACTGCCCTTTGACCCAGCAATTCCACTGCTGGGATTATACCCTAAGAATGCCCAGACACCAATCCAAAAGAACCTATGCACCCCAATATTCACAGCAGCACAATTTATTATAGCCAAGTACTGGAAGCAACCTAACGGGCCATCAGTAAATGAATGGATCAAAAAACTGTGATACATTTACACAATGGAATTCTATGCAGCAGAGAGAAAGGAGCTTATACCCTTTGCAACAGCATGAATGGAACTGGAGAGCATTATGCTAAGTAAAATAAGCCAGGTAGTGAGGGACAAATACCATATGATCTCACCTTTAACTGGAACATAATCAACAAAAGAAAAAAGCAAACAAAATATAACCAGAGACATCGAAATTAAGAACAATCTAAAATTAGCCAGAGGGGAAAGGGGAGGGGACAGTGGGGAGAAAGGTTTTCAGGAACAACTATAAAGGACACACGGACAAAACCAAGGAGGAGAGTGGAAGCAAGGGAGGGAGGTGGGTTTGGCTGAGAAAATGCAGACAACTGTCATTGAACAACAATAAAGTAATTTAAATTAAAGAAAGAAAGAAAGAAAGAAAAGAAAACTACAGGCCAATATCGCTGATGAACATAGATGCTAAAATCCTCAACAAAATATTGGCAAGGCAAACAACATCCAGCAATATATTAAAGAGATCATACACTATGATCAAGTGGAGTTCATCCCAGGGATGCAAGGATGGTACAATATTCACAAATCAATAAACACAATACATCATGTAAACAAAAGGAAAAACAAAAATCACGTGATCATATCAATAAAGCAAAAAAGGCATTTGATAAGGTACAGCACCCATTTATGATAAAAACACTTAGCAAAGTGGGAATAGAGGGAGCATTCCTCAACATAATAAAGGCCACATATGAGAAACCTATAGCCAACATCATTCTTAATGGGTAAAAATAAAAACCTTACCAACTAAGATCAGGAACAAGACAAGGGTGTCTGCTTTCACCACTTCTATTCAACATAATATTGGAAGTTCTAGCCACAGCAATCAGACAAGAAAAAGAAAGAAAAGGCATCCAAACTGGAAAGAAGGAAGCAAAACTGTCACTGTTTGCAGATGATATGATGGTGTACATAGAAAATCCTATAGATTCCACCTAAAAACTATTTGGCCTAATAAGTGAATTTGGCAAAATAATAGGATACAAAGTCAATATTCAAAATTGAAGGCATTGTTGTACACCAACAATGAAATGTCAGAAACAGAATTCAGGGAAAAAAATCCCATTTGATACACCAGCAAAAAAAAATGAAGTACCTAGGAATAAATCTAACCAAGGAGGTAAAAGATCTGTACTCAGAAAACCACACAACTCTGAAAAAAGAAATTAAGGATGACACAAACAAATGGAAACATATACCATGTTCATGGATTGGAAGAATTAACATCATCAAATTGTCCATACTACCCAAAGAAATTTATAGATTCAATGCAATACCTATTAAAATACCAAAGACACATTTCACTGATATAGAACAACCATTTCAAAAATTTATATGGAGTCATAAGTGACCCTAAACAGCCTCAGCAATTTTGAGAAAGAAGAACAAAGTAGGAGGGATCACAATACCTGATATCAAACTGTATTACAAGGCCACTGTAACCAAAACAGCCTGGTACTGGCATAAGAACAGACAATAGACCAATGGAACAGAATAGAGAGCCCAGAAATAAACCCAAGTCTCTATGGTCAATTAATATTGTACAAAATGGGCAGAAGCATAAAATGGAGTAAAAATAGCCTCTTCAACATATGGTGTTGGGAGATCTGGACAGCTACATGCAAAAAAATGAAACATGACCAGAAACTTATACCATACACAAAAATAAACTCAAGATAGATAAAAGATTTAGATACAAGTCACAATGCCATAAAATTCCTAGAGGAGAACACAGGGAAGAAAATTTCAAATATTGCACACAACAATATTTTCAGTGATATGTCCCCTAGAACAAGGGACACAAAGGAAAGAATAAACAAGTAGGACTTCATCAAATTAAAAAGCTTCTGCACAGCTAAAGAAAACATCAGCAAAATGAAAAGGGAACCAATCATATGGGATAATATATTTATAAATAATACCTCTGACAAGGGTTTGCTCTCCCAAATATATTAAAACTCACAGGACTCCACAGAGGAAGACAAACAATCCAATTAAAAAGTGGGCAAAGGACCTGAACAGACACTTTGCCAAGGAGGACATACTTAGGGCCCACAGAAATATGAAAGGATGTTCAGCATCACTAGCCATCAAAGGGATGCAAATCAAAACCACAATGAGATACCACTTCATACCAATCAGAATGGCTATCATAAACAAACCAGCAAACAACAGTGCTGGTGAGGATGTGGGGATAAGGGAATCCTAGTTCAATGTTTGTGGGAATGCAGACTGGTGCAGCCACTGTGTAAAACAGTATAGAATTTATCAAAAAACTAAAAATGGATCTGCCTTTTGACCTGCCAATTCCACTGCCTGGATTATACCCTAACAATCCTGAAAAACCAATTCAAAAGAACCTATGCACCCCAATGTTCATAGCAGCACAATTTACAATAGCCAACTGCTGAAACAGCCTAAGTGCCCTTCAGTAAATGAGTGGATCAAAAAACTGTGGTGCGTTTACACAATGGAATACTATGCAGCAGAAAGAATGAAGGAACTCCTACCCTTCACAACAGCATGGTTGCAACTGGAGAGCATTATGCTAAGTGAAATAAACCAAGGCAGTAAAAGACAAATATGTTATGATCTTACCTATAAATAGAACCTAATCAACAAAACAAACAAGTGAGCAATATAGAGGCAGAGACATGGAAATACAGATTAACCTGACAGCGACCAGAGGGGAGGGGAGAAGGTGATAATGTCGGAATGAAGATGAACAGAAGGTGAAGGGTCATGTATAAAAGACTCATGAACAAAGACAACCATGGGTGGGGGGAATTGAATGTGGGAGGTTGGGGTAGGTAGGACAGAGGAAAGTAATGGGGGAGAAATGGAGACAACTTTAGCAGAACAATAAATAAAAGAGATAATCATTCCATTAGTCCAAGTTCACATATATGTTAAGTTTATATAATATAACAGAATTATAATACTAATAATGTGATGCAATTTAACCTATAATTCAGTGACTTTACCTTGTTGTTGAGGGTGACTACCAGAATGTATAAAAGGGATATTTACTTTCACGTCTCACAATCAAATGGGTGACCTACAAATTGAGGGTATCTAATCCATAAGGACATTATAACACAATTACAATGTGGTAAAGTATATGTATTTATCAACCAACAAAAACAAATTAATCATCCCAAATAAAACTTCCATTTATATAGGCCTCCAATGTTTCTACTGTTTATTTTTATTTTTCAGAGTGGGTCTAAATGTCAATGTGTTTAAGGAGAAGATATCTTCATTTTCTTATATTACTGCATTTTACTATATTACATTTTTTGGAACATTTGGTGTTTGTTTGTTGTTGCTATACTCCAACAAAAAGTCTGAATGTTTAAATAAGGAGCCAGGCAGGGAAGGGGAGAAAATGCAGACAATTGTAACTGAATAAAAATAAATAAATAATTTTTTTTTAAAAATAAGGAGCCAGGCAAATCCCTGCAATAAACTTTGTTTTGTTTTAAATTAGTTTGTTTTCTTAGTTTAATTTTTTTCTTCTTTTGGGGGGTTGGGTTTTATTTGTAAAACTCAAATAATGAAAATACCTTATTGCTGCCTAAAAAGCACAAAGTACTTTAACCTGACATATCATTCAGATACATCGCCCTCCCTATCCTCATTACTATTATAAATTGACTTAGTCATTCCTTTCTGTTTCCTGAGGTCTACAGCACCTTCTCCCCAACTCTTGTCATTATCCTAACCTATATCAGTGTTCACTCGAAGAGTATTCAATATCTTAGCCTCATCCCAATTAACTTTTCCAACCTAACTGAGTCCCTAACTGAAGTCACACACCCACCTCATATTTTGTCTATTCCTGTCCCCACTACTGCTCCCACATCAAAATCACTAACGTAGACATCACTGTCCAACCCTAATATCCTACTATTTTACTCTTCTTTTAGGTTGGTATCTTCAGGCCTTTTCTCATCTAACCCTGGTTTAAGTACAACTGTATGACAAGTCACAAATTTAAATTTCCAATACAGACCTCTCTTCTGAGCTCCAGACTTATAAGTTCAATGGTCTCTTCAATACAGCCTACAACGTCTCAGGTAGCTCACAGGTATCTCAAAAAAAAAATTCCAAAATGATATTTTCCTCTTCTCCCCTAATCTAGTCCATCTTAGTACATGGTATCTGTGTTTACCCAGTTGATAATGCTAGAAACCCAAGAGTCATTTTTGACAATTCTTTTTTTTCACTTTCCATATCCAACCCATCATCAAATTTTGTGCCTTCTGAAATATACTTTGATACTTCTTTCCATCTTTCCTACCTTTTCTTCTGTCTAAGCCATTAGGTCTTGACTAAACTAAGGTGATGACCTTTTAACTGGGCTCCTGTCATCTGCTTTTTCCACTCCTATCTCATTCTCCACATCCTATAAAGTATCAACTCCCCTACTAAAACTGCCCTTAAAAAAAGTCACATGTTTTTATCATTGCTTAAAATGTACCCTGTGATCTGATGCCCGTTGATCCTTCTAGTTTAATCTAGTACCACCTCCACTGGTTTATATGGCTCTAGCCACAGCTCCTGTCTTTCTGTTCCTCAAATCTACCAAGTTATTCTCGTATTTCCTCAGTCCTCATTTTATTATAGCTTCTAGTTTTCCTTAAGACATCAGCTTTATACATTCATTTAATAAATAGTTATAAAGTACCCACTCTGAGCCAAGTTCTGTGCTAGGCACTGTGAATGCAAGAGACTTATATCATAACCTATGAAGCTTATAATTTAGTTGAGGAAAGTGGACACCAACTAAATAAAGTATCAATAAAATAAAATAAAATAAGCTTCCAGTCAAGATGGCAGTGTAGGTAAACACAGTACTTACATTCTCCCACAACCACATCGAAAAAAAAAAAAAAACAACTACAGAACAACCATCATTGGGAACCTCCAAAATTCTAGCCAAACAGAAGTTCTACAAGTAAGGATATACAGAAGAAGCCATGTTGAGACTGGTAGGAGGGTTGGAGATGCAGAATGGGCTGGTCCCCACTCATGTATGGCAGTTAAAAATTGGGAGGGATAACTCACATACCTCTACCAGGCCACCCAGCCCATGGTTCCAGTTCTGGGAAGAGAGGTCCCCATAACTTCTGGCTATAAAAACCTTTGGAGATTGTGGCTGACTGAGATGAGGGTTCTGGAGTTCCAGGAGTTTCACTTAAAGGGCCAGCACAACTTACTCAAACTCACTCACTCTGAGCTCCAACATGGGTGGGGCAGCAACTCAACAGATACCAGAACATATGAGGATGAACTGAATTGTCTGGCTTCAAAATGAGGGCTGTATGGGCAGCTTCTTCCCAGACAGAAATGCAATCAGAGGCCATTGTTCCATTGCTGAGCCTTCCCTGACAGAGTTGGCAGGGGAGTGCCATAATTGAGTCTCTATCAACCTGGCTAACACTGTTTACCCTACCCTGGTGTTTCTCTGAGACTTTGTGCCACCCGATTTGCAGGCACACCCAAGCTGTTTCCATTGGCTTTTCCATCTAAATGGCCTATATTGGCTCATGCTATGGACCTTCCTAAAATTTCTTAGATTCTCAAATACCAAACAGGCAGTATCTGGCCTTGACATGGCCCATACCTCTTGGTAAGTTACCCCAAGCCCAGCACTAGCAGCAGCCAGCCTCCGTTTGTGTCTTGGCTTCTCCCAGATACCACCAAGCCCAGCACAAGTAGCAGCCATCTGCAAGTCACTTTATAGCTCATGCCAGGTGGCCCCAGGAAAAGCACAGGCAGCAGTGCTTAGCCTCCTCTCTCTGCGAGGCCCCAGAGCCAGCCTGTTGGACAGCCTCAGACTACTCCAGACACCACACAACCACCTCCACAAGTGACACACTCAAGGGGTGAACACACCAGAGACCTGCTGAAGGTAGTCCTGCCCAGGGGGTTCAGCCCCTGCACAACAGATCCTCCACTGTGGTCATGGTTAGTCCTTGCAGTCCATCAACCTGGGAGTAATCCTTTCCACAGATGTGCCAAAATCAATCAAGGCTCAACTACAACAGGAGAGTGCACATATCCCCACAAGGAGGTGGGGTGCACCAAGAATGCACAGCTTGGACTACCAGGGAGGCTGTGCAAATGGGCACAGCAAATCACTCACTACATAAAACCACTCTACTAAAACCAGGACACATAGCAGCTGTACCTAAAACATAGAAACAAACACAGGTAGCCAGTCAAAGAAACATGAGGAGACAAAGAAACATGTCCCAAATGAAAGAACAGAACAAAATTCCAGAAATAGAACTAAACAAAATGGACACAAGCAATCTACCAGATACAGATTTCAAAACACTGGTTATAAGAATACTCAATGAACTCAGGAGAAGAGTAGATGAACTTAGTGAGAACTTCATCAAAGAGATTGGAAACATAATAATTGAAGTAGAAAGCATAGAAAAGAACCAGTCAGAAATGAAGAATATACTAACTGAAATGAAGAATACATTACAGGGAATCAACAATAGAGTAGATGAAGCAGAGGATCAAACAGCAATTTGGAAGATAGACAAGAAGAAAACACCCAATCAGAAGAGCAAAAAGAGAAATATATCAAAAAACATAAGGGTAGTTTAAGGAGCCTGTGAGAACTTACATCATGGTGGTGTTGAAGGATAAGACAGAAAGCAAAAGATTGAAAGCCTATTTGAAAAAATAATGATGGAAAACATTCTTAACCTGGTGAAGGAAATAGACATGCAAGTGCAGGAAGCACAGAGACTCCCAAACAAGATGAACCCAGAGACCCACACCAAGACGCATCATAATTAAAATGCCTAAGGTTAAAGGCAAAAATAATCTTAAAAGCAGAAAGAGAAGAGCAGTTAGTTACCTACAAGGGAGCTCCCATAAGAGTGTCAGCTGATTTCTCAACAGAAACTTGCAAACCAGAAGGGAGTGGCATGAAATGTTCAAAGTGATGAAAAGGAAGGACCTAGAACCTAGATTACTCTACCCAGCATGGCTGTCACTTAGAATCAAATAATATATAAAGAGCTTCCCAGACAAGAAAAAGCTGAAGGAGTTCATCACCACCAAACCAGTATTACAAGAAATATTAAAGGGTCTTCTTTAAAAGCATGAGAAGAAAAACAAAAGATAAAAAATGAATTATAAAGCAGCAATAAATATACATCTATGAACAATTATGTTAAATGAATATGGATTAAACACTCCAATCAAAAGACATATGATTATTGAAGGGATAAAAAAACAAGAACCTTAGATATTCTCTCTACAAGAAACTAACTTCAGATCAAAAGTCAAACATAGACTGAAAGTTAAGGGATGGAAAAGATATTTCATGAAAATGGATACAAACAAACAATGAAGCTACAGCAGTGAAACTTTTGCTGAACCAAATAGACTTTAAAACAAGAGACAAAGAAGGACCCAGCAATTTCACTTCTAGGTATCTATCTGAAGAAACCAAAAACACTAAATTGAAAAGATATATATCTATATGTTCATTGCAACATTATTTACAATAGCCAAGATATGGAAATAACCCAAGTGTCCATCAATAGATGAATGAATATAAACATAAGTAGTGCATTGTACTACTTAGTAGTACAATGGAATATGATTCACCCATATGAAAAAATGAAATGTTTCCATTTGCAACAACATGGGTAAATTTAAAGGGTATTATGCTGAGTAAAATAAGTCATACAGAGAAAGACTAATGCCATATGATTTCACATATATATGGAATCTAAAAAACAAAAACAAAATAAATGAACAGACTCACTGATACAGAGTACACTTTGATGATTGCCAGGAGTGAAAAAGGTGAAGGGATTAAGTACAAATGGGTGGTTACAGAATAGTCAGGAGGATGTAAAGTACAGTAGACAGAATATAGTCAACAATATTGTTAACTACGTATGGCACCAGGTGGATACTAGATTTATTGGGTTAATTACTTTGTAAGTTATATAAATGTCTGATCACTGGATTGTACACCTGAAACTAATATAATATTGTAGTCAACTATAGTTGAAATATAAAAAATTTTAAAATGCTTTAATATAAAAAAACAATATAAAAGAAAGAAATATAAAATAGCTTATGGTGCTGAGTGTCCATCATGGGGATTTTACCTGGTCAGTAAAGTCAGAAGACAGAAGAAAAAACTGAATAGAGATCTAAAGGGGAAAAGGAGGTTACAAGCAGACTAAATTGCATATCCATAGGCCCAGCAGAAGAGTCATCGTGGGGCTTGCAGAGAACCAAAAGAAAGCCAGTGTGGTGAAGCTGAGAGAATAAAAGAAGTGTGGCAAGAGATCAGCTGGAGATGCCAAAACATGCAGGGCTGAGGTAAACAAATTTAAGACCTTAGGGACCGCGCAGATAATATGTGAAAGGACAAGAGGGAGCAGCAGAACATATGGTAAAAAGGAGAGTATAAACCTTGCTTATACGCATTCAAATTTCATTTGAATTTGAAACACCACAACTGTGCTGCAAAAGTATATATATTTCACCATAAGTTTGTGCCCCCTGATATAGCCTTAAAAATTATGCTTGAGAATTTTGTCTCATCTAAAAGCTATGTAGGAAGCTGCTGAAATTGGAGTCAGGTGGGGAGAGTGACATTCATAGATTTGTATTTTAAAAAATACAGCATTTTGGGAAAATTAAAAAGGAAAACAAAAATAAAACTATAAATTATCACTTGATAAGATATTGCATCCATGAAGCCAAAATAGGATCTCCTTCTATATACAATATTTCAAGTGAATTGTAGGTTCTAGCTAAACTTGTTGAAGGAAACACATGTATCTAATTTTTTCCCCTCACAGAACCCCACTAAAAGGAATTTTTTAAATTAATAAACACAAAACAATGGGAAAAAACAATGGGAAAAAGAAACCAACAGCACCAGAAATTGTGAGATTAGAAAGCAATTGGAAGTCACGGCAGACTAGATTGTCCAAAAAAGCCAAATTCTAAGCCCAGAGTCAGCCTCATTTGTAACCACAGAATTTTCAAGGGTCTATGACTTGGTAGCATCAAGTATCTCTTGACATGAGGGTGAAGCAGTGCCCCCAGTCATCAGGACCAGATGCAGACTGTGTGTGATGCAGGTAGACGTTAGCTTCCCACAGCCACTCCCCCATCCCCAACCCCAAGCAGAAGTCTAGAATTTCATTCTCTGGGAATAGTAAAGTAAAGGGATTTAGGACTGATGGATACCAAGCACAGTGGAGGGTGAAGATATCACACCAAATGTAGGGATTAAAGGAATATCTGGATGGTGAATGCTGAGACATCCAGCCTTCTTCCTGTATTTGGATTCTAAAATATTATTAACCAAGCCTTTCCTTTTCTGGCAAGAGATTAGTAGAGTCTTCTCTGAGGATCCTGACAAAAAATGAGAATCATAAAATGGCCCAATCAGATATCCCTAAAGTAAATTTCAACTAATTATTCAAACATTCATATCCATGAGCAGATAAATAATAGGAAAAACTCAGTAGATTAGTCAAGGCTATTATTACTTGAAAAGGAGGACAAAAAATATGTAAATATAGGAAAGAAAATATTTTTATAAAATAGAGTATCAACCCAGGAGGCAGAGCATACAAATAACTGGAGTAGCAGAAGAAAGTGCAGGAAAAGTGGAAGAATGAAAATCATCAATGAAATAAGAAACTTTCTCAGCACCGAAGGACCCAATTTTCCAGATTGGAAGGACCCATAAGGCTCAATAAAATCAGTGAAAATAGAACTAAAAAAGTAACTTTATTCTGAAATTTTGGAATACTGAGGACAAAGAGAAGGTCACACATAGAATAAAATCCTAAAACAGTGGAACAATGCCTACAAAATTCTGAATGAATGTTAATTCCAATCTCAGATTATAATATACCCAAACTATAAATCAAGGATGAGGGTCAAATAGATGTTTTCAGATATGTACAGTTGTAAAATTTTACCTCTTAAATACCTTTTCTCAAGAAGCTTCTGGATAATATATTCCACAAATACAAGAGTAAATAAAAAAGAGGAAGTTGTTGGATACAAAAAATAAAAAATCTGACACAAAATAGGAGATCTCAAACAAATTCGACACAGAGTGCAAAAGGCATCTCCAGGAGAATTATAAAGGGAGACACCAAAATGAAGCCTATGAACCGAGCAAAGAGGGTAACCTGTCCAGATTGGAGCATAGCATGCATCAAGAAATAGGACATGTTGAGGGCCATCAAGATAAAAAATGCCTGCTGTCCTTTTTATGGTCTTTGTAATCTAAGGGCTGAGCATCAAAGTGAGCCTGTGTCTGTGTCTACTTGGCTTGTTTCAACCATGTATGGATGAAATTCTGCTCTTTCCTCAATGCCTATGGGGCAATGAACATCTGCCTAGACCATCTGAGGACGTCCATCTCACCCCACAGAAGTACTGCTTCAACCTAATTCTGAGAGTTGGCAGTTGGCCTTTGAGAACCTTGGAAGAGAACATACAAAGAAGCCCACCCACCTCTTTAACTCATTCCTTCAATATTTCTCAAACCTAACCCACATTTTAGTACCAACTGTCGTGACCGAGTGTTTTCAGGACTCACTCATTGCCATGCCACCTGGCTTCCCTTGATAGAGCACTTGTAAATTCACAGAAATGCTGAAGCCAGATCATGACCCAGAAGCAGTTTAATATTTGCCAGGAAGCCCTCATTATCATTGGCAATATTATCCTGTCCTTACACAATGAAATATGTACTTGGGTACCAAGTACTTTGTACATCCATTTACATGTAAACTGCTGTTGGTAAAATTAAATATTTTATTGAAGAAATAAGCAGCACAGACTAATACTGAATTCATGGTGGTGTTTACCTCTGGGAAGGGAAGGATAGGCAGAAGACAATGAGATGAGAAAGGAAGACACAGGAAATATCAACTGTATGTGTAATTCTTTATTCATAAACATCAAATCTAAAGCAAATATGTCACAATGCTAGTTAATGTTTGACAAAACTTGGCTGTGGATGTGTAGATATTTATATATCAATCTCTATTTTTATCTGCATATTTGGAGCATTTTATAGTAAAATAAAATTTATTTTTTAAAATGAATTGGAGGAAAGTGAGACTAGAGGCTTAAATGTCACTTCTCAGGCCCTGGCTCTGTAGCTCAGTTGGGTGGAGCATTTTCCAGATATTCCAAGGTTGTAGGTTCAATCTCTGGTCAGAATACATACAAAAAGCAACAAATGAATGCATAAGTAAGTAGAGCAACAAATTGATGTTTCTCTTTTTATCTCTCAAAATCAATAAATAAAAATTTAAAAATAACCATTTTAAATGTCACTTCGTAGAACTGATCCCTTTTGTAACAGGTTTGTGATTCTGCTCTGCTTTCAAGTGCTAACAAGTTAGCTGGTAAGTTCATGGATGCTGGCAGAAAACATGAGACCCCTTGCTCAGAGACAAAGGACTTTATTCCTCATGACACATCAAGCAACAAAAGCATCAGTATATTTGCATTAGTTTCTCTTGTCCCCATCTCATATGGCAACACAGATTGATTCAGATGGAGTGCACACAAAATTGGATGCAGTAGAGAAGTGGAACCTTGAGTTTAGAAAATCAGCCCTGGCTAGTGTAGTTCAGTGAATTGAGTGCTGACCTGTGAACCAAAGGGTCGCAGGTTTGATTCCCAGTAAGAGCACACGCCTGGGTTGTGGGCCAGGTCCCCAGTTGGGGGTGCACAAGAAGCAACCACATACTGATGTTTCTATCCCTATCTTTCTCCCTCCCTTCCCTTCTCTCTTAAAGACAAATAAGTACAATCTTTAAAAAATTTTTTAAATAATAGAAAAAAGAAAACCAGAACCTTTTATAGTGGGCAGTAAACAAGCCTGTGCTTTGCTCTGGAGGGAGACACTATCTCCTAAGGCTGTTTGCTATGCAAACTTTATTTTACTTTTTTTAAAAATTAAATTTATTGGGGTGACATTTGTTAATAAAATTATATAGGTTTCAGGTGCATAATTCTATGCTATATAATCTGAATATTGCATTGCATGCCCACCACCCAAAGTCAATCTCCTTCTGTCACCATGCACTCAACTGCCTGTACCCTATACTACCCTTCTACCTCCCTTTCCTTCTGGTAACCACTGTGTTATTGTCTGTGTCTATGAGTTTTTGTGTGTTTGTTTGTTTTTTTGTCTTGTTTGTTAAATATTGCTTTCATTCACATATGAGTAGAATCATATGGTTCTTGACATTTTTCAGTCTGATTTACTTCACTTAGCATGATATTCTCAAGATCCATCCATGTTGTCGCAAATGGCAGTATTTCATCTTTCTTATGACTGAGTAGTATTCCATTGTATACATGTACCATATCATCTTCTTTATCCAATCAAGTTACAATAACCAAAACATCATGATATTGGCAGAAAAACAGGCACACAGGCCAATGGAATAGAGTTGAGAGCCCAGAAATAAACCCACATGTACATGGGCAAATGATTTTTGTCAAAGGAGCCAAAACATACAATGGAGAAAAGAAATCCTCTGCAGTAAATGGTGCTGGGAAAATTGGAAAGCCACATGTAAAAGAATGGAACTAGACTGCTGTTTTTCCCCATATACAAAAAATTATCTCAAAATGCATCAAAGTTGTAAATGTAAGACCCAAAACAATAAATCACATAGATGAAAACATAGGCACTAAACCTATGGACCTTGATCTTAAAGAATATTTTATGAATTTGATCCCAAAGACAGGGAAATAAAAGCAAAAATAAATGAATGTGACTATATCGAACTAAAAATCTTCTGCAGAGCAAAAGGAATGACCAATAAAAATAAAAAGGCAGGCAACCAAATGGGAAAAGATATTTGCAAACAACAGCTCTGGCAAGGGGTTAATATCCAAAATATACAAAAAACTCACACAACTCAACACCAAACAAACAATCCAATTGAGAAATGGGCAGAATACCTGAACAGACACTTCTCCCAAGAAGACCTACAAATGCCCAACATATATATAAAAAGATGCTCAGCTTCATTAATGCAAATCAAAACTACAAGGAGATACTACTTCACACCTGTTAGAATGGCTATTATCAACAAGTATTTAATAACAAGTGTTGTGGAGAAAAACAAACCCTCATTTTGTGGGAATGTAAACTGAATTAAATGTAATTTTTTTAATTCTAAAAATTAAGAATAGTTACTATATGACCCAGGAATCCCTCTTACAGGTATCCACCTGAAAAATTTGAAAACATTGATTCACAAGGATATACACACCCCTATGCAGCATTATTCACGGCAACCAAGACATGGAAAAACTGGAATGTTTTTGATAGATGCAAAGTCTCTTAAAAGATAATCCAAAACAAAGTCTCGTCAGTCAGCTCTCAGGATGTGCAGGAACATGAAAGACCCATTAAGAATGATCTGTCACATGTAACTCAAATCATGGTGCACATTCTCTACATTGCATATATCACAATTGTAAATACATTGTTATTTGAGTGATTATTTGTTTACTATATGTTTCTCCTTTAAATAATGAGTTCTATGAAGGCAGGGACCATGTCTGTTTTGTTAATTGCTACATCTTTAATGACTAGTAGAGTGCTGATACATAAAGAAGCCCAAAAATGTTCTTGGAGAACTGCTCATGGATTATTAGACTTGAGTACATTAGAGACACAAGTAGAAGAAATATGAATGACAAGTTACTGGTGCCACAAGGTATACAGGACTTTAATGATACTGCTTTACATTCATTTAGCACTTTTTATTTTAGGAAACACCCTTTCGCACATTATTTTAAGCAAGCTTCACAATAAATTTTTGAATTAGATGGATATGTTAAGAGACTTGTCCAAGATCATTGGACTTTTTAAGTGGAAAAATAAAAAACAGGCATGAAATTTGTGTATTCTAAGCTAATACTCTTTCCTATATTTCAGAAGGTCTTTTTACCCACCACAATTACAAGGTAGAACAATGTCAAAACAAACTGGAAAAAGCATTTTCATAATGTTTCAGTTAAATGAAAAGTTAAACATTCATGGAAATATTTTATATATTCATTATAGTTAGCAGAGTGAAGATGAATGATAGAATTACGTTTCCATCAGACAGTGAATTACAATGCTTCATATATTTTTTAAAATGTGCAACATTTTTACTTCATTTTATTCTCAAAAAACACATAAGGTAAATAATACCATTGTTTCCCTTTTAATGGGTAATGAAATTGAGGCTCAGCATGATTACTTATTTGCAGAAATCATACAGCTAATTCTCCCATAAGTTAAAAATATAGAAATTTTCAAATGAAAATATGATGCTTTCTTATAGAAAGAAATTACTCCCATAATGCAGACATCCATTTCTTCAATACCATTAAAAGCAGTCTATTGTAATATGTTCTGCTACACATTAATTTTTTACATTGTCCTACTATGTCAAATATTGTGAAATTAAGAAACTGTTTCCTAAAATAAGCCAAATTATCTAAGAAGCAGTTAGTACATCAACTCATAGAAGCTATCACATATACATTTATCTTCAGAACCTAGATTTTCTTTGTAAATATTATGATTAAAAATAAACATTAATAACTTAGCATTGTAATGTTCTTTAAATTCATACTTCAGTCATGAGATAGGCAGCATAGCAGATTAAGAAATGCATAAGAGGAATAGAACTTAAAAGTCTATATTTCTTCCTTTCATCTATTGTTTCAGTATGATTTATATCTGCTAAAATAAAAAACAAAAGGAGACTGACATTAGAAATTCCCTGAGCAGACAAAACCAATTTAGTTATACAAGCATAGCTTAACTTAGTTTATTTTGCAAAGCTAACTTGACTTGGATCATCTCCTGCTTATGCTGGAAATCACGAGCAAAACTTGAAATGTTTCCCCAAGTAGATATCATTTAAGAAAATTCTAATAATCAACAAAAGAAAAAAGCAAACAAAATATAACCAGAGTCATTGAAGTTAAGAACAATCTAACAATAGCCAGAGGGGAGTGGGGAGTTGATAGTGGGAAGAGGGGTTTACAGGAACTACTATAAAGGACACATGGACAAAATCAAGGGGGAGGGTGGAGGCAGGGGAGGGAGGTGGGTTTGGCTGGGGTGGGGTGGAGGGATGGGGAGAAAGGCAGACAACTATAATTGAATAACAATAAATTTTTTTTTAATTAAAAAAAAGAAACAGAAATTGGTTGTTAAAGAGTAGTTATGGGGATCAAAGTATGGCATAGGGAATAGAGTAGCCAAAGAACATATGCAGGACCCACTGACATGGACAACAGTATAGGGATTGCATGAGGACATAGGAGGGGATCAGCGTGGAGTGGGGCAAAGGGAGAAAGTTTGGGACAACTGTAATAGCATAAACAATAAAATATAATTTAAATTTTTAAAAAAGAAAATTCTAATATAACCAATCACTGTGAGGAGTAAACAGTTGCCACTTTCTCACTATATCAACTGCTTTGTGACAGTACACCCCAGAACCTCAGTCCATGTTTTGGTTTGAGTGTTCCCAGTTTACAAACAGTCCTTCCAATGTGTGCACAATAAACTTTTACTAATTACTACTTCAGTAATTCATTGATTTTACCGGTATTATTTCTGTTCTTTTGACATATTCTATTTCATATGTATAAACATTTCTCATTTGTGCCATTTATTTTGCACTTAACTCATATTGCTTTGTAGAGGTATCTTTCTACAATGTATATTGAATCCCAGCCTTTCACAACCAGAATGTAACGTCCTAAAGTCAGGACATGAACCCTGTCCTGTAGTCTAAAATCCTCTTTGTTTCACCTCTCTGCTTTGCACAGTGTCAAGCTCAATTTGGGTGACTTCCTGTCTTTGCTCGCTCTATTCCTCTCCACATTTAAAATCACCTGCAAAATTAGCCCTACTCTATTCCCTGGGCTGATCGTATTGAAGCAAGAGTAGATTAATGTCCTTCCAAATCAATATTTCGGGGCTTAACCTCAAGGCTAGTTAAATCTGATGTTTGATAACTGGCCTGTTACCTGAATTTGGAGCACCAAAGCTGTGTCATATGCAAAACCTACCATCTATTCTATCACTGTTCTCGGGTTCCTACTCTGAGAATTTTTCATGTATCAGTCACTCCCAGGAAAGGGGGAAAAGGCAAATTGAGATTGGCCTGTCTGGGGGAAATCTGGAATGTAAATTACATCTTAGACTTGTTCTGACCTGAGGCTAGGGAGATGGGATTTCCTACCCCATCTCCACACTTGTTAGCTAAGCAGCCCTAGTAGCACAACAGTGAGGAATAATTGTAGGTTCTGTGATGTGGACACAAAAAGCACTAACTCACAGACATAGTCAAAGTGATCTGAGGGCACCTGGGCAGAGCACTTACAGTGTCTGCTATAGCTCTATTCATCAGGAGCAGCAGACAAGAGAAAAGTGAAGAAAATTGTGTGGCTCGCCCCACAGCCTGGGACATGGCCCAGGATCCTCCAGCCCCTACCTGCAATAGATGCAGCTAAAGTTACAATAAGATTAGGTGACAGGATCACTGAACCATATGTGCCATGGGGGGAACATTAGGAAAGATACTAGAGCTACAACATTGGGAGAGATCTAATGAGATATGGAGCAGCAGACACGATACAGGCCTTTACCAAAGGACAAAGAAGAGAGTAGTACAAACATTTCTGCACATGACTCACTGTAACACCCCTAAAGAACAAAGAGAAAGGAATTTGGGCAGGTACTTCTGCAATTCATTGGATTAGACTTGAGTTAGAGAAACAAAATTTTATTAGGCTGGTATGGCTTCAGGAAACACAAATGACAAATTTCCTTCTGTACTGCTATTTTTCTATTACTGAGTCTAAATAAGAGCTAAAAATATTATCAGGTATTAAAGGTAAAGAATTAAAGATACTGACTCTTTTCACTTACTACCAGCAAATCTGTTCATTGTGTTGCTTCATTTTTCTAAGCCAAGAGTCTGACAATTTTTTATTCATGCTCCATAATTATACTGCCATTAGGACTTTTTTTAAAGTAAGAAATCAATCTTATCTTCTATATTTATGTTGTCTTCAAGACTATGCAAAGAAATCATACTCATTAATTCATTCCATAAATACTTTTTGAATTAAGAACCACATTAAGGGGATTAAAAAACAAAACAGTTTGTGTTAAAGAAGAATGAGAATGATGAACACCAGATTCAAATTAGTGGTTACCCAGGAAAAGAAGGAAAGGGAATGAATGGTACATAGAAGGAGTGAACCAAGACACACACGCATATGACATATTGTGTAAAAATAGTTCACATAAATTAACAGAAATAAGTAGAAGCTTTAGACTTTCCTTGCCTCACCCTAAAGGATCACCTTAGATGCTCTCCCTGACCTGTGCTTCATTTGAGGCATGATGTGATGATGCTAAAGGCTTGAACTCACAATGATTGAGAAATTAAAGAGCACAAAATCAATTAGAGAGCTATATAAGTTGTGACTGAATGTGGAGTAGAAAAGAGTAGGAGTATTTGTATGATTTGAGGTTTTCTGGGGAAAGTGTTTGCTCTCCTATTCTGGAGACCCAGAACCACACTTTAGGGCAATCTCTAAACTCCATATGGTGGCTAGCTCAATTTTCAGCTCCCATTTAAGGATGTAAAATCAAAGGATCATTCAATCATTGTGCATTTCAATGAAGCTTTGTAGGAAGGAAAAGGGGGAAGGGTCTTCAGGAACAGCTATAAAGGACACATGGACAAAAACAAGGATCAGAGGAGGGAGGTGGGGATGGCTGGGGTTGGGGGGAGTGGTGGGGGGAAAACACAGACAACTATAATTGAACAACAATAAAAAAAGCATTTATGAGTCAAAACTCTGTATTTGTCAGAGAGCTAAGATATGGTCAAAGAGTAGATTGGTATTATAATATGATGATAATAGCTAACATTTATTGAGACCTTTGCTAAGGCCTATGCTGAACACTTCATCTGCACTATCTCATTAAATCTTCACAACAGTCCTTGATGAGGGAGGTATCATTATTATTCCCAATGTATAGATGAAGAAGCCAAAGTTTCCAGAGCACATTGTCCAAGTTAACTGTAGCTTGGTTCTGATCTGAACCAAGATCAGAACCTAGGACTCACTGATTATAAAATCTGTACTCCTTACCCTATGGCAAAAACCCATGGAAAACTTTCTGTGGGAACTGAGAAGAAATTACCAGCTTTAGCTAGAGGATTCAATGCAGATTTCATAGAAAAAGAAATAACTGTGAACAGTTCTCCACAGAACAATTTGGATGATTCAGCAGGCCGTAACTATAGGCAACTGGTGGTTGGCAGCTTCATCATGACCATGTGCCCGTTCATGCATCATGTCTCCTGCGGAGCTTTTTAGCAAAACATCAAACCACTCAGGTGACTCAGTCCCCCAACAGCCAAGATTTGGTGCCCTGTGACTTCTGGCTTTTCCAAAAACTAAAATCACCTTTTAAAGGGAAGAGATTTCAGACCATCAATGAGATTCAGGAAAATATGGTGGGGCAGCTGATGGCAATTGGGAGAACTGTGTGAGGTCCCAAGGTGTCTACTTTGAAGGGGACTGAGGCGTCATTGGCCTATGTACAATGTTTCTTGTGTCTTCTTCAATAAATGTATCTATTTTTCATAGTACATGGTTGGATACCTTCTGGACAGGCCTCATATATAAAGCAAGTTGATAATGGCCATAAAAGAGCCACAAATAAAGACCATGAGAAGTTATGAAAGGGAATGGCAACTCTTCCTAAGGAATCTGAGAAGGCTTCTTAGAGGGGGTGGTCAAATTCTAACTTGGAAATTTAAAAATAAATATGTAAAAGTTCCCAACTGTATACTAAATTGCATTTTTTCACATTATCTTTAAGATTTTAATACCTAATGCAATAAAGAGAATAAGTAACATCTAAAAATACTAAACTATGTCAAAAGAGATATAAATATTAACTAATTATGATATGTTTACAATATTCAAAAATTTTACAGTCAATTAAAAACATGTTGTTATATAACTTTAAAAAAAGAAATAACTGAACTTAATTTTAAAGGATAGATAGGAAGCAAAATATTTCAGATAGAGTTTTCACAGAGGCTTGAGAAAATGTGATACATAAATAAGTAGCTTTGTGTGTTTCAGTGATGTCTGCATATGGAGCTGTAAATTTGGTAAGGTCGATAAGAATGACATTATAGCATATTCAGAAGGGAAGAAGAATTGAAAAACAAGCTTCTTTAGTAATACCTTAGTAGCTCCAGAGAGATACTTGTTGGTCTTCTCCAGGGCTGCCTCCTGTGTGAACCTTTTAAAATCTAGCTGAGGAAATGCACTACATGTAGGACACACTTAACTACAAGTAACCAGTAGTTTAGGCAATTATTTAATTTAAAAAGACAACTACTTTTAAAATACACATGGTTTTTGACACTTTTCTAAGGCCTTAAAGAATATTATTGGAAACCAGTTATGTTCACTTAACATGAGACAATAACAAACAAACAAAAAATTAGTTTCCTAGTACTATTAGTTTTTCTCAAAAGTAAGGTAAGCTCTACTTTTAAACTACATACACTAATTTTCCAGTATAGAAATACTTAAATACCATGATATTACTAAGTCTATATTTAGTACAACCATTTAGTGGTCACTCAGTAATACTGAGTATTTAGCACTTCATTATACATCATATGGATGAGATATCTACATATATATGTTATATCATATGTATGTATACATCTACATATAACATATCATACAAAGAATCAAACATGAACCTGACCATCAAGATACTTGGGTTCTAAAATAATATCAACCTGATGTGTAATTTTTACCAAATCATTTGGTTTATTTAAGGCTTAACTTACCTGCAAGATGATAGTCTTGCACTAGATAGACCCTAAGATTGTTATTCTCTGAAATTCTATGACCTTGACAAACTTAAAAAATCGAATTGAGGACATATAGCATATCCACAGGAAAACAGATTTAAAAACATACAAGTAACTTAAAAACTAACACTATAAATGGGGGTGTCAAATTCATTTTCATCAGGGGCCACATCAACCTCTCAGTTGCCTTCAAAGGCTTCAAAGGGCCCAATGCAATTTCAGGACTGTATAAATGTAACTACTCCTTAATTAGGGGCAAGGACCTCAGTGCTGCCACCAGGTAGAAACAAGGTGCCAGGCCAGATAAAACAAGGTGGAGGGCCAAATCCAGCCTGAGGGCCTTGTGTTTGCCACCTGTGCTACAAAGGGAAAAACTTTTTTAAAATTCAGGTTCTAGTCCAGTTATTTGGAAAGGTCAATACTACAATACTAATGAGCAGAAGAAAAGCAAATTTAGAAATTAAATGAGAAAGGAAGACTTCCGGACAAGATGGAGGCATAGGTAGACATACTCTGCCTCCTTGCACAGCCAAAAGAAGATCAACAACAAATTTAAAAACAAAAAACAACCAAAACTGACAGAAAACCGAACTGTATGGAAGTCCAACAATCAAGGAGTTAAAGAAGAAACATTCATCAAGACCAGTAGGAGGGGCAGAGATGGGCAGCCAGGCGGAGAGGACTTGTGGCAAGGCGGTGGTTGGAGAACCAGGGTGGATGGGGTGGTGGCTGATGGACCCAGTGAAGCATTGGGCGGCAGTCTGGGCAGTCCCACATTTGTGGGCAGATAAACCAGAAGGAACAACTGGGGAGCGAGACAGACCTCACATCCCAAGTTCCCAGCGCAGGGAAATAAAGCCTCAAACCTCTGACTGAAAACACCTGTGGGGGTTGAGGCAGCAGCAGGAAAACTCCCAGCCTCACAGGAGAGTTTGATGGAGAGACCCACAGGGTCCTAGAATGTACACAAACCCACCCACCCAGTTACCAGCACCAGAAAGGCCCAATTTGATTGTAGGTAGAGGAGGAAGTGACTGAAAACTGTCAGAGAGCAGAGGAAGCAGCACTGTTCCCTCTCAAACCCCTCCCCCTCATACAGAGTCACAACGCAGCAACAATGGGTTGCCCTGCCTGGTGAACACCTAAGGCTCCGCCCCTTACTACATAACAGGCACACCAAGACAAAAAAAAGGAATGGCCCCAATGAAAGAACCTATCAAAGCTCCAGGAAAAATACAACAAAGTGATGAAGAGATAACCAACCTATCAGGTGCACAGTTCAAAACACTGATAATCAGGATGCTCCAGGAACTCACTGGGTACTTCAACCACACAAAAAAGACCCAGGCAGCAATGAAGGTTGCATTATGTGAAATAAAGAAAAATCTACAGGGAACCAACAGTGGTGAGAAGGAAACCAGGACTCAAATCAATGGTTTGGAGCTGAAGGAAGAAAGAAAAATTCAACCAGAACAGAACAAAGAGACAAGAATTCAAAAAAATGAGAAGAGGCTTAGGAACCTCCAAGACATCTTTAAACTTTCCAACATCCAAATCATAGGGGTGCCAGAAGAAGAGGAAGAGCAAGAAAGTGAAACTTATTTGAAAAAATAATGAAGGAGGACTTCTGGCCAAGATGGAGGCGTAGGTAGACACACGGTGCCTCCTCGTACAACCAAAAGGACAACAACAATTTAAAAACAAAAAACAACCAGAACTGACAGAAAATCGAACTGTATGGAAGTCTGACAAGCAAGGAGATAAAGAAGAAACATTCATCCAGACCAGAAGGAGGGGCGGAGACAGGCAGTGGGGCAGAGACAGGCAGCCGGGCAGAGAGAACTCCTGGCAAGGCGCAGGCTGGTGGACCCAGCGAGGTGGGGGATTGTGGACCTGGGTTGGCAAGGCTTCAGCTGGCCTGCGAGGCAGCAGCTGGTGGACCCGGTGGCAGACCACACAACCCAGAGTTCCAGTGTAGGGAAATAAAGCCTCAAACCACTGATTGAAAATACCCGTGGGGCTTGATGCACCAGCGGAAGAAACTCCCAACCTCACAGGAGAGTTCGTTGGAGAGACCCACGGGGTCCCAGAATGTACACAAGCCCAACCATAGGGAATCAGCACCAGAGGGACCCAATTTGATTGTGGGTAGTGGGGGGAGTGAATGAAAACAGGCAGAGAGTGAAGCAAGCACCATTGCTCCCTCTCAGACCCCTCCCCCACACACAGCATCACAGCGCAGCAACCAGTGTTACCCCACCCTGGTGAACACGTAAGGCTCCACCCCTTTACTTAACAGGTGCGCCAGGACAAAAAAAAAAAAATGCCCAAATGAAAGAACAGATCAAAGCTCCAGAAAAAATGCAAGTAAGCAACGAAGAGATAGCCAACCTATCAGATGCGCAGTTCAAAACCCTGGTAATCAGGATGCTCACAGAATTGATTGAATTTGGTTGCAAATTAGATGAAAAAATGAAGACTATGCTAAGAGAAACAAAGGAAAATGTACAGGGAACCAATAGTGATGGGAAGGAAATTGGAACTCAAATCAATAGTGTGGACCAGAAGGAAGAAAGAAACATTCAACCAGAAAAGAATGAAGAATCAAGAATTCAAAAAAAATGAGGAGTGGCTTAAGAACCTCCAGGACATCTTTAAACATTCCAACATCCAAATAATAGGGGTACCAGAAGGAGAAGAGGAAGAGCGAAAAATTGAAAACTTATGTGAACAAATAATGAAGGAGAACATCCCTAATCTGGTAAGAGAAATAGACTTCCAGGAAGTCCAGGAAGCTCAGAGAGTCCCAAAGAAGCTGGACCCAAGGAGGAACACACCAAGGCACATCATAATTACGTTATCCAAGATTAAACAGAAGGAGAGAATCTTAGAAGTTGACGCAGATCCCAGCCAACAGGATCTGTTGTGGTTGCAATATACACACACACATGGAGTACAGACATCCTGTGGCGAAAAAGGGGCTGCGTGGCTGTTCTCCAAGTTAGAGAGAGGGCCCCTGACCCATGCCTGGACAGGCTTTTATTGTTTTTCTGGGCACATTACATTGAGGGTGATCCTCATTTACCATGCACAGGTTCACCACAGGTGATTACCTTTTAAGGATGACAAAGGACAGAACACTGTTAATTACTTCAAAGAGAAGGATGTTACAGCTCAGGGGGGAAGATGATCACACTCCATACTTGGGTGGTTTAGCATATACTTTAGGAAGATGAAGATACTCAGTACACATTTGCTGCCTCAATTCAGGGTGAGGGAGTTTTAGCAAGAGCAAGTCTCACAGCAGTCTAGGTACAATGCAGGCCTGATTTCCCACTGGAGAACCTATCCATGGACGTGGATCCTGCCTGCCAACCTTGCTCCCCACTGGCTTTTCTGAGTGGGGGCTGAGCCACATTTCCCATGCTTGGAAGAGTTCCCCACAAGAAGCAGCAAGAGAAAAGGACACAGTTACCTACAAAGGAGTTCCCATAAGACTGTCAGCTGATTTCTTAAAGAGACCTTACAGGCAAGAAGAGGCTGGAAAGATGTATTCAAAGTCATGAAAGGCAAGGACCTACATCTAAGATTACTCTCTCCAGCAAAGCTTTCATTTAGAATGGAAGGGTAGATAAAGTGCTTCCCAGATAAGGTCAAGTTAAAGGAGTTCATCATCACCAAACCCTTATTATATGCAACATTAAAGAGACTTATCTAAGAAAAAGAAGATAAAAAATATGAACAGTAAAAATGACAGCAAACTCACAGTAACTAACAACCACACCTAAAACAAAAACAAAAGCAAACTAAACAAACAACTAGAACAGGAACAGAACCACAGAAATAGAGATCACATGGAGGGTTATCAGCAGGGGAGTGGGAGGGGTAGAGAGGGGGGAAAGGTACAGAGAATAAGTAGCACAAATGGTAGGTAGAAAATAGACAAGGGGAGGGTAAGAATAGTATAGGAAATGTAGAAGCCAAAGAACTTATGAGTATGACCCATGGACATGAACTATAGGGGGGGAATGTGGGATGGAGGTGCTGTGCAGGATGGAGTGGAGTGAAGGGGGGGAATGGGACAACTGTAATAGCATAATCAATAAAACATATTTAAAAAAAATAAATGAGAAAGGGGTAGAAATGTTCACATAGTAGTTAAAGTTGTGTGTGGGAGGAATATTTTGTTTTGTTTCTCTTAATCATAAAAAATCTGATTACCAACAATACCAGTATCACATTTCTACTTGCATTCATATAATGATCATTCCATATTGATACCTAATTTGTATAATGCCTTAAAATCTCCCCAGAATTCCTACCTTACATGAATTCTATAATTCTGTGTACTATATTGTTACCAACCTCAAGGAGTTCACCACTTGGGGTGCTCTACCGAAGAAACAGACGTGGTTGTGGCAAGGTAGTTTTATTTAACTTGCAGCAAGTAAAGGAGACAGGAGACTCATATCCAAAGCTGTCTCCCTGAAGGGAGGCTTAGCCACTTACATACACCATTTTGGTCAATTACACATTAATTTCTTCTTTGCAGTTGGTTACATTTATCCTGTTCAAAGTTCCTGTCAGGCTCTTCCTCATTCTGTTTACAGCTTCATCTGCAAAACACTGTGTTATTTATTAACATTTAATAAGAATAACATTTAGTAATAACATTTAGAACTACCCAGACCTTGGGACCTTTGGCCTATCTAACAGTATGAGAGAGTGGTATTGGGAAAATTTTGAAAGGATCATCAGAAAGTGTACATAATTCCGGGTTGTGCCACTATGGGAAGCCACATGTAAAGTATCACCAAGGTTACCACTATAAGCAAAGTCTGACTCAAGTTATTGCAAAACATTACCAAATTTGGGTGAGGATTCTAGAGGTTTCTAAAGGGCAGCCAACTAGTCAAGCAACAATGTTTACTGAGTACCCATTGTATACAAATTACTGATATTTGATGTGGCTAAGGAAACAGAAACAAAAATGCAGAAGAAAATGAAAAGCGAGAAAGAGAGAGAGGAAAGGAGGGAGGAAGAAAAGAAAGTCCAATTGATGCAGCAGCATCTAGTGGTGAACAGAATTGATGGGATGGGAGAGTGATCATCTTCATTAAGTTTTATTTGGTGAAGAGTGAATTTAAAGAGAAACAAATATCTCAAAGTGGGAAGAACATAGGATACAGAATTAGATGCCTGGGTTCCAATTCCAACTCAGTCACTTGGGAGCTATGCAACCTTGAACAAATATTTAGTCTTAGTTTTGTCTCCTGTAGAATGGGTATAATAATGCTGCTAAATACTTCATGTAGTTGCAGTGAGAACAATGAAGCAATGACTTGTAAACTGTAAATGAGTAAAAATATTACTTATTTACATCCTGTGAGGTCCTTGGCCAAATTTTGTGGTTTATTCTATACCATGTCTTCTCTGCACCATTTATCTTCACCAGGACACCTGCTGCCCACTGTCCCAGAATAGCTCATGTGCTAGAGTCAAGGTGGAGGACTAGTACCAGAGCCCTGCCCCTGTCAAATTGTAGATGACCATGGTGGGGCCTTCACAATGGGCACCATATGTGGTAGTGGTATCTTTCAAGCGGTCAAAGGGTTTTTAATTGCCCAATGGGAGTAAACCACAGACTAAGAGGCAATTTGACAGCTATTAAAACCAGGGCTCTGCAGTTAGGAGGTAGCTTTGCTGTGTGGGAAGGTCTGTTTTCCATGATGAACTGCGGTATGGTTCAAATCAGAGGGAAGGAGGACCCCTGGACCTCCATCAGGAGTGAAGCCTTAACAGAAGCCATCCTGGCAACATGAAGTCCTCAGTTTGCTGAAGACCCCTCCTATTTGCCTTCAGGCCAGTTACCATCCTATCTTTTGGAGACTATTGACAATACCAATAGGACTTCTTTAAAAGAATGAGTTGTAGTCCAAGAAAGGATCTCAGAACAACAAGTTGCAGTCTGTTTTAAAAACCATAGGTAGGACAACTTTGGCCAAATAGGCCACTGAAGAGATATATGGCATTTTTTTCTATTTAAAGGAACATGGAGGAGGAGGTGATGTTAAAAGATAATCCATTTATTTATTCACATGTGGATTGCATTTATGATCAAAGTAAATGTCTAATATCTAGAAAAGAAAATATACTAAGTGCTTAGAAGATGAAGGACCAAAGAGCAAACAACAGTGAAACTTAGCCATCATCTTCTTGAGGACTCTGCCTGGTTTTGTGTATCTGTTAGTCGAACAATAAAAGCTTTTGGAACTTGCATCTTCATTTAAGATAAATTCTAGGCACTCCCCACAAAATAAAATAATGAAGGTGATTACTCTCCCATCCTGTAAATTCTATTCACACCACATGCTGCTGCATCAACTGGACTTTTAATTCTTGAACACTTCAGATAATGAGAGTACATTAAAAATCGCATGTTTTGTAGTTAGGCCCTCCTCTCATTTGAAGTGAATTGTGTGTGAGGAGAATTGTACCACATCAGCATGGATTCTTCCACTGTAGATACTTTATGAATTGAAGGCTAAGGAAAATATTTCCATTTATTTGGAACTATTTCTTGGTTTTAAGGATGTTGGATTCAAAACTCTCTACCTTTAAGGTTTCTGAAACCTCCCCAGAAACAGCTTCCTTTCAACACCCTATACCCAGTCCTGTGTGAGGAGACTTGATGGAGGGCTTAGTCATACTGGAAGTTTGGTGATTATTATTGCTTGAAAATAAAATAGGTGCTGTTTTAAACGTAAAAAAAAAAGACATCTGCTTTTTCCTGTATGTATCAGCATGCTTCTCCTTCTTGTTCTCTCCTCAAATGGACTTTGAGCTATTCAATGGCATGTTTTCTGCTCACTTTGCATCCACAAGAAATGATGATTTGCACCCTATAGAGATATGCACTCTCTATGGTACTCTTGTAACTGAACTAGTGGGGTCCTATGCCTGCTGCCCACCAGCAACAACTCTGAGAGTCTGGTAGAAAGGAAAATAGAATTTTTATTTATTTATAGATGTACATAGTAGATTTCTTGATGCCCACCCCTACTCCCACCACCAATCGAAGAAGCGGGATGCTTGTGGGTGGCCACTGCAGTCGTTTCCCTCAGCTTCAAACAAAGGGCTTGTCACCCAGCCATGTTGCTTTGTGGGACCTGCCTCCTGAGATCTACTAGCCTAAATCTGCTCTCCCCATCTCACCACCCGCTTCTTACCAGCCTTGCTTCCAGCACCTGCAGTGCTCCTGGTCAGACTGGAAGAGCTCAGGGCAGGACTCAGGGCCTGACCCTCCCCAGCTGCACTGGGGCTATAGCCAACTGGCCTGCACTGGTGGGCAGCAGCCACCAAGCTTTCTGCCTGGGAAGGGGCACAAGGCTTGCCAGCCCGAGCCTCCCCAAGCCAGATGGCCTGAGCCACAATCTCCTGCCCACCACCAAAGCCTACCCTCCTGCCCTCCTACCCAAAACCTGCTGCAGTCCCGGACAGGCAGGTCCTAGAGCACTATGGCAGGGGAAGCCAGGAATCCTCTGGCTAGGTCCCCAGCTCAGAAAACTCAGCCACAGCCACAGACCCACCAGCCAGGGGATGAGGAAGTTAAAAAGTGTGGTGTTTGTCTTTTAAAGACCCCTCCCATAATGCCCCATGCAGCAGAAGTAGATGGAAGAATATGTTCCTCCCATCCAATCACCTTCCTAGTTTTGGCACCAGCCTTGTGAACTTCTTTTTTTGTGTGTCATGTGTGCATCATCCCAGTTGCCAGGGTGACACACACATACACTGTATTCAGCATTTCTCCACCCCTTCCTCTTCCCAATGTGGAGTTCCGCCCATTATAATTCCCCATTTTAACATTCTGAACACTTGTAATCTTACAAGGGCAGATGGACAAAGGCCTCATTCTTCTGTAACTACTTCCTGCTGGCCAAACAGCATAGTCCTGCCTATCCTCTTGTCCGGAGGTCCCTAACAAAGGGGGTCTGGAGTTGAGGAGAGCCTTCACATGAGGGAGAAGGATCTTGCAAAGCCCAGATTAGTTGGTTGTCCCTGGAAATCGCCATACACAATGTCCAAAGGATGGCATTACTGGATGAGTTGGTACCCTTGGTGTATTTCGGAAATGACAAATTTTACAAGAGGGTTAGAAGGTACAATCAGAAACCTAACAACTAAATGACAAAGGTAGAAATTAATTCTACATATCTCTGATTAAGAAAAAAAATGACTTCTTTGTAGGAAGGTGTGCAAGACGTGTCACACCTGTCTGAAGATTTACGGCCTACTATACTAAACTTAAATTAAGCTGAGGGGAATATCCTGAGATTCCCCCCTTTATTACTTCTAGACCCTTTCTGTCCAGACTATAATAGCAGAAAAGAAAGCAGTTTTAAAGCAAAGCCAATAGGTCGTCCAATACTTCACCAACTCAATCTTTTAGTCCAGCCAAACCATTGTGTCCCAGGAGGTGGCAATGCAGGTGGACTTCTCAAGTGGGGCCTACACCTTTTCTGAGTCCACAAGACTATCTTTTGAGAAGATGTGTAGTTTCAATGCCTTTACTGAAATGATACTAAGCAGTGACAATTTGATATCATCAGGTTAAATCAGTTCAACTCTCAAGTGAAAATAAATTTTGAAGACAGCTGCACTAAAGTCTGATGTTCATGACTGAGCATTTTGATTTTCCTTAAAACCTGATTCCTCTCCCTGAGATCACCCTCATTTGCCTGAAAAGACTGCCAGTTTTCAATTTTGCATCATCATTTGCATAAAAACAACAAGAGCAGCACTGAACACATAGGCTTTTTTTAAATCTACTTTGCTGGAACTTCCACAAGGAATCTTCAGATTGACCCTCACACAGCCCTTCAGGGCACAGAAGCCAAGCCCCACAACTGCCATTCAGCTCTGCCTGCAGTACCAGGATTCCTCAAGTCTTCGAGGTTCCCATCATGTCTTAATGTTCCTCTTTGCCATCTTTCAGGAAAGCAACTTTTGTTCCTTCCCCAGAAATACTTCTATGAACCACACAACTAAACAAAGTACCAGGCCATTTCTCCAGTGGGCTTTTGTTAGCTTCTGAAGTCAATCTCATCTCCTCAAGATTTTCTGGTAACGACCAGAGCCCAGGAATGCCTACTTCAGGCAAGACATTCCAAGCAAAGTCTTGGTTATTAAAACCATAATTTGAAACTGGTCTTATTGATTTCATGCAAAGGAAATTTTATTTCCTTACACATTAAGAATGCCAAATTCTAGAGGGATCAGGTAGAGATAAAAATACAAAGCAAAAAGGAAAATCCTTGTCCTTCCAATATCCACCAAAATTGCATTTCTATGCCTTTCACTACTTTTTTTCCTAACCCAATGTGAAGTTTTAAACCTTAGGAACCTCAATTTCTTTTCAAAACATAAAGAAAACAAAAACCCAAAGAAAGACAGAGTTTCAAAAAGAAAAAAAATAAGAGGGGACTAACCTGAGAATCTTGTCTCACACCAACCATTCACACTAACCAGTCACACAGATGACCTTCCCTAGGTCCAAATGGCACAAAGCCCCAAATGGCAGAGATGTGTTCACATTTCAGCTAGATTCTACCCAGCACCAATGGCATGAAGCCCCAATGATACAGACATTCTCTCGCCTACCAGTGTATCCACTGGTCTCCTGGCAGAGACATGAGCTCTCACCAACTGGTCTCATGGCAGAGACATGCTCTCTTGCCCAGCCAGCTCTAACTGACATGAACTTTCTTAGGTCCAAATGGCACAAAACCTCAAATGGCAGAGACAGAGGATTCCTAGTGTAAACAAAGAAGTTAAGTTCCCCAAGCCCCCAAGAGATCAGGAAGAAAGAAACAAAACAAAACAAAGGCAAAGAATAACTCAACCCAAGCACTGAGGATTCTTTCTTTTCAAAAAATAAGTTTTACAACCTTCTATGACCTCTACAACCTTCACAATCCACCTCCCTTTTTTTTTTCAGCTTTCTATATGACTTACAACTTTCTACACACCTTCTGCAACCTTCATAGACTTTCTTACTCACTCAGGATTAACCATATCTCAGTTTCAATCCTTTTTCTTTCTAATGATGGAATGGACAACACTCAAACTCAGTATCTGGCTGCTAAAAATTCCTAAATCTGCAAACACATAAATGTAGTAAAGGAACATTGTCACTTTGCATTGGGGCCCACTCTCTTATGAAAGAGAAATTTCAAATCTCCTTCCAGAGTATAGGTTCAGCTTTCCTTTTCAGCATCAACTACAGCAGCAGGGTTCAAATTCTCCTCAGGTGGTGCTCATTTTATTTTTGTGTGGTGGATACAAGGTTTAAATCCTGCAAGCTTCAGAGAAGAATATATTGTCAGTAGGACATCGTAGGGACCATTCCACTGCTCTTCAGCTCCTGGAGTCTTCCAAGTCTTTATTAAGACTCAGTCCCCCAGCTGGAAGGGGTGTAAGAGAGCATCAGATGGGTAGGTAGACCTGCAATGAGCAAACTTGTGCAGAATTGTTAGTGTTTTCCCTAAATGTTGTACATATGGCTTAATTTTCTATTCATGCTTCAAATATGGGGGTGGGTTGTGGGAGCATTCCAAGAACAGAGATTTGGAAGGGTCTCCCATAAGCTATTTCAAAAGGGCTTAAGTCCACTTCTGGGTGCTACCTTAATCTGGAGCAAAGCAATGGGAAGTTCCTGGTCCCATTTCAAATGTGTTTCCTGGCAAATTTTTCCAGGGTCTTCTTTATTGTGTGAGTCATTTTCTCAGTCTTTCCCATAGACTGAGATATCCAAAATGCATTTGGCTTCTACCTTATTTGCAGTGTCTGTCCAACCTTCTGGGACATCTCCGAAGTGAACGATGGTCCGTTGTCACTCTGAATGCTGTGAGGATGTCCAAACCTGGAAATTATTTCTTTAAGTAAAAGTTTTACTACCTCAGTCACCTTCTCAGTTTTAGTAGGGTATGCCTCTACCCATCCAGTAAAAGTGTCCACAAAAACTAATAAAAATTTGAAATTCCTTCTGGCTTTTGGCATTTGTGTAAAGTCTGCATGTCAGCCCTCTAATGGACATAACTCTTTATATTGTATTCCCTTTTTCACTGGGGTGCATTCTGTCTTAGGATTGTTTTTGGCACATATCTGACAGGCTTGGGTAATCCTCTGAACAGTCTTTTGCAAATGGGGGTCCTTCAGACATGGCCTAATGAGGTCCATCAAAGCATAATAATAGCTCCCTTTCATAATAGCTCCCTTCATGTAGGTGTTTGAGGATGGGATACACTAGAGCCTTGGAAAGTAAGATCTTTCCATGGATGTTGAACTTCCATATGGAATTGGGATCAGTGTTAGAGAATCCCCATTCATGGGCCTGTTCCTCATCTCGTTCTGTGTAATGAGGTTTAAATTTTGACAAGTCCAAGCAGGGGATCAAAATCCTTAAATGTGGTGGCCCTCCAGCTGCTTGTCTTGCCTCTTCATCAGCAGTTTGGTTTCCCTGGCTTGTTTGAGAACCATCCCTTCATCATCCTGGACAGTGCATAATGGCAACCTGGTCTGGTAGATTCACTGCCACAAGCAATTGTAAATTCTCCTTTGCATGTTTAACATCCTTTCCTCCCAAGTTTAAGAGCACTCTCTCCTTCCATATTGCTCCATGGGCATGGACTACCATGAAGGCATATTTAGAGTTTATGCAGATGTTAACCTTCTCTGCCTGGGACAGTACTAAGGCTCTCCTGAGGCTATCATTTCAGCCTTTTGTGCTCAGATTCCCAGTGCAAGGGCTTGGGCTTCTATTATCTTGGCTATGGTGACTACCACATGGCTGGCTCATTGTTGGCCATTGTTTGTGAAGCTGCTCCCATCTGTGCACAGCTCCCAGTCTGGTGCTATCAGCAGCAGGTCCAGTAGATCTGGCCTGTTAGAATAAACTTAGTCAATGATTTCCAAGCAGACATGCTGGAGGGCTGAGTTTCCCTCTGTGTCTGGGACAGAGTGGCTGGATTCAAAGTTGTAGTAGTCTGCAAGGTAATATTTGTGTTGTCCAATAGAATGACCTGATATTTCCCCACGAGCTCTGCCATCAGTCAATACGCTCCCTTCTGTTCTAATAGAGTTAGCCTTGGTGTTGCACCAATACTGTAGTAGACTGTCCCAAAGTGAACAGCTTCCTGTAAGATGTCACAGGTAGCTGCCACTGCTCAGAGACATGGTGGCAATCCCTTTGTCATGTGATTCAACTTCTCTGAGGGATAGGCTATGGGTATGGGGATGTTTCCCAGAGTTTAGGTTAGTAAACCCAGTCCAATCCCCTGCTTTTCATGAATGTATAATTTGAAAGGCTTCTGTAAATTGGACACTCCTAGCATGGAAGCCAAAAACAGCTTTTCCTTCAAGGTATCAAATGCTACCTAACAATCACTTGTCCATTCTAATGTTTCAGAGTCCAGTCCTTTCAAGGAATCGTACAGTAGTTTCACTATGACTGCAAAATTTGGAATCCAAATTCAGCAGAACCCTGTAATCCTAAGAACCCACAAAGTTTCAGTTTTCTGGGATTTTTGTGTAGCAATGGCTTGCTTTCTATCTGCTATCAAGCTCCTAGTGCTCTGTTTCAGTTGCAGTCCCAGCTATGCCACCTCACGCTTGCAAATCTGGGCCTTGCAAGGTCATCTACATGTTGCAGAAGAACTTCTGATTTCAATTGAATATTTCTTAAGTTCTAGGTAATACTTACTAAATAAAGTCTGGGAGTTCTTGAATCCTTGTTGCAGCACAATTCAGCATTAGGGAATGGCTTTTGTTTCTGGGTCCCGTCATTTAAAACTGAACAGTAGTTGAGCCTGTTCATCTATTGGGATGCAGAAAAAGTCAGCCTTTAAGTCTAGGACTGAAAACCATTTGCTATCTCCATGCACTATGGTCAACAAAGTACAGGGGTTGGGCATCACAGGATGAACATCCTCAACTCTTATGACTCTAAGACCCTGTACAAATTGATAGTCATCAGAGTGAGGTTATTTGACTGGCAAAATGGGAGTGTTATAAGGAGACTGGCATGACTGAGATAGTCCCCATTTTAAGAATTTCTGCAATACTGGCTGAATCCCCTCTAAAGCCTCTTCTTATTTTGAAAGGATAATGTTTCTTCCATGGGGTCCATGCCTCCTCTTTTAGGTTAAATTTATGTGTTGGACATTGACTGCTTTACCTGCGGTTCCATCAGCCCAAATTGTTTGGTCAACCTGTTCACAGATCTCAGGTGGGAAGACTTCACCTCCAGGACTTTCCAGGCAAGTCAGGAGCACCTGGAGCTGGAGAGCATGTTCCAGTGAGTCCTCTATACAAAGTTGCTGCTTTTCAGGAGAAAAAGTTATTTGTGTATGCAATTTGCAAAGTAAATCTGGGCCCAGCAATGGAATAGGGAAGCCTAGCACATAGAGGAAACTATGTACAATCTTTTGATTCCCAACCTGGCATTCTAGGGGTTGAAGGAATGCCTGTTTTTGTAATTGTCTAGTCTCTCCAATAACCGTTACTGTATCCAACATTCCTTGGTTACTCTTGTATTCAGCACTGTGTATGTTGCTCCTATTATCTACTAGAAACTCTATTAGCTTGTTCACCAGCATCAACTGTACCCACGGCTCCTGTGGGGAGATGTCCAAGGGACATCATAGATAGATCCCGGACATCACATTTGGAGATGGGAAAAAAGGTAAGGGATTTGTCATCACACATCCCTCACCTTTTTAGCATTTCTCAGTGAGGGTTTCCATCCCTACTTCCTCTTTTGAATTTTGTGCACTTCTTTCTCCAATGGCCCTCCTCCTTGCAATGGGCACATTGATTGGTGCCTAGTGGGCCTTTCTTTTTTTTCTTTAGGGTCCTGCCTCTTCTTCTGGTCTCACCACCCTGTGTCTAAGAACACCGTGGCCTGCTTTATCTTCCTTGCTTCCCTGACCATTGTAGATTTTAAAGGTTATGTCCATCAGCTGAGAGGGATTCATTCCCAATGCCCCATGTAAACTCTGGAGTTTCTTTCTGATATCCAGGGCACTCTACCCAGCAGCAGTCATGTTCACCATCTGCACATTCTCTGGTGCCTGTGGGTCAGCACCAGAGTGCTTTCAATAGGCCTGATAGATCCTTTCTAAAAATTCAGAAGGGTTCTCATCTGGCTTTTGCTGAAGGGCCTGTGTCATATTTAGGCTCATTTTCTTGGGCACCCCTTTCTTAAGCCCTTCTAGTATGTACTTTCTGCAATGTTCCAGGAAGGCCAGGCCTCCACCATTTGAGTTCCAGTCAAGGCTCTGTCAAGGGATTTGCCCCACCTGGTCGGGGGTCCCATTGGGATTCTCTTGGTGGAGATTTAGGCCTATTCATTAGCAATATTTGTAAACAACCATCTCTCTTCTGCTGTTAAGGAGATATTAAGGAGAGCCTGTACATCTGCCCATGTTGGATGATGAATGGCAAAAATGGAGGCAATAAGATATGCTATTCTCTGAGGATCCTCCCTATATGAGGGGTTGGAATTCTTCCAATTTAGTAAGTCTGACATGGACAACAGAGTGTGGGCCCAGTAGTAGCCAGCAGGCTGGCCTTCCTGATTTGCTCTGCCTATCAAAGCAAATTGCCTCAAAGGAAACTGCCTTGACCCAGATAGGGAGGCTCCCTGGCCAAATTGGGTGCCCTGATGAGTCTTCAAGGGGAGACTAATCCTTCATCATACATGGCTGGGGCCATTGCCTCTTTGAGCTCTATTTCAGGGGTAGCTTGCAGTGGGAATGATGATGGAAGGGGTCCTCCTGCTATGAACCTTGTGTCCCTTGAGTTCAGGGCATTAATGAGGCCTATTACCTCATTCTCCTTCTTTTCCTGTGTACTATCAGGAAGAGGTTTTAAGGCCCCTTGTCTTCTCTGCACCATCATGTGGATCTTTGTCTCTGGTGAAATCCTTTTATGCAATGACATAAATGCCTTGACATAATAGATTGCATCCCATTTATGTAACTGTTGGCAATATTGTTCCAGTTGCATAATAGTATAGTAATCTAGGGAACCATCCATGGGCCCCTTTTACCCACAATCCAAAATGTACATAGCCCACACGGTATTACAGTAATGAACCAATGCTTCCTTGGACCTTGGATAATGGCTATACGTACCCAAGTCTGCTAAAATTCTACCCAGTGAGCCAGGAACCAACACAGAACAGCCCCTATTGGCCCAGATGTACAAGCCTAAAGCTATGACCAAAAGAATGCAGGCAAACTGGGAATATATAGGTAAAGTCTGAACCCACAACTCCATTATTCCCAAGAATACTCACAAGCAAGCTTTCTATCAACCTCACAATCAGTGAACCCAAACAACAGCCTCCCCCAAAACAGCCAGCTCTCACCTGGACCCTGGTTTGCAGCCCTAAACCTCAGGTGATCCTTTCTCCTTCCCAGACCCATTTCCTTTCCAGCTGCCAGGTGCGTTTAAAGGGCAAATGCCCCTAGCAGGTGTGCAGAGAAATTCTCAGCACTTGGGAAGCCCTACAGTCCCACTTCTCAGGGGGTGTTGACCTGCCACAATCAGCTAGGGCCCCACATTGGGCGCCACTACTGTAACGAACTACTGGGGTTCCACCAGCTGCTCCCTGGAGGCAATAACTCTGGAGATAGAGTCTAGTAGAAAGGAAAATGGAATTTTATTTACTTACAGATATACACAGTAGATTTCTTGTTGCCAACCCTACCCCCACTCCCGGAGGAGTGAGCAGGCTGCTGGTGGGTGGCTGCCGCAGCAGTTCCCTGAGGTTTTGCACACAGGGAAGGGGTACAGGGCTTATTACCTGGCCGCACCGCATCCCAGGACCTACCTCCAGGGACCTGCCAGCCCAAATATCATCTCCCCTCCCTGAGGCCCCCTTCTTACTGATCTTGCTCCCAGCACCTGCAGAACTCCAGGGTAGGCCCGAAGCGCTCAGGGAGGAGCGCCAGCCTGACCCTCCCTGGCTGCACTGGCCAACTGGCCTGCACTGCTGTGGGCCACCAAGTGGACAGCAGCCACCATGGTTCCCCACCTGGGAAGGGTCGGCGGCTTGCTGGCCTGAGCCCACTGGCCGGAGCCTCCCCTCACCCCGCCCCACCCTCCTTCATGAAACCTGCTGTGCTCTGGGATAGGCAGGTCCCAGAGAGCTATGGCAGGGGATACTGGAAATCCCCATGGCTAGGTCCCAGCTCAGGAAACTCAGACCCCAGCCTCAGACCCACCAGTCAGGGGAAGGGGGAGTGAGAAAGCATGGTGTTTGCCTGTGCTCTGCCTTTTAAAGACCCTTCCCATAATCCCCCACAGGGCGGGAAATAGATGGGAGGGTATGTCACCCCTATCCAGGTTGTCATCTTCCTGGTTTTTGGCACCAACCCTGTGCACCTCTTTTTTTCTGCCATGCATGTATCTTCCTGGTTGCTGGAGCGATGCACGCCTGTGTCTTCGTCAGCGCTTCCCATTTCCGGGGAGAGTCCCCCTGTTGCCTTCTCACATGTCATCTACATGCAGCTGTCAGATCCATTTTGAGGACATATTTCTGATGATGTTAAGTCACTGTTTAAAAGTTGTCAATTTTCTACTAAAGTCTTTTTTAATATATATCTGCACTGACATATAACACTGTATTAGTTTTAATGTAGAACATAATGATTTAAGTCTTAACTCCTATGTAAACTCTAAGGCCTTGTGGGAGTTTGTGAGAAATGCAGACTCTCCAGCCCCATCCTAGACCTACTGAGTCAGCAAATTCTTAGCCAAATCTTTGACTACATCATGGTTCTCTTGCTAAACTTCAAGCTTCAGAAGTAGGGTTGACAGATTTAGCAAATAAAAATAGTGGATGTCCAATAACATTTGAAAGCAATAGATAATTTTTTAGTATAAATACATCTCAAATACTTCATGGGACATAATTATACTTAAAATATGTATTCATTATTTATCTGAAATCCACATTTTACTAGGCGTTCTGTATTTAATTCAGAAGAATAGGATCCACGTATGACTTAACTTTGTATTCCCCTGCAATAGCACAGTCCTTCCCCAACTGATCAATGTATGTTTGAAAACAGGTTTGTTTTTTTGCTTAACATTGTATATTCCCAGAGACTAACACATTTTCTGGCACACAATAAAGGACCAATAAGTATTCTTTCATTTGTAAATGAATATATCTGGAGCAATCTTCCAACTGCACACTAGGTTGTGTGTGTATTGTAATGAAACTTGACTTATTTTTCTAGCAATTTTTTGAAAAACATAATGTTTTAAAAGCTCCTATTCGTACAGTTTTTCACATTTTAGCTGGCAGAGTTCAGGGATTAATGAGAACATAACCAAGGGAGCAGAATGTACTTGTCGCTGACCGGGTGCATATGGTCAGTTGGGAGGAAAGACTCCCAGGCTCAGGATGATGATAAGCCGGCTGCAAGCGGCGGCTGGCAACTCCTCCACCTCCTCCTCCTCTTCTTCCCCTTTCCTCCTCCAGCTCCCGGGTCCCGCGCACGCGCACAGCCACGCTCGGCCCCATGGGCGGAGCTCCCGGGGCGCGTGCGCGGCGGCTGGGGCTGCTGGCCCTTCCCTCGTCGGGGGCGCGCGGCGCTGAGGACCGTACGGAGAGGGGGAAGTCAGGTGGCCGCTGCCGCCGCCGTCGTTACCGCCGCGGTTTGTCGCCAGAAGGAAAATGGCGGATCTGGAGGAGCAGTTGTCTGATGAGGAGAAGGTATGAGCCGCGGGAGGGTGGAGCCCGTGGGGCCGGGAGCCAGTAGAGCCCCGGGGTCTCAGCCCCGGGTCCGGCCGCCAGGGAAGGGCATTGGTCTGTGCCCTCGGCTGCCCTTCCTCCTCCCTTCTCTGCGCCCAAGTGCCTGTCCCTGTTAGGCACCCGAGGCCCGGCGCGGGGGCAGGTCCTTGCCTGGCCTGTTCGCTCCGCTCCTTGTAGGGCGTGTGCTCTGAAAATAGGAAGCGGGAGCGGCGCGACAGGCGTGGGCACGGCGGGCGGCAGTGCCGCCGTGGACCTTGCCCCTCCGCCTGGGCCGCGGGCCCGCGCCGGGTGGGCACTGCGGTGTAGTCCCGGCCTGAGGGAGGCCCCGGGGCATTGCCCAGTGGGCCGGCCGGCCTGGTCCCAGTGTAACCGGAGTGAGGGATAAGGGGAAAACCCGCCTAGCAGGCAGACTTTCACTTCTCCCTTCTAATTCCTCCTTCCAGAAACAAAATGCTTTTTTTCCCTGGTACTTGGGGCTTTTCTTTTTCCTCTCTCTTTTTCTTTTTTCGTCTTTAGCTCTAAGGTTTGTAGGTCCCGTTATTAGCGGGAGTTGCTCACACACACACAAACACAAACCCTACCTAGTAGTTTCCTGCCCAGGTAGGCAACAGCCCTCCTTGGGGCTGATTTGGTGGCGCCCCATCGTCCTGACAGGAATTTTTCCGAAGAGGGGAGATTGTGCAACTCCTTTTACTGTATCTTAAATGCTGTGACAGCATTGGAATCAAATGAACGACTTAAGTTCTCAGGCATTTAAAATAAGAAATCTGATCGTTTAACTAGTTCCCTCTTTTCTCCGTTTCTTTTGGCTACTGTGAGCCCCCTCCCCCCCCCCCCCCCCCCGTGTTTGGAGAACCCTGCTAATTTTGAGTTGTTTTCCTGGAAATAAGATGGTCGCAGGTTTCAAGTGTGCAGTCTTAATTTGACAGTCTTTTACTTTTTTGAGTTCCAAAGCAGTGCAGCCATGTACGAATTAGGAAACAAACTCATCATGATGTTTTAAGAAGGCCTAGGGTGAGCCTAAGGATACTTTCTGTTGCAGCTCTCCACTCCAAGTGTATATTTATTTATTTATTTCTCATCCTCACCCGAGGGTATGTTTACTGATTTGAGCGAGAGAGAGGAAGGAGAGAAAGAGAAATACCAACAAGAGAGAAACATCCATCCTTGCCTCTCGGGCTCCCTGAGCAGGGGTTAACCACAACCTTTTGGTGCAGGGGGAAAGCTCCAACCCGGCCAGGGCTGCTCCAAGTGTTTTTATATCCTGTGTTCTTGCCCCAGAATGTAATGTTACATTTACTTCCCCATGTCAATGTGCAGATCATAATCATCTTCCGTTTTGAAAATCTTTTTTCTCTGTGCTTTTTGCTGAAAGTGATAATCAACAAAATAGGGACAGCAATGAGATTCTCCATAACCCAGAACCTGGTAGGCAGATAGATCCCTTTATACAAAAAGTTGCTGTGCAGTTTTCCCATGTGTAATATTGGTAAATAACTATAAGCTAGTGACTGAAAATGTGTGCTGGTGTACACACCTTTAAAATTAAGTAGTGCTGAAAAGTTTAAGTAGTAATTACTAAGTAGCACACTCCGCTAGAAATCTAGCTGAGGAGAGTACTCAGTGGGAGAGTTAATACAGACCTGCCCTGTGTTGTAAAGGCCTAAAGTAGCAAAGTTTTTTTCAAAATTAGATAACAAGATTGCTTATAATGGGGCATTCTCAGGGCATTTGCATAAAGGAGGTGGGGTATGTCTTTAAGCTTGTGGAAGGCAATGTTTTAAGAGTAAAGGAATGAGAAGTCTAATTTGAAGGACTTTGGTGTTTTCGTTTTTATGTTTTTTTTACATGTAGATTTCATTACTATATTTAGTAATTTAAGAAAAATGCTAAACAAACTGTTGCATTAAATTCAAGTTAACTAATGCCATAGAATTCTAACACTCTTGTCACTTCAGTTCTCTAAATGTTCTTTTAATCTTTTGAGAAGAGGATGTTTAGTATGGAATCAGACATAGAATTTAAAGGTGACATTTTTAAACTACTATTTATATCATGTCACTCTTTCTGCTACCATGTCTGTAATTTTCAAAAATATGCTTTTAATACTTTTAAACTCTTGGAACTTTCATTATTGATTGCAAATCTAAGCAAGGGAAGCTGTTAAGACTTACGTAGTACGATACATTTTTTTAAGCTTTTACAATTTTTATTAAATCCTGGTATAATTTAACAATATCTGATTTTATAGACATCATCCTATGGTGAGCATGTTTAATAAGTGAAAAATTTGACGTGCCAGTCATTGTTTTCTGCAGACTAAGCAATAACTACTCCACAGGACTGCAGGTAATGACATATACTTGCTTGCTCAGAGTTTTCATACAACCCATGTTATTTATCAAACTACGCCTGTTAATATTTAATACAGTAGAGTTAGTGTTGTAGCATAATATATTCAAGAAAAAGAGTAAAATGAACAAATTATTAAAGGAAATTCAAGTAAAGATAAAAAGGGGAAACTGAAGTGTCACTGGACATTTGTTTAGAAGAAAACAGATCAACTGTGAATTTCACAAATCAAAAGGTTGTAAATTCATTACATACAAATCCTTTTGAATGTGAAAGCCAAGTTGAGATTAAAAGGTCTATAAACTTCAGGCCTTAAATACTGCCAATTCTTCTGATCAAAGAAGGCCACAACAGTTAAGATTGTATTGCTTGATTTTATTTTACACTAGGTGGTGGGCACAAAGCAGTTGTCCTTAACAAAGTTTACAGTGAGCTTTATTCAGAACATTTTTAATAATGCACATTTAAAAAAAAAAGTATTGTTACAAATTGTTCTGCAATCCAACTCATGCACAATACCTTGGAAAATGTTTAGAAAACAAGCCAATGTAAAAAGACAGATTAAAACAACTAGAAACAGTAGAAGTTTTATATGGCTCTGATTTTACATTTTTTTTTTACTGCATCATCAATGTCAGAAATCTGTTTCTTAGCAGGCTCCGTTGCTCAAGACTTAAAGAAGTACCTTTTCTTCCTTTTTTATCTCACCTTCTGGATCCATCCAATATTCTCTAATATCAATTAGAGAATGCCCCAAACACTGACATACCTCATTTTCCCAGTCTGAAACAGGTTAGCATCTCAGCTACTGCTCTGCTTGGAAGATGACAGAGCTTTTGAAGTTTCACCAGTCTTTTGCTTCTTTACAGTTTTTTTCTGTAGTAATTTGCCTTTTCCTCTTTAACTTTTTGTCAGCCTCAGTCTCAGAATCAGTGTCCAAAGAGCCTGAAGACACAGGTTCCTTTGATGTAGGCATTTCTTGGCTCTTGCTTCCTAACAGCCCTTGCTCTCTCACTCACAACTATAGTGCTATACTTTGTATGCACCTGGCTCAGTTAGACTGTACGTTCATTAATTTATTGTATATTGGATGTATGTTGTATTATTACCATTTCACAGTAACTAAAATAAGGTTGCAAAAGCTTTAAGTAATTCGCCCAAGGAAACTTAAGTAGGAAGTGGCAAAGGTGGTATTTAATCTCATTTGTCTAACTCCAAAGTTGATGCACTTGTGACAGTATGCTCCCTTAAGCATTTGATGATAAGACCCTCTTCTGGGTTTATATCCCTTTGTTTTTGAATTGTTGACAGCTTATTTTGAAAAGGACAACCATTAGTTATTTTTGTTTTTAATAAAAATTGTAAATAGTAAACATTAAATAGTGTTGGGTTCTAAATTTAATTTGTGTTTTGATCATTTTAGAACAAAGAATATTTAACACATTTAACAGTTATATTCTACTGGTATAGTTTCACGTGTGCTCTATGGTAAGAAGCAGTTTAGAAATTAATCTAGAATTAAGTCGTTGCTTTTTTAAGTCATGTAAAATTGTTCTTCGGCCACACAGTGTTAATAAGAAATAAATTATCAGTGATGTTCTTTAAAATTTTTTTTCTTTAAAATCCACATCCAAGGACATTTTTCATTGCTTTTGAGAGAGAGAGAGAGAGAGAGAGAGAGAGAGAGAGAGAGAGAGGCAGGCCGGCCTGGGACGAGGCTCTAACCAACTGAGCTACACTGGCCAGAGCAGCACAGTGATTTTCTTTAAAGTTGTTCCTTTGCCTAGCAGTGTGTCCCACACACTCTTTTACATAAAGAAACTCTAAGCCGAAAGCAGTTTTGTTGTGCTGTACAGTGAAGCATTTTTGTGAATTTGAAATTATATGAAATTGTGGCTCAAATGAAAAGAACCATTCCCAAACCCCTCTCCAGGTAAGAAAATCTAAGAAGTCACTCCAAACTCCAGAAGGAAGACAGTATTGCTTGAAAGGGATCTTTTTTTCTTTCTGTAAACCCTCCCACCTTCCCCCAGTGATTAGAGTGATCCACTCCCATAGCTTCAACTTTTATATATCTTTGTTGATGTGTCTCAAGTGCATAACTCAGCCCTAATTTCTCTCCTGAGCAGTGGTCACACATATTTAATCTACTAGTCCTGTTCTCAGGAGATGGTTAATGAGATATGTTTAAATGGAAACCGCATAAAGGTAAATTCATAAACTCCCCTCTCCTTTCCCTCTACACAGAGGGGAGCAGAAAGCTATCTCCTCCTGCTCATTTTTTTTTAAAATTAGGAGTATTGGTAGGCTGAGGAATGGTTCAGAAGAGAGAAAGAAATAGAAAATGTAGGATAAATAATAGCTTATATAAGTTTTCAGTTAATGATAGTGCCTTTGGATTTGTGGGCTTCTTATAGTATTTAAAAAAATGATTAAAACATTTAAAGAAAAATTAATGTTGACTTCAGGAGATTACCTAGTATAAAATGGGCTCTGTTTTTAATTACCATTCAAAATGGTAAGTATAAAGAAAAAAATCCTTAAGGAAAACTTACTAAAACAGATTACCACTCTTAAGTATACTCAAAATAAATTAGTCTATAACACAGACATGCGGTAGTGATCATTTGATCATAAACTAAATGTGGTACAGTTTTTAAAAGTGTTTTTCTGTTGTAACTCAAAAAGGCATAGGCAATTTTTACAGGCTTACAAGGAAACGATGTCAAATAATTCTTATTATTGAAGTGGGAAGAAGATACTTAGTAGCTGTTTACATCCTTACTACCTTTTTTCGGTATCATATTCCTTAAATCCTATGGTTCTTTTCTTCATAAAAACCAAACACATCAAATTATGCATCTACATACAATCCCTTGTAGGGCAGTGGGTGTAATACCTGGCCACCCATCAGAATCACTGGGGAAGGGGGGCAGTCTCTAAAATACAGATTTCTAGGTCTTAATCCTCTGAAGATTGATTCAGTACGTCAGGAATGGGACATAGGAATCTGTTTGGGGTGTTTTGTTTTTAAAGCTTTCCAGTGCATGTAATAGACATCCAGATTTGGGAAATCTCTACCCTAATGTGTCCTGCCTTGATCAAGGAGGATATAATTATATGGGATAATGTCCAACATATGGAGGTTAGAGGTGGCGTTGGCTGGGTTCTCAGATAAAATTCCTGGTTAAATTTGATTTAAGATGAATTACAGATATTTTTAGTTTATTTTGCATGCAGTATACTTTTGGATGACTATAGAGTGCAGGACTGTTTGGTTCCAGGTAGCTACTTTTTGGGGGGATGTGTGTGTCTGCTTTTTATAATCTTTTTTTTAAAGATTTTTTAAAATTTTATTTATTTTTAGAGAGATGGGAAAGGAGGAAGAAGGAGAGGTAGAGAAACATCAATGTGTGGTTGCCTCTCTCTCACCCCCCACCAGGGACCTGGCCTGCAACTCAGGCATGTGCCCTGACAGGGAATCGAACTGGCGACCCTTTGGTTCGAAGGCCGGCACTCAGTTCACTGAGCCATGCCAGCCAGAACTGTTTTTTATAACTTTCATCTCCTCTCTTTTATTAAGTTGCTCAAGGCTTTTAAACATTTTTTAAAATTTTTGTCAACTTACTGTATTTATAGCTCTGTTGGTGAAGACTCCCAATTCCTGCTAAAAAATCAAAGTTTTTTTTTCAGACAGTCTTAAAATCTAGGACTAAAGTTTTACCTTAATGTTTGTAAAAATCTTGCCAATTTTCAGTGCCCAGCAAAAGCATTAGAAGAATCTGGAGAATACAAAGACACAGATAGTTGAAGTAACATTAATTTTACCAATAATTTATATAAATTGGTTCCAACAATTAATTGACAGCCTACAGTGAACTCTCCCACCCTGTTGTTCCTTCATGTTGTACCTAGCAGTCATGAAGTTGAAATAGCACTGCCAGATGCTCACCTCTTCCAGTAATAGATGTATTTTAAAGAGGCAACATAGGCTTCTAGTTAATTCTGCCTGTGGCATTTCACCATGTGGCTTGGCTTGACTGAGAAAGGTATCTTCTGTAAGCACTAATGCAGATAGTGACAGAATCAAGGACTGCAAGGCAGAGACCTACATGTGGAGTTCCTGAGCATCTGGCCTTCCTTCCTTTCGTTTCCTTCCCTGAGAAGTTTTTCAATCTTACTCAGCATTGTAGGTTTAAGATAAGATTACACATTTTCAAATTCTGTGATTTAGGTAACAGAATAGTAAAAACTCGATATGCTGTACTAATTTTTCTGGGGGATCACCCAAGACCAAGAACAACAATTCCAATACTCTGTTGATACTTGGATCATCAATGCATGCCATAATGACACCAAGAATTTTTATCACAGCCTCTTATACCAAATGTGCTTTATCTTCCATTTAACATTGAAAGAACCAAGGAGTTGGAACTTTTAAGAAAAATCAAGCCCACTGCTCCACAGGATTTAGCCCCAAGTAGTTGTCTTTCTGGGTCTTGGGTCTTCCCATCAATGACATAAAAGTTTGGCTTCTTCAGATGTTTGTTCAACATGTATGCAAATGCCACAGAACCTGTCATTACAGTTTTCTCATCATCTGGAGATACTGATTTTGGTCTGTAGGCTCAGGGTGCAGGCATGGTCTACATGGTATGAGGGGCATCCTGTCTCTTGTCTGCTAGCACATGAGGAACAACTTTGTGGCCGGCAGCATCCCAGCATTAGCATAATAGTTTTTCCACTGTTGCAGTCTGAGATCTCTCTGTTCCTAAATGATTATCTCCTGACATTTACAAAAGAAAGTAGTGCTTGGTAGAAAGCAGGAGACAGTTTCCTTTGCGGTTTATCAAAATGAACTGGATAGACAAGATGGCATCCTTTCCTCTTTTTCCTACAGAAAAGATTTGGGGAATTCTCTTTGAGAATAGTGGCATCAGCCTTGGTCAGGTGGTTCAGTTGGTTGGAGCATAGTCCTGTATACCAAAAGGTTGCAGGCTTGATCCCTGGTCAGGGCACAATATCTAGGTTGTGGGTTTGATCCCCAGGTAGGCGTGTATGGGAGGCAGCTGATAAATGTTTCTTTCTCACACCCCTTCCTCTCTCTTTAAAATTAATATATCCTTGAGTGAGGATTAAAAAAAAAAAGAATAGTGGAATCAATTTCATCTGATATTGAAAGATGAATATCCTTGTTTTTTTCCCTTGTCTGAAAATTTAATAATTTACAACTGAATTCTGTCCACATTCTTCAGATATTTGTGGGAATTTTGATCCAGAGAAGGTTGAACAGTCTCAAACTACTACAACAGCACAGAGTCATTTTTGAGGAAGTCCATCACTTCTAGGTCTTCTAATTTGTTTCATCAAACACTATTCTCACTATTTAGTAAACTTAATTTTATGTTCTAATTTATGAACTGGCAAGGAGTTCTCTGTAGGCTAAGCAATAGAGAAGAGTGAATAAAGGTTGCCTGAAACTGTGGAATTCATCTTCTTCCACTCCACTGGCCACATCACAAGATTTTCCCATTATTTGATCACATAGTAGAGGTGTCAGTAGGTCTGGAGGTTTTGAAATGTTTAATCTACATCATCTTGTAATTCAAAATCCTAATCATTATTTTCATCTGAAAAGGTTATTGATGTAAGCTTGTACTTATTCTTAAATAACAGTTCATATACTGTGAATTTTAGAGCTCTCTTTTCAAGAAGTTTGTTTAGTTTCTGAATCTCAGGACTAGATTTGTAATTTTTTTTTTGTTTTCTTGATCGTTCTTGTAAAGGAACTTTGTTTCCTGCAGCCTTTGTCAGGTAGGCTGAGATTCTTCCCTTTTTATAATGTAATTATCAACCTTTCCCATCCTCCCTTCAAATCCATTGGAGGATAGGAAACTAGATAACCACACCTGTAAATTTATACCTGAAATAAAAATAACAAAGATCTGTGAAGAATCTTTTCTCACATATATACATATTTATGTATTTGTTTGCTTAACTGACTTCATTGCTTCTAATTCCCAATTACATATCTTAAATTCAAGCTTTCCCTATAAGTTAGATTTTGTTTTATTTGCCTCCTCTTCACTCTGTTTGTAAGGGTGGGCTTCCTCCCATAGGGCTATAGGGGTGGCTGAATACACAGCTGACACTGTATAAGGAGATGAACAGCAGTTTATTAATCACATATGCTCAACAGCCCAGGACAGGGAAATACAGCATGCAATGCAGGGCCATGTGGGGTCTGCCTTCAGGAACAGAAAGAACAAGCAGAGGCCATTGGGAGGCAAGGCAAGCTTCATAGTATCAAGAAGCTGGAGTGATCCCTGGTTCCTGCCAGAGAATGTGATTGACTTGTTTTAATAATCCTGAAGGCTGCCTGCTACTCAGGGTTAAGCAGGAAGTGTGCCTGTTCCCTGTGATAAAGAGGACTGTCTGGCCAGGGGAACCCCTTATCTGCAGGAGCAGAGTGAGAAGGGGAACTTGCTGTTAGGCCATTCAAGGCTCTCCCAGTTTTCCCTAGATGTCAACGCACACATAATTTTGGCCCTTAATTTTAGGCTTTTGGGCCACAGGTCTCAAAAGTATTAATCCTTTATAAATGAAGTGTTTGCTAGTGATTGGTATTGTAAAGAATACATCAGGAAGTTTTTAGTAGCATAATTTGATCTTAGAGTTTTCCTTTCTGTATGAACTTCTGACATTCGCTAAACTTAAGATATTTTGCTGCTGTGTACAATGTCACCACAAATAAAAATGGCCAGATCATACATGTTCAATAATATGGAGACTTGAAAGACGAGAGTTCTTGTTGGAGAGAGTAAAGGAAGTGGTGAGGCTTCAGGACTGTGTATATGTAGAATAAAAAGAAGAGTGGATAGGTTGTAGGAGCTAAAAAGTGGCAAAAAGATTTAAAAGGTTAATAGGTATTATCTGAGTACTTTGTGTCTAGCACTTTTCTAAATGTCATTTCATTTACTGCAAATGAGGAAACTGAATTTGTTTGCTTGTGGTAATATAGGTAGTGGGCAATAGAGCTGTAGTCTGAATCCATAGTCTTGTTTAAGAGTTTATGTTGTTAACAGTTACATTCTATAACTTTCAGATATGGAAAATCCTTATGTGTCATGCTAAGGACTTTGGTGGACTTCATCTTGTTGGCAGTAGGATACCATTAGGTGATTTTACACAGGAAAAAAAAATGAGAATTTACATTGAAAAACATCAGTCTAGTGACAGGGTGGAAAATGAATTTTGATCCTTACCCAAGGATATGTTTTATTGATTTTAGAGAGAGAGGAGAAGGTGGGGGGGGAGCTGGGGAGAGAAAGATCAATGTGAGAAATGTGAATTGGTTGCCTCCTGCATGCTCCCAACTGGGGATCATACATGCAACCTACGTATGTGCCCTGACTGAGGATTGAACCTGAAACCTTTTGCTGTCTGGGACAGATGCTCCAAACAATGAGCCACCCCACAAGGGCAGAAAAATGAACTTTAGAGAAAGGTGTGACTGCAGGCAGGACAGCTGTTATCACAACCTAGGAACAAAGTCACCGATTGTGAATGGAGTGGAATCAAGGAAAAGGGAATCGGATTTGCACAAGAGAGACAGACGCTCATTATTCATGTGACTAATGAATAATGGTGGGAGGGGGAAAAGTGTGGAATGATTTGTAGGTGGTGCCAATATTATCAGCAACAGAAGGGAGTGTGGGGTTAGGTGAGAGGAGTCTCTTAGGTATCTTTGAAGCATTGTAGTAGAGATTTCTAATAGATAAGTTATATTCAGAAAAATGGATCTTGATTGATCTTGAGAGAGGATGCGATCCCTAGGAGGTGTATAGATTGAGAATTATTGTTGTGTGGTGGTAAATAGGAGCAGTGGGGGTAGATGAGTTTACTCAGGGATTTCTTTGGGTCCCATTCTATCTTCTGGAAAGCAGCTCTGTGAAAAGCCTTGGACTTCTTAATTCAAATCCCCATTCTAGATCTCTGTTTTGTCTTTCAGAGAGCAGTTGTAGATAATATTTTCTCTAACAAAGGCAAAGGTTTTAGAAAGTTAAGAAATGATATATTTCATCTCCCTGAGTTTGCCTATTAAACAGGTATATAGAAGTTAAAAAATTAAAACTTGCATGCTGGTTATTTGTGTTGGCTTAAGTAAAAACCCAGATTTTAACTGCACGTTGCCACCGTGCAGCTAGGAATCTAGCTTTTTCTCCTGTGTTGCTATCACTAGGTTTTGAGGTGAGCTTTCCAAGTGTGGAGAAAGGAATTCGGTGTGTGGGAAGTGAATGCACTGCAACAACACAAATGGGTGGGCATGAGTTGCCTTGTAGCACTCACTGTAGGGCACCAAAACACTAACACGTAGTGTGAAAATGTCTATTTCAGAGCTGTTTTTAAGAATACTGGAACTATACTAATGCAAGTATACCTATTATCTACTATTATTACTGCTAATATTATTAGTAAAAATAGTTAATACTATTATTATTAACCAAGTTCACATAGCTAATGAATAGTGGAGATGAAAATCCAACCCAATCTGGCTCCAAGAGATCATGCTTTATATTAGCATAAGTTTTTTGTGATTTTGAGTATAGGTTATTTGAAAATCAACAGCCTATATGTAAAATTGCATTAGCAATAACTCTTAGAATGTTCATTTCATTGAAATACTACATCCCTGATTGTTCTAAATAAATGAGAGTTTATTCTTATAGATTTATTCAAGGCATGATAGCTATGTACTAAGTGAAGAGTATAGGGCAGAGACAACAGGGATCCCAGGGAGATTGAATGTTTGTTTATTCAACAAATATTTAAGAACCTTCTATTTGCCAGGCATGATTGATTCTAAGCACTCAAATATGGCAGTATATGGGCAAAAGTCTCTTTCCCCTTCTGATTTCTTTTTCTTTTCCCTCTTGATTTTTTTTTTCCTTCCCAGTCATTGAGGATTTTGGAAGCAGAGGGGATGGAAATTTAGCCAATTTTTGAAAAAAAGTTAATTTGATATGAGATTTTAACATAATTTTCTGAAAACAAATTTTAACATATTTGCCTATAGAATGATAAATATGACCATAATATATTTATAGGAATTTTGTTTTGTATTGTTACTCTTTCAGCTGTATTTTAATAAAGAAAACATAAAATAGCCTTTTCACCTCAAATTTTATAGTTTAGTTCAGTGATTTAGATTTTTTTACTCATGCATTATATTGCTTACTTGGTCTGCAGTCTTCTATAGAACGTCATACGTCAATGATCAGCTAAATCTTCCCAGCAAACAGAAGCTAGTTGATGAAAACTCAGTAAGAGTTCAAAGTGTACAAATTTCATTGCTATGAGATTTTTTAGAAAGATGATGTATGAAATGGTCAGCTTCAGTTTATTCAGTGTGAGCCTGAGATTTCCTTCTTATAAATTGTACACTGATAAAGGAAATGGTGAGTCAAATAAAAACATTATCGGACCAGAGTCCTCAATTTAAGCAAAAAATGTCCCAATATTTTTTAAGGAGACCAAGGCAAATATGTTCTACAAAGGAAGATTTATGCCAACATACTACTTACTGTAATTCAGAATGAAAGTCTAAGGTCCTTAATTTTTTAAGTGTATTTTATTGATTATGCTATTACAGTTGTCCCATTTTTTTCTCCCCTTTATCCCCTTCTGCCCTGCACTCCCCATCCCACTAGCATTCTGTCGTCTCCTCCCCCGCCCCCCCTTAGTTCACATCCATGGGTCATACATATAAGTTCTTTGGCTTCTCCATTTCTGATTCTATTCTTAACCTCCCCCTGTCTATTTTGTACCTAACATTTATGCTTCTTATTCCCTGGACCTTTTCCCCCATTCTCCAACCCCCACCCCCATAACCCTCCATGTGATCTCCATTTCTGTGATTCTGTTCCTATTCTAGTTGTTTGCTTAGTTTGTTTTTGTTTTTTAGGTTCAGTTGTTGATATTCTCAGCTTGTTGTCATTTTACTGCTCATAGTTTTGATCTTCTTCTTTTTCTATGATAAGTCCCTTTAACATTTCATATAATAAGGGCTTGGTGATGATGAATCCCTAACTTTACCTTATTTGGGAAGCCCTTTATCTGCCCTTCCATTCTAAATGATAGTTTTGCTGGATAGAGTAATCTTGGATGTAGGTCTTCCCTTTCATGACTTTGAATATTTCTTTCCAGGCCCTTCTTGCCTTAAAGTTTCTTTTGAGAAATCAGCTGATAGTCTTATGGGAACTCCTTTGTAAGTAACTCTTTTTCTCTTGCTGCTTTCAAGGTTCTCTCTTTATTTTTAATCTTGGGTAATTTAATTATGATGTGTCTTAGCATGTTTCTCCTTGGGTCCAATTTCTTTGGGACTCTGAGCTTCCTGGACTTCCTGGAAGTCTATTTCCTTTGCCAGATTGGGGAAATTTTCCTTCATTATTTTTTCTAATTCACTCAATTTCTTATTCTTCCCCTTCTCCTTCTGCCACCTCTATAATTCAGATGTTGGAACATTTAAAGTTGTTCCATAGGCTCCTAAGCCTCTCCTCATTTTTTTGAATTCTTGTTTCTTCTGTTTCAGTTGAATATTTATTTCTTCCTTCTGCTCCAAATCATTGATTTGAGTTCCAGTTTCCTCCCCTTAACTGTTGGTTCCCTGTACACTTTCCTTTATTTCACTTCGCATAGCCTTCACTTCTTCCTCTGTTTTGTGTCCATACTCAACCATTTCTGTGAGCATCCTGATTACCAGTGTTTTGAACTGTGCATCTGATAGATTGGCCATCTCCTCATCACTTAGTTGTTTTTTTGGAGTTTTGATCTATTCTTTCATTTGGGGCATATTTCTTTATCTTGGCACAAATGTTATGTTGTAAGGGGCAGAGCTTTAGGTATTCACCAGGGCAAGGGAACCTACTTTACTGCTTTGTAGTGCTATATGTGGAGGAGGGGTCAGAGAGGGAATTGTGCCACTTGCTCAGCTCTCACCCCGCTTTCAGTAACTTCCCCTGCTACCCACAAGCAAATTGGGACCTTCTGGTGCTAATTCCTGGGTGGGTGGGTTTGTATACATTGTAGGACCCCATGGGTCTCTCCAATGAACTGTCCTATGAGGCTGGGAGTTTCTCCTGCTGTCTCAACACCCACAGATTTTTACAGCCAGGGGTTTTGAGGCTTTAGTTTCCCGCACTGAAACCCTGGATTGTGCGGTCTGTCTGGCTTCCGAGGTGTTCCTCCCAGCTTATCCGCATACAAACATGGGACAGCTGGGACAGCCTGGACCACCAGCCACTGCCTTGCCTGCCCAATCCATCACCTTGCTGCATGTCCTATCCACCCTGACTGCCCGTCTCTACCCCTCCTGCCTGTCCGGATGAATGTCTCTTCTTTAACTCCTTGGTTGTCAGACTCCATACAGTTTGACTTCGTCAGTTTTTTTTTTTTTTTTTTTTTAATCTGTTGTTGTCTTTCTTTTGGTTGTGCAACGAAGCACAGCATATCTATCTTACACCTCCATCTTGGCCAGAAGTTGCAAGGTCCTGTATTTTGTTTCTTTAACACTTTATCTTTAATTTTTTTACTGTGTTTTTCATTAGAAAATCAAGGGTTGGATAAATACATTTTGTGAAATTTTAGCAATAAAAATTTATGTTAAAAGGTTTGTGAATAATTTTTTATTAGAAAACAAGCTAATATTTAATTCCTTAATTATCATGGTTACCAAGTTTTTAAATTAAACATTTATACATAAAGAATTAGAAATAAGATATACTATCTTATATTTGAAAGAATTCTTTTGCATTTTTTAAGTTAAGATATAGTTTGCCTGCTATACAGTGCCCAAGTCTTAAATGTTCAGGTCAATGGATTTTCAGAATTATATAAACCTGTGCAACCACACCATTCACTCAAAATAAGATGAAAATTTTCTGTCACCTCAGAAAGTTCCCTCATTCCTCTTTCTGATCAATCCCCACACCCTTTTCCCAACCATATTCTTTATCACCATAGATTAGTTTTCCCTGGTTTGGGATGTCATATAAATGGCATACAGTGTATAGAGTATATATTTTTGTGTATGTTTGATTCCTTTCCACCCAGTATGTTATGTTTCTTTTTTTCTTTTACTTGATTTTTAGAGAGAGAGACAGACATTGATTTGTTGTTCCACTTATCTGTGCATTCATTGGTTGATTCTTGTATGTGCCCTTACCAGTGATCGAACCCACAACCTTGGTTTATTGGGACGATGCTCTAACCAACTGAGCTACCTGACCAGGGCCTCAGCATGTTTTTGAGATTCATTAATGGCATTACTTGTAAGAGTACTCCAGTTTACTTAGCCATTTTTTTTCTTGATGTACATTTGGGGTAAGGCTGCTCTGAAATCTTGTGCAATCTTTTTGTGGACATAAGCATTATTTCTATTATGTAAATACTTAGTTATAAAATTGCTGGGTCAGAAGAGAGAACTTTTGAAATAAACAGTTTTGGTAGGGTATAGAAAGACAAGTTTTTTGTCATATGAAAATTTGTATTAAACAGTACAGCCCTCCTCAAGCACAATTTGTGTAGTTGTTTAATGATAATTTAAAGTGAAGTTAAATATGTTTAACCATAGAAGAAGCATCAAAAAAAAATCACCCATTTACTTTGTTTTTATAAAGTCTAAACTAGAACGATTTGATTTTGGGTCTCGAAACTAATGAGTTGGTTCAAACAGTTGTAAACAAAAATGGTAGATGTGATCATATCTTAATTAGAACTCAAGTAATTAGAATATTCTGTTTAACCCAAAATTGCTTAACTTGATTTTAAAGAGACAATGGCTCATGGTGAACTGCAACAGTGATTAAATAACCCTACTAGAATTTTTGCCATTGAAAGTCTTTAATCAAATTAAGTTGTTTGTGAGAAGAAATGGAATATTAATTTAATGTCACATTACTTAACATTGGTATTCTTTTAGTGTTAGCTAGCACCTCTGTGGTAACTGGGTAGTTATCTCTTCCTGCTGTCTACTGTTGTTATTGAATATTCAGAAGTTCCTTGAGCAAGTTACATTCTTGCAATTACTCCCTGAATGATGACAGCTAAATTCATTAGACATTTTTTTCAGAAGCATTTTTGGAATTTATTAAAATGTATGACGTGTACCCTGGCTGGTATGGCTCAGTGGATTGAATGCTGTCCTGTAGACCAAAGGGTTGCTGGTTCGGTTCTCAGTCAGGGCACATGCCTGAGTTGTGGGCCAGGTCCCTAGTAGGGGATGTGCAAGAGGCAACCACACATTGATCTTTCTCTCCCTCTCTTTCTCCCTCCCTTCCCCTCTCTCTAAAAATAAATAAGTAAAATCTTTAAAAAAAGACAATGTGTTACATGTGTTTTGTATATCCTTGGCTTTATATAGTCACTTGTGGTACCTACTGTTTTACAAGCACAATATAATGGAACATACTTTTTATGCTGTGTTTCTCTTTTGTGTATGTTATACAAAATAATGTTGGGATCCAAGAAAAGAAAAAAGCTCTTTCAGCTTTTAACCAAGGTTAATACATTAAGCTCTAATTAATAGGCTAACTTTTCAAAACTGTACTTCTTGGTACAACTGTTAAGAGGTACACTTGTCAGCTGCTGGTAACTAACATGGACAAGAGTTAATCTCCCATCTAGCCACCTTCCCAAGAAAACCAAGGCACCCCCACCTGCAATCTAGAATTGCAATTCAGAAATTCAATAAAAGTAATAACTCTGTTACAGATGGGGAGAGAGACTCGAGTTAACAGGCTCTCTCCCCTACCTCGGTTCTTGTCTTGCCTGCAAGACACGAATTCAAGTGAGAGACATACATGTATAGTGGAAATGAAATGAGATAGCAAGTTTATTTATGAAACACAAGAGCACAAAGCTGCAAGCAGGCACCCATAAAGTTGTTAGTAAGCTTGTTAATAAGTTTGTACTATACACTTGAGCCAAAGCTACTGGTGGGTATTTAGGTAATCTAAGTACCCTGACTATTGGGGTTCAGGGATTATATACCTCAGTCAGCTTTTAGATTCCCCTGCCTTCTCCCCTTGGGGATAATATACAGTTACAAAGGCTTTCTTTCACTGTTAGTAAAGGCTCTTTGTCTTAGTGAAATTGTCACAGAGGCCCCCTTCCCCTCTCATAGGCTCCCTCTTTCTTTGTGCAATCCTATACCCAGTAATCTTAGTAAGATTGTTACAGAAGCCCCTTTTCTCAGCCCAGTCTCAAGGACTCTCCCCTCCCCTGTGCTGTTTTTGCTTGTAATGCTCAGGACACCTGGCAGTCTTAATCAAACCAAGTTCAGGACTGCTGAGTTAATTGGTTAGACATGTCTTCCTTTTGCTTCTAATCTCCTGTATTAAGTTCTTTGTTAGATTTTAATGGTGAGGGTTTTGTCTTTATTTCCCATCTGGCTGCTCATTCCTACCGGCTACTTAACAACTCTTTCTTGAATCTGACTCCAATTTAGAAGGACTCGATTTCAAATAATATCATATGGAAGAAGATGGGTAATGCAGAAGATTTAGCAGTGGACCTAGGAATGTATCTCATAATTCACTGGGCTCTTCCAGGAAAAAAAAAACAAAAACCTATAGTATTCCTAGGGGTAAATAAAGTATAATTCCATGTGTGTTAGAGGGAAAATATGTTTTGTTATTTTCAGAAATTCATTCTAGAACCTCTTGTATAACCTTTCTTCTTCCTTGGGTTTAGAAATGGGATAAAGTAAATAATTTTTGAAATTAAAAATGTTAGCTAGGAAAAATAGATGTTGGGGAATGTTGAGTCTATATCAATGTTTAGAACATACCTTGGTAATTAAACAGTTTTTTAGGGAGCCATTGCTTTGCCAGACACAATTTTTTTCTCTAGCACATGAAAGATCCAGAAATCAAATTCTTCTTAGCTGGTGAAATTCAGAGACCAGATTTTAGGCATAGGTGTTGTAATCCAAGTTGGTTTGGGGAAATCAACTAGAATTTTTAAAGCTCAACAGCTAGTTAATCACATCACTAAATATGTTACACACATACATACATACATACTGCTTACTATCAATACTTGAATTTTTTACCAGTTTCATAGGTAATGTATAAGTTAATTAAGAGTTTTAAAAAGAAACATTTGATAAAAATTGTGGTAACCTGCTGATAAATGTTTGTTGCCTGTGGTAATGATTAAGATTTTCTTTTAAGTGCTTTTTAACAACTCCTTACCTCAGTTGAAAGGGAAGGAAATTAAGACATTTACATAATCATAATAGATTCCAGTATATATTTAGCATGCACTATCTTCCATACCATACATACTCCACCCTTGACTATTTAAAATCAATTATTTATATTTTGCCTTTTGATTTTAGTAGTCCTCTTAAATATTTTAAAAAATAATTAGAAAACATAAATATATTTTAATTAGAATATAGTAAAAGAACACCCCCTTTTTTATGATGACTTGCAACCGTGTATAGATTCATGTAAGCACTACCAAAATCTAGCTCTCATGCAGTTGCATCATCCCAAAAAACTTCCTTATTTTCTTACTTCCCCTCGTTTCTCCCTTTGGAGAAATTAAGTATTTACATAAGAGAAAGGAAGTTCAGAAGAGAGGGAGATTTAACTATTACCCTCCCCACCCCACTGCCCAGCAGCCCCTAGCAACAGTTGATCTCTTCTCCATTGATGTAATATTGTTTATTTGAGAATGTCATATAATAGTAATTATTTCTGTGTAACTTTTTGAGACTGGTTTCTTTCATTCAGCCTAAGGCTCTTGAAATTTGTCCACATTGTTGCGTGTATTCATAATGTGTTCCTTTCTATTGAGTAGTATTCTGTGTGGACACACCATCAATTATTTATTCATATACCCATTTCTGGACATTTGGGTTGTGCATTGGGTTGAGCAGTTGTGAATAGATTTTTGTGTGAACATAGATTTGTGTTTATTTAGGGCACATAACTAGGAGTGGGATTGTTGTATCATATTGTGTGTGAGTAACTTCATAAGAAATTGCCAAGCTGTTCTCTTCTGGGTTAGTAATGAGCCTTAGAATGTATCTAGTAATTGACTGGACTGTTCCAATTGTTTTGCACCTTCATTAGCATTTGGTTATATCACTCTTTTTATTTTATCCATCCTATTATATATGTAGTAGTATTTCATGATGTCAGTATTCATTTTCCTAATCATTAACAATATTGCACATCCTTTTGTGCACTTATCTGTCCTCTGTATATCCTCTTGGAAGTGTCTGTTCTAGTCTCTTGCTTGCTGTTTTCTGAACTTTCAGTTTTAAGAATATATATTCTGGATACAAGTCCTTTGTTGGACATGTGGATTCAACTTACTGATTTTTTATTGAGGATTTCTGCATCCATGTTCTTGAGAGATTTTGGTCTGTGAGTCATGCTAACCTAAAAATAAAACCAAAAATATAACCAAAGTGAGATTCAACAAGCATTATCTGAGATGAAAGAAAAATGGCTATTTTGGAAGCACTGATTCAGGCAGAAATCCAAATAGTGTTGTAATTAGGAGACAAAGGTTATTTATGCAAAAGGGAAGGGGAACAATTACATCAGTAGAAGGAGGCATTTCTATTGGTGCAGATAAGCTAACATAACAATGCTAATTCTAAACAATGTTTTAATTTTCAGTTCCTGTAGTCATAATACCTGCTTTCTTGTTATCTTTCCAAATAGTTGTTTGGGACAGTCCAAAGGTTATTTTGCCCTGTTTTAACATTCTAAAGGTTTGAGGCATAATTCCTGTAAGGCAGTTTAGTTCCTCTGGGATGGCAGCTCCAGTTCCATCTTAAAGTGGCTCCATTTATTTAGTCTTTGGTAGATAGAGGATAGTGCTATTCTCTTAAAATGATTTGGAAGGTGTTCACTTCTGTTTTCTGGAATAAAATGTGTATAATTGGTATTGTTTTTAATGTTAGGTGTAAGAAAACAGTTTTATTTGTTGGAAGGCTTTTAACAACAAATTCTACTTTTAAAATAGGTTTAGGACTATTCAAATGGTCTATTTCTTGAGTGAACTACGGTTTTTGTGTCTTTCAAGAAATTTGTGTTTTACTAATGTTATTAACATATTAAATAACAAAAAAAATGTTTATATTTGGGCAGTTGTTTGGTGGCTACACTGTTACATTCTGCCTTGTTTGGTTTTGGCTGGCTGGATTTTACTCATTCTACCAAAACTTTTATATCTGAGAAGCAGCACGATGTAAATAAAAGTGTATATTTAGGAATCAGACTGATAGTTGCCATATTTTGCGGTGTATAACACGCACTTTTTTTGCTCAAATTTTTGAGGGCACAATTTGGGTGCACATTATACATGGGTAGTACTTGAAATACCTTGTATCTTGTGTTTTATAATTATTTGTTACATGAAATTTCTTGTACCATAATATGTTCAAAAATAAATGCTAAAATTCCTTTATAGTACAAAAACAAGAATCTAAATAAATAAAAAAATGAATTAAAAAATTAAAAGATTTTTTCCTGAAAATTTGGGCCAAGAACATGGGTACACAGTATACACAGGAACCCATTATACTCAGCAAAATACGGTACTTCTCCTGTTGAAGATACTTCATCTAAAAGTGTGCAAGTATAATAGTAACTACCTCATAGGGTTGTTGTGAAGAATAGATGACATAATCCATGTAAAGGGCTTGGTAAGCACTAATTAGAGCATCCTAATTTTGTCACCATCCTCATTGTTAATTGCTCAGTGCTATCCAACACTATTGATTTTGCTTTAAACTTTTTAGTGTTCCAGACACTAAATATTGATTTTTTTTAATTGACATTTTCTAACCTCTTTAAGGCCCTGTCACATATGTGGCCTCTAACTAGGAACATCTTCATTCTAGCCATATGTGTTCCTTTTTCATCTGTCTCTTCTAAAAACTTACATGTGTGAACATACACAACATATATGAGGTCTGTCCAGAAGGTATCATAGAAGTATTTATTGAAGAAGATACAAGATAGAAGAAACATTGTGCATAGAACAATGATGCCTCAGCCCCCTTCAAAGTAGGCACCTTAAGACCTCTCACAGTAGTCCCATTTAACATCAGCTGCCCCATCGTATTTTCCTGAATCTCATTGATGGTGTGAAATCTCTTTAATTTCAAAGGACATTTTAGTTTTGGGAGAAGACAAAAATCACAGGGTGCCAAATCTGGGCTATAGGGGGGGGCTGAGTCACCTGTGTGATTTGATGTTTCACCAAAAAAACTCTGCATGAGACATGATGCATGAACAGGAGCATTGTTGCAGTGAAGCTGCCAATCACCAGTTGCCCATAGCTGTGGCCTTTTGAATTATCTGAATAGTTTCCATGGAGGAACATTCAAGATTAACACAAAATTTGATGCATATTTGTTGCTCTACTTGCTCAGTCATTTTGAATGTGATGGCCACATAGTACATATGCTCACTCAACAGCATCTACCACCTCCACTGACTAGCACAGTGCAGTCATCATTGTTCATCCATGTGCATTCTAGTCCACTTTCCTTGGCTGCCAGATTACATCAGTGTTGGGCAAACCATTCTTTTTTTTTTTTACTGGCTTTAAATTTTTTTTAATATATTTATTGATTATGTTATTACAGTTGTCCCATTTCCCCCCTTCACTCCATTCCATCCTGCACACCCCCTCCCTCCCACATTCCTCCTCTATATTTTATGTCCATGGGTCATACATATAAGTTCTTTGGCTTCTACATTTCCTATACTATTCTTACCCTCCCCCTGTCTATTTTTCTACCTACCATTTATGCTACTTATTCTCTGTACCTTTCCCCCCTCTCTCCCCCTCCTACTCCCCTGTTGATAACCCTCCATGTGGTCTCCATTTCTGTGATTCTGTTCCTGTTCTAGTTGTTGGCTTAGTTTGCTTTTGTTTTAGTTTTAGGTGTGGTTGTTAATAACTGTGAGTTTGCTGTCATTTTTACTGTTCATATTTTTTATCTTCTTTTTCTTAGATAAGTCCCTTTAACATTTCATACAATAATGGCTTGGTGATGATGAACTCCTTTAACTTGACCTTATCTGGGAAGCACTTTATCTGCCCCTCCATTCTAAATGATAGCTTTGCTGGAGAGAGTAATCTTGGATGTAGGTCCTTGCCTTTCATGACTTGGAATACTTCTTGCCAGCCCCTTCTTGCCTGTAAGGTCTCTTTGGAGAAATCAGCTGATAGCCTTATGGGAACTCCTTTGTAGGTAACTGTGTCCTTATCCCTTGCTGCTTCTAAGATTCTCTCCTTCTGCTTAATCTTACGTAATGTAATTATGATGTGCCCTGGTGTGTTCCTCCTTGGGTCCAGCTTCTTTGGGACTCTTTGGCTTCCTGGAAGTCTATTTCCTTTGCCAGATTAGGGACGTTCTCCTTCATTATTTGTTCCAATGAGTTTTCAATTTTTTGTTCTTCCTCTTCTCCTTCTGGCACCCCTATAATTCGGATGTTGGAACTTTTGAAGATGTCCTGGAGGTTTCTAAGCCTCTCCTCATTTTTCCGAATTCTTGTTTCTTCATTCTTTTCTGGTTGGATGTTTCTTTCTTCCTTCTGGTCCATACCGTTTTGAGTCCCAGTTTCCTTCGCCTCACTATTGGTTCCCTGTACATCTTCCTTTGTTTCTCTTAGCATAGCCTTCAATTTTTCATCTAGTTTGTGACCAAATTCAACCAATTCTGTGACCATGGTAATTACCAGTGTTTTGAACAGTGCATCTGATAGGTTGGCTATCTCTTCACTGCTTAGTTGAATTATTTCTGGGGCTTTGATCTGTTCTTTCATTTGTGCCTTTTTGTTTTTGTTGTTGTCTCGGCGCACCTGTTCTGTAAAGGGGTAGAGCCTTAGGTGTTCACCAGGGCGGGGTAATGCTGGTGGCTGTGCTGTGAAGCTGTACGTGGGGGAGGGGCTGAGAGGGAGCAGTGGCGCCTTCCCCACTCTGGTGGATTTCAGTCACTCCCTCTGCTATCCACTATCAAATTGGGTCCCTCTGGTGCTGATTCCCTATGGTTGGGCTTGTGTACATTCTGGGACCCCGTGGGTCTCTCCAATGACCTCTCCTGTGAGGCTGGGAGTTTCTCCTGCTGCCTCCTCAACCCCCATGGGTGTTTTCAATCAGAGCCTTGAGGCTTTATTTCCCTGAGCTGGAGCCCTGGGTTGCGCGGTCCGCTTCGTTCCTCCACCATCCCTCCCGGTTTATCGATGCACGAATGTGGGACTGCGGGGTCTGCACTGCCTGCCCCATTTGTTCCACAATCCACCAGTCTTTGGGTCCGGCCGCGGTGCCACGAGTCCCGTCTGTCCCGGCTGCCTGTCTCCACCCCTCATACTGGTCTGGAGGAATGTTTCTTTTTTATCTCCTTGGTTGTTGGACTTAGGTGCGTTTCGATTTTCTGTCAGTTCTGGTTGTTTTTTGTTTTTAAATTGTTGTTGTCCTTATTTTGTTTATGCGGGGAGGCGCAATGTGTCTGCCTACACCTCCATCTTGAATTCTCCCAGCAAGCCATTCTTGTTATTAACAATGGCTGGACTTCTGGACAGACCTCATATTTTCTATTCTTACCATTATTTTTTGTTCCCACATCAAATAAATCACAGTGCTAGTAAAGTGGGAAATAAGAAAATAAGCCAAGGCTTTTGTTTTTGTCAAGCGTGGTCCCTTAATTCAGCAAATTCTTGAATGTGCATTAAAAAGTCACCTGAAAAGCTTGTTTAAATAGTGTTTCCAGAGCCTCATTTCCAGAGTCTAATTAAGTTGGTTCTCATGAATGCACATTTCAAACTTATTCACTGGTGCTGCTGCTGCTGCTGCTGCTGCAGCTTGTTCAAGGACTGCACTTTGAGGAACACTGCTTCATCTGAGTCAGAGGTGACTGTGTAGGGATTGGAAAACAAATGCTCAAGACTTCTTCACTAAACTATACTATTGGGCATGTCACTTAACCTCTCAGATCTATTTTTGTTAGTGATTGGTGATCTCTGTATCAAACAGTCATTATTCTATTAAATATGCCTATCAGTGTAACAGTTGATATTTTCTGTCTCACTTATCTTTCAGCTAAAGTTTCCTAAGATCTAGTCAGATCTAACCATTCTTCCCCTCTTCCTTTCTATATTTTTCACTAATTTATGACTTTATAAGCATATAATTATATGTTATCTTTGTTGTACTTAAATGTACTTATTTCTTCACACATAACAGATTTTCTTGATAATTTTTTTCCATTTTAGTTTAAAAGAAAAATGTGCTTATAAGAAAATATTTATATGTAGGCCACTTTGAATCCTTAAATTGTTACATTATATATGTATATATTTTTTCTTTTTAAAAATTTTCCTCCTACCTCCCCTTTAGCCCCAAACTCTGGCAACCACCAATCTGTTCTCTATATCTATAAACTTGGAAACTTGAGGGTTTTTTTTCTTGGTTGGTTGGTTGGTTGGTTTAGACCCCATATATAAAAGAGATCATAAGGCATTTGTCTTTTTCTAATTTACTTCATTTAGCACAATGTCCTTGAAGCTTATCCATGTTGTCACAAGTGGGAAAATTTCACCTGTTTCATGGCTGAATAATAATTTCATTCATTTATTCATTCATTCATGGACACTTAAGTCATTTTCCTGCCATAGCTGTTATGAATAATGCTGCAGTGAATATGGGGATATAGATAGATATCTTACTGAGTTAGTGTTCTCATTTTATTTGGATAAATACCCAGAAGAGAAATTGCTGAATCATATATGGTATAGTTCTATTTTTAATTTTTTGATGAACCCCCACATTGTTTTCTGTAGTGCCTGACCAATTTATATACTACTAACAGTGTACAAGGATTTCCTTTTCTCCCCATCCTCACCAACGGTTATTTCTTGTCCTTTTGATAGTAGCCATTTTAATGGATCTGAGGTAATATTTCATTGTGGTTCTTATTTACATTTTCCTGATGGTAAGTGACGTAGATAGCATCTTTTCATGGTAGCCATCTTTATTATGCCCTTTTTGGTGGAAATGGACATAATAAAGATATTCTGCCCATTTTATAATCAGATAATTTGGGGGGCTTTGCTATTCAGTTGTTACGAGTTCTTTTATATATTTTGGATATTAGCCCCTTATCAGATTTGCAAATATTTCTTCCTATTCAGTAGGTTGTATTTTCATTTTGTTGATGATACCCTTTGCATGTTAGTTTGATGTAATCTTTGCTTTTGTTGCCCTTTTTTTTTTTTTTTTTTTTTTGATGTCAGATTTAAAAAGTCATCACCAAGACCTATGTCAAGGAGCTTACTGTCTGTCTTTTCTTCCAGGAGTTTTATGGTTTCAGGTCTTACATTCAAGTCTTTAATTCACTTTGAGTTAATTTTTGTGTGTAGTGTAAAGTAGTGGTCAAGTTTTATTCTTTGGCATGTGACTGTCCAGTTTTCTCAACACCGTTTATTGAAAAGACTGTCCTTTCCCCATTGTGTATTCTTGCCTTCTTTGACTTTAATTAATTAACCATACCTGTGGGTTGTATTTCCAGGATCTCTGCTCTGTTCCATTCATTTGTATATTTCTCTTTATTATGCTAATACCATGCTACTTTCATTACTATAGCTTTGTAATATTTGAAATTAGGGAGTGTGATGCCTCCAGCTTTGTTCTTCCTTCTCAAGATTGTTTTGGCTATTCAGGATCTTTTGTGGTCCCATACAAATTTTAGGAATATTATTTATTTCTGTGAAAAATGTCATTGAAAGTTTGATACCTTATAATGGGATTACATTGACTGTATAGATTGTTTTGGGTAGTATGGACATTTTAACAATATTGATTCTTCCTATACATAAGCATGGAATCTCTCTCCATTTATTTGCTATATTTTTCAATTTCTTTCATTAATCTCTTGTAGTTTTCAATATACGGGTCTTTTACCTCCTTGGTTAAATTTATTCCTGGATATTTTATTCTTTTGTCGTTTTAAACTGGGTTGTTTCTTACCTTTCTTTTTCTGACAATTCATTATTAGTATATAGCAGTGATTTTCAATCAGTGTGCCAAAAGAATTTTTAAAACATGCCATACCTGTTTAGTCAGGGGCACTGACCTTTCTCTTAGATTGTCAAATAAAAAATGACAACAGCCAACACAACAATAGCTGTCTGATGTGAATGAGTCAAAATTATACCTATATTTTTTCAGATCAACAAAAAATATAGTACATATTTTGGTGTGCTGTGAAGTTTTAGTAATTAGTTTGTGTGCGCCAGGAGATGAAGAAGGTTGAAAATCGCTGGTGTATGGAAATGCATCAGAGTTTTGGGTAAGATTTTGTATCCTGCAACTTTATGAAATCTGTTTGTTCTAACTGGTATGTGTGATTTTGCTTCTCTATTCTACCATTATACGACTATACCTAAAAGATGTCACATTATTGTAATTTTTTTTGTTTTATTTAATTTATTGGGGTGACATTAGTTAATAAAAATATGTAGGTTTCCAGGGTTTTTTTTTTTTTTTTTTTTATGGAGTCTTTGGGGTTTTACCTGCAAATAGTGGTGGTTTTACTTATTTGTTTCCAGTTTGGATGCCTTTTATTTCTTGTCTGATTGCTATGGCTGGGACTTCCAATGCCGTGTACACAAAAGTGGTAAGAGCGGGGCGTCCTTGTGTTTTTCCTGTTCTCAGAGGGAATGCTTTCACCTTCTTCCGTTAAGTATGATATTAGCTGTAGTCTTGTCATACAGAGTTTATTATGTCGAAGTATGTTCTCTCTATATGTGCTTTGTTGAGAATTTTAATCATAACTGGATGTTGAATTTTGTCAAATACCTTTCCTGCATCTATTGAGATCATCATATGTTTATCCTTCATTTTGTTAATGTGTGGTACCACAGTGATTTACAGATAGATGTTGAACCATGTGTGTTTATATGCCTGGAATAAATCCCACTTGATAATGCTATATGATCCTTTTAATGTATTATTGAATTCTGTTTGCTAATATTTTGTTGAGGATTTTTACACCTATGATCACCATGGATATTGGCCTGTGATTTTCTTTTCTTGTGGTATCTTTATCTGGTCCGGGTATCAGGGTAATGCTGGCCATTTAAAAGTTTGAAAGAGTTTCCTGTCCTATTTTTTTTTTTAAGAGTTTAAGAAGGACTGATATTAATTATTCTTAGAACATTTGGTAGAATTCGCCAGTGAGGCTGTCTGGTCCTGAACTTTTTGTCTGTTGGAAGGCTCTTGGTCACTAATTTAATCTCCTTACTTGTTACTGGTCTGTTCATACTTTCTATTTCATTACGATTCAGTCTTGGCAGGTTTTGTGTGTTTAGGAATTACCGATTTCTTTTAGGTTGTCCAATTTGTTGGCTTACAATTGTTCATAATAGTCTCTTATGATCCTTTGTATTTCTGTATCATTTATAACAGTTCCTCTTTCATTTCTGATTTTATTTATAAATCTTCTTTTTTTTCTTGTTAAATCTAGCTAAATGGTCTTGTCAATTTTATCTCTTCAAAAAAACAGCTCTTTTCTTGATCTTCTCTATTTTCTCTGTATCATTTATTTCTGCTCTAATTTTTTATATTTCTTCTTCCTACTAACTGTGGGCTTCATTTGTTATTTTTCTAATTCTTCAAGATATAAAGTTAGGTTGTTGATTACAGACATATATTTTATTTATATTTAGCCTATACATTGTGACATAATAGTAAATGATTAAAAGAGTAATAAACTTTAGGTGTTTGAGTGAAGAAGTGTCACTATCTTTAAATGTTTCTTACGCCATTTTCTATAAAGCTTTAAAAAAGTGTAATTTTGCTTTTTTTTTTTCTTTTGCTATTTTGTTAGAGGCCTATACAATGGGACATTTATATCTTCATTTCTATTTTAGGTACGTATTGCTGCAAAATTCATCATTCATGCCCCTCCTGGAGAATTTAATGAGGTGTTTAATGGTGAGTGTTTAATTCATAACACTAAGACTTGATATACCAAGCTCTTTTTTAAAAGAGTAAATGATATAACCAAAATCACCAAGCTAAGGGGGAGTATGTAGGAGAAAATACTATGAAAATTTTTGTCAATCTGGATTTTGTAATGGGTAGAATATAATGTATTTGATATACATGGTAATTATGTTTGAATAAGTTAATCCTCTTAATAGAAAAGTTATTTAAAAAGACAAGAACTTTTTAATTTTAACTATTTTTTGGAATTGGGAAATTCATCTTTGTATTTCTTGTAAAGAAAAATATACTAGATTAAGGTAAACAGCCAAAAAACAGGGAGGGGTACATTGTTTCATCATGCTTAGATGACATTGCATGTAAAAACATTTATTTAAATTATATCTCATATATTAGTATACAGTATGCTTTTCTATAAACCTAAATGACAAAACATTTTCATAATTACTCACCTGTAGATCAAATTTTAAACTCTTGTATAAATTTACAGCAATTCCTGGTTGCTGTGAAAACTGTTGCAGCAGCTCCTCTTGAACACCAAGTATGATGCATTTGAAACATTCACCAGGAAATTGGCCTGTAGTGATCTTTTTTACAGATCTTTTCTTAAGCATTTTAAGAATAAGCTACTGCAGACACTTTAAATGTGCTATTTCTAATTCAGGTATATTTGGCCTTTACGTGTCTTAAATTAAAATTAATTTATGCAGGTTTTTCTATTTTCTTTTTTAAACATTCTAACCTGGGGTAAACTATTTAAACATGTTTATTAAGAAGTTTAATCAGTTGTTTTTATTCCTACTGTAAGATAGTGATTTTTAACCAGTGTGCCACAAGAATTTTTAAAACATGCAATACCTGATTATTTAGTGAGAGATGCTGACCTCTTTTCCTTAGACTGTCAAATAAAAAAAAATGACAATAGCCAACACAATAATAGACAACCAGTGTGAATGAATCAAAAATTATACCTACATTTTGTCTAATCAGCAAAAAATTAGATATATATTTTGGTATGCCACAGAATTTTAGTAATTAGTTTATGTGTGCCATGATAATGGAAAAGATTGAAAATTACTGGTATAAATTATAAGGAAAACTTACCTCAGAAAAGATCGGGTTTGAGAGGCCAAAATTGTTCCGTTAAAAATACCCTTGAAAATCTCTTAAATTATTCACGAATTATAATAATACATGATTTAGTTTATGCAGTCACATATGGTACTTCTTATGCATTGAAAACTTAATCACTTGTGGTACACTTAGAGGAAAAATGGCAAGTCTACATAGTAAAATATCTCTGGAAATTAAAATAATTCTGCCTTTTAGGATAGTTATAAAATCTGTAGTAGTGAATTTAGAAGTTGAGGAGAATTCAGAAGTATTTCTTCTTTCTGAAGTTTTTAATTTGTTTTAATATTCAGCTTCTATAACCTAAGTATACATTAATACATTTGATTGTTGGTGCATTAAAGGAGATAAAGAAGACAGACACAGTCTCCTCTCCTGAGATTCAAAAGTTGGCATGTTCAATAACTTAATTAATGGTTAAACTGCCCTAAAATCAATGGTTATCAGACTTCTGTACAACTCATAGAGCAAAGAATAAATTATAATTCTAAGCAAGTTTTTCACTTACTCTTTTTACCCTGAATTAAACGCCCTACAAATTTGTTACTGAGAAGGGCCTAAAAGAATGTATGAATCCTAGAAATTGCTTTTCTACGTCTTATTGGAAATTGATATTGAGTTGATCTGTGTTTGAGAGACAGTAAATTTGGGCATTTTGGATGTGCCATTCAGTAGGTCTGGGATGGAGAGTGAGCTATGGAATAAAAGTGGAATATTATAAAAGTTTTAACTGAGGGGTTATTTTAGAGTTAAAAAGTAGTATTTGAGGGGAAATGTCATAGCAATTCAATTATTTTCATTCTATCTTAGTTGATAACATTGGCATCAGAATGATTTCAAGAGAAGCCACAAATTTTAGAATTGCAGTCATAAAATCTGGTCAATTCAGTGGTTCCCAACTTCTGTTTCCTAGACCAGCCACATTAGAGTCATTGAAACAGATTTTTGGTCTTCATTCTCAAAAATTGAATTGGTAGATCTGGGCTGGGACTCTGAAATATGCGTTTTGTTTTGCTTTGTTTTGTTAAAAGCTGCCCACCCACTACCCTATAGCCTGGCTTAGAACTACAGCCTAAAATCCCTTCTTTAGAGTAGTATTTTATTCAAATTCTCTATTTCTTCCACTGTACTCTGCTTATGTTAAAAGGATGGTCTGCCCCAGCTGGTGTGGCTCAGTGGATTGAGTGCTGGCCTGGAACTAAGGGGTCGTGGGTTCAATTCCCAGTCAGGGCACATGCCTGGGTTGCAGGCCAGGTCCCCAGTAGAGGGCATGTGAGAGGCAAAGACACATTGACATTTCTTTCCCTCTCTCACTTCCTTCCCCCCCTCTCTAAAAATAAATGAAATAAAATCTTAAAAATAAAAGCATGGTCTTATTTTTCAGAATAAAGCTTCTACTTTTAAATTATTTTTTCATTTAAAACTGGAAAAGATACACTAGCCTGCAATTTCACATTTAATGATTATGCTTTAAATATTGAAGAAGAAAGAATGGTATTAATCAAAGAGAACTTCCTAGTTTGTGAGATAGAAATAACTATAATTGTTAATGTTTGTATTAAGCAAAAGCTGTTGTTTGAAATCAGTTAATTTAAAAATCAAATTAGTGTAATTTAGTGGTTAGTAGAAGAGATTGTTTTTTAAATCGAGTCCTACTAAAAAGAGGTATGTGAATAGGAAATATTTTTATTTTTGGAATAGCTTTGCTATTTTTGTAAAAATCATTCCATTGTAAACTACCGAAAGAAAAAAAACCCTAAAAATCACACAAAATTCTACCCTCTAGTTCTCCGCTGTTTAAATGAAATTCTTCTAATGTCTCTCAATTTAGATAACACACATAACATTAGATAAATATGATAGTAATGTATGTGTGGAGTTTCCCCCTTCCTGTTTGTTATAGTATGGTTGTTTTTCATTGTTGTTAAGTACATATCTATATTACTTTTAATGACTACCCAATTTCACATTGTTTATAAGGACTATAGTACATTTATATATTATTAAACATACTATATATATTATTAAATTTCTTAATGGGAGATACTTAGGTTACTTGTGTTATTTTCATTTTGTGAAAAATTAGGATGCATTGTTGTGTGTACTTTATGATAACAACAATGTAAAACAGCCAAGGTCATGGGAAAAATAATGAAAAAATATATATGAAGATGAATAGAAATTTGGTTGTTTTGGGTGAAATTGTGATTTTTTTCTTTATAATTTCCATTGTCCTTGGATTTTCTAATGAATTATTTTAAAGTTATGATTTAATGATTCATAGACAAATGTCTATGTAAAAATTAGAACAGAATTAAGAATTGGTAACCAAAACGAGATTGATGAATCAAATAAAGCACCTACCATATCAAACTAAATATATTCATCTTTTAAGGACAGAAATGCATACGTCTGCACTCTGTTCACAAGTGTTTCTTGTTCAATCAATTTTCTATAGGGCAAGTTTATTTGAAACTCATGATAGTATTGTCAAACTATAGGCATTGTGATAAATCTGCAGATCTTATCACACCATTTTTTTGTTGTAGCTTATCTTCAGTTTCTTTGGAGATACATTACAGTCTGCTTGCATAACTATCAAGGATATAAAATAACTTGTATTTCTATTTCATTTCCTCTTCTGTTTCCTAACAAATTTTTAAATTAATACCATGATATGTTTTGTGCTTACTTTGGTTGTCAGAAGGATATTTTGATCTTGCTTACATCTTGGACCAGGGTTGGGGGGTGTTAAAACATGACCAAAATAACTGCATTTATTGCATAGAAATTTCAAACATAGAAAAATAGTAACATAGAAAACACTTTGTTTTACAGATGTTCGGTTACTACTTAACAATGATAATCTTCTCAGGGAAGGAGCAGCTCAGTAAGTATTATATATTATTATATTAACATAATAAAGTGACTTAGAAAAAATGTTTTAAAAGTGGTTTTTAAGCACTAATCCCTGGAATAGATATTGGCACAACAAGTTCAAATACGTAGAATTATACAAAGGTACTAGGCTAGAAGAAAAATTTTTATCACAGAGAGAAATAAGGACATAATTATAACATGAAATTCTCTACTCATCATATGTTTAGCAGTGGCTTTTATACACACTGCAACATTTTGACTTCTAAGTTCGATAAAGTTATTTTAGAAACGTAAACATTTAAAATTATGATTACTTTTATTTTTATGCAGGTTTTACTTTTTATTATATGTTTGACCCTAATAAGAATTTTGATGGTTATAAGATTTTATTCATCCATAAAAACCTAACATAGTATCTGACACATAATTACTTACAAATATTTACCAGATTTGTGAGTGATTCAGAGAACTATGCAATTCTAAATCCCAGTACATCATCTTTGAACTAATGACCAGAATCATTACTTTGCCACAACTATCTTAGGATTTCAAAGAAATTATTGATTCTCTTCCCACAGCCATCTTCCAAAATAAGATCTGAAGACCCATATTGTAGGCTAACCAACTTCATTACTCACTTGAAAATGGTGAAATTGAACAGATTTTTAGGTGCCTTACAAAGAGTATTTAGTATCTATCTGTTTAACTACTTTTATTGTACTACACTATCCAACATGTAAAATCCTAACTACTGAAGGAAATTTTTTCTGATTCTGTATTTGTAGCATTTGAAGGCTTTATCAATTTGATTTTGCTTTTGATTAAATTCCTGTTATTTTCAATAGCAGTTTTTCCTTACTATTTTTTTACTGTGGGAAAAATCTATATGATATAAAATTTATCTTTTTTAATTTTATTTTTCAATTACAGTTCACATTATTATTTTGTTTTAGTTTCAGGTGTACAGAGTAATGGTCAATCATTATAAGTCACAAAGTGATCCCCTCCATACTTTCCAGTACCTGCCTGGGCACCATACATAGTTATTACAATATTATTCACTATGTTCTCTCTGTTGTACTTTACATCTCCACGACTATTTTATAACTGCCAATAAAATTTATCCTTTTAACCACTTTTAGGTGTACAGTTCTCTGGCATTAAGTACATGCACATTGATTGTTGTATAATCATTACCACCATCTGTCTCCAGAACATTTTTCATTATCTCAAATCAAAACTCCTTACCATTAAACAATAATTTCCCATTCTCACCTCCCCCAAGCTCCTTAGCAGCCACTATTCTATTTTCTGTCTATGAATTTGACTTCTCCAGGTACCTTATAAGTGGAATCATACAGCATTTGTCATTTTGTGACTAGTTTATTCTACTTAGCATAATGTCTTAAAAGTTTTGCCATATTGTAGCATGTGTCAGAATTTCCTTTTTAATACCTAATATGTATATCACATTTTCTTTATTCATCTATCAATGGAAACTTGGGTTGTTTCCACCCCTGTTAATTAGTACATTAAAATGCTTTATAGAAATCAGTTAACTTTAAACCTTTGACTTTGGTGGTTAGCTTCTGAGTAAATAGCCGCTTATTCCTAAGTTTTATAAATTTTACTTAAATTATTTTGTATATTCAAGTAAAATTAATTTTCTAAAACCATTTAGCATGTTGACAAGTCTTACAAAAGTAAAGAAATGATAGTATTTATGAGCTTTTAATGTTCAAAGTAAACTTTTCCTTTGATTTCTCTGTGGTAAATTAATTAGTGAACTATTTCAGCTAGGTGTAAAAATTAGTAGGGTTTTGCTTGTTTGTTTGTTTAAGAAAATGAGAAACTTGACTTGTTGAAAGACAAGAGTTTTTCCCATGGCAGAAAATGGTTTAATGAAGATCAGATAAATATAATTATGTAAATGGTATGAAGTAGTCATATGTTTGATTTAAAAATATTGAAAATATTGAATTTTATTTGTCCAAAGAAGTGATGATGATTGTTATACTTAAATAACTTGGATTTGTTCTGAAAAGCAATTGGAATGTGAATTACATTTTTTCTTGTGTTGTATTATGAACCAGATTTCAGGGACAGTAGCGGTCCACGTTTCAAAGGTATACGAGGACTGTCCAGAAAGTATCCAGCCCATAATATGAAAAATAAGGGCATTTATTGAGGAAGATAACAAGAAACATTGTACATAGGACAATGATGCCTCAGTCCTCTTCAGAGTAGGCACCTTGGGACATTATGTAGTTGTCCCAGTCGCCATCAGATGCTCTGTCTTATTTTCCTGAATCTCATCAACAATCTGAAATCTCTTTCCTTTCAAAGGTAATTTTAGTTTTGGGAAAAGCCAGAAGTCACATGATGTCAAATATAGGCTGAAGAGGGACTGAGTCACCTGAGTGATTTGATGTGTCCCCAAAAATACTGCAGAAGATGTGATGCATGAGTGGGCACATTGTCATGATGGAGCTGCCAGTTACCAGTTGCCCATAGCTGTGGCCTTCTGAATCATCTGAATAGTTTCCATGGAGCAACACTCAAGCTTAACACAAAATTTAATGCAGATTCATTGCTTTACTCGCTGAGTCGTTTTGAATGTGATGGCTCACAGTACCCATGCTCACACAAGGCATTTACTGCCCCGTTGACTAGACAGTAAAGGCATCATTGTTCACACATGTGCATTCCAGTCCACTCTCCTTGGCTGCCAGGTTACATTGATGTCAGGCAAACAGTTCTCATTATGTTAACAGTGGCTGGAATTTTTCCAGACAGGCCTCATATACATTGAAATGCCTGATATTCTGATTTTTTTTTTTTTTAGAAAATGAGTCTGTGAGGAAATAAGTAATTAATGATAAAATGTTTTAGTATAAACCCAAGAAAAAAATATTTTAACCTTCAGTAGAAACCAGATTTTCTTACATGTTTTTATACACTCTTAAATGATTGTTAACCAGTTGAACAAATTGAGAAAATATTGATGCTTTTTGTTGACTTCAGTGGTATTCTTGGCACAGAATTTCTTAAAAGTAAATATTCATTTGAATTCATTCTGTAGATACTTAATTGTGAAGTGCAGAAATATATAATACTATAAATCAGCGATTTCAACCTTTTTCATTTCATGGCACACATAAACTAATTACTGAAATTCTGACAACAAAAGCAGATATAATTCTGATTCATTCACACTGGATGGCATTTATTGTGTTGGCTGTTGTCATTGTTTTTTATTTGAGAGTCTAAAGGAAAAGAGGTCAGTGCCCCTGACTAAAGAGTCAGGTTTTGCTTGTTTTTAAAAAGTTTTTGCAGCACACTGGGTGAAAATTGCTGTCTTAAATCATTGATTGACTTTGGAATTATTACTCTGGTTCACAGTGTCCTTTCTATGAAATAATTTTAAAGCAAAAATAGTGTTACCCCCATTGTTCACTAGACTTGTTTCTGAATTACTTTTAAACAACTTCAAACCTGGTTTCATGTTCAAAAGATAATTCATCACCTATCACTGAGGCTGTGCAAAAGTATGTATGCTTGGAAGGCATCATAAAACCATCTAGAATGTGTCCTAGTGGCAGTTTCACCAGAATAAATGGATAGTCATAGTTCCCTTCTTCAATAGCATTTTTTTTGATGCTGAATTTCTTTTATACAGTACTTCTCTTTCTCACATAAATGTACTTCTTTTACCCCCTTTTCCCACCTTTTCCCTGTTGCTTTAACTCTTCTGGTCATTTTTTTCTCTTTCTACCTTGCAAGAGGGAAAAAACATTTAAGAGTGATTCTAATTGGACATCTTGACTAAATGACACAAACTCAGTATGTTTTATAGTAAACTTAGACATATTGAAAAATTGGTATTCTCAGTTCTAGCACACTTAGAAACATTCAGAAATAGCCTTTGTTTAACAGACATGAATGCCAGACTTCACCGTGATGATGAGATAAGTAAGGCTCTTAGAGAGATTTTTCCAATGGGGACTCAGACATGTTCGCTATCAGGCCAAAGGAAATAAAATATTATCATAACAAAGGCTATTGGATCCCAGTGGAAGACATTTTTAATTTCTATTTGAGTTGGTTTTTGAGCTCAGTTTAAATCATGAATAGGATTTGAATAGTAAATAAGTGAAATGATGAGGCTAACCAGAAGGAAATACATGGTGAAAAATGTAAAACGTGATGGATGAATGACTAATAATAAAGGGTGTAGAAGTCTAAATACAGGAACAGGTGACTTAGAAATGAATGAGTGGGCTATAAAACTCTATAAGGGCAGAGAAATAATTGTTTCACTATGTCTAATAGAATGCTTTACACCTTAATATTTGCAAAAGGGAAGTGTTAGGTGAGTGGGTAATGAACTGGAAGGGAGTTTGGAAGTCATTTAGTCCAAGCCCTTCTTTTTAAAGATGAGGTAAATGAGCCCATTGTAGCTAATAACAGGTTTTGAACAAAACATAGGTATTCTATATTCTGATTCCTAAATTAGTGAGTACCTTTCTGAGTCTCCTCCATAATTGTCACCTATTTAACTTGCTTTGAATATTTAGGATAAAATGTTATCTATTCATAGGTACTGTTTCCTTTTCAGATTTCCTATTATTCATCTACTCCCAAATTATAGAGAAATGGAGTTTGTTATTATGGGTAGTAGAAGGCCTTGGACCAAATTACTATACAAATTTATTATTTAAATATGTCTTTTGCTGGAAAATTAATACTAAATTCTAAATGATTTAGAATACAGTCATGTACCACTTAGCAAAAGACATTTTCTGAGATATGTATCATTAGGCCATTTCATCATTGTGCAAAAGTGTACTTACACAAGCCTACACAGTATAGCCTACTACACACCTGGGCTATATGGTACAGCCTGTTGCTCCTAGGCTACAAACCTGAGTGTACAGCATGTTATTAAACAAAACAACAGAAGATTAAATCAAGCACAAGAGAAAATGATGCAGTCAAGGGATGTGATAAACCAGATGTGTGAGGCTGCTGGCATGACGTGACATGGGTTTTCTTATAAGTAGAAAGAGTATACTCTAAAATAATGATTAAAGGTATAGTACAGTAAGTATGTGAATGAGTAACATGTTTACTATCATAAGGTATTATGTACTGTACATAAATATATGTTATGCTTTTATAAGACTAGAGTGTAGTAGGTTTGTTTATACCAGCATCACTGCATTAGACATCACAAGACGACCGGAAGTTTTCCGTTCCATTATAAGACGGGACTATCATCATATATATAATTCATCCTTGACCGAAACATCCTTACACAGCACATGACTGTCCTTTTTTTTTTTTTAATCTTAAACATACTTTTGAGATAAATTCCTTTAAGGGTTAGTTAGCGCCTGGCTGTGTTGAGGCTGTTCCCAGGAAAATTAGAGTTTTAATGAATTAAGAAAATCAGAAGTGAATAGATATTCTTTCTCCATCCCCATTCATGCATTTTGATATTTAACCTCCCCCCTCCTTTTTTTTGAACATGCAGTGTCAGGAATTTGATGGCTGGTAATTTAATTCTACTTTGTTATTTTTACATTTACTAGTCTCCTGTTAACTCATCAATATTGCTTTGGTTAGCAAAACATTCCTTTCTAGAGTAGCTAATACCTGAAAATGCAGTGGATGTGTTGCCATCCAGAGTAATCTGAAAAGTTTCCAAGTAGATTAGATTTGATAGATTCCTAAATTTTAAAATTCTCAATACCTTTTCTGTTAAGTGGAAGAAAATTCTCAGGTTCTAGATTTAATAAAACACAGTATGATCTTTATATATTTTTAGATAATTATTTGTACTAAGAGTTTTTCCTACAAATGTGTTATATAATTACATAATACATTATTACTCAAGTGAGAATAGAGAAAGGCTTTATTCTTGAATTTATCTTGTCACCATTTTCTAGTTCAAACTCAGCAGTTCTGTAGTAGTTGCTTCATTGTCATACATACTGCCGCCAGATTAATCTTCTTTAGATGTAGTTCTATATTGTCCTTTCTCAGAAAACTTCTGTGACTACTCTCTGCCTCCCAAATGAAGAAATTATTCTATCATTCAAGCTTTTCAAGTCAATTCAATAAATACAGCCAAACACCTGTGATGTGCCAGGCATTGAGCTTGGTACTTTCTGTGATGTTGGATCTAACCTATCTTCTCATGTGTTTTGTTCATTCTGGTCCCTCTAATTGAAATATTCTTTTTTCCCCCCATCCCTCCAATTTTTGCAAGACCAGCAAGCCTACCCAGTATTTCAAGGCCATTTCTCAGTATTATATCCATTAGGAAATAACCCCTAATTCTCTTCTTTACCCTTCAGCAGAATGTACTTTTTAAAAATATATATTCTCCATAGTGCTTTTTGGTCATTCTCTTACGTACTTTCTATAGTACTTCATCTATATTTATGTTTATCTGTTATTTTCTATTCAGCTGTATAAGCTCTTTGATCATAGGATCAGTCTGATTACTCTTTGCTCTCACAGCACCTACCTGGTTTCCTGGTATGTGGTATACTAAATATATGCCTGAATTATTGGATATGACTCTTAACAGAAGTCTAACCTATATTTTCAGAGTTTTGAATGAAAATACCAATTATATTAACTAATTTAATTTTGTTTTGGTAAACATTGAAAGCTGGATATCTTCATCCATTTTAAAAGTATAATATCAGTAATGGAGACTTACAGTTTTATTTAACTTGCTATGTGACTTTTATTGACAGATGAGTAGTTTGTGATGTTTAAGAGTATTAAATAAGTAATTTTAAGTAATTGCTCTTTTCTTATTTAGTGCATTTGCACAGTATAACTTGGACCAGTTTACTCCAGTAAAAATTGAAGGTTATGAAGATCAGGTATGTTTCATATAAACACAGGATCTGGCTGTTCTTTGTTTCAATTTTAATGGTTAATGTTATCCTGCAAGAATTTGAAGTGGTATAAAAAAATTTCTAAGATTTTAGAAAATAATTGCTTTAAACCTGCTTTCTTGTTTTTATAAGAAAAAAATCAATCCTATATTAATCCAAAATCTAGTATATATAGTAGTAAGATTTATACATAATTTGGTTGCTCTGGAATTCTACAGTTCTTCATGTGAATAACTTAGCATTTAGTAATCATTATATCTTTTTTTCCTGAAGTGCAAGTTAGAATTGCTAAGCTAAGAAAGGCCACAAAAGGCAACTAGCATTCTTACTTTTTACTTTTTTGGTTTAGAGTTACTAATAATTGAACCATGATTGTATCAGTTAATATTGTGCTTATGTGAAGAACGGTTTATATAAAACAACATTGCTAACTTACACAATATAAGTGAATATGTTGGCTCATAAACCAGAGTACAAAGGAACTGGTAGGTGGAACATGAGAGAATGTAACGATTAGGTCTTAGTGGCTAATTATATTAAAGCTTATATTTGGCATTACTTATTATGTAATATGAAGTCTTGTAGTTTCAGGGGAAAAAGAGAGGCTAGACATAACTCAAGGGAAAACATAGCTTAAGTATAGAACTATGCATGTGTATACACACACATATGTAAAAAGCTATGTGGTTATTAATCTCCTAAATTTTTTCTCTCTAACGAGATTTTGGTTTCTAATTTTTATTTATTTATTTATTTTTAATGTTATAAAGAGAGCTATATTGAAATCTTTGTACTTCTGGGTACATTGACTGTTGTTTTCTTAGGGTAAATCACTAAAAAAATTGTTAGGTCCAGGTATACATCTTTTCAAAATGTTGGATAGCTGCCAAATTCATTTTATAAACATAGCATAATTTTAATATTTAAATCTAATAAAGATAAAACAAAGAAAAAGCTAACTCTGCAGTAATCTTACATATGGCTATAGATTTTAAAACTTTTAAATAGAAATTAACAAATAGAATTTAGGAAAATGAGGGGACCCCCCCCAAAAAAAATACCCAAATTATCTTTGGGCAGGTCCTTTGTAGTACAGGCTTCCTCCACTAGGTACGTGTTCTAAGAGCCCATCTGTATCAGCTGGTATTGTTGCGAGAGGCTTCAGTTTTGAAGACTCTTTCAATAAGTTTGCCCATTTCATGATGGGTGATTTACAAGTGCACCTACCCACACCATATTGAGTGTTCAGTTTTGGGCCCAAACTGGCATGACCCCCATGCTCCACCTTCCCTATTCACCTGATCTCACCCAAGCGACCTTTTTTTGTTTCCCTGGATGAAAGTCAAAGGGAAACATTTTGCTGATGTGGAAGAGGTGAAACAAAAAACAGCAGAAGCACTAAGAGGCATCAAAATCAAGGAATTCAAAAACTGTTTTGAGCCGTGGGATAAAAGTCTTGATAGGTGTATCACATCAGCTGGAGAATACTTTGAAGGTGACTGAAGTTTAAACATGTAAGAATAAATATACAATTATTTATAAATAAATTCTTTTATTTTGGGTCCCTCCTCATATATTAAGAGAGTAATATGCCATGACTAAACAGAATTTATTTACTGAAATGGAAGAGTGGTTCTATGTAAGGCAATATATTGGTCTTCTTTTTCCTCAATGGTCCCAATTTAGCCTGTTGGCCCTTAGTTTGCAATTTTGGGTCTGCATCTTAAACCTCTTCACTACATCATAAACTGTGTGAAAGTTTGTATACTTTAACTCTTTGTCACACTCGCTGATTATGTGTTGTTAATTCAGAAATTTCCAGCTCTTTGAAAGACACATATTTCTAGAGTCTGCATGGGTTTACAACTCCCACATGTACTTATAACCCTGCTTGGAGGGCCTATTTTTTCCCCCAGAACTGATGTTTGCAGAGTGCATTATCACACGTAACAGTTTAGTTTAAATGTTTTATATACTAGAGCCAGTTCTTACTTGTACTAAACAGGCACTAAAATCCTTCCCAAAACAAACTGCTGTCTTAGAGTCACTGCACATACATAAAGAACAGTTTGTGCTTACAGGAGTTCTTTTAACAATCACATTTATAATCTCAAAGCCAACAGTTTTGCTTTCTGAACTGTGTTCACATACTGATCAAATCAACCAGCAACTATTTATTGACCAACAAATCAAAGAGAAAAACCTTATGACACATCAGTAGACAATGAAAAGGAATTTGAAAAATCCAGCAGCTAGTTCATTACAAAAACTCTTAAGTAAAATATGGATATAAAAATATCTTTTAAATACAATAGGTTTGTTTAACAAAAACCTAGAGTAAATATCATAAACTGCAAACACAAATAATATTAGTTAAAATAGGAAATTACTAATAAATGGAGATGTAGGAAATATGACAAGAGAATGAGAACTTTTAAAGCTTTAGAAAAGAAAAACTCATAGGTGATATGATTTATATATTTGAAAGTACTGAGAGACTTTAGTAAGATTAACCACACATCCAGAAACTGCTAGGTTTAAAATAATTCCCTGAGATGGCTGAATTTAAGGTAAGTATTCAAAACTCATTAGCTTTCTTCTATTATAGCAAATATTTGAAACTAGAAATGGTTGAAGGGGGTCTAGTTCCATTTTAAGTAGTGGTGAAATTACACATTAACCTAGGAATAATCTTAACAAGAAAAAAATAGGTTTATGGAAAAAATGGTTGTCTTCTTGAAACACAGAGAATGGAATCTGAACGGTGTGGAAAGGCACACTACATTTCATTTGAAGATAGAAAGTTAAATTATTTAAAAGTTAAAATGTGAATTTAATGCAGTTTGATTATAGCCCTGATAGTTTTTTTTTCCATTGGTCAGAATTTTTATAAGGTTTACCTGAAAAAATAAATGCTTTAAAAAAAACCAAGAAAAAATATAAGAAGAATAGTAAGAATAGTAAAAGAGAATTGCCTTACTAGATAGCACAAGATCCTTTACAACCAATGTATGAAGTCTGTCTGGCAAAAGTCCAGCCATTGTTGATATAATGAGAATGGTTTGCGCAACATCAATGTAACCTGGCAGCCAAGGAGAGTGGACTGAATCTGTGTGCATGAACAATGATGACTTCACTGTACTACTTAGTGAGGGCAGTAGGTGCTATTGAATAAGCATGTGTATTGTGGGGCCATCACATTCAAAATGACTGAGTGAGTAGAGCAACAAATACGTATCAAATTTTGCATTAAGCTTGAACATTCCCCATGGAAACTATTCAGATGATTCAGAAGGCCACAGCTATGGGCACCTGGTGATTGGCAGCTTCATCACAACAGTGCTCCTGTTCATGCATCATGTCTCCTGCAGAGTTTTTTGGCAAAACATCAAATCACCCAGGTTACTCAGCCCAGATTTGGCACCTTGCAATTTCTGGCTTTTCCCAAAACTAAAATCACCTTTGAAATTAAAGAGATTTCAAACCATCGATAAGATTCTGGAAAATGCAATGAGGTAGCCAATGGTGATTGGGAGAACTGTGTTAGTCCCAAGGTGCCTACTAAGAAGGGGACTGAGGCATCATTGTCCTATGTAGTGTTTTTGTTTCTTGTATCGTCTTCAATAAACGTCTCTATTTTTCATATTACATGGCTGGATACCTTCTGGACAGACCTTGTATACTTAAATAAGGGTGGTATTATATAGAGTAGACAAATCAGAGCAGCATATTTAGTCCCCCAAAACATGAAAATTTTTATGCATGACAAGCTTATAATTTAAACAGACATATAATAAAAGATATTTTTTAGTTAATTTTTAGAGAGAGAAACATCGATCTGTTGTTCCACTGATTTATGCATTCATTGATTAATTCTTGTATGTGCCCTGACTAGAGGTCAAAACCGCCACTTTGGCATATCAGGATGATGCTCTAACCACCTGAGCTACCTGGCCATAGCTAATAAAAGATACTGGTACAACTGGTTTCTATAAAGAAAAAGTTAAGTTGAACCTCTGTCTCATACAATATAGAGAAATAAATTTCAGGTGGATTAAAAATTTATAAAATCGACCAAAATTTTAAAAACAGCCCTGGCTGTTGTGTCTCAGTGTGTTGAGCATTAGTCTACGAACCAAAAGTTTGCAGGGTTTGATTCCCCGTCCAGGCATGTACCTAAGTGGCAAGCCTGGACCCCAGTGGGGTGTGAGAGAGGCAGCCAACCAATCAGTGTTTCTCTCACACATCAATGTTTCTCTCCCTCTCTTTGTACCTCTCTTCCTCCCTCTAAAAAATTAATTTAAAAAAAATTTTAAATAAAAACATGTACAAGATAGGAGCAACGAGACCATCTTAAATAAGACTGGAAACCCAGAAACTATAAAAGATGTATATTTTGCTAATAATAACTATTTTAACTGTAGAATTAAATACTTTAAACAAAGCACTCCTTAAATTAACAAGAAAAAAATAAACAGGAGAAAAGTATTAAAGAATATTTGTAGGATTATTGACTGAAAGAAATTAAAAAGGATACATGCTTTGTTTTTGTGATTTACATCAGAGTGGGGAAGTTCTGTCATAGATAAGAAGTCAAAAATTGGGAGAGTTAAAGGGAAAGAAAAGGGTAATTTTAAAAATAAAATTTTGAAAACACAAAATGTTGAATTTATGCATGTGTAATGTAAATGTATTTAAATGAATAAATTACATTTCAATAAATTGGGAAGTCATTGAAAATAACTATTAATGATTAGCTTATAAAAATGGGAGGGAGGCACTTCACAGTGGTGAGGTTGTGGCCCCAGAAACAGTGTACGACACACTGAAGAGGAGTTTCGCTGGATTAAAACCATTTCTGTAAATGTGCTCATTGAAGGTGGTTAACAGTTCCTTAGGTTTTGTGGAGCAGCATACTAATAACAGAAATAGTAAGCTGCTTGTGGTTCTCAAAAGAAAACTGACTCCAACAATGTATTAGAGATATTTTTTCCCCTGGGAGCTGGTTAGATCATATCCACTAATGCACTGAATGAGAGTAGCCTCATTGTCTCTGTAGTCTACTCATTTGAAATATTGTAGTTATGCCTTAAGTTGAACCAATTGTTTGAAGTAGGCTTATTTTTTAGTTTTAAGTAGAAAGTTTAAGTGGATATATGTTAATATATATCAGTATTTACATGCTATTTTAAATACTTTTTTCCAAAAACAATTGAAGGTATTGATAACAGAACATGGTGATGTGGGAAATGGAAAGTTTTTGGATCCAAAAAACAGAATCTGTTTCAAATTTGATCACTTAAGAAAGGAAGCAACTGATCCAAGACCATATGAAGCAGAGAACGCAATTGAATCATGGAGAACTTCAGTAGAAACTGCCCTACGAGCTTATGTAAAAGAACATTACCCAAATGGGGTCTGCACTGTAAGTCATCAGTGTGTACCTTTTTCTTCTACCTTATGTAAATTCTACAGTGTTTTTATGATATGAAATTCACAGTAACTTGCAGAACTGACATTTTATAACTTGCCATTCTTTTTTGTCTTGCAGTAAATATTTTTAAGAATGTTTACTATTTTTTCAAGAAATTCTAAATAGTGAATATATTATGATAGCCCCAAATGGAAAATTTTTATACCTTGAATTAAATTCAAGTAGAAATTCTCATATTGAGGAGCATGATTATTATGTGATCCTTTAATCTCATGTTTATGACTCATTTCAATAAATTTAGATGAAACTTTTTATTAAATTACAAAACCTTAGAACAAATAAAACTTTGAAATCATGTCCTCATGTGTTTTATAATAAAATTTCTTATTTCTTTTATAGGTTTAAGCTATTTTTTTAGGGATGAAATATGTTAGAAACTACAAGGGCTTTCTTTTTTCTTTCATAAGATTGTTTGCACTCTGATAGGCTTTTTAGTCCCCCACAGTTTGTCTGTGCTTCTATGATCTCCATAGCCGGAGTAATCCGTTGAAATGCCAATCAGATCCTGAAAATCCCCTGCTTAAAATCCTTCACCGATACCCCATTGCACTTAGTATAGAAACTAAGCTTCTGCACACAGCCTTCAAGGCCCTATGAACCTGGCCTCTGCCTACATCCCCAACCTAAGGTGACCATTTATGCTGTCCCAACATAATTGTTAATATTACCAACAGAACTCTATTTTCCTCAGAAGTTTCCTGGTTAAGACAAAAATTCATATGGTACTCTTAAGTATCTAGTTTTCAATAATTATTTGAGAAATAGAGCAGCATAACCTAAAATACCTTGTAAGTTCTTTGAATTATAACCTTGTTGATTAGGATTATTTTGGAAGAATAACTCAAAAAATGACGGTGATTAGGTTGAGTTAGAGTATCCTTATCTGTTGCTGGGGGATTGAAAGGCACAATTTAATCATTACTTTTAAAGCAGTAGGCAGGAGATAAAATAACATCATCATAGCATCATAGGCATTTTCTTAACAACCTTTCTTACTTACAAGTAAATTAACTTTATCCAGATGCTTTTTTAAATGACCAGAGAAATTGCAATTCCTAAGATTATGAAATAAACAAAGATAATGACAATCTAGGTCCAGTTTTTATTTGTGTGGAAACAGGCAGATTGGTGTCTGTATATTTACACTTCTCATGATACTTGTGTTTGGAATGAGAAGTATGGCATGTCTAGAATGTTTATGACTACTTTAGAGTACGGTCAGTTTTATTCAGTAAATTGTATTTTATTGTAAGTTCTTTTATGATCAACTAAGAATCTGTGATTAAGTGTACATATTTGAGTATTATACGTTCCTGCTAAAGTGCTTATAATTTTCAGTATTTTGTGGATGTTTAAAGTTGGACTTTCGGTGGCCCTAAATTCACTCTCATGTTTGTTTTCTTTGCTGTCAAGGTATATGGTAAGAAAATAGATGGACAGCAAACCATTATTGCATGCATAGAAAGCCATCAGTTCCAAGCAAAAAATTTTTGGTAAGTTAAAATTTTTGTGTATTGGGGACTTTTGACATGGTTTATATTTTTATGAAAGATTCTTGCCCTATTCCTTGTTTGTGTGTGATCGACTAAGAGCAATCTAAACATAATATAAAACTTCAGCCTTTATATGACCCAGAGGTTTCACTTCTGGGCATCTGAAGAAATCCAAAACACTGATTTGAAAAAAAATATATGCACCTCTTTGTTCATTGTAGAGTTATTTACAATAGCCAAGATATAGAAGTCCCCCAAGTGCTCATCAGTAGACGAGTGGATAAAAACGTTGTGGTACATATATACAATGGAACATTACTTGGCCATAAAACAAGAATGAAATCTTACCATTTGTGACAGCATGGGTGGGCCAAGAGGGTAATATGCTCACTGCTATTAGGGAAAGACAAATATGAGGAGGTTCCCCCCAGCCAAAAAAAAGGAGCTATCTTCTGGAGGGCAGGCCCCTTGTACAGGGACCCATCTGTATCAGTGTACCAGCTGGGGTTGTGAAAGGCTATATTCGGCTTCAGTGAGGTGTTTTTTTTTTTAAGACTTTCAATACATTTGTCCATTTTATGATGGATGATTTATGAGTGCACCTGCCCTTGCTGTGCTGTGTGTTCAGCAGTTTTTGACGAAAAACAGCATAACCCCCTTGCCTCATTCTCCCTATTCACTTGCTCTTGCTCTGAGCAACTGTATTTTGTCTCCCCTGTTGGAAAAGTCCTCAGTAGGAACCATTTTGGCAGTGTGGAAGAGGTGAAACAAATAGTAGCAGAGGCACTAAAAGGCATCAAAATCGATGAGTTCAAAACCTGTTCTGAGCAGTGGGAAAAAAGTCTCGATAGGTGTATTGCATCAAATGGAGAGTACTCTGAAGGTGACTGAAGTTTAAAGAAGGATAAATACATAATATTTTATAAATAAACTCCGGGGTTTGTTTGGGTCCCCCCTCGTACCATACGATTTCACTTATTTGTGAAATCTAAAGAAAAAAACATGGAACATACAAAATTGAAACAGACTCATAGACACAGAAAGCTGATTGGTGGTTGCCAGAATGGAGGGGTGTTGGGGGACTGGGGGAGAGAGGTGAAGGGATTAAATTTGTAGTTACAAAGTAGTCATGGGGATGTAAGTAAAGCATAGGGAATATAATCAATAATATTTCAATAACTATATATGGTGCCAGTTGGCATACTGGAAATATCAAGGGGAACACTTGAAACACATACAAAATAAGATGCGGGTGGGGGGAACTTTTGATACAAGAACAGTATCTGCTCTATAATCAGCCTATTTATTTAAAGGTAGCAGTAAATCCATTGACACTCAATGAAATGAGCATGGGAAGAATGTTGGGTGTAAAGACTAGCAAGCAGCATCCTAAGGGAACATGTATGCCTGCAAGCAGACCAGTGGGAGGCCCATATGCTCATCCTGAGAAGGGTTGTTTCTGAATGACACTTACATGGGGGAGGAGAACAGAGGTAATTATAGACTGAAGATTTATGATTCTTTTTGTGAACTTTAGGGGCTCTGAATTAGATAATTTTCATGGGGATTGCCTTGTGCCTGGTTGGCCGATGTGAGGGAGTAATGACATTTTATTATGCAATGAGGCATGTTACAATCATGCCTTACAAGGTATATACAAATCAGTTGATTATTCCTTATAAAAGTCTAGTCTCCCAGAGCACTGACTTGCCCTGTTAATCTTTGATCTCTAACAAGTTATTAGGCCTTTTTATTTTTAGACAGGAGTATTTCTGAGGTATCTTCTCTTAGAAAATTCTGAGGCTCTCCAGGACTTTATAAGTTCAGAATTAAATGAAATCCTTACCTTTATATACCTCTTTTTAGTTAATACATGCTATCATTATCAGAGTAAGTATGGGCATAATATTTAGCTTTTAAGTATATTAGTCTTTGACTTGTTAGCCAGGTTGGTTGGTAGTGCTCCTGAGGTATCAGTAACCCCTGTAGACCACTTTGGTCTGTGGCCCAAGCTTGCTCCATTACTTAACCATCTCAGAAATAAATGCAAGGTTACAAGGTTAAACAGGAACGTTTGGAAGAATGCAGATCCATTATCACTGAGGGAAAATCAATTTCATATGTAAACATAGTTGTTAATAGTGACAAGCTGCAGTCACTTAAAGATTCTGGTGTACAAAATTACTTTTGTTGACTTAATGTAAAGGTGGTTTCTCCATTTTAGGCTTAAAAACTTGTACCATTAATCTACCAGTATCCTAAAGAAATAAATTTGTACAAAATCATTATTAGTTATGTTTTTTGTGCCCGGATATGTATAATAAAATCAATCTTGTTGAAATCAAACTACTTAAGGGAAAAATTCTTGTTACTAAGTTTTATCTTAAAGTGTACTGGAGATATTATAGTAAATTGACTACAGTATTTTGCCATGTGTAATGCACTACTTTGTATAATGCGCACTCATGTTTTTGGCCCAAACTTTCAGGAAAAAATCTTAAGTTTTAATTTTTTAATTCAACTTTTTATTTATTTGTATTTAGAGACAAAACCGATTATTGTGTTCTAGGGTATTATTTTGCATATGAATATCATTATTGCTTCCTAGAGTTATGCTTTTAGTGCATAAGCATAAATAAAAGAATTAAAAACATTTATATAAATATAGATTTCTACCCATGTATACTGAGCATCCTTATTTTAAAATTTGGGCGAAAATTGTGCATTATGCACAGCAAAATACAGTAATTGATTTTTTAAGTATTTATTTGAGCTTTAGCATATATAAAATGAAGATATAATGTTTATTGTTGAGTTTTCTGTTCTCATTATTTCACTTTGCATATCTGAATATTTTTTTCCTGAACTACCACTATGAATATTATATCATTGAAGTTAAAAATGATTTCCAGCTTTTGGAAAAGAGAAAAATTATGATATTCTAAAGTGCTAAGCATACATATCACAGTGATCTCAGTAAAACAATAAAATCTAAATATTTTGGTACATAGAAATGCACTTTAATTCACCAAAAGTAGAGAGAGAACAAAAATCAGAAAAAACTAGTCATGGATGTTCTGTAGATTTCACTAGGGACAGTCTTTTCTTGGTCTCTACTGTTTCCCTAATGTCTAGCAGTATTGGAGACTTAATAAAGGTTTTTTGAATGAAGACATTCGTAATTACAGCGTTAATTGAAGGGAAGGAAAGAATATAATGAAAGGCTAGGACATGTTGACTGCTTACACTATTGATGAAAGGGTACTATCTGCTCGGCATCATTTACTATTATTGCTATATAATACTGTCTTCTGGGATGTCCTTTGAAATAGTTCTCAGTCTTGGCCAGTGTGGCTCAGTTGGTTGGAGCGCCATCTTGTAAACCAAAAGGTTGTGGGTTCTATTCCAGTCAGGGCACTTGTTTAGGTTGTGGTTCAATCCCTCGTGGGGGCATGTGCAAGAGGCAACCCACTGATGTTTCTCTTCCTCTCTTTCTCCTTCCCCCTCTCTCTAAAATCAATAAGCATGTCCTCAGATAAGGATAATAAATGAATAAATTAAAAAATTAATTAAAAAAATGAAATAGTTCTCAGATTGGTTCCATTGTTTGATTTGGAATTTATTCCTTTCCATGTTTTCATGATTAGTGATATATGCATATTGTCATAATAAATCAGAAAGGTATATTCCTATAACTCACAAGTGCTTGATACTAATACCCAGATAAGAGGAATAACTTCTTTTGGAATCATGAAATAAAATGAAGAGACCTAGGTTCCATATGAGCTACTGTGGATAATTTTGGATGAGTCACTAAAAGTCAAGATATGTTACACAATTCTCTTTTATTTTGTGCAACATATACATTGTTCTAATAATAGCACTTTTCAAATGTCAGTGTTAACTTTGGGTATGAGAATATCGTCATTCTACAGATTTTCACGATTAGTTAGACTGCAAGAATATTGAAAAGAACGCATAAATAATTTTATACCAAAGCCAGTATAGTGCTCTATTAGCCCTGTGATTATTTTAGGAATGTATACTGTTCAAAAAAAAGTTAAGAGTTACAGATTTGCATGTCAAAATACCTTTAGCATGCAGAGAATAAGTAAAGTTCAGAAGTAAAGGAGTTGCTATGAAAAGGCCATTAAGAAAAAAAGGATAAAATTCAGTTCATTTTGTGGGAGACAGAATGACTAACATACCTGTTGCTTGTTTGTAACACCACAATTTCCTACCATAATGAATATCTATTAATTTGTATACTGAAAATCATTTCAAGAAGTAGGAGGAAGATGTGCCTCTTATGTGAAAACTTTAAACCTAACAACATTGGAAGAGGAGGGGAGTGGGGGCCGAATCTGATGCTTATAATTCTTTATAGCTCTTTTCTTTCCAAACTTCAAAACCTCCTTAAGAATGTCATTGTAATTACATCTTTTAAAATTATTTGGTACTTGTATTACTCAGTGGGTGTTAAACTGTGTTGACTGTATTTGCAAAGGCCTCTGATAATGTGAACATTTATTCATTTTATTCTTAATTAAAACATAAGTGAGTCAATTGAAGAAGTAGCTTAAATTTTTTCTCCAAAAGTATCACGTGTTTCAGTATAATGAATGTCCACCATCCATCCCCAACATTCTCTCATACTGTAACATTAAATTTAAATCTGGAACTTAAGATTTATTCAAATTATTTTCCCTACCTATTTATAGCTGCTGTTTTTATTTTTAAGGAATGGGCGTTGGAGGTCAGAGTGGAAGTTTACAATCACTCCTTCAACTGCTCAGGTGGTTGGCATTTTGAAAATTCAGGTATGAAATAAAAAGAATTTGTTTATTGATCTCTTAATGATTCTGAATAGAAAAACAGCTGATTCATGAGTTTACATTTTCATGATACATAATAACCATTTCTTTTTTTCAGATCTTCATGTTGAGGTAATGGGAAAAACAAGTAGTTCTGATTTCATCTTTTTAATAACCATGTAGTTCATCCTCTATATTCATCAAAAATCTGCGAGGACAGCCAACAGATTCTAAAAACACAACTAAAATTAGGTGCTATTATTTGGTCTGCTCTTTATATAATTTGTTCATATAAGCATCTTCTGTTATCTCGAGTGGAATAGGGTGAAGTATGATATTAATATATGCATGTTTAGATCTATAAGTATGTTATGTGTATATTAACACATGTACACAATACATATATAAGTATTTTCTATACTTATATTTGGCTTTTTATATGAAACCCATTAGAACTGAGTTCTTGACTTTTAATGTAAGTTCAAATGTTTATAAAGAATAATATTTGATAACTAAGACCAAGTATTTCAATATAGATACTACTAAATAAGTTAAAGGAAAATACTAACCTTTTTCTATCTTGATTCACACATTTATTCAATACATTTGTTGATCAGCTGTCATGAAGGGTATTGTGCCAAGAGCCATAAAGGAATAAAGATGAATTAGATGCTGCTGCTTTATCATCTAGCTCCAATATACATTTCTAATTTCTAGTCTTACATCCTAATACTTTCATGTCTTGGTGACCATCCCTAAGGGCACAGGTAGCAAACACAAGGCTCACAGACCGAATCTGGCCCTCCGCCTTGTTTTATCGGGCCTGGCACCTTGTTTCTGCCCAGCAGTAGCACCGCGCTCCTTGCCCCTAGTCAAATAATTACATTTATACAGTCCTAAAATTACATTTGGCCCTTAGGCCTTTGAAGGCAACTGAGAGGCTGATGTGGCCCCCGGTGAAAATGAGTTTGACACCCCTGCCTCAGGGGCTAGAGAAATGAAATGAAGAGCATGTATTTTGAAATCAGACTGCCTGAGTTTGAATCCCAGCTCTGCCAGTTATTAGTTGTATGATACTAGAAAGTCATTTAAGCTTTTTGTTTCCTCATTAACTTAAAAAAAAATCTCATGTGATTTTTTAAAGATTAGTTTATATGGATAAAATGGTTACAATAGAGGCAGACATCAAGTGCTTACTGAGTGGTAGCCATTTTTGTTGTCATTCTTCCCTTCAGTTAGGCCTCAGCAGCTCTTAGCTGAATAATTTGTCAAATGATGCCCCAGTTGGACCAGAGCTTATTGAGAGCCAGGATTGTCTGGTTCACAGTTCTGTCTTCAGCACTTAGCATCATGCCTGGCATATAATTGTTACTTTATTTTGTTTGAATTGCTGGACCTTTTGCCATTCCCTAACCCATTTTTTTCCACACTGCCATCAAGAAAGATGGTTTTTTAAATTTAAATCTGGATGTTACTTACCTGTTTGCTACCATTTTAGCAATATACTCTCATCTACTATATAGTCCAGGCATATTTAAGTGGCATTCAAACCCAAAGTTAATTTGTTCCCTACCTATATACATTTGTCCAGCCACTCTTCTCCCTCCCTGACCTCACACATTCCATCCACTAGTATCTCCAAGGCTTCCTAAAGTATGCTGTTCTCTTACGTTCAGTTTCCTTATCTTCCCTGGTTAGTCAGTCATGTTGCTAAGTCTGAGTGCAGTGTTGCCTCTTCTCTGAAGTCCTTTTTTAATGCTTAGATAGAGTGTGGAGTATTACTAATGTACTGTGTACATTTTTTTATGTTGTATTGAAATACGAGTTTGGGAACTATCCTTTTTGAAGCTATGTATCCTCCCCTGGCTGGTCATGGCTCAGTGGATTGAGCACCAGCCTGTGAACCAAAGGGTCACTGGTTCGATTCCCAGTCAGGGCACATGCCTTGGTTGTGGGCCAGGTCCCCAGTAAGGGCCACGCAAGAGGCAACCACACATTGATACCTCTCCTTCTCTTTCTCCCTCCCTTTCCCTCTCTCTAAAAGTAAATAAATAAAATCTTTAAAATAAAGTATAGCCACTCCAGATAGATAGATAGATAGATAGATAGATAGATGCTGTGTGTCCCTAGAACTTATTAATAGGAGGCATATGTAATAATCACTCCATTAATGTTTAGTGAATGAATTCATGTCTTTGAATTTGAGAAGTTGCATGGTTGGTAGAAGTATACAAAAGAGGAGCAGTGTTTAGGAGGGAGTATTGTGAGCTCAATTTTGGAAATCTTGAGTTTAGGTACTAGTAGAATATCTGAGATAAAAATGTCCATCAGTTGGGTCAGTGGAGGGCTTGCCTGAGTAATTGCCGGAACTGCTATCTAGTCTTCTCACTAGACTGAGGGCAGGAAGTCTTGCTGAGGTTTGAAAAGTCAGGAGCTTATCAAAGAAGTCTAGGTTAGAGCTGAAATTGATAATCATCTACAATTGATGTTTTTGTTGAAGCCATGTGGATCTTGATGGTTCTTGCCTATAATAAGGTTTCTGTAATTTCTTTTTTAATAGGTTCATTATTATGAAGATGGTAATGTTCAACTAGTGAGTCATAAAGATATACAAGATTCCCTAACAGTGTCTGTAAGTAATCAATTATAAAATAAAATTTAAACAACCCAATACTTCTATAATACCAGAACAGTTTTGGAAGTAACATTTTAAGTAATATTTCTGCTTTAGATTAAGTGTTTTCAAATAGATTAAAGATGGGTAAGTAATGGAAATTGATACCTAGCCTTTTTTAACAGTTCTATTGAGATAGAACTCACATACTATTCAATTCACCCAATTAAAGTGTAAAATGCAGTGTTTTTTTAGTATATTAAGAGGATTGTACAGCAATCAACATAGTCTAATTTAGAGCATTTTTGTCCTCTAGAAATCCAGTACCCATTAACAGTTGTTCCCAATTTCCACTCCCCAAACCACTCTCAGGCCTGGGCAACCACAAATTGATTTTCTGACTGTGGATTTGCCTATTCTTGGCCTTTCATACAGAACTCTACAATACATGGTCTCTTGTGACAGGCTATTTTCACTTAGTTTAATGTTTTCAGGGTTCATCCATGTTGGAGCACATATCAGTACTCCATACTTTTTTATTGCCAAATAATATTCCATACACCACATTTTAAATTAGCCATTTATTAGCTGCTGAACATTTGTGTTATTTTTTACTTTTTGTTGCTATGAACCTTCATGTACTATTTTTTGTGCAGGCATTTGTTGTAATTTCTCCCTCGTATATATGTGGCAGTGGAATTACGGGGTCACGTGGTAGTTCTACATTTAACCTTTTGAAAAACTGCCAGACTGTTTCCAAAGTGGCTGTGTTACAGAACAGACCTGGGGGGATGAACGATTTACTATTACCGAAAGGACTTTCCCTTTCTTTCTGGGGGTCCCCCCTACCTACTAGGTTCACCTTGCCCACCACCAGAGGAAAGACATCTCAATGCCAGAGACTGGTGAAAAGGAAAGAAATTATTTATTTAAAAGTTATACAGACTTAATGTCTTCATTACAATACTGAAGTCCTTTAGAATACCCACAGATGCACACAGTCCTTCCTTCTCCCTCTGTCCAGTCTGGGCTACCATATCTCAGGAAAAGAAGTAGAAATCTGTGATTCAGGCTCCCGGCACCATCAGCTGTGTTGCCACCACGGGGTCCCCACTCTGCCAAAGCATGGTCCTCTCTCCCTTCTCTTCTCCTCCAAAACCGCGTGGTCCTCTCTCTCAGTGGCTGCCGCTGCTGCGCCTGGGTTTAAATCCCAGCGCCAGTCTTCCTCTGCAGCCCCGTTTCCGACTCCTCCTACAATCAGTTACACCTGCCAGCATTCTCATATTCTTCCAGCTTTACTGGGCTGCCATAGTAAGTCTGAGCAGGTGTGGCCCCATGGCATGGAGCCAATCTTCTCCAAGCTCTCACGCAGGCGCTGTAATCAGGGGGAGTTGCTTCCCAGTTACATCTTGGGCACAAGTCACTCCCACCCCCTGGCCACAGGTATTTAACATGTCTATGAAACCAGTTAAAGGTTACAGATATGTTAAATGACCATGGAAGAGGTTAGCTGCACAGCTGTTGCTATACAAAACAGCTCTCATTGGCCCTGCTCCATTTGTCCCTTCCCCCAGCTCAAGCTTGGGGGGGTGGTAAGGACATCCTATATACATTTTTCTAATATTTCCTGGACACCTTGAGTTCTGGACCCCCATTATAAATCCCTATTTGGGGCCCTCCTCTTGGCTGCACCCTGTTTCAGCTGCACCATTTTACATTGCCATCAGTTGTAAACGAGGGTTCTAGTTTTCCACATCCTCACCAAAATTTATGTCTGTCTTTGGTTATAGCCATCCTAGTTGGTATGAAATGGTATCTCATTGTGGTTTTTATTTACATATTCCTGACAGATAATGATAATTATCACCTTCTTATGTATTTGTGGGTCACTCATGTATTGATAATTTCTATTGAGATCCTTTGCATATTTCTTGATTGATAATTTGTGCTTTTATTGTTGAGTTGTGGTTGTTGCTTATATATTTTGGGTACAAATCCTGCATCAGAAAAATGATTTGCAAATACTATCTCCCACTCTATATGTCTTTTTACTTTCTTGCTTAGTATCATTTGCACAACAAAAGATTTCAGTTTTGATGTAGTCATTTGTTTTTTTTCTTTTGTTATTTACATTCTTGATATATTAATAGAAGCCTTTGCCTAACCCACAGTCATGAAGATTTACCTTGAGTGTTTTCTAAGAATTTTATACCTTTAGCTCTTAAATTTACATCTCTGATCCTCTATTTACCCCTTATGTTTGTATTGTTTGCTTTTTTTACCCTCTTGAGATTGATTTAATGAAGTTTTTCTAAAGTTCAGTTTCCAAATTCAAGAAACTTTTAACTTAGTTTTATTTCCCTGCAGTTTGTCACACATTTTTTGCATTGCACGTGTAGCTATTTCGTGGTAGAATTGCTTTGCCTCAAGGATGTTAATATAACAATAACATGACATTTTCCCGTGAACATTTGTGTTGTGTACCTGAAAGTACCGTTCAGTATAATTTAAATGTCAACTGCTGATACACGAAATTAGCTGTTTTACAAATACTAAAGAAAATTTCATTTTTAATTTAAGAAAGCATTTAACATTAAGAAACATACCTGAATGTGTTAAGCCAAATGCTAACTGAGAAAAGAAGAAAGCTGGGTTTTTTTCTAAGTTTTCATTAGTACTTAGGTGATTTCAGCTTTTTTTGCTAAGTGGTACTTACTCTTCTTGCAAAATTTGCCAGTAAAAGCAACTTACAAATGTCTGTTTTACTATGAGACATTGTATTCAGTATAGTACATGCAATATTATTTGCTTAACAGGATACTTGGTTATTATCCTCTTTGGGGAGCTTGACATTGGGCAGAGATTCTTCCTAAGAGACATTTTTCTAAACTGGAGTTGTGAGAGGTAGTTATTATAGTAAACTAATGTGTCAATTTGTGCTGAGTTTTTTAGGAATGTGGTTTTCACTTTATCAGTTGTTTTATTGTTTTTGGACAGAGAAAAATGCACCCATTATAGATATGTAAATATATATGTGTAAATATATTGGGTTGGCCAAAATGTCCGTTTAGTTATTTTCGTGAAATAAAAGACGCATCTTTCATCTTTCACCAATAACTTTATTGATTTGGATGTTTTGAGTATGTTGGCTACCTCCCACATGGTGTAACATTGATTGTTCTCAATTAATGTCTCAATTTGATCGCTATCAACTTCAACTGGTCTACCTGGCTGTGGAGCATCGTCCAGTGAGAAATCTCCAGCATGAAACTTTACAGACCACTTTTGACACATTTGATCAGTCACAGCACCTTCTCCATATACTGCACAAATCTTTTTTGCATTTCAGTTGTGTTTTTACCTTTCTTGAAATAATAAAGCATGATATGCCAAAAATGTTGTATATTTCCATTTTCAATGTTAAAATGGCAACCCAAATATTCACCAATTTTGATATTTTTTAAAAAATGCATGCTGATATGACAGCAGTCACAATACAATCTAACAAAATTGTTTCGAATGAAGTTAAAGACATCTAAGTGTACTAGAGCCATCTTACGGAAAAAACCAAATGAACTTTTTGGTCAACCCAATATATAGTTGACTCTTAAACAATGTGGAGATTAGGGGTACCGAACTTCTTCACAGTTGAAGTTTGCATGTAACTTTTCACTCCCCCAAAACTTAACTACTAATAGCTGCTCTGGACCAGAAGCCTTACCAATAACATAAATAATTAACACATATTTTTTATGTTATATTTATTACATACTGTATTTTATAATAAACTAGAGAAAACATTAAAATCATAAAGAAGAGAAAATACATCCACAGTATTGTTTGTATTTATTGAAAAAAATCCAAATGTAAGTATATCCACACAATATCAAACCCATGTTAAAGGGTCAACTACAAATAATAATACATAAAATAGTACTTGAGAATTTTATATTACCACCGTCTGATATTACAAAAGTTTAGTTTCCCATTAAATTTACTGTTAGCAAAAGAAAACCCATATATTAGAAGACTTTTTTTTAATTTTCAGAAAATATTTAAACACTGCAGTAAATTCACCTTAAACTTTAAAATATGCTTTTCCTAATTGGTAATATTTTATAATATATTATTATGGCAGTGTTCAGATATAGTCATTAATTATGAATCTATGACTAAATTCTAACCTATAAAGATTGCCTATTAGAATATTTGTCCAGTGTTATAATTGCATTTTTCAGCACTGTGTATTATTAAAATTTTCCTTTCATTAACCAGTGAAACACTGAGACCAGCCTCATTTTATAGACTTAAAATATTTTTGTCTAGATCCCCTTGGACTTAGAATATTTCTCTTACAGTATTTTCCCTTTATTTATTATAATTTACATCTGTTGTATATTAAATTACACAAATTATTAACCATACATATATTGGCATACCTATTTAAAAATAATAGTGGTATAGTTTTAAATTAATATTTTATTGGTTTATTTTGTTTTTTATTCAGAATGAGGTGCAAACAGCAAAAGAATTTATAAAGATTGTAGAAACTGCAGAAAATGAATATCAGGTATGATTTTTAAAATTCTTTTATATATGCTTATAAATAATGACACTGAAATTTTCATTCTAGTCATAAACCTGGATTTTTTGCATTGTTTCACTATAATGAGATGTAGTGGGTATGTGTTTGGACTTGTTTGTTTTTAGTTCAAGGGCAAACTTGGGAACATATAGACAAAACTCAGAGTGTAGGACAAAATATGCCAAAGTCTTAAATGGCTATTTTGTTTCTGATCAGAAATTTTAATATAGGTATTTCCCAAAGCATTTGGATTATATGTAGTCTGTTTAGATAATATTTTATTTTGTACTCTGCTTTTTATATTATCTATCAGCTTCTAAACTAGACTTCTGAACATAAGCTTTTAATTTGCGGATTGAACAATTTTCACTCCTTACAAACAGTAATTTATGAAATTGTTCTGAGTGAATAATAATATATCCAAAATGAGGGTGCATGCATGTTAACTCTTATTTACAATTTCATTTTCTTGAATTTATTCAAAATGATTATAAGTTTTTTCTTTTAGCTGCTTTTAAATAACTTCTAAAACCATATTTAGGTTTTTATTTGACTTTTAAAAGCAATGGAACAGGCTGCTTAAATATACGTTTTTCCTAAATCATCTATGTGTTTTAGAAATTGGTGTTCTTTTATTTCTTTAAACTTTTAACTACTGTTTTTCATAGACTGCCATCAGTGAAAATTATCAGACAATGTCGGACACTACGTTCAAAGCCTTACGTCGACAGTTGCCAGTTACACGCACTAAGATTGATTGGAACAAGATTCTTAGCTACAAGATTGGCAAGGAGATGCAGAACGCATAAGATGAACATTGCATGATCGGATCATTTTAGTGTCTTTGCATTTTTTAAAAAATCGTTGCAAGTGTATTCAGAACTGTCAAGCTACCCAGTCAGATGGGCTGTTGCCATTTAAAAATCACTGTAATTAGTTTGGTTAGAACACAAAGCTTAGCTAATCAACAATTATATTTCATTTCTTTTGTTCAGAGAGGATTGAAAATCATTTTAGTTTAAATGTCTTTCACTTTCTGTTATGCCTTTCTTAATAATGAAGAGATGATTCCTCTAGTTTAACGTTAAAAGTTTTTGAAGTGTTTCAGAAATATTTTCCTTACCATAACCCTTAAAATTGTTGTCTTTTGGTTTATGAAGTGTGTAATTTTTGATATTTGTCCAATTCTTTTTAATAGGGTCAATAATGGACATTCTCATTTAAGGTAGTTGATGGATTTAGCCATATATGCTGCTAAAGAAATTATCTACCTTTTTCTGAACCCTTGAGGGAAAGCATTTTGTATATCAATTGTGTTTAGAGTTTTCAAGAAGGTTATTTAGCTAGCTTAAGTGTTTAACTAAACTTTTTTAAACAATGCCAAGGTCTAATGCAGTTTTGACATTCTGGAATTAAATGAAAAAACATTTGAGAAACGCTTTTAATGCTTTTTTCTTGTGACAGTTACGCAAATTAGCTTGAATTCCATATGTCCCTGAGTTATTTTTATCATAAAGCCACAAATGTATTATAACAAGGCAGATTGTAATATATATAATCCTGAACTCATGACTGTCTCAGTTGATTCTTTTTTCCTGGATTGAAAAGTACTGAAATTCAGTGTGACATTAAAATGAAAATTTTCATATTTACTTGAGTAGAAAACCACTTACCAGTGACTCATACATTATTTTAAAATACTTTCTTTAAATATTGTGATTCTTAACTGGTTATAAGTTAGAAAAGCTGGGAGCACATAAATGTGCAGTTACAGTCTCAATTTTTTCCATCTTTCTGGGCATCGTATGCATGTTTGCAATATTTTTAAAAATACATTTACTGATGCTACAGGAATTTCAGCCTGTTTTGAATGTTAGTACTTACTACAGGAAATGGGGTGGGTTATAGTTTCATCAGATGAATATTGCTCATTATACTCCAGTGGAATTCTCTCCTCACGTACTCCTGCAGATGTCTGGACCTGCATATGTTTTTTTAAAAGCACCACTTTTATTATGTACAATAAAATATTTCATTAGCTTGAATTGTATAGATTTTTAAAAATTTCTCAGTGAAAGCATGTTATTTAATTTCTTTTCAAAAATCACTGTTGGGCTTTGAATGCATTGAAAATATATGAAATTATGAAAATTTTGATTAAATTGTTTTGTCTAGTTTTAAAATACAAGTTTTGCCATATTACGATTCCTAAAGAAAGTGAATTGGCAAATTTAAGACATTTTCAGTAGTCTGATGATGATTGTGAACTAAATACTAAATGAATCTTTAATTAGCTCAGTTGTATCAGTTGGGCTATCATGAGTTTGTACCCTTAGTGGTCAATTGCTTTGGGTCTCTTTTATGATCTAAAATGCTTTCTTGAAAATATGCCCTGCTATTTTTAAGGTGACGTGCATGTGAAAGGTAATATTTATCAAAATAATTCAGAACATACTTTGAAATAATTATGCGATAGAGTAGTCTTTTATGGCCTAAGATTATTAGCATTATATTAAGTACAAGAATGGAAACCCAGCATAACCGCAAGCTCAGGGATGTAGTTTTACGAGGACTCGGTGTTGAATAGGCTGAAGTGTGGAAGCAAGGGCAGTATCAGGGAGAACAATTACAAGGCTATTTCAGTAATCTAATTGAGAAAATGTTGGCTTGGCCTGAGGTCTCATAGCTGTAGGCTGTAGAGATGGTGACTTCTGGATATGTGTTAAAGGTAAAATCAATACTTACCAAAAGACTGGTTATGGAATGTGAGATAAATATAATGCCAAGGATTTGGGGGTTGAAAAATTAGGGAAGATTAGGGTGGGAGGGACTGGTCAGGAGCTCGGTTTAAGATTGCAAGGGGAAATACCATGTACGGTTGCATACTGGGGGCTTCGGCTAGAGGAGTGCTCTGAGTTAGAATGAGAAACAGTTTGAAAGACAGGCAGAATGACAGAGTCCTCGGGGCTAGTGATAAAGAATTTCTTTTGAGACCAGTAAGTATGGCTATTTTTTTCAGCTGTATAAAGTTGTTTGGGTGCAGGGATAGAGTAGATCAATGGAATTTAACCAAGGTAGTAGTTTTGCCGAGAGAGTATGACTGGCCGAATGGGAAAGGGGGCAAGGTTATAATGATAATCTGTGGAATTTAAGTCAGTTAAGCAGAGAAGTGAAGGCTTGACAGGAGGGGAAAGACCATGAAAATTGTGGCACAATCCATGGATTGTCAGCATAAGAAATGTCCAAACCTGTAAATTTTTGTAAGATTTTATTTGAACCAAACTGACGACAATCTCCTCCAGAGAATGTTAGTTTGCAGTTATTTTTATGCATTTGAGATTAAGGAGGGAACTTTAAGGAAAATTACATGAAGGCGGGAAGAAAGCAGGGCAGGATGATTGGATTACAGGCTAGTTAAGATCTCTTGAGGGTGGTTATTATTTCTGGTATTTCAAAGGTATATTAACCTAGATGGACAAGGGAAATGGACAGGGCTTGTTTAAGAACCTCCCACTAAAGAAGTTCTAGGGCTGGGCGTGACCCAGTTAGAAAGAAATGATCTAGAAATGTACGAAATGGTAGCTAGAGTGTGTGCCTCAAAATGAGATTTTGAGGAGTTAAAGTTACTAGTAACAACAAGTGTGACCAAGGGAGTGATTGGCTTAATTGAAGACAGGAGAGGGGTTCAAGCAACTATGGAGCTTGAGCCTTGGGTTGCTGAAGATAATGAAATCAAGGATTACAATTAGCGTTACGTTTTTGTAGACTATACCTGGATGTATATGTTTATAATACATTTGTATGAATTAGATAAATATGTGATACAGATATTCATGAGGCTTTTCCTCACTCAGGATTTTGGAAACTAAAGTGTAAACAGGAGCATTCAGTGAAAGGTGTCCTAGAAGTTCTGGCTCCTTACAAATGTTTCTTTTTTGATTTTAGAGAAAAACGCTGATTTGTTCTACTTATGCACTCATTCACAAGTGTTCTTGAAAAGTGAAGTTCTTAGGGAAGTAAATAAGGACAACTGTAGATAATTCTATAGCATTTGGGTGGCCCTTTCTGTGGTTAAAATCATTTTTAAGTTGATAATCACACCAAGATCCTTTGAAAAGATCTTTCATACTGATAATCAGTTTGTGCCTTTGCCATCTACTGGGTATAAAATACTAAGTCATATTTTGCCAGCAGTTAACATGGGTGTTTTGTGCAATGCATGCATGTTATGAAACATCCTGAGAAGAATGTGTATTTCTGTTCACTTCTCTATGGTAGATTATTTAAAAGCAGAGTGACAGTGTACTTACATTCCTAAACTGTAGTACTTTTGGCCTTGAAACAAGTCTTTTAAAGGCAAAACTTTTTGTGTAGGCATTTTCAAATTTGACATTGTATTTTGCAAAAGCGATTGGAGAATATGCAAAATATTCACCAATTAAATAACCAGTTAAATTTTTAAGGTCTAATTGGTTTTAGAAACTAATGTCAGGTCATTCGTGATTAATCACACTGTGTTCAGAGGATTACTCAGACATTGTGGAGTCAGGAAAATATAAAATTGTTTCTTAAAGGTGCCTACAAAGAACTCATGGGACTACATAGCAGTGTTTTCCAAACCTTTTCACATTACAACATGACATTTCACATTAGAAAATGACATTTGTAAGGCACTATAGGAGGCCTGGATTGAGAAATGATAGTGAGAAGCTGTGAAAATTGCTTGGCAGGTGGAATAGAGAAACTGAGACAGATAGCTGAGTGCAATGGCCAGGCAATTTACAGCCAGGTGCAGATAGATAGTCACCAGGGCAGAAGGCTTCACAAGTGCCTGGCAGGGGACAAAACTGGGAAAACAAGGACCTCATCCCCAGTATAACCTCTTTTCCCCTGTCCTTTCCTCCCTGGAGATAACACCTAGGGGACAACATCTAGGCCTCAATTGTGTTTTAGCTCCAGGCCAGAAAACAGCAAAACCAGGTGGGTGATGCTAGAACCAGCAGCAGGGACTAAAGATCTGCCCTGTCACACTGACCAATCAGTGGAGACCATGACCCTGAAAGGACACATCTGGAGAACTGATGAACATTCTACTGAAATCCTCTCCTGTGACCTCCCAAGATTCCTGCCTGCAAGAGAGAGATAAAAGCCCCAGGACAAAGGACCCAGGGTGTGCGTGCTACCCCAGTGGTGAGCAGCCAGTGCCATTACATTCCTTCTTACCACCTACTTCGCCTACTTCTTTATTCGCAGGCACGTCTCCTAAACTCTAAAGCAGTGGGCAGCTGACAGCTTGTCCCAGGCTGATCCCCTGAACCTGTCCCCAAAGCCCCCTTTTCTCTGACTTCCCAGTGAGCTAAAGTAGCCCAGCCTAGGCTCTCCTGTTGCTGCTTCTGTGCTAAGTCCTTCCTTGTTTCACTGCCCCCAGCTTTAATAAGTGTATCCTCGTAGGCACCTGACCTCGTGCTGTGAAATCTTTCTTACATGAAGCCAAGAACCCACACACTACAGCTGGCCCTAAGCAGCCCTGCTCAGGGCCTGGAACCTGTCCCTTAACAAGATGAGGCTGCTTTCCGGATGCCCGAACTGGATGAGGGGGATCAGTATCTAGGTACACCTTGAGCCTATTTAGGAAGGTGTGCCATGGAGAACACACACATAAAACACTTTAAGATTGTTTACAAGTTAACAGAAAGCCTAACTTACTTAAGGTAGCTTTTAAAGTGATGTCAGGCTAAGTAAGTTTTCCTAAAAAGGATGATTTAAACTCTAATGCAGCACACTAATATTTTTGTGAGTATGCATGCATGCAGCTGGTAGAAAATTCTGTTGTATCTCAATGAAGCATCAAGGTTTCTAGTATAGCTCCTTCAGCATCATGGTTCAATAGTATTATTCAGTGGAAAACTAAATCTGACTTAAAAATACATGTCAGTACAAAATGAAATCAAATACAACACTAAATAATTTTTATCTCTAGTTTTGGTATAACCTAAGAAATGTGTGCTTGTTAGTTTTAAATATACAATGTTGCAAACCATCAATTTTCATTGCATTGTGACTATCACTGACTAAAAAGCATACATATCACATGCTACATCAGCCACTCATTCTAATCAGTCAGCACTCAGCTTGTAGGACTCCATGAAGTTAAAACTCATTGAATTGATAGAAGACTTAAGGAAACAAAGTTGGTATGCCTGAGATGACTTCTTGGGGAAATTTGTAAAATGCTCAACTCTTAAACCAAATAAACATCCAAGGAGTTCTATTACTAAAAGGATACCAACCCAACCCCCAAAAGTCTTGTTGACTAAACAGTAAAAATCACTGCTTCCTCTTTGCTTCAAGTTTTGTGCTGTTAACCTGCTGCCTTAGTAGAACCTAAACACTGAGGCAGTTCTCACCAGACTACCCGAAAATGAGGGCTTGCTTCTTTTCTCCCAAAGGTATACTAAAGAAAAATACCAAGAATCTGTAGGTCTCTGAAGTATAACTTAGACACTTAGGGAAGACTAATTCTTTTAGAATGCACAGGAAAATACAGGAGATCAATGTTCCAGGACACTGAAAAGATCTTGAAGAAAAAGCAATTTAAAAAAAAAAAAAATCAAGCTCATGTGCACTCATTTTTCCCTTACTTCAGGGCTTTATGCTAGAGAAAGACAACAAAGTAAATTTCATGCCAGAGACTTGTCATGTCAAAAAGCTAAACCAATCTAAATGTCCATCAACAGAATGAATACAGATGCTGTAGTTAAACATTGGGATAGCATGCAGCCTTTAGAAACTCATGAGCTGGAACTTCATATAACAACATACTATAAATGTTGAGAGAGAAAAAAGTTGCAGAAAGGCAAATACAGTATACTATTTTGAGTAAGTTTTGTTTTAATAATAGCAAGTGTATAAGACATGGAATGGAGTTTTTAGAACATCAGGATAGTATATGTGGGGAGGAACGTAGAAGAATGGGACTGGGGAGCAGAGGGATTCAGTTGTATCTGTAAGAATATAATTCTTAAAACAGGTGATAGACACAAAGGTATTTGTTAAAACATTCAGGTTTTTTAATGTCTGGTAAATTCTGCATATTAAAATACACAACCTATGCAGACATGTTTGTAAATCTGAGAAGGAAGTAATATACAAAAGGTCATTAGGCCCATATTTTACAGTGAATATTTTAAAACTTTCCATATACAAACTATTTCTGTAATAGAAATTATCCTAGGTGGTAGGAAAAGATGGAAATCTATTATATGAAATTAGCATAACCTTTCAGAATAGCACCAAAAAAGGGAAACTTAAAAATTCCCTGTAAAATTAAGAGCAAAAATTCTTACCACAGTAATAACCAAAATAAATTATAGTATTACCAAGTAGAACTTATCACTGGAATACAATAAAGGAGAAAAACAGGTAACTCTCAGTGAATATCATTAAAACATTTCATAATTTTGTACTGTTCTGATTTTAACAAGCACCTCAAAAATCAGTAGGCTAAATGCACAGGAAAATATAGGAGATCAGTGTTCCAGGACACTGGACTTACTCTACAAATAGTGTTGGGAAAACAGGGTAGCCAGCTGCAGAAAAAAGTTAAGCTGGATCCATACCTCACATCTCCACCAAGTTAAAATTAGATCCAAGGTTTAATGGTATAAAGTTCTTGAAAAAATCATGGTAACAATTTTTAAATAAGAATATTAGAAGACCTTTTAACACAAAACCCCCAGATTCTATACAATAAAGATTAATGTAGTTGGCATAACAAAAATTAAGATTTTCTATATGGCTTATTAGACTGCTCTAGGCAAAGACAGATCCCCCACAGAAGAAAAATGCAACTTATTTGATAAATGGTTCATGTTCCTAATGTCTTAATTGATAGAGGAACTCAAGAGTTAAAGATTTTAGCCTTAATTGATAGGCTTAGGTGACTGATGCATGTGGAAAGCTGTTACTCCAAAAACTGGAATGCGTGGTCAGTGACTCCAGGAGAGCACAAGCAGTTCAACCTTTGGGTCTGGGGGTCTGCAAGTAATGGAGATGGCATTTAAGCCATTGTGTTCCAGGGAGGAAAGACCCTAAGAATTGTTGACCAACAGTAAAGAAGTACTAGGAAAATTACCTCAGGACTGCAACTCCTAATTAATCTTTCCCCCAAACCCGTTACCTACCCTTTCTTCTCCTTATAAATGGTCAGCTTGAAATGAGACGTTAAGATGGTTTTTGAGGACACAACCCACTGTCTTCTCAAACTGCCAGCCATCTGAATAAAGTGCCCATAAAGAGTCATTCCTGGACTCTACTTGCTGGTTCTGGTAGTGACAGGCAGCATGAATGACTTTTCTGGTTTCATGTTGAGCACCTACAACACAATCATTAAGATCCTAATAGAAAATTGAAAAGCAGATCTTACGAGGTCTGAGCCCCTGATACCATGGAGAGCCTTACCAGTCTTGAACTGCCTAATCAAACTATGAGAAATAAACTTGTATCTTATTTAAGCCACTGCTGTTTTGCCACCCTGCCCCTTCTTTGGATCTCTCACTTTTGCCTCATCCTACATAGAATTTAGTATCAGAGATGGAGTCCTAAGAGTAACAAGACCTAAAATGTTGCTTGGCTACGAAAGGCAACACACATTAACAGGAATTCCACTGACACTTGAACAAGGTACAATGTGTAAACTTTGTACTCTGCAGTGCATTTATCACTTCTGCCTCAAGGCACCAAATACCAATGGCAGCACCTAATCCTTGTGACAATCAGAAATAACCCCCTAAAGGAAAGGAGTCCACTGGATAGACCATGACATTGACATTCTTGCCTCTTAATACCTTAGAGAGCAGAGTGCCGAGGCTTTAACAATAGGAAAGATAACCTGTGTCTTTAGGCTGAAGATAGCTAATCTGGAAGATGAGATGGAAGGAAGCAGTTTAATACCTGTACTTAATCCTCCCCGTATCTGGGATGCTTGAGGAGACCTGAACACAGTTGAACTTTCAATATCAAATCTCTTTCAAGTATTGCCATGTACTAAATGCTTGGTCCAAAACTGTTCCCACGATACAGTGGTATTTGATAAATAATAATGATATGTAATTTCTATTTTGTTTTATTTCTGTTCCTACATCTACATTTTATATTGAGTGTTTTGGGGTAGATAACACCTTTTAATTTATAGTTTGCTGGACAATGAGGAGATAACATTTGTTCCTGGTGAAGAGAACTACACATTCATCCAGCTGTCTTGGACTTTGAGCTGACTGCAATGAAGGGAGACGTATTTGGTGTGTGGTAAGAAGGGTGCCTTGCAGAGGCCATACGGTAATCTGTGGCAGAAATTGCTAGTTGCCCCCTATATCCATTTTTAGCTGCTCATCTGCTCTTGAAAAACAAAGACTACGTTTCCCAGCTTTCCCTGAAGCTAGGAGTGGCTGTGTGACTAAGTTCTGGCTAATTGGATAAGCAAAAGTGTTGTGGGGTAAATTGAGAACTTTCCTACAGTTCCAATCCTGTGTGCTCCCTTGTTTTCCTTTTTCCTGCTACCAGGAACTTGGATGCCTCCTTCTTGGGCCATTGGGTTCAGGGACACATGATACATGAGCCCTACCCTTCACTCTTATGGACACCATACCTCCTTGAACCTGCACTATCTACCTGGACTTCTGCTTGAGAAATAAACCTCTATCCTGTTTAAGCCACTGCTATTTTGTTTCTTGTCACCTTCAACTTAATCCTAAAAGAAAGAACCCCACCCCTTACCCATTCTATCTAATTAAAAAAAATCCAAACAGTCTAAAGATCTAGCCAAACTAAACAGTGGATGTTTTTGGAAGTAATAATCTTGAATTTAAAAACAAAAAACAAAACCTCCCTAAAAAACAGACAAAACTCATAAGTCATAAAGGAAACGATTGACAGATCTCTCCTCCCAAAACATTTAACATGTTTGACCACAGAAGGAACTGTCAGTAGTGGTTACAAACATTTTTCTCTTCAGCATTGTTTTGTTTGTTTTTCAAAGAATGGGGGGGGGGTTGTTCACACATTCATTTTTTAAATTAATTTATTTTTATTCAGTTACAATTGCCTGCATTTTCTCCCCATCCCTCCACCCCACCCCAGCCAGTCCCACCTCCCTCCCCCACCTCAAGGAATGTTTAATAAGGTAGATAACATGCTTTTCAAACAGGTATTTTTATATCACTGAAGCTAAAGCAGAACATCCTGTGCTTAGGCATATTTGTGTTAGGCATCATCTGTGGCCTGAAATGTTATCACTCTGTGTGTCACTGAGCCCTTCAAGATTCTGCTAAAAGGAAAAGCAGTTTGTGTTCTGAGCATGTTTGAATGGGATGACATATTTCTGAAATTTTTACCAGAGAAAGGTTCATTTTTACCAGTGACAGTTCCTGAGAGAAGCCAGCAGGTGTCACTGTTTTCATTTAAGGCTTAAGGCAGTTCCAGACGCTGAAAGGCTGAAATGAGGCCACCGTTTGCTGTGTCTGACCACGTGGAGCACCTGGGCTTGTCCTGACTTGGCGTTTGGTTACTCAGCAGAAGGACACTGTTGGTTCTGGGGGTAAAAAAAATTCATAGTTAGCATCCTAGGAAAGAGCCCTTATGATGTGGAAATTCATTCATTCTCTCTATGTGAAATATTTAGCAATAAATTAGGGTAGTGCCCACTAACACTTGTAGAAAAGTTTAGGAATATTCAAGCCAATAGTACAGTGTTTCTTAACTATTTTTGAAGTCAAGGAGTTGTTTGAAAATCTGAAGAATGCTGTGGTCTGTCTTAGAAAAATGCATGTGCGTCAGCACACACCTACCAATCTCTCAACAAACACGTACTTCTTCATACAGTTCAAGGGAGTTCACGGCTCCTATAACCTAGTGTCTTGTGATCTAGGTAATGTCCAGACATATTTAATAGAAAAAATGTTTTGCAGAACCTTGCTGTCGGGGTTAAATGATTCTTTTAAAAGATTTTTTTGTTTGTTTGTTTGTTTTTAGAGAGAAGGTAAAGAAGGGAGAAAGAGGAAGAGAAATATCAATTGGTTTCCCCTCGCTCACTCCCAAATGGGAACCTGGTCTGCAACCCAGGCATGTGCCCTGACTGGGAATTGAACTGGCAACCTTTTGGTTCGCAGGCCAGCACTCAAACCACAGAGTCACACCAGCCAAGGCAAATTACTTTTTAAATCATTTTTATTATTTTTAAATCAGAATTTTATTTATTTCATGAAATTTTCCTCCAGCTCCTCCCAGTTGCCAGATGCTGCTTTAGGCCCTTAGGAGTGTGGCTGTAAATAAGACAGTGGAAGTCCTTACTTGCTAGTGAAAAGACAGGCACTCCACATGTCAACAAAAAAAGGCCAGATAGGGAAACAAAACAGGGAAAAGGCCTGTCTGAAGAGATGGCATGTAAACTAATAAGAGAGACAGCATAGGGACTTGGGCCCTGGAATAGAAAATGCCAGGTGGTCTGAAGGAACTCAGGCAAAAATGTCGCACCCATGTCCCCACCACTCCCTACTCAAAAATTAGAGGTAGCTGATTTTATTTCCCTTCTGCCTGATTGAACTACTGCCCTGCATGCGCGGTTTATGAAGGTCTGACTGCTATTGTGTCTTAGGATGGTGGTAATGAATGGTCTGCCATCTTGCCCCCACATCTCAGGCACAAACACAGTTACCAGGCAATACAGCCGAAAAGGAAGTCTCCGGACCCTGAAATGGAAAAGTCCACAAAGCTGCCAAGCAGAGCCAGCCCCACCATACCCCTCAAACCTTTTCGGAGGATCCAACTTTCTTTGTGCTGCCTCCCTTCTACTTGAGCATAAGCTTAGTACAATCTGTCTGGAAGTTTCTCTGGGGCTTCCTCTCAATTCCTATCTTGGGGAATCCAAGAACACCAATGCCAGCAACAGAGGGAGTCAAAAACACTCAGGTGAGAAAAGTTGTAGCAAGGGAACAGCTCCTGCAAAGTCCCCTAGCACAGAATGAACTTGGCTGGATGTCCAAGTCCAGTGGACGAGAGCCATGCCCATTTTCCTCAATTTCTCCCCCCACATCCAGCTGACAGCAAGCCATGCCAATTTGACTTCCAAAATATTCCTTAAGTCCACTTCTGTCTACCACAATGTCATTGCCCTAATACAAAACACCTAGACTATGGAAACTGCTTTTCTGCTTCCACTCTTGTTCTTTCCAGTCCATTTCCTATGGTCACAGCGGAGTGATCTTTTTATACTGCATACCTTGTCATTTCCTTTCCCTACTTAAAAGTTCTCAACTCCCCTTGTTAACAAGGCCTCTGGCTGCCCAAGTCTCACATTATCCCTCTCTTTTTTTCCCCCTTTTGGCTTCTAGGTGCTGGCCTGCTTTCTGTCCCTGGAATGCATTAAGTGCTCTCTACCGCAGGGCATTGTACATGCTGCTCCCTCTTCCCAGATTCCCCCCTAAACCCACTTCCCCACTGCATCTTCACATGACTTGCATTTCCTATTCTTAAGGCCTCAAATCAAATATCAGCTCCTGAGGTCTTTCCCAAATGATCTATCTCAAGTAGTCTTCCCTGTTCCCCCACCCAAGTTATTTCCTAGCCAGTCTAGCAATTTATTCCATTCATATTACTTAACAACAATCTCATTATCTTGTATATGTCTTTGGTGGGATGATATTTGAAGTATTGATTACTTTTGTTTCTTCACCCCTCCTTCCCAAATCTTACTCAGACCAGAAGACACAAAGCAGCAACTGCCTAAGGGGAACAAGAGCAAACTGAGAACAAGGACAAATAAAGTCTTGGATTTTACATTCAAAGCCTGGACCTCAGAGTTGTAAGACAACAGCAAATGTATTGAAAGAATATTGGGTGAGCCAGATCTTCATCCTGCCCTCAATGCCAAGTAAGACCTGTAGCCTGTAAACTCTGTGTGTGTGTGTGTGTGTGTGTGTGTGTGTGTGTAAGGGGATGTTGGTGAGGACAGACCTGTGGAGGCAGACAGCAAGACAAGTGTAAATAAAACGAGAGTTCAATGCTATGTGGAAAAGCCTGCACCCTGTTCCTTACTCTTGTACAGTGAGTGATGCTTTCAGCAGCAAGTCGTCTAACACAGTAGCTCAGACCGGGGGTCCACACACTATGACGATGGCCCAAATCCGGCCCATCACCAGGTCTTGCACAGCAGGAAAGCTAAGACGAGTTTCTACATTATTAAATGGTTGGAAAAAATAAAAAGATAACATATAACAGGTGCTTAAAGTATGGCATGCACTGCTCTAAGTCTCTGCACTTGTCAGCTCATTTAGCTGCTACAACAACCCTATGTAGTAGGTATTATTACTCATGTTACAGTTGAAAAAATAGAAGCTTCTGGATGGGTTCAGTAAGCAGCAAAGATCATACAGCTAATGGTAGTTTGGTTGGAAGTCAAACCCAGGGGGCCTGTATTGTACTTGGCAGTTATAGAGGATCCGGCACAAATAATGCCCCCTTTTTATTACAAAATCATAAGCATGTAATTCTGTCACATAACAATATCACACTCAAGCACACCATATGACAGTTTAGATGTAATGTTCAAATTAAAACTATAAATTATTACACCCATATTAATACCCTACCAACAACACTCAAGCAAGTGTTAATTCTGCTGGACCCTGTATTTTGAATTTTGTCAGTAAAAAAAAAAAAAACTGAAAATTTGTTTTTTCCTTCATATATAAATACTTACAAAATACCTTTTATTTTGCCTCTCATCCTGCAAAGCCACAATATTTACTACCTGGTCCCTTACAGAAAATGTCTGTGGAACCCTGATTTACACAATAAAGACACTTACTGTTTATTTAAGAGTTCCAGATGTAGGTGATTCCGGGGTTAGTTCAGCAACTCAGGAAGGATGTCAAGGACACAGCCTTTTTCTATTTCTTTGCTCCATCATTTGCATGTGGTTTTTGTGTTGTTGTTGTTGTTGTTGGTTGGTTGGTTTTCTCATGGTCACAAAATGACAGCTGCACCTCCAAGCTTTGCAGCTGATACAGAGAAATAAATTTAGACTCTGCATTTAAAAGTGAGATACCTCAGCTAGTGTGGAATAAATGCTGATGGCGAAAGAGCAGGATTAGACAATTGCACAGTGCTGCCAAGGCCCACATAGACCAAACAGAAACTGAGAGGTAGATAAGACCTCATATAATAGTAAAGCACAGCGTAATCCTGGGGCTTAGAATTAATGCTAATGAAAAACAAGGGGCAGATGACAGGTTACTATTGTATATGTAGAGAACCCTAAAGATCCCACCAAATAACTACTAGAACTGATAAATGAATTCAGTGAAGTAGTAGGATATATAACAAATATTCAGAAATTGATTGCATTTTTATATAACCATAATGAACTATTAGAAAGGAAACTAAGAATGAAATCCCATGTACAATGGCATAAAAAATTACCTACAAGTAAATTTAACTCAGAAAATTATAAGACACTGAAGAAACTGAGGAAGATAAAAATTAATGGAAGCATACATCATGCTCATGTATAGGGAGAATTAACATCATGAAAATGTTCATACTACTCTCTGTAGATTCAAGGCAATTCCTATGCAAAATACTAATGGAGTTTTACACAGAACTAGAACATGTAAAACTTATATGGAACCACAAAAGACTCTGAATAGCACAGCAATCTTGAGAAAAAAGAACAAACTTGGAAGTATCATACTCTCTGACATGAAACTATACTACAAGGCTATACCTATCAAAACAGCAGGTACTGGCATGAAAAACAGACATATAGATGAATGGAACCAAATAGAGAGCCCAGAAATAAACCCACATCTATATAGTCAATATATGACAAGGAAGGCAAGAATATACAATGGAGTAAAGACAGTCTATTCAATAAGTAGTGTTGAGAAAATTAGACAAATACATGCAAAAAAATTAAACTAGACCACTTTCTTACACCATATACAAGAATAAACATAAAATGGATTAAAGACTTAAATGTAAGACTCAAAACCATAAAACTCCTAGAAGAAAATATAGGCAGTTAACTCACTGACATTTCTCTTGGCAATATTTATTTTTACATATGTCCTTGGGGAAAGAAAACAAACTAAACAAAACTAAAGAAACAACAAAGAACACAAATGGCCCCTGGCTAGGTAGCTCAGTTGGTTAGAGCATCGTCTCAATATGCCAAGGTTGTAAGTTTGATCCTTGGTCAGGGCACATACAAGAATCAAACAATGGATTCATGGGTAAGTGGAACAACAAATTGATGTTTCTCTCTCTATCTCTCGTTCTCTTTCTCTCTCTAAAACTCAATAAATAAAAAAATGTTTTAAATACACAAGTGGGGCTATACCAAGCTAAGAAGTTTTTGCACAGAAAAGGAGAACAACAATAAAAACAAACAAAACAAAACCAAAAAAAAAAACCCTACTGAGTGGGAAAAGAAATTTGCTAATGATACATCCAATAATATCCAAAATTTATACAGAATTCATACAACTCAACACCAAAACAACAATCCAATTAAAAATGATCAAAAGACCTGAACAGACACTTCTCCAAAGAAGACATACAGATGACCCACAGACATATGAAAACATGCTCAAGGTCACTAATCAGAGAGATGCAAATTAAAACCACAATGAGATACCACCTCACACCTGTCAGAATGGCTATCACCAATAAATCAACAAACAAGTATTGATGAGGATGTAGAGACAAAGGAACCCTTGTGAATTTTTGGTGGAATGCAAAGTAGTACAGCCACTGTGGAAAGCAGTGTGGAGGTTCCTCAAAAAATTAAAAAATGAAACTGCCTTATGACCCAGTGATCCCACTTTTGGAAATACCCTACCTTAAGAAACCCAAAACACTAATTTGAAAGAATTTGTACATCCCTATGTTCATTTCAGTGTTACTTACAATAGCCAAGATCTGGAAGCCCCAGGTGTTCATCAGTGGACAAGTGGAGAGAAAAATTGTGGTACATATATACAATGAAATATTACTTGACCACAGAAAAGAATGAAATCTTACCATTTGTGACAATATGGATGGATCTAGATAGAGGCTATTCTCCTGAGTGAAAAAAGTCAGAGAAAAACAAATATAATGTTACTTATATTTAGAATCTAAAGAGCAAAATAAATAAAATTGAAACAGACTCACAGATGCAGAGAACAGACTAGACTGATGTTTGCCAAAGGGGAAAAGAGTTGGGGGTTGAGTGAGGCAGGAAAGTTAGAATAGGGAACAAAGGCCTCAAGCTCTATCCCTCCCCTTTTCCATCTTGGCACATGATATATTGCAGATGCAACCTTCACTGGCCACCTGCCCCCTGCTTCCCCCTCCCCAATTTCCTTTAATTGCGATGACCAAAAAAGAAAAGAAAGAAAAACTAAAAAATGAAACTGCCTTTTGACCCAGCAATCCCACTGCTTGGATTATACCCTAAGAAACCTGAAACACCAAGTCAAAAGATCCTATGCATCCCAATGTTCATAGCAGCACAATTTACAATAGCCAAGTGCTGAAAACAGCCTAGGTGTCCAGCAGTAAATGAACGGATCAAAAACTACGGTACATTTACACATGGAATACTATGCAGCAGAGTGAAAGAAGGAGCTCCTACTCTTCACAACAGCATGGATGGAACTGGAGAGCATTAGGCTAAGTGAAGTAAGCCAGGCAGTGAAAGACAAATACCATATGATCTCACCTATAAGTGGAACCTAATCGACAAAACAAACAAGCAAGCAAAATACAACCAGAGACATTGAAAAAGAACAAACTGACAGTAACCAGAGGGGATGGGGGAGGGGATAATGGAGAAAGATGGGGAAGGGTCATCAAGGAACATATATAAAGGACCTATGGACACAGCCAAAGCGGGGGGAGGATTAAGGGTGGGAGGTGGGGGTGGGTGGAGTCGGGGAAAGTAGTGGTGGGAAAATGGAGACAACTGTACTTGAACAATAATAATAAAGTTCTTGCATTATAGAAAAATTAATACATTTTTTCAAAAAGAAAAATTCTGAAAGTGACAAAATTAATCTGGACATCACTAGAAATTAATCTGGATGTGATAGAAATTAAGTTGTTAAAGATAATACAGTCAGCTGCATGGGGGCAGATATCTTGTTTGTCTTCACTACTGTGGCAATCACAGATTGCCAACTCAAAATGCTTCCTTTCCTTCCCCTCCTTCCTTCTCTTTTTTACCATCTTTTGTCTTTTTCTCCCTCCCTCCCTCCCTTTTTTTTTTCTAAGAGTCCCCAAAGTATGCTGGGAATGGCAATATGCCTGGTTAAAACACACATTTACCCAGTTTCCTTTGCAGCCAGGGCTGCCCATGAGATGTAAACAGAATTAGCTGGGTGGGGCTTTGGGGAATGGTCTTTAAAAGAAACAAACTCTTCTGATTTGCTCTCTTTGGTCTTTTGTCCTCTGCCCTTCTTCCTTCCTGGAATGTAGACCTGTGTCTTGGAGATGTGGCTGCCATCTCACGGCCATGGGAGTAAAATCTGCTCACTGTACCAGGAGCAGAGCAGAGCACCTCACAAAAGGAACCTGGACTTTGGTGTTTTCCTTGAGCAGCTGCTTGAGCCCTAGATGCTAAACTTCTTTTATATGAAAAAAGAGATCCCCTCCAACCCTCTGTATGGTTAAACTACTTTATTTAGATTTTCTGTTATACTAGCTGAACACAGTCTTAATGAAAATCTGAATCCCCAGCTCCAAAAATGGGACTGCTGTTGAGGGTTCTCAACAATCATTCATAGAATGAATGAATCAAATGCAAAGCTTTATGCCATAAGGCTTATGGCAATAGATGATTTTGTAGAAGATAATTAGGTAGGTCTGGTGCAGAGGGTCAATAGGGCGAGGAGCCCTCAGTGCCTAGCGACAGGCAAAAACTACAAGCCTTTGTATGACTACCCTCTTAAGCATTAACCTCTGGAGATGACATTTGGGCCTCAGCTGTGTTTCAGCTCCAGGCCCAGAGACGCAGCAAAACCAGTTGGACCAGATGCATTGGCTGATGACCCCCTGCCCTTGCACCAATCACTCAGTGGAGACCACAACCCTGAGCGGGCACACCTCAAAAGCTGATGAATATTCTATTAAGATCCTCTCCTGAGATCTCTAGATTAACACCCTTAAGACAGAGACCCCATACATGCTCTCTTTTTTTATTTTTCAGAGTACACCCATGTCTTTCTTCCCTCTTTTGTCTCTCAAGGCATTCCTTTCTCTCTCTCCCTCACTCCCCCAAGCTCCAAAGGCCCTTCTCTTGCCTCTGTAACTCCTTTCCTGAGCCTATTTCTTCTATGACTCAGTTCTTCTACCTCTGTGACTTTCTAAATAAACTTTCTCTTATAGTTTGAGTGTTGGTTCTGAAACTTTCTTAGCCAGAACTCAAGTACCAAGGTTGCTGAACTGAGGTCTAACACCTGGTGCCCTTTCACTGCCAACAGTTTTAAGGTGATGACAAGAACCAGAGAACTTCTTGACATCTTTGTGAACAGCTCTCCTGGAGCACAAATTAGCACAGTATGAGTTCCACCTCAGAAATTATGCATCATGGAGCACTGTCTATATCATCCCAAATGCGTGTACCTCAGTTTTGCATGATATCACATGAATGAAAAAACATAATTCAAAAGTTCTCCTAAAAGTTCTTTATAAACTCACAGATCTCCAAGAATATTTTACTCTAAGATATATGTCCAGAAGGGCAATGTGGCTCCAAGATTTTCCATCACAAAGAGGTGGCCACATAACCCATGAAAGGTAGGTGCCTCCTTTGAGTACTCTTCATTGGTTGCCATGGGCATTGTTTGCTATCATCTAGTTGTGTAGCTAGAGCCGGGGGGGGGGGGGGGGGTGGGGGGGGAATGTCTACGGGAGCCTCCTCTTACTAAATGTTTAGCATCTTCCAGGTTAGACGCCAGCACAGTTCAGTGCACAGGACGGGCTGCACTTTTGTTTCAGTTACAGCACCACCTACTAACTAGCACAACAGGTTTCTTCACTCATACAGCCCTTTTCATCTGCAGTCTAAGGTAAAACTTTTTGAATTCTAAACAGGCATACAAGTATTATAGCTTATTTTTATTAGGTACTCTTTAAAAGCGACCCTGCCACCCTGGCTGGGTGACTCAGTTGGTTGGAATGTTGTTCTGTGCACCAAAATGCTGCGGGCTTGATTCCTGGTCAGAACACATTCCTAGGTTGTGGGTTTGATCCCTATTTGGGGTGAATGAGAGGAAACCAATCAATGTTTCTCTCTCCCTCTCTCTCTCTATTTCCCTTTCTCTCTCTTTAAAGTCAGTAGAAGTATCTTTGGGTGAGGATGTAAAAAAATTTTTTTAAAGCACCACTTTTTACCCTCTTAGGGCACCTATGAATACCTACAAAAAACAAGCTGGTACACAAGTCCTTCAGCAAATAAACCAATTATCATAAGGAGTTTAGTGAAAGAACTATGGGGATTTCCTTTAAAAATGATGAAAGTGTGTGGAGAGAGTATGAGTATATCAAAATTATTGTTGATTGTCTTCCACCCCTCCGACCCTCCTGCAGCCCACCTGTCCTAGGATGTAAACTCCATAGGGTGAGGGGTCTATGTTTGGTTCAATGTAGCCCATGTACCTAGAACATTGACCAGCACTTGATAAATACTTAGTGATGAAAGAGCGAACAAACTGGAACAGAACGCAGTGTAATTGCATATTGTACAGCCATCATTCCCTAAAGGTTTGGTGTTTGAAGTATAAGATTAGATGATTTCATCCATAGAAGAATACTTTCAATTCCAAATTGTGAAATATATAGAAATAGTCCTAGAAGCATTTTCATAAAACTATCCATACTGTAAGGCTCGCTTTCACCCATACTTACCCCTTTGCCTTGTTTTTGTTTTTCTTCCTCTACCTGCGTGACTGTCGTGAGTGAGGCAGGAGACAGCATAGGAAGAACTCAGACTGCACTGCTGTTACCGATCAGCGTCCAGCATCCTGGTTGCCAGGCAACACCTTTTACCATCTAGGTAGAGTAAATAGTAAACCGAGGCAGGGAGGAGGAAAGAGACATTCTCACACACTAACTCAGCAGTCCTGAGCTTAGTCTGATAATATTGCCAGGTGTTCCAATACCACAAGAAACACTATGTTAGCAAGAAAAAAAGGGAAGTCCTTGGAATTCTATGTAGCATTTCCACTATCTGGAAAAGAAAGCCTTGAAACTGTGCTTTCATCCCAGGGCCTAGAATGTAGGAGAGGGTCCGTGGTGCCCAAAGAAGCCCATAAAACAACTTTGGTTAATTGTCTACCTCTGGTCACTATCTGTTTTTACGAGGAAGTCTCTAATGCTTACAGAAAGAACCCATAAATAACTTTAGAAGTGCCCCAATTTTAATTAACTGACTCCTGTCATGTATTTGTTTTACAAGAAGATGAACAAATGGAGTCTGGAGCAAGACAAGGTTCAGGCTAACAAACCCCCACACAAACTTAAGTTTGGGTAGGCACATTCCCCCAGAAAGCTGGCACCACATTCACCTGTTAATCAATATGTAGCTTTTTTTCTCCTATCCCATCAAGTATATAAGTCCTCAGAACAAAGGACACGCTCTCTCTCTTGGGGACTCGGGATGCTCTTGGTGCTTGTGGCTCTCTGGCCACTGGGCCTCTGGCCACACGGTCTCAGGCCACCCAAGGGCTTGCCACCCTGATCTTCAGCCGCTCTTACTTTTGCCACCCTGAAACTTTGCCTTTCACCCCCACTCTACCCAGTCCTGTTTTCTTCCATGGGAATGGATCACTAATAAACTGATTACACACTAATAGATTTGCTGATCTGTAATTCTTTACATGTGTCAGCAAGAAGAACCAGGTCTCTCCCATCAACATGAGCAATACTCTAACTTTATGAGTATACATTCTATAATCTTTCCTATAAGCCAGCCTCTAGCCTTTGTCACAGACTGGAGGAGCATTCATTGGTGCCATGTTTTAGTTTCATTTTTGAAAATCTCAGAGCTAAAGAAAATTTAGAGTCCAGATTTGAATTTGAATTTGAATTTGATTTAGAGTGCAAACTATGCCAGCTGTCACAAGTGATACTCTAATCTCACAAGTATCTATGTTATAGTCTTTCCTATAAGCCGACCTCTAGCCTTTGCCATAGACTGGAGGCACCGGGCTGCCTACATGACCACCAGCCCTATAGGCAGCACTGGCACCAAGGAATAACAGTTAGTCAACACAGGTGCTATGCTATTCACTCAGCTTTTATTAATGCAGGCTCAGTCCAAACCTATAATAACCCAATAGCAATAGTAATCACTCAGAAACAATCAGCAATAACATTACACAAGAGAATTAGGGAATAACAAACCCAAGTCCCAAGAGTCCAGGTTGAGTCCAGGTCTGGGAGGCAGCTGGTGAGCATCTTGCAAAGCAGAGTCTACAGCGGCTTCAGAATCACCTAGAGCAGGGTGGATCAGAGCAGTGGAGCATCTCTTGGCCATTTCAGCTCCTCTTGGCTATCTCAGCTATCTGTTCGAAGCCTTTTGCTTTCATACTTTTGTATGATTCAGTGTTGCATCAGCCTTTGATTAACACACGTTGTTTTGTGCCACCTTCATAAGCACATGTTGATTATGTCCCTGTACTGCTCATGCTCTGAGAGGGTGGTGAAACCTTTCAGATGAGCACATGTTGTCTACCATGTTGTACTGCAAGTTCGAAGGGTTGCATCATCCCTGTCAGTCATTGCTATACTGTGCACGCTCTAAACATGGCTTCTTGGTTCATAGGACTGATGCCATCTTAGTTCAGCTGCTCTCCACAATGCCCTTTCTGCAAGTCTAAATTCACCCATACCTTAAGGATTGACTCAAGGGCTAGACTCTCTAAAAATAGCCTTTTGCAAATTGATTTCTCTCTTTTTGAATCCTTATAATACTTAATCTGTACTTCTCTTAAAAAGACACATTGTATTATAATTTTTTTAGTTATTTGGGGGACATCTTAATGCACTGTAAGTCCATTTACCCTCACCCCTAAAACAACAACAAAATGAACAAAATACATGAAACAACGATTTTCAAGACACTGGACATAAGGCAATAAAGGACAGTGATTCCCTAAGGGTTGAGAAACAAATGAAATGAGCCCTACAGTCGTTCCAGGCTACTGCCTGGAGAGAGTTTCCAGGACACAGTGCACGGAAGGGAGACTGGGGCAGAGCCTGACAGTCTGAACTGAGGAGATACTGCTGAGAATGTGGGGAAACCAAGACAGCTAGAATGCATAGGAAAGAGTGCTGGAGAGGAGAGAACTATACATTGAGAAAACTCTGGAGTTCTGCAGAGGGGCCTTTTCATACATTTGGCTGAATACTGATCAGTGTATGTGTGAGGAAACTGTAATGCTGGAGAAAGGAACCCTAAACTAAGGATTAGAGGAACTAATTAATACCTAGTGCTCACGCAAGGCTAGAATATTGCCTGTTGCCCTCAGGCAAACTGGAAGACCTCATAATTCACAGGGCATTGGGTAGATGACTCAGAAGAGTGTTTCCTCAGTACTGGGGAATAATTAGCCCTCAATTAAGCACAGCTCTGGTCCTATTTAACAAATCTTAAAAACAAGACCCAAAAGGATTAAACTGTTTTTGAGTAGCTTAACTATATCCCAAAACAAAGCTCAAGAATACAAAAATATCCAGCATCCAATAAAGTAAAATTTGCTGTATCTGGCATCCAATGTAAACTTATTAGGCATAGAAAGAAGCAGGAAAATGTGACCCATAATGAGGATTAAGATTGATCAATAAAACAGACCTGAAACTGACCCTTGTGTTAAAAAAACAAACACTTTTTAAACAATTTTAATAAAATTGTTACAAGTATACTCCATAAGCCCTGACTGCTGTAGCTCAGTGGATTGGGTGTTGTCCTGCAAACCAAAAATTGTTGGTTAAATTCCCCATAAGGGCACATGCCTGGGTTGTGGGCCAGGTCCCCATTTTGGGGAGTGCAAGACATAACTGATTAATATTTCTCTTGCACATTGATGTTTCCTACTCTCTAAAAATAAATAAAGTCTTTAAAAAAAAACTAACTCCATATGGTGAAAAGATTAATCAAAGACATGGCATATTTGGCCCTGGTCAGTGTGGCTCAGTTGGGAGCATTGACCTGAGCATCAAAATGTTACTGGTTTGATTACTGGTCAGGGCACATCCCTAGGTTGCAGGTTCAGCCCCAGTCAGGGTACATTTGGGAGGAAGCTGATTGATATTTCTCTCTCACATCAATCTCTCTCTCTCTCTCTCTCTCTCTCTCTCTCTCTCTCTCTCCCCCCCCCCTACCCCATCCCCCATCTCTTTCTCTAAAATCAACAAATGTATCTTTAGGCAAGGATTTTTCAAAAATTCTTTAAAAAAAGACATGGCATATCTGATAAAGAGACAAATCAAACTCTAGAGTTTAAAACTGTAGTGTCTAAAATGAAAAATACACTGGAAAGACCAACTTGAAGACATAGCAGTACAAAATATCCAAAATGGAAATGAGTGGAGCTATGGGATAACTTCAAGTGGCCAAAGGAAAGAAAAAATGAAAACAGAAATAATGTTTGAGGAAATAATAACCAAATATTTTCCAAATTTGATGAAAACTATAAATTCTTAATTCAAAGAATTTTAATGAACTCCAAGTACAAGAAACATGAAGAAAACTATACCAAGTCACATCATAACCAAATTTCTTAAAACCAATGAAAAAGAGAAAATCTTCAAAGTAGCCAAAGAACAAAGATATGGATGACATGTGATTTTTCACTGGAAGCAGTGCAAGTGAGAAGTCAGTGGAGAAACATCTTTAAAATACTGCAAGAAAAATCTGTCAGCCTACATTTCTGTATATCTAGTACAAATATCTTTCCAAAATGAAAACAAAATTAGAATTTCTTCACACTTAAAAAGCCAAAGGAATTTATCATCAGTCAGCCTGCACTACAAGAAATGTTAAAGGACTTGCTTCAGGCAGAAGGAAAGTGGTGCAGTTGAGAATACAGGTCTGCACAAAGGAATGGAGAGCACTGGAAGCAGTAGCTATGTAGATCAATACACAAGGGCTTTTGTTTTTTGTCTTATTATTTAGATATCCTTAAAAGATAATTGACTATTTAAACCAAAATAATAATATAGTATGGAGGGTCTATAACAGATTTATAACATATAAAGTAAAACATAGGACATTGATAGAATGAAGACCAAGACGAGAAAAATGTTAGTGCACTGTTCTAAGATCTTTATTCTTTTATAGATATTTTTGTACCTTAATTATCTTTCCTAGTAGTCTGAGAGTACAATCCCTTTATGCTAAGATCCTATTTATTCATTTTAATAACATTCTTAATTTATTATTATTATTTTTTAAATCTTCACCTGAGGATATGTTTTTTGTTGCTTTCAGAGAGAGAAAGAGAAAGAGAGAGGGAAACATCAGTGTAAGAGAGAAAAAATATTGATCGGTTGCCTCCCATAGGAACTGGCAGTCTAAGTATGTGCCTTGGTGGGAAATCAAACCCACAACCTTTTGGTGCATGTAATGATGCTCCAATCAACTGAGCCACCCAGCCAGGTCCCTGCTTTTTCACCTTTTAAATTATGTGTTATGAAGTTCCAGCCAAGATGGAGGCATAGGTAGAAACCTTTTGCTTCCTTGCACAACCAAAAGGAGGATAACAACCAATCTAAAATCAGTAAACAACCAGAAGTGCCAGAAAATCAAACTGCATGAAACTCTGACAACCAAAAAATGAAAGAAACAGTCAACCAGAACAACCAGACTGGTAAGACAGGCGGATGGAGAGAACCCGAGGCAAGGCGGCGAACCATGGGGGTGGAGCTGGCTGAATGGAAAACTGAGACTCCGAGCTGACTGTGGACTACAGTGGGGGTTGCTGTGGTGGGAGAAACCCCCAGTCTCACACGAGAGAGTTGGTTGGAAAGTGGGCTAGAGATGATCAGGGGAACTGCATTGTTCCCTCTCTGGCCCCTTCCCCACATGCAGCGCAGCAAGGAGGGTTGTCCTTCCCTGGTGAATACCTAAGGCCCCACCCTCTTACAACTTAACGGGTGTGCCAAGACAAAAAAGTAGGGCCCAAATGAAAGAACAGAGCAAAACCTCAAAAAAGAGAGCTAAGCGATGAGGAGATAGCCAACCTATCTGATGGAGAGATTAAAGTCCTGGTATCAAAATGCTCACAGAAATGACTGAACTTGGTCAAAAAATGAAAGATACCCAAAATGAAATAAAGCAAAACATTCAGGGAATCAACAGTGACAGGGAGGAAACCAGAACCCAAATCAATGATTTGAGGAAGAAATAACCATCCAACCGGAACAGAATGAAGAAACAAGAATTCAAAAAAATGAGAGAGACTTAGGAACCTCTGGGAAAACTTGAATCATTCCAATATGCGAATTATAGGGGTGCCAGAAGGAGAACAACAACAGTAAGAAATTGAAAACTTATTTGAACAAATAATGAAGGAAAACTTACCCGATTTGGTGAAGGAAATAGACTTCCAGGAAGTCCCAAAGAAGTTGGAACCAAAGAGGAACACACCAAGGCACATCATCATTAAGTTACGCAAGATTAAAGACAAAGAGAGAATCTTAAAAGCAGCAAGAGAAAAGGAGGCAGTTACCTACAAAGGAGTTCCTACAAGGCTATCAGCTGATTTCTCAAAAGAAACCTTACAGGCAAGAAGGGGCTGGAAAGAAGTATTCATAGTCATGAAAGGCAAGGACCTACATCCAAGATTACTGTATCCAGCAAAGCTATCATTTAGAATGGAAGAGCAGATAAAGTGCTTCCCAGATAAGGTCAAATTGAAGGAGTTCATCATCACTAAGCCCTTATTACATGAAATGTTAAAGGGACTTATCTAAGAAATTGAAGATCAAAAGCTATAACAGTAAAAAGAAAACAAACTCACAACTGTCAACAAATGAACCTAAAAAAAAAAGAAAAACAATGAAAACAAAAACTAAGCAAACAACTAGAACAGGAAAAGAATCAGAGAAATGGACATCACATGGAGGGATTTCAGTGGGGAGGGTGAAGGGAGGAATAGGGGGAAAAACGTACAGGGAAGAAGAAGCGTAATTGGTAGGCATAAAATAGATGGGGAGAGGTCAAAAATGATATAAGAAACAGAATTCAAAGAACTTATATGTACAACCCATGGACATGAACTAAGGGAGGGGAATGCTGGAGGGTTCAAGGGTGCAGGGCAGAGGGAGGATAAAGGGGGAAAAATGGGAAAACTGTAATAGCATAATCAATAAAATATACTTAAAATAAATAAATAATGTGTTGTAAAATAGTGTAATATACAATGAATTGGCCTTTGCTGATGAGTCCTTTTTTCCTATTTGCCTTCCAGGTGAGTAACTGTAGGAGAGAGGAAGAAAGAGCTGACTAGATGACAGATGGCAGCTTTGCAGGTCTGAGGAGAACTCCTGGGAAGGCTGTTTCACAAGTATCTGCTTTGAGCCAATGAACGCCGTATTTCCTTGTCTAGGTCTGTTACTTGCCCTTAGCCTAACCTGCATTACTGTAGCCCTGGCAAATTCACAATCTGAAACCATGAAAATAAAAAACAGCAGAAGAAAGATGTTAAAAAAGTTTTAAGTCAACTAATAAGAACCAAGAGAACTGTTAAGCAGGATAGATAGCAAACCAAGGCAGGAATGATGAAGAAGACGTGCCTCACCCATTTCTCGGCAGTTCTAAGCCTGGTCAGATGATTGACTGACGTCTTACCCAAAAGCCAAGCATTCCTGAGCTTGGTCAGATAAGATTGCCACATGTTCCAAAGGTCACAAGAAAGACCATAATAAGTGCAGGAGGTAGGAACCTTTGAAGTTCTGTGCGCATTATTTCCATTATTTGGGAAAGAAAGCTTTTGAAGCTCTATGTTAATCTCAATGCCAGGAGGAAGAGGGGTAGCCTGGAGGCTGGTTGCAGGCATATAGCCCCTACACTCAGACTAGCTGGGTGCCCATTTGCAGCTTTGTGCTCAAGTGTATCTCACCTGAATTCTTTGTAAGCCAGGTAAGGAGCAAGAGGGGAAGCCCCCCAACTTGGGTCTTCCCAGTAACATCTTTCTTGGTGCCATTGCTGCTCATACTTTGTCTCCAGCTGTTCTGAATGCAGTGAGCTCAGTTCCTCTGGGGATGTTTTGTTTGTTTGTTTTTGTCTATTGCACCTTCAGAGTTGAATAGGGAGTTGCAACACTGTAGGAAGGGGGTTATTCAAACATACTAGGCCTCTGTTAGGAGGCAGAAATAAGGATAGAATCTAAAATGAGCCCTGGCTGGTGTGGCTTGGTGGACTGAGTCCCAGCCTGCAAACCAAATTCGATTCCCAGCCAGGGCACATGCCAGGATTGCGGGTCAGGTCCCCAGTCAGGGGTGTGTGAGAGGCAACTGATGGATATATCTTTCTCACATGCTGTTTCTCTTTCTTCCTCCCTTCCCCTCTCTCTAAATAAAATAACCAACCTCCAAAGTTTGAAGAGGTATGTCCAAGTATCCCTACTCAAGTGTCCCTATGTGAGCAGGGTGTGAATAGGGGGCCTGGTGGAGATGGCAGAGATGTCTGGGGTTTAACTGTAATATAAATTCAGCTCATCTGGGGATGTCCAAAATAAGGGTTGGTCACTCAGCACTCTGAGCTCCCCTGGACTGTCTTAGACAGCCAGGGAGAAACTGACACACTTACGACAGTTGGGGATGATCAAAGGTGTAATGGCCATTGGGAGCCCCATTCACAAGAAGCACACTCAGACCCACTACACAAATTCCCTAGTCTTCTCTGCCTCTAAAACATGACTGGGGGAAACATAAGTTTAAATCATTGGCCTATTGTAAGTTTGCTGCACCTCTCCACTCCAGGTTACTTCTGGCAGGTTACTATTTGCATCTGTATTGCCCTTACAGGAGCTGCAAAGAGGGGCGATGTTGTGTATGTCAGGCAGCAAAAAATAAAACCAGCTGGTCACCCCTCAAATTCAGAGATACTATCCAAAACGCCAGAGGCTGTCCCTCCTGTAGGCTGCCTTCGTAAGCATTGTCCATCAGTGCACCTCTGCTAACAGTCTGTGGACAGAAACGTCCCAGGAAGATTTTCATGGGGCAAATAGAGGGGAAGGTTTTAAAGCTTTTAATTAGGTTTTTTAGGGCCTCTCACTCCACCCCATTAACCCAGAAACTGATCCCCAATCTGATATAGAACAAGTGGGATCAGGGTAATTTTTTTATGTACCTCATAAGAGCCCTTATCCCAAATTACAGCACACATTTATGATTTGTTTAATATATAGAAAAAGCTGATAAAAATAACCATAATGCCAACTTTGCCCGCAGGGACTCTACACAATTCGCCCCTGTGGATGTAGACCAGGAAGGGAATACCACCAGTATTCAAACATCTACTGCATTTAGCCCCTCAGGGCACATGAGATTGGGAAACGCCCAGACACTACCAGGTGTTTAGGATCCAACCAGTTTTTCTAATAGAGGGCAATACCCCATAAATTCAGAGACCAGAGAAGGGCTACAGCAAATAGCCCTTCTAGGGCTACACTCCTAGATCATGGCTTGTTAGTAGCTTATAATTCTCCCGTTAACACTCCCATTTGACCTATTAAGAAGAAAGATGGGACCCGTAGATTAGTTCAAGACCTAAGGACAGACCTAATGAGGCTGTCATCCCTATACATCCAGTGGTGCCTAACCCTTCTACTATCTTGGGACACATTCCTTCCCAAACCCAATAGTTTTATGTGCTGGATTTAAAAGATGCCTTCTTCTGCATTCCCTTAGACCCAGCTTGTCAATTTCTATTTGCTTTGGAATGGACAGATTCACAGGGACTTAAGCAACAACCAAAGGGGACTGTCCTCCCAGAAGGATTTGGGAATAGCTCTCATTTATTTTGACAGGCATTGGCAGAACACTTAAGGGGCCTATCAGTTGAGGGGAGTGGGCAGGTAATACAATACATACATGACCTCCTAATCTGTTCCCCTACATAGGAACTGGGCCATAAACATGTAATACAGACCCTAAATTTTCTGGCAGTTGGGGTATAAGAGATCCAAGGATAAGGCTTAGATACCGTAACAAAAAGTAGAATATTTAGGCCTTATGTTAACCCCTGGAAAAAGAATGTTACCCTCAAATAGGATACAGGCCATATTAGGCCTCCTTGAATTCATCACTCAGAAACAGCTCTGAACATTCATAGAATTGACTGGATATGGATATTGCATATTACAGATTTTAGGATCTGGAGAAAAGACCAGCCTTAAAAGAAAGTACTCAACAAGGGTCAACTAACTTGTATTGGAAAAGTAAACAACAAAGGGCTCTTGAGCAACTACAAGAAGCTGTTACATGGACACCAGCACTAAGTCCACCAGATTTGGAGAAATCTTTCCAACTATATGTTAATGAAAAACAGAGAATAACATTAGGGTTCCTGACTCAGACCTTAGGATCCACTAAGAGGCCTATAGGTTATGATTCAAAAGAATTAGATGCTGTGGCCTGAGGCTGGCCACACTGCTTCAGGGTAATAGCAGGAGCAGCTTTACTTCTAGTAGAAGCACTTAAAATAGCATTAAGACAAGATATAACTCTATATACTTCCCATCAAATTGGCCCATTACTCAATACTATAGGACCTCACTGGCTTCCTTACTTCTTTTACTCCTTTTTGGACCTTGTATTTTTAATATCCTAGTCCATTTTGTGTTTTCCAGGCTGGGAACAATTTGCCTACAAATGGCCTTCTGATCAGAATATTGAGGCATACCTCTTAACACTCTAGATCAGGGGTTAAAAACCCTAACCATTACCTGCCCAGAGAAGGAACAAGTGATACTGTCCCAGAACCAGCTCTGCAAGCCTAATTAGCATGAAGTAGACATGGAAGACTGACCTTCGGCACCCCAAAGGCATTTGGATGGTGTCACTTGAGGGGGAAATGTTAGGCGGGAGAGACAGACAACCAAGGCAGCAAGGGGGAGGAAGACATGCCTCACCCATTAACTCAGCATTCCTGCTTGGCAGATAAGACTGCTACATGTTCCAAAGGTCACATGAAAGACCATGATAAGTGCAGGAGGTAGGAGCTTTTGAAATTCTGTGCACATTATTTCCACTATTTAGGAAAGGAAGCTTTTGAAGCTCTGTGTTAATCCCAAGGCCAGGAGGAGGAGGGGGAGCCTGGAGGCTGGATGCAGGCATATAACCCCTAAAACCCCAATGGGCAGGGCACTCAGGCTAGCTGGGTGTCCACTTGCAGCTTTGTGCTCAAGTGTATTTCATAAACTTGCTGCCTTATTTCCACTATACTTTTTGTCTCTTGCCTGAATTCCAATGAGCAAAACAAGAACTGAAGAGGGGAAGTCCCCCAACTTGGGTCTTCCTGGTAATAGAACCAGCTTCTCAGGAAGGAAGAGGAAACTAACACTTTAGCCGCTGTTAGAAGCTTTACATGGGGAACTCATTTAATTCTACATTAAATGAGTGATGCATTATTTCAACTGACAGATGAAGAAATGGAGATTCAGATAAATATAGTACCTTGTCCAAGATCACACAGCAGATAACTTCAGAGTTCTACTCACTGAAACCATCCTTAGACTTTTCAGATAATATAAAAGCCAACAGCAGTATTTTTAAGTTAGGTATTCTAAATTTTATTTAAAAGTCTACCATGAGAAATTACCTCAAATGTGTTTTTTATATAGAATGTATAAATAAAATTATTATAAGATGTTTAAAAATTCTCAAATTATACATATTTTTTAACAACTTAAGCTTTAATGTCAGAGAGAGTTATCCTAACTTAAGCACACAATATCAGAAGGACAGAAAAATAATTTTCTTTTTTTCATGGCAAAAGTTTTTGAAGTCACAAATTCTTTCAGTTATAATGAAAACTTCAGGGAAATATCAGGAGTAAGAGAATGACAATAATTACACAGCAAATAGCATTGCATCATATTTCACTACTAATTTGAAATGCACGCTTTATGAATGCTGAAGATTTGAAGAACTTTTCAAAGAGCCAAAGGGGAAAAGCTCAATTGCTTTTTGATTATAATAACCTAATTTCTTTAGTAGCCATAAAGTTAAGCCAAGATAATAGCTGTTTATTATAAACAGATCCCAATCTTGAGACTGTTGTTCGTGATTAAATTGGATGGTATAATGGGTTAAATGGTGACCCCCAAAGGGTATGTTCACATTAAATCCCTAGAATCTGTGAACATTAATTTATTTATGATAAATAATAGTAATAATAGTATGTGTAATAATATTTGTAATAATAAGTCTTTATAGATGTAATTAAGTTAAGGATCTTGACATTAGATAATCCTGAATTATCTGAGTGGGCCCTAAATACAATGACAAGTAGCCTTAGAAGTGAAAGAGCAGGATTTGACACAAACACAGAGGAGAAGACACAGAGGAGAAGGCCATGTGAGGATTGAGGCAGAAATTGAAGTTATTCTGCCACAAACCAAGAGGAGCCACAAGAAGCTGGAAGAGGCAAGGAAGGATTCTCCCTTAGAGTCTTTGTAAGGTGCCCAGTCATGCTGTCATACTTGATTTCAAGTTTCTGGCCTCCAGAACTGTAAGAGAGGAGAGTCATTCAACCCACCAAGTTTGTGGTCATTTGTTAAAGCAGCTCTAGAAAATTAATACAGTGTGTGCAGTTTAACCAGTCTGTGAAGGGTTGCTCCTCAGAGTGAATTTTCATTGACTCTTTCCTAGGCAATGAATAGATGAAGACTCTTGAGAGTAAAACATAGTTGTTCCAAGGGGATGATGTGTTATTTTGATGACTCAAGGTTAAGTGTTGCTTGCAATGTACAGTGATTTAAGTTTGCAAATTTGGAATTTTTCTAATAGATTGATAGAGGATGACTATTGTTCACTGGGGATTAAATTATTTTCTATTGTAGTTTATGAAAAACTTAGAAGGGAAACTTTTTCATTTTATCAAGTCAAATTCCCACAGATTTTTCCCAAAATATCAATTATGTAGCTTTGATTAAATAAATGGAAAAAAATTATTTACAGTAAAATTAGGTGTCTATCTCACCAGCAGCACTACTTGTGCCACAGATCTGATTTAGCTGAATCACAGGGCAAAGCTCCTAATGCATGTTGCACAACCATTTTCAAACATACTATAACCTCAAGTTCTGATTATTTAGGATTTTATATAGTCAGGATGAGTGGGGTTTTTAAGAGCTGTTTTTGAAGAGCAACAGGGCCACATGGGTGAAGGAACTTTAAAATGTTCTTAACTTTGGAGACAAATAGAGATGGAGGTGTAGGTAAATAAGGCTCACCTCCTCACAGAACCACAATAAAATTATAACTGAATTATAGAACAACCATCATTCAGAATCATCAGACAGCAAGCTGAATGGAAGTCCTACAACTACAGAATTAAAGAAGACACTACATCTAGACTGGTAGGAGGAGTGGAGACATGGAATAGAAGTGACTGTGGCAGATAAAAATTGGGAGGGATATCTCAGGAGTAAAGGGTCCCAGCCCAGGGTTCCAGTGCCAGGAAAAGATGCCCCTCTATCTTTTGGCTGTAAAAACAAGTGGGGATTGAAACTGTGAAAAACAGAAACCTCTGGACTACCTGGCAGTTGCTCTTAAAGGGCCTATGCACAGACTTACTTAGACATTCCCTCTTGCCTCAGTGTGGGAGCAGCAGATTGAAAGGCATCAGAGACATAATGGGAAGAACTGAATTATCCCGCATCAGGGTGAGAGCTGGGGGGCAGCTCTCTCCGAGACAGAAGAGTATTAGCAGAGGTCATTGTTCCTTTGCTGAGCCTTCCCTACACAGAGCTGGCTGGTGGGTATTTATATCTGAATCTCCATCAACCTGGTGCACACTGTTTGCCCAGTCCTGGTAATTCCCTGAGTCCTTGACGTCCCCCACCCCCACCAACTTTCCAGCCCACCCAAACTGTTTCCAAGGGCTTTTCCATGCTAATGGCTTATCTAGGCCCATGCTTCAGAATCTCCTAAATTCTCTCAAACTACCAGCATCTGGCTTCAGTGAGGCCCATACCTCTCGCTAAGTTGCTCCAGGCCAGGCACTAGCAGCAGCCAGCCTTGCCTGGGCACATCCAAGCCCAGCACAATAGCAGCCATCTGCAGATCACTTTGTAGCTTATACTGTGTGACCCCAACAGAATACAGGCAGTGGGGACCTTGGACATGCCAACATCAATCAAGGCTTAACTACAACAGGAGAGTGTACACTGAGTCCACTCAGTGAGTGCACTTCATGTACCCACCTTGGTTAATATGGGAGGCTGTGCCACTAGACTCTACAGGACACCTACTGTAGTAGGCCACTCTACTAACCTGGGAAATGTAGCAGCTCTACCTAATAAATACAAACGAACAGAGGGAGGCTGCCAAAATGAAGAGACAAAGAAACATGGACCACATGAAAGAACAAAACAAAACTCCAGAAGAAGAACTAAACAAAATGTAGACAAGCAATCTACTAGGTGCAGAGTTCAAAACACTGGTTATAAGGATGCTCAAGGAACTTAGTGAGAACTTCAACAGTATGAAAAAGGACATGAAAACATAAAAAAATCAGTCAGAAATGAAGGATACACTAACTGAAATGAAGACTAATTTACAGGGAATCAACAGTAGAATGGATAAAGCTGAAAATCAAATCAGTGATTTGGAATATGAAGAAGTGAAAAGCAACCAATCAAGACAGCAAGAAGAAAAAAGAATCGAAAAAAATGAGGATAATGTAAGGAATCTCTGGGACCAACATTCCCATCAAGGGGGTCCCAGAAGGAGAAGAGAGAGAGCAAAACAATTGGAAATCTATTTGAAAAAATAATGACAGAAAACTTCCCTAACCTGGTGATGGAAATAGACATACAAGTCCAGGAAGCGCAGGAAGTTCCAAACAAGGTGAACTCAAAGAGGTACACTCAAAGATACATCATAATTAAATTGCCAAAGTTTAACAACAAAGAGAGAATCTTAAAAGCAGCAAGAAAAAAGCAGTTACCTACCTACAAGGGATCTCCTATAAGACTGTCAGCTGATTTCTCAACACAAAATTTACAGGCTAGAAGGGATTGGCAAGAAATATTCAAAGTGATGAAAAGCAAGGACCTATAGCAAAGAATAGTCTACCCAGTAAAGCTATCATTTAGAATTGAAGGTCAGACAAAGAGTTTCCCAGACAAGAAAAACCTCAAGAAGTTCATCGTCACCAAACCATTATTATATGAAATGTTAAAGGGACTTATTTAAGAAAAAAAAGAACATCAAAACCATGAATAATAACATAACAATAAATACATATTTATCAACAATTGATCTAAAAAACAAAATAAGCAAACAATGAGAACAGAAGCAAAATCATAGACACAGAGAACAGAGAACGTTTGGATGGTTTCCAAAATGGAGGGGAGCATCAGGGGGATGGGTGAAAAAAGGTGAAGGGATTAAAAAGTACAAATTGGCAGTTACAGAATTATCATGGATGGGTATGTAAAGCACAGTATTGAAAATAGAGTAGACAAAGAACTATACGTTTGACTAATGGACATGGACAATGGTGCATGGATTGCTTGAGGGAGTGGGGAGGGGTGTTTGGTAGAGAGGATCAAAGGGGGAAAAATTGGGACAATTGTAATAGCATAATTGATAAAAAGTAATAAAAAATAAGTAAAGTATTCTTAACTTTGACCACCAAATCTACTTCTGCATATCTATCCTAATAAAATATCCATAAATACAAAAATGAAAAGTTATAAATGCAATGTATTCATTATGGAATTATTTAAAATAGCAGAATATTAGTAAGTGTAGTCATAGAATGATTTGAAAATGTCATATCCTGTGGAATTTCATGTAATCACTAAATATGATGCTTTTGAAGACTATATAGGATTAAGGATGATGGCAGAGTGAATGGAAGTCACATTGACCTCCTCCCAGGACCAATCTGGAATTACAACTCAACTGTGGAGAAACCACCCAGAACAAACAACTAAGCAATAGCCAGAGAGACGCATATAACTTTGGACATACAGAACCAGCTTCGGCACAACTGGTCTGGTAAGGAGTCCAGTAGAGACTTGAGAAGGCTGGTTGGGCGCCCACAGGCGGCAGCGCCAGTGGGATAATTGAACGGCCAGTTGGATACCCTGGAGAAGATTGGAGTCTAAACCCTAAGCTAGGAATTCCTAGCCTAGAACACCAGAGCTCAGAAAGTCCACAGATAACAACCAGTGGCGAAAAGCATCAGGTTGCTCTCTGTCAGAGACAGACAGTTGGAGACAAAAGGGCAGTTTAAAGGGCCAACACACAAATGTTCATTTGCAGCCACTTACCTGGGGCTCCAGCAAAGGTGGGGGCAGAGTGGGCTGTAGATAGATGCCTGAGGAGAGACTGGGGATGGAAGACTTGGAGATAGAACTGAGAGAGCAGACACCAGGATCCCAGTGCTGAGTCATCCCCCAGACGGCAGCAGCCTTTGTGCTCAGGCAAACCATTCCTCTCTGAGCAGCAGTAGCCTGAGGAGAAACAATATCCCCAACCCCAGGAGGGTCTCTGGCCTGGCCCTTTGGTGCTTAAGCCTAACTGCTGAGTCCTAGTGACCATATGAACAACTGAAGGAGATAGCCAGAGAGAGTAGATCACTGGCAAAGGCAGGGCAGAGTGGATAGAGAGACTTAAGGAGAGACTGGGGACAGTGGCTTTGGGGAGAGAAGTGAGATAGTAGCCTCTGAGATCTGGTGCTGAGCCAACCGCCATAGCAGCATCCGTCCTGCTCAGGCAGACTGCTCCCCTCCGAACAGCAACAGCCTGGGGAGAAACAATAGCCCCCACTTCAGAAGGGATTCAGCCCCACCCTACTGTATTTAAACCTGACTGCTGAGTGCAGAGTGGCCAGATTAACAATTGAAGGAGACAGCCAGGGACACTGACTTTTTTTTGAGAGGTGAGAGATTGATACCAATAGCCGTGAAGAGTTATATGTAGCTATAGCAGATCCCTGGAAGTATTGAACAGGCTGCCTGAGGTCAGACGGGGTCAACATCTGACATCACCAGAGGCAGATCCAGAAAGAAAAAAAACAGTGGTGAATACAAGAGGCTAGTGAGATGAAAGCCACTGTGGTCTTCTTCATGATTTGCGATATTTTCTTTCCTGCATAGCTTTGTAACATTCATTTCTTGTCCAGAGTTTGTATATGAATCACTAGATTTTGTACTATAATGTATTTCAATTCACATATTTTGCCCTTCCCTTTTCACAGCCCATTTAACTTTACTCTTTCCTTGAAATATTCTCATTTCAAATTTGGTTTTCTCTCTACCTACAGCTTGTTTCCATTGCACACTTCTACTATTTCTCCCCCATTCAGACAGTCAAAGTGAATTCTCTTGGCAAGGGTCATGTCACATCCTTTTGCCCAGTTCTTGAAATACTCCCGTACTCTCTACACCTGTAACAAACTTTTCAGGTTGGTTGTGGGTAGGGTAGTTGTTGTATTGTTTTTTCAGGGTTATCTATAGAGCTTCGCTAATTCTGTATTTCAAATAAAAAATGTTACTGGACCCCTATGCTACTCTTTTTTTTTCTTGACTCAAATTTTAATTCTACCATCTCAGCCTGTTTTTTTTCTTTTTTTTCTTTCTTCTCTTTCTCTTTCATCCTGCCCTTTATCTTTCTTTTTTCTTCTTTTTCTTCTTTTCCTTTACATCCCAAATTTTAATTTTTCCCTCACTTGGTCTGGTTTTTGTTCCTCACTCTTAGTATTCCCTCTCCTTCTATTACTACAAAATCACTTCCAATTCTTCTAAACATCTCTTAGACTTTTCTTCGTTTCTTTTTTTCCCTCATATTTCCATATCACCTATATTAATTTCAGCTCATTTTTTGTTGATGGTACTGTGTTGGATCTTTCTCTCCAAATGGCTCCTATATTTTAATTAATTATTTAATATTTTTCCTTCCGTTTTCTTTCTCTCTCTCAACAAACAGTAAGTACTGGTGGGGTGATGGAGAAAAGGGAACTCTAGTGCACAGTTGGTAGGAATGCAAACTGGTGCAGCCTCTGTGCAAAACAGTATGAATTTCCTCAAGAAACTAAAAATGGAATTGCCTTTTGACCCAGCAATTCCAGTGCTGGGTTTATACTCTAAGAATCCTGAAACACTAATTCAAAAGAACCTGTGCACCTCAATGTTCATAGCAGCACCATTTACAATAGCCAAGTGGAAACTAATTAACAAAACAAACGAGCAAGAAAAATATACCCAGAGACATTGAAATTAACAACAAACAGACAGTAACCAGAGGGGAGAGGAGAGGAAATAACATGGGAAAGAAGAGAAAGGGTCATCAAGGAACATGTATAAGGGATACATTGACAAAGCCAAAGTGCGGTTGGATTGAGGGTGGGAGGTATGGGTGGGTAGGGTGGGGGAAAGTGATGGTGGGAAAATGGAGACAACTATATTCAACCATCAATAAAAAAAATTTTTTTAAAGAGTATATAGTATCATGGGAAGTATTTTAATAATAATATGTAAGAACAGTTTGCAAAAGTGAACATAGAGAATGATTAAAACTGTAAAAATTATGCATGGAAAAACTAAATGGAGATATACTAAAACATTAATTAACAGAAGATTTATAGAGTCATAGTTTTTCTTTATTTTTATCTAATTTTTCTTATTTTCCAAATATTATTGCAATTGTTTAGGCCCAAGTTGTGATCTGACCAAGGCTAAATGGTTCCTGTGCAGACACTGACTTTTTTTTGAGAGGTGAGAGATTGATACCAATAGCCGTGAAGAGTTATATGTAGCTATAGGTCTTCTCCCCCTCCTTCTCTTGTAGCCTCTAAACTGTAGCCACCAGATAATATCTTAAGCTGAAAGCAAGTGTCAGACCAAAATTCTGACATGTACTAGAAATATAACTTGTAAGCTAGATAAAGCCTCCACTTTTTGAAATTTTTGGTTCTCTGCCACCCATACATGAAAAAACTGCCTGGAAATAAAGGATTTATTTAACTATAGAGTTGGCATGAGGTTACAAAAAAAAAAAACCCTCCAACTACCAACTGGTCCCAGAATTGTTTAGAAGTAATGCTCTGTGCACCATCCTTCCCATTTTGTTTCTTTTCAGTATCATGGGCCACGTGTCTTTAAATATTTTAGATAGTCTCATATCTTGATTGCCACTAGTTTTATAAATGAAAACTCATTTTTAACCACCCCACACGGCCTACCAGAGGAAAAGGTAAATCGTCTCTAGTAGACCACAATGTCATCTGGAGCAGCCTTTATAATTCATATATACAATCATGAGCATCCATTTTAAAAAATCTTAGACATATCAACATAAAGCCAAGAGAGAAAGAAAAAACCCAATAAATAATAGCAATATATGAGCTAGATATTACAGTTAACAGATATTGACTTTAAATTAACTATGACTAATATGTTCAAGAATAAAGAGAAAAAGATAAAGAGAGATACGATGAATTTCTACATTTTTAAGAACTGGAATCTAAACAAAAAATAAAATAAAAATTCTAAAACTAAATAACTATAATAACTGCCATTATTATAACAGTGTTACATAAAAAATATTCCTGCCCTGGCCAGGCTGTTCAGTTGGTTGGAGAGTAGTCCTGTACACCAAAAAAGGTTGCAGATTCGATTCCCAGTCAGGGCACATATCTGGGTTGTGGGTCATCCCAGTCCCGGCATGTGTGGGAGGCAACAGATCAATGTTTCTCCCTCATACAACTGTTTGTCTCTCTCACTCTTTCTCTCTCTCTCAAGTCCATGAACATATCTTCGTGTGACGATTAAAAATAGTAATAATAATAATTTTAAAAATTCCCTGCTGAGTGCCAGCTGAGATAAAACTTTTGTAGAGTTTGTTAACAATCTCCCCCACTCCTGTTATCTATTTTCATCCACTGTACAGCCTCTATAAATGTACAGCCTCAGTGGAGGTTCAGACATAAACAGTCATATACCGATGAAATGGGCCATTGCAAGACATCTGTGCAGTTGGGATGAGGCTTAGGTGCAAATGATACTGCTTGGGACAGTCAGATGAGTCAGCAAAAGAGACTTCCATCCACACTCATTGCAGAATTAGCTGTGGTAGGCAGCAATGTTATGTGATTTAAGGGAACTGGCCATAATGAAGTAATAGTCAAAATATTACTTCTTCAAACTCCTGATCCTTAAAGTGGGGTGCAAGCAGTACAGAGATACATAGATAATCCAATGAGTTTAAAGAAGGAAATCCTAAAACATATTTATATTCGCCCCACCTTTGAAATGCCTATGTAGTTATTTTTATTGTGTACATAGTATATTGGTAATGTGGAATGTACTAACTTATAAATAGATATACTCAGTTCGGGGTGAGTTTAGATTTTTTAAAGTACATTTTAATGATTATACTATTACAGTTGTCCCATTTTTTCTTCCCTTTATTCTCTTCTGCCCTGTACCCCACACCCACAAGCATTCCCTACTCCTTAGTTCATGTCCATGGATTGTACATGTAAGTTATTTGGCTTCTCCATTTCCTATACTACTTTTAACCTCCCTAATCTATTTTGTACCTACCATTTATGCTTCTTAATCCTGGTACCTTGTCCCCCATTCTCCCCCGCCCTCCTCCCCACTGATAATCTTCCATGTGATCTCCATTTCCATGAATCTGTTCCTGTTCTAGTTGTTTGCTTAGTTTGTTTTTTTAAAGTTCAGTTGTTGATAGTTGTGAGTTTGTTGTCATTTTAATGTTCATAATTTAGATCTTCTTTTTCTTAAATAATTCCCTTTAACATTTCATATATAATAAGGGCTTGGTGATGATGAACTCCTTCAGTTTGACCTTATCTGGGAAGCACTTTATCTGCCCTTCCATTCTAAATGAAAGCTTTGCTGAATAGAGTAATCTTGGATGTAGGTCCTTGCTTTTGATGACTTCAAATACTTTTTTCCAGCCCCTTCTTGCCTGTAAGGTCTCTTTTGAGAAATCAACTGATAGTCTTAGGGGAACTCCTTTGTAGGTAATGTCTCCTTTTTCTCTTGCTGCTTTTAGGATTCTCTCCTTATCTTTAATCTTGGGTAATGTAATCATGATGTGCCTTGGTGTGTGAGAGTCCAAGTGTTTTGGGACTCTCTGAGCTTTCTGGACTTCCTGGAAGTCTATTTCCTTTGCCAGATTGGGGAAGTTCTCCTTCATTATTTGTTAAAATAAGTTTTCATTTTCTTTCTCTGCCTCTTCTCCTTTTGGCACGTTTAAAGTTGTCCCACAAGTTCTTAAGCCTCTCCTCATATTTTTGAATTCTTGTTTCTTTATTCTATTCTGGTTGAAGGTTTATTTCTTCCTCTGGTCCAAACCATTGATTTGAGTCTCTTTTCTTCCCTTCACTGTTGGTTCCCTGTATATTATTCTTTATTTCACATTGCATAGCCTTCACTTTGTCCTCTATTTTGCAAGCATAATAAACCATTTCTGTGAGCATTCTGATTACCAGTGTTTTGAACTCTGCATCTGATAGGTTGACTATCTCTTTGTCGCTTAGTTCTTTCTTGGGAGTTTTGGTCTGTTCTTTCATTTGGGCCATATTTCTCTGTCTCAACACACCTGTTACATTGTAAGGGGCAGAGCATTAGGTATTCACCAGGGCGGGGAATCCACTTGGCTGCCTCAGTGCATTGTGAGTGGGGGAGGGGTCACAGAGGGAACAATGCTGCTTGCTCGGCTCTCACCCTGCTTTCAGTTACTTCCCCCGCTCCCACAAGCAAATTGAACCCTTCTGGTGCTGATTCCTGGGTATATGTATGGATTTGTGTATGTTCTAGGACCCCATGGGTCTCTCCAACAAACTCTCCTGTGAGGCTGGGATTTTCCTCCACCACTGCAACCCCCACAGGTTTTTATAACCTGAGGTTTGGAGGCTTTCTTTTCCCATGCTGGAACCCAGTTTTCGTGGTCTATCTTGCTCTCCATTTGTTTCTCCTGGTTTATCTGCATGCAAAGGTGGGACTGCCAGCCTCTGCCACAGCCACCTGGTCCTCCAGCTGCTGCCTTGGCTACTGTTCTCTCCACCCTGGCTGCCCATCTTCTCCCCTCCTATGAGTCTGGATGAATGTTTCTTCTTTAACTCCTTGGTTGTTGGACTTCCATACAGTTCAATTTTCTGCCCGTTCTTGTTGTTTTTTGTTTTTAACTTTGTTGTTGTCTTTCTTTCAGTTGTGGAAGGAGGCAAACTGTATCTCCCTACACCTCCATCTTGGCTGGAAGTCCTAAATTTTTTTTACCTGCTCACCAAAGTTTATTCATTGCTTAAATTCCATGTTGCTTCTACTATGTTATGATTCAATTCCCACCACAGCTAGTTAGTGTCCAAATTTGGAGTTTCATTTACTTACCTTAGTTTACTCTAGCTATAATTTCTTGTAACTCAGGTGTTTTGTGAACTAGACTAAAATAACAATCTTAACTGCAGAAAGGAGAATAGCTAGTTTTTCTCAAAGTTAATTTTTTCCATACATTTTCATTCAACTTTTTGTTATTATCATTTATTTTCCACAGGCCCAGTAAATAATAAAATAGATGAGTAAGTAGTTAATCAGTAATAAAAGAAACAGTAAGGTATCGATTTCCTTAGCTTGTCTCCCTTTTTTTTTAATGGACACTCATGCTCTTAGCTAGTGATTTTAAAAATTGCAGATATAAAGACTATACTTTCAGGGATCATTTCTATAGTTTGTTACTAGAGTAGTTTCTCTGAACGTGTAGAGCACCTGAAACCACCATGAGGAGGTGCAGTGTTCTCTCCTGAGCGTGAAGCCGGCTTTTGGTGTTGCTTTTGCAAATGCTAATAGCCTTTGATGATTGTTCTTCTCTTCCTTTGGAAGAATAAGAGGGAGAGAAAAGAATCTGAGTGGTTTCTAAAAAATATATAAAATTAAAAAAATGAAAATTGCAGATGTATAATATACTCACATGTTTATTCTTACTGTGTATGAGGGAATTAAAATTATCTCATGTTGTGGTTAGGTAAGGGCCTGCTGACTCCCAAGTTATGCTGATGCTTGCAAACACTTGAGAAGAATTAATTTATTTTATGGTTTTGACATATAGTATCTGTAAATAGCACTTGGAAAGAGTAACTTTTTTAATCCTCATCTGAAGACATTTTTTTTATTGCTTTTTTATTTTTTAAAGAAAGAGAAAGGGAGAGAGAGAAACACCTATTTGTTGCCTCCTGTGCCCTCCTGGACCAGGGGACCTGCAACCTGACCAGGAATTGAACTGGCAAACTTTCAGTTATGGGATGACACGCCAACAAACTTACCCACTAGTCAGGGCAGAAAGAGTAACTTTTAAAACTGACATATATTTTATTTATGCATAAATAAACTATTAGTTGGGAGAACAGATTTGGAGAATAGACAAGGGAAGAAGTGAAAGCCCTGGGCAGCTGAGGAAGACAGAAGGCTTACTAGGAGATGTAGAAAACAAGCATTCTCTTACCTCTCAGTTTTGCCTGAGGTTCGCCCTGTATGCTAGAATCTTATAAAACTCAAAATCATTTAGCTCAGCTGTGACAAACAGGATTCCAAGACACACAGGGCATTCAGTTTTAAAATTGAGAAGGCCCTTGCAAACCTCACGCAACCTCCCATAGTCTGCAAGAGATCACTTTCTTCCTGATAAACATAGGCTATTATTGTTCTCTATTTACAGGTGAGGCTTGTGGGCAGTCAAATCTCTGTTAGAATACTCTCAGTGATTGGTAAGTAGGAACTGCTAGGGTCTTAAATACAGGGGTCCGGCACAAATAACGCCCCTTTTACTGCATTAAAAATCTTTTATTACAAAATCATAAGAATGTAATTCTGTAACATAACAATATCACACTCAAGCACATCACATGAAATTTTAGGTGAGATGTTCAGATTGCTGTCCATCTGGTGCAAGACACGCATGTACCCTACCAACCACACTCAAAGGCGCTACTTCTGCCAGACCCTGCATTTTCCTCTGTCGTTTACATCATCAGTCCTTTCTTACATGAAAATCACACAGGGCTTAAATTTTCGAAGTCTAGAAAACCAACTTGTCTGAGATGTCAAAAAATCAAACAACCCTATCCTTCTACCCTCTAGGTTTAACATGATCATTTCAATTCAATGTAATGGCCCCGGAAGGCATCTGATCAAAGAACATAGACCAATGAACAAATCTATAAAGAATATTTAATAAATGTATTTAAATGATAGCCCAAGATAAGTGCTTCTTTTGGGAAAAATGTGTAATGTGAAATGCATATGAGATATAGAAGTACAGATAATTTAATCTGCATGATAGCAAGTTATTTCCTACAGTTTGTCCAGTCAAATTTGACTAGTTTATATTGGCTGATTATGTGGACATCTTCAACTCAAAGGCTGAATGAGAAACTTTGACCAAGAGAATACAGTAAAAACAATATTTTAAAGATAATTTTGAGGAGGAGGAAAAACTCAAGGGAAACCACAGCAGCAATTACAATCCATATTCACTGTCATTATTAACAAGGAGATAAATCCCAATATAGTTAAATATGCAAAAGGTGCTAAATGTAGCTTCTGTGCAATAGCATTGAAATGCAGAATAAAAGGAAAACCTGGAATAATTTTTGCAAGACAAACTAAGGAATAGAGGTCAGAATTACAGGAAGTCCTCACTTGACATCTTGGATAGGTTCTTGGATACTGACTTTGGGAGAAAAGTCAGTATCAATGGCACCAATATGCCACCAACATGGCACCAATTTTGTCATAGGCTAATTTATATAAACAAGAGTTATCACAGCATAATTCTGGTCTCAAAAACATCATTGCAGTTCTATTAAAGACAAATAAAGACCCCAAACACTTCTAATATTTAACATTGAAATAAATGTGAGCTGTTCATACATTTAAGAAAGATTAATAAAAACAAGTAAGATGATGATTTTCTAACCGGTTCAGGTCCCTGGGTGGCGGGACCCTCTCCCAACAGCTCAGTGCACAAGGACACCCACCCTGGATAGGACACCCTACCTTCCCAGGGCCACTCCCCCAACACCCACACTTACTCAGACTGATGTAGCCAGTTTATTTCATTAGCACATCTTTGGGATGTGGGAGGAAACCTGAGTCCCTAGAGAGAACCTACACATACATGGGAGAAGATGCAAACTCCACAGACAATGGCCCCAGATGGTAATTAATATTTTTCCCTCATTAACATTGAAATGGAATGACATTGGATGAAATGATGTTCTTCAGGGACCTGCTGTAATATTAGAAATATAATGAATTTAGCTGGAGTGGGCAAGTGAATTATTTAATACTAGCCTGAAATGTGCTCTAATATAAACATTATCTGACTTTTCTTTCCCTTTTTTAAGATTAGGTTTTGGCAGAGGCCAAATATACCAGATGACTGAAATTTCCACTTTAATTTGCATGCCTAAATATATAGTCTTGCACATTAGAAATGAAAACAGCCCTGGTTGGTGTGGCTCAGTAGCTTGGAGTGTCATCCTGTAACCAAAAGTTTGCAGGTTTGATGCCCAGCCAGGACACATACCTAGGCTGTGGTTCAGTCCCTGGTCTGGGCAATTGCAGGAGGCAACCAATTAGTGCCTCTCTCTCACATAGATGCTTCTTTCTTTCCCTTCCTTTCTCTCTAAAAAAACAGTGAAAAAAAGTGTCTTCAGGTGAGGATAAAAAGGAAAAAGAAATGAGAAAATGGAACATAATCGATAAAGTGTAAGAGAATATGTCTTGGTTAAAAAATGGAATAAATTATCAGAAATTAAGATAATAAACGCACTGTCAATAAAAACAAATTTAAGCTTATGTATGACAATCAAATGTTTCTTAATTCTACCAATAATTCTATAACATCAGTCTCACCCTATTTCTGTTTTTTTTCCCAAAGCAACAGATTATGTAATTGACAATGTGTCTAAATTTGTCAGGTGCTTTGGAGTTGTGTGTATGAATTTGAAATTTGAAGCCAAAAACCACAAAATAACATGCTGTGCCCATAACAAGTAAACAGACAGAATATTGTTTTTATTTGTTTTAGGATTATTTTATATGATGGTTATCACTAGTGCTGGGTAATTTTTAAATCATATAATTTTTAGCAAATTTTGTATATATCTGAGGCATACCTTCTCTGACTCTGATTCCTGAAATTCTAACCAGTGATGGACCAAAAATATACAGTTTAAAATAAAATGATAATCTGGGAATAATTGCTGATGTTTTATGTATACAGAACATTTCAGATAATAGATTTTTATTTTGACTAAAAGTGCTATAATAAAGAAAAACCCTTGGGTTTGAGTATCGTGAATAAAAAGAAAAACATACTATTATCATTTGTATATGATTGAAAGTGCAACTGAAAAACTAACATATCGTAGAGTATCTTCCGAAGAGTAAAAATTTTGAGCACTATAATCAAAAATAAGATAGTAGGTAGTGTTGTTACTTCTCATGATTGATTAGCCTAGGAAACAAAATATCACACAGAATTGCAGAAGGTTCCTTAATACATATTTCTGCTCTTGTTTTTGTTTAATAGACTTGATTTCTGCTCTCAGAATTTTTTTCTAAGTCTTATTCATTTTCCTCTGGTCTTCTCTTCTGATTATATTACAGGAGTGTAAAAGAGAAGGCTGTGTTGGCTAGCTACTTCTTTCAAAGGAATTTTATGTTTTCTTTTCCTTTGAAAATGAGCAACAATTCTCCACTGACTAGAACAGGTTTTTAGGGGGAAGATAGGGTTAGGTTGCCTCCAGATTCTTTATACAAGGCTCTGATTGTCTTAGTTTTCATTCTTGCTAGCCTAAGTATTCTGTATGTCAACAACCTTTTCTTATTAAAATAATTTTGATTTTTTAAACAAGTTAGGGATGCTAAGGAATGTCAATGAGCCTATAAAAGGCTTTACATAGAAGCTAAGATCTTTTTTAAGGAATAGAGAACAAAAGCAAATGTGATTACAGTTTATCATAAATTTATATACCTAGTCATCGTGAATCTTTCACTAAAGATTACAATGTATGTGTATATCAATGATGGAAATACATTCATTCTTATACATGCAATATTATATCTTGGGGACGTTCTCCCCAAGACTGCTACTTATATCATCTTTTTAACTATATACAAATAGTTGAAATTGCATCTTTTTAGTACAATATGAGAAAGCATATTGTCTTGAAGAAGAAATAGCAAATTCCCTTTCAAATCTGTTTGTCTATCTATTCTACTGGTTCTCAAAACTAAACTAGGTTGGATTTGTATTTTTTTTAATTTATTTATTTTTTATTTAAAAAAAAATTTTGTTATTCAATTACAGTGGTCTGCATTTTCTCCCCATCCCTCCACCCCAACCCCCACCCCAGCCCCACCCCTAGCCAAATCCACCTCCCTCCCCCGCCTCCACCCTCCCCCTTGCTTTTGTCCACGTGTCCTCCTTTATAGTAGTTCCTATAAACCCCTCTCCCCACTGTCCCCTCCCCACTCCCCTCTGACTATTGTTAGATTGTTCTTAACTTCAATGTCTCTCGTTATATTTTGTTTACTTTTTTCTTCTGTTGATTATGTTCCAGTTAAAGGTGAGATCATATGGTATTTGTCCCTCATCGCCTGGCTTATTTCACTTAGCATAATGCTCTCCAGTTCCATCCATGCTGTTGCAAACGGTATAAGCTCCTTTCTCTCTGCTGCATAGAATTCCATTGTGTAAATGTACCATAGTTTTTGGATCCACTCATTTGCTGATGGGCAGTTAGGTTGCATACAGTACTTGGCTATTGTAAATTGTGCTGCTATGAACATTGGGGTGCACAGGTTCTTTTGGATTGGTGTGGATTTGTATTTATTAAAGTCTAGGTCAGTCACTAAATATGGATATCCAGTTAGTTAGGATGTTATCCATGATCATACGATATTGACTAATTTCTAAATTCAACCAATAAATGTGGGTGAGATTTTTATTATTTATTTATCTATCTATTTATTTATTTATAAAGATTTCATTTATTTACTTTTAGAAAGAGAGGAAGGGAGGGAGAAGGGAAGAGAAATATCAGTGAGTGAGAGATACCTATTGCCTCTCATAAGGCCCACAACCAGGGACCTGGCCTGCAACTCAGGCATGTGCCCTGACTGGGAATCGAACCAGCAACCCTTCAGTTCACAGGCCAGGACTCAGTCCACTCAGCCACACCAGGAAGGGCTAGATTTTTAAAATTTAAGCAAAAATCAGAATAGTTATTTCTTGCATTTAAATCTCAGATGAACTCTGAAAATCCTATATAAAAATATATTCTTAAACTTATAACAAAGTATAAAACTAAAGACTATGAAAGCCGATATATGCATATATACTTCCAAACACCACTTACAAAACAAGAAACAATAGAGAATTAGTTAAAAGAAACTTTTAAAGTTCTCTAATATATTGGTTTCTTTCTCAGTTCAGATATTTTGTTGGATTAAGATATACATTTAACCGAACATATAAACCAGTTTAAGAGTATATTGCTTTTGCACAATTTCCATAAATTAATGATCATTTAGCTCCTAATATACAATCCACAGGTGGTTACACTTCTGGAAGCAAACTTTCAAAGATGCTCACTATATGGGGAAGATCAAATCTTAACTTTTACCCCTGAATTAAATACAAGTGTAATATGCTTTGTAAAAGGTAAGCTTTGGAATTTCTTTTGATATAATTGATTTTTTAGTCTTATACAACACTCAGTAAGTATTTACTGAACATGTAACATATGCCAAACACAGCACTATTTGTACTAGGAAGCACAGAGGATGAAAGTAAACAACAACAAATTACTTAACATTAAAGATTTTCATTTCTTAACAGAGGAAAGATATTGACTAGGAGTTGTGCTAAGCATTTTTAGTACACATCTCATTGAATCTTCCCAACAACCCCATGTAATAGGTATAATTGTGACCTGTTGTATAGGTGAAGAAACTGGCTCAGGGAAACTAAGGAACTTGTAAAGGGCACCCAGATAGTGAATAGCAGGCTCAGGAACAGAGCCCAGCATTATCTGGCTTCACACCTATGCTGTAAGGGTCCACCATAAGCTTCCTTGTCCCGAATCTCAGGGAAGATGCAGTGAACTGTGGGAGCAGGAGGGAGCTGGTGTTTTGTCAAGTGCATCTCTAAATAAGCTGTTCTTAGGTAGTTGTGGCAGGAAGAGAAGGTTGGGTGAGAAGTATAGCACAGAGAAGTATACTATGGGCAGGTCCAAAGGTATGAAAGAAAATGGCGTGTTTGCCAAAATGCTGGTGGTATGAAGACTGCCTAGACTGGGGTATGAGGATGCATAGGTTGGTAGGAGTACTCTGCAAATGGCATTGTGTACTGGATAGATTTTATCCTTTAGGTAGGCATTGATGTAGAGTAAGAGTGGAGTGGACGGGGCCTTGAAGACTTTTAAGCAGAGAGTAAATGATCAGATTTGTGCTTTTAAAGGTAACTCTGGCAAAGAAGCATGGAAGAAGGTAAATTAGAGAGTATGTGAGGGGGTTGTTGTTGGTGATGACGGTGGTAGTGTCAGTTGTGGGGAAACTGGAGCTAGGAAGCCCAATGCCTTGTTCTCCATGAGAGATGATCAGGCCACAAGAGACCAAAGGCTATCTAAGGAGAATAGAGAGAAAGAATAGATCAGAGACATATGTTAAAATTTGATGCCCAGTTGAATGTGGAGAGGAGACAAGGTGAATGAGAGAGAGGAACCTGGATGGGATGATTCTCAGATTTTTGAATTAGGGAGCTGGAAAAGTTGTGTCTATTCCCTATTGGAACTCTCTCTGTAAGGAGGAGCAGTGGGGGGTGAGGAAGTAATGACTTTGGTTTTAGATGTAACTGTGGGCCATTCCATTGGGAGATGGTTAAGAGAGAGCTGGATCTATCTGGGTTGTCACTATTTTATTTAGGGTCCCACTCAAGAGGTACCCTTTACCCTTTCTCTTTACCCAGCTTGTCCTATCAGTCCCCAAGGCCTGTTAATTCTTCCTCCTTAATATTTCTTTAATCCCCCCTTAAGTATCTGGATTGGTCATTTGGATTAGTGTGCATAATGCCAAATGACTGCAAATGTGTCTCTGCAAGGACTTTCAAAATCAGACCATCTTCAGTTTTCTATCTCTTGACACTAGTCCACCTATAGCCTGCATTCCAACCATACTGAAGCGACCACAGTTCCTAAGAGATCTTGTTCTCTGATTTCGGTGTCCAAGCACACAGACATGTTTCCAGTCCCAAACCCCATCCCTAGCTGCACACCTCAGAGAGGCAATGATGAGTAAGACAGGGCTGACCCTCCAGGAGCACCTAGTTGACATCACAAAATTGTAGTTCAGTGGCGTCAGATTTATGTTCCTTCTTTGAGATTTACGGACAGCAAATAGCCGGGCCCCAGGACGTTCTTTTAAATTAAGTGGAGAATCCTATCACAGAGAATCTTGTGGGTTACTTAATTATCACATGAAATAGATGGTCATATACTCATGTTGTTTTATTCTACTGAGAATAGAGTCATCAGTTCTAGATACAAAGAGCATTTGGTAGTGTGCTGACACAAATAGCTATAAAGTATGCACATGCCAATTTCTTTTATTCTTGCCTGTATCTCCCTGTTGTAGTAGATAAAGTGTATGTTTGGGGGGTTGGTTGAAGAAATGTAAAGATGTTAAGCAGAAAAAAATATGTATATGCATACACAGACAATAGTGTGGTGACAGCCAGAGGGAAAGGGGGGTAGGGGTAAGTGGAGGTAGGCAAAGAGGGGGATAAATGAAGACATAAAGAGACTTTGCTTTTGCTTTGGGGGATGGACACAAGATACAGTATGCAGGTGATGTTTTGTTGAGAGTTGTACACTTGAAACCTGTATGGTTTTATGAACCAATGTCATCCCAATGAATTCAGTTAAAAAAAAAAAGAGCCCTGGCTGATGTGGCTGAGTTGGTTGGAGAGTTGTTGGGTAACTGAAAGGTCACTGGTTCAATTCCCAGTCCGGGTACATGTCCTGGTTGTGAGCTACATCCCCCTGCTGGGGCGTGTGCAAGAGGCAACCAATTGCTGTGTTTCTCTAACATCAATGTTTCTCTCTCTGTCTTGAATGAGAATAAAATAAACCTTTGAAAAAAGAATATTATTGGCAAAAAAGAGAACATTACTTGCTTTATTTTTTAAAGTATATTTTATTGATTACGCTATTACAGTTGTCCTGATTTTTTCATCCCCTTTATCCCCCTCCCCTGCACCCCCACCCTCCTGCATTCCAACCCCCCAACCCCCACCCCATTGCCACCTTAGTTCATGTCCATGGGTTGTACATATAAGTTCTTTGGCTTCTCCATTTCCTATACTATTCTTACCCTCCCCCTGTCTACTTTGTGCCTACCATGTATGCTTATTATTCCTTGCACCTTTTCCCCCCATTCTCTTCCTCCCCACTGATAACCCTGCATGTGATCTCTATTTATGTGATTCTGTTCCTGTTCTAGTTGTTTGCTTAGTTTTTGTTTGTTTTTTTTTTTAGGTTCAGTTATTGGTAGTTATGAGTTTGTTGTCATTTTAATGTTCATATTTTTTATCTTCTTTTTCTTAGATAAATCCCTTTAACATTTCATATAATAAGGGCTTGGTGATGATGAACTTCTTTAACTTGACCTTATCTGAGAAGCACTTTATCTGCCCTTCTATTCTAAATGATAGCTTTGCTGGATAGAGTAATCTTACATGTAGGTCCTTGCCTTTCATGACTGAATAGTTCTTTCCAGCCCCTTCTTGCCTACAAGGTTTCTTTTGAGAAATCAGCTGATGGTCTTAGGGGAACTCCTTTGTAGGTAACTGTCTCCTTTTCCCTTGCTGCTTTTAGGATTTTCTCCTTATCTTTCATCTTGGGCAACTTAATCATGATGTGTCTTCACGTGTTTCTTCTTGGATCCAATTTCTTTGAGACTGTCTGAGCTTCTTGGACTTTCTGGAAGTCTATTTCCTTTGTCAGATTGGGGAAGTTGTCCTTCATTATTTTTTCAAGTAAGTTTTCAATTTCTTGCTGTTCCTCTTCTCCTTCTGGCACTGCTATGATACTGCTATGATTTGGATGTTGGAACATTCAAAGTTGTCTGGGAGATTTAAAGTTGTCCTCAGCCTCTCCTCTTTTTTTTTTTTTTTGTATCTTGTTTCTTCATTCTTCCTTTTGTTCCAAATTGTTGATTTGAGTCCTGGTTTCCTTCCCTTCACTGTTGATTCCCTCTATATTTTCTTTTATTTCATTTTGTATAGCCTTCTTTTCTTCCTTCATTTTGCAGCTCAACTCAATCATTTCTGTGAGCATCCTGATTACCAGTGTTTTGAACTCTGCACCTGATAGGTTGGCTATCTCCTCATAGCTTAGTTCGTTTTGTGTAGTTTAGATCTGTTGTTTCATTTGGGCCATATTTTTGTCTGGATGCACCTGTTATGCTGTAAGGGGCATGGCGTTAGGTATTCACCAGGGCGGGACAACCCACTTGCTTCATTGTGGCGCTGTCTGTGGGGGAGAGGTCAGAGAGGGAACTGTGCCACTTGTTCGCTTGTTCGGCTCTCGCCCCACTCTTCATTGCTTCCCTCATTTCCCACAAGCCGATTATGGCTCTTCAGCTGCTGACTTCCAGGTGGGTGGGTTTGTGTACATTCTAGGACCCCATAGCTCTCTCCAATAGACTCTTCTGTGAAACTGAGAGTTTCTCCTGCTGTTTCAACCCCCACACGTTTTTACAGCCAGAGGTTTTGAGTCTTTAGTTCCCTGGGCTGAAACCCTGGGTTGCACAGTCTGTCTTGCTCCCTGGTTATTCCTCCCTGTTTATCCGCACACAAATGTGTGACCTGTCCACCAGCGGCTGCTTCACCCTCCCAGTCGTTGCCTGCCAGGCATCCTCTCTGCCTCAGCTGCTGGTCTCTGCCCCTCCTACCAATCTGGATGAGATTTTGTAAATCGTTGGCTGTCAGACCTCCATGCAGTTTGATTTTCTGGCAGTTTTGGCTGTTTTTTGTTTTTAAATTGGCTGTTATCTTTCTTTTGGTTGTGCAAGGAAGCTAAGTGTTTCTACCTATGCCTCCATCTTGGCCTGAACTTGTCAATTTCTCATATTACTTGCTTTAAAAAGTAAAAGAAAAAAAGAGAAACCAATAGCTGTGGGGTTGGAATTAGTGAAAATATGAGGGTAGTTCTATTACGTATGCCATGAGTAGGCCCTATATGCAAAGTTAAGGGAGCTTGTTTTATTACAAAGGAAACTACAAGTAAACTAAACAAAATATAATAAAATATTCTGCTGAATACTCAGAATTCTAAATATCTTTGCTGTAGATTGGATAACCTGCAATTGCTTCATTACCATCTAACACATAGAAAGTAAAATTATTTATAGACAGAAACAGACTAAATTTTTATTTGGTAAGGGCAACATTTTACTTAGCACTGACAAAAAATGTTTATGGGTTACTTCTTGTTTAAAGTAGCCAGTTCAGAATAAGCCAAAATTATCCCAGAGAATTGTTTATATTAAAAACAGGCTAAGAGTTGTTTGAACTGTGATTGCCCCCCAGATTGGAGGATAAACATTCTTTGAAGACATTTCTTTGGGACCCCCCCCCTCCCTGCCCGTGGTGATTCAAGGAAGCCAAAGCAAAGGTTAACCACGTCTGCAACCAAAATCTTGGTTTAGATTTCTCTTCAGGCATACCAGCCTGTGACAGGAGCTTTTTAAATATCTTTTTCTAGTTGCCTATGGTTTGTTCATCCCACTGAGCCTGAATTCTGAAAGAAATGGAGCAAAGGGTTTAGGACCTCTACCCTGGCATCTGCCATACTGCAAATGAATTCTGCCCCCAGTTGAAAGTAACCTAATCAATCGCTTTGTACCTCAGTTTCCTTATCTATATAGTGAGGGTTATTGAAGGATTCAATGAGGTTATACAAAGCTGTGCCTCGCATGTGCAAGTCCTCAACATTTGTTATTATCTCAAGTTTCCCTCAGTGCCCCTTTGAACTATCTAAATGTGAGCATATTAAATATAAATGGCATCAGAATGTGAGAGTGCAGGGGCCACGTGATCCCTCCACGAAAGCCATTTGTACGGGCTTCGGAAAATTAGCAGTAAGGCTGGAAAAGGGAAGGCAAGCGCGCCGGTGGCCCTCGAGCGATTTCCCGCCGCACCCGCGATCCAGGCGGCAGGCAGGCGGGCGGGCTCCCGGCGCGCCGGTCACGGCTGCGTGAGCCGCGCCTCCAGGCGGGTGAATCATTCCTACAGACAGCGGCAGCAGAGAGCAGCGCTGAAAAATGGCTGAAGCGGGCTCAGGCTTTCTGGAGCACCTCAAATCCTGCATAGTTTGGTCTTGGACTTATCTCTGGACTGTGTGGTTCTTCATAGTGCTCTTCCTGGTCTACATTCTGCGGGTGCCGTTGAAAATCAATGACAATTTTAGTACAGGTAAGGCCGGGGTAGCCGGGCCTCCCGAGCTCGCCCCTCCCCCGCCCCGGAAAGTTAGGGCAACTTGCGCGGGCCACGGCCAGTGGGGGCGGCCACCTGGGCTTGCTCGGGGCGCGCTAGGGCCAGTGCTCCCGGTGCCCTCGGCCACCCGCTGAGGACGCTGGGCCTCTGGTGGCCGGGCTGGTCCTTGGGGCATTAGGGGGCGGCCGGCTGCCATCGTGACCCCGGGACCCCGGGGGCAGGCACCGGGCAAACGCCACCAGGCGGGCCTGGCAGGCGGCGACGGCACCTGGGCCCGAACCAGCCGCTAGCCGCCCTCCCGGGTGCTAGTTGGCGGGCACCGAGGGAGACTGATATGGGGGGGCGAGGGAGTTTCACACAGACGCCCCCTTGATGTCTGCGCGTGACCTCTGAGGGCTCTTCAGAGTTAGACTATGCCCTTCCTCACACCCTCTCGGCTGTGGGTGCCGAACGTCCGAAGAGTAGTCGGGCGCAGTGTCCACACGCTGGTGGGACTCCGTGGCCGCGAGCGCCCCCTGGGCTGCTGACCGCGGTGCACAGTAGCTAAGCCCCCAAAAGGGGCCGTCCCCAATCCCGGGGCCAGGACGTTCCAGGGGCGCCCTCCATCTGCCCCAGTTTTACCCCCCTGAGTTTGGAGTGGGGGCAGGGAGGGTCGTCGCTCAGACTGAGACCCAGAGAGGGATTCCCAAAGGCGCTGTGAAGGGTAGGGATGACGTGTCAGGTTACCAAACGCAGTGTCTGAGGGACTAAAGGGAGGCAGGAAACCAGTGATCTGGGCTCCTGTCTCCCCTCCCCTCCCTCCTAAGGCTCTGGTAACTAGTCAGGCCCTGCAAGTTTTTTCCAGGGTCGCAACTGCAGAAAGTAATTAGAATAGGCTCTTAATAAACTTGCAGTCAGCCAACTGAGTCATTAGAAAACAACCACGAAGAAAATTGACACCAACAGTAACTCCAGAGACGCAAAGTATATTTTGCAAGAAGGGTTACAGTCTTTCTTGAAATCTGGAAATAGTGGGACTGGTTAGATAGATTATATATTTGGCTTTGTGTTTTAATGTCCCAGTATTTTGGGAAATTCTTACAGTCCTGAATCTATGTATACGTCTGTGTATATGTATATTTTCTATCTCGTGTGTGATCTACATAGTCTGGGAGTCCACGTCTACAAGTCCATTTTCCTGTGTGCTAACTCTACTGACACAAGTTTTAGAACACTTGAGATAATGTGCTCACTGTGTTAGTACTTATGCTATTAAATATAAGCCTCGGACCTCTTGATTACTTTAACTGGAACTAATGTTCACATTTACATTGGTTTCATAGTATCCCGTGGGTTAGGACCCCTGCCACGTGGATAGAATTCTGCACCCCAGAATCACTTACCATTTTACTAGCCACTGCTCAGCCCTTGGATTCAGTCAAAGCACAGACCATGGTTTTCTGGGTTTTCATCTTTAGAGCGGCTGCTTGTCACAACACTGTCTTCTTGCTTATGTAAATAAATCTCTAGATACTTTCTAGTTCCAAAATCCTGTAATTTTAAGAATTTGTTTGAATATACATAGTAAGAGAATCTTATATTTATTGGTAAGCAGGTTTAATTTTTTTCCTCCCAAAACGAGTTATTGTACAGTTTTGAACATGGGAATGTTCTCATTAAAAAATTTTATTTTAGAACAAACATTTATATACATTTTCTTAAAGTAGGTTAAATAATCATCCATATGTGTATATGTGTGCATGTGACCATAAATACTACATACTAATGCTTTATGCAGAACAGGCAAAAAGCAAAGTACATGTTGGGAATGTGTGTAGTTTTTAAGAAAGAAGTTGTTAGGTCTTCTTACACCAATTTTAAAGATCTTATTTGTTTACTTTTAGAGAGAGGGGAAGGGAGGGAGAACGTAAGGGAGAGAAACAACAACGTGTGAGAGATACATAGATCTGTTGCCCCTCGCCTACCCCCAACTGGGAACCTGGCTTGGAACCCAGAAATGTGCCCTGGCTATGGGAATAGACCTGTGCCCTTTGCGTTTGCAGGCTAGAGCTCAATCCACTGAGCCACACGAGGGCACCTAACAGCAATGTTAAAGCTAGCATTTCTCAAAAAATACCTTTGTTTATTTGAATAAACATTTCTCACTTGAGCTTATAGGGAAAAAATGTGAAGAATTGCAACAGGCCATCTGGATTCAACCTCATTAGACGCATGATAGGTGAGCCTGAGGCTATTTTCCCCAGTGACGCTAAACTTCTGTTTTCAAAATGGTTTTATGCACATTTTAGTGATAAAGGAAGGTAAAAGGAGAAGCACACTAAGAGCAGCTACCTCTGCTATTTCTATGAGAATTAGAGGGAGAGGCAGACCTTGGACCCTCCCATGGTGGAACTTACTCTTGCAGGGAGATGTAAAAGGGGTTCTAATGGAACAAGTTTGCTGTTGCTAAGCCCTGTGGTGCTTGCTCTTCCTAGTGGTGAGGGCAAGTGGCCCAGGAGAGGCAGCTGAGTCTAGGGCTGCTTTTTTTAGGGAGCTGTGGGTGTTGCAGGCCTTCTTCCTCAGGAAAGCTGAGGACACCACTGCAGTGGGGGTAGATCTGTGAGGCAGTGAGGAGCCAGGGCTTCCATGACACAGGCCCAGCTCTGCTCTTACAAGGTTGTGGAATCTGGTAAAAATGTTCCCAAGTTGTTCTGGATGTCTGCTTGGCTTGTTTTTCTACATATCTTCATCACCGATGGAGCTTTTAATATTTCTAACATCATTTGATCATATTTTGTGGTAAATGTGCTAAACCCATTAAAAAATTCTTGAAAGCCTTCTGTGCATAAGAAGTGCTATTGTGACATCTCATTGTGATAGGTGCTATGATGGGAAAGATATTACAAGCTTGTAAAACTTAGGCTAAATATAGAGTTTACAATGTGGGTACACCTTGCCTTAATGCTAAGTGGGAGCTTCTCTTGAACTGAGCCTTGGAGGGTAAGAATTCCACAGTTGTGAGGTGGGAACACAGATGGGCCTCCCAAACAAAGGCCTGAATATGTGAAAGTACAGGTCGGATTCAGAGAACTGTGAATTATGTGGAATTTAAAACAATAAAGGAAAAGGATTAATGAACAATGAAACTTTGCAGTTCTCGTGTCAAAGTGGAGTTTTGCAAGTAAAAATACCTTCAAGGTTCTTTTCATGCTGTGCCTTAGTTTCACTGTTCTGTACTCCCACCATGTGTATTTGCTTGCCCTTCATCGCATTGATCTTGTGCCAGGGATAGTTTAACCAATTCCACAGTATTCTGTTAGACTACACAGAAAAAACTTCATATAGACAACCAAATCTTATAATGAAAAATGAACTTTCAGAAAGAAAATGGAGAAAGCAAACATATTAGGAATAGCATACACTGGTTAGCTTTGGTAATTGCTTCTTTGATACTCTGCCCTTAAGTTGGATAGGAGAGTATTAAAATAGTTTTATGATTTACCGAAAATACAATGAAGTTTTAACAAGATTTCAAAAAGCCATATCATTACTTGTCAGTTTCATGTGAGTTAACATCCTAAAACAATGCTTTTCTGGAAGGGCAGAAATTTAATAAGTAGAAGTAGCCATGCAGAATATTATTCAAAAAAAACAATAAAATAGGTTAAAACATAGTACCACAACTTACTTTATACTGTGATGTTGGTAGGACTTTCTTAGAAGGTGAATATAAAACACTTTGCATAATAATGCCTTTTCTTAAAATGTACACTTTTGCCATTTTTGTTACGTGCAACTTAAGTGACTTTCCAATTCTTTTTCTGTTTCCTGGGCAGCAAGTTTTCAAAGATCTTTGAAATCCTATTTTATTCCTTTTGGAAAACAAAAGTAATAGTCTGACCTAGGTTTACTGTTGTTTATATTATAAAACTTTTGTGTGTGTGTGTGTGTGTGTGTGTGTGTGTGTCATTTAAAGTGATGCAAATACAGATGCAAAATTCTCACATTACTGAACTGAAATTTCACAATATGTATTTTGCCATGTATAATGTGTACCCATGTTTTTGTGTGCATTATACATGGAATTATGATATGTGGTATATAATCATTATACTCATATATAATATGCATTATATATACTCATATAATTTGCCCTCGGAAATTTGGTCAAAAAAGTGAGCTTTATACATGGCAAAATACAATACCTTCAGGTGCAGCTCAGTTTTGAGTATTTTCATATTGGAAATAGTTGCTCTAAATTTAGTTAACACTGAACTTCTCATGTGGAGGGGCCTGCTTTCAGTTTATTTATGTCTTTTGCTCCTGCTTTGCCTGTTTAAAATCTTCTCCCATCTGTAAATCCCACCAATCCTTCAAGGACTACCTGTATATTGCCTTCTTATTGTTTCAGTTGAAAGAAATATTTCTTCTAACTTTGTGAAATGCATGTTGGCAATGTTTACCTTGCATGGTGTATAAAAGTGTCAGTGTATGTAGGTTTCTCTTTCTGTATACATGTTTTCATAGCTACTACCACACTAGTTCTTCATTTCCCAATATAATTCCTTATGTGTAGTGGATCCTTACCATTCACTGCATGAATGAATCTTCAAGTTATTGTGTACCTAGTGAGTTGGGATAGGAACAATGGAATTGATCAAACACATTACTAGGTATATGCATCATCTGAGTTTTCAACTTTAGATTGAGCTGTCACAAAAACTTAAAAAATTCTCTAATGGGTCATGTACATCTAATTCATGGTGGTCCAGTGTGTGAACATACAAAAGGACAATTATCTGATTAATGTCAGCTTTGAGTTGAGGATGTAACTCAGACATCTTAGTTGCTCTTATTTTTGGAGACGTTTTTCTGAGCCATTAATGAAGCAACCTGAATGATGCCTTTTTTCCTCAGATCCTCAGTTGCCATAAATGTAGAGTGCTAGCTTTACATTTCTTCAGGTTCTTTCTGGCTCTAGGACTCTGTTTCAGTCTCAGGATAAATTTCACTGAGCGCAGAGTATAGAACCAAACAATTACATGAACTTAATATGTTTTTTCCAGTGTGGACTCTAATTCTTAGTGGGTACAATTCCAGATTTTACGTGGCTTCTTTCAGTGGCTTTCCTTCTCAAAAACAAAATCCACATGTACTATCCTGGCTTGCAAAGTCTGGTGATCTGACCCCTTTCCACCCCTTCTATCTGAATTTCTACCATACTTTGTCAAGGTCACTACCCTCCAGATATGTTGCGATTCTGTCTTATTCTTAAATATGTCTTTCTTAACCCTCTGGCTTTTGAACTAGCTATTCCCTCCACCAGAATGCTTTTCTACTTGATTTTTGCAGGATAGTTTTCTTAAATTTACTTCTTTCTTAAAGGTTTTCCCTTGTGATTCAATCTAAAATGACCATCCAGTCAGAGTGTTTGAATTCTCTGCATAGCACTGAGCATGGTTTGATATAATTCACGTTTGTTTGTTTATTGTAGGAGTCAGATCATCAGACTTTGCATCCCAGGGTAATAGTTGTCCCCCATGTGACTATAAACTCGTTTGTCTTGTTTTGTCTGCCTTGCTTTGTATCCCCAGGATCTCGAACAATGAGTATTTGGGCCTAACACATACACAGTATGTATTTATTGAATGAATGAAAAACTATGTCACTTGGTTGCAGTGACTCAGCAGTAATACTGTCTTTAGGAAATGATTTTGAAATCTATCATGTAGTCATTTCTTATGAGATGAGAATTGTGTTTACTGACTCTAAATTACAAAGATTACCCCAAAATGTTAACTGATGTTCCAAAATATTCATGTTTTGATCCATTCTTTAGGGGTGGAATTTAAGGAAGACTTATCTTTCTGGTTCATATTATAAATTAAATTTAATATAAAGAATGTTGAGTCAAAAATTGATTCATTGGGAGACAATTTGTGTAACGTAACCTGGAACTTCAAAAAGAGGTAGCACATTTGCCACATTTACCATAAAAAATTTGCAAATTTAAGTACCTTATATTAATTGTAAGGATGGTGCTTGGGGTTCTACCAATGTGCATATTTTTCCAAAACAATATCCAAAAATTGCACTAAACAGGATAATGGATTGTTTGTAACCACACTACTGAAGGTCCATTTGTCTTTGGGGAAGGATAGGGTAGAAGAAAGATATATCTGGGAAAATTTTCAGAACAATATTGGCAAGCATTATGAAACTTAATATGCAGAAACATAATTTGAAGTGATGAGAAATACTTAAGCACAATTTTAAGTTCATGTATTTGCACATCCCTTCCTTAACTATAGAAACCATTTCTAGGCTTATATGAGAAGCCAGAGTGAAAATAGTTTTAGAATTATGGAAACTGGCTTTATTGCCACTTTTATGGGAATATTTCTTTCTCCATAAAGTAGTGTCATACTTATTGAAAGAACAAAATACCAGCTGTGATGTGATGAAAAGGACCATTGGACTGAGGAATTTGAGTTCAAATCCCAGGGCAATAATCTTTCACAGTTTATTTGAACTCTAAATGAGATAACCTTTAACACTGACTGCTGAGCAGAGCACATAAATATTATTGGCAAGTACATATTGTATACCTGGTTGTTCTAGTCCATTTCACTGACTCTGAACTGTGTTCATTCACTGGTTAATTCATCCGTCCATTGGTTTGTTTAGTCATTTCATTTGGAAAAACAGGTACTTGTGAAACTGAAGTTACATAATTCCTCTCAATTATTATGGGGACACACAATCCCATGTCAGCTGTTTCCCTTCCAGTTTCTGTACTTATTTTCTGTACTGAACAAGTAATATCTCTTAATATACTGCCATGTTCACTAATGCTTCCAAGTGTATTTTGCTACCTATGAACACGGATCATGAATGGTTGAAATTAGATCTTAAAAATAAGATTGAGTGTAAATCTGAAGATTGAAACGAGGAAGGAATGAGGAATTAACAATTATTTAGTTCTTACATGAGCCAGGCATGGTGCTGCCTTCTTTATCACTGGTGGTTCAGCAACTTGAGCTTGTCCATAAGTCTGTTTATGTCCCATATAAACAACTATATAGATGATATTTTCTTTTTACCTGTGGAATGAAAATTGTTCAAAGCAAAATTAGTACTCTTTTAATACTCGTTGTCCTATTAAATGAAGCAATAGAAATGAACACATTTAAACATCTATTTTAATGGAAAAGCAGATTAATATATTAATGAGAATGAGAACTTGATGGACATTTTTGAAAGGGACTCTTTCCTTAGTAGATCCAGAAGAGCTTGAGAATGGGGGTTATGACTTTTTCATCTTTATATTTTTATCATATGGTCATTGCTCAGTGATGGTACATGAAAAGAGTAAATGGATACTTTGGGTGTTTTTAAGGCCTTCCAACATTGATAGCACTGGTGGTCATTATTTTATTTCACCAACTAAGGTTTTTTTTTTTAATTTTAATTTTTTATTGTTATTCAATTACAGTTGTGTGCCTTTTCTCCCCATCCCTCCACCCCACCCCAGCTGAACCCGCCTCCCTCCCTCACCTCCACCCTCCCCCTTAATTCTATGCATCAGAGAGAAAGAAGGAGCTTATACCCTTTGCAACAGCATGGATGGAACTGGAGAGCATTATGTTAAGTGAAATAAGCCAGACGGTGAGGGACAAATACCATATGATCTCACCTTTAACTGGAACATAATAAATAGAAGAAAAAAGGAAACAAAATGTAACCAGAGACATTGAAGTTAAGAACAATCTAACAATGGGCAGGGGGGAGTGGGGAGGGGACAGTGAGGAGAGGGGATTACAGGATCTACTATAAAGGACACATGGCCAACTAAGGTTTTTCTTGCCCTTGGTTCAGAGGATTATTGCTAATACTCCTCTGCTTATTATTTGGCTCACAAATGAAACTCAGAGACATAAAAGGATACTTCTGAGGTAACTGGGGAAGAGTTTGAAGACAAGGGGAGGGAAAAAAGTGTTCTGATATATTAAGAGGAGAAATTCAGATCAGGAAGACACTGTGGGCAGGAGGGATAATATGGTATAAGCATGATTGGTCAGCTGGGTCAGGACAGTTTAGTGATTGTCTAGATGTGGGGCTGAAATGGGATTGACAGAAAGTATACACCTGGGTCTGGCCAAGATGGAGGTGTAGGTAGATACACTTTGCCTCCTCGCACAAACAAAAGAGGGACAACAACAAATTTGAAAACAAAACAAAAAATAACTAGAACTGCCAGAAAATCAAACTGTATGGAAGTCCAACAACTGAGGAGTTAAAGAAGAAGCATTCATCCAGACTGGTAGGAGGGGTGGAGACGGGCAGCTGGGATGGAGAGGAGTCACGGCAAGGCAACAGCTGGAGGACCGGGGTGGGTGAGGCGGCGTCTAGCAGAGCGGGTGGCCCCACATTTGGGTGCAGATAAACTGGGAAGAACAACTGGGGTGTGAGACAGGCTGCACAAACCAGGGTTCCAGCATGGGGAAATAAAGCCTTAAGACCTTTCACTGAAAAAACCTGTGGGGATTGTGGTGGTGGGAGAAACTTCCAGCCTCACAGGAGAGTTCGTTGGAGAGACCCACAGTGTCCTAGAATGTACACAAACCCTCCCACCTGGGAATCAGCACCAGGAGGGCTCAATTTGCTTGTGGGTAGTAGAGGAGGTGACTGAAAGCCAGTGAAGAGCTGAACAAGTGGCATTGTTCCCTCTCGGACTCCTCTTCCACATACAGCTCCACAATGCAGCGATGTGGTTGCCCCACACTGGCAAATACCTAAAGCTCCACCCCTTACCACGTAACAAGCCTGCCAAGACAAAAAAATACGGCCCGAATGAACAGATGAAAGCTCCAGAAAAAATACAGCTGAGCGACGAAGAGAGAGCCAGCCCAGCAGGTGCAGAGTTCAAAACACTGATAGGATGCTCACAGAATGGGTTGAGTCTGGTCTCAAAATAGAGGAAAAAGTGAAGGCTGTGAAAAGTGAAATAAAGAAAAATATACAGGGAACCAACAATGAAGAGAAGGAAACTGGGACTCAAATCAATGACTTGGAGCAAAAGGAAGAAATAAACATTCAGCCAGAACAGAATGAATAAACAAGAATTAAAAAAAATGAGGAGAGGCTTAGGAACCTCCAGGACATCTTTAATTGTTCCAACATCTGAATCATAGGGGTGCCAGAAGGAGAATAGGAACAGCAAGAAGTTGAAAACTTTTTTGAAAACACAATGAAGGAGAACTTTCCCAATCTGGCAAAGGAAATAGACTTCCAGGAAGTCCAGGAAGCTCAGCAAGTCCCAAAGAAGTTGGACCCAAGGAGGAACACACCAAGGCACATCATAATTACATTGTCCAAGATTAAAGATAAGGAGAGAATCCTAAAAGCAGCAAGGGAAAAGGAAAAAGTTACCTACAAAGGAGTTCCCATAGGACTACGAGATGATTTCTGAAAAGAAATCTTACAGACAAGAAGGGCTGGAAATAAGTATTCCAAGTAATGAAAGGCAAGGACCTACATCCAATATTACTCTATTCAGCAAAGCTATCATTTAGAATTGAAGGGCAGATAAAGTGCTTTCCAGGTAAGGTCAAGTTACATTATATGAAATGTTAAAGGGACTTATCTCAGAAAAAGAAGATAAAAAGTATGAACATTACAATGACAACAAACTCACAACTATCAACAACTGAACCTAAAAAAAAATAACCTAAGCAAACTACTAGAACAGGAACAGATTCACAGAAATGGAGATCACATGGAGGGTCATCAATGGGGAGAGGGAGGGGGAAAAATAGGAGATAAGATACAGGGAATAAGAAGTATAAATGGTAGGTACAAAACAGACAGGGGAAGGTTTAGAATAGTATGGAAAATGGAGAAGCTAAAGAACCTATATATTTGACCCATGGATGTGAACTAAGGTGGGGGAATGCTGTGGGAGGTGGGGTACAGGGCAGAGGAGAATAAAGGGGAGAAAAAAATGGGACAACTGTAATAACATAATTACTAAAATATTTTTAAAAAGAAAATATACATCTGGATAAATACTACTTAAGGAGTGTTTATAGTTCTTAAATAAATTGTAATAGGCATCACCCTGGGCATTATTGAATATTTGTATGGTTGAGGTCTTTGCCTTTGGCTTTTCAGCTTGGTGAATAATGGCTCCCTCCACTGGAATGCAACTTCACAGGAGATGGTAAAGTGAATGGACAGTACTTTGTAGATTGTAAACTACTATTTAAATCCAAGAAATCCAAGGCATTGTAATAACTTGTTTCTGTGGAAGTTTGTATTCTAAGGGCTTTGTCTCTCATCAAGAAATTACAGGTTAAAATACAGTGGGATCTCATTTATCCCACATGCATATTCTATCTAAAGAATGTCCAAAAATTACACTAAACAGAATAATAGATTGTTTGTAATCACACTACTGAATGTCTGTCGTAAACATGAAAGAACATCTCCAGACATCCTTATTCTATTTGAGATGTTATTGTTTAGGTATCTATTAAGGGTTTTGGGTTTCTTGGAAGAGAGAGTATATAATGAAATTCATTTTTGATGTTACAGTGGAGCAGGATAGTTCATGTGTTACTGTTACCAGTCCTTCAAGTAGCGGACATTTCCGCACTACCTACTGTGGCTAAAATGAGAATCTGACAGGCCCAGTTAGTTCTAGCAGTTTTTCTTATTAGGCTGTGTCTGTGGCCAGAGGAGTCACTGTTTAATTGGGGTTATTAAACCTATCAGCAAAATAAGGCAACATTTATCTGAGAGAGAATATTTTTCCCCTCTGAATTTTAGGAAACTGAAAGTATACTAGTTATAAGAATACTTTTTGTTTCTTGACTTCCAAATGTAATACAGGATTTTGGTTAAGTGTCAGTCTTTATGCAAATTTGAGCAAGCTTGTTGAGGATTTTAAAGAAATCTCTTAGGTTAGTAAGGAAGGCTTAAAAAAATTTAATAAAAAAGCCTAACAATGTAAAATAGCACAATTACTTGAAAATTTCTGAGGCATAAAATAGTCTTTAAAAAAGAACTGGCTTTTAAAAATAAGCAGTTTGGATTTATGTGTTATTTAGAGGTAGAAGGTGTTTTATGGTTTTGTTTTAAATTCTGTTGTAATATCATTCTAAAGTGTTATTTGATTAACAATAGGTAATAGAATGCTTACAGTTCTTCCCTCTGTTAAGTTTTTTCAGTTTCTAGTTTCTTCTTGGGAATAAGAGAATGAAATTTACTTCTTTACCAAATTGATCTTTTTAATTTATTTGATAGGTACTGTTTATTGAGCATTATTAATAGAACTAATAAAGTAATTTTCTTCAGGTGTTTCTCAATTTATTGCATCGACTTGATTCAGTTGTTTTCTTTCTGTGACATATATTTAGATTGTTATAGTGTCACAGAGTAAGAACTGGTATGATCTGATTTGCGCTTTTTTCTTGGACTCTGCTGGAGGGGGAGGGGAATTCCAATCCTCATTTATATCTTTTATTTAAAATAAAACAAAAGTTATATTTTTCTCAGTTCAGGCTCAGAGTACTGGACATTATGGAGTAGAGAGAAAATTTTTTCTTAGTTTATTTGGCCCTTTTAACAAAGTGAGTGTTTTAAATTGTTAACATTTACATTTGAGTGATGAAGTGTGAGAGGCTAAATTGTGGTTTTTAAATATTAGAAACTTGATTCTGAATTGTTTTTTTCCTCTAAACTGGAAGTTGTATATATACATTATCATTAAATAAAAGTCTGAAATGTAATATAAAAAATCTAATAGCAAACCCAACCAGTTGGAAAAGCCATTCTAAGAATAAACTTTTCTTTCTTTTAAATTATTTGAACGATCATATTCTTGGAGGGAGATACAGAAGTGATGACAACATAACACCAATTACATTTGAGTGAAGATGCAGACACTAATTAGTTTTTGATATAAAAGTATTCCTAAAAATATTTGATTTTTGCATGAAGTGATTTTTTTATTGCACACTTTCAGAAAATAATTTAACAATATCTGGTAATTTTTAAAAACAAAGGAATTATAATACTTAAAGAGGAGCATTTTTAGTTTTAACTATGAGAATATATGTGTTGGAGAAGAGTAATAAGATACTAAAGAAACATAAGATATGTTTCTGCTCAAGCTGGAGAGGATTTAAATTCAAAGCTTGGATGAAAACCGTCTCCAGCTTCTAAGAGAAAACAAAGATTTACTACTAGTTAGCCAAAGAGAAAACTTAAATGATATCAGTAAATATAGTGATTAGCAGGCTGGGACTAGCCAGGGAAATGGAATTATGTAACAATCAATGGTCACAGGCAAGTGCTTTTTTTCTTGCCATGTCTTGAACATTATGGCCATCCATTGTTTCATGTCTAGCCTACTCTCTGCGAATAAACATGATTTAGAAGTAAAATGTAAAGTTGTGTTTAATGTATATTCTTCTGTTTGTAACGCCTGTGAAAACAAAAGGTATAAAAATATTTAGACATTAAGATAGTATCTTAGTAATGGATCACACTGCTTTGTTGCTATCATTTATTATTTCAATGTTATATTTCCTTAAAAATATGCTACTGATGTGTGAATGCTATTAATATTTAGCTTTATAGAAATCTCTTTTTAGCATTGGCTAGCAACCCAAAGACAACAAAATGGCAGCTAATCATTGTCAGTCCTTTCAAATAGTTTTATTTGGTGGGGATTTTACACAGTTTAGGAAAAGTTCACAAATCGTCCTAGACAGAAAGCCCAACTGTATTTGTGAAATGACATTATTTTCATTTTGCATTTAAATGAAAACTGTTCTCTCCCAGTACTGCCACATGGCTTTCAACCCCTTCTTCTTAGAGGCATCAATGAACAAGTAACCATTGCTTCTTGTAGCACAATGTTGTATCATTATGATTACCTGTCTAGCTTTCTTACCACAGGATATAGTGTGTTATACCAAATGGAATGCTAAAATTCTCAAATCAATAAAAATTAATGTATCATACATTATTTTTGAAATAAGATGGCTATTAGTAAATCAAACCAACCATGATGTGATAAAGTATTGTAAAATGTCAAGGGATTCACTTTTCTATTTGTGGGTTTCTATCATTTCTGTCTCCTTTTTTGCCCTGATCACAAGGTAACTCAAATAAACATGGATTTCTCAGGCTATAGTCAGTGGAGGGTGGAAGACTAAGGATATGTTGGTATGAATAAATAGTAATAATTCTGAACCAGAATTGTCCACCAGTGCTCCCGTACCCCTACTGACAGCCAGTAGTTCCCACTGCTGCCTGTGAGTGTTCAGGCTGCACTGTTGTCACTTCTAGCTCTTGGGGCTCAGGACCACTGTCCCATCTTCCCCTGTCAACAGTTCCCGTTGCTGGGTACATTGAAGAGTGGCTTTGGTCAGGCAGCCTGTGCAAGTCTTGGTCCCAGGGGCAGGTCTGCAGATCCAGCTGGTCCAGTGTTCTGGGAGGCCCATGGGACATTTTTTTTTCTTCTGTTAATTGTTTTTAGCCTTGCCACTCTAAATTACTGACTGTAGTAAAATGTGTTGGTACCCTTACCATATTTTAGCACATGATTAGTGTGGGTTCAAGTCATTTACCATTTTTGTGATCTTAATTCTGGTTATTCTTTATCTGTAATTTAGGATCATAGGATTAAATAAGTAAAGCCTCAGCAGGGTACCTACCACAGTCTAAGTGCTGAATACATTTTAGACATTTAGTTTTAGCTACTGTTTCTGCTACTACGATAATATTGACCTTGTTCTATAATTCTCAGTGCCTAACTCAATCAGCTTTTTTTTTTTGAGTCAGCCTCTAGACTAGTAGTTCTCTTTCTTCCCTCCCTTTCTCTCTCGCTTTCTTTCTTTTCTTTTTTTCTTTCTTTAAATTTATCTGTTCTTCTTGTTACATACATATTTGTTTCCATGTTTTTTGTTCCCCTTCAATTTTGAGGAGACATTTATAACAATAGCAATAGCAGCTTCATACCTGGTTAAAATGAATACACTTTATTAATCTGTATGTTATTTCTTAACATCTTCACCAAATCTTTACTGTTCTTGCTAGTTTGATGAGTGCTAAATGATATATTGTTATTTTAATTTGCATTTCCAACTGTATACATCTATTCAAAATATTTACTATATATTTGTTTTAAAGGATTGTTTTTTTCCTATACTATAAACTAGTGAGCATAAGACTTTTTGTGATGAAAACAAAAATTTGGAATCTGAGATTGTGAGTTATAATTAGATACAAGTATAAACTAACAACTAATTTCTGTTTCTCTTTTGTTTCCATGTTGTCCACTGTTCTGAGGAGCATTAAAAATGTCTATACTCTTTTTGAAAGGCCCTTGTAGTTCTAACATTCTGATTCTATAGATAATGATACATTCACAATTTTCCTTCCACTCTGTAATCTAAGTCTGTTGAACCCATTTAGTAAGCAAGGTATAGGCTCTGTATTCCAAACTACTCTTTTGAAAATGTGACTGTAGGTAGCCCTGACTGATGTGGCTTAGTGGGTTGGAAATGTGACTGTATTCCAAAATATGTAGATGTTGTGAGTTTTAAAGTAAGTGGATTTCTGGTGTGTTTCTCTGGAAAGAGAGTTTCCCATTTATTGGAATTTTTATGGTGTAGAGGCAGCTCTTGTGGGAAAGAAAATTCATACTTCCAGGTGAGAGAGGGGTGGGAAGGAAGAAAGGCATCTGGTTTGTAATTATAATCTAATTTTTGCCAGATCAGACCAGTTAGTCCCAGAATGGTGGTTTTTGTTAATTCTCACCAGAGGATATGTTCATTGATTTTAGATAGAGAGCAGAAGAGAGAGTTGGGGTGGGAGAGGGAGGGGGGAAAGGAGGAGAGATGGGGAGAGAGAGATCCATTGCTTCCTGTACCGTGCTCCGTCCCCACCAGAATCAAACCCACAACCTAGGTATATGCCCTGACCAGGAATGGAACCTGCAACCTTTTGGGGTATGGGATGAGGCCGCAACTGAACTACCCAGCCAGGGCATGGTGGTATTTTAAAGAAGCACAGCCCTACCAACAACAATAAAAAGATGGTTGGAAAGTGATTTCATTCCATACTGTTGTATCTTCAAGGAGATACAGTTCATTAACCCCAGTAGTGTTTCTGGTATTCCCTTTGTTTCCTGTTTGTCCCCTGCCATCCTTGGTTCTCTCTCCTATTCCAGTCAGCTGGGCTTTTACCCTCAGAATCTAATTGCAGACATTGATTTAACCTCTTTCCAATAAGCCTTTCTCTTCCTTCTACTCTCTAAGGTCCTCCTCTTGCTTCTCAGGTCTAGTCCTTCTCTGCCTCCCTTTTTTTAATTCTGTGTCACAGAAAGCCTAGGAACCACGGCCTAGGAAAGTCTCTTGGATTGGTGGGGGTGGGCGAATTAAGGTCTTGGTAAAGTATGAATTTGAAATCTTTTTTGCAGGTGATGGACAGGGTGATTACATCTGTGCACATGCTAACATTAATACCTTTTGTGCTGTCACACAAGGAAGGAAAGGCTGGCTTTTGGCTCTAGGAGTATGTCCAGTTCTTCCTAGTACCCAGCAGCTCGTGGTCAGGAGCCATCCTTCATAAAGGAGAATATGGGTAGGAGTCCAGTATATGTAGAACAACATGTCTCTTTCCAGGGAAATAGAGGCTGCTTTCTGATCTGCAGGAGTAAGCTTTTCTGATGCTTTCAGAGTTTCTTTTCCCTGGAGGTACCAGTTTCTAAAGCGTTAGTGAGAATGAATCCTATTTCTGATGTCCTGGAGCTCAGCATCCTGAAAGTCAACAGAAGAGACCAGGGATTGAATGGACCAGTTAGACAAAGGCTTTTGAGTAGAACTTAATATGAGGATTTTTTTTTCTTGAAGCACAGTGGTACCTTGGTACTCGTTACTCATTCTGGAGCTTGTGACAAGTGCCAAAACTGATGAGTACCAAACAAATTTTTCCCATAAGAAATAATGTAATTAGCCCTGGCTAGTGTGGCTCAGTGGATTGAGTGCTGGTCTGTGAACCAACGGGATGCCAGTTCAATTCATAGTATGGGCATAGGCTTGGGTTGTGGGCCAGGTTCCCAGTTAGGGGGCGCATGAGAGGCAACCACCCACTGATGTTTCTCTCCCTTTCTCCTTCCTCTCTCTCTAAAAATAAATAAATACAATCTTAAAAAAAAAGAAATAGATATAATTATCTATAATTAGATATAATTCGTGAAAGTTCCCCAGAACTTTCACATTGTATTGGGCTAATATTAAGTAATGAGATTGTTTTGTAATGCAGAACCTTAAAACTAAACAGATATGGATAAAAAGCAATTAATTACATAAAAATAAAATAAAATTTAACTTCATTTTACCTGTACTGAGAGGAGTTCCTGGCATAGTGGGATGGTGACAAAGTAGAGGAAGAGGAGGAGGAGGAGAGGGCTTAATTGTTGGAAGAGGAGCCCTCTTCCAAGAAAATTTAAGATTTCTCAGGGGTTTCTTTGTTTTCTGTCTCTTGGCTTTACTGAACACTATTGGTGATGTAGATTTAGAGAGTTTCACTAAAAACCTATCAAGACAAACTTGTTTCTGTCTTCAGAATGTTTCTACAGTATAACATTATTCATTAAACAGGTCCACATTTTGGTTTGCTAGAGCTTTGTCTGGGTGATACTTTTCCACAAAGGTTCAAACTCCAGTCCATTTACTGCACATTTCTTTTATCAGTGCAGTAGACACTTCCTCCCTTCCCTCCTCCTCCTCTGAAAAAATTCCCTCAGCCACTATCTGTTGTTGCTCTTTTGGAAGTTCCTGCAGTTCCTCACTGCTCAGCTTGCTCTGGGCTCCTCCCCTAACTCTTTGACATCTTCATCACTGACCTTCAAGCCCATGGACTTGCCCAGATACACAATATGCTCCACTATTGGGCTACTGGGACCATCCTCAAAGCCTTCAAAGTCCCTCGGAGATACAGCTTCTGGCCATAGTTTCTTCCAGGCAGAGTTCATGGTCTTGTAAGAAACTTCGGTCAGGCTTCATCTATGAGAGTGACACAGTGGAGGATATTAAAATGGTCTGTCCAGAACTCTCTGAGGGTCAACTGTATTTCTGAGGTTACTTCAAAACACCTCTGAAAAAGGACCTTTGTATAGAGGTTTTTGAAGTTGGAAATGACCTGCTGGCCCATGGGCTGAACAGAGGAGTTATGTTAGGGGGCAAGAACTTCATGGCTATGAAACTGAACTCCTCCAGTAAGTTGTCCTCCAGGCCTGGAGGGTGGGCAGGAGCATTGTCCATAATTAACAAAGCCCTCAGAGGCAGTTCATTTTCCTGCAAATATTTTTTCACATTGGGGCCAAAACTTTGTCCATCTACTCTGTAAAGAACTGCCTCATTACCCAAGCTTTAATATTGGCCCTTCATGTCACACTTAACTGACTTTTTATCACATTCTTTCTCTAGAAAACTGGTGATACACTAGTAGATACTTTCACTGTGATACACTAGTAGAGGTTTAAGTTTTCAATCCCCAGTAGCATTCCCACAGAACAACACAGTTAAGCCTGTCCTTAATTGGCTTGTGCCCTGGCAGTGCCTTCTCCTCTTGTGTGATGTAGGTTCTGTCAGGCATTTTCTTCCAGAACAAACCAGTCCCGTCTCAGTTAGACACTTATTGGGGGACAAAACCCTCAGCCTCTACACATTCCCTAAACTTGGTGACATACTTTCAGCAGCTTCTTTATTGTCACTGGCTGCCTCTCCAAGCCTCACCACACTATAAATGCCAGTTTTCTTTTTTAGATTTATTGAACCATCCATGACTGGCTCTCAATACTTCTGTGCTCTCATCACGTGTTCTAGGCTTGTCTTTTAATAGATCAGCATGCAGTTGCCTAGCTTTCTCTCAAATTATTGCCTCAAAAATGCTGTCACCCACTAACTGTTTTTCATTAATATAGATTTAAAGCCATTTTTCAACTTTCAGTGTGAACATTGCTTACTCACAGACTTTACACCTTTAGCAACACTTGCTGCTTTGATCATTTCCTTATTTTTCACTATCATCAAGGTCTTTGTTCTTGGCATCTTGAACATAAGAGTGATGTCAGTCACACCTACACCACTCTCATACTTAGTTATGATCTCTTTTTTCTTTTGGATTGAGGTTCTATTAACCGTCTTTTAGGCTTAGTGGTATCACTTTTAACCTTTTTTCCACCCATGATTAGCACTTAAAATGCACAAAAGTACAAGACAGTAACGAGGAATATATAGGGGTTCTGCACTGCTCGTGAGCTACTGTGAGATTGACACTACGACCTCTGTTTCACTGTGAGAGAGGGGCTCTGAGTAGCAGGCCAGTGATGAGTGATGAAGCATTTTCTCTTGTGGAGTGGCGTGGTGATCATACAAGTTAAGCAAGTACAATGAGTCCTGAGCAAGTGTCAAGTGCTGAAACATTTTTTCATGTCAGAATGCATGTACCAGTACAGAGTTTGACAAGTTCTGAAGCCAACGAGTACTGAGGTGTGACTGTATAAGGATGTTTGAGTGGGGGAAGTTAAATGTTTTGATATGTTATGGAGAATAATTGCTGGAAAAGTTAGGACACTGTGTTAATAAAGGTTTCAGCAGGAAACAGATCATATATTCAAATTGTTAATTGAGAAGGATTTAAGATGTGGATAGGGTAACAATAAAGGATATTTTACTAATAACATAAGAGTGCAATACTGTGGAGCTAGCAGCAGCAGGGACCATTACCATGTAAGGTCTGAAGGTACAAGAGGAAGCAGCAGTTAATGGAACCTGGAGAGGTAGGTGTGATCTTCACTAGAGAGACAGGGCCAATCTGTGACTCTGAGATGACACCCCATTAAGAGGCAAAGGAAAAATGCTTTGCTCCTATTCTCCTCCTGCCCTCTTAATTCCTTGTTGGGATCTCTCATTGGCTCAATCCAATCAGATGCCAGAGGGCAAGCAGGGTTGGGGAAAGGTGGGAAGTAGACCTGGAGGGGCAAATGGAAAATACCTAGTATAAAGCATTTTTCTCTGACTCCCTGAACCATTAAAAAAAAAATGGTCTCTATTTCTTAACAAGAGGCATTTGTAAAGGTTATGTTTTCAGCAATCTTCTCTTCTTATGCTGTATCCTTTAGTAATCTCATATGGATGAAAGTTAGATCTATATTTCTTCTCTGAACTTTTCCTAACTTCCAGGTTTGCGTTTTCACCTGCCTATTGGATTTTATTGAGCTGCAGATCACTAACTTCAGCTCTTCTCCTCCCAATATAGCTCAATATCTCTTAAGGATCCTGCCACTTTCAAGGCTCATAATTATTTTCGTCTGTGTTTTGCTTTACGTGTGTTCAGTTGGCAAAATCTGTCATGTTTTAGTGCCGCAAGAATCTCTCTTCAATTCCTACTTCTGCCTATATTTCAGCCTTTATAATCTTATTTCAATAATCTTCCAACTGATCTTCCTGCCTGTAATCTGTGCTAATGTATCCTACATATTGGGATTTTGCTTCAAATCCTTTAATGTCTTTCTGTAGTTTAGCAAATAAAATAGAGACATCTAAACCTAACATTCCAGATCTATTGCCATTAGCTTCAATGAACGTTTCTTGCATGATATTCAATACTCACCTTCATATTCTATGCTTTACTCAAAGTTTACTTCATGTACAATTCCATCATGCTCATACTCTTGAACATCTTTTTTAAAAATATATTTTATTGATTATGCTATTACAGTTGTCCCATTTCCCCTCCTTTATTCCCCTCTGCCCTGTGCACCCCGTCCTACCCACATTCCTCCCTTTTAGTTCATTTCCACGGGTCATATATGTAAGTTCTTTGGCTTCTACATTTCCCATACTATTCTTAACCTCCCCCTGTCTATCTTCTACCTACCATTTATGCTTCTTATTCCCTGTACCTTCAATCCCTCTGCCCACCCACTCCTCTGCTGATAACCCTCCATGTGATCTCCATTTCTGGGATTCTGTTCCTGTTCTAGTTGTTTGCTTAGTTCATTTTTGTTTGTGTTTTTTTAGGTTCGGTTGTTAATAACTGTGACTTTGTTGTCATTTTACTGTTCATGTGTTTTATCTTCTTTTTCTTAGATAAATCCCTTTAACATTTCATATATAATAAGGGCTTGGTGAGGATGACTTCTTTAATTGACCTTATCTGGAAAGCACTTTATCTGCCCTTCCATTCTAAATGATAGCTTTGCTGGATAGAGTAATCTTACATGTAGTTCCTTGCCTTTCATGACTATGAATAGTTCTTTCCAGTCCCTCCTTGCCTGCAAGGTTTTTTTTGAGAAATCAGCTGATAGTCTTAGGGGAACTCCTTTGTAAGGTAACTGTCTCCTTTTCTCTTGCTGCTTTTAGGATTCTCTCCTTATCTTTCATCTTGGGTATTGTAATCATGATGTGCCTTGGTGTGTGCTTCCTTGGGTGTAAGTGTTTCGGGACCTTCTGAGCTTTCTGGACTTCCTGGAAGTCTGTTTCCTTTGCCAGATTGGGGAAGTTCTCGTTCATTGTGTTTTCAAATAAGTTTTCAATTTCTTGCTGTGCCTCTTCTCCTTCTGGAACCCCTATGATTCAGATGTTGGAACGTTTAAAGATGTAAAGATGTCCTGGAGTTTCCTAAGCCTCTCCTCATTTTTTTGAATTCTTGTTTCTTCATTATGTTATGGATGAATGTTTCTTTCTTCCTTCTGCTCCAAACTGTTGATTTGAGTCCTGGTTTCCTTCCCTTCACTGTTGGTTCCCTGTGCATTTTCCTGTATTTCGCTTAGCATAGCCTTCACTTTTCCCTCTATTTTGCAACCATACTCAACCGATTCCGTGAGCATCCTGATTACCAGTGTTTTAAACTGTGCATTTGATGGGTTGGCTATCTCTTTGTTGCTCAGTTGTATTATTTCTGGAGTTTTGATATGTTCTTTCATTTGGGCCTTTTTTTTTTTGTCTCGGTGGGCCTGTTATGTAATAAGGGGCGGAGCCTTAGGTGTTCACCAGGGCAGGGCATGCCACGTGGCTGCGTTGTGATGCTATATGTGGGGGAGGGGTTTGAGAGGGAACAGTGCTGCTTGTTCCTCTCTCTGCTGGCTTTCAGTCACTCTCCCTGCTACCTGAAATCAAATTGGGCCCACCTGGTGCTGAATCCTGGGTGGGTGGGCTTGTTTACGCACTAGGACCCTGTGGGTTTCTCCATCAAACTCTCCTGTGAGGCTGGAAGTTTTTCCCGCTGCTGCCTCAACCCCCACAGGTGTTTTCAGTCAGAGGTTTGAGGCTTTATTTCCTCACGCTGGAACCCTGGGTTGCGCAGTCTGTCTCAACCCTCCCAGTTGTTCCTCCCGGTTTATGTGCATAAGAATGTGGGACTGCCCCCTCCACCAGCTGCTGCCTTGCCAGGAGTCATTTCTGCCCTGCTGCCCGTCTCTGCCGCTCCTACGGGTCTGAATGAATGCTTTTTCTTTAATTCCTTGGTTGTCGGACTTCCATACAGTTCGATTTTCTGTCAGTTCTGGTTGTTTTTTGTTTTTACATTTGTTGTTGTCCTTCTTTTGGTTGTGTGAGGGTGCAGAGTGTGTCTTCCTATGCCTCCATCTTGGCTGGAAGTCCTTAAACATGTTAAAAATCACTCACTTTTCTCATCATGGATGCTAGATGATTCATCTGCAAGTTTACCTGAATTCCAGTTGTTCCAAGTACCCCAAATTCTAAATGCCCCACATAATATATATATCTCATTAGCTCCCAATCTCCTTGTCCTGAGACAAGGTTCCTGAGGACTGTGACCTGTCCTTCTAGAGTCTTACACTCCTACAGCATGGTGTGTTCAGGCCTGTCAGCCCCTGGACTCTGGGGCCTAGGTCTTCTACCCCTCAGTGCATGTTTCTTTAGAATCTGAGCCCTTCTATTTGGTGTTGGTCACAGGAACAACTGACAGTCTATGTGGAGACTCCTCTAGCAGTCCTGACTCATTGTTTTCTTAATTAAACTTTTTTTGTAAAATAATTTCAAACTTACAACAAGTTGAAAGGATAGTCCATTTTTTTTTTTTTTAATTTTTCTTTTCAGAACCGTTGGGGAGTACATTGTTGATGTGGTATCTTATACTTTACTTTTGTGTGCATTTTCTATAAGCAAGGATGTTCTATATAACCATAGTAAAACTACCAAAATCAGAAATTATATACCACCACCTAGTTTCAGACCCTATTTGAGTCTCACCAGTGTTGCCAATAATGTGCTTTATAGCAAAAGGATCCAGTTTGCAGTCCTGCTTTGTGTTTAGTTGCTCTGCCTCCAGTTTTCTTTAATTTGGAACAGTTCTCAGTCTTCCCTTGACTTTTATGAGTTAGGTACTTTTGGTGAATACATGCCACTTGTTTTGTAGAATGCCCTTCAATTTGGGTTTGTCCATTGGTTTTTCATGATTAAGTTCAGGTTATGTATGCATCGTTGGCCACAATATCAGAGTAGTGATTCTATGTTTTCCTCACTGCATCTCATCAGGTAGTCTATGATTTTTGTTTGTCCCATTATGTTGGTGCTCATTTTGATCACCTGATTAAGGTGTTATCGGAAGGACTCCTTACTGTAAAGGTATTCTTAGTCCTTATGTAGTTAGAATTTTGCGGAGAAGCACTTTGAAACTAAGTTTTTCACCAGACTTTTAAGGTGTTTATTTATTTATACCAGTGTGGACTCCTAGTTTCCTGTTTTATTCAGTGGGCTGTAATTTGTTACTCTCTTTACTATTTTCATACTCAGATTCTCCCAGGTTTGGCCAGTGTACGTACCTTCAAGCTGGCTTCTATACCTTTTTGACATAATCCCAGTCATTCTTTGAGGACTTGGACTACTTTCTAAGAAGTTTCAGTCTCAACTTGTACTTCATTTGTTATAACTTTGGAATGAGTGATTTTTGTAATAATCTGTTTTTCCTTTTTTGGAGAAAATATTTAGTAACCAAGATCTGGGCACAAAGTAGTTATTGCTATTGGGTGTTGCTGATTGATCCCAGTCCTCTCTAAGGATAGAGTAAGGGAATGTATGTATATGCACATTTACCTGTATATTTCTTTATCTCTATCCATTTCCTGTCTCTTTTGAAATCATGAATTCATGTTGATACCTCAAATTCCAACCTAGTAGCCCCAGGCCCGGGTTCTCAACCTGTAAGCCTCGGACCTGTACTAGTCCCTGGCCTATTAGGAACTGAACCAGGCTGCACAGCAGGAGGTGAGCAGCAGTCCAAGCTTTGCTTGCATTACCTCCTGAGCTCTGCCCTCCTGTCTACTTCCCCGCCCCCGCCCCCACCCCTGTTGGGGTCCCTGGTGCCAGAAAATTTAGGGACCGCTGCTGCAGGGTTCATTACAGTTGCCTTCCTTTCCATATATTTTCCCTCACCCTCAGTGAGAACATGGGTCCTATTATCCTTAACATGTTTACTTTTTTGTTCAATATACCTGTATGTAACCAGTATCTCTTAACATCCCCTCTCACTTCATTCTGGATCTGACATGCTTATGTTCTAAATCACAAGCTGAGCAGCCCTACTCTGAGGCCTTGCTCATGCTGTTTGGGCTCCTGTACCCAATACCCTCCACATGACTTCCTTCTTCCTCATGCTCTTACACTGCTCAGCTCTTACACTGTATGCGGGGTCACTCCTTGTTCTTATACCCTTCTTACTCTGCTTGGGGTTGGACACCCCAACAGGGCTCCTCCCACGCACAGATGCTCTCCTCACCCTGCTTTGGGCCTTTGTGCTGCCTCTACCCCTACTGTGTGTCACCACCCTGCATAGTTGCCCTACCTTGGTTGGCCTTACTTCAAAACTGAATTATTTAGGAAGGGTAAGAGAAGAGGCAGACCTACTTTTATGATTGACCCCCCACAACCTTCTTTCTTTTTAAAAAATGATCCAAATAATGTGTTAATCAGTTTTCTAAAAGCTAGGTTTAATTTTAATTTTTTTATTTTTTGAGTTTTATGGAATATTAATTAATTATATTAAAAATTTATTTTTCAATTACCATGGCTGTATATTAGTTTCAAGTGTATAACATAGTGATTATACATTTATATAGCTCACAAAGTGATCACCCCGATAATTTGGGAACCCATCTGACAACGTACAATGTTATTACAATATTATTGACTATATTTTCTATGCTGTACTTTACATCCCATGAATATTTTTATAATTGGCAATTTGTATTTCTTAATCCCTTTTACTTTTGTCATCTAGTCCCCCAACTCCCCTACTATCTGGCAACTGTATTAATCAGTCATTAATCAGTTACTGTAGACCTGGAATTTCACTAGACCTGGCTCCAGAGTCTTGTCCTTTTTGATTAAGCTTTGCTACTATCTATTGGTTATATCTTTCAGTTCTTAAAATGGAACTGATCTAAATTGGTGAAGATGTAAGGACTTGAAGAATTGAACTGTATTGTAAAGGGCATGTCTGCTGGAAAGCAGAAGATTAAAGTAAAGTTGGTGAAGTTGGTGAAGTTCCAGTTTGCATATATTCATCTCAGTTACTTGTGTTGCATATGTGTGGGAGAGAGAGATAGGTGGAGAAGGAGAGAGGGAGGGAGAGAGAGAGTTCTTGTGAACAGCAAGAGAGGGACGAGGGGGATGGAGAGAGAAGAAAATTTTGAAATTGGGAGGAGTAATTTATAAAGCAGAGATATCAAAATCATTTTCACTGGGGCCACATCAGCCTTGTGGTTGCCTTCAAAGGGTCAATATAATTTTAGGGCTCTATAAATGTAACTGCTCCCTAGCTGTAAGGAGTTGAAATTATATTCTGCCCTTTGAAGGCAACCATGAGGCTGATGTGGTCCCTGGTGAAAATGAGTTTGACACCTCTGTTATAAAGGACCTCTGTTATAAAGGATTCTCTTACACAATTAAAAATCCTTCTTGCCCTAAACGAGGTTATGGATTAAGTGGCCTTTCTAGTGTGCTGGAGGACCTCTCCTAGAAGAGAAGAAAATTATTCAGGGTCAGGGATGTAAGTTCTGTGCGAGCAGATTTTGTCTGTGTGGACACCTGTGTGTCTCTAGGTGCAACGCTGTGCTCTGCTAACACTCAGTTAATATTAGTTTGCTAACACTGGTTTGAGCTTAGGCCTGAGACCGAAGTCCATGATCTTTTCTGCTATACCTCACTATGTTCAGGACAAATATGAGCTGTCTCTTTTTAGCTAGCTAGCTGTCTGATTGATCTCGAAGTCTGAGGGATAATCTGTTATCCAACAGCACATTTCTCTTGTCCATGTAGGATTGGAGTCAGTTATTTAAGGCCCAAAATAAGTGCTTAGTTAGGCTGCATATACTTCATTTATTGTATTACTTTATTTTTCCCAAGGACTCAGGAGTAGTTAAGAGCAGTAGATGGGGAGGTAACTTCGTCACTTAATGTTTGTGTGATTTAACATAAATTATTTAATATCTGGGGGTCAGTTTCCTCATTTGTCCAGTGGGGATTCTAGTAAATTTCTTACTGGGTTGTTGTGGGTTTAAATGAGATGTAGAATATGTGAATGTGCCCAGTGCATGCAGAGTGAGTGCTCAATATGGAAATTAGTTCACTTCCTTCCATTTTAATTTTAAGAGATTCAATTGAGAACTTTAAAACAGCTCAACCTGAGCTGTCCTAATGACCATTTAGCCTTAATTACTTACCTTAAAACTGGTATTACTCTTGATTTAGTAGCCACATGGTTATTGAACATTTTAACAAAATTGTGTCCTGAATAATAACTGTCCATCGTTTAGATTTTGGTATAAATCTTTGCAAATTTAGATATATGCAGCCTGTCCAGTAAGTATACAGCCATTTACTATGAAAAGATAGAGGCATTTATTGAAGAAGATACAAGAAACATTGTTCATAGGACAATGCCACCTCAGTCTCCTTCAAAGTAGGCACCATGGGGCCCTACACAGTTTTCCCAATTGCCATCAGCTGCCCTATAGTATTTTCCTGAAACTCACTGACGTCTGAAATCTATTCCCTTTCAAAGGTGATTTTAGTTTTGAGAAAAGCCAGAAGTCACAGGGCACCAAATCCAGGCTGTAGTGGGGCTGAGTCACTTGGGTGACTTGATGTTTTGCCAAAAACTCTGCACAAGTAGTGATGCATGACTAGGCAGCTTTTGATGAAGCTGCCAATCACCAGTTGCTCATAGTTGTGGTGGCCTTCTAAATCATCCAAATAGTTTACACGGAGTAATGTTCAAGCTTAATGCAAAATTTGATGCATATTTGTTGCTCTAATTGCTCAGTCATTTTGAATGTGACGGCCACACAGTACACATGCTCCCTCAATGGCATCTACCACCTCCCCTGACTAGTACAATGAAGTCATCATTGTTCACACATCCGAATTCCAGTCTACTCTCCTTGGCTGCCAGGTTACATCAATGTCGGCACAAACTGTTCTCATTATACTCAACAGTTGGACTTTTTCTGGACAGACCTTGTACAGTCAATGGTAACTGTTTATCTGGAGTGACTTTTTCTGCCACTAGGTGGTGCTTGTCTTTGCATTTCTGAGGCTCTCCTATGCAAAGTTATATTGTTTGGGGAAAACCACATTATGTTGACCTTTGAGAATTCTATATGTGGTGTTGATACTCATGCTCAATCTATTGATTAGAAATTCTAAGGTTAAACTGGAGGGTAGGGGCAGAAATTAGATGGGACTTTAAAAGACCTTCTAGATCATTCTGTTTATCCATATAATTCCTTAGTATGCATAAACTCCCAAGTTTATGCATAAAATATTTCCTAAAGAAAGAATGAGATGAGAAGACTGATGTGAGTGAATTGGTATTCATACTTTTGAGATGTGCACAAAATTTGACCTAAGTTAAATCATGAATTAATTAGAAATATCAAGATAATGAAAAAGTACTTTTTAGGCCCACATATAATTCCCCTTTGATTTTTCAACATGATCAGAATAGCTTAACAGCCAGTTTATAGTCATATATATTAGTAATAGATAACATTATATTAAACTCAGAGTGCGTATAATTTGAAGCATGGTGCTTGTTTTAAAGTGATAAGCATTTTTTTAATTTTAATTTTTTATTGTTATTCAATTACAGTTGTGTGCCTTTTCTCCCCAACCCTCCACCCCACCCCAACTGAACCCCCCTCCCACCCCCCCGCCTCGATTTTGTCCATGTGTCCTTTATAGTAGTTCCTGTAATCCTCTCTCCTCACTGTCCCCTCCCCACTCCACCCTGGCTATTGTTAGATTGTTCTTAACTTCAATGTCTCTCGTTATATTTTGTTTGCTTTTTTCTTCTATTGATTATGTTCCAGTTAAAGGTGAGATCATATGGTATTTGTCCCTCACCGCCTGGCTTATTTCACTTAGCATAATGCTCTCCAGTTCCATCCATGCTGTTGCAAAGGGTATAAGCTCTTTCTTACTCTCTGCTGCGTAGAATTCCATTGTGTAAATATACCATAGTTTTTGGATCCACTCCTTTGCTGATGGGCGCTTAGGTTGCTTCCAGTACTTGGCTATTGTAAATTGTGCTGCTACGAACATTGGGGTGCATAGGTTCTTTTGGATTGGTGTTTCAGGGTTCTTAGGGTATAATCCCAGCAGCGGAATTTCTGGGTCAAAGGGCAGTTCCATTTTTAGTTTTCTGAGGAAATTCCGTACTGTTTTCCACAGTGGCCTCACCAGTCTGCATTCCCACCAACAGTGCACTAGGGTTCCCTTTTCTCCGCATGCTCTCCAACATTTGTTTGTGGATTTGTTTATGTTGGCCACTCTGACTGGTGTGAGATGGTACCTCATTGTGGTTTTAATTTGCATCTCTCTGATGGCTAGTGATGCTGAGCATCTTTTCATATGTCTCTGGGCCCTCTGTATGTCTTCCTTGGAGAAGTGTCTGTTCAAGTCCTTTGCCCATTTTTTAATTGGGTTGTTTGTCTCCCTGGAGTGCAGTCATGTGAGTTCTTTATATATTTTGGAGATCAGGCCCTTGTCTGAGGTATCATTGGCAACTATGTTTTCCCATACTCTTGGTTCTCTTTTCATTTTAATGCTGTTTTCTTTAGCCATGCAGAAGCTTTTGAATTTGATGAGGTCCCATTTGTTTATTCTTTCCTTTATGTCCCTTGCTTTAGGGGACATGTCTGTGAGGATGTTGCTGCGTGGAATGTCTGAGATTTTCCTGCCAATGTTTTCCTCTAGGACTTTTATGGTGTTACGACTTAATATTTAAGTCTTTTATCCATCTTGAGTTTATTTTTGTGTATGGCGTAAGTTGGTGATCAAGTTTCATTTTTTTGCATGTAGCTGTCCAGTTCTCCCAACACCATCTGTTGAAGAGGCTGTTTTTGCTCCATTTTATGCTCCTGCCTCCTTTGTCAAATATTAATTGACTGTAAAGACTTGAGTATATTTCTGGGCTCTGTGTTCTGTTCCATTGGTCTATGTGCCTGTTTTTTATGCCAAATAGGAAATAACCTTTACAACCTTTTAAAAAATAATATCTAGGTTGTTATAATTCCATTAAAATAAGAAGTAATGTAGAAAATGGGTGGGCAGTTTTCTCTTTGTTATATAAATTACCAAATAAAAGCACAGGTTGGACTATCTTTTCTATGCACTGTCCCCTAGAAAGCTGCATGGCTCATACCCTCATTTTTGAGTCAAATGTCACCTTCTCAGTCCTGCCTTCCTTGACACTTTAAAATTGTAAACCCCTTTCCATACCCATCTATATACCCTGGAAACCTATTCCCTTTTCCTGTTTTATATTTTCTTTATTAAACTTTATTACCATCTGACATACTATGTACTTTATTTCTGTCTGCATCCTCCCAAGTGAGAGCAGAAACTTTCAAGTAAAATTTTAATTGACTATAGCATTCATATAGAAATTATTTATAAGTTCACAGCTCAGTGAATTTTCATAAAAGGACACACACAGTTCACTCCCAGATCAAGAGATAGAATATTACCAGTATTTTAGAGGCCTTCCTCATGCCCCTTCCCATTGCTAACACTGATCTAAACCCTCTCCTCAGAGGTTTCCACTCTGTGGCCTTCTTTGACCATGTATTAGTTTGATCTGTTTTTAATTTTATGTAAATGGAGTTATATAGTATGTATGGTTTTTTTGTATGGCTTAGCCCCAACGTTATATTGTGAGTTTCATGTATGACATTGCATTTATACTTTGTTCATTGCTGTGTAATACCCCATTGTATGGCCATGATTTATCTATCCAATGCTCTGTTGATATATATTTGGGTGGATTCCATTTGGGGCTATTATGGGGAGACTTTTGTTTTGAAAAAGCCTGAAAGGCTCCCAGGCTACTACTTTTTCCACCTAGACACATGCTTCCTCTGAGGCAATATGCAGGGCTGACTACTTATTTGCTTGAAATTGGGGAAAGAGGAAATAGTATCCAGTCATGTTTGTGTCCTCCATTAATGAACCTCTTTGACAACAGAAATCTTGCCTTAATTATCTTTGGAACTTCAGTATCTAGCAGGGGCCAGGCACACAGTAATTTAAAGATTGCTTCTGAAGAATTATATAAGCTTTATTCTTAGAATAGCTACTAGGGCTAGGGGAAATAGTTTAGAAGGATTAGGGATGAAATTGAGTCTTACTGTATAGATACTTTAAGTCCTAAAATAACAGGAGTTCTACATACATTGAAGACATAAATTTGGCTAAAGAATCAGTGGTCCCTACTAATGATACTGTAAAAGGCATTTTCAGATAGGAAAAGCAGGTAGCAGAGATACTAAATGAAATTTGTTTTGCCTTAATGTAGGGTACTTCTCTGGAGGTAGATGTCCTATCTCAAATTTTCTCTTTTTTAAAAAGTGGTAAAATATACATAAGATAAAATTTATCATTTCAACCATTTTTAAGTGTGCAGTTCTGTGACATTAAATATAGTCACATTGTTGCTCAGTGATCAATACCATGCATCTCCAGAACTTTTTCATCTTCCCCAACTGAAACTGTACACTCATTAAATACTAAAACTCCCCATTCTCCATCCTTCCAGCCCCTGGGAACCGCTATTTTACTTTCTGTCTCTGTAGATTTGAACACTCTAGGAACCTAACATAAAAGGACTCACAATATTTGTTTGGTGTTAAGGAAGCAGTAAACTTTGTTTAATCCAGAATCATTTACTCATTCATTCATCAACTATTTACTGATATGCACACAGTGCTATTCTTTCAGGATATACTGTCCTCTTGGAACTTACGTTCTTGTGAGAAAAACTGATAGCAAAGAACTAACATAAATTCTTCATAGATTGTATCAAGAGAGAACTAAACAGGAGCTATGATAGAAAAAAAGAGGGGCATATACTAAACTTGATGAGTAGATAGAGCCTCTTGAACAAGGTGACATTTAAACTGAGACCTAAAAAGTAAGAAGGATGTGGCTCTGTGTACTACCAGAAAAAAAGTGTTCTATGCAAAAGGAACAGCATAGGCAAAAGTAATATTAACAAAATACTTTGTGCCCCTACTGTGTGCTAAGCACTTTGCATGACAATCTCTTAACTAGTTCTCAGATGAAAACCTTGGTTTACCATGCAACCTGCCTAAGGTTTCAGAGCCTAGCAATTTGTAGTAAAATAGGGATGGAACTCAGGTATGCCTGTGCTTTATTCTCCTACGAATTAGTTATGATTGAGATATCCTCCCCCCACCCCTTTAACAGTAGGCCTATTGATAAACTTTTACCAATTTTGAAAACTCTGATTTGCATGGAATTATAACAGAATTACTACCCTGGTCTTAGGGTGTCAAATAGTAGAGAGGAAGAAAAATATTTTTATAGCCTATTAAATGCTTTCTCAAGAATTTACATACTAAACATTGTAGATACTTGGAGTCCAGCCTTCTGAGCCCCTTCTTGGGCACAATTCCAGGGTGTAGTAAGTGTGTAAACTACAAATCCTGTGAGAAAGAGTGATAGATAAAAGAAAAGGTGGAATCTTCCAGCCAAGATAGAGGCATAGGTAGATACACAGAGCCTCCTTGCACAACCAGAAGAAGGACAACAACAAATTTAAAAACAAAAACCAACTAGAACTGCCAGAAAATTGAACTGCATAGAAGTCTGACAACCAAGGAGTTAAAGAAGAAGCATTCATCCAGACTGGTAGGAGGGGCCGCACCACGCAGCCAGGCAGAGGGGACTCACAGCAAGGCAAGTGGCTAGAGGATGGGGCAAGGTGGCAGCTGGTGGAGTAGGCAGTCCCACATTTGTGTGTGGATAAACTGGGAGGAACACTGGGGGTTGAGATAGACTGCACAACCCAGGGTTCCAGCCTGGGGAAATAAAGCCTCAAAACTTCTGACTGAAAAATTGGTGGGTGTTGAGGTGGCTGGAGAAACTTCCAGCCTCACAAGAGAGTTCATTGGAGAGACCCACAGGGTCCTAGAACGTACGCAAACCCACCAACCTGGGAATCAGTACCAAAAGGGACCAGTTTGCTTGTTGGTAGTGGCGGAAGTGACTGAAAGCCAGCAGAGAGAGGAGCAAGCGGCACTGTTCCCTCTCAGACCCCTCCCCTACATACAGCACCAAAACACAGTCATGTGGTTGTCCCGCCCTGGAAAATACCTAAGGCTCTGCCCCTTATTATGTAACAGGCCCACCGAGGCAAAAAAAAAAAAAAAAAAAAAAAAAAAGCGGCCCAAATGAAAGAACAGATCAAAGCTCCAGAAATAATACAACTAAGCAATGAAGAGATAGCCAACCCATCAAATGCACAGTTTAAAACACTGGTAATCAGGATGCTCACAGAATCGATTGAGTATGCTTGCAAAATAGAGGGAAAAGTGAAGGCTATGCTAAGTGAAATAAAGGAAAATGCACAGGGAACCAACAGTGAAGGGAAGGAAACCAGGACTCAAATCAACAGTTTGGAGCAGAAGGAGGAAAGAAACATTCATCCATAACAGAATGAAGAAACAAGAATTCAGAAAAATGAGGAGAGGCTTAGGAACCTCAGGGACATCTTTAAATGTTCCAACATCCGAATCATAGGGGTTCCAGAAGGAGAAGAGGCACAGCAAGAAATTGAAAACTTATTTGAAAACACAATGAATGAGAACTTCCCCAATCTGGCAAAGGAAATAGACTTCCAGGAAATCCAGAAAGCTCAGAGAGTCTCGAAGCACTTGGACCCAAGGAAGCACAGACCAAGGCACATCATGATTACAATACTCAAGATGAAAGATAAGTCGAGAATCTTAAAAGCAGGAAGGGAAAAGGAGACAGTTACCTTACAAAGGAGTTCCCCTAAGACTATCAGCTGATTTCCCAAAAGAAACCTTGCAGGCAAGGAGGGACTGGAAAGAACTATGCATAGTCATGAAAGGCAAGGAACTACATGTAAGATTACTCTATCCAGCAAAGCTATCATTTAGAATGGAAGGGCAGATAAAGTGCTTTCCAGATAAGGTCAAGTTAAAGGAGTCATCCTCACCAAGCCCTTATTATATGAAATGTTAAAGGGATTTATCTAAGAAAAAGAAGATTAAAAATATGAACAGAAAATGACAACAAAGTCACAGTTATTAACAACCGAACCTAAAAAAACACAAACAAAAATGAACTAAGCAAACAACTAGAACAGGAACAGAATCCCAGAAATGGAGATCACCTGGAGGGTTATCAGTGGGGAGGTGGATGGGGGAGAATAGGGGAAAAGGTACAGGGAATAAGAAGCATAAATGGTCTACAGAATAGACAGGGGGAGGTTAAGAATAGTATGGGGAATGGAGAAGCCATGGGTGGAACTTACATGTACCACCCATGGACATGAACTAAAAGGGGGGAATGCTGTTGGGATGCGGGTGTAGGGCAGAGGAGTATAAAGGGGGGGAATGAGACAACTGAATTAGCATAATCAATAAAATACATTAAAAAATAGAAAAGGTGGAATAAGTCTGAATTTGGGAGGAGCAGATGGACATCTATATACTTTATTCACCCATTGAATGTCTGAAACCATAGGTAGTGCTGACCACTATATATACTTTTTTTTCATATTCATACATAACCTATGATAAAGTTTATAAATTAGGCACAGATTCACAATTAATAATAAAATAGAACAATTATAAGAATATATAACAATGTGAATGTGGTGTCTCTCATTCTCAAAATGTCTTATTGTACTGTACTCATACTTCTTGTGATGATGTGAGATGGTCAACTGCCAAATCTGTTCCTGAATCTGTGGCACCATCCCTTACTTGCTCTAAATGGCTTGGCGTCTGTCACTTGTTTAAGGGATCCTTTGCCAAAATCTTTGTGTAGAATCAATGATTTCTGGTGCTATGTATTGCAATCAATCAGAGTAACATTCTGTTAATGTTTTCCAAATTTAATACCTTTTATATCTTAACTAAGTACTTATTATGCACTGTGGCCCTAACTTTTGCAATTTGAGGTGAGACAGCAGAAATTTCCAGTTTCGTTTTCCTTTTTCACAATTTCATGGAGAGATTTGTTCTTACCATAGGTCTTAACATCCTCAGCAGTTTTTTTCGTTCTTCACTAAGACGGGAACTTTCACTTTCTCGCTTAATGAAGCACTTTCTGGCTTCTCTTTGATATATCCAAATTGCCAGCATCACTACTCTTGCACTTTGGGACCATTAAGTAAAATAAGGGTAAATGGAACACAAGCAGTGCCATACTGTGTCCGATAACTGAGATGGCTACTAAGTGACTAATGGGCGAGGAGAGTGTATACAGCATGGAGATATTGACAAAGGGGTGATTCATGTCCCAGACTAGATGGAGTGAGATTTCATCATGCTGCTCAGAACACCACTCAATTTAAAACATGAATTGTGTGTTTGTTTATTTAAAGATTTTATTTATTTATTTTTAGAGAGAGGGGAATTGGGGGGAGAAAGAGAGGCATGGAAACATTTATGGTGTGTGTGAGAGAAGCATTGATCTGTTGCCTCTTGCACACCCCCACCTGGGGACCTAGCTGGCAACCCAGGCATGTGCCCTGACTGGGAATTGAACTGGTGACCCTTCAGTTGGCAGGCTGGCACTCAATCCACTGAGCCACACCAGCCGGGACATACGTGAATTGTTTATTTCTGGAATTTCACATTTAATATTTTTGGATCCCAGTTGATTGCTTGTATCTGAAACTGTGAAAAGTGAAACTGCGGGTGGAGGGGGACAGCTATACCTCTGTGGCCCCAAAGAACTACACAGCTTTGTGAAGGGCATGCCAACCACTTGGCAAGGTTTTTTTTGTTGTTAATAAAACAAAGTTTGGCCCTTAGTGAATAACACCTGAAGAAGAAAGTTTAGGCACCTTCCTGCCTGCCTAGTATTATTTCACTGATCAACATTATCTCCTAGAACAGTTTGTTCAGGAGATGTAAAAGACCTGATCCATCTGTAGATACTAAATAACTTAGTCTAATACTGAAGTTTCTGGTTTTAATGTTGCTCATACCTGGAATTTTGTTCCAAACCCAGATGTTAAAAAGAGTTTGGAGATGGATGAAGTCTGACTTTCTGATACTACCACTGAAAAATTCTACATCTTTGCTGTAAGCTACCTTCAAAATGGCAGTGGAGTGCCTCATTGTATGCTTAGGAGACCGTAGAGCAGTACTGTCTAATACAACTTTTTGTGATAATGGAAATTTTCCATAATAAAGTGTCTGTAGACCATATGTTGCTGGTGTGACTTAGACCTGAATTAGTAATTTAAATTTAAATAATCCTGTATAAGTAGTGGGTACCATGTTGGACAACACAGGCTTAGAGGCAACGTAAGTATTTTTTTATGAGGGAGAAATAAGTGACCACAAAGCAAAGTGAATTTTGGGACTTTTTCAAGCAGCATGTTAGGAGTTCTTTTAGGGGTTAGTCCTATATCCCACATAATCTTCATTTTTATCTCCAGTTACTTCTGTGGTCTATTGAGATAAGTGAGTTACTAAGAAAAGCTTTGGAGCTTTGTGTGACTTGTTTAAGGTGGTGGGGGAGGGAGATATAAGGGGACTAAATGGGATTGGGGGAAAAAAGTAAAGATTAAATTTAAAAAATAAATCAAAGAAAAAAGGTGGTAGGGAAATACATTGTTGAGAGGGCAGAGTGCTCTGCCACTAGGGACAATGTGGAAATGTGTGTGTGGACTTCCCGTTGTCACAATAACAGCATTGTTACCAGACTTTAATGCCTGGGGGCCGGGGATGTTAACTGTAGTATTAGCCTGCTTAAAATACCCATAGCACCCTCATTGAGACATGCTGTTGGATTTTTTTAATGGTAAGAGTTATATTAAAATTAGAAATCTTAGCATCCAAAACAAAGGGTTATCTTTTCTCTGGAAAATTAAGATGTTTGGTAGACATTCTTTAAAGCTCCTGGCCATGAGGTTTTTATGTTCTGTAGCCTCTGGTGTGAATCTAGGCCTCCTTTTCAGCACCAACCAATGAATAGAACATTTGAATGTTGATTTTGGAAAGCACTGAAGAAGCTTTTTGATGTGTTTAGAGCAGAAGCGGTGAACCTGGCGCCTTAACCTGTATGTGTAAAAATCCAAAGGGATGATTGAAAACTGTTCTGCTGCAAATAAATGGAAGAAAGTGAGAGGTCTAATAGTCAGCTGAAACCTCACCCAAACAGTATTCACCTCTCTTCGTGTTAAAAGACAAATCAAACTACTGTGGCATTATGTAGAGAAGAAGGCATGGAAATAGAATATATTTCCAAATTTAAAGGCCACCTATTTCCCAAAGAATGTAGTAGTAGGAAAGAAACTGCCAATGGTAAGTTCAGTTGAATGATTGTACTGCTGTTTTCTGTTAGAGTCCCTTGTGCTCCGGTGTTTGTTTTCTTGGAAAGGACCTTTTCCCTTGATAAATGAGCTGGAAAGACAGGTTTCTTATATCTGTGTGAGTTACAGAAAGGGCTAGTAGTTAGTAAAGGTGGTACAATTTCAGGGGTCAGTGCTTTCAGAATCAATCCATGTAGATTAAAAGAGCTGACAAGCCTTTAAAATTGTTCCTGGGCCAAACTGGTGAGAAAGTACATCTTGTGTAGCTGTCATAGTAACTGGGGACCATTTTTGATACAGTTTGCTGTTACTATGCTTTTTTTTTTTTTTATCACTATGGGGCATAGACTGATAATTACATTCATATCAATATAATTAGTAGATTTAAAAAGGAAAAGATGACCAATTTTTCACCTCCATACATACTAGTAATGGCAGGATCCTATTTTGTTCTAGCAAAATATTATCTGATGTCTCTCTTGCCTAAAGACAAATTATAATAAAAGTGAATGGGAATCTAAAAAGACATCACATTTTATGTCTTTCTTAAACATCTAAGTATATCGAAGTAATTTTAGCTGGAGATCAAGAAAATCTATTTTTGGGGGGGTGAATTTCAAGTTTCTGATACAATATTGTTTTTATTCAACATTTGGTTATGTTTACAAGCTTTGTTAATTACAGTTAGTTGATAGTTGAAAGAGATTGCATCTCTTTCAAATTTGCATCTCTTTCAAATTGGTTAAGTATGTGGAACCTCTGCCAGCCTCCCTAAGGGTTGCAGTGTGTGTGTGTGTGTTGAAATTCCCTCATTATGAACCATTAAATGAAAAAATAGTGCAAATCAGTAATAAAATTTATTCCTTTTCTATACTACAATGGCACATACATTTACTGAATTAGTTTCGTGCTTCTCCTCCTCTCCCCATTGGCTCCCCCATTTCCTGAATGAATTCCAAATGAATTTTCTGTAGGTCATTATTGCTATTTACCCAATTCATGTCACTTGGAGGGTGGGTGTCTTTGCAGGGTGACTGTGGTCTCTGTTTTGGAGGTCTCTCTTCCATTTTCAGTTGTTTCTACAAATGTGAGCTAAGGGTCTTTCAAAAATGATGCTACCATCCATTATGTTTACTTTTTCAAATGAGAAAACTGACTTTTGTGGTATCCCACTATAAATTCTACTTAGGTTTTTAGTTTCTGTGCAATTATATGGATGAATATTGTGTAGGTAATAATTTTTGACAGAATAAGCAGATCCAGATGGAAAACGATTGCCTTTTGGATATAAAGCAGTAAAATTGGTAAATTAAGGAGGAAAATACCCTATGTCCTAAAAACAATTTCTTGGACAATGATAATCAGAGATGTAGGGGGATAGCTAAAGGGTTCTTTGCCCTTCTTTTTGTATTATGAACGTGGTTCAGAATTGCACCATTTCATCATGTTGTTCATATATGGAGAGAAAGGATGAAATATTCAGCTTGGTGAATCTCTTAATTCAAAAATGTTATGTATGTTGAAAAGAAATTAATAGCCTGTAGATAGGTATTTAAGTAATTTTAAATAAGCCCTTGATTGACTGTTTTATGCCTTTTAACAGAGAGTCCAGCATTTTATGGCAAAGATGGAAAAAATGGTTGTGATAATGTAATATATGAAATTTCTTTCATAGTATTTGTTTCTGTAACACATACTAAAGTACTCAATGTTAGTTTTTATCTTTGTTTTTCTTTGAAAATGTTTTCTGTTGTTGAAAATGTAAAGCAAGCATTTCTAGGATAATACATGCTTTCTGCAAATATATTTTCATTCTAGTACTGAAATGAACTACCAGAAAGGAATGCCAGTCTGAAGGCACTGACTCCAAATTCAAAGGCTTCATGCCTCCCATGTACTTTATGAACCTAATTCTTTGAGTGGATTTAGGAGACCTGTGCAACCAAGTTCTTGTTCCCTGCTCAAGGAGAAAAATGAAGAAGCTATCACTGAACTATTCCTCAAATATACTTAATAGCCACCTTTAAGAAATCTGTCTCCAAATTAACATTGATTCTAGATGATTGATTATTGATTATTGAAATAAAAATTTTTCTTTCATATATTTTACATTTAGTGTACTTATACTTTATATGTAGTGTTAAAGAATGTCTTTGAGCCTTTATTTTTTTATCTTATAATGCTTTAGAGATAAGTGTTTTAGTATAACTTAAAAATGGTACCTAATTTAAAAAATGGGTAAGTTACAGTAAGCAATTAAGACATTAAGACATGTCTTTCATGGACTATTTTGGGTAGGAGAAAACATTTATGATACTTTATACTTCTATAAAGACTTGGTTTAAGTATAATTAGGAGTAGTGTAGGGGGAGAACCAAGATGGCGGCGTAGGTAGACATACTGCGCCTCCTCGCACAACCAGAACTGACAGAAAATCAAACGGCAAGGAAGTCCAACACCAAGGAAATAAAAAGTGGACATTCATCCAGACCGGCAGGAGGGGCAGAAACGGGCAGCCGGGGTGGAGAGGACTCCCGTTGGTGGCGGGACCAAGACTGGCAGAGTGTGGGACGAACGGGGCAGGCAGTCTGACCACTAGCAGACCCTGCGGCCCCACATTCGCACACAGATAAGCCAGACAAACGGCGGGGAGCAAAGCAGACCACGCAACCCAGGGCTCCAGCTTGGGGAAATAAAGCCTCAAACCTCTGATTGAAAGCGCCCGTGGGGGTTGGGGCGGCAGCAGGAGAGACTCCCAGCCTCACAGAGAGGTCGTTGGAGAGACCCACAGGGGCCTAGGGCGTGCACAAGCCCACCCACTCGGGAACCAGCACCAGAGGGGCCCAGTTTGATTGTGGGTAGTGGAGTGAAAGATTGAGATCCGGTGGAGAGTGCAGCAGGCACCATTGCTCCCTCTCGGCCCCTCCCCCATGTACAGCATCACAGCCCAGTGACCAGCATTACCCCGCCCCGGGGAACACCTAAGGCTCCGCCCCTTAAAGTAACAGACGCCCCCCCCCAAAAAAAATGGCCCAAATGACAGAACACTTCAAAGCTCCAGAAAAAATACAACTAAGCGAGGAAGAGATAGCCAACCTATCGGATGCACAGTTCAAAACACTGGTTATCAAGACGCTCACAGAATTGTTTGAATCTGTTCGAAAACCAGATGAAAAAATGAAGCCTATGCTAAGAGAAACAAAGGAAAATGTACAGGGAACCAATAGTGATGCGAAGGAAACTGGGACTCAAATCAACAGTGTGGACCAGAAGGAAGAAAGAAACATCCAACCAGAAAAGAATGAAGAAACAAGAATTCGGAAAAATGAGGAGAGGCTTAGGAACCTCCAGGACATCTTGAAACGTTCCAACATCCGAATTATAGGGGTGCCAGAAGGAGAAGAGGAAGAACAAAAAATTGAAAACTTATTGGAACAAATAATGAAGGAGAACTTCCCCAGTCTGGCAAAGGAAATAGACTTCCAGGAAGTCCAGGAAGCTCAGAGAGTCCCAAAGAAGCTGGACCCAAGGAGGAACACACCAAGGCACATCATAATTGCATTACCTAAGATGAAACAGAAGGAGAGAATCTTAGCAGCAGCAAGAGAAAAGGAGACAGTTACCTACAAAGGACTTCCCATAAGACTGTCAGCTGATTTCTCCAAAGAGACCTTACAGGCAAGAAGGGGCTAGCAAGAAGTATTCCAAGTCATGAAAGGAAAGGACCTACATCCAAGATTACTGTATCCAGCAAAGCTATCATTTAGAATGGAAGGGCAGATAAAGTGCTTCTCAGATAAGGTCAAGTTAAAGGAGTTCATCCTCACCAAGCCCTTATTCTATGAAATGTTAAAGGGAGTTACCTAAGAAAAAGAAGATAAAAAATATGAACAGTAAAAATGACAGCAAACTCACAGTTATTAACGACCACACCTAAAACAAAAACAAGAGCAAACTAGGCAAACAACTAGAACAGGAACAGAACCATAGAGATGGAGATCACATGGAGGGTTGTCAATAGGGGAGTGGGTGGGGGAGAGGGGGCAAAGGTACAGAGAATAAGCAGCATAGATGATAGGTGGAAAATAGACAGGGGGAGGGTAAGAATAGTGTAGGAAATGTAGAAGCCAAAGAACTTATAAGTATGACCCATGGACATGAACTATAGGGGGGGAATGTGGGAGGGAGGGGGTGGGCAGGATGGAGTGGAGTGAGGGGGGGAAGGAATGGGACAACTGTAATAGCATAATCAATAAATATATTAAAAGAAAAAGGAGTACTGTGGGTAAAGAGTATGTGGGAAGTGTAACATTTTTATCTTTTAATTTCCTCAAATATTTTGAAACATAGTTATATTTAAATGTATTGCTACTGTATAATGCTTGGAAGTTTACTAGTCTCTGTATTTTGTTCATTGTTATAGGGTCTGTCTTCAAGGTAAGTTTTTTGTGTTTTTTGTGTGGTTTTTTTTTTTTTTTTTTAGAGAAACACATGTACATTTCTAGAATCTTTTACATTTTTTTTTTGAGAATCTTCTACATTCTTGATGAAATGCCAAGACATCAGTCTGTTGAATCTAATTTTACCTATGATTTATTATGAGAACTAATCTTTTAATGTTAGTAATTAATATTGTATAAAAAAATAAAATCTATTTTTTTAATGTAGTTACAGAGCAGGAAAATGTAAAAGCTAGCCCTGTTTCAATTTGCTTCACCTTCAGTTATTTCTTGGGATAATGAATGAGTCATAAGTGGTCCTTGTTTTTCCTCAGTCTTTACATTGATTGTCACCATTAATATAAAGACATTTCCTGTTTTCATGAGTATTTATGTGTGTCAGGCTTTTATGAAATGCTAGAGGACATTACTGATAGACCCCTGAGATTCAGTTCCTTGTTTGCATATCACACTTCCTGCCTAGGAGCTAATGGACTGTGGAAACAGTGAAGAACATGAAGCGTTGTTTTAAGATCCAGTATGCTGAATTTCCAGACGTCAATTTAAAAATAAATTATGCTTATGAAAAATATGTAGGACATGTTTCTGCTAAAAAAAAAATGTCTGGGAAAAAATTTGAATTGAATTGAGAGAATCGGAGTACATGTAAAGAATGACTCATTTAAAAGACAGATATTTCTTATTTTTTTATCTTTAATTAGACATTTAACATTTAAAAGCTGATGCATTTTGTTAAACTTAAATATTACATAGGTCATACATAGAAATGTTTCAGAGATGTTTTATTATTTAAAAGAAAGTGAAAAAATCAATACTAGTAATTTACTTAATAAGTAATACCGTTTATAAGGTGCTTTCACCCAAATCTCATGTGCATTTCACAGCAAAAACTATTACCCATATTTCATGTCTGTGAAAACTGAGGTACGCTGTTGACTAAAGCAGGATCCCAAAGTGGATCTTGCTCTAATTCTGGTAATTTTCCCACCTCATACCTTTTTTATTGTTGGTTTATAGGAGAGTCAGTGTGCCTTTTTAAAATACACTGTCCATATTTTATTGAAATAATAAGCTTTAAAAGGAGAAAAGTTGTTACAAGTCTGTCACCCTCTTCTTTTAAAGTTCCAGCAATGAACTCTTTCCTTTCCTAGTTACTACCCTTGTGTTTTAGGGATGCTGCCACCAGCAGGTAGCAGCATAATATAATTATTCTGAATGCTCTGTACATTTTCCAAGATTCAGGAGTTGCTTTTTACTTGTTTGTTCATTTATTCATTCAATAATCATTTCTAGGCACTAAAATTAACAATGAAGTTTAATTATTTGTATTTTTATAATACCTTTGTATTTCAAATACAAATTTAAATAAACTTTGCATAATGTCATTTATAATTAATATTTCTCTACAAATTTAAGAACAGAAACATACTTCATTTTTACCAATCCTATGTCATTCTTTCAGCTAGTTATTCCGGCCCTAATTATATGTATAGTTCCTGATTGTAGTGTTTAATTTTAATGTATTTCAAGGTTTATTGTACCCTTAGTTGCTAGATATCACAACTTTCAGGCTTTTATGCTTACTTTGCACATGAAATGAAAATGCCATTTTTTCTGGGTTGAACATTTTTCATAGTGAGCTTGTCATGCTTTTGCAACAGTGACAAAACAAAGTAGAAAGTGAAAATCATCAGTAATTCTACTACCAGAGATATATACTGTATGCTTTTAAAAAGTGTTTTAAATTTTATTTTGTTTTTTAAAAATGCATTAAAAGTTTTAAAATTGTAGTAAAATATACATAACATAAAATTTACCATCTTAACTAGTTTTTAATTGTACAGTTCAGTAGTATTTGGTCCCATTGTTGTGCAACCAATCTTCAGAACTATCTTCATCTTGCTAAAGTGCTGTATCCATTAAACAACAGTTCCCCTTTCCCCTCCTACCATCTTCTGGGAACACTCATTCTATTTTCTTTATGAATTTGGCCACTCTTGATATCTCATATAAGTGGGATTGCATAGTATTTGTCTTTCTGTGACTGGCTTATTTCACTTACCATAATGTCCTCAAGGTTCATCCATATTGTAACATGTGTCAGAATTTCCTTCCTTGTTTTCCACTGTATGCTTAAAAAAAAAAAAAACCTCCAAAATGCTATCATATTATTTCTGTTGCTTTGTAAATTTTTTCAAACCCAACAAGGTGTCTTCCCAAAGACATCAATATTTATACATCCATTGCTACTAGGAATAGCATTCCTGTTCCACAGATGGAGAAAATGAGGCTTGGAGGTGAATAACTTTCAGTTTATTAATTGCAATGGCAGGGACTAAATCTGTGTCTTCTGATTCTAAAGTCAGACTGTAGCGTGGTTTCTATAGGCCAACAATATGATTATTGTGGAAAAATGAAGCAATTTTGAAGATGGATTTTTCTGGTAGCTAAAGGACCTGATGGTATGCTTTTGTTATGAGAAACTCCACAACTTGAGTATTATGGTTTCAGCAGGCACAGATGTCTGTCTCTGGAAACATCTTTTAAATGTTATATTGCTTTTATATTTTCTCTTGTATTACTCATATCTTTGTTAAGACAGGATTACTGCTAAGAGGGCAGCAGTTGTCTTGATCAGAAATATATTTTTAATGACCTTTCAAAAAGGCAGAGATAAAAGAACAGAGAGGAGATTACTTGCCTCTTACCTGAAGGATACTGAAAAGTGAAAAATGCTGAAACTCTCAGTGGTTTAAGCTGGATATCATGATTAGTGTAACTCATTACAAGCATGTTAAAGGTAGAAAAGACCACAGAAATAATCTAAACCTACTTCTTAATTTTATAAATGAGGTACTGTTGTGAAATGGCTAACCAACTAGTTACCTGTACAGTTAGGATTAAAATCTAAATTTCTTGTTTCTCAAGAATTCTTTTTGGCTATTGGTGAACAAGGCCATATTTGCTCTTACCAAACTAGATGTTACTGGCATTTTATACTGTGAATGTACTTTGAATAATATTTCCTGGCTTATGGCACAATTAAGGACATTTAAAAATCTTTTTTAGCCCTGGCTGGTGTAGCTCAGTGGATTAAGCATGGGCCTGCGAACCAAAGGGTTGTCAGTTCGATTCCCAGTCAGGGCACATGCCTGGGTTCCAGGTCAGGCACCCAGTAGGGGGTGTGCAAGAGGCAAGCACACATTGATCTTTCTCTCCCTTTCTTTCTCCCTTCCTTTCCCAGCTCTCTAAAAGTAAATAAATAAAATAAAATAAAAAGAAATGTTTAAAAAATTTATTCATTCATTTGTTTATTTTTATTGTTATTCTATTACAGTTGTCCCAATTTTCCCCCTTTGCTCTGCTCTGCCCAGCCCACCCTCCACTCCCACAGTCAGTCCCTCCACCATTCATTGTCCATGTCCATGGGTCTTTCATATATGTTTTTGGATAGAAATCTTAATGATTTTCATTTTCATAGAATCTTTGAGGGCAAGAGGGATACATATGTGTTGGAAATGTTTTTGTTACCCTGAAAATAGCTGATTTCTGACAAGTCAATTCAGCATTTACCACTAATTCCAACTGATGTGATAAACATTGTAGTGTGGGCTGTCAAGACTAGGTGGTATTCATTGCATCACTAGAAATGAAGGGAATTGGGATGACAGTTTTCTTGATCTGATCCATCAAGCAGTTAGTCGTGTGGGTGGAAACCTTTGTGAGTCTTGTCAATGGCAGAGTCCTAACTGAAGATCAGAAGTCTTTCAGAGAAAGGTCAAATCAACCAGAGTAAAGGTTATACAACAGGGGTTGGCAAAGTATAGTCCAAAAGCCACCTGCTTTTTTATGGCTTGCAAGCTAATGTTTTTTAAAAAGTATTTTCAAATGGTTGAAAAAAATTCAAAACAATAATATCTCATGATACATGAAAATAATAAATCCAATTTCATAGTCTGTAAATAGAGTTTTATTGGAATGTAGCTATACTTGTGTGTTGTTTATACACTTTTACACTGAAATTGCAGAATTGAGTAGTTGTAACAGACTGGATGATCCTACAAAATCTAAAATATTTACTGTTTGGTCCTTTATAGAAAGAGTATGCCAACATTTGATATAAAACATCAAGAATGATTTATGTTTTGGAAATTTGTGACTTTCTTTGCTTACTAAAACCTAGCTGAATCCTACCATATTTCTTGAATTTCTCCACTGGGAAAACCCACAATAATCCATTCATGACTATTTTCCTTGACTTCCTTTGCTGCTTTACAGTGGTTCCTTTTGCCAGCTAGGTGAACAGACCAAAACCACATGGGAAGGTATGTGGTTTGCTTAAAGAAGCATTTACAGAGGGATTTTGTCTGGCTTCGGTACCTCTCTGTTTGTTGTGGGGGACCTGGATTTTTATTGTGATATGTCCACTCAAGCTTTGATTCAAAATGTATATAAAAATGACCTCACTTTCAAAGTCTAAAATAAAATACAGGGTGTGGCACAAATAATGCCCCTTTTTAATTACAAAATCTTTTATTACAAAATCATAAGCATGTAATTCTGTAACATAACAATATCACGCTCAAGCACACCATGTGACATTTTAGGGGCAATGTTCAAATTAAAATAGGCCTGCCTTCTGCCGGACCCCGTATTTATTGTTGGATCATATTTATGGGGGAAAACATCTTAATATTTCATGTTTTTTATCAGGCATTTTATAATTTTAGTCATGTTTCTTATGACTTAGTTTTGCATGTGTGTGTGTGTGTATATATATATATATATATACATATATATATATATATATAGACAGGTGAATAGATATAGATATATAGATATGTATATACTTTTTTTTTTTTGGTTGGCCTTAACCATTTAAACCAATGTCTCTTTTTACAGTGATCTTCTGATGGAGTTCAAAAATGAAAGAATCAGTAGTTGGGAGACTATACTCCACCTCTTATAAAAGTTATTGCCCCTTTCTCTCCAGCTATGGTTACTTGATATGAGTTCTCTTGGTGCTTAAGTAAGAAAATGGTGGCCCTGCTATTTTCTAAGAAGTCTGAGTTTTGTAGGCACTGGAGAGCTTTGAATTTTGCCAAGATTGCCATCATTCTTTTAAAGCATTACAAATAGGTGTTGTCTATCCAGAAGGAACCCTTACCTGAAGGTTTGGAGTTTGGTCAAGGAGATCTTCAATGAGGTTTCAACATGACTTTGGTTATAATTGTGCTTTTGTGCTTGCCAAAGATGATTCTTAACTTTGCCATTAGAGAATGGATAGTACTGGTCTGGGTTGTGGTATTGAGTTGAGCAGTGGAGTTCCCTTCTTATTTCATAGAACTGTTTTGTTACCTGGTTGGTGCTTGATTTTTCTGTCTTAGTTTACTTAAAAATTTTGAGGTATGTGGGGTAGAGCTCACTCATGGCAGGAGTTGGGCTCATTCTGTTCAAATCTTTTTTCAAAGAATCCTTTTTGCAATGGAGTGTTCTCATATTTTTAAAAGATTTTATTTATTTATTTTTAGAGAAAGGGGGAGGGAGGGAGAAAAAGAGGGAGAGAAACATCAACGTGTGGTTGCCTGTCGCGTACCCGCAGCTGGGGTGGTTGCAGGGCAGCATACAGTCCACTGAACCGTATCAGCTAGGGCTGAGTCTCTCTTATTTTGAGGTAGTCTTGGGGCACCCAAAGGTGGGAGGTTCGATTCCCAGTGAGAACACATGCCTGGGTAGTGGGTTTGATCCCAGGTCATGGTACATATGGGGGGCAACCAACTGATGTTTTTCTCTCACGGTAATGTTTCTCTCCCTCTCTCTCCCTTCCTCTCTCTAAAATCAGTAAGCATATTAAAAATTATGTTAAAAATGAATTTCCTTAAAATATCTGTAACTTAAGAATTATAAAATATAAAGGATGAAAATAAAACAATTTTTAAAATAATGCTACTCAAATAATTAGATAAGAACTTTAAGAATCCATTCTAACAATACTAAATTGTGGAAGGCATAAAATGTTATTTTATGTGACATCTGATAATGGCTATCAGTGCTTGCACAACTTGTAAGTTGTTTGGAAATTAAGACAGTTATTATTAGGCATTTTGAGCTTACCAATTTAAAACAATCATGGCATTAATGTTTTATCCATTTGCATATCTTAATTACCAGGAAGAAATTACTGTATCAATTTTTTATAGCTTGTGGAAAGCTTTCCAACCTGTACTATAGATTAAGATGAAGAGAATTAAGGTCTGGGAAGTAAGATGGGTCTGCTGAGCAACAGTGACAGGAGAGGTTGATGAGAATTAAGAGCTTTTGACTGTTGCAGTGTGGTGGTTGAAACGAGACCTGCTATGGTAATGCAGCATTGCCTTGATGGCTGAATGAAATGATGCTGTCTGATTTATTTTATAAAATTATTGGGGAGATCTGTTAAATGATGATATTGAGCCCAGAAGTTTTAGATATCTGTACTATACGTATTTTTGATATTGTGTTGAAAATTAGAAATCATATTTTATAGAATTGTCAACTTTGTAATTATGGAGAAACTTATTCAGTGGAAAGCAAAGTAGCAAAATCAAAGCAAAACAAAACATGCCACTATTCTACAACCACTCCAAACAACTAATACTTTATCTTCCTCAAAGTAGTTGCAATTTGGGGGTATATTTAGTATATCTCTAAATTGGAAATTGTCTAACTATTCAGGTTGCTTGAAAAAAAGAAAGCTGTTAAAATTTAAAAAATTATTTATATCTTGTCTCTGGGTAAGGTATAGAATTGTATCAAGGTGAAGTAGAAGTAGCCATTGTGAAAGTTTAATTTAAAGTTTTAGTCAGGACACACTAAAGATCAAAACATTTGGCAATGAAGGAAATGATGGTCACTGTACATCTTAAGGTGACTTTAAAGATTAATTACATCAGATGGAGTATCTCAGGAATGACCATATACCTTGTCCATCAGATGTCTGTTTCAAGACTCAGACAAATGAGTTGAAGGTTTTAGATATGTGTTAAAGGATTGTTTTTTAATCACCTTTATTTGGTGTGTTTACAAATTAATCAAATGTTTCAAATGGATCAAATATGCATACTATCAAATGAGTGAATATACAGGCATAGGCATACCTCATTTTAATTCACTTTATTGTGCTTCACAGATACTGTGTTTTTTTACAAGTTGAAAGTTTATGGTAACCCTGTGTAGAACAAGTCTATTGGTACCATTTTTTCAACAGCATTTGCTCACTTTGTGTCTGCATCACATTTTGTTAATTATTGCAATATTTCAAACTTCTTAAAAGTTATTGTTGTACTTGTTATAGCGATCTGTGATCAGTGATCTTTGATGTTACTATTGTGGGGGCTAAAAAGCAGTGCTTTTCCTCTCTTCTAAATTCTCCTTGTTGTGTTAATAAATTGACAGAGACAGATTAACAGGAGAAAATCAAAATTTTAATACATGTGCATGGGAAATTCTATATGCATGAACATTCCAAAGACAGTGAGCTAACATTGGGTATATATGACATTTTGAATAAAGGAGAAAAGGGGGGAATGGGGGCCCTAAATATAAGAAGTGAGAATAGGCAATTTATTGGTAGTTAAGGAAGAGTGGAACACACATGGTAGGCAAACTTTTGCTAGACAACCCAGAAACAATGAAATATACCGTATTTTTTGGATTATAAGATGCACCTTTTCCCCCAAATTTGGGAGGAAAATGGGGGTGTGTCTTATAGTCCGAATGTAGCTTACCTGGCTCTCTGGGGGAGGGGGTGGATGTGGAGCTGGGTCACAGGAGGCAGAAGCAGGAATACATTTTTTGCTTCAAAAATTTTTTCCTATTTTCCTCCTCTAAAACCTGGGTGCATCTTATGGTCCGGTGTGTCTTACAGTCCAAAAAAATACGGTAGTTGGTATTTTGCTAACAGGCCCTTGCTGGAAGCCCTCCTATTTATTATACTTAATTTATATTAAATTAAGGTGAACATCCTAAGATTTCTTTCCTGGAGTAGGCCTTTCCATCTGAATCTCTTAGGTAGGAAGGGAGAGGATCACAGGTTCTTCCTGAATCTTTTGTTTCTTTTTCTTTTTTTTTAAAATATATTTATTGATTATGCTATTACAGTTGTCCCATTTCCTGCCCCTCTCACTCCACTCCATCCTGCCCACCCCCTCCCTCCCACATTCCCCCCCCTATAGTTCATGTCCATGGGTCATACTTATAAGTTCTTTGGCTTCTACATTTCCTACACTATTCTTACCCTCCCTCTGTCTATTTTCCACCTATCATCTATGCTGCTTATTCTCTGTACCTTTGCCCCCTCTCCCCCTCCCACTCCCCTATTGACAACCCTCCATGTGATCTCCATGTCTATGGTTCTGTTCCTGTTCTAGTTGTTTGCCTAGTTTGCTCTTGTTTTTGTTTTAGGTGTGGTCGTTAATAACTGTGAGTTTGCTGTCATTTTTACTGTTCATATTTTTTATCTTCTTTTTCTTAGGTAACTCCCTTTAACATTTCATAGAATAAGGGCTTGGTGAGGATGAACTCCTTTAACTTGACCTTATCTGAGAAGCACTTTATCTGCCCTTCCATTCTAAATGATAGCTTTGCTGGATACAGTAATCTTGGATGTAGGTCCTTTCCTTTCATGACTTGGAATACTTCTTGCTAGCCCCTTCTTGCCTGTAAGGTCTCTTTGGAGAAATCAGCTGACAGTCTTATGGGAAGTCCTTTGTAGGTAACTGTCTCCTTTTCTCTTGCTGCTGCTAAGATTCTCTCCTTCTGTTTCATCTTAGGTAATGCAATTATGATGTGCCTTGGTGTGTTCCTCCTTGGGTCCAGCTTCTTTGGGACTCTCTGAGCTTCCTGGACTTCCTGGAAGTCTATTTCCTTTGCCAGACTGGGGAAGTTCTCCTTCATTATTTGTTCCAATAAGTTTTCAATTTTTTGTTCTTCCTCTTCTCCTTCTGGCACCCCTATAATTCGGATGTTGGAACGTTTCAAGATGTCCTGGAGGTTCCTAAGCCTCTCCTCATTTTTCCGAATTCTTGTTTCTTCATTCTTTTCTGGTTGGATGTTTCTTTCTTCCTTCTGGTCCACACTGTTGATTTGAGTCCCAGTTTCCTTCGCATCACTATTGGTTCCCTGTACATTTTCCTTTGTTTCTCTTAGCATAGGCTTCATTTTTTCATCTGGTTTTCGAACAGATTCAAACAATTCTGTGAGCGTCTTGATAACCAGTGTTTTGAACTGTGCATCCGATAGGTTGGCTATCTCTTCCTCGCTTAGTTGTATTTTTTCTGGAGCTTTGAAGTGTTCTGTCATTTGGGCCATTTTTTTTTGGGGGGGGCGTCTGTTACTTTAAGGGGCGGAGCCTTAGGTGTTCCCCGGGGCGGGGTAATGCTGGTCACTGGGCTGTGATGCTGTACATGGGGGAGGGGCCGAGAGGGAGCAATGGTGCCTGCTGCACTCTCCACCGGATCTCAATCTTTCACTCCACTACCCACAATCAAACTGGGCCCCTCTGGTGCTGGTTCCCGAGTGGGTGGGCTTGTGCACGCCCTAGGCCCCTGTGGGTCTCTCCAACGACCTCTCTGTGAGGCTGGGAGTCTCTCCTGCTGCCGCCCCAACCCCCACGGGCGCTTTCAATCAGAGGTTTGAGGCTTTATTTCCCCAAGCTGGAGCCCTGGGTTGCGTGGTCTGCTTTGCTCCCCGCCGTTTGTCTGGTTTATCTGTGTGCGAATGTGGGGCCGCAGGGTCTACTAGTGGTCAGACTGCCTGCCCCGTTCGTCCCACACTCTGCCAGTCTTGGTCCCGCCACCAGCAGGAGTCCTCTCTGCCTCGGCTGCCTGTCTCCACCCTTCCTACCGGTCTGGATGAATGTTTATTTTTTATTTCCTTGGTGTCAGACTTCCTTGCCATTCAATTTTCTGTTAGTTCTGGTTGTGCGAGGAGGTACAGTGTGTCTACCTATGCCGCCATCTTGGTTCTTCAGGCGAATCTTTTGTTTCTTAAACAGGTTAAAATCAATATCCCAAAATATAGCTTCAGGATGGCAAAACTTTGGTCCACTTCACTTTTGTGATTGTTTCTGGGCATCTCAGACTGCGGCCATTTAAGATGGCTAAGTTAATAAATGTGTATATTCTAACTGCTTCACCAACCTGTTCTTGTGTCTTTCCCTCTCCTTGAGCTTCTCTATTCCTGAGACAATATTGAAATTAGGCAAAGTAATAACCCTGCATGACCTCAAAGTGTTCAAAGGAAAGGAAGAGTCATATCTTTCGCTTTAAATCAAAAGCTGGAAATGAATAAACTTACTGAGTAAGGCATGTCGAAAGCCTAGAGAGGTCCAAATCCATACATCTTATACCAGTTTTCCACGTTGCAAATACAAAGGAAACGTTTTTGAAGGAAATTAAAAGTGTTACTCAACTGAACACATGAATGCTAAGTTAGTGAAACAGCCTATTGCTGATATGGAGAAAATTATAGTGGATGAAAGATCAAACCAGACACATTGTTCCTTTAAGACAAAGCCTAACCCAGAGCAAGGCTAATTATCTGCAGTTGTATGAAGGCTGAGACAAGTAAGCAAGATGCAGAAGAAAAGTTCAACTTGCAGAACTTAGTTCTCGAGGCTTTAAGGAAAGAAACCATCTTTGTAACTTATGGGTACAACATGAAGCAGCAAGTGCTGATATAGAAGGTACAGGATGTTATCCAGAAAATCTAGCTAAGATAATGAAAGTGGCTACACCACACTAGAGACTTCATGTAGATGAAACAGTCTTATATTGGGAGAAGATGTCATTTAGGACTTTCTTAGGTGGCTTCAGAGCTTCAAAGCTGGCTATTTTAAGTTGAAGCCAGTGCTTATTTAGCATTCCAAAAATCCTAGGACCCTTAAGAATTATGGTAAATCTACCTGTGCTTTATAAATGGAACAACCAAGGCTGGATGACAGGGCATCAGTTTAGAACATGGTTTACTGAATATTTTAAGTCCACTGTTGAGACCTACATCTCAGAAAAGAAGATTCTTTTCAAAATGTCACTGCTCATTGACATTTCATCTGGTCACCCAAGAGTTGATGGGGATTAATGTTATTCTCATGCCTGCTACCACAGCATCAATCTGCAGCCCATGGATTAGGAGTAATTTAGAGTTTCAATTCCTATTATTTAAGAAATATATTACATAAGGCTATAGCTGCCATACATAGTGATTTCTCTGATGGATGTGGGCAAAGTAAATTGAAAACCTTCTGGAAAGAATCAATCATTCTAGACACCATTAAGAACAACTGTGATACATGGGAAAATGTCAAAATACCAACATTAATAGGAGTTTGGAAGAAGTTGATTCCAATTCTTATGGATGGCTTTGAAGGGCTCAAACCTTGAGTAGAGGAAGTAACTGCGATTGTAGTGGGAATAGCAGGAGAACTAGAATTAGAAGTGGAGCCTGAAGATGTTACTAAATTGCTGGAATCTTGTGATAAAACACATGAACAGTTGCCGCTGCTTCTCCCCCTCCTCCTTTTTCTTTTTAATAATCCTCACCTGAGGATATGTTTATTGATGTTAGAAAGAAAGGGAGGGAGAAAGAAAGAGAGAGGAAGAAACATCAATGTGAGAGAGAAACATTGATTGGCTGCTTCCTGTATGTGCCCTGACCAGGGATTGAACTCACAACCTAGGTATGTGCCCGATGGGAAAATCAAACCTGCAAACTTTCGGTGTACAGAATGACTCTCCAGCTAACTTAGCCACCCAGTCAGGGCTTGAACAGTTGCTTCTTATGAATGAACAAAGAAAGTGATTTCTTGAGATGAAATCTATTTTTGGTAAGATACTGTGAAGAATGTTAAATGACAACAAAGGATTTAGAATATAACATAAACTTAGTTGGTGAAGCAGGAACAGAGTTTGAGAGGGATTGGCTCCAGCTTTTAAAGAAGTTCTACTGTGGGTAAAATGCTATCAAACAGCATTGCATGCTACAGGGATATTGTTTGTGAAAGGAAGTCAGTTGATGAGGCAAACTTCATTGTTGTCTTATTTTAAAAAATTGCCACAGCTACCCCAGCCTTCAACAACCAGCACCGTGATCAGCAGCAGCTATCAGCATTGAGACCTTCAACCAGCAAAAAAAAATTTCAAATTGCTAAAGGCTCAGTTGATGATTAGCATTTTTTAGCAATAAAATATTTTTAAATTAAGGTATGTATATTTTTTAGACATAATTCTATTGCACATGTAATAGGTTATAGTATAAACATAACTCTGTTATTTATTTAATTATTTATTTTTTATTGTTGTTCTGTTACAATTGTCCCCATATTCCCCCCCTAAACTTTGATATGCACTGGGAAACCAAAAAAGTCATGTGGCCCTCTTTATTGTGATACTTGCTTTCTGTAATGAAAAAAATACATTTTTTTGAAAACTTTGGACACTGAATCCTTTCAGGTTATGTGAGTTTGTAAGACAGGTTGAAGTGTAGCTATCTTGTGTTTTCACTTAGGGAAAGAAGTGGATTTTTTTCCTAGTTTTAAACTAATTTTAGGAATTAAATGGGAAGAAACAGCTGTTCTTTTCTAAGAGAATCTTTTCTATGATGACTTTAAAAGAACAGGCGAAGGAGAGCAGAGCCATGCTGCTGCAGCTGGAGTGGAGATAAACAGAAGTGCGCATGTGCTGTGTCACAGGGCAAGGCTTTCGCCAGGGCACTTTGGGGGGCTGTTTCATTTCATGTCTGGTAGAGTTGTACTTTGGAAAATACCTGGTTTCCTGCCTATTGCTTCATTATGGATTATACAGGTAAAATTAAAATATATCCCAGCCATGTAGAATTGCTTAAAATATGACATTTTAAATTTATATTTAAAATTATGTTGTCTATGTTTATACTTGAATAAATATTATACATGAAGTTATCTCTATATCAATTTGTTGTATACAAATTGTGATAATTTAGGATAAGCACTTCAGGGAATTTCTCAGACATACTGTTGTTGTTTCATTTATTTCAATTTGGGTCATACTCAACAGTCTTAAACTACAACTTATAATTGATCAACATTTCTCCCCTCTGGGCCACAAGGTTCAGAGTACAAACATCTGAGTTCAGGTTATGCCACAAAGAGAATAAAATATACACATAGTCTACAGCCGGGGTGTCAAACTCATTTTCACCCGGGGCCACATCAGCCTCGCGGTTGCCTTCATAAGGCCAAATGTAATTTCAACTCCTTAACAGTTAAGGAGTGGTTACATTTATACAGTCCTAAATTATTTCAGCCCTTTGAAGGCAACTGTGAGGCTGATGTGGCCCCCAGTGAAAATGAGTTTGACACCCCTGGCTACAGAGAGCTTGTGTTTCTGTAAAACATTTTTGGTACTGTGGTGGTTATTTTGTGCATGTGTGTGGCCTGATCTTATAGGTGGAATTAATGTAATGAAGTGAATTGGAGAATTTCAGTTTTTATCCTAATCTTCTGAGTGTTAACATGTCCAGATTTTTTTCTGATGGATAACTACCCTCTTTTTAAAACTGCACAGCCTTGTCTGAATTTGTAGGTACACTACATAGTAAATTGGTACAGGTTGAGGAGTAAAGTTAAGGTTAAGCGGTCCATGGGTGAATTATATTACCCTGAATTTGAACTTTTGGGTAATGGTGACATGGTTTGCTGTCAGATTACTTTTCAACTAAAGAACAAAGGCTTTTGGGAAATTTTTCACTAGGACAGAGACCCACTTTCCATACCTAGTATAATGACAAAATCCCAGTGGACGAACCTTTGGCAAGACAGCTAGTTATGGTGTACAAATCAGATATTTGTGAAATCAATAATTTAAAATGCAACTTTTAGGAGTTTAGGAGGTAGTACTTCTGTGGTGAATACTTTTTTGAAGATAAAACATCTTAAAGTAATTAATTGCCACACATTTTTTAAAATAGATTGTATTTCCTATTTTAGAGTTCCTTTAAAGCAAGTACACTAGTACCCACCTCTCTCTCTCTCTTTCTCTTGTGTGTGTATTTTGAATTCATTTCCTCTTAAGATTAGTATACCAGAATTTTGTTCTAGGGCTCAGAAATAAAATATACTTAACCTCTTAGAAGGCTTACTATATGTGTGGTGCTGTGTTAAAGCAGGAAGGAACACACTTTATAGCCATATGCAAAGAAATCATTTTTCTAAGATCATACCTGGGAGCTTTACTGTGAGTATGCTTTTAATTATAAATTTGTACTTTTTAAAACAAAGAACAGAATACTTGATTCTTTCACTTTTCTGTAGTTTATATACTGTCATTAAAATACTTCTTTTTTCTGTTTTTTAAGTAATGTTTTATAAATATGTAGGTGGTATTCTAAAGGAGAAACTTTAACATGCTAAATAGACATCAAGAGGAATACTAAGAAAATAAAACTTTAATATGAACAAAGGAGATGGCTCCAGAGAAAGTTGAGATGTGGCACTTTAAAAATTAGTTGTTGTGTCTACTCTAGAGAGAATAATACGTGGCTTAAGTTTTTACCACATTAGTAGTACATTAATTAAATTAGTTGTGTGATATGGTAGGAAGCTACTTTGAAGGTCTTCTACAGTGATTTTTATAAACATTTATATATTTGCAAATATAGGTATATTTAGTCTGTTAAACTTTAAAGAGAAGAGCACATATGTTTTCAGTTCATGGGAGAGTGAAATCTTTAGATTAGAAAAGATAATTTTTTTTTTACTATCAGCACAGTTTAGCACAACCACGTATAACATCATCATAGCACTGAAGGGGATATTCTCCAATAGAACACTGATTCTTAATGATTCAAGAATACACTTATGTTTAAATTTTTTTCTGGAATGTTTTTTCTCCCATGTGATTTCCATGTTATTCATGTGGTTTCCCCTCAGTTTTTTCAGGTCTCTGTTGAAATGCCATTTTTTTTTAAAGGATGGCATTACCTGACAATTTTCCCTAAAATACCCTCCCATTTAGTCACTCTTCATCCTTTAATTCCTCTATAACACATACTACTACTGACATACTATGTATTTGTTGGTATTTCTCACCCACTAGAATAAAAACTCCATAGAGGGGGTAGATGAGGGAATTTGGTCATGGTTGTGCCCCTACAGTGCAGAATTGTAGGTTGCCAGGAAATAGTTGTTGAAGGAATTTGTGAATGGGGCTTCATCTAATAGTGACTATTAACTTACTTTAAGATTTCATTATTATTTTCCTTTATCAACAGTATTCTAATTTAACAGTAGTTATTTTGACTACTAGTTATTTTGAATATTGATATTTTCCTTTATTGCTAATTTTATCCTGAAATTAACAGTACTCTCTTAACCAGTGGAAGGGCAAGGTTGCAGTCAGGGAGGCATAATTGGAATTGATAATGTAAAGATCATTTTGCTTTTGGAACGTATTAATGTGGTTTTTTTGGAGTGTCATGGAGCATATCATATCAGTTTTATTTGTTCCATGTATTTTTCCTTAGGCAACACATTAATATTTGTCTTCATTCTGTGAGTTCATGCCAGCTAACTAGCGAAAGGAATTGGAGCAAACTAAGTTTTTGGAATCTGTTTTGTCAACTATGGACCGCAAGTGTTTAGAAACACCTCAGGCCTTCAGAGATTATGGAAAACTTAATAGGAGTCAGATGTTGTCATTTGTGTCCAGTTTGCTAGCAAGTGAGGTACATAATGTTTTTAACATAGTTAGTTTTCTAAAAAACAGACTTCTTGAAAAATATTACGGCCTTTTACTTCTCTTAGAAGTTTGTTCCAAGAAATAAATATAGGTGCTCAGAAAAATGCATTTATATGAGCATATATACATCCTCATGTATGAGCTGAGAAAAGAGCTCTACCAATGAGTCAGCAAAACAATTATTGTATTTGGACTGTGGCTTCTGTATGAAAATCTCTCTTACCCAAGAATCATTTTCTTATTCTACTTTTCCTCTTGCCTTTCTGATGGCCACATCCATCCATTATTTGTGTGACTTATTCCTGTGTAACATCTGATGTTCAATTAAAATAGATCCTATGTAAGATAACATTCTGATTTCAACCTGTTGGAAGTATATTGCCCTTTCCCACTTCCTACAGGCATATCTCAACACCGTTATTGATATACTCTCCTGGTTGTTGACCTGACTGATTATTTTGGGAGGGATGTGTTTTTCTTAATTCTTACAATTTTTGGTATAGTCCTTTCAGTCATTTTCCTTTCTCTTTTAAGGATTTTTTTCCTTCATATTTTAATTAATTTCTTCTTTCTTTCATTTTAGTTGAATTTTAAAATATAATTCGGTAATTATGTATTCATATCTCAAGAGGCATTATGGGAATATAGTTTAAAGCATGTATTTTGGAAGCAGATTGTCTAGGTGTGAATTTTAGCTTATCATTTACTACCCTGAGTGGACTTGGGAAATTATTTCACCATGTATCAAGTGTGGATAATAATGGTATCTACCTCATAGGGCAATTATGATGATTAAATAAGTTAATACATGTGAAGTTCTTAGGATAGTATCTGGCACATAGTAAACATTCAGTAAATATTAGTTATTGTTATTTTCTACAACAAAATGCTTACTCTTTATCTTATACATAGCATCATTGTATTTTCTTATTTCCAGTGAGAAAATTACCTTATTCGAGGTCAGATTACCTTGAATAAATTATTCTCCACACAATAGAATATTATACAACCATTGGAAGGATGAGATGGATCTATGAATACTGACCAGAGAAGCTATTAATGATATTTTAGGCAGTAATTTTCAGTTCCACATTTATATCAGAATTTAATGCTTAAAAGCTGTATTATATAAAGACATCTTTGTGTAAACATAAGAAAATATTGGAAAAAGTATACACTTTGGATGAGTGGATGGAGAGGAAATGAGCTCTTGAACTTCCTCCTTTATATGATTTAAAAAGTGTGGAATTATGGGAACACACACATACACACACTTTGTACATTTCAGTGTTTTTTAAAACATTAAAAGCAAGTTTCTTTATTTGTGTTGGATAGACATTCTAAGAAAGTCTGTATACTTCTAGCTTTCAACCCCCCCCCCCACCAGATTTCTAAGAGTAAAGGTAATGCAAAAAATGTTTTTATCTGTTCAGTGAGTCAGGAGACAAAACATTAATATCTCCAGTTATTCCTTTACATGGGTAGGTCCAAAAGAACTATGTTAGTTGGTCATAAATGTCCACTTACAAATAGGTGTACACAGGTGTGTGCACATAGCCATAAAATGATTGAGTTACTCTGGAAAATGACAGGAATTCTCATTAGAAAAAATGAAGAAAAATAAGGTGAAAGGAATAGGATACATGTACATAAATATATTCAGGGTAGTGTTTTCACATTTGAATAATAGTTGCAAAATAACTAATGATGTAATCACTAACATTTGATGCTCACTTTGTGTCAAGCAGTGTTCTAACCATACACTGTTATTTGCCTGTTATATCTGTGTGTATTTATATGCCCAAAATATGTGTTCAATAGTATAAATATTTGTACATTTTTGTGATTGAGTATACCATCCTAGATCTACCAGTCTACCATCAGCCTAGAGAAGAAAATAATGAGTTCTATAGTTATTTTTAAAGGTAGATTATTTTTCTCATTTTTGATATTCTTATTCCTTTGCAGTTTTACTTGCTGCACAAAACCAAGAACACTGCTCTGCATGATATTTTTGTATTAGTTGCTGTAAAGCCAATATTTAAATTTCACTGAGGTCTCTTTTAGTGCCTGGTATCATAGGATGAAGATCTTGTCAGGAGGGGGGATGTATATGTGCCTCTTAGATCTTATGCATTTTGTGACTAAGGAATTCCCCTTTGAATCGCCTGTTCCCCTGAAGGCCCTGGAGCCTCTGGCTCAGCAGCGCAGTTGGTCTGTGCAGTGTCTCTGACGTCATCAGTGTATGCATAAGCCCTGCTATTGTCTTACTGCTACAGCAGGGCTGGGGATTGCAGTATCCTCTGTTGCTGCTGCTCCCAGTCCTGCCTCTGCTGCTACCTAGTCTTGCCGCACCGCATCCCAGAAGAGCCACGTTGGCCTGCCTTTCCCTATTGGATTTCCAAAAGGAGCTCTTTGGTTTTGGTTTGTGGTGCTGTAGGAAACCTTGCTTTTCAGTCACACGGGAGGACACTGAAGCTTGTAAGAGGAGAATCTGGCAGCTGGACACAGCTTGGACTGCATTGTCTGTCTTCATAACCCCTGCTGTGTAGAGGCTCATCTCTTCACTGTTACATGTACATTCTCCTCAATTTTTCTTCCTTTTCCTTTTTCCCCTTTCTTCGATATTTTTTTAAAGCAGTCTTTGGAGCCAGCCATGTTTGGCACTGAATCTTCATGTAAGTAAATGGATTCCACTTACTTGCTTTTTAGAAATCTGCTTGCTCTCATGATTTCATTGGCTTGGAGTTCGGTAACACTTTGCCTTAGGTCATTAACAGCCTTTGTATTTTTGCTCTAATTACAAAGGAATTGATCTCAGGGAAGGGACTGTCCCTTAACTGGGTTATTTATACTTAAGGCCAGGGATGTCAGTGTGGTCAAAACTAGGCCTTCAGAAGGGAGGGAGGAACACAGGAATCCAGGCAGCCTCCCTAGACTGTGTTAATTGATAGGATCAAGTCTGTCACGGATCTATTGTTGCAGGTTCCCTAATGGTCCCTTAAACCTTAAAAAAGATACAGGGAGGATCAGTGATGATAGTGTTTATTAGAAGAGAAAGAAGGGCTTATGTTTTTTTAATCTAAAAGAATAAAAAGGTGTCACTATAACCTCTTCCATATTTTTATAAAAACATGTATAGACATTTCATAAAGAAATGTGCTTTATTTTTGAAGATGGAATTTTCAATTTGCACGGTAGCTTCAATTTTGATATGCTGGTGAGCATCATAGTTGAGCAGCATCATATCTGTCTTAAAACTTATGCAATGAAATTGTTTTGGTGCAGAAGCAGGCCCTGCACAATGGGCTGGGCTGGACAGCACTTGTAGACAGCTAAAATTGGTTATTTATAAAATAATTACCAGCTTAAGTGATTTGAGGATTATCAAGTGTTCGATGTAGAATAATATAACTTGTCAATGCAGTTGTATAGGCTCTGCAGAATATTTGGTCATATCTATAAGCAAAGGTGTGTTAAGAATTTCTAGAGAGACTCAATCTGCTGGCCTAGAACGTTAAAAATTGGCAAGACACTATATTTTTGAGAGGAGTAGGGGTCTAGGGCAGAAATTTAAGAACCACATTTCTCATGAATTTGTGATTTCACCTTTTCTTTCTGATCTCAGGTGATCAGTGTGACTATTTGTGCACAGTCGATGACTATTCTAGAAGAGAAGTACTTTAAGAGAACTTGTATTCCTTTGTTCTTTAGTTTCTTGATTGGCTTTTTAAAAGGGTGAATTATTTTTGTTGTTTCACATGGTAGCTTCCCATTTCTGAAATTACCACATTGCCTAATCAAGGTCAAGATACATTAACAATAAGACTCAGTGTCTCATTCAGCATGTGACAATATTATTTTCTAATAAATTAAAAATATTTCTTGAATTCACTTAATGGTACATTAGGAATTATTGTTGTGGGGGCTAAAAATATATATGTAATACTTTTTCTCCCACCTTCTAAGTTCTGACTGGGCTAATAGTCAAATTAATAGAGCCAGGTTAACAGGAGAAAATTAACTTTTAATACATGCTTCTGGGGAATTCACAATAAGCATGAAAATTCTAAAGATAGTGAGTTAAAATTGGGTATATATGACATTTTGGATAAAGGAGAAAAATTGGGGGGGGCAGGAAAGGGATTTTACTTTTGAAAAGTGAGAATGGTTGATTTACAGGTAATTGAGGAAGAGCAGAACACACATAGCAGGTAATTTTTTGTTAGGCAACCCAGAAACAATGAGACATGGGGTAATCTAGTAAACAGGCCTCTGTTTGATGCCCTCCCATCCACTGTACTCAGTTCAAATTAGGCTACTAAGGCGAACATCCTAAGACTTCCTTCCTGGGGTAGGTCTTGCCTCTGAATCTCATAGGCAGGAAAGGGGGGAGGGTCAAAAGGGTCTTCTGTTTCTTAATAAACAGCTTAAAAATCAGTGTCCCAAAAAGCTAAATAAACTTTTGATCTTCTTCATTGTCATCTCAGAAATAGAAACAGATTATTAAGAGGCAAAGACCTTCCAGTTTCATTTCAGTTATGGAATTTTGTTTATGTGGGAACCTAGGTATGGACAGAAATATTTATCTACTAAAGGAAAATTAGTATTATTGTGTAGCTGAAAATGGAAGCTGAAACTCTTCCTGGGGGTCTTTGGGTTCTTGGACTAGAGACTCTAGTCTGGCCAGGTTTACCAAGCAGACACAGCCTTTCTTTTTCTTTTTCTTTTTAATATGCACTTGAGGATGTATTTTTATTGATTCTATTTAGAGAGTCACAGATTTTAGAGAGTGGCAGGAGAGAGAAAGAAAGAAGGAGAAACATTGATGCTTATGAGAGAGAAACATCCATGGGCTGCTTCCCATTTGTGCCCCCATAGGGGATCGAACTAACAACCTAGGTATATGCCCTGACCAGTGATCAACCCCTCATCCTTTTGTTGTACGGGACCATGTGCCAACCAACTAAGCCACCCAGCCAGAACAACATAGCCTTTCTTTCTTTCTTCCTTTCTTTCCTTCCCTCCCTCCCTCCCTCCCTCCCTCCCTTCCTTCCTTCCTTCCTTCCTTTCCTTCCTTTCTTTCCTTTCTTGATTTTATTTTTATTTTTAGAGAGAGGGAAGGGAGGGAGAAAGGGAGAGAAATGTCGATGTGAGAGCTACGTCAATAAACCTATTGCCTCTCACATGCCCCTAACTGGGGTCCCGGCCCACAACCCAGGCCTATGCCCTGATTGGGAATCAAATCAGCCACTGACCCTTCAGTTCATAGGCAGGTGCCAGATCCACTGAGCTACACCAGCTAGGGTGCAACATAGCCTTTCTTTATCATCAAACCTGATGTTTTGAGAACATCACCGTGTGCTGTGTGGAAAATTGCTGGTTGGTTTTGATTTCCATGGCTACCAGAGTATGGAAGACAGAATGTTGTTCAGAAGACAATACTGTCATGTAAGTTGTTGTTGTTTTCAGTTCAGAAGGGATGTTCCAAACCATCTGGAATATTTTTACTAAATCTTTATAATAAATTCTTATTAACAATACTCCCTGCAGTGCTAGATCCTGGAAAGTTGAGTTGTTTTCTAAGATTCTGATTTCATGATTCTTACCTTTTATTCTGGTTGCAGTACTTTGCTTATATTGGATGCTTTTACTTTTTAAAATTGTGGTATGGTTTACATAAAATGCATTAAGTCAAAGTGTACAGTTCAGTGAATTTTTGCTTATGTTTACACTCATGGAACCACTACCCAGATAAAAATACAGAACATTTCTGTTACTTCAGAAAGTTCATTTGTGGTGACTCTTCCCAGTCAACTACTCATCTAAAGGTATTCACTATTCTGACTTCTGTTGCCATAGAGTCATGTGTAACTGGTCCTTTTAAATTTTCTCTCCTACTTGCTCTTTGCTTATAAGAGAAGGAAATGTCAATGTCTTCATTTTTAAATACTGGATAGATTAAATTGACATTATCTTTCAGACCTTGGATGTCAGGAATTTGCAGTAGCCTGGGTATCACATTATAACGTTCTTTTTAAAAAAATAGTTTTTATTGATTTTACCATTATAGTTGTCCCTATTTTTACCCCTTTGTCCCCCTTCTCCCCATTCCCTCTAGCAGTGCCCCCCTTAGTTCATGTCTCTGGGTCGTGCATATAAGTTCTTTGGCTTTTGCATTTCCTATACTATTCTTAACATCTCCCTGTCTATTTTGTACCTACAAATTTATGCTTCTTATTCCCTGTACCTTTTACTCCATTCTCCCCCTTCTCCTACCCAACTGATAACCCTCCAGATGATCCCCATACCTATGATTCTGTTCCTCTTCTGGTGGTTTGCTGAGTTTTTTTTTTTTTTTTTTCGATTCGGTTGTTGATGGTTGTGAATTTGTCTCCATTTTAATGTTCATAGTTTTGAGCTGCTTCTTTTTCTTAAATAAGTCCCTTTAACATTTTATGTAATAAGGGCTTGGTGATGATGAACTCCTTAGCTTTACCTTGTCTGGGAAGCACTTTATCTCCCCTTCCATTCTAAATGATAGCTTTGCCGGACGGATAGTGTAATCTTGGATGTAGGTCCTTCCTTTTCATGACTTTGAATACTTCTTGCCAGTCCCTTCTACCCTGCAAAGTTTCTTTTGAGAAATCAGCTGACAGTCTTATGGGAACTCCTTTGTGGGTAACTGTTTTCTTTTCTCTTGCTGCTTTTCAGATTTTTATCTTTAACCTTTGGTATTTTAATTATGTGTCTTGGTGTGGTCCTGTTTGGGTCCATCTTGTTTGGGACTCTCTGTGCTTCCTGGACTTGCATGTCTATTTCTTTCACCAAATTAAGGAAGTTTTATTTCATTATTTTTTCAAATAAGTTTTCAATTTCTTGCTCTTTCTCTTCTCCTTCTGGCATCCCTATGATTCAGATGTTGGTAGGTTTGGAGGTGTCCTAGAGGTTCCTTATACTATCCTTGTTTTTTTGAATTCTTTTTTCTTCTCGCTGTTCTGGTTAAGTGCTTATTTCTTCCTTATGTTCCAAATTGTTGATTTGAATCTTGGCTTCATCCACCCCTGTAGATTCTTCTTTATTTCACGTAGTGTAACCTTCATTTCTTCCTGGGTCTTTTTTATGTTGTTGAGGTATTCAGTGAGTTCTTTAGCATCCTGATAAGCAGTGTTTTAAACTCTGTATCTAATAGGTTGGTTATCTCCATTTCATTTAGTTCTTCTTCTGGCGTTTTGTTGTGTTCTTTGATTTGGGTGGTATTTCTTTGCCATTTCAATATGGCAGCCTCCCTGTGTTTGTTCCTGTGTATTAGGAAGAGCTGTTTTGATTCCCTGTCTTATTAGCATGGCCTGTTGTAGAAAAGGCTCCTGTAAATTGTGTGGGGTGGAGCCTTAGGTAATTGCCTGGGTGGGGCAACCTGCTTCACTACTTTGTGGCTCTGTGTGGAGTGAGGGCTTGGAGAGGAGATAATGCTGCTGCCTGGCTTCTAGAGGTTTGCCTGGCACTTGCCCTGTTTACAGTCACTTCACTACTCCCATTATGCGACTGGTACCCTTCCGGCTATTGCCCTGGTGCTGAATCCCAGAGGGGGTGGGTCTGAGTATGTTCTAAGTCTGTGCAGGTCCTTTAAGCAGAGTCTTCTGAAAATCCAGCAGTTTCTCCTGCCACCCCCTACCCCCCACTGGTTTTTCCAGCCAGAAGTTACGGGGATTTATCTTCCTGGTACTGGAACTCTAGGCTGCGTAGTCTGGTCTGGGGCTGTAATCCCTCACTCCTGAAGTATCCCTCTCAATTTTTACTCATCACATGTGAATGTGGGACTGCCTGTTCTGCCACTGCTGCCTCTCTGTGCCACCCACAGTGTATCTCCTCACTTTTCTGCCTGTCTGGATGAATGTGGCTTCTTTAAATCCTTGGTTGACAGACTTCCATACAACTCAATTTTCTGACAGTTCTGGGTATTATTTATTTTGAGGTCTGGTTGTAATTTTTTCTCTAGTTGTGTGAGGAGGCAAAGCATGTTTACCAATGCCTCCATCTTGACCAGAAGTCCTGGACAACTTTTCAATATAAGCCTTCAATCTTATTAAATACTTGTATCAGTGATTTGCTTAGTATGTTTCACATGTTAGCACTATATTTTGTTTTATGTTTTATTAGTTTCAAATGAAACTAGGTAATTTAGGAACACAGCCATTTTTTTAAATAACTTTAACGTGGCTATTTAACTGTGGTGTATTTTAAATGCTTTCACATTTCTTAAAGCAAAAATATGGATATGTAAGTATACACACACAAATCACAAAAAACTTTTAAGTCTTCATTCAGAGCACTGAATGTAAAAGAAATTATTCCATGACTTTAGATAAGTAGAGTACTACAGATTGCTAAATTAACAAATATGGAAAAATAATTATAGATCATAGAGATTTATGTTGGGACATGGTCATACAGGAGCTGGAAAGCTAAAGCACATATAACATTTTTGATTTGTCTTACTGTACCATGTTTTCTTTTCTTCTTACAACATAAGTTCTTATGTGAAATTTCCTTTTGGGTTTCCTGCCTATTAATAGTTGACATCATAATTTTTATTACCAAGAGAATATTTAAAGCTAAATAAGATAGGAAATGTATTTTCTTCTGGATATTTATATACTTATTCTGTTAGTCCAGAAATAGAACAATACCCAGTCGGTAATTTTAAATTCTCAGGTTACTTACGTTCACTTGAACATTGGTCTCTGTAATTATTATTCTGTAGTTTGTTCAGCAGAAGTTACACATGAGTTTTCAGTGATCTCTTGTTTTCATTGTCAAAATGGAGCAGATTCACATGCTGTATAAACTGTGGGGAGTCTCTGGGGGAGAATTACCATATATGGAAACTTTCCCCATAGAATCCCCATGGAATTACAGAGGATGTGAGTAGGATTCATTTTTGGTATGGATTCTGAGTCAGAAATGTCACTGATAATGTGTATTTTTAACATTAATAATAGTCACTGCATTAAATTGTGTTGAAATACTATTAAATTTTTAATATAAGACCATATGGGATGCAAAAATAGGAAGTATATCATTAAAAAATTTTTTTGAAGAATATTGGTATCCCTTCTTTTTTTCTAATAAGTGTAAAGCATTTATTAACATACTTATTAATGTGTTTTTAATTAGAACACACTCATGTTTGGGATTATTTCAAAGTACTGTAATATAGTCACATTTGCTTTGCTAGAATAATAAATTGTAATATTTTCTTCATAGAGGTTTACTTGCATTAATAATGGATTCAGATAATTATGAACTGAAGAACAAAGATGCAGTTTAATATATGTAGAAATGGCAACAACCATATGCCAGGTGCGGTGACTAAGTGCAGAGACTCTGGTGCTCAGTTACCTCGATTCAGATAAGGTCTGTACCACATTCTGCCAGGGTTGGCCATCTACCATCTAAGCCCTTCTGGCCCAGATTGTTGCTTCCAATGCCCTCTTGGTGTTCGGGGAATCTGCCTTTTTGGACCGGCACATTTGCACCAAGGTGGAGCTTTTCAGGGGTCATCTGTGGAGAGTAGACCTCAGCAGTGGGAAAGACTGGCTGAAGAAAGGGAAATGTCACTTCCTTGAACTGGGTAGAAGTCCATCATGGGATCATTGAGGGGATGCAGCAGGAGCTCTGAAGGAGGGAGACTGCATGGACCTGGATGCACTGGGTCAGGGCTGGCAAGTACCCAGAGCATTTCTCACTGCTGGTGCCTCTGTGGCCACAGCACTCTTGTAGCATTGGCTTAAGCCACCAAAAGTTGGAATGTTTTCCACATAAATGTGGATAATAGTCACATAAATGAATATTTAAATAAACTTGCAAAACTTAAGGAAAAGGAATTAGGGATCTTAAGTGTTTCAGTAATATCTGTTTAGATGTGAAATAAACATGCTATTCTGTGTTACATTGTGGTTCTTGGTAATGTCAGTGGGTTAATAACTCAAGACACCACTGATATCTTTTGAATGAAATTGAAGACATATCCCCATAGTATAGCAGGGTACCTAACATATGCTAAGCACTCATTCTTCTCAAATTTGAATCTGCTATGCCTTAAGGTAGTGTGATGTGTGGGCTTTATAGGGGGTTAATAACTGGGTTTAATTAAATTTTCTAGGCTTTGGAGTTTATCACACATAATTGGCACATGTCAGAAACATGTCAGTAAATAACTCTTACCTGTCACTCTTTGGAGCAGGAGCAGGAGCGGGTGACACAAACGCAGCTGCAATGGACTTTTATTACTAAGTTCAAATGTGTTAGTGGTAAACTGCTATATACTGATACTTTGCTATATACTGATAACAAAAGATTCCTTTTGATGAGGGAGTGGTAAGGTCACATTGCAGGAGAACAAGTAGATTGGAAAAGATTGTAGTGGCCATCTTTAAAAATACAGTTTGCCATAAGCCGTTTCCATGAAGTTGGGGATTCTCTAAATCAAGGCTCTGCAAACTTTCTTTGTAAAGGGCCAGGTGGTGAATATTTTAGATTTGTGGAACATACAATTGCTTTTGTAACTACTCAACTGTGCTATTGTAACTAGCGCAAAAGCAGCTATGGACAAAAGAGTATGGCGAGTATGACAGTGTTCCAACAAAATTTTATTTATGGATACAGAAATTTAAATTTTATATAATTTTTACATATCAAAAATACTCTTTTTTTTCCATCCATTTGAAGATGTAAAAAAAAAAAAATCTTAGATCAAGGACCATACAAAACCAGGTGGCCAGCACGCTTTGGCCCATGGACCTTAGTTTGCTGATGTATGCTCATAATATTTGACTTCAATTTCATTTTTCATTTCTAAGAAACTAAAACAACAGATAAATTCACATATTAAAAATAATTGATTTTGATATATTGGGTACTACCGATACATGAACTTATGTTCTCATTGGTTTACTTTATTATTAAATGTTATAAATTTGCATTTATAAATGTATATATGCTTTACATATTGGGCTCTTTCATAATATTTTGTTTGAAAAAGTTGTGTTAAAAGCGAGTGAAAGAAAAACTTAAAGAAAATCTTAGGACATTTGCTGAAGTCTTTAATTCTAGTCTGTTCTTAGAATAGCACTAGGTGACAAAAGTAAGACAGGATAAGTTTGATTCACTCTGATAAATGCTTATGCAAAGGAATAGTATGTGATAAGAGATAAGAGAGGGAAACACTTTAAAGAAATTTAAAGTTCACCTGGAAATGGAAGTGGAAGAAGAGAGAGGGTAATAATATTAAAGCTATATGTTTCTTATTCAGTAAGGCAAAATAGATGAGATTATTTTTGACATTGGTGTCCGTGATTCAAAGAAAAAATTCACTTTATTGGAACTGGTGTTGTATAATTTGCAGAACATGGCAAAGGAAACCTGTTTTTTCTTTAAATAATTTTATCGAAGAACAGTTTACATATGTTGAAGTGTGTCCATTTGAAAGGTACAGTTTGGCCCTGACTGGTGTGACTCAGTTGTGTTGTTTTGCAAAGCAAAAAGTTGTCAGTTTGATTCCCTGTCATGGTTCAGTCCCAGTCTGGTACATACAAGAGGCAACCAATTCATGTTTCTCTCTCACATTGGTGTTTCTCTCACTCTTTCCCTCCCTTCCCCTGTTTCTAAAAATAAATAAATAAAATCTTTAAAATATAAAAAGTACAGTTTGATGAATTTTGACAAATGTATACATATGTATAATCATCATTGTTATTACAATCAAAATATAAAACATTTCTGTCATCCCAGAAACATTCCCCTGCACTGCTTTGCGGACAATCTCCATGTCTCTAGAGTTTCATATAAATGGGGTCACACAGTGTATACTACTTGTGTGTATGACTTCTGTTCATTATAATGTTTTTAGCCGTGTTGTGGTGGCTATTGGTAGTTCATTTTTTTAAAATTACTGAGTAATAGAAGTAATTGGCTCGGCCATTTGCTTGTTGATACTGAGTTGTTTCCTGTTTTCAGGTCTATGAATAAAGCTGCTATATTTACTTACAAATAATTCTCTGTGTGGACATATGTTTTCCTTTCTCTTGGTTAAAGACCTGGAAATGCAGTTCTTGAGAAACTAACTGCCAAACTGTTTTCCAAAATGGTTAAACTTTTCTACATTCCCATCAGCAATATATGGGAATCAATTGCATCATATCCTTGTCAACACTTGGTATTGTCAGTCTTTTTAACTTTAGCTAATTTAATGATTATTTTGGTGTATATTGTGATTTTAATTTGTATTTCCCTTATTCTCCAGATGTTGAATTTGTAAACTGTAATTGGAAAAAAAAAGAATGAATAACAGTATAAGGATTAAAGCAGATGGATTGCCATAGATGCAGTTTCTTCCTGTTAACATTTGAATCCAAAGAACATCATGTTCATAATTTTTGAGCTTTTTAAATATTTGGGGTTTGAGTGTTTGTTTGCTTTGTATTCGTGCAGATTGTAATTTTCAAAATACAAATTATGCCATATACTCAAAAAAAGAAAAAATGTTGAACATCTTTTCATGTACTTCTTAGTCATTGGTATATCTTTTGTTATTTTTTTTATCCTCACCCAAGGATACATTTATTGATTCCAGACAGAGAGGAGGGAGGGAGAGAGAGAGGGAAGGAAATATTGATGTGAAAGAGAACCATCAATTGGGGACTGAACCTGCAACCTAGGCATGTGCCCTAACTGGGAATTGAACCTGTAACCTTTCAGTTTACAGGACAATGCTCCAACCAATTGAGCCATGCCAGCCATGGTGCCATTGGTATATCTTTATTGATGAAGTGTCTGTCCAGATACTTTTCCCATTTTTAAAATTGGGTGGTTTGTCTAATTATTGAATTTTGAGAGTTCTTTATATATTTTGATACAAGTCCTTTGATATATATATATATATGTTATGTGTGTGTATATATATATATATATATATATATATATATATACAGACATTATTTTCTTACAGTTTGTAGCTTTTCATTTTTTAATGATGTTTTTAATTTTGATAAAGTTTACTTTTTCTATTTCTTATGTCCTATGTAAGAAAATTTTTGCCTACTGTAGGTCATAAAGATTTTTCCCTATATTTTTTTCCAGATGTTTTATTTGTTTTGCTTTTCTGGGTATTATGATTCATCTGGAATAAATTTTTATTTATAGTGTGAGGTAATGAGGGATGTTTATTTTTTCACCAAAATGCAGTTGTTCCAGAAGCATTTCTGGGAAAGACAGTTTTTCCCCCACTAAATTGACAACTCTATCAAACATCAGTTGACCCAATGTTTCTGGTTATTTTATTCCAGAGATTTGTGTGTTTATCCTTAGGTGGATACTATTGTCTTGATTGCTAAGGCTTTATGATCACCTTTGAGATCAGGTAGTGTAAGTCTGCCAGATCTGTTCTTTTTCAAAATAGTTTTGGCTATACTTGATCCTTTCATATCCACAGAAATTTTAAAATTTGCTTGTCAATTTCTACAAGAAGTCCTGCTGCAGTTGTGGTTGAGAATGTATTTAGTCTATAAAGCAGTTGCAGGGAGAGTTGACATTTTAATAATATTGAGTCTTCCAATTCGTGAACATGGTATATATGTTTCTTCATTTAGGTCTTCTTTAATTTTTCCCAGACATAGTAAAATGTGTTATGAAATTAAAAGAATAGTTAGGATTTTTTCATTGATAAAAGAGTATTTGTTTGTAGTAACTTACCTCACCCATTGAGATTGTGTGTTCCTAGGGAAAGTATAGTAAAATGTAAAAGTGGTGGTATTGGTAACATTTCATTATTTTGGATTTGGAGAAATTGTTTGAACTTGTGAAAAGTTAAATAGCCTGAAAAATGATACTTCACTAAACAAAAGTTTCCATTAAGAAGATTTTTGGGGTATGTTTTAACAAATAGATAAGAATGGTTTGTCAATAGAACACTTAAAATTATTCATGTAAAATGCTGCCTGTATGGTCATTAAAACATTTGTTCTCTCAACAAGATGAACTGATTCTTCCTCTTTTTTGTTATATCTTAGGAGATCACTTTATTATATTTTAGAAGTAACTTCACTCCAGCTTTTTGCTTAAATATTCACATCTCTTTAATTAGAAGGATCTGAATTTATGAATTTTTTGAAGATTTTTATTTATTTAATTTTAGAGAGAGGAAGAGAAGGAGAAAATGAGGAAGAGAAACATCAATGTGTGGTTGTTTCTCATGCACCCCTTACTGGGGACCTGGCCCACAGCTCAGGCATGTTCCCTAGACTGGGAATTGAACCAGTGACCCTTTGGTTAGCAGGCCAGGCACTCAATCCACTGAGCTGCACCAGCCAGGGCTGAATTTTTATATTTGGATACAGGATCCCCCTTCTTATGAAACTGGTCCTATAGTCCTGTCAGGGTACCAGCCTTTTTAAGAACCTGATGAATCTACAGATTTATGATTTCTGGAGATTTGAAGCCTACCACTGTCTAAAAACAGATTCTGGATGACATTTGTCACCTTTAAAAATTAAACTGAAGTTGAATTGACCTTATTTTTTTAAGAAGCTTTTCTAATTAATAGACATCAGTTGTGATAATTTCCAAATGTCTTCAAACTTCACAAATCCAGATCTGATGATTTAATTGACCTGAAATAGCATATTATATATGTTTTATTATAAATATGAATTCAGAAACACTTATCTAGTACCTAAAGCAATTAATATCAAATCCCCCCCATCCTTGTTTTAGGTAGCTTATAGAAGAGTAGTTAACTAATGTAGTGTTGAAAACTGTGGGGAAGAATACACTTAATAGATTATGAGTTCATCTGTACTGATTTTTTTTACCATTTTTCTGAGTTAGTTCCAGGTACCCCTACTTTGTTAGTTATTTTTGGTGTATGTAGCACAATGCTTAAGAACCTTTACTTTGAGTTAGGCAGACAGGAGGCCTAGTTTATTATGTTGTCTTGGGAATCTTGTCTCTTAGCCTCAGTTTGTTTATCTGTAAAATGGGGTCATTATTATAGTAAACAGAATAATGTCAATATTGTTTTGATTAAGGAAAATGCGAATGGAATTCATATGTTTGCAGTGTACCATGTTTAATTTATCTTAAGCCTGCTATTAACAAGAATTTTTTAAACACAAATAATGATTCCCTAATCTATCTGGATTATATGTTTGTCTTTTCATTAGATTTTCTTAAAATTATGCATGCCTATAATTTTTTAATGCTTCATGATACTTTGACATAGATGCTGCAGCATGTTTTGCATTGTTCAATCTCCATTTAAATTGAGTGGCATTTTCTTCTCTAAGGAATTTGATAAACTGTTCGTGATTCTTAATTGGGATGGGAAGAATTTTTACAATTTAAGGAGGAATAATAGGGAAAGAAAAGAAAGAAAAGACCTGTGAGTTTACTATTTAGTTTGTTTCTTTTAGGTTTTGTACTAGCATGTAGCAGAAATGTTTTTGTTGGCTATGTAAGGGTTAACAGCCAGCAGCATTGCTACTCTGTTAAGTATTTGTGCATATTATGAAAGACTTTTACTGTGGTGTTGCAACATGTTTTCCTTCAAGCCTTCACTAAGCAAAGGCATTCTGTGCTTACATTTGATTCCATGCTGAGGATTTGAGAGTTAGGTTTTTTTAGGTATAAAATACCAAGATCCCTTGGGTCTCCATTTGCTGGGTAATCACCATCTGTACACCTGACTATAGTTGGTTTGTTTTTTATATTAAATTGACCTTTTCCAGGCTTTCTTGTTGAGGAAGTGGGAGTCTGTATAACACCAGCTGTGTGTGGTGTCAGAATGGAACAATAATTCAGGGATGCTGAGTATGCCTTGCCTTTGTTTCCTGAAATTGTGCATTGATTCTTTTGTCAGTAGGATATTTCAAATGAATGAAAGCAACATTTTCTATTTTTAAGGGTTTTTTCTTTGTGTGTGTGGAGGGTAGCCTTCTTTTAAAAGCAAATATTTCATCTGCAAATTCAACTTTTATTTAGTACGTCTAATTGGCTTAAAGTAAAAACACATATGTAGTAGAAATTTCAACTGTGTCTTTGCAACTTGAATATTTATTGGTTATTATTTTCTAGGCTTTTTCATTTTTGATGAATAAAGGAAACATGTTCATTCTAATTATTGTTGCCAGCATGAGAAGAGTTTTTTTCATGAATACTTTCAGGATTTTCTTTACCTGACATTGTTTAAGAAGATAAAACTGAATTATGTTTACAGAGTTATTTTCTCCTTTCCTTTGAGATTGAATGTAGTATGCTTATTTGTAGCTTCAAAATAGTAGGGTTATTTATTTTTTTTCTGAGTCAATTCTTTGTGGAATAGACGATCTCAAATAATTTGTTAGTTCAGGGTCTAATATGAATCAGTATTTTCTGCTAACTAATATTATCAACCAGGTGACTGGGAATTCTTGAGAAGCATACAAAGAAATGTATGGTTTTATGCTTATTTTACAAATCAATCTGGAGGTTTCTTAGAACATTAACATTATAAACCTGAGATACTATTTTTCTTTTCCCCTTCCCTTCCCTTCCCTTCCCTTCCCTTCCCTTCCCTTCCCTTCCCTTCCCTTCCCTTCCCTTCCCTTCCCTTCCCTTCCCTTCCCTTCCCTTCCCTTCCCTTCCCTTCCCTTCCCTTCCCTTCCCTTCCCTTCTCCTTCCTTCCTCTTCCTTTTCTTTCCTCTTCCTTTTCTTTCCTCTTCCTTTTCTTTTCTTTTTTCTTTTCTTTTCTTTAATCTATACTGCATTTGTGGAGGTCCCAGGCTGATAAGTATAATAGTTACTTGCTGTCTAATAAATCTCTCTGGGAAATTTATTATTGTTTGGGAACTTCATTACATGCATTTCCAGTGTTTTATCAGATAAAATTCTTTACTTCTGAAGCACTAAAATGCAGTTGAGCCACCTCCCTCATTGTGAACCGTACTTTGCACCAATCAAGTCACTGTTATCAGAGATTGGCTGTCAGTCCAAATGATGCAGCTTACATTATTTTATCATTTGTATTGTGTAGGGCTCCCAAAATCACATTTGGAATAAGGGACAGCTTGACAAATATTGTGAATCAGTAGAATTTGGATAGGAAACTACTTGATATTTTACTCATTTAGGTGACTGGACTTTTATTTATTTATTTATTTTTGGTTTTGAAAATTGATGGAAGAAAGAAGGCTAAGTACCAGCTGCGCTAGGTTTTGTACTCTTAGCTTCCTTCTCAGCCACTATGAAAATGAGACATGATATTTAAGCTGCCTTATGAGTGAATCCTGTTGAATAGGTGGTAATTATGTCTTCCCCTAGGGCAACCATATATCAGATTCATATACTTTAGGGTTTGGTTGCCCATTTTATATTTTGAAAAAGTAGTTACATAATAATAGAATGCCCTACATTTCGTAGAAAAACCAATAGCTTGAATCTCCCAATGCAATCTCAGTTTAAAATCCTTTCCTAACCCTTCCTGCAGTGCTCAGTGGGTTGGGTGTCAAGTCGACACTTTGATTCTATATCTGGGCACAGGCCTGGGTTGTGGGGCAGGTCACTGATTGGGGCTGCAATGGGCAAAGTTTCTCTATCACATGGATGTTTCTCTCCCTCTCTTTCTCCCTTCCTTCTTCTCTCTCTAAAAATAAGCGAGTAAAATCTTGAAACAAAAAATCCTTTCCTAGGGGTAGTAGTAGGCATAATAACAGAGTCAGACCTTTCCCCCCCAACCCCCATGGCCATTGTTCAGCACTTCAGCCTAAGGCCAGTTATACTTTTACAAAATCTAAAACGTCACTTCATAATAAGTTTCTTTTTCCCTCTAACCAGATTTGAAAGCTATTGGGTGGACCCAGCATTCTGGCTCTAGGAGAGTTGTCAATACTAATGAGAGATCAGCTCTGCCCTGAACAGTTGCCATGGATGCCTCGTGGGCAGCCAGAGCAATTGCCTGTGCCATCTTTTGTGAGACACCCTTCCCCTTAACCATTTGTATGTTATGCTGGTGATTAGAAGAATTTGACATTTGGAAACAAGGTCCTTTTGACCTTGTATTCTGTGTGCATATACAGCCTTATGTCCTTAATGTACAGTCACAAAAGCTACCTGAAAAGAGCTGATTTCAAGGCACTCAAATGTAATGAATTAGAATGAGCTGAAAACAGACAAGCCTATGATAAAAGACTGATCCTAAAGGTTGAACCCAGCCTCTGACCATCATCTCTCAAATTGATTGGACCTGAGTTACTAATAGACATTTTTTTTAGTTTTTTGTTTTCCCCCAGAATCAAGATAATTTTGTATTATGATCTTTTAAAATTCTCACATTGGAGATGGAGAGAATATTTTATTCAGTTTTCGTGAAGCTTAAAATTATCTATTACTTATTAAGCTCATTGTATTGTACTTACTTAAAGATTTGTTTATTGTTCTTTTGTTCCCTAAGGGCTTTTACTGCTCGCCTATGCTTCTGAATGTGTGAGGGAGGGATCAAATGAGACTTTTAATTATATGGCAAATAGCATAACCTTGAATTTCATCAAATTATTTCTAGATAGAGTTGAATCCAATATCTGTTATTATAGTTTAGCTGATGACTTCCAGCATTTAAGCTGCCTAGTAAATGAATGCTTTGGAAAATAACTTAACTGCAGTAAGCTTCTGGGGATATTAATGTTAGTCCAAATCGGAACAAGAGCAACTCCAGACTGCATTGAAATAGTTGTTTCAGATACTGTGCTCAGCATGTAGAGATACTGAGGGGAGATTTTTTTGATATAAACTCTTAGTGCCTTATGTTTTTTAGGGGTTAATGATGAGTGGGGAGGATTTATCCCTACAACCTTAAGTGAAAACCATCTTATGATAAATGCTGAGTGTTAAAAAGGTAGTCAGTCTAATGTGATAACTTTTTAAGGGGATAATTATATGTAGATCTAATGTGATAACTTTTTTAAAGTGTAATGTTTTGTAATTTATCTGGAGTCCTAAGGATCACTCCTAAGGTAACTGGAAGAGTCCCAGTATGCTAACTAAAGGAGACCACAGTGAATGGCAGAGTTGGGCAGTTTCTACTGCTGGGAAAACTTGTTGACTTCAGTTCCTGCAGTAAGCTTTGTGGGCCAGTTTTAGTCCTTATAAATAGATTTTCCCTGGTGAGTACTGATTGATACTTAGTGACATTTTTATTTCTCAAGGCTAAGGTGAGAGCTATTTTTAAAACACAAAACTATTTTATTCCTTATGGTATACACCTAAAATAACTTATCGTTTCCTTAACACACCAGAGTTCATTTTCAATGTAGAAATCTTGAATAATATGAATAATGAAAAAAGAGAGGAAGAAGAAGTAGAAGTCTCTGTGCTTTGGAGCCAGACAGATTTGGGATTGAATGTTGGTTCTGCCTTTTATTGGACAACATGATCTTTGGTAATTTTATAATCTGTCAATTGAGAACAACATCCAGGTCATGCTGAAAGGTATGAGAGTGTATATGTAAATGGCTTAAAACAGTGTTCCACATATAATGTGTTGAATATGTAGTTGTACAAGTATAAATGTATTTTGAGTGCTAGTAGGGCAGTGTACTGAATGGTTTACACCATACAAAGCTGTGTGTGTGTATACAAAACATAGTGACCATCTCCAGCTCTTTCTTTAGAGTGATGTCCTCATTAAGAGGGAGATTTTAATGCTTATTAATAATATCCCAAACCTTCACACTTGGTGACAACTTAACGTGTCTTAACATAAAGTAGTCTTTGAGTGGTATGTATTTTGTAGACACTACTTCGCAATTTGATTTTTAAAAATTTAACAATATTCTATAAATATTTTGCCACAATGCCAAATTTAACAACCACAGAGTAGTTTGTTGTAGCTTGAAACACAGTTAACTCTTTACTAATTTTTTTCCATTTTTCTCCTATAAAGAGATGTGATAAACATTCTTGTGGTTATCTTTACACACAGACATGTTTTTATCCTTAGGATAAATTTCTAGAAATTGATTTGGAGGAGGCATGCAAAAATTTAAAATACTTGGTCTCTATTACCAAATTACCCTGAGAATTTGTACTTCTTTGATATATATTTTAAAGTATCTTTGTGGAAACTCAGAAGTTGTAAGGTCATGGAAGAATGTTTTTCATTTTAGTTTTTAAAATTTCTGTTTTTGTGCAAAAGAAAGGTGTCTTAAATTAATTCCTCCTCCCCTCTCTGCACCTGAGCAGTTCTCAGGGGCAGTTAGGACTTTCGGTTTGGCTGTGATCCTGGTGAGTCTGGCTTGAGCTCAGTTTGGGCCAGTTGGTCGACCTTTTTATAATTACAGACCTCACTGCTTAGCCCAGCCAGCTTCTTTCAAATCTTGGACACAGTGGTCCCAAATAATCTGTTATGTGAACTATAAGAGCCCAAGAAGTTTCATTAATAAAATGGTTGCAAATGAAAAACAGTTCATGATAAGAAATTCAGACACAGTCAGTTGATGATTAAGTATGTATGTATTCTATGCATTGTAAATTCTCTCCAACCCTGAGTGGCACATTTAAACTTAGCAGGTTGCTTCATAATATGTCTCTAGGGGATAGTCTTAGGTAAATTTCACTTTAAAGACTGCAGTCTTAGTCTGCTGTTCCAGTTCATTTCTTTACCAATGGGCCTGGGTGTACCTGTTTGTTGCTGTGTAGTGCTAATAGGTGCTGGTTCCTTTTGGGAAGCCATCATTGGTAGGAAAAGTTGCTAATGTATTTAGACATTCATATTTATAGTTAATATATGATATTAATATGCAATATCATTGCCAAAAGGATCCAAAATTAACTCTGAATTAACCTAGTGTCTTGAAGAATATTTTTCTGTAGTTTCATTCTGTAGAACTTAGTTTAACGAATCACAACTGCCCCCACCCAATCAAACCTTTCTTTTTTGCCTCCGTTCTTCACTCCTCCTTCCACTATACACCCACCCTTTCCCTTTTCTTTGGATTGAATTAATTACCTTCATTAGCAGATGCTTTTGGGAATGTTCAAGGATTTCTCTGGGAAATAGTCTTCAGGGGCTGTATCTGCCTTGTTGTGTGAAGGCTCTGTACATGAGCAAGAAAGCCTGGGTGACATGTGTGCAAGTGTATTAGATGGTTTCTATTTAAGGGGCTTAGAAATGTGTCATCCTGAGCAAGGTTAAATTTTTACTGCATATTCATATTTTCTACAATGAGAGTGTGATTTTAGTAAGTGAGCAAGCAAAAGAAGATTGGTTTTTCATTGCAAATTGTGCTGTTGCTGGAGTGTTCTGCTTTTCTCTTCCAGTGAAGCCTAGATAGACATGTTTATGTGCCAGGGATCCTTGTTACAGTCACTAAATTAGCCAGAACTGTAAGACAGTGGTATGGATACTTTTCTTTTAAAAAAATTTTTATTGTTATTCAATTACAGTTGTATGCCTTTTCTCCCCATCCGTCCACCCCACCCCAGCTGAACCCACCTCCCTCCCCCACCTCCACCTTCCCCCTTGATTTTGTCCATGTGTCCTTTATAGTAGTTCCTGTAATCCCCTAATACTTTTCAAGAATTAATGTTAGTAAGGAATAAAGGTCACAGAGCAGTAGCTACTGGGAAAGTTTGATTACTGCTTGGTGGTATCTGGGTTGTCCCCCCTTTTTTCCATACATCTTATATATTGTTTCTCATTGCATTATTACTGTATATTCATATACAGGGTCTGGCAGAAGTAACGCCATTGAGTGTGGTTGGTAGGGTACATGTGTGTCTCACATGAGATGGACGGACAGCAATTTGAACATTTCACCTAAAATGTTCATAATGTCATATGGCGTGCTTGAGTGTGATATTGTTATATTACAGAATTACATGCTTATGATTTTGTAATAAAAGATTTTTATGTAGTAAAAACGGGGTGTTATTTGTACCAGACCCTGTATATCTTCTTTTAAAAAGATTACTTTACTCATGCATAAATACCTCTTCTATCTGCAGGCATATGTTCCATTTTTTTCTAAAATTGCTGTGTAGGTGATTTCAGCAATGTTCATTTTGACTTAAAAGAAAATAAAAAATTCCTTTCCCCTAAATTGCATGCCCCTGTCTCTGGTAAGCAGAATAATGGCCCCCAAAGAAGTCTATGTCCTAAGCCCTGGAACCTATGGATATTTGACATCAAGTGGCAGTAAGACATTAAGGTATCAGATAGAATTAATGTTGATAATAAGCTGACTTGAAATTATAGAGATTAGCCCTGGCTGGTTTGGCACAGTGGATTGAGTGCCAGCCTGTGAACCAAAGGGTTGCCAGTTTGATTCCCAGTCAGAGTACAGGCCTGGGTTGCAGGCCAGGTCCCCAGTAGGGACATATGAGAAACAACCACACATTGATGTTTCTCTCCTTCTCTTTCTCTCTCCCTTCCTCTCTCTCTAAAAATAAAAAAATAAATAAAATCTTAATAAAATTAAAACATAGAGATTATCCTGAATTATCTAGGTGGGCCCAGTGTAATCACAAGGGTCTTTAAATGCTGAAGAGGGAGGCAGAAGAAGAGGTCAAAGTAATATATGACAAGAACTCAAACTTCTTTAAAGATGAGGGAAGTGCTATGAGCCAAGGAACATGGGTGGCCATATGTAACCTTCCAGAAATATTTTTGCACAATAAATGCATATATAGTTTTTCTCCATTTCTTTTATATAAATGGGAACTTTGAATCCAGTATTTTATTTTCTTTGAGTCTTTTTTGCTTTTTTAATCAGATTAAATGTTGAAATCAGATGAAGAGACTATCAGTTATATTGATTGCATTCTTCTTAAAAAAAGCTTTATAGCATTCCTTTATAGGACTACCACAATTCATTTAAATAGTCCTTTATTGATCGACTGTTAGGTTGTTTGCAGTTTTGGCTATTATAAGTTGTCTTACTTCATTCAGGCTGCTATAACAAAATAGCATAGACTGGGTGGCTTATAAACAATAGAAATTTATTTCTACCAGTTTTGGAGGCTGGGAAGGTCGAGATCCAAGATTAAGGTACTGGCATGCTTAGCTTCTGATGAGGGCCCACTTCCTAGTTCCTAGACTCTGTGTTCTTGCTCTATCCTCATGTGCCAGAAATGCAAGGGGAGCTCTCTGGGGTCTCTTTTATAAAGGCACTCATCTCATTCACAAGGGCTTGTCCCTCTTGACCTAGTCGCATCCCAAAAGACTTACCTGCAAATAGCATCATCTTAGGGGTTAAGATTCAACATGAATTTTGTGGGTACACAAACATTCAGCCTATGGCACAAATTTTTGTGACAAGCATATTTGCAGCATAAATTCCTAAAAGTTGTGTGGATGGATATTCATGAATATAAAATTTTGATGGTAGACTTCTGGCCAAGATGGAGGCATAGGTAGACACACTATGCCTCCTTGCACAACCAAAAGAAGGACAACAACAAGTTAAAAACAAAAAACAACCAGAACTGAAAGAAAATTGAACTGTATGGAAGTCTGACAACCAATGAGATAAAGAAGACACATTCACAGACCAGTAGGAGGGGCAGAGATGGGCAGCCTGGTGGAGAGGACTCCTGGCAAGGCCATGGCTGGAGGATCGGGGCGTGCGAGATGGGGCTGGTGGACCCAGCGATAGACCGTGCAACCCAGGGGTCCTGTGTGGGGAAATGAAGCCTCAAACCACTGATGGAAAACATTGGTGGGGGTTGAGGTGGCAGCGGGAGAAACTCCCAGCCTCACAGGAGAGGTTGTTGGGGAGACCCACAGGGTCCTAGAACCGTACACAAACCCACTCACTGGGAAGCAGCACCAGAAGGGCCCAATTTGATTGTGGGTAGTGGGGGAAGAGACTGAAAGCCGAAAGAGAGCTGAGCAAGCGTCATTGTTCCCTCTCAGACCCCTCCCCTACATACACCGTTACAGTGCAGCCATGTGGGTTGCCCCGCCCTGGTGAACACTTTAGGCTCTGCTCCTTTATGTAACAGGAGCTCCAAGACAAAAAAAAAAAATGGCCCAAATGAAAGAACAGATCAAAGCTCCAGAAAAAATCCAACTAAGTGATGCAGAGATAGCCAACCTATCAGATGCACAGTTCAAGACTCTGGTAATCAGGATGCTCACAGAATTGGTTGAATTTGGTCACAAATTAGATGAAAAAATGAAGGCTATGCTAAGTGAAATAAAGGAAAATGCACAGGGAACCAGTAGTGATGGGAAGGAAACTGGAACTCAAATCAATTGTGTGGGCCAGAAGGAAGAAAGAAACATCCAACCAGAAAAAAAAAAAAAATGAAGAAACAAGAATTCAAAAAAATAAAGACAGGCTTAGGAACCTCCAGGACATCTTTAAACGTTCCAACATCCAAATTATAGGGGTACCAGAAGGAGAAGAACAACAGCAAGAAATTGAAAACTTATTTGAACAAATGATGGAGAACTTCCTCAATCTGGCAAAGGAAATAGACTTCCAGGAAGTCCAGGAAGCTCAGAGTCCCAAAGTAGTTGGACCCAAGGAGGAACACACCAAAGCACATCATAATTACATAACCCAAGATTAAAAATAAGGAGAGAATCTTAAAAGCAGCAAGAGAAAAGGACACAGTTACCTACAAAGGAGTTCCCATAAGGCTGTCAGCTGATATTCAAAGGAGACCTTACAGACAAGAAGGGGCTGGAAAGAAGTATTCCAAGTCATGAGAGGCAAGGACCTACATCTAAGATTACTCTATCCAGCAAAGCTATCATTTAGAATGGAAGGGCAGATAAAGTGCTTCTCAGATAAGGTCAAGTTAAAGGAGATCATCCTCACCAAGCCCTTATTATATGAAATGTTAAAAAGAAGAAAAAATATGAACAGTAAAATGACAGCAAACTCACAGTTATTAACAACCACACCTAAAACAAAAACAAAAGCAAACTAAGCAAACAACTAGAACAGGAACAGAATCCCAGAAATGGAGATCACATGGAGGGTTATCAGCGGGGCAGTGGGAGGGGGAGAGAGAGGGGAAAGGTACAGAGAATAAGTAGCATAAATGGTAGGTAGAGAATAGACAGGGGGAGGGTAAGAATAGTACAGGAAATGTAGAAGCCAAAGAACTTACATGTATGACCCATGGACATGAACTAAATGGGAGGAATGTGGGTGGGAGGGGTTGTGCAAGGTGAGGGGGACTGAAGGGGGGGAAATGGGACAACTGTAATAGCATAATCAATAAAGTATATTAAAAATAAAATTTTGATGGTTATTGCCAAATTACTCTCCAAAGAGTCCATCCACTGTCCACTCCATTTAATAGCCTCTTTCTGGGCTAAATTATAGTACATTGATTGTTAGTCAAAATGAAGTAGAAAGTGCAACACACTAGGAGACAAAGATCAGATAGGGCACAGGTGGCAAACACAAGGCCCATGGGGTGAATCCGGCCCTCCACTTTGTCTTACAGGGCCTGGCACCTTGTTTCTACCTGGTGGCAGTGCCGAGCTCCTTGCCTTAGTTAAGGAGTAGTTATGTTTATACAGTCCTAAAATTACATTAAGCCCTTTGAAGGCAACTGTGAAGCTGATGTGGCCCCTGGTGAAAATGAGTTTGACACCCTTGAGATAGAGGGTCAGTCTCTTTATTTCCTATTAAATACAATGCCAAACATTGTTTTTTGGTTGTCAGGGTGATCTTGGTCTCACAGCCAGTGTGGTTACTTTGGCAGTGTACAGTGTTGAGAGAGGGTCAGCAGTTGGAGTGCCATGTCCTGCAGCTTAGTTCCTGTGGGTTGACAGGGCAACTCCAACAGGGGGGAGGGGAGGCCATATGGCATTCAACCTTGTCTTTTTCCTATGTACATCACTATTTGGTATAGTGATGGACATAGAAACACAGTGTTTATATAGTGCCCATGGTTTCTGCATGTAGTTCTTTTGTTTTGGAAATATGTAGCCTGTCTCTATGAGGGGTGAAAGATTTTGGCGTATCTTCATTTTTCAAGGACAGATAAGATGTTGGTATTACCAGTAAAAAAAAATCACATAGCACTTTCAGAGGCCATGGACATGGGGTATAGGACGTTTTTCTCCAGCAGTTTTCCACAAGACATTAGCAGCAATAATGCATGATAAGAGTTGCTCACCTCAACTTTAAAAAATGACAATTCTAACACTTCCTAGCTCTGTGATATTAGGAAGATTGCATAGTTTTCTTATTTATAAAATGAGGGTAATAGTATATAGGAAGCATGATAAGTTTTTACTATTATTATTACTATAAATATTTGTCAATCTGATGGGTAAAAATAGTATCTCATTTCACTGTGTTTCTTTAATTATGAATGAGGTTGAACATTGTTTATTATGTATGCAACAATTTGATGTATTATTGATGTATACTGCTTATTTTATATTAAGAAGGTTAATTTTTGTTTGCCATATACTTTGCAAATGAATTCTTTTATTTTGTCATTTGTTTTTTTGTACTTATTTATGGCATTCTTCTCTTGTGCAGATATTTTTAATATTTATGTAGTCAGATTTATAATTTTTTGGTTTGTCATTTGTGTCTTGCCTACAAAGGCCTTCTCTTTTCCAAGATCAAAAGAAATTATTAAAAACTCCTATATTTTCTTCTAGGACTTGTTTTTTTAAAGTATATTTTATTGATTATGCTATTACAGCTTTCCCAATTTTTCCCCCTTTACCCCCCCTTCACCTTACACACCCCCTCCCATCCACATTCCCCCCATTTAGTTCATGTCCATGGGTTGTACATATAAGTTCTTTGGCTTCTACATTTCCTATACTATTCTTACCTTCCCCCTGTCTATTTTCTACCTACCATTTATGCTTCTTATTCTCTGTGCCTTTTCCCTCTTTCTCCCCTTCCCATTCCCTTGCTGATAACCCTCCATGTGATCTTCATTTCTGTGATTCTTGTTCCTGTTCTAGCTGTTTGCTTAGTTCATTTTTGTTTTTTTAGGTTCAGTTGATAATTATGGTTTTGTTGTCATTTTACTGTTCATATTTTTGATCTTCTTTTTCTTAGATAAGTCCCTGTAACATTTCATATAATAAGGGCTTGGTGGTGATGAACTCCTTTAACTTAACCTTATCTGAGAAGCACTTTATCTGCCCTTCCATTCTAAATGATAGTTTTGCTGGATAGAGTAATCTTGGATGTAGGTCCTTGCCTTTCATGACTATGAATAGTTCTTTCCAGCCCCTTCGTACCTGTAAGGTTTCTTTTGAGAAATCAGTTGATAGCCTTATGGGAACTCCTTTGTGTGTAACTCTCTCCTTTCCTATTGCTGCTTTTAAGATTCTCTCTTTGTCGTTAATCTTGGGTAACTTAATGATGATGTGCCTTGGTGTGTGCTTCCTAGGGTCCATCTTCTTTGGGACTCTCTGGGACTTCCTGGACTTCCTGTTAAGTCTATTTCCTTCTCCAGATTGGGATGTTTTCCTTCATTATTCGTTCAAATAAGTTTTCAATTTTTTCTGTTCCTCTTCTTCTTCTTGCACCCCTATAATTTGGATATTGGAATGTTTAAAGATGTCCTGGAGGTTCCTAAGCCTGTCCTTATTTTTTTGAATTCTTGTTTCTTCATTCTGTTCTGATTGGATGTTTATTTCTTTTGTTCCAAATCGTTGGTTTGAGTCTTGGTTTCCTTCCTGTCACTGTTGATTCCCTGGATATTTTGCTTTATTTCATTTTGGGTATCTTTCATTTGTTCTTTCATTTTTTGACCAAGCACATTCAATTCTGTGAGCATTTTGATTACCAGGGCTTTAAACTCTCCATCAGATAGGTTGGCTATCTCCTCATTGCTTAGCTCTCTTTCTGGAGTTTTGCTCTGTTCTTTCATTTGGGCCCTATTTCTTTGGGCACACCTGTTAAGTTGCAAGAGGGCGGGGCCTTAAGTATTCACCAGGACAGGGCAACCCTCCTTGCTGCGCTGCATGTGGGGGAGGGGCCATAGAGGGAATAATGCGGCTCGCCATCTTGTCTCTAGCCCACTTTCCAACAAACTGTCTTGTGTGACACTGGGAGTTTCTCCCACCGCAGCAACCCCCAGTGTAGTCCATAGTGAGCTCTGCGTCTCAGTTTCCTGTTCAGTCAGCCCTGCCTGCTCAGTCTGCTGCCTTGCCTCGGGTTCTCTCCATCCGCCTGTCTTACCAGTCTGGTTGGTCTGGTCGATTGTCCCTTTAATTCCTTGGTTGTCGGAGTTCCATGCAGTTTGATTTTCTGGCACTTCTGGTTGTTTATTGATTTTAGATTGGTTTTTATCCTCCTTTTGGTTGTTTGAGAAAGCCAAGGGTTTCTCCCTATGCTTCCATCTTGGCCGGAACTCCTCTTTCTAGGATTTCTACACTTCTTTACTTTTGAATCTTTGATCTGCTAATGGTTTATTTTTCTCTTTTCAAGGAGAAAAAAATCATTTAATTAAATATAATATTTGGTACAATCTATTGGGTCTTAATACTATGTATATAATATATTTTAGCAGAGTGGTACCACTCATATATATACTTTCATGAATTATGTGAGTTAATAATTTTTCTACTTTTGACATTTTCAATATAACTGTTTAGGAGTGGGATAAGTAATGTTTGCACTGTTATTGCAATACACAAAACAACTTCACCTTTTTGTTTCAGAATTATCATAGTGGTCCATAAAGAATTACTGTACTTTGCCATGTATAAAGTGCTCCTGTGTGTAATGCACAGCAATGTTTTTGACCCAAACTTTCAGGAAAAAATCTTTCATTTTAACTTTTTTAGTTTAATTATTTATTTTTTTTATATTTAGATACTCATTTTTTGTATTACAAAGGAATTTTAGCTTTTATTTTTGAACATATTATGGCATAAGAAATTTTATATAACAAATAATTACAAAACACAAGAACAGATACAAGGTTTTTCAGGTAGTATTCATGTATAATGTGCATCCTTATTTTTCCCTCAAAAATTGGGGCAAAAAAGTGTGCATTGTACATGGCAAATATGGTATACAGTCAAGAATGAGTTATTGAAGCAGTGCAAAACACATGCTACTAATAATCAGTCTTTGAAACACTTTGCTGTTATCTAGCTCTGCTTTTTCATGTCTGATTACAGCAGTTTGGGTCTGGAAAATATATTCAGTTTTAGTAATTTTTAAATTTTGACTTGAGCTTTCCAGCAGGAAAATAAAGATGAATTATTTATGTTTTATAGTCTTAGAGTTGTTGTTTGAAAAGGGTGTTGATAAAATAGTGACTAATGAAGCAAGCATTGATGTGTATTGCTGCTGTGTTTGAGACTATTCCTTTTCAATTTTTTCATTGTGGCCTAACAATATTCTACTCTACATGAAGAAGTCATATGTTTGAGACAAACTAAATTTTTAGGTTAAGAAGTATTTTCTTGATTAAACACATATGACTTCCATTGTATTCCTGATCAACAGGACCTCTCAGAGGAGGACAGGGAGTTTCCAGTATTTAATTGCCTTTAGCCAATGTAGGCTTGTCATGAGGTGGGTCTAAAGGGAGCTTGACCTCACTTCCCAAGATGAGGAAGTGATTGTCTACACCATAATGATACATAAATGTCACTTTTCAGGGAAGTCCCTCAGGATATTCCATAAACGTTATTTCAGTGCTTCTGTTTTATCATTAGTGCTATTATTTTTTAAGTCCAAACTTGTAAAATAATACCACCACATCCTTGTGAGGTAGCAAATAATATTTTTTGTTCCTAGTTGCAGAGATTCCATTGAGTGAGTATTAGTGTCTGCTTAGTTTGAGGATGAAGATGCCAGGCTGTGTTTCTTAACTTCCTGGACAGTTTTCCTTAATTACATTTGCAAGAGTCAAAGAGTTTTTGCGAAGGTAATAGGCAACACACTCTTTTCCGTGATGGCAGCAACTCTGAAGGAAATAGTTTTTAATATTCTGCTTCTTAGACCACCCCTGACTCTTCTTAAGTTTCAACATGCATTATTCTTTCACAGTATGCAGCCCTGGTGGGTATTTAATGCCTTCCTTTTTCCTTTTCTCTCAGATGTCCTTCTTCCATGGCTTCATAAAAAAAGCAAAGAGAATTGTTGCAGTTGTGATCTGTGTATCTGATAGGACCTTTCTTTTTTAAGGGGAAGGGATAAGCAGGCATGAGGGAGGTGGGAGAAAGGGAAAGAGGACCCTTATCTTTCTAACAAAACCCTTGTATAATATCATTCACTTGTTTAAAAAACCTGTTCAACCTAGTACCATTTGAGCACTTAACACCAAGAGGAAATGGATTCAGATGAGTAGTAAAGAAGCTTGTCTTAGGTCACACAGTGTCCAAGTCATGAATCAAACACAGAACTTTATGACTTTAAAATTAGTGTTTGTTTATTTATCTACTTCTTATGGCTCTAAGTAATATTTATATGCAGATGTTTCCCAAATTAATATCTGTAGAACTCTAAACCTAGTATGGACCTCTCTAGACAGGATCTCTCCTCTGAACTCCAGACCTGTTCATTGAATGGTATACTCAGCATCTCCATTTGAATGGCCCATAAATACATGAAACTCAATATAGCCCCAAACTCCTGATTTCTAAATGCCTCCTCAGCCTGCAACTCCACCCATTCATTTCCTTCTTAGGTTGTGACTGTTCCATCCTTGCAGTTGCTCCAGGCACAAATTCCTTAAAGTCACCGATGACTCCGTATACACTTTGTCAGGAAATCTTGTTGGCTTTACTTCCAAACTATGTCAACTATTACCTCCTTGGTCCAAGATGCCATTTCCTGCCTATATTACTGCAAAAGTCTCTTGAGTGGTGAACTTGCTTTCACCTTTGCTTCCTGATAAGTCTAGTTTAAACACATCAGCTAGAGAGACCCTTTGAAACTTCACTGTAATTTCTCATCCTTTTCCTCAAATCCTCCAGTAGCGTTTATTTACCCTCAGAGTTAAATGCCTACAGCATCTGGCTTGTTACCTCTCAGACCTACCTTTTGTTGTGTTCTCTCTTGTTGATCCACTCTAGCTTCTTAGGCCTTCTTGCTATTCCTTTACATACCAGACACACAGCTGCCTTAGGGTGTTTGCACTTCATGTTCATTCTTCCTGGAATGCTGTTTCTCCAGATATCTGTAACACTCACTCCCTCATGTCCTTCAAGTCTTAGAGCTTATGATACCTTGACCATTCTACTTGCTGGCATGCCCCCATCTCCCTTTACCCTGTTGAAACTTCCTCCATTCCACTTATCACCTTCTAATAGATTAAACAATTTATTTATTAATGCTTATTGTCTATCTCCCCCACCATTGACTCCTTCACTGCCAACTGAAGCTCCATGAAGCAGGGATTTTTTCCTTTTTGGTTATTTTCAGGATTTTGTATGCCTAGCAATTATGTCAAGGTCTGGCATATTTTCGGTGATCAATGAAATCTGTGGGTTGAATAAATTTATTCACAAACATTTATCAAGCTCTGCTGAGAGTGAGGAATCCAGGGGCCATCTCTGGTTCTCAAGGTTCTAATTGATTATACTCTTAGGAGTTTTACCTTTTAGTTAAAGAGAAATCAAGGTGAAAAGAACCAGCATGTGTTCAGTAGTTGCTTTATATCAGATGTTTCATATAGATAGAATGTATTTGTTTACACCTTACAACAACTTCATGAGGAATGTTATCTGTGTTGTTAAGAAACTGTGGTTTAGGGATATTATCCATCCTACTAAAAACCCAGTAAGTGACATCAGGAAGAGTCAGAGCCACGTCTGTTGTCTGTCTTTTCCTATTCTGTACACTGTCTCCCTAAAAGCCCCCCATTACTTGTGAGGTGAGCCCCATTTCCTAAGCATGGCACATTAAGACCCTTTTATACATACTGTCGCAAAAGGTAAAATTTTATTCTTTTTTATGGCTGAGTAGTATTCCATTGTGTTAATGTCCCATAGTTGTCTCATCTACTCATCTACTGATGGACACTTGGGCTGCTTCCATATCTTGGTGATTGTAAATAATGCTGCAAAGAACATAGGGGTGCTTCTGTTCTTTTGAATTACTCTTTTGGGTTCCTTCAGATATATTCCAGAAGTGGGATCACTGGGTCAAAAGACAGATCCATTTTTAATTTTTTTAGGTGTCTCCATCCTGCACTCCACAGTGTCTGCATCAGTCTGCAATGCCACCAACAGTGCAAAAGTGTTCCTTTTCTCCACATCCTTGCCAGCATTTGTTGTCTTTTGATTTATTGATGATAGCCATTCTGACACCTGTGAGATGATATCTCATTGTGGTTTTAATTTGCACTCTCTGATAATTAGTGACATTGAGCTTCTTTTCACATGTCTATTGGCCATCTCTATGTCCTCTTTGGAGGAGTGTATATTCAGGTCCTTTGCCCATTTTTTAATAGGGTGGTTTGTGTTTTTTGGTGTTAAGTTTTGTGCATTTTTTATAAATCTTGGATATTAACCCCTTATGAGATGTATTGGTGAATATGTTTTCCCATTCTGTGGATTGTCTTTTTATTTTGTTGATGCTTTTCTTTGCTGGGCAAAACCTTTTTAGTTTGATGTAGTCCCATTTGTTTATTTTTTTTCTTTGCTTCTCTTGCCTGGGGAGATATATCTGATAAAATATTGCTACGAGCAGTGTCTGAGATTTTGCTGCCTATGTTTTCTTCTAGGATTTTTATAGCTTGGGATCTAATATTTAAGTCTTTGGTCCATTTTGAATTTATTCTTGTGTGTGGTGTAAAATGTTGGTCTAGTTTCATTGTTCTGCATGTATCTGTCCAGTTTTCCCAATACCACTTATTGAATAAACTATGTTTAGCCCATTATATGTGCTTGCTTCCTGTGTCAAATATTAATTGACTCTAAAGGTGTGGGTTTATTTCTGGGCTCTCTGTTCTGTGCCATTGATTTATGTGTCTGTTTTTATGCCAGTACCATGTTGTTTTGATTACTAGGGCCTTATAAAATAGTTTGGTATTAGGTAGTGTGATTCCTCCAACTTTGTTCTTCTTTCTCAGGATCACTGTTGCTATGTTGGGCCTTTTGTGGTTCCACATAAATTTTTTAAATATTTGTCCTAGTTCTGTGAAAGACATCATTGGAATATTGATAGGCGTTGAGTTGAATCTATAGATTGCTTTGGGTAGCATGGACTTTCTAATGATGTTACTTCTTCCTATCCCTGAACACTGTATGTGCTTCTATTTATTTAAATAATCTTCGGTTTCTTTCTTCAGTGTCTTATAATTTTCCAGGCACAGGTCTTTTACACCCTTGGTTGAACATTATGCTAAGTGAAATAACCATTCTGAGAAAGACATATCAAATGATTTCACTCATATGTGGACTCTAATGACAAACTGAACTAACAAGGAAACTGAAGCAGATTCATAGATACAGAGCAGGGTGACAGCTAGTGTCGAGTAGGGCATAGGTAAGGAGGTGGAGGGACTGAGCAAAGAGGAAAAGGAGTCATGGACACAAACAACATTGTGGTTATTGCTTGGGGAGGTTCGGTATAAGGAGACTATATGGTAATAGAATAAAATATTATGCATTCAACCTGTCTGTTGAGCCTTAGTTTTTCTCTTCCTCCTGGGGCCCTGCCAACTTCAGCTTTTCTTTAGAGTCTTGTTTTTTCACCTAGTAGTCATATGTTGGTAATTTCACATCTCTGCAAAGTATTTTTCCACCAGTGGAAATGCCTTTTCTTCCTTTTTTTGTCTGGGGAATCTCTGTTGGTTCTTGGAATCCTAGCTCATGTTTACTTCCTCCATGAAGCCTTTCTTGGCTTCTCTTGGGGAGAGAGTTGGTTACTGCACATTGCTCCCAGAATGCCACATATCAGGTTGGAAGGGAATTACCTATCCTTTATACTATGTTCTAGTTAGTCCCACAGGAATGGAGCTTTCTTCCATTTGTTTTATCACTACCTAGGATAGGGCCTAGAATTTACCATATACTACATAAATGTTTTTCTTCAGCCACTTAATAAAGACATGAACTACAAGTGGTAGTGATAACAGAAACACCTAGGGATTTTGAATTTAAAAACAGAAGAATGACAGTTATAATCTGAGAAAAGTCTAGAAGACACCTCAGAAATGCTCTGTGGCTGCAACATTCATTTATGCATTCAATGATATGGGGTAGTTAAATGGGTTCAACATCCAGTCTTGCCCCTTACTTCAGGCTTAAGTAACCTTGCCAAGTTACTTATCTCTCTGAACCTTCCTGGTTTACAAAATAGGGAGTAATATTGCTGCCTACCTAAGTGTTCATGGGAACACTTAATGACAATGAATAAAGAGATTGCCATATATTAAGCACTAAATAAATATAATTACAGCAAAGCTTTCTGGAAGAGTTAATGTTTTTATTATAAGGTCTTAGATTTAAATTACATTGAATAGATTTAGTAAAATACTAAACTAAGAACATTGGTTGTAAAAAAAACAAAGCCACTTTTTTTTCTTTTTTGATATTTATTTATTTATTGTTTTTCAAGTATAGTTTTCTGCCTTTCCCCCTATCCCAGCCCAACCCCCCAGCCCTCCTCACCTCCCTCCCGTTTCCACTCCCCCATTATTGTCCATGTGTCCTTCATAATTGTTCCTACAAACCGTTCACTGTTTTCCCCTTAAATTCCCTCCCCGCTCCCCTCTGTTCACTGTCAGCTTGTTCTCAGTTTCGGTGTCTTTGTTTATATTTTGCTTGTTTGTTTGTTTTATTGATTAGGTTCCTGTTAAAGGTGAGATCATATGGCATTTGTCTTTCACTGCCTGGCTTATTTCGCTTAGCATAATGCTGTCCAGTTCCATCCATGCTGTCGCAAAGGTGGGAGCTCCTCCTTTCTGCTGCATAGAATTCCATTGTGTAAATTTTGGATCCATTCATTTACAGATGGGCACCTAGGTTGCTTCCAGCACTTGGCTATTATAAACTGTGCTGCTATGAACATTGGGGTGCATAGGTTCCTTTGGATTGGTGTTTCAGGGTTCTTTGGATATAATACTAGCAGTGGAATTGCTGGGTCAAAAGACCTGTACTCAGAAAACTACACAACACTGAAGAAAGAAATCAAGGAAGACACAAACAAATGGAAACATATGGTATGTTCATGGATTGGAAGAATTAACATCATCAAAATGCCCATACTACCCAAAGCAATTTATAGATTCAGTGCAATACCTATTAAAGTACCATGACATATTTCACAGATATAGAACAAACACTTAAAAATTTATATGGAACCATAAAGGACCCCGAATAGCTGCTGCAATTTTGAGAAAGAAGAGTAAAGCTACTTTTTTAAATGTTACTTTGTGGGTTCATCCTTCAGAATTATTTCTGATTCTCTTTTTTTTGTACATAGAGTTTTCATTTTAAGTGGTAAGTTGAATTTTTTAAAGATTTAAATGAAGAAGGTTTAGAAATGGTCATTATTATAAGGGAAACAGTTGGAATCTGAGAGTTGTGTTTTATCAGAACAATTTAATCACAGAGATGAGATAGTCTTAGCATTGTTTATGAGATGGGTTAGGGAGAGGTTTTACCAAGTATTAGAACATATGATTGCAAGAATCGAAACTTGGCCAGAATCTGTGCCCTGTGATTTGGTGTGCATATGTTAGAATTATGTTTCAGGTGTCCTCTATGAAAATTATAAAACCATGCAAATATGCATACCAGCTGCAATATGATTTTACATTGGTTCAGTGTCTGGCAGTTTATATTCTCTGTGCATTGTTAGAAAACTTCCTAGGCTGGCAATATTAAAGTATTTGGATTAAATGTAATATGAAGTCGTGACATCGGAGGATAAGTTAGCTGGCTTAATACCAGGTGTTTGGAAGCTGGGAATGTTTTTTGTGGTTATAAGTTTCTGTGCCAAATGTTTATACTTAAAATTGGCCTGACAGGGCATGCTGAGAAAACAAATTCAAGGGAGGACTCCCCTGTCACCAAAAAAAATGGAATTATCTTCTGGAGGGCAGACCTTTGTAGTACTGGCTTCCCCTGCTAGGTGAGTGTTCTAGAACCCATCTGTATCAGTGTACCAGCTGGTGTTGTTTTGAGAGGCTGCATTTGGCTTCAGTGAATATTTTGTGAAGACTCAACACATTTGTCCATTTCGTGACGGATGATTTATAAGCACACCTGCTCATACCGCAGTGAGCGTTAAGCAGTTTTTGACACAAAATGGCATGACCCCCATGCCCCACCCTCCCTATTCACTCAATCTTGCCCTGAGCAACTTTTTGTTTGTTTGTTTCTCCTGATGCAGAAAGCCTTCAAAGTGAAAGTTTTGCTGATGGGGAAGAGGTAAAACAAAAAATGGCAGAAAGCACTGAAAGGCATCAAAACTGTTGAGTTCAAAAACTGTTTTGAGCAGTGCAAAAAAATGTCTTGACAGGTGCATTGCATCAAATGGAGAGAACTTTGAAGGTGACTGAAGTTTACACATGTAAGAATAAACACAATTTTTTTATAAATAAAATCTGGGTTTCTGGGTCCCCCTCACATAGAAGTTAAAGAAGACTTAAGCAATGATCTTGGAAGTTAGGGATTTATTTTCCCTGTCTTGCTAGAGCATTTATATACTTGTAGAAACACCACAAATTACAGATGAAACAAAATATTATTTAACTAATTAAATTATCTTGGGTTTAGCTGCTAGCAATCCAATAGTGAACAAGATGAAAATGGTCTGTCCCTGCACACCTCATGGAGTTTATAGTTTTCTTTTTTAAAAAAAATTATTTATTTTTAGACATAGGGGAAAGGAGAGGGAGAAAGAGAGAGAGAGAGACATCAGTATGGGAGAGAAACATCAATGGGCCACCTCCTGCATGGCGCCCTGACTGGGTATTGAACCTGCAGCCCAGGCATGTGCTCTGACTGAGAATGGAACCAGCGATCCTTTGCTTTGCAGGACAACACGCAACCAACTGGGCCACACAGATCAGGGCATAGAGTTTGTAGTTTAATAGATAAAGCATACATCAGTATTTACCAAATGGTGCAGAAGTTGAGGATAACTGGACTTTACAATGGATAAGATGGTCAGAGAAAGCTTTCCTCAGGACTTGAGAGTTAAGGTGCAGGATTCCAGGCAGTTAGCTTTGTTAAAAAGAGCATTTTAGCCAGGGAGGGGCTTAGCCTATGGCATAGGCTTTTATGAGCCTTCCAGGTTTGGATAAGAGGCCAGTTTGGCTGCAATGGTGGAGCTGGTGTGGAAGCAGGAGAGCGATTTTTAGGCTGTTGTGTAAGATGAGCAGCGATGGTGGCATGGATCAGAGTGGCCGTTGGTGGAGAGATGTTCAGGATGTATCTGGAGGGTAGAACTAGTGGGACTGTTGAATTGGGTGTGGGGCGTGAGGCAGATGGAAAAATTGAGGAGGACTCCCAAGTTTCTAGCTTGAAGAACTGAATGGATGGGAGTGCTGTTAATCAAATAGGAGATTATCTGAAGGAGACAGAGGACACATAAGAAAGGCTGAAGGAAATACGAAGGCTGACAACCCTTAGTAGAGTCTAACAACCCACATATTTTTATTCCTGCTCTCTTTCTTTTTACCAAAATAAAAGCTTTTTATCTGCTATAGACTCTTTGAACACAGTGCAGCTTCTATGTCATCAATAATTTATGCAGTGTTCTCAAGGAAAAGCATTAATGTCCAAGGTCTTGTGATTCTGATCTGGTTTCCCAGAATATTTCACAGGGCAGATATGAAAGGGAACATTTGGACACAAATAATGCCATCATTTATTAGTATGGTATAATTTAAAGGGCCATAATTAAATTTTACCCAGTGTCACTCTCCTTTTTGTAGGTGTATAATTTAACTATAAAAGTTATGTTTTTTCCAGGACCTGTTGTATTGTGCTAACACCTGTAACCTATTTATAGGAAACTAAACGGGTTGATTGTTATGTTTTGCTTTCAGCTAATTTGTTTTTAACTATGTGTACCACCAGAAAGGGTTTTTTAGTGGTATAGCTTTGCAACCTTCCAGGTGACATCAGCAGTTACTTTTTCAGAAAAGTAATTATCCTCATTTATTCTTACTCTTTTTTTTGCTTTACTATTCAGAAGAGCATTATTTTCTTATATTCACTTTTCATAAGCAATAATACATTGTACAAAATGCAACACAACAAAAGGGTCAATGGTGAAAAAGAAATCTTCCTCATAACTACTTCCCTCCAGCTTTTTCCTCCAGACATGATCACTGCCAACTTGCTTCTTTGCTATGGGCGGTATTTCTGGCCACTTTTATCCAATTTTTAAAAAAACATACATTAGTTATCCTCATTCTTCTTATTAATAATCTTTTTAATAATTAACTTTTCTTGTTATAAATATAATACCTTCACTGTAGATACTTTGTAAAGTACAGAGTTAGACTATCCTTTGTAATCCTAATAATGAAAAGTATTATTTACTTTGTCTTTTAAAAAAATGAATCAGTGTAATGCTTCACTCAATATGCAGTTATGTATCCTCCATTTCTTCAGTTAACATTTTTTTTTACAGTTTACTTTCCATTTCATTTTGTTTTGTTTTCAGGTGTACTGCTTAGTTATACAATCATATATGTACTTTACAAAGTGTTCCCCTCAATATTTCCAGCACCCAACTGACACTGTATCTAGTTATTGCAATATTATTGACTATATGAGGTCTGTCCAGTAGGTATCCAACCATGTAATATGAAAAATAGAGACATTTATTGAAGAAGATACAAGAAGCATTGTATATAAGACAGTGACGCCTCAGTCCTCTTCCAAGTAGGGACCTTGGGACCTCACACAGTTCTCCCAGTCACCATCAGCTGCCCTGTTGTATTTTCCTGAATCTCACTGACAGACTGAAATCTCTTCCCTTTCAAAAGTGATTTTAGTGTTGGGAAAAGCAAAAGTTACAGGGTGCCAAATATGGGCTGTGGGGGGACTAAATCACCTGGGTGATTTGATGTTTCACCAAAAAACTCTGCATGAGATGTGATGCATAAGTGAGTGTGTTGTGATGAAGCTGCCAAACTCCAGTTGTCCATAGCTAGTCTTCTGAATCATCTGAATAGTTTCTGTGGAGGAATGTTCAAGCTTAACACAAAATTTTATGCATATTTGTTGCTCTACTGGCTTAGTCAGTTTGAATGTGAGAGCCACACAGTACACATGCTCACTCAATGGCATCTGCCCCACTGACTAGTATACTGAAGTTGTCATTGTTCACGCATGTGCATTCCAGTCCACTCAGTGGGCCTCTTTGGGTTCATCTTGTTTGGGACTATCTGCACTTTGTGGACCTCTGCATCTTTTCTCCCCACCATGTTAGGGAAGTTTTCAGCCACTTTTTCTTCACATAGGTTCTTTATTCCTCCTTGCTCTCTTTCTTCTTTTTCTGGTACCCCTATGACGTGGATGTAGTTACCTTTCACATTCTCACAGAGGTCCCATAGCCTGTCCTCCTTTTTTAAAAGTCTTTTTGTTGTTGTTGTTCTGATTGGGTAATTTCTGCTACCTTGTCTTCCAAATCACTGATTTGGTTCTTTACTTCATTTAGCCTGCTGTCGATTCCTTCTAATGTATTTTTCATTTCAGATATTATATTCTTTATTTCATAATCCTCACCTGAGGATATGTTTTTTAAAAAATTGATTTTGTAGAGAGGAAGTGGGGTGGGGGAAAGAGGCAGGGAAAGAGAGAGATCAACACGAGAGAGAAACATTGGTCAGTTGCATCCTGTATGTCTCCCAACCGGGGATCGAACCTGCAACTTTTTTGTCTTTTTGGTATATGGGATGATGCTCCAATCAACTGAGCCACCCAGCCAGGGCTGTATTCTTCATATCTTACTTAAAAAAATAGTTTCGTATCCTTTTTAATGCTTGCTGTCTCTTTGTTAAAGTTCTCACTAAGTTTATTGAGCATTCTTATAACCATTGTTTTGAACTGTCTATGTGGTAGTTTAATCACCTCCATTTCATTTAGTTCTTTTTCTGGGGATTTCTCCTGTTCTTTTATTTGGGGCATGTTTCTTTGTTTCCCCATTTTGGCTGCCTCTCTGTATTTGTTTCTGTGTGGTGGCCCTTTGTAGTAGGTGTTTTGTGGTTCTCAGTGGAGCAGTCAACCTGATCCCTTGAGCTGGGTGCTCCGGGAATGTCCCTTGTGTGGTTTTTGTGAGCTGTACTGTTGTAGTTGAGTCTTGATTGCTGTTGGCTCTTCCCGTGGTCAAGTTGCCCCTCCAGTGTCCATGAACATTGACCCTGAGTGCAGTGTTTGAGCTGCTGTGTGGGGACTGACAAAGCTGAATTTTCACCAACAGAGTCTGGTTTCTGCTGAGATCTCCCTCTGTGTGTGCTGCTTATGAAGTTAAATGGATCATATACTGATGTGGTCTGAACCTCTAGATGTGTGGATTTTGGGGCCACTTGGGAGGGGAATCCAGTGCCTATCAATATCAGGTGCTGCCTGTGACTGGCCCCGGGCAACTTATTTGGAGCTGTAAAGTGACCCACAGTTTGTAGCTGCCTCTGCTGGGGCTGCCTATGCATGGTGGGAGCCTATTTTGCACCAACCAGTTTCTACCAGCACTGAGTCTATGGGCAGGTCAGCAAAATGCCCAAGGCTTCCCAAGATCTGCCTTCACCTGTTAACCGCTTGTTAATCCCAGTCACTGGAAGAGCCTCTGCTGGTGTGTGAGTTACATGACGGAGGCTCTCAGTGAGTCACCAGGTAGGGAAGGGTGGTATTCATCAGACTGATACAGATTCAAACTCAGAGCTAGTGCTGGTTTCAGGCCACTCAACAACAGTCTTAGGGTACACCAGGGTCAGCTGTAACCTGCCAAATACCTGTGGATTTATGTGGTGGAGCAGGGTCTCAGGAATTTATCAGAGTGAGGCCAGCAGTGTTCATCAGTCCAAAGCCGACCAAAATTTGGTAGTGTGCAGGGAGAGTTCTGCACAGGAATGGTGGCACTGGTCTGGCCTGAGATGGAAAAAATGGGCCTGCCCAAGAGCCACACAAATCAGTTTTTCCCAGAGCCTGCCCAGATCTCCCAGAGTGTCTTCTCCATTGGGAGGGGTTGAGGGGATGAGGATGACCAGGCTGGCCACAGTGCACTGACAATATTTCCAAGCACAAGCCCAGCAGGTCAGGGCTACGGGGACTCAGGAGGATAGATTTAGAGGTTCAGGGCTACGGGGACTCAGGAGGGTAGATTTAGAGGTTCTTGTCGAGGAGAGTGGATCTGTCCTGGGTGTAGGGGACAGACAATACTACTCTGGCTTGCAGGGGATGGGTCACAGCTTCTCTGGTGCTACAGACGCATGGGGCAGCTACTCTGGGCCAGCTGGTGATGGGGATTAGGACGAGTGGTGAGTTGGAGTACTGCAGGTGGCATTGCTGCTCTGGAGTGATGTGGGGTAAGGGGCATGACTTCCACCCCAGAGCCATACAACTGTGTCTTTGATTCTCCCTGAGATTACTCTCCAAATCCCTTTAAGAAAGTTTATACCACAGGCTTGGGCAATGGACTTTTCTGCACAGCTGAGCTAAGCAGGCAGGGTGACATGGGGCTGGGAGGGTGGGGCTTGTTCAGTCCCCCCAGGCCAGTGCAATTTGGAGGGAAGTGCTTGACTTAGGAAATACAGTGTCTGTGGGCCTTCTGGGAGAGGGACTCAGTACCTGGTGGCTGATCCTTGAGCTCTCTCCCCAGAGGCAACACAATCCAGTCTGTTCTCGCCTGACTCTAGTCTGCTCCAAACTGCCCTTCCTCTGCTGGAGCCCAGGGTGTGTGGCTGCAAAGGAGATTTTGTGCGTTGGCCCTTTAAGAGGGCTCTCACGTTTCTTAGCAGACTCCCATCTCTCCCTGGCAGACAGAATCCCCACTGATTTTATGTGAGCACCTTTTCCTGGCTTTGTTGCTCCAGGCTGAGGAGCCTGGGTTGAGATCCCACACTCCTCACAGGGGACCTTTGCAGCTGAGATTTCTCTCTGGATTCTCAGCTGCCACACATGGATATAGGGCCAGCCCTTTTTGTGTCTTCATCTTATCAGTCTCCATGTGGATTCTTCTGTAAGACTTCTGTTCAGCTAGTCTTTAGTTGGTTATTGAGGTTGTTGATTTTTCTTTAATTTAGTTGTAATTTCAGTTCAGGCCTGGGAAGAGGTGAGTGTAACTTCCTGCTCTACCACTATCTTCTTTCCCTGTCACTTAACACTCTGTTGTGACTGTTTTCTATATCTTATTAACTATTATTCAAAGATGATATTTTGAATGGCTATGTACTATTACCTGGCATGGAACACTTAATCATTTTCCTGTTTAGCATTTAGGTCATTTGCTGTTCTTCGTAGAGTAATTTTAAATTAATGAAAAAGGTCAAACAATTTTTACAAAACACAGTGTTTTAACAAAAGAAACAAACTTCTCCTCAAACCAGTGTCCTCGGTAGTCAGCTTTAGAGGAATGATTCCCGTCTCCTGGACACTGCTCTTGCAGTGCTTCTATGCTCTGGGAGGTGCCAGAGCTACACATGAACTTCCTTTGCTAAGCTCCTCAGCACCATTGCTCACTGGGATCTTTGCCCTGGTCCTTTGAAGCTTCTCTGTATTTCCATTTATAGCTGGCACCTTGGCATCTTACCTTGCAGTAGTGGTTGGAACTGGGGAGAGAGAGAGGTATAGCCCTTTTACCACAGTTTTGGGCTGCCAGATTTGCATTGTTTTGTCTTTGGTTCAGTCCTCCTCTTTGGCAGTCCCTCGGGTCTCAGCAGGTCTTCCAGCTATCTATCCACTAAACAACTATTTATTGAGCACCTACCATATTCCAGAAACTGGGCTAGATATTGGGGATATGATGGTAAGACAGATAGAACTCTCCTTATAGTTTATGCTTGGTGGGAAGTAACTACACGGGAGGGAGTATAGATTGTTAGGTATGGTTTGGGAGAGTGATGTACGAAAACAGAGTGCTAGGTAGTTCACACCTCAGCTTGCTTTCCCACACACGCTGAGCACCATCTATATATTGTATTTTAGAACCTGTGCACACACATCTTTAAGTATGAGTTGCATCTGTTAAAATGAGACAAAAGAACAGTCAGTGAAGCAGAGCATTGCTTGATAATGTTGTCTCTCTCTGCAGGCCTTCTGCATTATTGCAATCATAAGGCTAGATTCCTAAGTCTGAGGTCAAGAACTAGTCTTCCCATCTGTGCCTATGACAGGACATATGCCCCATATTAAAGGTGGGGGTGGGCAGGACTTGGCTTGTAGTGTGCCTAGAAGGTGACTTTTATTCTTGTGTTTCCCTCTTCCTCTTAAAAGGATACCATGAATCGAGATATCAGTGAATTTTGCATTTGTCTGGTCATTGCTTTGTCACACACATTCTATACTGTAAATGTGATGTGCTTGAGGGCAGGCTATCATGTTGTGGTTTTTGGTTTGGTTTGGTTTATTTGGTAATTGGGCAAATACATCTTCATGGGTGAGGAGCAAAACAGTTTCAGCTGCTAAGTTCTGTGTGAGCATTTTCCTGGCTCATTAAATATATATTTTTAAAAACAACCAGTATTTTTGACAGATGTACCTGCTATGGAATTATCAGCTGGACATATCAGGGAAATGGAACAGACAAGTAAATTTGGATTTTAGCAATATATCCATCTCATGATATTACTTTACAAAGATGAAGAAGTATGGGCTATGTACAAGGAAAAGCAGATGAATTAGGAACATTAGGTGTTTTATTTAGTGATAATGTGATTCAAGGAACCCTAGTGACACATTCATTAGTCCTAAATTGACACTTGTACTCCACCTCCTATTAGCTGTGTGGCCTTGGGCAGTTCAATAGTGACAATTGTAATTATGTATGATAGTGGTTGACATTTATCCAGTAATTGCTCAATTACTCAAAAGTAATTTACTATACTAATGATTTTGTTTTTTAATCCTCCCAGGAGGATATGTTTATTGATTTTAGAGAGAGAGAAAGAAAGAAACATCAATTGGGTGCCTCTTATATGCATCCCAACTAGGGATCAAACCCCCAGTCAGGGCACATCTAGGCACATACCCTCAGTCTAGGTATGTGCCCTGACTGGGGGATCAAACCCACAACATTTTGGTGTGCAGAACAATGCTTCAATCAATTGAGCAACCTGGCGGGCACCGATTTTGTAATTTGATTGATTTAATTCTCCATGAGATGTAGGTACATAATATTCCCAGTTTGTATGTGAAGAAACTAAGGTGAAGAGAAATTGAAGAATCACAGATCATGTAGCTCCTGGTTGCTGGTTTTGGGATTTGCACTCAGATCATTGTGACTAAGCAGTCCCTGCACCAACCAATGTGCTGTACCTCACCTGCCTTAGTCCCAGTTTGCTCAGCAGGGTAGTGGGAATTTATTTATGTGATAAAATATGAGGTGCTGTTGTTTCAAGTTTCTGGCTTTCTGGTGCTCTTTCTTCTTAATGTTAAAATTGGCAGTAGGACTTTCTGTACCGGTTTAACCAGCCCGGCGAGATGGGAATGCTGATTTGTGTCAGGTGAAAAGTGGGTTTCAGTGCCTGACTAATGAGTATTTTTCTTGCTCGTAGTTGTAAAAGTTACATGAGATAAAATAGAAGAAAATGTGAACCAGAAAGAGATTTGTACAAATAAGGGATTCTTTTACATCAGAGTCACTCTGAGGGAGGATACTGGTGTATATCACAGGGTCCCAACTTGTTTCTTGCCATTTCAGCAGTGTGTCAGCAGTATCTGAATGAAGTAAATAGACGGGATGCTTATGTTTGACTTGTGGATGATCTAAAGCTGTAGATTTAGTTTTTATTGATTGCTTAAATTTTATTTTCTCTAATGATTTGAAAAGTAGAGTATTTAAAATATAATGATTTTAAATTGTGGCCAATTTAAAACTTTTTGTAAACATGCTTAGAGATGTATTTCACTATCTAATTTATCTCATTATGGTATACATATTAATTGATATATAATTGACATATAACATTGTATGAATTTTAGGTGTACAACATAATGAGTTGGAGATATATATCTATATTAATCTATATATATATCTCCATTCTTAATATATCTGACTGAATGTGCTTTTTTGTTTGCCTGTATCTATGCATGATAGCTGGCTCAGGATGAAAATTAAAACTGGAATTTAAAATTTAAACTGAAGATTGTTTCTTCTACCTTTTTGTTTTTCTCAACATTATGTTTTAGTTATAACTAATACTGTTTCCATAATGTTGAACTGATATGAATATTTAAAAAGTAATAACTAAGCCTTAGGGAATTATGAGATATTTGTTTACATGCTTTGAGATTGTATCATCTCAAACATGTCTATGCTTCAAATGAGTTGCTTCAAATGTCTAAATCTAGCAAATAATAGCCTAATTGAAGACCTGTAACATCAACTAGTTCTTTCAGACCCATAGTAAGTCATCAATTTCAATGTAGTACAAGGACCTTATTTATTGGGATTTATTTTTCCTCTTATCAGAACACTTCAAAAAAGACAGTGGCAGAGTAGAAAGAATCAAGAGACCTACCTGAGTTTCATGACCAGTAGTATATGAATTTGAGCCTGTTATTTAACTTCCAGGGACCAAAAATTTGTGCTATAAAGTAAGAGTGTTAAACATACAGATCCCTCCCGATTTTTTTCAAGTCCTGTTACCATCTGTAGAGTCTGGAGGCTACAGTAATACTATCAAAGTGGGACATTTTGCAGACCCTCGTTGGTTTGAGGCAGTGCCCCTGGCTCAGGATAACGGCTGCTCCTTGTGTGGGGGCCACAGATTTCAGGATTTATATAAGCTGCCATTGAAAGGCAGGCTCACTTTTCATGAATTTTTAAACTCTTAATTGTTGTATTTGGAAGTGGGTGTCAAGAGTATCAGGAATATTGACTAAGTTATGTGAGTGAGTGATTGAATACACATCTGCTTTTTCTTTTTTAGAATGATCATTCTTTAGCCAGTAAGGTTATCTATCTAGATAAGACAGGGAAATCAATAACACATTTTCTTCTTGCAGAAGAGCAGTTATCTCCATAAAATTCACAGGTGGTATTTTTTGTTTTTATTTCCCAGTAAAATATAAACACTCAACTTTCTTTGCTTTATCTGTCTCCAGAAGTTAATGGTCAATTTGCATAAAAACAGTTAATGTGGAAAACTTAAAGTATGTCCTATTTAATACCAGTTTTAATACATCTTTTCTATTGGTTGTTAGTGGAGAACTCTTTATGCTGAAGGCACATTGTGCATCTTTACTTGAAGGCTAAATTTGATTTCTTGATTCATTATGTTGAAATTCAATATCATAGTTCTTAAGAGGAAGACATGTATCAAAAAAGAGAAGTGTTTAAGAATTATAAATCTTATTTTTATATCTATCCTGTATTTTATGAGAAATTACAATACAGAAAAATTTTAACTCAGCTTTAAGTTAATTAATTGGCCGTATTTATATGACTGCTATGTGATGGCATCAAAGAAATAAATATAATTTCTGCTGTTGAATAGATTATTATTTAAAGGGATAAGAGAAAGAGGGTTCAAGTCAGGAATGTTTTTTTGACTATAACACATGCTAGAATGAACACGAACCATGACAAAATTTCGTGTGTGTGTGTGTGTGTGTGTGTGCGCGCGCGCGTATTTCTGGATACACACACACACAGTAATACTATCAAAGTGGGACATTTTGCAGTCCCTAGTTGGTTTGAGGCAGTGTCCCTGGCTCCGGGTAACAGCTACTCCTTTTGTGTGGGCCACAGATTCCAGGATTTATATAAGCTGCCATTGAAAGGCAGGCTCATTTTTTCATGGGTTTTTATTTTTAAACTCTGAATTGTTGTATTTGGAGTACACATCCACTAGAGATAGCTCATCAGTGCTCAGAGAAATAGCTGTGGATAATGAAGGTCAAATGGGTCTGAAAGCTATGAAATTAGTTGAAGCAGGAAATGCAAACAAGGCAAAAGAACACCAACTCAAGACTGTAACACCATTGTATAAGACAAAGGTTTCTAACTACAGTGCTGAAACTAATTTCCCTCTACCTCTTTCATGATCCCAGCTGAGTGGAAAACCTTGCCTCTTTCCAGGCATTCTGTAGCTAGAAGAGATGGTGAGCCTTTAAGTATATTCTCAACTAAGTAAAGGCTGGACATGGAAATAGTATTACAGAGAACTTGTTACATACAACAACAGGCTTAGGAAATGGGTATGAAGCTTCTTCACTCTCAGAGAAACTAAAAACATATTTATAGTATTTTAATTTATAAATTTTAATTTATAAGTCACCTTTCAAGGTTAATTTATGCATGTAATACCATTTCAGCCAAAATTATTTTGAGATTTTGGGGGGAACTTGAAAGGATAATGTAATGGAAAAATAAACACAAGAGCTTTCCAAGGAACTTTCCAAAAGGAAGAGCAATGAGTAATAATGATTAAAAAGTATAAACATATATCTGTGGAACAATATTTGAGTCTAGAAATAGATTCAGTGATATATAAATAATAAAGTAAAATGTTTTCTCCAAAAAAGGAAGGGTAACAGTGGTATTGGAAGCCGAGTAGCAGTTTTTAAAAAGTAATTATATTAACATCTTTTACTGGCTACCAATATAAATTTGAAATAAAGTAGTGAACTTGATTAATTAATTAAATTAATGGAAAAAAAATCATGTTACAGACCAAAGGAAAACAGAATAGAATATATAATAGGACCATTATAGGATAGAGACATTTTAGTTTTAAAGGAATATAAAAAATAAAAAGATTTGAAAATATTTTACTTATTTATTTTAAAGATTTTATTTATTTATTTTTAGAGAGAGGGGAAGGGAGGGAGAGAGGGAGAGAAACATCAATGTGTGGTTGCTTCTCACATGGCCCCCTGGGGACCTGGCCTGCGACCCAGGCATGTGCCCTAGACTGGAAATCAAACCAGCGATCCTTTGGTTCATAGCCCATGCTCAATCCACTGAGCTACTCCAGCCAGGGGCCAAAAATATTTTAAATGTATGTTCAATGATAACAGTCTTTACTAGGACAGTAGCAAAGTGGGAAAATAGATTTGCACCAACGTGATGGGAAAGAATATATGAAGTATGAAGTGCTTGTTCATCTTTATCCCCTAAACATTGAGACTTTATAGCTAAATGGACAAAACAGATAATTTACATACAATTAGTAAAGTGAACCTGGAAAAATGTTATCATACTTTGTGATCAAAGGTCTGACTCAAACTTATAGCTCATAGAAATCATTTTATAATTATTGAGGTAACCCCCCTCTTATCACAAAAGAGAAAATCTCATGGGAAAATTTGCAGTAAAATTAGCCCAGTCCCCTTGGGGGGAAAAAGGCAAATTATAGGAAGAGTAAAAAATTTACTACTCAAACCCTTTAGCCTGGCAATTCTGTCTCTAAGGAACCTATCCCAACAAAATGTGTGTGCACAACATGATCATACCTTATTGTTCCCACTATAGCAAATGATTGAAAATCACCCCATTGTTTGTCAAAGGGGAACTGGTATATTAGTGATGCTGAATCAATGTGACAGAATCTCATCGAGTCATTACAGTGAGTAGTATGAATACTAAATACTTGGGTGATACATTTAAGGGGTAATGTTAAATAAAATAGAATCCACAATACAATTTCAAGGATAGTAAGTGTGTGTGAAAGCTAATAGGCAATAATGAAGGAAATTCCATTAAAATGATAGTGTGGACAAAAAAGAGGCTCTGTAATAAATCTGACTGAAAGCAACCTCATAGGATGATCTCATAATAAATTGCTAAGTGGGTCAGTCATGGTGGGTAGTAACATCCCAGGCCTATAAAAGGTTTATCATTGCCCTTAAGCAAGCCCTGTCCAATGTTTTTGTACCTTTAGGTTAACATACCTTTGGAATGCTGCTTTTTGAGACTCAAGAAAGCACTAAATCTCCTTAAGTATCCTGTAATGGCCCTGCTTTCTTCCACTTCCATGCAGTCTTCCTTATGTTCCCTCCTTAATTCCAAATGTAAAAAAGAAACTGCAAGCTGTCATTCTGGGAAGCATTTTTTCTCAGTCTATTGAAGTCTATTGCTTCTAGGTCTGTCCTCTGTTTGGCTCAGATAGGATCTAGTAAACTCTTAAGAAAATTTTTGTAGTGGTGTAGACATTCTTACGTCAATGATAGTTAATGGGGTAGTGTAAAATAAATAAGATAATGTTTAATGCAATATTGCCATTCCTATAATAAATAAGGAAAGAAATCTAATTCTTGCCCTTGTGAAGCCAGTGGTAAGCGTGATGAAAATGAAATTACAGAACACAGAGTTTCATGTCTTGAGGTGAATGAGTGTTAGAGAATCAGATGTATTGACTATTTGTCTTCTTTTCTGAAGTCCAAGTTTCTCAATTCAGTTCTAAAAACTACTTCACTAACAGGGGAAGCAGGGAAGGCAGGTTTCACAAGATTCAAGCCCATTAGTCCAGCCTTTTCACTGGTAAGCTTGCTGAAATTTATTTGAACTTTACCCTCTACTGCTTGTGTGTGTGTGTGTGTGTGTGTGTGTGTGTGTGTGTTGGGACGGGGAAGTGGGAGTAGTAGAAATAACTTATGATGCTGTTTACAAGTAATTTAATGCAAATAATGTATCATGTAAAATGCTTAGATACTCAAAGAACAATTTATATAAATAATCTCAATCCCAGGTATAGAATAAGAAAAAGTTAGATGAAAATACTCTGCTTTCCATATAACATTAGTCAGAGAGTTTGCATTTTACTTCTGAAAAGATACAGAGGGAGAATATAAGTTGAAGGAGTACTGTAAGTGGCAGCTCTGGAGCTACAGGCATAGCGGAGTGGCACACATGTCAGTGAGTACTGAAGGGTGCCACTGACATTAAAGGGAAATGTGTAGTCATTGCTGTGCTAGAAAAGGAAAATAACTGTTATACTTGTTGTTACTGGACAATTAATATGTAGGACAAAGCTTAAGAATTGAGCACATTTTCAGTTTTGTCCTCTATTCAAAATGGTGCCCTGTTTGTCACAGATTTGATGGACTATTAGTCATCTCAGACTGCCATAGCAAAATACCATAGCCTGGGTGGCTTAAACAATAGACATTTATTTCACACAGTACTGGAGGCTGGGAATCCTAACATCAAAGTGTGATTTATTTCCCTGGTGATGGCTTGCTTCCTGGCTTGGAGACAACCTCCTTCCTGCTATATCCTCACATGGCAGAAACAGAGAGAAATCTATTTAATGTCTTGTCCTACAACGGTACTAATCTGATCATGAAGACTCCACTCATGACATCAACTAAACCTAATTACTTCCCAAAGGTCTCTCTCCCAATACCATCTCATTGAAGGTTAGGGCTTCAACATGTGAGTTTTAGGCAGATGTAGTTCAGTCCATAGCAGGTGGTAAGTAATCTTGCCAACAGAGACCCTATCCTAAACGTTTTATTATTATTTATTTATCTTTATTGTATTTTTTCCCATTACCATTTAGTCCCCTTATACCTCCTTCCCCTGAAGTAATCACCACACTGTTGTCCATGAATCCTTGTTTCTTTTTACTCAATCTCCCTATCCCCTAACCTCCCTCTGATCCCACTAGCTGTCATCCTGCTCCCTGCTCTCCATCTACAAGTCTGTCATTATATTCTTTGTTAGTTCAGTTTGTTCATTAGATTCCACATATGAGTGAAATCATATGGTATTTGTCTTTCTCTGACTGGATTATTTCACTTAGCATAATGTTCTCTAGGTCCATCTGTACTGTCGCAAAGGGTGAACATTTCTTTTTTATGGCTGAGTAGTATTCCATTGTGTTAATGTCCCATAGTTGTCTCATCCACTCATCTACTGATGGACACTTGGGCTGCTTCCATATCTTGGTGATTGTAAATAATGCTGCAAAGAACATAGGGGTGCTTCTGTTCTTTTGAATTACTCTTTTGGGTTCCTTCAGATATATTCCAGAAGTGGGATCACTGGGTCAAAAGACAGATCCATTTTTAATTTTTTTAGGTGTGTCCATCCTGCACTCCACAGTGTCTGCATCAGTCTGCAATGCCACCAACAGTGCAAAAGTGTTCCTTTTCTCCACATCCTTGCCAGCATTTGTTGTCTTTTGATTTATTGATGATAGCCATTCTGACACCTGTGAGATGATATCTCATTGTGGTTTTAATTTGCACTCTCTGATAATTAGTGACATTGAGCTTCTTTTCACATGTCTATTGGCCATCTCTATGTCCTCTTTGGAGGAGTGTATATTCAGGTCCTTTGCCCATTTTTTAATAGGGTGGTTTGTGTTTTTTGGTGTTAAGTTTTGTGCATTTTTTATAAATCTTGGATATTAACCCCTTATGAGATGTATTGGTGAATATGTTTTCCCATTCTGTGGATTGTCTTTTTATTTTGTTGATGCTTTTCTTTGCTGGGCAAAACCTTTTTAGTTTGATGTAGTCCCATTTGTTTATTTTTTTTCTTTGCTTCTCTTGCCTGGGGAGATATATCTGATAAAATATTGCTACGAGCAGTGTCTGAGATTTTGCTGCCTATGTTTTCTTCTAGGATTTTTATAGCTTGGGATCTAATATTTAAGTCTTTGGTCCATTTTGAATTTATTCTTGTGTGTGGTGTAAAATGTTGGTCTAGTTTCATTGTTCTGCATGTATCTGTCCAGTTTTCCCAATACCACTTATTGAATAAACTATGTTTAGCCCATTATATGTGCTTGCTTCCTGTGTCAAATATTAATTGACTCTAAAGGTGTGGGTTTATTTCTGGGCTCTCTGTTCTGTGCCATTGATTTATGTGTCTGTTTTTATGCCAGTACCATGTTGTTTTGATTACTAGGGCCTGACAGCGCAGGTGGGAAACACAAGGCTTGTGGGCCGAATCTGGCCTTCCACCTTGTTTTATCTGGCCTGGCACTGAGCGTTTCTACCCAGTGGCATCGCGGAGCTCTCGCTTCATTGTTATGGAGTAGTTACATTTATACAGTCCTAAAATTACATCTGGCCATTTGAAGGCAACCACAAGGCTGATGTGGCCCCCCATGAAAATGAGTTTGACACCCCTGCTTTATAGATTTTGATATTAGGTAGTGTGATTCCTCCAACTTTGTTCTTCTTTCTCAGGATCATTGTTGCTATGCAGGGCCTTTTGTGGTTCCATATAATTTTACCAAACATTCTGAGAAGAACTAACACCTCTCCTTTGCAAACTATTTCATAAAATTCAAGAGGAGAGAAGGCTCCCAATCTCATTTTACAAGGCCACATTATCCTAATTCTAAAAGCAGGTAAGGATACTACAAAGAAAGAAAATTATGTTATCTACGATGAAGGTAGATGCTAAAATCCTTAACAAAATATTAGCAAACCGAATACAGCAATGCATCAAAAAGAGCATACATCAAGTGGGATCAAGTGGGATTTATTCCAAGAATGCAAGTTTGGTACAACATTGGCAAATCAGAAAATGTGATCCACCAAATAAACAAAATGAAGTACAAAAACCACATGATCATATCAATAGATGCGGAAAAAGCATTTGATAAGATACAGCACCCATTTATGATAAAAACTCTCAGCAAAGTGGGAATAGAGGGAACACACCTAAACATATTAAAGTCCATATGTGACAAACCCACTGCCAGCATCACATTAATGGGCAAAACCTACAAGTGTTCCCCTTAAGATCAAGAACAAGGCAGGGATGTCCACTTTCACGTCTCTTATTCAACATAGTAATGGAAGTTCTAGCCACAGCTGTCAGACAAGACGAAATAAAAGGCATCCAAATTGGAAAGGAAGATGTAAAACTGTCTTTATTTGCAGATGACATGATACTGTACATAGAGAACCCCAAAGATTTCACCAAAAAACTACTAGAACTGATAAATGAATTCAGCAAAGTAGCAGGATACAAAAATACCCTATTTTTGCCATGTATATGCATTCCCATGTATAATGTGCACCCATGTTTTTGGCCCAAACTTTTATTTTTTAAAAAAGATTTTATTTATTGATTTATTTTGAGGGAGAGGGAAAGGGAGGGGAAAGAGAGAGAGAGAAACATCAATATATGGTTGCTTCTCGTGTGCCCCCTACTGGGGACCTGGCCTGCAAACCAGGCATGTGCCTTGCCTGGGAATTGAACCAGCAACCCTTTGGTTCATAGGCTGGTCCTCAATCCACGCACGGATCCACACCAGCCAGGGTGGCCCAAACTTTTAGGAAAAAATATTTTATTTAAATTTTTTAATTCAATTATTTATAATTTATTTATATTCAGATACTTGTTTTTTGTATTATAAGGGAATTTCAGCATTTATTTTTGAACATATTATGGTAAAAGACATTTTATGTAACAAATAAGTACAGAACACAAGAGCAGATACAAGGTATTTCAGGAAATACCCATGTATAATGCATATCCTCATTTTTCTCTCAAAATTTTGGGCAAAGATGGGCTCACTATACTTGGCAAAATATGGTAATATCCAGAAATCAACTGTTTTTTATGTGATAAAAATGAACTAACAGGGAAATTAAGAAAATAATCCCATTCATAGTTGCTTCAAAAAAAAAATAAAGTAGGAATAAACCTAACCAAATATGTAAAAGACCTGTATTTGGAAAATTGTAAGTCACTGAATAAAGAAACTGAAGAAGATACAAATAAGTGGAAGTACGTACCATGTTTGGGATAGGAAGAATTAACATCACTGAAATGTCCATACTGCCCAAAGCGGTAGATTCAGTGCAGTTCCTCTCATTTTCCAATGACTTACTTCACAGAACTGGAACAGATATTCTTATTATAAACATTTTAAATCTCCAAGAGAGCTTATTGCACATGTGCTGTCATGGAGGTCAGAATCAGTATTGGTTAATTAAAGGTGATAGCTTGTTAATCTTTTGCTTATTATGCTATGAAATTCAGTCACACTTTCACAGTATTTATGGAATTTATTTCAGTGAGTTAGCCTTCTGTTAGAGTAGCAGTTCAGTTCCTGTATTTTAATTCTTTTCCTTTTCTAGGACATTAACATATTGTATATATACTAAATTCAATTTTTTAAAAATTATATTTTATTGTTTATGCTATTACAGTTGTCCAGTTTGTCCCCCTCCACCTAGCACCCGTACTCCATTAAGCAATCCCTCCAACATTGTTCATGCCCATGTGTCATGAGTATAAGTTCATTGGCTACTATGTTTCCTATACTGCACTTTACATCCCCATGGCTATTCTGTAACTCTCATTTGTACTTCTCAATGCCCTCACCTCCTCACCCATTCTCACTCGCCCTCCTACCTGGCAACCTTCTGGTAACTAACTTCTTTTTTCTTGCTTTTAAGAGTTTCTCTTTATCTTTAACCTTTGGTCTTTTAATAATGATGTGTCTTGGGGTGGGCCTCTTTGTATCCACCATAACTGGGACTCTGTACTTCCTGGACTTGCAAGTCTTACTTCCTTCACCATATGAGGGAAGTTTTCTTTCTGTATGTTTTCAGATAGATTTCCAATTTCTTGCTCTTTCTCCTTTTCTTATGGCATCCCTATGATGTGAATATTGGACCTCTGCAAGTTGTCTCAGAGGCTGTTTATACTATTCTTATTTTTTTGGATTTTTTTTTCTTTTCATTGTTCTGATTGGTTGTCTTTGGATTCCTTATGTTCCAAATCGTTGCTTGGATTCTTGGCTTCATCCATTCTATTATTTGTTTCCTTGTAAATTGTTCTTTATTTCAATGAATGAATCATTCAATTCTGACTGGATCTTTTTTTGTGCTCTGAGGTCCTCACTAAGTTCCTTGAGCATCCTTATAATCAGTGTTTTGAACTCTGCATCTGATAGGTTGCTTATCTCCATTTTGTTTAGCTCTTTTTTTTGAATTTTGATGTGTTCTTTCATGTGGGCCATTTTTCTTTGTCTCCTTGTTTGTTTCTATGTATTAGGTAGAGCTGCTTTGACTCTGTGTTTTGGTAGTATAGTCTAATGTATTAGGTGTCCTGTAGGGTCCAGTGGAACAGCCACCCCTATCACCCAAGCTGGGTATTTGAGGTGTGCCCTTTGTGTGGGCTGAGTACACCCTCCTCTTGTAGTTGAGCCTTGGTTGCTGTTGGTGTATCAATGGGAGGGATTTACCCAGGCCAGTCAGCTGCAAGGACTGGCTGGGATCACTGACCACCAACCTCCACCCTCTGTGGAGGATCAGCTGTGCAGAGGGCCAGGTGGTGGTGCTCCAAAGTGGTCTGTAGCTGTCCATTGGGAGAGCAGGCCCTGGGGTTTTCTGGATGGTGCAGGCCAAGGTCAGCACCCACCTGTGTTTTGCCTGGGGTACCCTTCCTGAGCTGTAAAGCAATCTGAGATGTCTGCTACTTGTGCTGGTTGTGGAGATTCCCAGGTGAAGCCAGGGTTTGACTCTACTCTGGCTGCTGCTAGGGTTCACTGAAGCCAGCTGTTGCTTGCTTGATAGCATTTAGGAGCCAAGATTAGCCATTCTTATGGAAAAGCATCTTGGGTGGTCCTGTAAATTGGGTGGGGTAGAGTCTCTGTGGATCTCCAAGGTGGATCACACAGTGTTAACCAGGTTGATGGAATCTCAGATATAGCACCAGCCCATTGGTTCTGCTTGGGGAGGACTCAGCAAAGGGACAATGGCCTCTGCACATGCCAATGCCAATGCCAAACACGTCAATCTCTCCCTGTTTGGTGTCCTTCCAGCTACTACCCTGGTGCTGGAGCTCAGAGGGAGTGAATCTGAGTAGGTAAGTCCATGTGTGGGTTCTCCAAGAGGCACTTCTTAGGGCTCCAGCAGCCTCCTCCTCTGGCTCAATCCCCGCTGTTTCTCAGCCACAGGTTGTGGGGATTTACCTTCCTGGCACTGGAATCCTGGGCTGGGGGGCCTGGTAGAGGTCTGGGATTTCTCACTCCCGAGATATCCCTCCTGAATTGTTATCCTTGTGGGTGTGGGGCCAGCCTGTTCTGCGTCTGCACCCCTCTTACCAGTTTGGATGGATGTGGTTTCCTCAATTCTGTAGTTGTCAGACTTCCATTCAGCTTGATTTCTGATGTTCCTGAGTGATAGTTATTCTATATTTTAATTGTAATTTTGATGTGGTTGTGCGAAGAAGCGAGCCATGTCTGCCTACATCACCATCTTGACCAGAAGCTGGTAAATTTTCTAAGATACAATAAATTTGTGAAGGCTCCTCAAAATATATAATTACATTAATTTTTCATAGATAAATTAAACTTAGGTTCTTTGTAGGAAAAAAAGTTAATGTTTATGTATTCTGTGTATCAAACATTGAATAAACTTCAGGATGAGAGATAAAAGAATTGGTTTATCCTGAGGTTAGGCAGCACTTCTTGTGACCAACATATTATGTTCTGTGCCAAAAATAATGGCTTAGTTCTGTCACTTCAGTTAGGATTATTGGCAGATAGCGTGCAGCACAAAAAAATGGGAATTTTCCTTTAGTTTTTTCATAACATTCAAGAGAAAGAAAAGAGAAAATTAAGAAATCCTTTTGTTTTGACTTTTGCTGAGACTTTCTTAATCTATATCTAATGATATTTTAAATTACTGATTTTTAGGCAGATCGTAATTGGCACATTATACTGTACATGGAAAAAATCACAATAAAAATAAAAATAACAGTAACTGGAAATAGAATTTTTAGTGTTTGATGTTTTTGTTTGCTTTTGGTTTTTCTTTTCTTTTCTTTTCTTTTTTAATGTTAGTTCTCTTTTGTGGTCCTAGGCAGAATTAAATTAGAAAGAAAATCTGGGTGATACGTTCTTTTTATAATATTCTGATGATTTTACATAAATGACAAAATACAGTTCCAATTCTTCTTTCTTTTTTTTTTTTTTTCTCTTTGCTTTAAGCCCAGCACAAAAATAAGGTTTTCAAAATGGTGAAGTTTTGTTTTCATTCACTGCATTTCCTTTACTGAAAAGGGAGTGGAGAAAGATTTTTATGTCTGTATTTGTATAAAATAATTCCATATGCTGCTTTCTTGGTGTCTGTCATTTTCCCCCCTTTTCTATAGAAGCATAATTTATTTGTTTCTTTAACTGAAGCAGGATTTTGAAAACCACACACTAACTCAGAAAATACCTGTGGTATTTATCCTCCAGTGCCTCCTTTCTTTCTAGCCAGGGGATATAATTTTATGGAAATTTGTGGCATTTATAGCAATTTCTAGCAGGTATTATTAATCTTCATCACTATCTCCGTATATTTGAAGTACAGTAATTTTCAGAACATTTAAATCCTTTTCAGGGAAATAATTAAACACCCTCCTATTTATTCATTAATTAATGTTGCTATAACAACATAATATGGCATTTATTTAAAGATTTTTTGATTTGCTACCTTTGGCTTTATAATATGGTATTTTATTAAGCCATGAAACAAAATCTATCTTTTTCTGTTGAAGATAAAAATTTATGTGACAATATACATGGGAAAGTTTTTTTTTAAATTATCTGACTCAATGTAGTAGTAAATAAACACATATTCCTTAAATTTTTTCTATAAGTTAATGCTTTCTTAGAAATTTTAAGAAGCATGATATGATTATTGTAAAAATCATCAGAAACGTTAATGAAATATCAAGGTAATTAAAAAACTACTTTTCTATGGGTTGCTATCAGGAGCTTCCAGAAAAGTCTCAGAAGAATTTGCTTTTTTCACAACCATTTAATTAACTTGAGAAAAGTCCCAAGTGTACTGTTATTACAAATATACTTCTGAAAAGGTGGTGACTCTAATATGTACAGAGGTGTTGTTACCTTCATCAGCAAGACCAAAGTGCTGGGTTTTTCAGGTGGAATTTGGGTGTAATTTATAAATCTCAGCAGAAGTTGAAACATATAAAAAAGGTAATTTTGTCATAAACTTTGGAGGAATATCTCCTAAAATCAATCCTCATGTTTGTTCCTCCATAAACCTATTTTATAACAGAATGCTCACTGCTTTTCTCCAGGTCATTATATTCCCTGGCCTAGGCTTCTTTAGCAAAAAGCTTTCTTTCAATAACACTTGCTCCCCAGAGATAGGCCTCTGGAAGAGGACTTTTATCTGCAACAGCTCTAAGGGTTTCCCAGCAAGTAAGTGCTGGGGAACAGAAATAGACGGATCCCTGCTGTGTTCTGTATGGGCTGGAGTGTATTTAAGAAGCTTAACATATGTTCATTAAAGCAAAACAATGGAAACCAACTTGTTCTTTAATATTAATCACGATCTGTATTTTGTTTTCATTTTGGGTATTTCTCTGGCACTTACAGAGTGCACTGCCAGATACCTTGCAGGCACTTTCACATAATCAGTTGTCTTAGGGCAAGGGTGTCAAACTCATTTTCACTGGGGGCCAAATGTAATTTCAACTTTTTAACAGTTAAGGAGTAGTTACATTTATACTGTCCTAAAATTATTTCGGCCCTTCGAAGGCAGCCATCAGGCTGATGTGGTCCTGGTGAAAATGAGTTTGACATCCCTGTTTTAGAGTATCCTGTGAGGCAGAGAGCTCTTATTCTAATTATACCAATAAGGAACCGAGGTTCAAGGAAGATGTATTTGCCAAGATTCCATAGTTTGTTGGGAGTAGAACTAGGAATTTGAGGGCTTTTTGATTCAAGTCTGGTATGGTATACTTTTTTCTACGCTGTAGAGTCTACAGCATGCTCACCCTTCCTTTCATGTTCTATCCAGGGCAGGCTGGGTATGTAAAACAGAAAGGAAGGGATTTTACGGCAAATACTTCTTTTCATTTCTGTATCTCAGCTCAGGGTCACACTTGGGATCTTTGCCACAGTGTAATCCAAGTCACCAGTACCTTTCTCTTGGAATGCAGCAGTAGCCTTCTGACTGCATGTTCTTCCCCCTTGGGAATAGAATTTGGATCATACCCTTCTGCTTAAAAGCCTTCAGTGATTTCCCGTTGTACTTAGAATAAAATTTGAAATACTTATTTTGGTCTGGCTCCTACTTATCTTTCCTTTACTTGTTTAGTGTCTTCTGATCTTACATTGTTCCTGGAATGCCTCACACCCTTGGTTTCCTCAGACTTTTTTGTACTTGCACTTTTCCTTTGTCTGCAGTTCTTTAAGTTTTTTCTGACTATGTTCAATTGATCCATCTTTCACATTTCAGCCTAAATGTCATTTCCTGAAGAGAGACCTTCCAGTCTGAGTTCTCCTGCTTTATGTATATTCTTTATCTCTCCTGGCATTTATAACTTGCCTTTATATTTACTTAATAATAATAACTAACAATTATGGTTCCCTTCCAATATGCCAGTCACTGAGTATGGCCTTTAACTCTGTTTATAGATGAGGAAGAAAATACTTTCCCAGATAACAGTAAACCATGAACCAGGATTTAAGCCCAGGCTTCCTGTACAAGACTAAAACTCTGGGAGAGCAGGAACCATGTCTATGTATTGTTTTACTTCCAGTGCCTGGTGTATATATAGTAGGCCCTCAAGAAATACATATTGAACAAATGACTTTTTGTTTTGGTAAAAAATCAAGTATCAAAAAAACCACTTTAATTCTATCCTAACTGTGCCAGGCACAATGTCTAGTGACAATCTCTGGGTACAGTGCTGTTTGACCACTGATTCATACAGGAGGCTCCAAGAATGCCCATGAGGGGGACTTACCTTCAGGGGGTTGAGATGGGGGAAGTGGGGAGGCTCCCTAATGGGGTAGGAGCAAGCATGGGAACGAAGAACTACTACTTGGCAAAGGAGATCTTTACTGAGTTGTTCTGGGTGATCTTGAAGCCCTTTGGGCATCATGGAAGGGCTTCAACTGCATCTCACTGTCAACTTCTACAAAGGTGATGTCATGCTGCCCTGGAACCAGCTGGACCTCCTTGAAGCTAGGAACTGATTTAAAGCATGGACAGCATAAACTCATTGGTCTCCTCTGGCAGGTTGTAGAAACAAGATAAGATTTGGTGGGTTTTCTGAAAGAGGCTGGGCAGGTGGCAACTGGCCCGGTAAGCTGCTGTGGGGGTGTGGCCCCAGGTGGGATCTGACTGGTGCGGGGCCTGGAGGTGGGATCATGCTGGGGGCAGCACGTATAGAGGCTGACTCTGCATGTGGTGCATAATGCAGGGTGCCTGTGTCAGGCCCCGGGGCTGCCCGTGCTATGGAGGTAACTGCCCAGCCTTGCATTCCCTTCTTGGCAGCTTGGCTCTCCTGGCTCTTGGGCTTCCTCTTCCATTTGTGATCTCACTCCACAAAGGTGCCTTTCATCTTGGCAATGATGTCCTGAGTTGGGCTTGGTGTACTGCGTGCCCATGTGCTTGTTGTGGAAGGGGAAAAACTGTGCAGATTGCAGGGCATTGGGGGCACCACTGACCTGGAAGATGACAAAAACCTGGCCCCTCATCTTCAGGCTCCATGGCACCAGGATATCCAGGATCTGGCCAAACTGATGAAGATGGCATACAGGGACATCTTGAGCTCATTGAAATTGTTGATATAAACAGTGTGGTTGCAGCAGGTCTCAGGAACTGTCACGGAGAGAGGTGCCGAGGTAGGGCAACAGATCTGCTGCTCTGGCAAGTGGTACTTGCTAGGTTTTTGAGTCAAATGTTTTTATATGTATGAGCTTTTCTGAAATGTAATTTACATACAGTAATACCCTTTGGAAGTACACAATTTGGTGGTTTTTAGAGCTGTGCAACTATTATCCCTATTTAATTTAGAGCATTTGCATCACCCCAAAAAGAAACTCCTGCCCTGTAGGGCTAGACTGCCTCGCTGAGAGGAAGATGGAGACTCCCCCCATAGAGGAGAGCAGCAGGGCCCAGGGAGTCAACAATCCTTAGACAGACTTAACTCAGTGGGGGAGCCAAACTACCCTGAAGAGACTTTTGAGAGTCTCTAGTACCTAGAACAGCAAGGAGTGAAAAGGTGGTGTGTGAGTTGCTCCTAATTGGTACACCTCAGGGACAGCACAACTGTAGCACTGAAGGTGCAAGCCTGAATCAGAAGGGCACTGGAGGAACAGCAGCGAACTGAGGAACTGGGCTGCAGGCTGGGCAACTGTGAAGAGTGAGCCTCAGGCTGGGCCCCCATCCATGCAAAACCACAGGAAGGGAGAAAAGTGAAACCCAACCCCTCTCACCCTGCTGCAGCCAGGAAGATCAGCAGAACTCCTTTGGCCAGTGTAAAGCCAGCAGGAGGCTTTTTTTTTTCTCTCTCTTCCCCACTGCCCACCACCCCTACAAGTGAGACAATAAGAGCTGGAGCTGTGAAAGGACCAGTGTTAGACCCAAACAGGGGACCACCCAACAACTGAGAAACTGAGACAAATTTCACTTTGCTATTCCAGAGAACTGGCGAGTTATTGTTTATTTATGTATTACTATTTTTTTCATTATTTTTATTTCTTTTAGTATTTTTTAATTTCTCTTCTTTCTGTTTAGTTTTCTTTGTTTTGTTTATTTAATTTCATTGTTTGACTGGTTTCCCTGGTTCTCTCTTGCATAGTGTATTTTTAATTTTCCTTCTTTTACTTCACTTGTGTTCTAATAGCACACTACTCTAGGTCATGTTCCTTCTATTCTTGTTATTCAGGTCACATAGATTCTGTCATATGATTGTTGCTCTATTACTATTGTAAATAATTGTTGTTCCACACAACTGTAAATACTACACAATACCCCTCCAGATCTTAGCCAACTTCACTGTTTCCTGAACTTTATTACTGTTGTGGTGAACTCTATTCTCTTGCACACTACAGCTATTTTCTGTTCTTTACTATCACTACATCTGATAATCAGCCCTCCCACAAGCTCACTGCTTTCTAGATCCAACTCATAATCCTTCCCCCCTAACAAGAGTCTTATCTTTTTTCCACCCTAAAAAATGCCTAGTTGGGTCAAATATCATGGTTAACACTGTACTTATCCAAAGGATCTCCTGTCTCTTCTCTACAGATTGGTACTTTAAGTCCCATAGAATACACTCCCGCTGTCTTAATCCATTTTGCCTTCCCCCTCCAACTGATCACATAAAAGAGTAGGTGGGAGCTGTGAACAGCAGTATATCTGCTGGAAGGGAGAAACCACCAACAAAGGAAGCACCAATGGAAAAAGGTGAAGGAGTAAGTGGAAGCCACACTAACCTACACCCAGGACCAATCTGGAAATACAACTAAAAGGTAGGGAAATTACCCAGAACAAACAACTGAACAATAGCGAGAGAGAAGCCTCAAAACCTCGGACAGACAGAAGAACCAGCATTAACACAACCTGTCCACACCTGCACAACAGAATACCAGACGTGGTAGACGGAGTGACCCTCAGTTAACCAGCTGGATGGAAGAACCCACCGAGGAAAGACCCCAAAACAATCAAAACCCAAAGACATCCAGAGAGCCAACATAAGTGACAGCCCAAGACCAGCGAGCTCAGGAGACCAAGGAGACTGCACCACTGAATCTCACAGGTCTCCTACCATAGAAGTTCACACCAGAAACCCAGGGAGGCAGAACAGTCAATTTAAAAAGCACAGGCTAAAAAGAAGAGTCTCAGAAACACTGGGAAGGCAAAGAAACAATCTCCAAGTGAAATGAAAGGAAAGGAGGAGCCTCGGAAAGAATGCTAAATGAAATAGAGGCAAGTCAACTATCAGATATTCAGTTCAAAGCAATGGTTTTCAGGAAGCTCAATGAGCTCACAGAGAAATACCAAAAAATACAGGGAAACTACAATGAACTCACTGCAAACTGTATCAACATGAAAAAGGAAATAAAAACTATCAACAAGGGCCAAAAGGAAATGAAGAATACAATTTCTGAACTGAAGAACACAGTAGAAGGAATCAAAACCAGGCTAGATGAGGCAGAGGATTGATTCAGTGAGCTGGATGACAAGGTAGAAAAAGGCACCCAGAAAGAGCAAGAAAAGGAAAAGAAGCTCAGAAAGAATGAAGAGGGGTTAAGGGTAATGCAGGACAACACAAAACATAATAATATCCATATAATAGGGATACCAGAAGGAGAAGAACAGCAAGTGATAGAAAACTTTTTTGAAAAAGTAATGATGGAAAACTTCCCTAATTTGATGAGACAAACAAAAGTCACACAAATCCAGGAAACACAGAGAGTCCCAAGCAAGAGGAACCCAAAGAGGCCCACTTCAAGACACATCATAATTAAAATGGCAAAATTCCAAGACAAAGAGAGGATCGTAAAGGTAGCAAGGGAGAAACAGAAAGTAACATATAGGGGAGCCCCGATAAGACTAGCAGCTGACTTGTCAGTGGAAATGCTCCAAGCCAGAAGGGAATGGCAAGGAATGTTCCAAGTAATGAAAAACAAAGGCCTACAACTGAGACTACACTATCCAACAAGGTTCTCAATTAAAATGGAAGGCCAAATAGGGAGCTTCCCAGACAAAAGAAGCCTCAAAGAATATACATCCTCCAAACCGGCTCTTCAAGAGATGCTAAAGGGTATGCTTTAAGAAAAGGGAAAAAAAAAGAGTGTGAGAGAGAGGAACACAGACACAAAAAAAGTGGCAATGCATAAGTACCTATCAATAATAACCTTAAATGTAAATGGATTAAATGCTCCAATCAAAAGACATAAGGCAGCTGTATGGATAAGAAAGGATGACCCACACATATGCTGCCTACAAGAGACCCACTTCAGAACAAAAGACCTACACAAACTGAAAGTGAAGGGCTGGAAACAAATATTCCAAGCACATGGACAGGAAAATAAAAGGCAGGGAAGCAATACTCATATCAGACAAAATAGACTTCAAAAAAAGAGCCATAAAAAGAGACCCAGAAGGTCACTTCATAACACTGAATGGAAGACTCCATCAAGAAGACATAAACATTGTAAATATATATGGACCCAACATAGGAGCACCCAAATACATAAAGAAATCTTGGGAGGACTTCAAGAAAGTTATTGACAGCAACACAATTCTAGTAGGGGATTTCAACACCCCACTGTCAAAAATGGATAGATCTTCCAAACAAAATATCAACAAAGATATTGTGGCATTGAACAAGGCCCTAGATCAAATGGACTTAACTGATATATATAGAGAGAGCCTTTCATCCCAAAGAAGCAAAATACACATTCTTTTCAAATGCACATGGAACATTTTCAAACATAGACCCATGATAGGACACAAAACAAGCCTCAACAAATTCAAGAAAATTGAAATCATATCAAGCATTTTCTCCAACCACAAGGGACTAGAAACCAACCTCAAGGAAAAAACTGGAAAACACTCAAACTCATGGAGATTGAATAGCATGCTATTAAACAATGAATGGGTGAAGAATGAGATTAAGGAAGAAATCAAAAAGTTTCTGGAAACAAATGAAACCGAATTCAGAACAATCCAAAAGTTACGGGACACAGTGAAGTCTGTTCATAGCGATACAGGCCTACTTAAAAGAAAATAGAAACATTTCAAAGAAACAACCTAACCCTGCACCTACAAGAGCTCGAGGAACAACAACAACGACAGCCAAGAGCAAGTAGAAGGAAGGAAATAACCAAGATCAGAGCAGAATTAAATGACATAGAGACTAAAAGCACAATTCTAAGGATCAATAAATCCAGGAGCTGGTTCTTTGAAAAGATAAATAAAATCGACAAGCCTTTAGGCAGGCTTGTCAAGAAAAAGGGAGAGAGGACCCAAATAAACACAATCAAAAATGAAAGAGGAAAGAATACAACTGATACCACAGAAATACAAAGGATTGTAAGAAATTACTATGAAGAAGTATATGACAACAAATTTGAAAACCTAGGTGAAATGGACAAATTTGTAGAAAAATATAATCTTCCAAAACTGAATGAAGAAGAAGAAGAAAGCCTGAATAGACCAATAACAGCTGATATAATTGAAGCAGTAATCTGAAAACACCTGACACACAAAAGCCCTGGACCAGATAGTTTCAGAGGAGAAGTTTACAAAGCATTTAAGGAAGAGCTATCCCCTATCCTTCACAGAGTATTCCAAAAAATCCAAGAAGATGGAAGACTCCCAAACTCTTCTTATGAAGCCAATGTCATCCTAATCCTTTCCAGATGAAGACATAACAAAGAAAGAAAACTTCAGGCCAATATTGCTGATGAACATAGACGCTGAAACCCTGAACAAAATATTGGCAAACTGCATCCAGCAATACGTTAAAAAGATCATACACCATGAATAAGTGGGATTCATCCTCGGGATGCAAGGATGGTATAATATTTGCAAATCAATAAATGTAATACGTCCCCTAAACAAAACTAAAGAGAAAAATCACATGATTATAGCAATAGATGCAGAAAAAGCATTTGATAAGGTACAGCACACGTTTATTTTAAAAACACTCAGCAGGTGAGAATAGAGGGAGCATTTCTCAACCTAATAAAGACCATATAAGAGAGACGTACGGTCAGCATCATAGTCAATGGGCAAAAACTTAGAAGTTTCCCACTGAGATCAGGAAGAACACAAGGATGTCCGCTTACACCACTCCTATTCAACATAGTATTGGAAAACCTAACCACAGCAATCAGACAAGAAAAAGAAATAAAAAGCATCCACATTGGAAAGGAGGAAGCAAAACTGTCATTGTTTGCAGATGACATGATAGTGTACATGGAAAATCGTATGGACTCCACCAAAAAACTTCTTGACCTAATAAATGAATTTGGCAAAACAGTGGGATAAAAAGTCAATATTCAGAAATCAAAAGCATTTTTGTACAGCAACAATGAAATATCAGAAACAGGAATCAGGAAAAAAAATCGCATTTGATAGAGCCAAAAGAAAAATCAAGTACCTATGAATAAACTTAACCAAGGATGTAAAAGACCTGTACTCAGAAAACTACACAACACTGAGGAAATTAATTAAGGAAGACACAAACAAAAGGAAGTATGTACCATGCTCATGGGTTGGAATAATTAACATCATCAAAAGTCCAAACTACCCAAAGCAATTTATAGATTCAATGCAATCCCTATTAAAGTACCAATGGCGTATTTCACATATATAGAACAAATATTTCAGAAATTTATATGGAACCATAAATGACCCTGAACAGCTGCAGCAATTTTGAGAAAGAAGATCAAAGTAGATGGGATCACAATACCTGCCATGAAACTATATTACAAGGCCACTCTAATCAAAACAGCCTGGTACTGGTATAAAAACAGACACATAGACCAATGGAACAGAATAGAGAGCCCAGAAATAAACCCAAGTCTCTGTGGTCAATTAATATTTGATAAAGGGAGCAGAAGCATAAAATGAAGTAAAAATAGCCTCTTCAACAAATGGTGTGGGGAGATCTGGACAGCTACATGCAAAAAAATGAAACTTGATCACCAACTTATACCCTACACAAAAATAGATTCAAGGTGGATAAAGGACAAGTATAAATTGTGACACCATAAAGGTCTTACAGAAAAACATACCCAGGAAAATCTCAGACATTCCATGCAGCAATATATTCACAATATGTCCCCTAGAATAAGGGACATAAAGGAAGGAATAAATAAATGGGACCCCATCAAATTAAAAAGCTTCCACACAGCTAAAGAAAACAGTATTAAAACAAAAAGAGAACCAACTATATGGGAAAACATACTTGCCAATGATACCTCAAACAAGAATTTGATCTCCAAAATATATGAAGAATTTACATGACTCCACTCTAGCAAGACAAACAACACAATTAAAAAATGGGCAAAGGACTTGAACAGACACTTCATCACGGAGGATATACAGAGAGCCCCAAGACATATGAAAAGATGCTCAGCATCACTAACCATCAGAGATACAAATTAAAACCACAGTGACATACTACTTAACACTGGTGAGAATAGCCGTCATAAATCATCAAACACCAAGTGTTGAGGATGTGGCGAAAACGGAACCCTAGTGCACTGTTGGAGGGATTGCAGACTGGTGTAGCCACTGTGGAAAATAGTATGAAATTTTCTCAGAAAACTAAAAATGGAACTGCCTTTTGACCCAGCAATTCCACTGCTGGGATTATATCCTAAGAACCCTGAAACACCAATCCAAAAGAACCTATACACCCCAATGTTCATAACAGCAAAATTTGCAATAGCCAAGTGCTGGAAGCAGCCTAAGTGCCCATCTGTAAATGAATGGATCAAAAAACTGTGGTACATTTACACAATGGAATTCTATGCAGCAGAAAGAAAGAAGGAGCTCCCACCCTTTGCGACAGCATGGATGGAACTGGAGAGCATTGTGCTAAGTGAAATAAGCCAGGCGGTGAAAGACAAATACCATATGATCTCACCTTTAACTGGAACCTAATCTACAAAATGAACAAGTAAGCAAAATATAATCAGAGACTTTGAAATTAAGAATAACAGTAACCAGCCGGGACGGGGGAGGGTATAATGGGGGATAGGGGGAAGGGTTTTCAGGAACAACTGTAAAGGACACATGGACAGAACCAAGTGGGGTGGAAGCAAGGGAGAGATGTGGGGATGGCTGGGGTGGTGGGGAGTGGTGGGAGGTAAATGAGGACAACTCTAATTGGACAACCATAACATAATTTAAAAAAAAAAGAAAGAAACACCCATTATCCGGCACTTCCCATTTCCCCCTTCCCCAACCTATTGGAAACCACCAATCTACTTTCTGACTGTGGATTTTATTCTGGAAATGTCATATAAATGGAATCATGAAACATATGTCCTTTTGTGAGACTGGCTTCTTTAGGTTTGCACAATGTTTTCAAGGTCCATCCTTGTTGGGGCATGTGTCAGTGTTCCGTTCCTCTCTATTGTTGAATGTCATTCTGTTGTATGGATGTGCTACATTTTATTATCCATTAATCATTTGATGGTGATTTGGGTTGTTTCGTTTTTCTGGCCTATGAATAATACTGCCGTGAACATCTCTAGACACGTTTTTGTGAGGATGTACTTTTCAGTTCTCTTGGAAATCTTGTGGTAACTCTATGTTTAACTTTTTGAAGAAATGTCAAACTTTTCCAGACTGGCATCATGACTAAAACCTGTCAAAGAAAACCAGAGCTGGACAGTGGTTAGAGCTTGAAACACAAATTTTATTCAGAACAATTGCAATAGGGAAAAAGAGACCTCTGTATAGAACTTGGCTCAGTTTTGGTACAAGAAAACGTGGGGATGTATAGCCAAGAAGCAGGTTGGGAGTAGAGGAGCAGGGACTCAACAGATGGAAAACTACTAAGAGGGTAAGGCAATTTTTTTTGCTAAACTTACCTGACAGTATTTTTGCCGAAGGCAGGCCAGGTGATCAGCTATTACTTGGTCAGATATTGAGGTTAATCAAATAGTAAGGTTTAGGGATTCTGGCTAAGCTTACTTAACAAAATTCTTGCTAAAATTGGGTGATGAAAATGTGGACAGGCAAGTCTAAAAGTCAAGGCCCAGTTGGATTCAGAAGATCCTGATTAAAGTCTAGACAAAGAGAGACTCTTTGTAGGACCCATTACAGGTAATTCAGGAATTACCTTTCCAGTGTTTTTCCTCAACTGTATTAGCAAGGAGGCTGCAATAAATTCTTTTAAATTCCCTTAAATTGTACACAGTGACATTTCGTTTAGCATCCAACAGATACTTATTGACATAGTGTTGGGTGATAGCTGTTTTCTTGAAACTCGTGAAGCTACTTTATTTTCAGTTTCATGCTTATAAATTATTTTTTTTGGTTTGTTTTAGGTCTGTATAAAAACATTTGCACATCTGATAATTTAGGCCTCTTTGATATTCTCATTTATGCTATAAAGAGTAAAAAGGCAATATCATATATTACTGTAGGGTTCATAGTTAAGGACATGTGTCTCATTTAAGTAAATTACTATTCTCGCCATAAATGTGCATTGTAAGCTTAATGAATATCTATTTCTTTTTTTCATTTTTCACTATTTTTCTCTTTCATAAAAAGAATTTTCTTTCTATGCTTCAGGGTGGTGGAGGCTCTGATGCAGTATTAAATTGTTTTATTACTATTATTACTTTATCCCACTTACTGAAACTATCCCACTTGTTAGATTTTTTATAGATTAACCAGCAACGGTCAAGAATGATTTTAACTTTCTCACAAACTGTTTAATTCTATGTTTTTTCTACTTTACTACCACCCATTTGCAGTATGTCATATATCTTCAATTAATGAAAATTGAATTTCATTTTGAGAATTTAGCAATACTCCTGAAAATAATTGACTGTCTTAGGAATCCCGAGTTGTCACTCAATTAAAAGAATGAAGGCATCCTCTAAATGACTTAAGTAGAGGTTCCTGACCTTCACCAAGGTTAGTTGCAGCCTCTTTTGTGGAATTAGTAACTAAAGTGTGCCAGCTTTCTTTGTAGTGATTATAATTGCTTGGGTTACACTAATATTCATGGTACATGCCTCTCACCTGTGTGGTGTTCGTTTTCTGTTTCTTTGACTAATGTACCATTTTGCCTTTCATTTTGGTATGGGGAACCACGATTTTAGGGGATATAAAGCAGAGAGCAGCTGGGGGAAGAACAAATACTCAGAACCCCGTGCCAGGATTAACATAATAACGCAGATTCTGAAAAGGGATTTTTTGAGACAGGTTAAAAGGAAACACCAAGTAGAAATGCAGCCTGTTTTGCCCTGGCATGTGATGCTGATCAAGGAGGTACTTGTCTTCACTCTGTGACATTTCATTCTCTGGTTGCCAGCTGCTTCAAGTCAGCTGCTTAGACACAGCTAAAGTAAAGACAAGAAAATTGTCACTATATATTCTATGTTTGAAAATCTGCCATTAACTTCTAAAGCTTAGAATGTTGTTGAGGAAAGCAAAAAACTTAGAGATCCAAAAGGAAAGTAGCGTATTTTTTGTGCCTCTGCAGAATTATTTTTCACAGGTTGTGCCTTGCCTCTTTGGCTAATTTTTAGAAGAAAAGGAGAAACATTTTTCATTTTCACTCTTCAGTGTGAGTAGATATAATTGGATTTTATTAAGTACATTGTAAAAATGAATGGGCATACAGTATTTTACATTTCATAGATTTAGAATTTGCAGGAATAAGAAGGTGGCCATCCTACCGTCGCAATTACCATCCTTCTGAGTAGGAGCCTTATGTGTAATTCAACTCTAATGTGCTACAAACTTCCCCATTTCAGATCCTAAACTTGATATCTATTAATAGAGAATATTACCCCTTTTTGTGTCCTTTTGGTTTATTATAATTACTGAAAGACACTCTTAATTTGTTCCTTTTATGGATTCTTAGGGTGCTCATTGAGAGACACAAGTACTTAAGGGCATTGGCATGAATCCTCCTAGTGCATGTAGGAGTACAGTTTGGTTCATGGGTTACCAGGGTGCTCCTCCTGAACTGTGTCCCAGGTCCTACTATAGCTTTTAGGATCTTGCCTTCTAGGCAGTGCTTCTCAAGTTTCTTTATTAGAAGTCCTGGAGACAGATATGGGATAAGATGCAGAATCTTATCCCATATCTGAAACAGAATCCCCTTGAAGTCCTTTTACATTATATTAACTTCACATCTCGCCTTGCAATATATCCATGATTTTTTAAATATCAAAGTATTTAGTTATCATTTTGTCCTGGCCAATGTTGCTCAGTTGGTTGCAGCATCGTCCTGTAAACCGAAAAGCTGGGGATTTGATTCCCAGTCAGAGTGCATGCCTCCCTAGGTGGCTGTTTCAGTCCTTGTCAGGGTGTGTAAGGGAAGGCAACAAAGCAATGTTCTCTCTCACATCAGTGTTTCTCCTCCTCTTTCACCCTCCCTTCCCCTCTCTCTAAAATCAATAAGCATGTTTTTGTGTGAGGATAAAAAATTTAATTATCATTTAATAAAGTAAAATTGATGCTCTAGGAAGGTATGGCATGTTTGAATTGGGACTTCCTGATTTATGTGCATCTCAGTTTGGAGAATCCTGGCCTAAGTGTGACTTTAGGGAAAAATATTTTACCTAATAGTCCTTTATTTGAAGGGCACCTGGTAGATACCAGGTATTTTCAGAGCATATGCTGGTAGAATTTGTATAATTGCTAGATTATTTCAGCTGTCTTCTCACTCTTAGTGCTATGAAAAGAGGTCAGACTGAAAGTGTAGCCGTCTGAGTTTTTAGGCCTGGTTCACTATCAACTTGCGACATTGGAAAAATTACTTAACATCTTCAGGCCTGTTTTCTTATCCATAAAATGAGGGGTGAACTATTAGAGATAAAGCAGCAGTTTCCAAAGAGTTTTTGTGTGTGTTGTGAATTATTATTTGCTAAAGGTATTCTAAGGGTAGATGCCAGAGGCTAGGAGGAGGGGTAAATAAGGAGTTGTGGTTCAGAGTTTCAGTTTTGCAAGATGAAAAGCTCTGGATATTGGTTGCACAACAGTGCGAACATACTTAAGACTACCAAACTGTACACTTAAAAATGGTTAAGAAGATAAATTTTTAAGTGTATTTTACCACAGTTGAAAACAATATTTTAAGGGCCTCACCCTTAAATAAACGTGAATTGTGTGTTATACTCCCCTTCTGCAGTCATAGTGCATGTAGTGTGTAGAAGCTTTTGAGACATCCTGCACCAAAATATCTGCTTAACTTTAACCCAGTATTTTGCAGATTGCCTCTCTCTCAACTAAATAAACATATCTTAGTATCCCATGGAATTTATGTTTGCAGGAGCCCCATATAGGAAGTAGTGATTTGAGGTCTTTTGCAGCTCAAATATGTTCTCATTCTTCAAAGACACCATTATTTGCCCTGTGCCAAATTAAGATGTAGACAGCCTGATTGACAAAGATTAATTCTGGGTTTTTCAACCTTTCCCACATCATGGCATGCATAGAAAGTAGTAGTATCTGAATGGCATGGTAAGGTAAACAGAGGAGGTGGCTCAGGGCTGGGAGCTCAGTAACTTAATCAGTAAAACAGTTGGGAAAAGATCGGGTACAGATCTGTAAAAGGTTGTCACTGAACAAACTTTGTGCAATGTCTAGTTCTTCAGATGGTATGTTCATCCTGAGAAAGAGGCACCAGAGGCAGAACATACAAAAGTTTGTCCATTTGCTTTTTCTTGGTAGTAGTTATCTACTTCAGATAAACCAGAAACTGTCTTGACTAGCTGTGGTTATATTACTGGTCTTTAGACCTAACTGAAAATCTCCCTTGGTGTGACAGTGAGGGATGAGAGTTTTCCAGTAGGATAGTACTCTTTCATTTCTTATTTAATACACTTAAGTGATTAATTCAACAGCCTCTAATTTTTATTTTTTAAAGTATATTCTATTGATTATGCTTATGCTGCTATAGCTCTCTTATTTTTTTTTTCCTTTGCCCCCCTCTGCCTAGTACTATTCCCTTTCCCTCCAGCAGTTTCTCCCCTTAGTTCATGTCCATGGGTCATGCATTTAAGTTCTTTGGCTTCTCCCTTTCCTATCTTATTCTTAACATCCCCCTGTCTATTTTGTTCCTACCAATTACGCTACTTGGTCCCTGCACCATTTCCCCTTTTTTCTCCCTTGCCCCTCCAGGCTGATAACCCTCTAAATGATCCCCATACCTATGATTCTGTTCCTGTTCTGGTTGTTTGCTTAGTTTGTTTTTGTTTTTGTTTTTTAGATTCAGTTGTTGATAGTTGTGAGTTTGTTGTCATTTTAATGTTCATAATTTAGATCTTCTTCTTAAATAAGTCCCTTTAACATTTCATTTAATAATGGTTTGGTGATGACGAATTCCTTTAGCTTTACCTTGACTGGGAAGCACTTTGTCTGACTTTCCATTCTAAACGATAGTGTTGCTGGATAGAGTAATCTTGGTTATAAGTCCTTACTTTTCATCACTTTGAAGACTTCTTGCCAGTCTTTTCTTACCTGCAGACTTTCTTTTGAGAAATCAACTGACAATCTTATGGGAATGCCTTTGTAGGTAACTCTCTGCTTTTCTTTTGCTGCTTGTAAGATTCTCTCTTTATTTTTAATCCTTGGCATTTTAATTATGATATGTCTTGGTGTGGTACAACTTAATTGGTATTCTGTGTGTTTCCTAGACTTGTATGTCTATTTTGTTCACAATATTAGGGAAGTTTTCTTTCATTATTTTTTCAAATAGATTTCCAATTTCTTACTCTTTGTCTCCTCCTTCTGGCATCCCTGTGATGCCAATGTTGGGTTTCTTGAAGTTGGTCCATAGGCTGCTTATGCTATCATCATTTATTTGGATTCTTTTCTTCTTGTTCTGATTTGTTGTTTTTTGCTGCCTTATGTTCCAAATTATTGATATAATGTTCAGCTTCATCCACTCTACTGTTTCCCGTTAAATTGTTCTTTATTTTAATGAACAAGTCCTTCATTTCTGACTGGATCTTTTTTTGTGCTCTGAGGTCCTCACTAAGTTCCTTGAGCATCCTTATAACCAGTGTTTTGAACTCTGCATCTGATAGGTTGCTTGTCTCCATTTCGTTTAGCTCTTTTTCTGGAGTTTTTATATGGTCTTTCATGTGGGCCATGTTTCTTTGTCTTCTCGTTTTGGCAGCCTCCCTGTGTTTGTTTCTATGTATTAGGTAGAGCTGCTTTGACTCTGTGTTTTGGTAGTATAGCCTAATGTATTAGGTGTCCTGTAGGGTCCAGTGGAACAGCCACCCCTATCACCCAAGCTGGGTATTTGAGGTGTGCCCTTTGTGTGGGCTGAGTACACCCTCCTCTTGTAGTTGAGCCTTGGTTTCTGTTGACATATCAGTGGAGGGATTTACCCAGGCCAGTCAGCTGCAAGGACTGGCTGGGATCACTAACCACCGACCTCCACCCTCTGTGGATCAATTGTGCAGGGTCAGGGTGGTGGTGCTCCAAAGTGGTCTGTAGCTGTCCATTGGAAGAACTGGCCCTGGGGTTTCCTGGATGGTGCAGGCCAAGGTCATCACCCACCTGTGTTTTGCCTGGGGTACCATTCCTGAGTTATAAAGCAATCTGAGGAGGGTGCCTCTTGTGCTGGGCTTGGAGATTCCCAGGCAATGCCAAGCTGTGAAACTAATGTAGCTGCTGCTAGTGCCTGGCCTGCAGCTTGTTTCCACTTCTGTTTGATAGGATTTAGGAAGTTGTGAAGCCTGAGCCAAGACCAGCCATTCATATGGAAAAGCAGTTTGGGTGGGTCTATAAGCTGGGTGGGTAGAGTCTTTGGGGATCTCCAAATAGCCTCTTATTTTTAAAGTAACAGCAAATGTACTAATGTCATAAGTAGAATAGTTCTTATTTAATGGAATAAAAACATTTTTTTAAACCTCACATTTTTTAGAGGACTAATTATATTCCTCTAAGGAAAAGCATATTCATATTAATGCATTCTTAAAAGAAATATGGTATAGATCAGTGAGTGAAAGTAATGCTTTTCACCGTTCAAGCCTCTTATTGAAGTCATCCTCAGCCCTCTCCCTCCCCTCAGTTAGTGTCATACTCTAATACTATGTCTTCTGAATGGCTTACTTAAAGATTCTAGATTGAATGAAAAAACAAGAAAATATGTTGGGTTTGAAAACGACGTGTGTCAGCCCTGGCCGGGTTGTATAGTTGGTTAGAGTGTTGTCCCAATACACCAAGGTTGCTGGTTTGATCTCCAGTCAGGGCATATACAAGAAGCAACCAATGAATGCAGAAATAAGGGGAACATCTTTCTTTCCCTCTCTTTTTCTCTCAAAATACTAAATAAAAGAAAAAGAAAAAGAAAAAAAAATGTCCTATGTCATTGTTCAGTTAGTGGTTCTATTCAGCTCGCCTAGAAATGGAGACTCGACATGATCCACTTAAATAGATGGTTTGGTTTCAGAAACGCCACGTCCTCTCAGATTATCTTTTGTACTTATTATTAATTTTCCCTTAAAATGACTCTTATTTTTGCCTTTTTCACTCTTTATGATTTTCTCTAAGAATCCTATTGGAGAGAGTTAAGGTTTTAAAACTAAACATGAAACTGCATCCTTGTTTAGTAGCAGGGGTCACTGAGAAATTCCATTGACACCTTCTTTTGGGCTTTTGAGGTAGAAGTGTAATTACTGTATTTTCATGGAGTTTAATTTTTCACTTCTTGGCATCTGGCCAGGCAGAGCTAATTCTTTCTAAGAGAACAATGCAGGTGGACAGAGGCCAGAAATGGGAGAGAGATGTCACCACTACAACTGGCAGGAAGTCAAGGGTGTCAGCTCAAGTCCAAAGACCAAAGAGGTGCTCAGGCAGCCATTGCAAAAGGGAGTATGACAAAGAAAGAGAGACGATAGTAATTCAAAATCTCAGGCTTACTATTCTTAGAAGTATATGCAGGCTGTGCTGGAAACTATCAGGTAGCATTGAGTCTGAGCTTTATCCCCCCATTTTAAATATTTTATTTTTTAATTACCATTGACATTCAGTATTATTTTATATTATTTTCAGCTATACAGCATAATGGTTAGATAATAGTATAATTTATAAAGTGATTACCTGATATTTCACCTACCTGGTACTACACTTAGTTGACCTTCAGTCTTTGAGGTAAAGGACTGAAAAAGGGGTAGGATTTTAAACAAGTTACTGGAATGAGACCTTGGAAAAAAAGCAGGAGAAACTCAGTAATAAAAAGTGGAAGAGGCCTGGCTGGTGTGAATCAGTTGGAGTGTGGTTCCATAAGCCCAAGGGTCACGGGTTCAATTCCCGGTTAGGGTACATGCCTGGGTTGTGGGTTCAGTGTCCAGTTGGTGCGCGTATGAGGCAACCAATTGATGTTCCTCTCTAGCATTGATGTTTCTCTCCCTCTTTCTCACCCTTCCTTCCTGTCTCTCTAAAAAATCAGTAAGCATGTCCTCGGGTGTGAATAATAAAAAAAAAAGGGGGGGGAAGTCAACAGGTTTTTAATCATATTCCATATTCCTAAGTGTCCACACAATCTAATGCTGTGTAGCATTTTGGTAAGTCTGGATTTTTTTAATGGAAAGCTAGGATGTATTAAGTGAAAATGCAAATTGCAGTGTATTATATAATGTAGTTTTGGGGGAAAATGTACTATCTCAGTGAGAGGAACCTTGGGATGTGGTAATTAGAACTCTGTTAAGATGAATGAATGGTACAGATGCCTTAGACATACTTTATGGGGTCAGATAAGTTGTTTGCTGTTTTTCTTTTTAATCCTCAGCGAGGACATTTTTTCATTGCTGAGAGAGAGAGAGAGAGAGCAAGATAGATAGATAGATAGATAGATATCGACTGGTTGTCTTCTGGTACATGCTCTGACTGGGGACTGAACCTGCAACCTGGGTATGTGCCCTGACCAGGAATCAAACTTACAACCTTTCAGTCCATGGGATGAACCTCCAACCAAGGGAGCCACACCAGCCAGAGCTTTGCTATTTGTTTTTAATTCTTCTGTCCCCCTGGGAATGTCCACATCACTAAATAATAAGTGCCTTAAGTGACCAAATGCTGCTGGTACTCCTGAAGAGAGGCAGCATATTGTGGAGACCAGTGCATTAAGTGGTTAGGGGCACAAACTCCTAATCTGGACTGCCTGGGTTTAGATCCTGCTTCTACCACTGACTACTTGGTATGACTTTAAGTCACTTGACTTCTCTGTGCCTGTTTCACCATCTGTAAAATGGGGACAATAGTAGTACTTACTTCATGTGGTAGTTATGAGGATAAAATGAGCTAATATTTGTAAAATATGTAGAACAGTGTCTCTGCCATACTAAGTTCTCTACAAATGTTTGTTAAGCAAATAAACAAAAAACATACTTTCACAGGTTTCAGGAGTTAGTCAGGAGCTAACCTCAGAGTTTTCTTTACATCTCATGTAAATGTTATTATCCTAGGACATTAAATTTGTTTTAGAAGTATTGTTTTAAGCACTATAGAAAAATATTGTTAAAATTCCTGTCAGTAGGTCTTAGCATTGGATTTTTGATCTTAATCTTTCTGAAATTAAGAAAGAAATCACATTAGTTATTTTAAAGTGGCTGGCCTATGCATTTGTATTTGTATTCTGTGGTATAGTATGTACTAGATATTGTTACATAATTTTTTATATACAGTTAATCTTGTATCTAGTTTGGACGGCTCGTCTTTTATCCCTCACGGGTGGTGCTTTGATAGTTAGGGTAAGTAATCTATAACAAGACTGTTTTCTGGCTTTTCCCAACCCCTCCTATCATGAGCTAGTCTGATAGAAGATAAGGCATTTTATATTGTTAACCAGGCCTGATTGGTATTGTTTTGGCCAAAAATTCATTTAGTTTTTTCTGTAGGATGGCTCCAGTAGTGCTTAATTATCTTTAACTTCATTTGAAACGATTTTGTTAGATTGTATTATGGCAGCTGTCATAATCAGCATGCATTTAAAAAAAAACCCAACAAAGTTGGTGAATTTTTGTGTAGCTATTTTAATATTGAAGATGGAGAAAATAAGCAACATTTCAGTGTATTATGCTTTATTATTTCAAGAAAGGTGGACTTCCAGTCAAGATGGAGGCATAGGTAGACACAGCTTGTCTCCTTGCAAAACCACAGCAAAAATTACAACTAGAGTACAAAACAAATATCACTCAGAATAACCAGAAAATTGGGCTGTGTGGAAGTCAGACAACCATAGAATTAAAGATGTCACATTTATCCAGATGATTAGGAGGGGCAGAGATATGGAGATGCATGGAGAGGCATGTAGACCTGGAGACGTGGAACAGGCAGTCTCACACCCATGCATAGTAGACAAAAATTGGGAGGGACACCTTGGGAGTGAGGGAATCCCAGACCCACACTAGACCACCAAGCCCAGGGCTCTAGTGCCAGGAAGATAAGTCCCTATAAGTTCTGGCTGTAAAAACCAGTTGGGGTTGGAAAGGCAGAAGAAACTGTGGGATTCTCAGGATTCTCTTCTTAAAGAGCCTGTAAGGGACTTAGGACTTATGCAGACTCACTCCCTTTAGGCTTCACCATTAGGGCAGCAACTGGAAGGGCATCAGTGGTATATGGGGAAAAATTGAAGTATCTGACATCCGGGCGAGTCCTGGGGGACAGTTTGTAACTGGACAAAATTCCAGAGGCCAGGCAGAAGCATTGTCTCCCTTTTGAGTCCTACCCCCATACCCTCCACCCCCACCTAGAGCCACAAAGCAGTGACACTATGTCAGAGGCTCCATCAACCTGGTTCACACAGGTTGCCCCATCCTGGCAATTACCTAAGGTTCCATCCTATCCATTTTACCAGTGTGCTTTTCTACAATAGGCCATGTTACTAAGACAGGGAGTCAAAGCAGCTCTACCTAATATATGGAAACAAACACAGGGAGGCTGCCAAAATGAGGAGACAAAGAAATATGGCCCAAATGAAAGAACAGAACACAATTCCAGAGAAAGAACTAAATGAACCAGAGATAACCAACCTATTAGATGCAGAGTTCAAAACAGTGGTTATTAGGATGCTCAAGGAACTCACTAGGTAGGTACTTCAACAGCATAAAAAAGACAGAAATGAAGCAGAAATGAAGGTTACACTAAGTGAAATAAAGAAAATTTTATAGGGAATCAACAGTGGAGTGGATAAAGCTCACAATTAAATCAATGATTTGGAACATAAGGAATAAAAAACATTCAACTAGAACAAAAATGAGAAAAATAATTAAAAAAAAAATGAGGATAGGCCAAGGACCCTGTGGGACATGTTCAAATGTACCAACATTCAAATCACTGTGATGCTGGAAGGAGTAGAGAAAGAGCAAGAAATTGAGAACTTGCTAGGAAAAATAATGAAAGAAAACTTCTCTAATTTGGTGAAGAAAATAGACATTCAAATCCAGGAAGCACAGAGAGTCCCAAACAAGATGGACCCAAAGAGGACCACACTAAGACATATCATAATTAAAATGGCAAAGGTTAAAGATAAAGAGAATCTGAAAAGCAGCAAGAGAAAAGCAGAGAGTTACCTACAAAGGAGTTCCCATAAGACTGTCAGCTGATTTCTTAAAAGATACTTTGCAGGCTAGAAGGGACTGGCAAGAAGTATTCAAAGTGATGAAAAGCAAGGACCTACAACCTAGGTTACTCTATATAGCAAAGCTATCATTTATAATAGAAGGGCAGATAAAGTGCTTCCCAGACAAGGTAAAGCTAAAGGAGTTCATCATCAGCAAGGTTTATTATATGAAATGTTAAAGGGACTTTCTTAAGAAAAATAAGATAAAAACTATAAACATTAAAATGGCAATAAATTCACAACTATCAACAATTGAATCTAAAAACAAATTAAGCAAACAAGCAGAACAGACACAGAATCATAAGTATGGAGATTATTTGGAGGGTTAGCAGTTGGGAGGGGAAGGGAGGAGTATGGGAGAAAAGGTGCAAAGATTAACAAGTACAAATTGGTAGGTACAGAATCGACGGGATTTTTAAGAACAATATAGGAAGGAGTAGCCAAAGAACTTATATGCATGACTATGGACATGAACTAAGTGGGGATTGTTGGAGGTAACAGGGGTACAGGGTGAAGGGGGGCAAAGGGGGAAAGATTGGGACAACTGTAATAGCATAATGAATAAAATGTGTTTTTAAAAAAGAAAGGTAAAAATGCAAAAAAAGTTTTGTGCAGTGTATGGAGAAGATGCTGTGACTGATCAAACGTGTCAAAAGTTGTTTGTGAAGTTTCTTGGTACTATTGACATTTTGGTCAAATAATTCTTTGCTGTGGGGCTGTCTTATGCATTGGAAGATTTTTAGCAGTGCCCCTGGCCTCTACTCATTAGAAGCCAATAGTGGGAGAAAGCCGACATACTCAAAATATCCCAATCAATTCGTGAAAAAGAAAAATGTGTCTTTTATTTTACAAAAAAACCCTAAAAGGACTTTTTGGCCAACCCAATACGTGGAAAAGAAAAGTCCTTAGATATACTGTGACTTTAAATAATGAGGCTTTTGTTTTAATAATGCTTTGAGAAATTAAACCTCTGAAACCTTTGTAAGGCCATTAGGTAACATTAAGGAAACCAACACTACATAATAAATAAATAAGGGTATTCTACCTGGAACCCCTGCAAAATTTGGAAATTTGGCTTTTCCTAAATTTACTGTACTTGGCTGACATGTTTGCTAATGAGTAGTGATGCTGTGCTGAATAATGCTCTTTTTGCTTTTGTACTGTTTTTGGTACAGATGTGCAATTTCACTGAATGATTTCAGATTAATTAGCAATGAACCTAAAGTATGAGATGATACCAAGGTTTGGTTCATTGAGTGAATTTAGTAATTTTAAATATAGTTAATTCATTACTTCTAGCTTAATTCCTAGAAACTGAACACTTTAAAATTATCCCTTGGTGAAGGTGATACCTCAGTGTGCTTATGTGGTGAGAATAATTTTTATCCCTTCCTGAGGATTTTTATGAAGAAAGAAGATGAAAATACAAGATCTGTCCAGAAGGTATCCAGCCATGTAACATGAGTAATAGAGACATTATTGAAGAAGATACAAGATACAACAAACATTATATGTAGGACAATGATGCCTCAGTCTCCTTCATAGTAGGCACCTTGGGACCTCACAGTTCTCCCAGTCACTATCAGCTGTCCTGTCATATTTTCCGGAATTTCACTGATGGTCTAACTCTCTTCTCTTTTAAAAGTGATTTTAATTTTGGGAAAAGCCAGGAGTTGCAGCGCACCAAATGTGGACAGTAGTGGGGCTGAGTCACCTGGGTGATTTGATGTTTTGCCAAAACAGTCTGTGAAAGATGTGATGCATGAGTGGGCATGTTGTTGTGATGAAGCTGCCAATCACCAGTTGCCCATAGCTGCAGGCTTCTGAATCATCTAGATAGTTTCTGTGGAGGAATGTTTGAGCTTAACGCAAAATTTGATGCAGAGTCATTGTTCTACTCACTCAGTCATTTTGAATGCAACAGCCACATAGTACACAGGCTCACTCAACGATGTCTACCGCCCCCACTGACTAGTACAGTGATGTCATCATTGTTCATGTACGAGCATTCCAGTCCACTATTCTTGGCTGCCAGGTTACATTGATTGTGCAAACTGTCCTTGTTATATTAACGATGGTTGGACTTTTTCTAGACAGACCTCGTAATTACTGTATAGCAACTTGCAAAATCCATTCAACTGTATTCTATTCATGAAAAATTATACTGACTAGTATCCTTTGTGTTGCTTAAATATATAAGCACCCATAGTTTTTATACTTTATTATGAATTTCTATTACATGCCTACTGAGCTCATGATGATGACAATTTTTACTTTCTCTGTGGCAGAAGTCTACCTACAAAAATAAAGGAGTGGAGGTGAGTGGAGATGGTTTGGAACAGAAGCTAGATAATATAGGGGCTCTAAGTTCCTTTACTCTCAAATTAAGACATTCGGCCTAATGCGAAGATGAAGTTGAGCCTCTCTTTGCAACCCATTGTTCTCCACTACAGCCACTTCCTTGGACATGAAGAGAAAAAATAAGGGATGGAAAGGTGTGTTTTTGTGAATTCCTCTGCTGCATACCATCTTCTGCACCCAGGCCTGTCTGGTAGGGTGAGGCCTAAGTCAGTGTGAAAAGATCTGGAGCAAGACACTCATCCTCCCATCTTTAGGGTTTTCTAGAACACCCTAAATTGCAGGAGATTCCTAAAACTAAATAATGTTTTCTCATCTTCCTTAGAAATACTTGTAATTAGAGAATTTCAGAAGATATCATTTTAAAAATTGATTATAAAATAAAAATACAGAAGAAAAGAAAAAAATGCAGAAAATATTTCATAAAACTTGTGGTAAAACTGAAAGTAAATTTTTTATTTCTAGATTACCAACTTATAATTTAGCTAATGAAGGGACCAATTCAGAATTTAGCTAATCCAATATAAGCATATATAAATATGCACATGTCTAAAAACTCCTTTAGTGTAAGTATTTCTTATTGGGAATTCTGAGTAATTTATAAATATTGTCTCATTATTTTCTATAAAATCTTTAGCATGGTAGAAGTATAAAATGTACATTTATGACAATGTTCGGCTAGCACACCAATTTATTCAGGATCCTTAAGGACTGTCCTCCAGCCAGAGAGGAGTCACATTTAGAGTTCAGAAACTGCTTTTATATTCCTGTAGACATGTTTTAAATGATCATTGTAAGTTAAGCCATAACAGGCCCACATTAGATTTTCATGGAGTTTAATTATTCAGAGTGAATAATATATAGCAGCAGCAGTATTAATACTAATAGTACTTATTATTGTTGTTGTAGACAGCTTTTGGGTTTCTCTCATTTTAAGCAAGCCTAAAAAATGCATGTTCTCAAACTTTTGGATTTTTGCTAGTCTAATCAGTGACAAGGGGTTATCTTGTGTGGGTTTGAATTCACTTGTGAAAGAAGTAGCTAGGAGCTATTTATTAGTGAGATTAGCCCTGTGCAACATGAATTACAAAATTGTGTGGTTTTTAGCTTAAATACTGTGCTACATTTGTCCTTAGAGATATGTCTTTTGTTTTAGAGTTGGAAAGGACCCCACAGTCCAAAATCTCTGGTTCAGAGACATTAAGCTACTGGATCAAGAAAGAGCAAATCTGATCCCCAGATGTTTTTTTGGGAGTAGTATTCCATGTAGATAGAAGGAATTCATGTACAGGAAAGAACTCTTAGTTGCAACTATGTTTATATAATAGTTTTATACAACAATGTCATGGAATCAAAAGTATTGTTTGTAGTTCTTTAATGTTGAGATGGTGCAGCTCGTATTTCAACAATTTAATGGTAGAATATAAAACATAAGGATTTCAAGAACTATAATCATTGTTTTTACTTTCTTAGTTTTAGGAGCATTGCTGATTAGATGTGTTAATTCAGCCATCTGGTGATACAAATTAATTGCACTTACTGAGTTATAATCATTGTGAATCCAAGTTATCATGCTACTTTCATTTTTCTAATGGAGTTATGTTATTATCAACTTATTACTATGCAGTAACTTAGATTATTTAAACAATGCTGTTTAAAGTCCAGGATGAGGTATAGAAATTCTTATCCAGCTGGAAAAAGCAGAATACCAGCTACAGTGATAGCAAGATAGATAGATGCTCTGTATCATGGTCATTTTTACTATTACGAAGCTTGAAAGAGAATGGAACAAAAAGGAGTCATGGTTGTACAGATGCCTTTATGGGGGTAAAGTTTGAATTAGCATATGCAGAACATTCTAAGACAATTAACGTCCACCCTGTAACAGTTAATTGGTTGGGGTGAATTCTCTGGTAGTGTTTCATGTGCCTTATAATTAGCTGTAGCTCAGCAATTAAGTCATGTTACCAGCCCACTTCGACACTGAAGGATGGTAATAGTTCTTGGGTGGGTGGCATTGCTGTGTGCAGACTGTGCATGTGAAATCAGTCTGGCTTGCTAAATGGCTCTCCTTTTATGGCTTGGAAACAGTGTTTTAGGTTTTTGCATAAATCTGTGTTATACATACGCAGCTATAAATGCTCTGCCATTAACAAGTCCATACGAGAGTTTGTGACTGTAGCACTGCAAACATTAAAAACCATTCACTGTTCATGTACCATCTTTCTAACACTGGAATTTACATACATGTAAACATATATAACTTTTCATATTTGTCTTAGAAAATTTCTTAATAAAGATAGGACGGTTTTGCTGTTGCTGTTGTAGTTGCTACCATAAATTAACTTATCCTTTAATACCTCATTTTAAACTAAAAGAAATTGAAATATTCTTTAAAAAATTCCCCTAATTTCTGCTTTAGGAAAAGTCTTATTCAATGAAGTAAAAATTAGTGTTGGTTGTTTTTAAAACTATACTCTTTATGCTTGTTAATAAGAGACCAGGGTGACAGCTCTGGGGGGTGGGTTTAGGGTGGAGGGATTGAGCTAAAAAGAAAAAGAACTCATGGACACGGACAACAGTGTGGTGATTGGGGGTAGGGGGGATGGGTGGAAGAGAGTATAGGGGGATAAATAGTAATGGAAAAATATAATTAAAAGTGAACTGTTAAAAATAAATAAAAAATAAAACTATATACACTTTTATTGATTACCAGGATAATACATATGTGTATAAATAATTTAAGACTATAGAGAATATAAAGAGTATAAGACAAAAGTTTCATTAATTCCACTCTCCAAAAATGGTTTTCTAGTTTTCTAGTTGATAGTAGCACAATAACTCCATTAGAAATAATAAAAGTAACATGACAACTTGGATTCACAACTTTATGGTTTCTAGTTGTATATCATGCTTTGAAAACCTTTTTTCCCCTTATTAAAAAAACAATACACATAGTAGAAAATTTCAATTATAGTGAAGCAAAAAAAAAATTCACATAATTCTACCACACAGAACATTTGCTTTGTACCTTTCCACATTTCTTTCTGTGTTCAGAAACTCTACATATTGTTTATGTGTGCCTACACAGCACATGTATTATCTATGAATTTTTAAGAAATTTTTCAAATTATACAGTTACATACTATGCTTTTTAAACTAAAATGTGATTATTTTTTCCATGTCACATATGTGATTTTTAATGGCTGCATACTATTCTATTATAATGGTATATAATATTTAGTCATTTCTCTTGTTGGATATTTAAGTGACTGGGGTTTTTTTTTGCTTTTAAAAATAATATATTTGTAAATATATTTTGCTAAATAACCTTCAAGATAAATATGTGCAGGAACTCATTATTATTTCCATAGGATAAATTCATAGGCATGTAGTGATTTTTAAAAGCCAACAACAGTGTGCTCAGTTCATGTGTATAGATTTCTGGGGTTGACAAGTGAATGAACAAGATCTCATCATATTTTTAGAATGAGTTTAGTAAGTAAATTTGAAGATTCCAAATTAAGGTCTTTTACTTTATATAGATAATCCTATAGATTTAAATATTTTGGGTTTAGGTATTCAGATCCTGTGGTTGAATGTATGATCACTGCATTTGTGTAAGGGAAGCTTATTGTGCATGTTTTAATACCATCCTTGTTTATGTCTCTTGAGTTTTATATCCATTGAATATTTGGAATTGTGTATGTCACATCCAAATCCAAATCCAAAGTGAAAAACAGTCAAACTGTTTTATGGGATGCTTAGTAACAACTGTAGCTCTATTTTATTGGAGAGAAAGGATATGATGACTTCTCAGGATACTTTAAATTTCTTTCTTATTTTACATGCTAGAAGAAAATAAATTATATTTTGTTTTTTAAAAAAGAAATAATCATAGGATTAGAATAAAACTATAATTTTGTGAATGTAGTAACATTACAGAGAGCTTGTATTAGATGTTCAACACAGCCCTAGGAGCTTCTTCCTGCTCTTGTTAATTCCTCATTAAGTCCAGGGTAATAAGGTATTTACGGCAGGCCTGAGTACTTTGATTTTAAATGCTCCTCAAATTATTCTTTTCGATGTTTTGGTTCCAGAAAAATGGTTGGACATCTTACCTCAATTAGTTAGACTTTCTTAGTTTACTAAAATTTTCTTTAGACCATAGCATTTTCATAGAAACTGTTTGAGGTGTGATTTGGTATAACATGTAAGAGAAGTTTTAATAATTTTATCCGTCTTCTTCTTACTGTCATAGTTTCTCTACGATATAAAGACTTTCACAGTTTAAATGGCCAGTCAGTTCTCTATGCTTTCAAGTAGCTTTTATTTAGCTTGATTTTACTTTTACAATTTAGGTTTATGAGATGGAAATGAGGAATTCAGATGTAAAGTTTTCAGGAATGGCAGCATTATTTGAATACTGATTATTTCCTCATAGCATTTGAAGGGGAAATAGTTACAATATTTAAATATATGCTTCTCAAATAGGTTTATGAGTCCCCTGGAGTACATACTTAAATTTCTTCTGCTGTTAGAGGAACATTAGTAGAAAATACCAGCAAAGCACTGATTTTTTATAATATAGACAAGGGGTCAGCAAACTTTCTGTAAAGAGCTAAATAATACATGTTTTAAGCTTCGTACACCACAGAGTTTCTGTCATACTGTCCATCTCTGTTGTTGTAGCATGAAAGCAACCATAGACAATACGTAAACTAATAAGCAAGATAGTGTTCAATGAAACTTTATTTACTAACACAGATAGTGGTCTGGATTTTGCCTTCAGGCTGTAGTTTGCCTACCCCTGATATGCCCATCTCTGAAGTAGATGTATTAGTGGTGAAACAGCACCAGAATGTTACCGGTGATTGGACCTTGGTTCAGCAACCTTGGTACTTAATTCTGGCTAAGGAAGGATTCAGTCAAGACTCAAATACAAGCAAAAATTAGAAAGTCACAGAGGTAGAATAAGTGAGCTGTGGAAGAAGTGAGCCAGCTGGGCTGTGTGGACTCAGGAAACAAGTTACAGAGGCAAAAGAAGGGTCCTTGGACTTAGGAAAAAGAAAGCAAGGATATACATGCCTGGGGTAAGGAGAGGGGAGGAAAGGTGTGGGAGTGCTCCAGAGAGGGAGCCACTGTGGGGAAAGCAGAGGGTGGGGCAAGGCACAGGCATGCTTGAGAGAGAGAGCCACACTAGGTCCTCTGTACTCAGGTATTTTTATCCTCTCTCTAAAGGCAGGGATCTTGGGGTAGGTCCCAGGAGAGGGTCTCAATAGTACATTCATCAGCTTTTCCAGTTGTGTCCTTTCAGGGTCATGGTCTCTACGGATTAGTTGGCACTAGAGAATGAAGTGATTAGTCATTGCTGTGGTTCTGGTGTCAACCATGATGGCCTTTCTGATTTTCTGGGCCTGGAACTGAAACACAACTGAGTCCCAGGTCTTGTCTCTAGTTTGACCAAAACTCTTGTCTTACTGGTCAACAGACCCAAGGCTTTGTTTATTTGATGTGGGCTAGAACCTCATTGTCCCAAGGAATTAATGTTTAAGGGAGTGGTCATGCAAGGGTTTGTGTGGGAGTAGTATGAAGCTGTTCTCTGCCCCCCTTGTTCCTCCTCTAAGGGGGTCTACCGCATTACTAGTGACATGCTAGGGGAGGAAAGGTCAGGGTAGAGGCCAAACCACATGACCAGTGATATGAAAGATCAGGGGTTTAAACCACATGACCAGCAACATGCTAGGGGAGGAAGGGTCACTCTGGGGATGAAGTCCTTATTTTCCCAGTTTTTCCCATTGCTAGGTATCTGGGGCTTTCTGCCTGGGGATATTCCATATCTGGCCTATTGTTCCTGCTGTGCTCATGCCTGTTTACCTGCCTTCTACGGGTGGTCTGGTGTGTTGGTTAAAGTAATCACTTACTGTGCTTATAATACTGTATACCTAGAAACAGTACATATTCCAGCATGATTTAAAAACTTAGGAATTGATCAACTTTATTGAACATCTTCTATTTTTCCTCTATGTTAATAAGAACCGTGGAGGAATCAGAACAAGTATAGGCATGGAACAGTGCCCAGTCCTTAGGGAATTAAGATTATTATATATAAAATTATTAGCAAGTAAGATATAATAAATATAGGATTATATGGTATATAGTTTATATGTTATCTGTGGTTGTATACCATTACATATTGACTTCTTTATTATATATACATGAATTGAGGTGTATTCCCCCAACACTTAAGAAAGAAGAAAGTAAACATATATTTGTGTTTGTTTTGTGTCTCAGCACAGAAACTAGGCCAGGTGTGGAGACTTCCATGTGAGCATATGGAGGCAGCACTGTAAGGCGAGTTGCTGATTGCCAGCTTCCTGACCTTGGCTCCTTCCACCATCTTCTCTATATTAAATAATAGTAACAACAACAACAACAATAATAATAAAAGAACCCCAGGAATTATTTGAGCTTATATAGAGAGGATATAGGCATTTGTTAAATTACCACAGATATCTCAGTGTTTGAGTTCTAGTTTCTAAATTCACTGGCAAAAATGACACATTCTGCTCTAACACTAATGAATAAAAGTTTAGGCACAAAATAAGGAATCTGGAGATTTCGCTAGTACCTAGAAGTATGACCTAAGGAATGATACTTAACCATCTTTGGGTATTCTTTTCTTCATCTGTTTTTAGTGTTGCCTATGTTAGTGATCTTTAAGCTGGAGCCTATCAGCTCCTATGAACTAAAGAGATGACTAAAGTATGTACCTTAGTACAGGGTAGGGAATGGGTTAGACTGAGCTGAGAGGTGGCAGCAAAAAGATCGTTCAAGGGTATAATAATCTAGGCAAGAGAGAGGAGGATGGGACCACTGAGGGATGTGTGATGGAAAGGAATGATCTGGCTAGAGACTTTCAGAGAGCTGCTATGGGATTCATTTAGTGAAAGGTGCTCTTAGAACAATGGTTAAGAACTCAGGCTTCAGAGTCAGTTGTGCTGGAATTTACATCCTGGGTATTTCACTTTCTAGCTGTATGACTTTGAACAGATGACTTAAGTGATTTAATCTTCACTATTCTAATCTGTAAAAATGGGCAGAATAATAACAGCTCATGAAGTTGTAAAAATTAACACAGACAATGAATGTGAAGCATTTAACCCACTGCTGGGAGTCTTATAAAGGTCTCATAAATGTTTATTGCCATTATTATTATTTATCAGAGAAAATCAAGTTCCAGTGCCATTAAAAATTTTCAGCCATTTAAAAATTGTGATTATAGGTTTTGGGAGCCAGACATACTCTATTTTTTGATTAAAAATACAGGGAGCAAATTAAATTTAGGCTGTCATTTTTTTCTGTTTTGTGGTTGTAGAACACCTGTTCTGTGTAGTTTGGGTGTTTTCATGTATATAATGTTAAGTTAGTCCTGGGACTTATTCCTAAGGAAGTCAAAGGAAATAAGAGAGAAGTACATAGCTACTGTGTACAAGAAAAAGAAGAAGGGAGGCACAAAACACCAAAAGGAAAAAAAAAACAACATAGACACCAAGTCACTACTGCTCTGTGACAGAGTTTCTATTTCAGACGAGACTGAGGTATATAGTTTAGAGTATTTTTAATCCTAGTACTCTGCAAGCAGAATTTTTTTTCTGAATATTTCCTTTCAGGTAGATTCCTTGCCTGCCTGTTTTAAGAAACTGTTTGCTTTTCTCTGCAGATATTAATTTGTCTCATGTTATACTCCCATCATTTCTAAATCTGCTTTTGTCTGTGATGACGCCTGAGAAATAGATGATTTTAATGGTTTTGTGGCTGTTTGTTTTGCAGTCTTCAGGAGACACTTAAACTGTTATCCTTCTCATGTGATTACATGCCTCTCTGCATATGTGAACAGTATTTATAGTTTGTGTGTGTGTGCCTGCCCTTGCTATTGCTTTTCGCTGTGAAGAGCTCTGTGAAGCTCACTGATTCGTTCATCTTCTTTTTATCCTCACTCGAGGACATGCTTACTGATTTTAGAGGGAGAGGGAGGGAGGAAGAGAGAAAGGCACGGAAACATCAATGTGAGAGAGAAACATCAGTTGGTTGCCTCTTGTTTGCTCCCTGACTGGGAACTGAACCTGCAACCCAGGCATGTGCCCCGGGCAGGAATTGAGCCCACAACCTATCGGTCTACAGGACAATGCTCCAACCAACTGACCCACACTGGCTGGGGCTGTAGTTGTTTCTTGTTTTGTTTTCTGCATGTCATCAAATACTCCTGGAGTGTCCCACTCTCTGGATCATAGACAACTAGAAGATAGCAATGAACATTCCAGTAAATTTTACTCTCTAGTAAATTTTATATAGTGTTTTCCCTCAGTAATGTTTTCCTCCTGAGCCCTCAACTTTTTTAATAGAGAATATTTTGTTGAAATTTTGAAAATAAAATAAAACTCAAAAAATTAAAAGAAAACCTTGGGAAAATTGCATCAAGTATGAGAGACAAAAGGTTAACATACTAAAGAAAGAGCTTTTATAAATCTGATACACTCCGATGGAAATATAAGCAAACAACATGAACTTATAGTTTCCAAAAGAATAAAAACTAGAGAAAATAAACATGAAAAAATTTTAGCTAGTAATCAAAAAAATTACTTCCTCCCTTCCTCTTTCTCCCTTTCACTTCTTCCCACTTTCCCTCCCTCCTAATTTGGTAAAGGTTAACAACACAGTACTTAATTTGATGAGGCAGGTGCTCTCAGACACTGCCAAAGTGGGAAGTGGCACAACCATTTTGGAAAGAAATTTGATGATATGAATTGAGACTTTAAAATGCTCGTAACTTTTAGCCTATTAATATTCCCTTTAGGAATCCATTCTAAGGAAGTCATTACAGATGCTATGAAAACATCATGTACAAGGATAATAACTCATTTCTAATAGCATTGGAAACATCAGAAACTATAGAAACAACCTAAATTTCCAATGACGAGTGGCTACATAAATTATAAAGACTTCAGAGGGAATATTATTATGCATTACTAAAATCATGTTGTCAAAGAGTGTTTAATAACATTGGGAAATGTTCACACTATAATTTATATAAAGAAGACTGAATGATGCCTAAAAAGAATCAGAGAAAGGAGTCATATGTTTCAATATCCATAGTTATGTCCTGACCATTAGAGCTTACTGCTTCTTTCTGTATCAGATATCTGGCCGTGGATTTTATCCTGACCCATAGTAAGATAAATGAACAAGATACACAATGAGAAAGAATATTTTACTAGATAGAATAGGATAGAATAGAATGCATCAGACTGCATACATCATCCTTGATTGAGGAAGTCATTGCAGGACCTGCTTGCCTTTGAGTTTGGGGCAGCCCCTTGCTCTCAGATCCCATAGAGCCCAGTCACAGGGCCTGGCCCTGTAGCAAGCACTGGGCTGCCATTTCAGAAGAGACCATGAACATTGAAAACTTTAATCAACAAATCCAAAACTCTGGTGGTTCTTTTGTTTTGTTTTCCCATATGTAGTGTCAGTTACCCAAAAGAAATGTATACCCCAAGCGGAAAGAGCATTGGCTTTGGGATCAGGCAGAGCTCTGTTCAATCAATGTTTAGCCCTTAATAGTTGCATGTCTATGGGTGAATTATTTAACTTCAACAAGCCTCAGTTTCATCCTCACAAAATGGGGCTAGTATAGCTAACTTTGGAGGGCTGTGGCAGGAAACAAATTACTTAAAAATACACGCTAGACACCTAAAATAGTGCCTGACACTATAGCACTTAGTAGATGGTCAGTAAATATTAGCCTTTCTCTTCACAGTGTGTGTTTGTTGAAATGAAATATGTATTTAAAAGTATGGCCTGATAAGACCCTCTTTTTTGTCTCCATACCAATGGTATTGGTCATTTTGCAGATAATGATTTGACTTATATTGAGGGTGGCAATTTTTGCAAATCACTTACTGCACTTCTTACTGAGTAATCATGTAAATATATCTTTGTGCTTTAGTCTCTACATCTGTCAGTTTGTATGATTTTATCTTAGCAGTTATTCCTAAGAAAAACATAGCCTGTGTTGTCATCAGCAGTGCTGGTAGGATGGTTTTTCTTTTTCTTTTGGTAGTGTGGGGAGGGAGGAGTGATTTTTATTTTTTTCTGTATTTTTAGAAATGTGTTGGAAAAATTTTTGAAATTAATCCACTTTTTTATTTTAAAATGGGATTGTAATGTGATGATTGGCATTCCAGTGGTAATATTCATTTGTAAAATGAGTATTGTGGCCCTGGCTGGTGTGGCTCAGTGGATTGAGCATGGGCTGCAAACCAAAGGGTTGCCAGTTCAATTCCCACTCAGGGCACATGCCTGGGTTGTGAGCCAGGTCCCCAGTATGGGGCTCTTGAGAGGCAACCACACATTGATATTTCTGTCCCTCTCTTTCTCCTTCTCTTCTCCTCTCTCTAAAAATGCATAAATAAAATCTTAAAAAATAAAATGAATATTATGTTTGTGGCACAGGATTTCTTGGTATGGGGTTCAGTGACTCATTCAGACCCAGGCCTGTGGCCTCCTTAACCTTGGGTTTTAATCAACTACTGATCTGAGGTAAACTGCCTGGACCCTAAGGATCTATGCATTGCATTAGACAATTGCTAATTAAAAACATGCAAATTAATTTCCTTCCTTCCCTCATTTTTTTGTAGGTAGAAAGATGTTCCTTTTGTTATTCTCTCTTTTTTTTTACATTACAGATGAATGGGTCATTCATAGAGAGATTTGACAATATCTGAAAACTATTGGAGACAGAATTGATTTAAAAGGGAGAAAAGGGCCATCCATCCACAGGGATTAGGAGCATTTTTATTAGGCATAGCATAGGGCATCTGGAATTTATTTGCATCTTTTAATATATTTAAAAGAAAAAAACTGTCTTACCAGTATTTGAAAATACCAGTGTTCCAATTCCCATTGACTATCACAATGTTACTCAAAGTCAGGTGCATTTGTGATTTACCACTTATCATTCGCTGCCAGCCCTGGACATGGGGAGATAATTGCGGGTGCCCTCTGGAATAGTAACCTGCCATTTGATGTGAATGTAAAAGCCAAATCTAGTTACTGGAATTGAAAATTATAAAGCCTTATTTTGGACAGCCAGGCAGTTAGAGCAGCTGACTACTAAAATATTGGCCTGTTTAGTGGTTTCCCCTGTGGCTTGTTATCTCCTTGGGTTATGCACCCTCACCCAGAGGGAAAAACACAGTTTTCATCAGACCTTCTATTATGCAGCAGCTTTTTACTCAAAAGAGAAGCTACCCATTGAACTGTTGGAGAATGTAATGAAAAGAAATAGCTAACTTAAAAAAATCCAATTTGAATTTTACTACCCCATGGCTTCTCGTTGCTTCTCTGGCCCAAACCATGATCTTCCTTTAAGGCAGACATTTTAGCTGTAAGGTAGCAAAGGGTTTCAAAGCAGAGGAGGTAAATTAATAGAAACTGAAAAAATCAGAATAAATAGAACAGGAAGTAGTTTTATTTTTACTTTGTTATTTAATCCCAACTGATAAAATAGGAATATACATATGTGTAATTGTAAGGTTCAAAATCCTGTCAAATAAAGTGCTTCATTCTGTTTTAGTCATTCTTTTAGGATTTCTTATGAGGGCTGATCTTGTTACAGTGAAATAAATGTTTGCATTTTATTCCTAATTCACATACTAACTCATATGGTGCTGTTTATATTTCTTTTAAGTCATACTTAATGATAAACCCTCATCTCTTTCCTGCCAGACTTCCTGTAGTAGTAGCCTGTGCTTGCTGCCATAATTTCCTTACCACACTCACTGTCTTTAATCACTTGCATTTTGACTTTGGCCCCATTTAACCAACTTTCTCCAGACTCTCACCCTTTTTGTTACATCGTTAAGAGCCACATCCTGTTGAATTTACCTCTGCAACATGTAATATGCCCAACTTCCCACCCTAATGGTATTACAGGAGCTCCCCTCTGAAATAACTTCCAAAGCTGTATATTTTACACACTCCTCATCACTACTAAACAGATCTGTCTTGGTCACATCTCTGTTCATGAATGGTGGGTATCTTTTCATTATTTGTGAGAAGCCTGAGTATCTTGACCTGGCAATTGAGTCAGCATTCTCTCTCCCTGCTTCTCTCATCTGCCTTGCATGCCTACTCAGTTCCTTTGTGTGCTGTAATATCAGTGTGGAATCCATACTATCTCTTTTCTCTCCACCGATCTCATGCTCAAAGTTTATCCTTTCAGAGCCCAGAAGGATGTATCATTCATTGAGATTTTCTGATCCTCCTAGTTGGAAGTAATATTTTCTTCCTTTAGATTTTATCTGTACCTTTCTTCTGATATGATTTATATTCTGTTCTGTGTTATTTGTGTGGACATCTTATTTTCCCTTCTTAAGGGAAGGGTCAGTCTCATCTTTTTATTTTTCAACTCCAGGGTCTGCTTGAAAGTCTTACACTTTTTATAAGCTAAGTATATTTGGATAAATGAATGAATAAGCTGATATTAATGAATATAGAACATTTACTGGAAAATATTTTAGAATATGGGTGGTTATTCCATTATTTCTTGTTACTACTGGTTTTATTCTTACCTTCCTTACTTACTATTTCCATGTGTTTTAAGATTTAACAGTTACCTGTTCAAACAGCAGATTACCACAAATATTTTGAACACTTTTAGGTACTTATCTCCATTCTGGCCCATTAGGTAATGAATTGCTACATTCAACTTTGCAAGTCATCTGAAGCTTCTGTATTTTTATTTTTTAAAGAACTTTTGATAAAGGAGAAGTAAATGAGAAGTTGGTGACTAAATTCTCCTCAAGCTGATGGAGAAGTTCAAGCACATTTTGTGTGGCTAATGCAGCCACCAATATGAACACAAGAACCCCTGAAAGCGTTCTTTTAGAACACTGATTAAAACCATCCCATCGAATTATTTATTACAGCTCACTGTAGTGATACCTGACCTTTCTAGATAGAACTCAGCGATTCAGCCATTTCAACTCCCCAAAACACCAAGCCCTAAGAAAAAAAAAGCCAGGGTACATCGCACATACAGATGAAAAGAGTTACCAACCGGAGACCCAGGATCTTATTTTACATTGTTCTAATGCACATCCTTGGGGCTCTACTTAGCAGCTTTCTCATTCTGTCCCTGACCCCAGCCCAAGACCAAGTTAGAAGTATGAACTCTGTATTTCCAGAGCAACACTCAGAATTGTAATTTGTTTCCACATCTGCCTCTTCCACAAAACCCAGAGCTCCTGTAGTGCAAGAACTATGTATCATATATCTTTGTATCCCCAACATTTTACATAGCCTGGCATCTATTAAACACAAATATTTATTGAATGACCAAAGTTGCTTACCTGCCTTTGAAGTAGCAATAGATTTTTAAGTAGCATGTTATGAAGAAAGAGAGAGCAGTTTGAAGCAGGCACACAATAACCTGATAGCATGTCAGGTGATAAAACTAGTATGATAAAGACTAAAAAAATACATTAGTTTGGGATCACTTTATTTTGCCTGCAAAAACCATAGAGTACTTGAAGAGTTTCTGAAAACATTGATGCATGTTTGCACAGTACTGTAGTTCATTTTGATGACTTAGAGCCATCAAATAAAGATTGAAATATTTCCAGGATATTCTGTTTAAAGATACATTTAAGTATGGAATGCATTTTGGAAAGATTTTTCTGTAAAATTTCTTTAAAAAGAAAAGTGTTTTGGCGTTTAATAGGATAAACCCTTAAATATATCAAATGAATGATTTGTGAGGGTTCTGGAGCCAAGATCTTGCTGTGTGAGGATAATATAAGTATGTCTAGGACTGTCTCGATTTATCAATGAGGACAGTCGTTCAGTCTACCTAATGAGCATCTCACACTGTACAAATACTCTGGGTATAGAAACACACTCACGCACACACGCACACACACACAGTCTCTCAGAAAACAAGTTCCCAACCATCAAAGACTTTCAATTTTTCCAGATATAGGAAGTTTTTTAAAATCAGAAATTCTGGGGAATGGTTGATGCAACTTTATCACCTAGCACTGATTTAGTGTTCATCAAACATTGAGTACCTTTCTGGACCAGGCTGGGTGCTGGAGGATTGAGTACAGTGAGTGCTTATAAGCTAGAGGTACCCAAAGCCCAGAGTACCATCTCTCCAAAAGGCCTCTGTCTCCTTGCAGCATAACTATGAGGAAGGTCTTATTTCATTAAACACAGATACATCTTTTTTTCTTTCTAATGTTGAACAGTTCATGAGATAGAGAAAGATTCATAAAATGGTTCTTCAACCCTGAATCAAAACATAGTTTAAATAGCTAAGATTGTAATCAGACTTTTATAAACCTTCCTGCTGTTCTTCACCACAGTATAGTTCTTCATTATCAGCCTCCTTGTAAATAAAAGGGGACAGATAATCTGGGATCTTGCTTCGCTTGTCCTTGAGGGTTACTGAGATTTGTCGGCAATGGGCTTTGGACAGTTTTTCATGGCTTGACAAATGGCTTTCCTCCAGCAAGGGTCAAGGAGCCATGAAGACTGAATATGGCTTCAGTGTAGTTCTCCAGATCATAGCTGAGAAAAGAAAGAATGTGCTTGTCTCCACTCCTCAATGGAGCCAGATGCCCAGTAAAGCAGAAACAGTTTACCTGTGAAGTTGCCAAGGCAGCATCAAGGGTACAGGAAAGAGTAGACAGAATGATTAATGAGAGTTTCTTGCCATAGGAGAACCTCTAAAAATATACCTTCATGTCTTTTCTCCTCACAAGGATAAATGCCGTGGGATTTATCACGGGAATAGTGATACATAAAAACTCAAGAACTTATAAGAAAGAGCCCAAGGAAACCAGGGTAAAGGGCAATGAGAGGGGATGCAGTAGCCACAAATTAGAAAAAGTGTGCACAGCATGCTTTCAGTCTTCTATTGAACTGATGGCCCTGAACGGGTTTTTTTTTTTTTTTTTTTTTTGAGGTTTTATTTTTCTACACATTTTTTAATTGTTGTTCAAGTACAGTTTTCTGCCTTTTCCACACACCCCTCCCCACCACCCCAGCCCTTCCCACTTCCCTCCCCTGTTTCCACCCGCACTTGTTATTGTCCATGTGTCCTTTATAATTGTTCCTGCAAACTTTTCACCCTTTTCCCTTATAATCCCCTCCCCGCTCCCCCTGGTCACTGTCAGCCTGTTCTCAATTTCAGTGTCTTTGGCTATATTTTGCTTACTTGTTTGTTTTGTTGATTAGGTTCCTGTTAATGGTGAGATCATATCGTATTTGTCTTTCACCGCCTGGCTTGTTTCACTTAGCACAATGCTCTCCAGTTCCATCCATGCTGTCGCAAAGGGTGGGAGCTCCTACTTTCTTTCTGCTGCATAGAATTCCACTGTGTAAATGTACCACAGTTTTTTGATCCACTCATTTACTGAGGGGCACTTAGGTTGCTTCCAGCACATGGCTATTGTAAATTGTGCTGCTATGAACACTGGGGTACATAGGTTCTTTTGGATTGGTGTTTCAGGGTTCTTAGGATATAATCCCAGCAGTGGCATTGCTGGGTCAAAAGGCAGTTCCATTTTTAGTTTTTTGAGGAAATTCCATACTGTTTTCCATAGTGGTTGCACAAGTCTGCATTCCCACCAACAGTGCACTAGGGTTCCCTTTTCTTCACATCCTCTCCAACACTTGGTGTTTGTTGCTTTGTTTATAAATGGCCATTCTCAATATGGAATCTCACTGTGGTTTTAATTTGCATCTCTCTGATAACTAGCAATACTGAGCATCTTTTCATATGTCTTTGGAACCTCTGTATGTCCTCCTTGGAGAAGTGTCTGTTCAAGTCCTTTCCCAATTTTTTAATTGGGTTGCTTGTCTTCTTAGAGTTGTCATATGAGTTCTTCATATATTTTGGAAATCACACCCTTGTCTGAGACGCTTGTCTGGGTCCACTGGCAAATATGTTTTCCCGTATAGTTGGTTCTCTTTCCATTTTAATGCTGTTTTCATTAGCTGTGTGGAAGCTTTTTATTTTGATGAGATCCCATTTGTTTATTCTTTCCTTTATGTCCCTTGCTCTAGGGGACATATCAGTGAAAATATTGCTGTGTGGAATATATGAGATTTTCCTGCCTATGTTCTCCTCTAGGACTTTAATGGTGTTACGACTTATATTTGAATCTTTTATCCATCTTGAGTTTATTTTTGTGTATGGTGTAAGTTGGTGGTCGAATTTCATTTTTTTTGCATGTAACTGTCCAGCGCTCCCAACACCATTTGTTAAAGAAGCTATTTTTATTGCATTTTATGCTGCTGCCCCTTTGTCGGATATTAAGTGACCATAGAGACTTGAGTTTATTTCCGGGCTCTCTGTTCTGTTCCATTGGTCTGTCTGTTTTTATGCCAGTACCAGACTGTTTTGATTACAGTAGCCTTGTAATATAGTTTGATATTAGGTATTGTGATCCCTCCTACTTTGTTTTTTTTTTAACTTTTATTGTTATTCAGTTACAGTTGTCTGCATTTTCTCCCCATCCCTCCACCCCACCCCAGCCAGTCGCACCTCCCTCCCCACCTCCACCTTCCCCCTTGATTTTGTCCATGTGTCCTTTATAGTAGATCCTGTAAAACCCTCTCCCCACTATCCCCTCCCCACTGCCCTCTGGCTATTGTTACATTGTTCTTAATTTCAATGTCTCTGGTTATATTTTGTTTGCTTTTTTTCTTTTGTTGATTATGTTCCAGTTAAAGGTGAGATCATATGGTATGTGTCCCTTACCGCCCGGCTTATTTCACTTAGCATATTGTTCTCCAGTTCCACCCATGCTGTTGCAAAGGGTATAAGCTCCTTCTTTCTCTCTGCTGCGTAGAATTCCATTGTGTAAATGTATCATAGTTTTTTGATCCACTCATTTGCTGATGAGCACTTAGGTTGCTTCCAGTACTTGGCTATTGTAAATTGTGCTGCTATGAACATTGGGGTGCGTAGGTTCTTTTGGATTGGTGTCTTGGGTTCTTAAGATATAATCCCAGCAGCGGAATTGCTGGGTCAAAGGGCAGTTCCATTTTTAGTTTTCTGAGGAAATTCCATACTGTTTTCCTCAGTGGCCTCACCAGTCTGCATTCCCACCAACAGTGCACTAGGGTTCCCTTTTCTCCGCATCCTCTCCAACATTTGTTTGTTGATTTGCTTATGTGGGCCACTCTGACCAATGTGAGATGGTACCTCATTGTGGTTTTAATTTGCATCTCTCTGATGGCTAGTGATGCTGAGCATCTTTTCATATGTCTCTGGGCCCTCTGTATGTCTTTCTTGGAGAAGTGTCTGTCCAAATCCTTTGCCCATTTTTTATTTGATCCCTCCTACTTTGTTCTTCCTTCTCAAAATCGCTACAGCAATTCGGGGTCCTTTATGGTTCCATATAAATTTTTGAACTGTTTGTTCTGTATCTGTGAAATATGCCATTGATACTTTAATAAGTATTGCGTTGAATCTGTAAATTGCTTTGGGTAGTTTGGACTTTTGATGATGTTAATTATTCCAACCCATGAGCATGGTACATACTTCCTTTTGTTTGTGTCTTCCTTAATTAATTTCCTCAGTGTTGTGTAGTTTTCTGAGTACAGGTCTTTTACATCCTTGGTTAAGTTTATTCATAGGTACTTGATTTTTCTTTTGGCTCTATCAAATGCGATTTTTTTTCCTGATTCCTGTTTCTGATATTTCATTGTTGCTGTACAAAAATGCTTTTGATTTCTGAATATTGACTTTTTATCCCACTGTTTTGCCAAATTCATTTATTAGGTCAAGAAGTTTTTTGGTGGAGTCCATACGATTTTCCATGTACACTATCATGTCATCTGCAAACAATGACAGTTTTGCTTCCTCCTTTCCAATGTGGATGCTTTTTATTTCTTTTTCTTGTCTGATTGCTGTGGTTAGGTTTTCCAATACTATGTTGAATAGGAGTGGTGTAAGCGGACATCCTTGTGTTCTTCCTGATCTCAGTGGGAAACTTCTAAGTTTTTGCCCATTGACTATGATGCTGACCGTACGTCTCTCTTATATGGTCTTTATTAGGTTGAGAAATGCTCCCTCTATTCTCACCTGCTGAGTGTTTTTAAAATAAACGTGTGCTGTACCTTATCAAATGCTTTTTCTGCATCTATTGCTATAATCATGTGATTTTTCTCTTTAGTTTTGTTTAGGGGACGTATTACATTTATTGATTTGCAAATATTATACCATCCTTGCATCCCGAGGATGAATCCCACTTATTCATGGTGTATGATCTTTTTAACGTATTGCTGGATGCAGTTTGCCAATATTTTGTTCAGGATTTCAGCGTCTATGTTCATCAGCAATATTGGCCTGAAGTTTTCTTTCTTTGTTATGTCTTCATCTGGAAAGGATTAGGATGACATTGGCTTCATAAGAAGAGTTTGGGAGTCTTCCATCTTCTTGGATTTTTTGGAATACTCTGTGAAGGATAGGGGATAGCTCTTCCTTAAATGCTTTGTAAACTTCTCCTCTGAAACTATCTGGTCCAGGGCTTTTGTGTGTCAGGTGTTTTCAGATTACTGCTTCAATTATATCAGCTGTTATTGGTCTATTCAGGCTTTCTTCTTCTTCTTCATTCAGTTTTGGAAGATTATATTTTTCTACAAATTTGTCCATTTCACCTAGGTTTTCAAATTTGTTGTCATATACTTCTTCATAGTAATTTCTTACAATCCTTTGTATTTCTGTGGTATCAGTTGTATTCTTTCCTCTTTCATTTTTGATTGTGTTTATTTGGGTCCTCTCTCCCTTTTTCTTGACAAGCCTGCCTAAAGGCTTGTCGATTTTATTTATCTTTTCAAAGAACCAGCTCCTGGATTTATTGATCCTTAGAATTGTGCTTTTAGTCTCTATGTCATTTAATTCTGCTCTGATCTTGGTTATTTCCTTCCTTCTACTTGCTCTTGGCTGTCGTTGTTGTTGTTCCTCGAGCTCTTGTAGGTGCAGGGTTAGGTTGTTTCTTTGAAATGTTTCTATTTTCTTTTAAGTAGGCCTGTATCGCTATGAACAGACTTCACTGTGTCCCGTAACTTTTGGATTGTTCTGAATTCGGTTTCATTTGTTTCCAGAAACTTTTTGATTTCTTCCTTAATCTCATTCTTCACCCATTCATTGTTTAATAGCATGCTATTCAATCTCCATGAGTTTGAGTGTTTTCCAGTTTTTTCCTTGAGGTTGGTTTCTAGTCCCTTGTGGTTGGAGAAAATGCTTGATATGATTTCAATTTTCTTGAATTTGTTGAGGCTTGTTTTGTGTCCTATCATGGGTCTATGTTTGAAAATGTTCCATGTGCATTTGAAAAGAATGTGTATTTTGCTTCTTTGGGATGAAAGGCTCTCTCTATATATATCAGTTAAGTCCATTTGATCTAGGGCCTTGTTCAATGCCACAATATCTTTGTTGATATTTTGTTTGGAAGATCTATCCATTTTTGACAGTGGGGTGTTGAAATCCCCTACTAGAATTGTGTTGCTGTCAATAACTTTCTTGAAGTCCTCCCAAGATTTCTTTATGTATTTGGGTGCTCCTATGTTGGGTCCATATATATTTACAATGTTTATGTCTTCTTGATGGAGTCTTCCATTCAGTGTTATGAAGTGACCTTCTGGGTCTCTTTTTATGGCTCTTTTTTTGAAGTCTATTTTGTCTGATATGAGTATTGCTTCCCTGCCTTTTATTTTCCTGTCCATGTGCTTGGAATATTTGTTTCCAGCCCTTCACTTTCAGTTTGTGTAGGTCTTTTGTTCTGAAGTGGGTCTCTTGTAGGCAGCATATGTGTGGGTCATCCTTTCTTATCCATACAGCTGCCTTATGTCTTTTGATTGGAGCATTTAATCCATTTACATTTAAGGTTATTATTGATAGGTACTTATGCATTGCCACTTTTTTTGTGTCTGTGTTCCTCTCTCTCACACTCTTTTTTTTTCCCTTTTCTTAAAGCATACCCTTTAGCATCTCTTGAAGAGCCGGTTTGGAGGATGTATATTCTTTGAGGCTTCTTTTGTCTGGGAAGCTCCCTATTTGGCCTTCCATTTTAATTGAGAACCTTGTTGGATAGTGTAGTCTCAGTTGTAGGCCTTTGTTTTTCATTACTTGGAACATTCCTTGCCATTCCCTTCTGGCTTGGAGCATTTCCACTGACAAGTCAGCTGCTAGTCTTATCGGGGCTCCCCTATATGTTACTTTCTGTTTCTCCCTTGCTACCTTTACGATCCTCTCTTTGTCTTGGAATTTTGCCATTTTAATTATGATGTGTCTTGAAGTGGGCCTCTTTGGGTTCCTCTTGCTTGGGACTCTCTGTGTTTCCTGGATTTGTGTGACTTTTGTTTGTCTCATCAAATTAGGGAAGTTTTCCATCATTACTTTTTCAAAAAAGTTTTCTATCACTTGCTGTTCTTCTCCTTCTGGTATCCCTATTATATGGATATTATTATGTTTTGTGTTGTCCTGCATTACCCTTAACCCCTCTTCATTCTTTCTGAGCTTCTTTTCCTTTTCTTGCTCTTTCTGGGTGCCTTTTTCTACCTTGTCATCCAGCTCACTGAATCAATCCTCTGCCTCATCTAGCCTGGTTTTGATTCCTTCTACTGTGTTCTTCAGTTCAGAAATTGTATTCTTCATTTCCTTTTGGCCCTTGTTGATAGTTTTTATTTCCTTTTTCATGTTGATACAGTTTGCAGTGAGTTCATTGTAGTTTCCCTGTATTTTTTGGTATTTCTCTGTGAGCTCATTGAGCTTCCTGAAAACCATTGCTTTGAACTGAATATCTGATAGTTGACTTGCCTCTATTTCATTTAGCATTCTTTCCGAGGCTCCTCCTTTCCTTTCATTTCACTTGGAGATTGTTTCTTTGCCTTCCCAGTGTTTCTGAGACTCTTCTTTTTAGCCTGTGCTTTTTAAATTGACTGTTCTGCCTCCCTGGGTTTCTGGTGTGAACTTCTATGGTAGGAGACCTGTGAGATTCAGTGGTGCAGTCTCCTTGGTCTCCTGAGCTCGCTGGTCTTGGGCTGTCACTTATGTTGGCTCTCTGGATGTCTTTGGGTTTTGATTGTTTTGGGGTCTTTCCTCGGTGGGTTCTTCCATCCAGCTGGTTAACTGAGGGTCACTCCGTCTACCACGTCTGGTATTCTGTTGTGCAGGTGTGGACAGGTTGTGTTAATGCTGGTTCTTCTGTCTGTCCGAGGTTTTGAGGCTTCTCTCTCGCTATTGTTCAGTTGTTTGTTCTGGGTAATTTCCCTACCTTTTAGTTGTATTTCCAGATTGGTCCTGGGTGTAGGTTAGTGTGGCTTCCACTTACTCCTTCACCTTTTTCCATTGGTGCTTCCTTTGTTGGTGGTTTCTCCCTTCCAGCAGATATACTGCTGTTCACAGCTCCCACCTACTCTTTTATGTGATCAGTTGGAGGGGGAAGGCAAAATGGATTAAGACAGCGGGAGTGTATTCTATGGGACTTAAAGTACCAATCTGTAGAGAAGAGACAGGAGATCCTTTGGATAAGTACAGTGTTAACCATGATATTTGACCCAACTAGGCATTTTTTAGGGTGGAAAAAAGATAAGACTCTTGTTAGGGGGGAAGGATTATGAGTTGGATCTAGAAAGCAGTGAGCTTGTGGGAGGTCAGATTATGAGGTAAAGTGAGAGTGAAGGATAGAAAATGGGTGTAATGTGTGAGAGAATAGAGTTAACCACAACATTATTGAAGTTCAGGAAACAGTGAAGGGAGCTAAGATGAGAGAGTGGTGCTGTGTAGTCTTTACAATTGTATGGAACAGCAATTATTTACAATGGTAATGGAGCAACCATCATACGATAGAATCTATGTGATCTGTATAACTAGAATACGAAGTACAGGACCTAGAGTAGTGTGCTATTGGAACACAAGTGAAGTGAAACTCAGAAAATTAAAAATACACTATGAAACAGAGAGCAAGGGAAACCAGTCAAACAATGCAATTAAACAAACCAAGTGAAGAAGACTAAACAGAAAGAAGAGAAATACAAAAATACTAATAAAATAAAAGATGTAAGAATAATGAAAATATTTACTAATACAAATATACAGTAACTTGCAAGTTCTCTGGAGTGGCAAATTCTCACTGTCTGTGTTTTGGGATAATCCCTCTTTGGGTCTAACTCCCGTGTTTTCACAGCTGCAGGTTTTATTGTCACTCACTTGTGGGAATAAAAAAAAAGGAAGGAAGGAAAAGGAATAAAGAAGGGAAGGAAGAAAGAAAGGAAGAAGGAACAAAAACGGAAAGATGGATAGAAAGGAAAAAGGAATTTAAAGAAAATTAAAAAAAGAAAAGCCTTGTGCTGGCTTTAAACAGGGCAAGCCAGTTCTACTGGCTTCCTGGCTGCAGCAGGCTGAGGAGGGATTTGTTTCACTTTTCTCCCTTCCTGAGCCGCACTCTTCCCAGTTGTCCAGCCTCCAGCCCAGTTCCTCAGTTTGTTGTGGGGCCTCCAGTGCCCTTCTGCACCTGTACTACACTTTCAGTCCACTAGTTGCACTATCCTTGAGGTGCACCAATTAGGGGCAACGCACACACCACCTTTTTGCTCTTTGCTGTCCTAGATGCTAGGGACTCTCAGTGCCCCTTCAGGGTTGGTCAGCTCCCCACTGAGTTAAGTCTTTGTGAGGATTGCTGACTCCCTGAATCCTGCAGCTGTCCTCTGCAGGGGCATCTCTGCCTTCTTCTTGGAGAGCCAGTTGGATCTGCAGCCCAGAGCACTTGGCTTCGCTGCTGGAGTGGGAAGGCCAGCAGCCAGGTCGCAGGATTGGGCGAGCATGGTCCTTGGGGCTTTGGGTGTGAGTGCGTAGCTGGGTCAGGGTAGGGGCACAGGAGGTGGGGGCAGCTGCTGCAGGAGAATTCTCCAAACAGCATCTGAATGTCTCTTTTTTCTCTTTTTCTTTTTGAAAAATTCCTCCTATTCAAGCCTGCCGCTCCAGACAAGCGCCTGGCCTCTCACACAGCCCAACTCTCCAACCAGCCTGGGGAGTGACAGGTCAGGGTCTGTCATTGCCCAACTCTTCCCAGCTGACATCCACAGTCTCAGTGGGTCACACTGCCCCTGTGCGTTTGCCACTTCGTCCTTATTATCCCCCTGCGACTTCAAGCATCCAGGTACTTTATGGTGCTGCTCAAACCTTGTTTGGCAGGGGAGGGAGCCATTGACCTGGCTCTCTCCCAAGAATCCTGCCACAGAGCCTGATGGGCACTGGGCCTGGGGCTGCAGCCGCCCTCATCCTCATGCTGGTCCTAGGGACTTTACTGTCCTGAAGCACTCTCCTTACCATCTGATTTCTCAATGTCCTCTACAACTTTTGGTCTCCAATCTTCATATATGCTGGGATACCATTGGCTGTTTGCTCTGTTCCTCAGAAGATTGGCTAGGTGTTTCACCCATGCACAGGGAGAAGTGGACTCCACCCCTACCTATGTTGCCACCAGCTTTCCCCAGAATCTCCTGTGAGAGTTTTGGAAACATACAAATGTCGTGTATGTAAAATGTGCCTAAAAAATAAAAAACCATTCACGGAGGTACAATGAAGATACTGGATTTCCATATTTTTTAATTGATTATGTAATTACAGTTGTCCCATTTTCCCCTTTATTCCCCTCTGCCCTGCACACCCCCGCCCATCCACATTCCCCCCATTTAGTTCATGTCCAATGGTTTGTACATATAAGTTCTTTGACTTCTACATTTCCTATACTATTCTTAACCTCCCCTTGTCTATTTTCTACCTACCATTTATGCTACTTATTCTCTGTACCTTTCCCCCCTCTCCCCTTCCCACTCCCCTATTAACAACCCTCCATGTGATCTCCATCTCTATACTTCTGTTCCTGTTCTAGTTGTTTGCCTAGTTTGCTCTTGTTTGTGTTTTAGGTGTGGTTGTTAATAACTGTGAGTTTGCTGTCATTTTTACTGTTCATATTTTTAATCTTCTTTTTCTTAGATAAGTCCCTTTAACATGTCATATAATAAGGGCTTGGTGATGATGATCTCCTTTATCTTGACCTTATCTGAGAAGCACTTCATCTGCCCTTCCATTCTAAATGAAAGCTTTGCTGGATAGAGCAATCTTGGATGTAGGTCCTTGCCTTTCATGACTTGGAATACTTTTTTCCAGCCCTTCTTGCCTGCAAGGTTTCTTTTGAGAGATCAGCTGACAGTCTTATGGGAACTCCTTCGTAGGTAACTGTGTCCTTTCTCTTGCTGCGTCTAAGATTCTCTCCTTATCTTTAATCTTGGGTGATGTAATTATGATGTGCCTTGGTGTGTTCCTCCTTGGCTCCAGCTTCTTTGGGACTCTCTGAGCTTCCTGGACTTCCTCCTTCATTATTTGTTCAAGTAAGTTTTCCATTTTTTGTTCTTCCTCTTCTCCTTCTGGTACCCCTGTGTTTTGGATGTTGGAATGTTTAAAGATGTCGAGGAGGTTCCTAAGCCTCTCCTCATTTTTTTGAGTTCTTGTTTCTTCATTTTTTTCTGTTTCAATGTTTCTTTCTAACTTCTGGTCCACACCGTTGATCTGAGTCCCAGTTTCCTTCCTGTCACTGTTGGTTCCCTGCACATTTTTGTTTATTTCACTTAGCATAGCCTTCATTTTTTCATCTAATTTGTGACCGAATTCAACCAATTCTGTGAGCATCCTGATTACCAGTGTTTTGAACTGTGCATCTGATAGGTTAGGTATCTCTTCATTGCTTAGTTGTATTTTTTCTGGAGGTTTGATCTGTTCTTTCATTTGGGACATTTTTTTTTTTTTTTGTCTTGGCGGGCCTGTTAGGTAGTAAGGGGCAGAGCCTTAGGTGTTCACCAGAGCGGGGAACCCATGTTGCTGGGTTGTGATGCTGAATGTGGGGAAGGGGTCTGAGAAGGAACAAGGGCAGTTGCTCTACTCTCTGACAGTTTTTAGTTACTTCCCCCACTACCCACAAGCAAATTGGGCCCTTCTGGTGCTGATTCCCGGTGGGTGGGTTTGTGTACATACTAGGACCCTGTGGGTCTCTGCAGCGAACTCTTCTGTGAGGCTTGGAGTTTCTCCTGGTGCTGCAACCCCCTGTGGTGTTTTCAATCAGAGGTTTGAGGATTTATTTACCCACATTGGAGCCCTTGGTTTTGTGGTCTCTTGCTCCCCAGTTGATCCTTCCGGTTTATCTACACGAGAATGTGGGACTGCCCGCTCCACCAGCTGCTGCCTTGCTCGCCCTGCTCCACAATCAGCTGCCTTGCTGGGTCTGCCAGCCGCCACTGTGCCACGAGTCCTCTCCGCCCTGCTGCCAGTCTCCTCCCCTCCTACCGGTCTAGGTGAATATTTTTTCTTTAACTTCTTGGTTGTCAGACTTCCACACAGTTCAATTTTCTGTCAGTTCTGGTTGTTTTTTTGTTTTTAAATTGTTGTCCTTCCTTTGGTTGTGCGAGGAGGCACAGTATGTCTACCTATGCCTCCATCTTCTTGGCTGGAAGTCTGATTTCCATATTTTAATAAATGTTTTCTCTCAGCTTCTACTTTAATATTAGTGGACTTGCAATCACAGTTGCAGATCAGCATGTTGAATAACATGTCATGGCAGCAAAATTAGAACATGCATTATATTTATGAAAGAAGCTCTTGGGTCGGATAAAGTTGGCATGTCTTAACACCCTTTTTGTGCATACTGCAGAGTTGTCAGATGTCCACAGATTTTCATTCTCATGAATTATACATGATTGGGTCAGTTTTATATTGCTACATAACAAATGACTACAGATGTAGCAGCTTAAAATAACACACATTTATTATTATCTCATGATTTCTCTGGGTCAGGAGTACAGGCACAGGTTAGCTGGTCTTTGGACCTGGGTCTCACCAGGGTGTAATCATGGTTGACCAGGCTGTGATCTTATCTGCAAGCTCACCTAAAGGAGAATCTACTTCCAAGTTCATTCAGGCCATTCACAGAAATCATAGCTACAGAACTGAGGGCTTCATTTTCATATTGGCTGTTGGCCAAAAGCTGCCCTTAGCCCCTGGAGACTTCTTGTAGTCCATTGCCACATGGGCTTCTCAGTATGGCCACTTACTTAATTGAACTAGCAAGGAGAATCTCTGCATGTCTGCCACCAAGATGGTATCTTACATATTATTATTAGAAGCAAGTTACATGTCCCACCCACATTCAAGGGGAGGGAGTTGTATCAAGACATGAACACCAGGAGGTTGGGGCACCTTAGAGTTTTGTCCACCACAGTGTCAAGTTCTGTAATTTTAAAAGCAGTGCAATCTGGAAATCTGATCAAAATTATCATGTGTGTAGGCTAAACTATTAAAATGTCTATTTTCACTCTTTGTTAAACAAGGAAGGGCAGGAGTGGAGTTGCAGCCTTAATGGAAGCTGACAGGAAGGAAGAGTAATAGGTTTGAAAGAACAATGAAGTAAAAGAAGAGAATATTCCCTATTGTCACCAGAAAAAATGCAAATGATGAATTAATCTATTATAGTATGTTACCTAATCCACTTTGGAAGTCTGAGAAAACAGTTTGATAGGTTTTTAATAGACTAACATGTCCCTTAAGGTGCTTTCTATAGACATGAGACACTTTGTGTACTTTCTGTACTAAATGAGAAATGTTGCTTTGCATGAAATTAGCAATTTCCCAGTCTACCTTTATGTCTCTGTCTCAGGGCCAGGACGGTACTGTGGCCTTGATTATCTGTCCCTTACAAGGGAAACATTTGCAAACCAGTATGGTTGGCTTATGGTTTTTAGGCTTTAATATGGTGTGTGTCCTATACCACAAGGACACTTGAAGAACACTAAGGACAGGATTGCATGTGGTTCCCACGTAGCCTGTGGCTGAATTGTTTTTTTTCCACAGCGTTTAATAAGGCAGAGATCAGAAATTTAGGAACATATGGTTGACTTGAGGAATTCAGCAATTTCTTTGCCTTCTAAAGTGGCTGCCTTCAAACTCACCCTCAAGTTTAATACCTCCTCAAGCAATGAGAATCCAAGTAAAAGGACCCTTATATCAACTGGCTCTTTATTTGTTTTGTAGAACATCCATGTTTAGGATAAATCACAGTGTAGGTGATTTACTCCTTGGGCTGTAGTCTGTAACACAGTGCTAGTACGGCTGCTTTACTCCTATTATAATGTATATATTCTGCTCAGTGTTCTCTGCTTTCTGCAATTGTTGTAAAATACCAAATCGCTAAAAGAAGAGTAACATAAACATAAATTACAACAGTAATACATATTATTTAATGAGGTCTGCTCTGTTAGGCAGTTTATCTATGTTAACACATTCAGTTCTCACAACAATTCTGCAATATAACCATTATTCGTCTTATTTTATAGACAATGATACAGCCTCAAAGGTACAGGTTTTCACCTGTGGTGAGATAAATGTTACTTATGTTTATTTACTGAAAAAAGTAAGTAAACCAAAGTTGCTATTCCTTACACATTTTTTATGGGGGTTAGGTTACATTATTTCTCCGTAAATAATTTTGGAGAAGACCAAACAGAAGCAAATATTTCACTTTTAGAAATACAATTTTGACCTGTTCTAATTGTCTCATCTGAGAATAGCCATTTGCTACCGGTCAATCGGTATTCCATGGCACTTTAGGAAGTAATTTCACATATCTAATAGTAATTTCCCATTAGTGCCTCAACTTACACATGCAACTCAGTGGCACCTGCACTACTCTTCTCTTTCCTTCCATGGGCACCTTCAGGCTCCTGAGCTGCAGTGTTCTGAGTGGGGTGCTCCACTGCTCTACCTCTCACTGTTCCCTTGCAGCCACAGTAACTTCACCTGGATAACTCCTGATTCATCATTCTACAAGTCTCAGATGGAATGCTTTTTCTTGGCAGGAATTTTTCTTGATCTCCTAATCCCTTTGGGTGCCCTGTGTACTTGTAACTTTCTAAGGTGACTTCTTTGAAATTTTCTTATCCACCTACTTGCCTGTCTCACCCATTAGATTGTGAGTCCCTTTGGAGCCAGGGGCAGTGCTGTGTTTGCTGTGGTATCCCCAGCATCTGGCCCAGGTGTGCATTCAGCTGGTATGTCCTGAGATTACTAGAGAGAGCAGCTCTGGGAGGGTGTGGGACTCTCCTGAGGCCACCACACCACAGCTGGTTTTACATTTAGAGACTAAGTCTCCTAATCCTGATCTTTTATGTAAAAGCATAGTGCTTTTACATAAAACATCTTTCATTTTGTTCCCATCCAGCCTAAATAAGCTTAGTCTCTTTAACCTTTCTTTCTAGACACTTTTTATCTAACTTTTTCCCCCCCTTGTTTCCACATGCCATATTTTAGCAAGGCATTAAAGGGAACACAGGACAAAGTGGACCCATATTTTGGGGTGTTGTAGAATTTATTCTGCTTATTCAGTTCTGTCTAGCCAGTGCCTCCAAGTCTTTGATGCCACCTTGACCTCTTCCCTCCAGAGCTTTTCTGTGTGAGGTGTGCACTGTGGCTGCAGAGACAAACTCACAGGGTTTTCCATGGAAGGTCTTCTCCAGGAGTACAACTTGGGAAGAGCTTGTGCTCTGAAGAATATGGAGGAAGACTCTTACTCTCACAAGGAAGGGCCAGAAATGTGACTGGCACCTCACAAGCAGGTCCCATAGGCCCACTGCATGTGATTCCTGAGTAAGCCCTCTGGTTTTCTACAATAGTTCCTACTCGCAGGAGTGATCCTTCACTTCCCACAGTTGATCTGTTGTATTGTATTATCTTCTCTCTTCTGTGATTCATAGAGTTCACTTCATTTTTAATGCTTGTGTCTATCGTTCCTACCAAGTCTCCTTTTAGAGCCATACTCAGCTCCTTCCTAATTGCTGATTAATTAAATGAGAAGATTGCGCCAAGTTAAAATTCAACATCTTCAGAATGCTGCATGATGCAGTCCCAGAGGCTGCCCTGAAATAACTGACAGCATATTCTTGAATATTCTTTGAGCAATGACCTGATAGGAGTGCCTACCTGGATCAAATGAAAAGCCTTCTGATTTATTAATTTTGTTTCTGGATTAAAATAAGACATTAGAAAAGTTTTATGAATTTATTGTTCACACAACCAGATTAGTCTTTACCTGTTTGTTCCATGAATTTGTTTTGCCCAGCCCCATCAGGTATGGAGGTTACATTGATGTCCCTGTACATTTCAGGAAAATCCAGTTGATGTTTCAAAGCACATGTCCCAATTTTTAGGTACTGGTCCAATTTTTAGATACTTTATCAGGCCTTGTTATGTTTTCAAACATAATTGCTAGTGACCCTGGTAAAACCATGCAAGATAGTCCTTGGTTTTAAGGCAGTCTGAACTGCAGTGTGCAGCCCTAATGTAATGGGGAAATCTTTAACTAGATTCTTCCCTCTTTCAGGGTGGCTTCCAGCCTTTCCTCCCTGGGGCAGCACACACCAATGATAAGATCACAGTGGACTTACTTTTAAAGGTCAGAGGTAAAAATAAGTCCAGTATTAAAAACATTCATTCTTGCCCTGGCTAGTGTGGCTCAGTGGATTGAGTGCAGGCCTGTGAACCAAAGGGTCACCAGTTGGATTCCCAGTCAGGGCACATGCCTGGGTTGCTGGCCCAGTCTCCAGTAGGGAGAGCATGAGAGGCAACCACACATTGATGGTTCTCTCCCTCTCTTTCTCCCTCCCTTCCCTTCTGTCTAAAAATAAATAAAAAAAAATCATTCTAAAAGGAAAGGATTTTCTTTTCTAATGAAAGACTACTATTTTCTTTTTGCTATTTTGTTCCTTAATACTCTCATCAGTATCCTCATGTGCACAGTCATGCCATGAGCCTGCACTTTGAGGGCAGGACGTCTGGTGTTCAGGTCATTGCACAGCCTTCAGCTGTGACGTAGGATGAACAATAATATTGACCTTAGCAGGTATGGAGTTGAAGTGAAAATTAAATTCTGTAATATGTGAAAGTGCTTTTGTGGTAAACATTGTATAATAGGTAAATAGATCGAAGTTGCAAGTACTAAGCATTGATATTATGCCCAAATGCATGTCTTAATGATTTTAGACAAAATATCCAGTAAGACTATAAAATTATAGATTCTCAAATGAGCACCTGCCACTCTCTAAATGCTTATGTGCCTGCTTTTCTCTTTATTTGTGTCTCTATTTCTTTTTTTTTAATGTTTTTATCAGTTTATTTTATTTTTTTTCTTTTTCTTTCTTTTTTTTTTAATTGTTATTCAATTAGAGTTGTATGCCTTTTCTCCCCATCCCTCCACCCCACCCCAGGTGAACCCACCTCCCTCCCCCCCCTCCACCCTCCCCATTGGTTTTGTCCATGTGTCCTTTATAGTACTTCCTGTAATCCCCTCTACCCACTGTCCCCGCCCCCCCCCCCACCCCCACCCTGGCTATTGTTAGATTGTTCTTAACTTCAATGTCTCTGGTTATATTTTGTTTGCTTTTTTCTTCTATTGCTTATGTTCCAGTTAAAGGTGAGATCATATGGTATTTGTCCCTCACTTCCTGGCTTATTTCACTTAGCATAATGCTCTCCAGTTTCATCCATGATGTTGCAAAGGGTATAAGCTCCTTCTTTCTCTCTGCTGCGTAGAATTCCATTGTGTAAATATACCATAGTTTTTGGATCCACTCATTTGCTGATGGGCACTTAGGTTGCTTCCAGTACTTGGCTATTGTAAATTGTGCTGCTATGAACATTGGGGTGCACAGGTTCTTTTGGATTGGTGTTTCAGTGTTCTTAGGGTATAATCCCAGCAGCGGAATTACTGGGTCAAAGGGCAGTTCCATTTTTACTTTTCTGAGGAAATTCCATATTGTTTTCCACAGTGGCCTCACCAGTCTGCATTCCCACCAACAGTGCACGAGGGTTCCCTTTTCTCCACATCCTCTCCAACATTTGTTTGTGGATTTGTTTATGTTGGCCATTCTGACTGGTGTGAGATGATACCTCATTGTGGTTTTAATTTGCATCTCTCTGATGGCTAGTGATGCTGAGCATCTTTTCATATGTCTCTGGGCCCTCTGTATGTCTTCCTTGGAGAAGTGTCTGTTCAAGTCCTTTGCCCATTTTTTAATTGGGTTGTTTGTCTTCCTGGAGTGGAGTCGTGTGAGTTCTTTATATATTTTGGAGATCAGGCCCTTGTCTGAGGTATCATTGGCAAATATGTTTTCCCAGACTGTTGGTTCTCTTTGTAATTTGGTGCTGTTTTCTTTAGCCATGCAGAAGCTTTTTATTTTGATGAGGTCCCATTTGTTTATTCTTTCCTTTATGTCCCTTGCTTTAGGGGATGTGTCTGTGAGGATGTTGCTGCGTGGAATGTCTGAGATTTTCCTGCCAATGTTTTCCTCAAGGACTTTTATGGTGTTACGGCTTATATTTAAGTCTTTTATCCATCTTGAGTTTATTTTCGTGTATGGTGTAAGTTGGTGATCGAGTTTCATTTTTTTGCACGTAGCTGTCCAGATCTCCCAACACCATCTGTTGAAGAGGCTGTTTTTGCTCCATTTTATGCTCCTGCCTCCTTTGTCAAATATTAATTGATCGTATAGACTTGAGTTTGTTTCTGGGCTCTCTATTCTGTTCCATTGGTCTATGTGCCTGTTTTTATGCCAGTACCAGGCTGTTTTGATTACAGTGGCCTTGTAATACAGTTTGATATCAGGTATTGTGATCCCTCCTGCTTTGTTCTTCTTTCTCAAAATTGCTGCAGCTATTCGGGGTCGTTTATGGTTCCATATGAATTTCTGCAATGTTTGTTCTATATCTGTGAAATATGTCATGGGTACTCTAATAGGGATTGCATTGAATCTATAAATTGCTTTGGGTAGTATGGCCATTTTGATGATGTTAATTCTTCCAATCCATGAACATGGTACATGCTTCCATTTATTTGTATCTTCCTTAATTTCTTTCTTCAGTGTTGTGTAGTTTTCTGAGTACAGGTCTTTTACCTCCTTGGTTAGGTTTATTCCTAGGTACTTGATTTTTCTTGTTGCTAAATCGAATGGGATGTTTTTCCTGATTTCTGTTTCTGCAGTTTTGTTGCTGGTGTACAGGAATGCCTTTGATTTCTGGGTATTGACTCTGTATCCAGCTGTTTTGCCAAATTCATTTATTAGGTCGAGTAGTTTTTTTGTGGAGTCTATAGGGTTTTCCATGTACACTATCATGTCGTCTGCAAACAGTGACAGTTTCATTCCTCCTTTCCAATTTGGATGCCTTTTATTGCTTTTTCTTGTCTGATTGCTGTGGCTAGGACTTCCAATATTATGTTGAATAGGAGTGGTGAGAGAGGGCATCCTTGTCTTGTTCCTGATCTTAGTGGGAAAGCTCTAAGTTTTTGTCCATTGAGTGTGATGTTGGCTGTAGGTCTCTCATATATGGCCTTTATTATGTTGAGGACTGCTCCCTTTATTCCCACTTTGCTGAGTGTTTTTATCAGAAATGGGTGCTGTATCTTATAGAACGCTTTTTCCGCATCTATTGATATGATCATGTGATTTTTGTCTTTGCTGTTGTTGATGTGATGTATTATGTTTATTGATTTGCGAATATTGTACCATCCTTGCATCCCTGGGATGAATCCCACTTGGTCATGGTGGATGATCTTTTTAATATATTGCTGGATGCGGTTTGCTAATATTTTGTTGAGAATTTTAGCGTCTATGTTCATCAGCGATATTGGCCTGAAGTTTTCTTTCTTCGTTGTGTCTTTATCTGGTTTTGGGATTAGGATGATGCTGGCTTCATAAAAAGAGTTTGGGAGTCTTCCATCAGTTTGGATTTTTTCGAATAGTCTGTGAAGGATAGGGGTTAGCTCTTCCTTAAATGCTTTGTAGAAATCTCTTGTGAAACCATCTGGTCCAGGGCTTTTGTGTGATGGGAGTTTCTTGATGACTGCTTCAATTTCCTTTGCTGATATTGGTCTGTTCAGGTTTTCTGCTTCTTCTTCATTCAGTTTTGGAAGATTATATTTTTCTAGAAATGTGTCCATTTCATCTAGGTTTTCAAATTTCTTAGCATACAGTTCTTCATAGTAATTTCTTACGATCCTTTGTATTTCTGTGGTATCAGTTGTAATCTCTTCACTTTCATTTCTAATTGTGTTTATTTGGATCCTCTCTCTTTTCTTCTTGATGAGCCTACTTAAAGGCTTGTCGATTTTGTTTATCTTTTCAAAGAACCAGCTCCTGGATTCATTGATCCTTACAATTGTGCTTTTAGTCTCTATGTCATTTAGTTCTGCTCTGATCTTGGTTATTTCCTTCCTTCTGCTTGCTCTGGGCTGTCTTTGTTGTTGTTCCTCCAGTTCTTGTAGGCATAGGTTTAGGTTGTTTGTTTGAACTGTTTCTAACTTCTTAAGGTAGGCCTGTATTGCTATGAACTTCCCTCTCAGGACTGCCTTTGCTGTGTCCCATAGGTTTTGGGTTGTTGTGAGTTCGTTTTCATTTGTTTCCAGGAAGTTTTTCATTTCTTCCCTAATCTCGTTCTTGACCCATTCATTGTTTAATAGCATGCTATTCAGTCTCCATGATTTTGAGTGTTTTGGGTTTTTACCCTTGGGGTTGGTTTCTAGTTTCAGGCCCTTGTGGTCCGAGAAGATGCTTGATATGATTTCAATTTTCTTGAATTTGTTGAGGCTTGCTTTATGTCCTATCATGTGGTCTATCTTTGAAAAAGTTCCATGGACACTTGAAAAGAATGTGTATTTTGCTTCTTTGGGATGAAAAGCTCTGTATATATCAGTTAAGTCCATTTCCTCTAGGGTATTGTTAAGTGACACAATATCTTTGTTGATCTTTTGTTTGGAAGACCTGTCCATTTTTGATAGTGGGGTGTTAAAGTCGCCTACTATAATTGTGTTGCTGTCAATATCTTTCTTGAAATCCTCCAAGATTTTCTTTATGTATTTGGGGGCTCCTATGTTGGGTGCATATATATTGACAATGTTTATGTCTTCTTGGTGGATTCTTCCTTTGAGTATTATGAAGTGACCTTCTGGGTCTCTCTTTATGGCCCTTCTTTGGAAGTCTATTTTGTCTGATATGAGTATTGCTACCCCTGCTTTTTTTGTGTGTCCGTTTGCTTGGAAAATTTGTTTCCAGCCCTTCACTTTCAGTCTGTGTAAGTCTTTTGTCCTGAGATGGGTTTCTTGTAGGCAGCATATGTGTGGGTCATGTTTTCTTATCCATTCAGCTGTTCTATGTCTTTTGATTGGAGCATTTAATCCATTTACGTTTAAGGTTATTATCGATAGGTAGTTATTCATTGCCATTATTTCCTACCTGTGTTCCTCTGTCTTTCTCTTTTCCTTCCTTTCCTTAAAGCAGTCCCTTTAGCATCTCTTGCAGAGCTGGTTTGGTGGAGCTGTATTCTTTTAGACTTATTTTGTCTGGGAAACTCTTTATTTGGTCTTCTATCTTGATTGAGAGCCTTGCTGGGTAAAGTAGTCTTGGTTGGAGGCCTCTGGTTCTCATTACTTGGAATATTTTTTGCCATTCTCTTCTGGCTTGGAGCGTTTCCATTGAGAAGTCAGTTGCTAACCTTATTGGGGCTCCCTTGTATGTTACTTCCTTTTTCTCCCTTGCTGCCTTTAAGATCCTCTCTTTGTCTTGGAAATTTGCCATTTTAATTATGATGTGTCTTGCAGTGGGTCTCTTTGGGTTCCTCTTGCTTGGGACTCTCTGTGATTCCTGGATTTGGGTGACTTTTTCTCTCCTGAGATTAGGGAAATTTTCCATCATTACTTTTTCAAACAGGTTTTCTATCCCTTGCTCTTCTTCTCCTTCTGGTATTCCTATTATACGGATATTGTTACGTTTCATGTTGTCCTGCATTTCCCTTATTACCTCTTCATTCTTTCTGAGCCTCTTTTCCTTTTCTTGCTCTTTCTGGGTGTTTTTTTCTACTTTGTCCTCCAGCTCGCTGATCCGATCCTCTGCTTCATCAAGTCTGCTTTTCATTCCTTCTACTGTGTTCTTCAATTCAGAAATTGTATTCTTCATTTCCTCTTGGCTCTTGTTGATAGTTTCTATTTCCTTTTTCATGTTGATATAGTTTGCAGTGAGTTCATTGTAGTTTCCTTGTAGTTTCTGGTAGTTCTCTTTGAGCTCAGAGAGCTCAGTGAGCTTCCTGATGACCATTGCTTTGAACTCAGTATCTGATAGTTGACTTGCCTCTTTTTTGGTTAGCATTCTTTCTGAGACTTCCTCCTTTCCTTTCATTTGGGAATTGTTTCTTTGTCTTCCCATTGTTTGTGAGGCTCTTCTTGTTGGCCTCTGCTTCTTAAATTGCTCTATTCTGACTCCCTGGGTTTATGATATGAACTTCTATGGTAGAATGCCAATGGGATTCGGCGGTGCTGTCTCCTTACTCTCCTGTGCTCACTGGTCTTGAGCTGACGTTTATGTGTTTAACATGGTCTAACTCTAGTCTTTTCAGCACTCCAGGTTTTGTTGTCTCACCGTCAGATCTTTCAATGTCCTCTATCTTTGGTCTCTGATCTTCGTATATGCTGGAATACTGTTGGCTGTTCGCTCTGCTCCTCAGATCAGCTAGGTATTTCCCTGGCGCTGAGGGGAAGTGGACTCCGCTCCCACCTATGTTGCCGCCATCTTCGCTCCATGTCTCTATTTCTTTTAATGCCCACCATTATCTCTCCTAACTCCAGTCAGCTTTCTATAACTAGACAGAATAGAGAAGTATGTTCTAATTATTAATTACTATTGCTGTACAATCTTAATTAAATAAAACCAAATGAGTGAAATGTTTACTTTCATCTCTTTAAAACACTCAAATATTTTTTCATTTATCAATTAATTCTTCATAATTAATGGATCGGTAAATAAGTGATTTTCAGCAGAAAAGCTTTCCCCTCCATTGCTTTATGCTTTGTTTCTGGGGCGTTAGCAGCAGGGCTCCTAATGCACTTTTATTTAGGTAACCCTTTTTCTCTGTCTTTGAGAGGTGTAGATTTCTAATTCTGTGCTCAGTTTGTCCTTAGAAAGGCGCTGAAAAGTATATGGCACAGATACGAATGTTCATAACTACAGAATAATAAACAAATACTCTGTTTTGGTGACTTTTTTAAATAATGGGAAATATGGGATCATTTATAATGTAAGAAGGGGAATTTTGAGAATTTTAAGCACCTCAGAATCAGACTGGCAGTTACCAGCTCTAGGTTTGTAACTAAGGTTGATTTTTTTCTTTCCTTCTTAGAAATCTGCCTCCTTCCACAGACTGTTGAGTGGGAAATAACAAATCACTATGTTTTTGTCTTTTTATAATGACCAAGCAGAGCCTCCTCAACTGTACCTACTTTTGTCTTACAGCTCTAGGCTGATCTCTTTCTTCCATGCCTTTCTCTAATGCCTGGAAAGCATCCTCTTAATCAAGTCTTTGACTATTGACTGAGCACATTGTGCTAGTCTAGACTCTTGTTATTACAAATGAGAGACCACAAGTCAACTTTATTTTAAGAGGGGTACAGGGAGAGGAGGGTTTATTGAGAGGATGCCCAGTAGCCAGAAAGGATGGAATCAGTGTATTCTTCCACATCTGCATCTTTGCAAAGGATTCATAGCTCAAGCTTCTTCCCTCCTCAACCAGTGTGACTGCTTAGAAAGGTTGTGCTGTTTGCTCAGCACCTCAAAGCAGGTGCCTTCATTTGCTCACATTGCCCTTCCATCCCTCCTCCTGCCTGCTTTTGTCTGGTTAAGGCCTGCTTATTCTCCTGGACTCTTCCCAGACGCCCAGCCTGAGGTGCATCCTTTTTATGTGTTTTCATCAAATTCTGTATACAGGAACTGTATATACATTTATCCAACTTTATGGTAATTGCTTGTTTACTTGTCTGTTTCCCAACTAGACCTTGGCCTTGTGCCTTGTGGAAGTGGGAACTATGTCTGATTCATGTTTCCATTCCTTGTCCATGGTCTCATTCATAAACAGAGAGAGTAAGTTGAATGAGCCTGGGATCTCTATTCATGGTAGTGACTTTGCTTTTTTGGGCTGAGCTCAGGAGAGATGCCAAAGCCTTTTCCCTTAATGACATCACAGTCCTGCTTCTAATATCCTTCATTCTAAAACTGGGCTAGATATGATCCCCTTCCACAAACAAAAACAGTAAACAAATGTGAATGTGTGTACAAAAAGCCCTTTAGGTCATTGTTGTTTTGGTAATAGTCAAAGTTTCATGTAATATCTATATGTAAATGATAATGACTAAAATATATTCATAAAATATATATCTAACCTATTTATTTTATTCTTCAATTACAGTTAACATTCAGTATTATTTTAAATTAGTTTTAGGTATACAGCATAGTCATTATGTTACAGGGCAAAATGTAATTCGGCCACCTGCCGCCGTATACAACCATAAAACAGATTGGTGGGGGAGGAAAAACTCTTTTATTAACAGTGTGCCCAATTTGGAGGAGCTGGAATCACTGCTGCTCCAAGCCATTCTCTTGTGCAAAACACAGAAACCCCCTTGTTTTTCAAAAAACTGAAATCCAAGTCCATCCCCAGAGACCCCGCTCCATTCTTATCTGCTCTTTTAGAGCCCAAGCCTGCTACACAGATGGATGTTTGTCTCTCTAGCTCCAGGCTGTTTCTTTCTCTGGAGTGCACACTTGTGGTCCAGCATCTCCATTTCCCCACCACAGCTTTCTCCCTCTCCTGGGGCTATGTCCCATGGCCAGATCACTGTAGCCAGTCATGCTAGGGGCTCAGTCCAGTGGGCCCTGGCATCCAAGACTGCTCATGCCTTGGGGCCAGCGAATGTTCTTGGCTTACCCATCTGTGTGCCGCTCTGAGTGTGAGAGAATGGAAGCAGACCGTGACCCGTGCCATGTGGTGCAGGGCTGCAGCATCCCATCCAAGCCTGATGCTGGTGAGGTACGCGTCCCATGTGAGCCTACTTCAGACCATGTGAACAGGGCAAGGCAAGAGCTACGAGTAGAGCCTGGCATCCCACGGCCTGCCGCTGATGGGGTGTGCATCCTGCGCCCTCTGTTTGAAATATTTCCTGCAAAATTCTGTGCACCGTGGGAGTGTCAAAATTCCCAGCCAATTCCAGGCCAATGCCCACCATGAGTGTCAGCCCACACTGTAAATCAGCCCTCTTCCGGCCACCGTTATCCAGAAGCAGGTGGGAGGGTGTTCCAGCCACACAAGGGCACTGCAACTCTGCCCAGGGCAGGGTGTCCCATTGTTACATGTGTGTTGTGACCTTTCCCAGGCCCCACAACCCACACAGGCTCTGTGCAGGCAGTGTCATGAGCTATGTTAGTTGTTTACCATTGCCTCAGGAATACTGTATGGAATTGTGCCCCAGCTCTGGTTTTAATTCCGGGCTGCTTTTGGCACTTTTCACCCATCTCAGGGTTCCACCTACTTCTCCAGCAAGGCAGTCTTTTTCGCCAGCTGCTACTTCAATCTGCTGTCTTGGAGTTTCTGCCAACCCATCCCTTCTCTGGAGGGAGCAGGCTCTCTTGCTGGATTGGGTTTCTCCCCACCCTCCAGTGATCTGGCCAGACCCCTCTGTTACAGTTAGACAATTATATAATTTACAAAGTGATCTCCCTGATAATTGAAGTACCCACATGGCACCACATAGTTATTACATAGTTATAGTTAATAGTTATTACATAGTTATGTAGATGTGTTACATAGTTATATAACTATGTATAGATACATAGTTATTACAATATTGTTGACTATTTTCCCTATGCTGTATCCCTGTGAATATTTTGTAAGTACCAATTTGTACTTCTAATCCCTTCACCTTTTTCACCCAGTCTCCCAACCCCCCTCCCATCTAGTACAACCATTGGTGTGTTCTCTGTATCTATTTCTGTTTTGTTCATTTATTTTGTTCTTTAGATTGTACATATAAATAAAATCACATGGTATTTGTCTTTGTCTGACTTATTTTACTTAGCATAATATCCTTTAGGTCCATTAATGTTGTCACAACTGGTAAGATTTCATTCCTTTTTATGGCCAAGTAATATTCCATTATATATATAGATAAGTACCACATCTTTTAAAATATATTTGACTGATTATGCTATTACAGTTGTCCCGTTCCCCCCCTCCTTTATTCCCCTCTGCCCTGTACACCCCCTCCCACCCACATTTCCTCCTCTAGTTCATGTCCATGGGTCGTCCATATAAGTTCTTTGGCTTCTGCATTTCCTATACTATTCTTCACCTCCCCCTGTTTATTTTCTACCTACCATTTATGCTACTTATTCCCTGTACCTTTTCCCCCTTTTTCCTCCACTCCCTCCCACACTGATAACCCTGCATGTGATCTCCATTTCTGTGATTCTGTTCCTGTTGTAGTTTCCATAGATTTTTTTTTGTTTTTGTTTTTTGTTTAGGTTCGGTTGTTGATAGTTGTGAATTTGTTGTCATTTACTGTTCATAGTTTTGATCTTCTTTTTCTTAGATGAGTCCCTTTAACATTTCATATAATAAGGGTTTGGTGATGATGAACTTTTTTAGTTTTACCTTGTCTGGGAAGCACTTTATCTGCCCTTCCATTCTAAATGATAGCTTTGCTGGATAGAATAATCTTAGATGTAGATCCTTGCCGTCCATGACTTGGAATATTTTTATCCAGCCGCTTCTTACCTATAATATTTCTTTTGAGAAATCAGCTGACAGTCTTATGGGAACCTGCTTTGTAGGTAACTGTCTCTTTTTCCCTTGCTGCTGTTAAGATTCTCTCCTTATCTTTAATCTTGGGTAACTTAATTATGATGTGTCTTGGTGTGATCCTACTTGGGTACAAATTGTTTGGGACCCTCTGAGCTTCCTGGACTTCCTGGAAGTCTGTTTCCTTTGCCAGATTGGGGAAGTTCTCCTTCATTATTTGTTCAAATAAGTTTTCAATTTTTTGCTCTTTCCTCTTCTCCTTCTGGCACCCCTGTGATTCAGATGTTGGAATGTTTAAAGTTTTCCTGGAGGTTCCTAAACCTCTCCTCATTTTTTTTGAATTCTTGTTTCTTCCTTCTGTGATGGGTGAATGTTTATTTCTTCCTTCTGGTCCACACCATTGATTTGAGTCCTGGTTTCCTTCTCTTCACTGTTGGTCCCTATACATTTTCCTTTGTTTCACTTTGCATAGTCTTCACTTTTTCTTCTATTTTGCAACCATACTCAACCAATTCTGTGAGTATCCTGATTACTAGTGTTTTGAACTGTGCATCTGATAGGTGGGCTATCTCTTTGTCCCTTATGAGCTTTGATCTGTTCTTTCATTTGGGCTATTTTTTTTTGTCTTGGTGTACCTGTTACATAGTAAGGGGCAGAGCCTTAGGTGTTCACCAGGGTGGGGTAACCCACGTGGCTGTGTTGTGGTGGTATATGTGGGGGAAGGGCCCCAAGGGGAACAATGCTCCTTGTTGGGCGCTCTGCTGGCTTTCAGTCACTTCCACCTCTACCCACAAGCAAATTGGGTCCTTCTGGTGCTAATTTATGGGTGGGTGGTTTTGTGTATGTTCTAGTACCCCATGGGTCTCTCCAGCAAACTCTCCTGTGAGGCTGGGAGTTTTTCCTGCCACTGCAACCCCCACAGATTTTTTCAGTCAGAGGTTTTGAGGCCTTATTTTCCTGCACTGGAACCCTGGCTTGCATGGTCTGTCTTGCTCCCCAGTTGTTCCTCCTGGTTTATCTGTATGCAAATGTGGGACCTCCCATTCTGCCAGCCACCTCTTCACTCCGTCCACTAGCTGTTGCTTTGCCTGCCCCAGTCCTCCAGCTGCTGCATTGCGGTGAGTCCTCTCCATCCCAGCTGACTGTCTCTGCCTCTCGTACTGGTCTGGATGAATGTTCCATCTTTAACGCCTTGGTTGTTGGACTTCCATACAGTTCAATTTTCTGTCATTTCTGGTTATTTTTTGTTTTTAAATGTATGTTTTTCTTCTTTTGGTTGTGCAGGGAGGCACAATGTGTCTACCTATGCCTCCATCTTGGCAGAAAGTGTAATACCACATTTCCTTTATCCACTTACCCTATTGATGGGGACTTGGGTTGCTTCCACATCTTGACTATTATAAACAACACAGTGATGAACATAAGGATGTATATATCTTTTCAAATTAGTGTTTGATTTCTTTGGATATATACCAAGAAGTGGAATTACTGGGTCATAAGGGAGTTGTATTTTGAAGTTTTTGAGATACCTCCATACTGTTTTCCATAGTGGCTATACCAAAAGTGCGCAAGGGCTCCCTTGTGTCCACATCCTGGCCAACATGTTCCTTGTTGATTTATTAATGATAGCTGTTCTAACGGGTGTGAGGTACTATCTTATTGTATGTTGAATTTGCATTTCTCTGACAATCAGTGATGTTGAGCATCTTTTCATATGTTTATTGGCCATCTGTATGTCCTCTTTGGAAAAATGTCTGTTAAGGTCCTCTGCCTATTCTGAAGTTGGATTTTTTTTTTTTTGGTGTTGAGATTTATAAGTTCTTTGTAAATTCTGGATATTAACCCCTTATCAGATATATCATTACAAAGATCTTTTTCCATTTAGTACATTCTGTTTTGTTATGTTGATGGTTTCCTTTGCTGGGCAAAAACTTTTTGATTGATGTCTCATTTGCTTATTTTTACTTTGTTTCTCTTGCCTGAGAAGATAGATCAGGAAAAAATATTACTAAGAGAAATGTCAAAAGTGTTTTTGCCTATGTTTTTTTTCTAGGATTTTAATGGTTTCAAGTCTTACATAGAAGTCTTTAATCCATTTTGAATTTAATCTTTTGTATGGTATAAGGTGATCTAGTTTCATTTTTTTTCACATATCTGTCCAAATTTTCCAACACCATTTGTTGGACTGTCTTTACTCCATTGTATGTTCTTGCTTCCTTTGTAAGTGAACCTTTCTTAATGGGCAACCAGATCAACAGTATAGTTGATATGGAGAGAGTGCCAGGAACCAGTCAGGAAAACTGGTAGTGAACATTAATTTTTAGTGGTTTGTTTTTCATCTTTTTTTTCATTGAATCCAATTATTTTGATGACTTTGTTAGTAAGCTGAAAAAATTTACTAATATATGCCTATTTCCTTCCAGTTTGTCCTTCATTTTTAGGGGTAATATAATCTTTAGTAACTGTTGAATGTAGTTATTTTCCATTTGTCCAAAAGTTGAAATACTGCTGTTGTTTCATCAAGGATTCTGATGTGTGGATCCCACAAAACATACAGGGCATCTTCTGTATTTGACTGACAGTTATAACCAGTTTTGATTAGACTTTTCAGCGGTTAGGAATCCATGGAAACCATTCACAACACTAGTTTGGGGAGGCAAAAATCTAAAAAAGCTGCTCTTTTATTCTTATATATAGCATTTTTCTTTCAGGGTATGTAACTTAACACCTAGTATTCTGAGCTTGTGTACTGCTGAACCATTTTAATAGGGCTTTGTTGTGGTTCTAAGAATTTTTATCACCAGGAAGAAATGATTTCAACAGAAAGAAAAATGAAAGAATTGGTTTTATTAGCACACTCATGCATTCCTTGTTCTTTCCCCCTCTCTTTTTTTCCAGTGAGCATGTTTTTGAACACGTTAACACCGAAGTTCTACGTGGCCCTGACAGGTACTTCCTCACTAATATCAGGGCTTATTTTGGTAAGTAATGGAATTCTTCCCTTTTAAAAACATGCTTATTATCAATACACATATATCTTAGTATATATACAGGGAAAATCTAGAAGAATACACACTAGCAGCTTTGTCATTATCATGCATGTGTGTATATGTTGGGTTGGCACATATAGAGGCCTTTCACTACTTAGGTTACATATTTCTAAAATATTTAAAAAATCTTTAGACAAAGCATATGTTATTTTTATTGAATTGAAAAACTATAAATAAAAGAAAATAAAGGAAAACGATTCTGTGTCAAATTCTAGTGTCTAAGATACTATAAATAAATGTGATTCAGTTCAAGTAAAAATATTTTCATTACTCCTTTCACAATAAATTATAGGATATAATTAAGGTCAGCAGAAAAATAGCTCAGTTTCTTCAAATTTATTGACTTGGGTATAGCAATTCTAAGCTTTTTTCCCTGATCTCCTATTCTCTTACAATTTACATTTATTTCCCTATTGTTTCTTTTAAAAAATTTCTAAATAGGTGAAAAACCATATGATAATCATATCTTTGGCTCTATTATACTATGCTTGAAAATAGTTACAGGTTTGATAAATTATAACACCTGAAGTCATTTTCTTTACTTTAAAAGCATCTTAGATAGGACCATCTAAATTCAGTAGAATCATATAGTTAAATGATCTTTAAGGAGAAAGTGGTTTTAGAAAGTTTTTTTTCTCTACACATAACCCTTTGATTATTAATTATTATAGAAATAGGACAAGAAAGATATTACAGGGTTTATGTAAAGAGATATCTGTAGAAAGGGGGGAAAAGGGCACCAAGATGTGGAGCAAGAACATAAGTGAACCTAGATGAAAAGAGGATTTCAGAAGCTTGAGCTTATAAGGTGCAGAGTGAAAAGGTGGAGCAATGTGTGCAGGGCAGAAACCTGCAAACAGATGAGAGTGATGGTGATAGTGTGGGGAGCACCTTTTTTTGAGGTCAGAGCCTGTTCAGGTTAATCATGTGGGCTGCTGGACTCAAGGGAAGATGTGTTTAAAATTGATACTATTGGACCAGGAATGTGAAGAACATCAGCAAGGGGCACTCCAAGATTGTTATGTAAGTGGAAATCCAAATAGAAAGCCCGATGTTGGCTGCAGAGACCAAACCCAGGTGAGGGGAAGCATATTAAAGTTCCTTCTTAAAATGGGTTGAAATGAGGTATCTGTATGATTTGTACCATATTGCTGCTTACATGAAGAACTGCCCACCCATTTGTGTCTGAAGCCTTTCTTATTCTGTGGGGACATGAGAAAAATAAGGGCCTCATAGGGAGTTGTTCATAAAGCTGTAAGTGATTCACCTATGTTCCTGTTGTTGATTTGTAGCAAAGCCAGATTTAGAACCTATGTCTCTGGTTCCCACCTTAATATGCTTAATGGACTGAAGCAACTTTAAACTTGGAGAATGCTTTTACATGCTTGATAAATTATTAATGAGTATATACTGAAAACATTGCAACCTTTCAGCATATATATATTTTTTGGGGGAATGAGGAAGTATTACAAATCTCCATTTAGTAATTATCACTTATATATAAAGTAATACTTTAGTATTTCTTTCTAAAACATCTTTTAAATCTTTCTTGATTAAACAAATAAAAAATGGTGGACATTTTTGTATACAATTTGAATAGCAATTTCATACTGAAACCAGTGATCCACTCTGATATGGAAAGGTAAGTTTGTGCATTGCTCTCAGGGATGTTCGCTTAAGAACATTACCTACTTAGATGGTGCGTACTGTGTGCCAGGCAGTGATCTAAGCACTTTAAATGCTAACTCATTTACTCTTCCCAACAGTACAATGAGGTAATTGCTAGTGTCATTTCCATTTTATTTATGCATAAACTGAGTGGTAGAATAAGCAAGTAGGTAACCGTCCTTAGGTCACAGTTAGTAAATGGTGAAGTTGGGCTTCTACCTAGGCAGTCTTGCTTTTTTAAAAAAAATTTCATTTATTGAGTTTTGAGAGAGAGAGAGAGAGAGAGAGAGAGAGAGAGAGAGAGAGAGAGGCATCGATTTGTTGTTTTACTTATTTATGCATTCATTGGTTGATTCTTGTATGTGCCCTGTCCAGGGATTGAACCTACAACATTGGTTTATTGAGATGACGCTGTAACCAACTGAGCAATCCAGCCAGTGCCAGTTGTGCGTTTTCACTCATTTCACTACCTCTTGGTTAACTTTTTGGCTGTTTTCCTGGTTTGCTGAATAAATGGCAGGTCTGGATTTTATTCTAGAAGTATATTGGTATGGAGCATTAGGCTTTAAATTAATTACAGGAGTATGGGTTGTTTGTTTTCACTCTGGTAAGTTAGGCCCCAAACAGTCATGTTTTTTTCTAACTCAGGGATGGTGAAGTCCCATCAGCTTGTTTTTCTTGTTCTCCAAATAAAGGCATTTCCCTAGCCCATGGCCATTTTTTGCAGATCCAGGCTGGCAAGGCTCTCTCCCTGGCCTGTGGACTGCAGCTGCTGAAACTTGATCACTGTGGTGTTGCCTTATGGGATTGTTGCATTGCATTATTCTCAGGAAGCAAAGGATATTGCTGACTGATGGTACTTTGAGCAAAGGAAAACCTCTAATGTGTGAAGGTTTTGAAAGGCCTTTCTCAAAAGCGCTTGATCTGTGCTGAGGGCAAAGTAACTATAACAAGGGAATAGTTCTTGATAGTGTTAGGCTTCTGCTTTAGATTGTTGACACTGGTGGTGTCCAGCCTTTGGGGACTCAACTTTGCTAACCCTCAAAATGGACCTAGGATGGAGGTTTCTGTTCAGCCACAACTCTTACCTGCCAAGTGCATTTCGTGAAGAAGCAGTATTGAGGTAAAGGAAGAGGTGATTTGAAAAATAGCTGCTTAGCATTTTGTTTTCTGGCACCAGAGAGACAATTATCTAACTACTCTCCCTTGAGCAATGTTAGGAGAGCCATTCTGTGAACATTCAAAGAACAGTGCTGCCCCTGGGGAAATTGCTTTTTTGAGGACCTCAGGATTCCTATGCTGGAGACTGAAATTATCATGTAATGTGATGTCTTAGGAGAAGAGAGGTAAAAAGAAACAAGAAACCGTGGTATTTCTCATGTGAAGAAAAAGTCAATTAAATGAACAAATATTCATAGAAGTAAAATGGGCTTGCCACATGCTGCTCTCCTTTACACTAATGTGTTTAAAAATAAGTTAGGACTAATCACTATGCATTTCACTGGATGTCACAGCTAGTTCTTAATTTCCCAAGTTGAAAACCTGCAATGAGTTATACCACCTACCTCTCTCTCTTCCCTTTTGGTTCCTGTGCCCAGGTACCCATCCAGACAGCTCACTCTCTTAACTTCAAGTTGCCTCTGCTGGCTTGGTACAAGCCTTTTCACCTCGGTCCCGTTCTAGCCACAGGAAGTGCACCTGTAGTTATAACCCAAATCTACCAATTTTGTCTTTTATCTACTCTAGCAAGGACATGTCTGTCTGCTTGAATTAGCTTGTTTGGACAATGTTTATTTCAATGGAGAAGATTTCTGGGTTTTGCTTTTGATTTTGAGTGGTCAGGTGGATATGTGGAGAAAATGCTCCCCACACTTTTCTCAAAATGTTGGTAGAATGGAGAAAATGCTGTTATGTTGTATTGACATTCATGCATAGATGTATCCTCACGAACATATATATATATATATATAGACAAGCTCCTACAACTACATTTTACAGATATTAAATGGAGAGATAGAAAGTAGGCATCCAGAGCATAATTTTTAAAAGTGAGAATCAAGAATAAAAAATGTAGAAAATTAGAATAGTAAATAAAAGAATTAATTAGTTCATGGATTAGATGTGAAAAAATTATGTTTTGGGGAAAATAGTAGTAGAGATAACAGATCAGGTAGGAAATTTGTTGTAACAAAGGTCCAATTGTTGGGTTTCCCACTCTATTCCAGGTACTGCTTTAAGCACTTTGCATATATCATTTTGTTCCCATTGAAATTCTGGGTGGTAGATATAACCAGTGCCTTTGTGCTGCTGAGTAGAAACCTACACACAGTATAAATAATTTGGCCATGGTTATGTGGCAGACACATAGTCTGAAATTTGAATCTGGACCTGTTTGATCATGCCCTCTATCCCTTCTTGTTCAAAAGTAAGGAAGTGGGACTGGAAGATTGTTATGTCTCCTTTTGACTTTTCTTCACTTATCTAAATAACTTGACCTGCACTTGAGGTAGCACTTTGATAAGCATATGGATCACCCAAGTGATTCTGTGCTAAAAGTGAAAAGAGACTCAGGGAAACTTGATTGGAAGGGCTCTTGGGGTGTGGGAAGTACCATCTAAATAAATATCAGGTTGTGTCCATTATGAAACAGCTTGTATCTTGGCTCTAGAATAAAGAATGAGAGGGATGCTGTAGGGGCTTAGATGGCTGGGGAGCCTGCAAAGAGTGGGAGGAAACTAAGGCCTTATCAGATTACAGCTTCTTGGGGTCACTATGAAAATTAATGATCTTCTGCAGGAGACCAAGTGCCACAGAGTAGATAGATGCCTGTCAGGGTCTGACTGTGGACATGAGTGGGTCAGATTAATGATTAGACTTGGTGAAGGAGATGAAAATGCTAATGGCAGAATAAGGGACAAAACCATTCTTTTGGCTTTTTTAGTTTATGTTTGAGCAAAAATTGAGAGGCTTGAAAATTACGCAGTTGGAAGGCTGGAGGTGGGAACCATCAAAAGCCATGCAGTTGAAACCAGGAAAGACCTAAGGACTAGGTATCCACAAAGTTTATGACTTGCCCAGGATATCTTGCTGGGTAAGGGTGGAGTCAGGCCTAGGACTTCAGTTTCCACTGCTTTGCCACAGAGTATCATTCTGCCTCTCATGAAGGTGTTGACTAGGAAGGTGTATAGCCCCAGTGCCTAGCAGTTGATGTTTTCATGTTAACAGACTTACAGAAATACGTCAGGTAGACAAAAAGGGAGGCAGGGTAGAGAAGAAAAGAATGAAGAAGGGAGGGAGATTTTAGTCTTTTCTGGAGGAGACACTTTTTTTCTTTTTTTCCACTTGGCTATGGATTAGGTCAGATTTGGCCAGTCTAGAACATAGATGAACACTTATCACAATTTACATTTTTTGTTTCACCATTTATTGCTTTGTTCTCTTTATAATGGAAGCTTCACAAAGGCTAGGACAATATCTGTGTTTTTGTATATGACTATATAATAAGTAAACACTTAGGAATATTTGTTGATTGCACAGAGATCCAGTGAGTGAAGGAATTAATCAACTGCATCAAAATTATCTGGGGAGTTTATTTGTGTTTGTTTATTTTCACATGTATATTTCCTTTTTTTAATAGTTTATTTTAATTGTATTTTTTACATTACCATTTATCCCCCTTATACCCTCTTCCACACCTACCCATCTGTTCCCCCTGGCGATCACCAGATCACCACAGTGTTGTCCATGTCCATGAGTTCTTTTTTCTTTTTTGCTAGATCCCTCCACCACCCAATCCTGACCAAGAGCTGTTATCCTGCTCTCTATCTATGAGTCTGTCTCTATTTTGCTTGTTAGTTCAGTTTGTTCATTAGATTCCACATGAGTAAAATCATATGGTATTTGTCTTTCTCTGATTGGCTTATTTCACTTAGCATAATGTTCTCCAGGTCCATCCATGTTGTCACAAAGGGTAAGATTTTCTTCTTTTTTTACGGCCAAGTAGTATTTCATTGTGTAAATACACCATAGTTCTTTAATACACTCATCTACTGATGGACAGCTGCTTCCATATCTCGGAGATTGTAAATAACACTGTAGTGAACATAGAGGTGCATATATTCTTTTGAATTAGTGTTTTGGGTTTCTTTGGATAAATTGGAAAGTGGAATCACTGGGTCATAAGACAGTTCCATTTTTAATTTTTTGAGGTAACTCCACACTGCTTTCCACAGTGGCTGCACCAATCTGCATCCCCACCAACAGTGCAAAAGGGTTCCCCTTTCTCCACATTCTGGCCAGCACTTGTTGTTTGTTCATTTATTGATGATACCATTCTGACCATACTTGTATCCTCTTCAGTTTCTCTCTTCAGTCTCTTACAATTTTACAGTTCTTTTACATCCTTGGTTAGGTTTATTCCTAGATATTTTATTCTTTTTGAAGCAAATTTGCATGGGATTGTGTTCTTAATTTCCCTTTCTGATAGTTAATTTTTGGCATATAAAAATGCAGTTGATTTCTGGATATTAATTTTATATCCTGCTACTCTGCTGAATTCATTTATCAGTTGTAGTGGTTTCCTGGTGGAATCTTTAAGATTTTCTATGTACAGTATCATGTCATCTGCAAATAATGACAGTATTACTTCTTCTTTTCTAATTGGGATGCCTTTTATTTCTTCTTTTTGTCTGATTGTTGTGGTTAGGACTTCCAGTACTATGTGGAATAAGAGGTGAAGGTGGACATCCCTGTCTTGTTCCTGATATTAAGGGGGAACACTTGTAGTTTTTGCCCATTAAGTATGATGCTGGCAGTGGGTTTGTCATATATGGCCTTTATTACATTTAGATATGTTCCCTATATTACCATTTTGCTGAGAGTTTTTATCATAAACAAGTGCTGGATTTTATTAAATGCTTTTTCTGCATCTGTTGACATGATCATATGGGTTTTATCCTTCATTTTCTAATGTGGTGTATCACATTTATTGATTTGTGAATATTGTACCAACCTTGCATCCCCAGAATAAATCCCACTTGGCCATGGTGTATGATCTTCTTGATGCATTACTCTATTGAGTTTGCTAATATATTGTTGAGGATATTTGCATCTACATTCATCAGGGATATTGGCCTGTAATTTTCTTTTTTTCTAGTCTGTTTTTCTGGTTTTGGAATTAGCACGATGCTGGTCTCATAAAATGAGCTTAGGAGTCTCCCCTCTAGAATTTTTTGGAATAGTTTGAGAAGGAGAGGTGTAAGTTCTCAGGATTTGGTAAAATATACCTATGAAGCCATCCAGTACAGGGCTTTTGTTTGTTGGGAGTTTTTTGAGTACTGTTTCACTTTCATTAGTTGTAATATTCATATGTTTATTCAGGTTCTCTGATTCTTCCTGATTTAGTATTGGAAGATTGTATGTTTCCAGGAATGTATCCATTTTGTCCAGTTTGTCCAATTTGTTGGCATATAGTTGTTCATAATATTTTCTTGCAGTCCTTTGTATTTCTTTGGTGTCAGTTGTTACTAATCTTTTTTCATCGCTGACTTTATTTATTTGGATACTCTCTCTGTTTTTCTTGATGAGTCTGGATAAAGGTTTGTCAACCTTGTTTATTTTTTCAAAGAACCAGCTCTTGGATTCATTGATCTTTTGTATTGTTTTTATTTTTTTAGACTCAATTTCATTAATTTCTGCTCTGATCTTTATTATTTCCTTCCTTCTGCTCACTCTGGGCTTTGTTGGTCTTTTTCAAATTCCTGTAAGTGTCAAGTTAGATCGTTTATTTGAGCTTTTTCTTTTTGCTTGAGGTAGGCCTGTAATGCTCTGAATTTCTGTCCTAGAACTGCTTGGGTCCCTTAATGTCCATTAAGATTTGGATTACATATTTAGGTTCTCCTATGTGGGGTGCATAAATTTATTTACTAGGATTATATCCTCTTTTTAAATTGTTCCCATTATCATTATGTAGTGTCCTTCTTTGTCTCTTACTATAGACTTGGTTTTAAAACCTATTTTGTCAGACAGATAAAAGTATTGCTACCCCAGATTTTTTTCCCCTTTCCATTTGCATGAAATATTTTTTCCGTCCCTTTACTTTTAGTCTGTGTGTATCTTTTATTCTAAGGTGGGTCTCTTGAAGACAGCATATATATGGGTCTTCTTTTCTTATTCATTAAGCTACTCTGTGTTTTCAATAGGATCATTTAAGCCATTTACATTTAAAGTGATTATTGATATATGTATTTATTGCCATTTCTTTTTAAAAACTATTTTCCATTGTTGTTGTTCTTCGTCCTACTCCTCCTCCCCCTCTCCCCTTGTTGCAGTGCTGGTGTGGTGGTAACCAACTCCTTTAGCTTTTTCTGGTCTGGAAAGCTCTTTATTTCTCCTTCAATTTTAAATGATAGCCTTCCTGGGTAAAGCAGCCTTGGTAGTAGGTCCTTACTTTTCATCATGTTGAACATTTCATGCCAGTCCCTTCTGGCTTGAAATATTTCTGTTGAGAAATCAGACGACATTCTTATGGGAGCTCCTTTGCAGGTAATTAACTGCTTTTCTCTTGCAGCTTTTAAGATTCTCTCCTTGTTTTCAAGCTTTGCCATTTTAATTGTGATGTGACTTGGAGTGGGCCTATTTGGGTCAATCTTGTTTGGCACTCTCTGCGTTTCCTGGATTTGCGTGTCTTTTGCTTCACCAGGTTAGGGGAGTGTTTGGTCATTATTTCTTCAAACAGGTTCTGGATCCCTTGCTCTCTCTCTTCTCCTTCTGGTAGTTCCATGATGCAGTTGTTGTTATGCTTCACATTGTCCCTGAGGTCCATTAAACTATCTTCATTTAAAATTTGTTTTTCTTTTTGCTGTTTTGCTTGGGTGTTTTATTCAACCTTTGTCTTCCAAATCACTGATTTGTTCCTCTGCTTCATCAAACCTACTGTTTATTCCTTCCAGTGTATTATTTATTTCAGATATTGTATTCTTAATTTCTGAATGATTCTTTTTTATGGTTTCTATGTGGTTTTTTTTCATGCTGTTGAGCACCCTTAAAATCATAACTCTAAACTCAGCAGTGTCTGATACATTGCTTGGCTCTATTTCATGTAGTTCTTCTTTTGGAGAATTCCCTTGTTCTTTCATTTGGGGCCTGTTTTTTGTCTTCCCATTTAGGCTGCCTCTTTGCATTTGTTTCTGTGTATTAGGTAGATTTGCAAAGACTCTTGCACAGTTCTATGTCAGATGCTGCCTGTGACTGGCCCTGGGCAACTGTTTGGAGCTATGAGTGATCCACAGCTTGTGGTTTCTTCTGCTTGGCCTGGGTGTGTGCAGGAAGAACCAAGCTGTGCACCATGGCTGGCTTTTGCTACCAGTGTGCCTGGGGGAGGTCTGGGGAGCTTATTTAAAATGATGGATTCTGAGCACAATTGTAGACCAAGAATATGAGCTGGCAGGACTTGGGACACATGGCACAGGCTGGCTTCTCCCAATTGTCTGTGGTCTCCATAATTTCATTCCAGCACAGTGGTCTTTCCATCTTAGCCACAGTCAGTAATGCTACAAAGGAAAATCTCATCCTGTGAACATACAGACACTGAGTTGGGATGGATCACTGACTGTTGACCTAGAAGAGAACCTCAGTTCTTTGTCTTCTCTCTCTTTTAAAGGAAATAGGTCACCAGGAAAGAGGGTGGAAGAGCATGAATACAAGTTCTTCACACAGCTGCCTTAACTGTTTAGGGAAATAGGTGACTGAGGAGGTATCTGTGGAAATCAAAGAAGCAGGAGATCAAGACCCCCTCTTTAACTCTTCAGTATTCCTAACAAAAGAGACAGGATCCAAGACTAAAAAAGAAAAAAAAGTTTGTCATGAGGGATTAGGAGGGACTTTGAGAAGGTAGATGAGTATGGAGAAAGGAATATACTTGAAAATTCTAACAAGACACTAAAATGTTTATGGGTCTTACTATATATAATTCATGACAACTGCCTTAATTTATCTCATTTAAGCCCAGAATATTCCCTCTTGCCAAACACTGTTTACCACCAGATATATTTCTAAATATTTAGAACAGTTGTCAATTTGGCTAACTTTCCATAGGAGTAGACCACTAGAAAGTTTCATATTTCCTCTTTAATCTCCACTGTCACTGTATCTACCCTCTTGTGTTGTCATCATCTACTTTAATCTTCAGGAAGCACTTAGTCAATTTAAGTGACATTTTTGTATTTCCCATGGATTTAATCGAATTGGTATGAAATTACTAAGTTGCTGCTATATGAGAATCTTGGAGTATTTTTTTAAATGTGATATAGGGAATAGAGAATTCCCCTGATTCATGGAGAGAAGTCTTATATATAGAACACATAATTCAAGGAGAGGAGGGCTTATTGATTAGGAAGAATCTAGGCATCTTTAGGAAATATACAGCTTTTAGGTGTGGAACACAGTAGGAAAGGCCTTGCCTATTATCCCTTTGTCAGATTTTTGCTCTTTCCCTATAGTTGAAGATGAGACAAATTTGTACCATAGGCCAGCTGCCAACCAACCTGTATCTTCACCTCCAATCCCAGTGCTCCTTAGTCATCTTCTTTTCTTCTGTCAATAGTAATAGAGGAGGTCACAAGGCATTGTTAACTGACACCTTGACAAATGGATGTTTGTTTTAAATATGATCTGTGTCCTAAGTATAGCTTATGACTCTTCTGTACTGCAAGGTGTAGATCCAAACCACTTTCCCCCAAACCACTTCTTCCATCCTCACATTCCCAATTCCATTTCTACATCCCTTACACAGAGGATAAACCTTATTTGAAATCTACTGAGATCAGTGTCACCTACTTTTTATCCCTTTGTTGACTTCTTAATGTGAAATAGCTCATATCACACCCTACTTTCCAAAAAAGAATCTATGCCTCTATTCATTCATCCTTCCCCATTTTTTTCTGGCTCAAAGCAAAAGGCGGTAGGTTAATTTTCAAGGCAGGGTAAGTGTGCTTCATGGGCTCTTGGCATCTTGTCTCTTGGATATTTGTACTTTTGCATCTTCATTTTCTCTCTTTCCAACTAGTTTCTTTCCTGTTCCACAATCTTTGTAGGCTTCTTTTTTATAACAAACAAAATGAACATAAACACTTTCATTGGTCCTAATGTTTTTTAAAATTATATCCCACTAAATCACCAGGCCAGTCCTTATCATCCATCCATGCATCCATCCATCCATCCATCCTTCCATTGATCCACCCATCTATCCAACATTACCTGAGTGCTTACTCTGACCTTATTTTACACATCAGATAATAGTCACAGAGAATCAAAAGAACCAACCAAAGTCATACAACTCAGCTATCATGAACTGTATTAGAATTTTTACCTTTCAGCTAAATGGTAGAGTCACTGTTGGCTTCCTAAATGTTAAACCCAATTGATGCTTTTTAGTTTTCATCTTATTTGATCTGTATAATCCTTGGAGTGGAACATGAGTAGGAAAAAATAATAGAAAGATTACATTTTTAAGACTATGAATTGAGTAAATTCATATTTTAATTTTATTCTTGTCAGATTAAAAGTTGTTTTGGCCCTGGCCAGGTAGCTAAGTTGGTTGGAGTGTCTTCCTGTACACCAAAAGGTTGCAGGTTCAATTCCTGGTCAAGATATGTACTTGGGTTGTGGGTTTGATCCCTGGTCAGGGTGCATATGGGAGGCCCCTGATTGTTGTTTCTCATATTGATGTCTCTCTCTCTCTCTCTCCCCCCCACCCCTCTCTCTCTCCCTCCCCGCCCCCCCTCCTTTTTTCTCTCTCTGAAATCAATAAACATATCCTCCAGTGATGATTAAAAAAAAACTGTTTTGTTCCACTGTGAAAAGCCCAGTTAGCTATTAGCATGTCCAAAAACTCATTTTAAAATCTAAATTTGTTAATGAGAGCTTTGTAATTTACACTTTTGGTTATGCACCATGGAGAAAAATTCAAAGTGACAACAAATATGTGCATATTAGGTAACACCATCTGCCCATTTGGATCAGTGCAGCTCTTCCAAAATACTGTGACATGCTGGCCCAAAGCCTGTCATGTTTCAGGATAAGGGGCAGATTGTTACACTAAGACCCCAAATTAGAAGACTTGGTTTGAAGATGGCTTCAAGTCCTTTCCTTCTTCCTTTCAGTAGTTACTTATTCAATATGTATTGGAGCCTCTGTTCTAGGGTCTTGGGGGCACTAGTATAAAGAAAGACAGTGATGGGTAAGAAGCCATCTATTGCTGTGACAAGACAGTCCTGAAAAGGCTGCAAAAATAACCCAGTCTTTACTGAGGTCCATTATTCCTACTTTAGAAATACTGTGTGGATGGTCTATCTCCTATTATAGGGTAAATATCCTGTTACTATGAGTCATTTACATCTTAGGATGAATTATCTGGTCCTATTTGATAGGTTACTTCTGGATTGATTTTGACAGCTAAGAAACCTCAGAGGACACATCCAAGTGAAGATTTGAAAAGGGAAATGATAGGCTATATCCATCTGTGTTTGTTTAAATGATCAAGAGAGTTATAAAAAGATACCTTCTTGTAGGGTCCTGGTAAGATTAGTGGCATAGATCTGGGGCTTTAGACTAAAAACTACTTGATTAACTGTGTGACTTTGGTCAGGGCACCATACCTTCATGTATTGACCTCATTCCTTATCTCTTAATGGAGACTGCACATGGTCCTTTAAAGTTAGTACTGAACATTCTGAGATTCTGCTGGAGAAACTGAAAAATCTGAAGTGTTACAAGTTGTTTTCTTATGATAGGTATAGGCCATGCTAGGAGCAACCTGTGGGAGGCATTGTGGGTCTGTGGCATGGACTAATAGTGGCAGGGGCCACATCTGTGGTCTGTAACAGCTCATGCCAGCTGTGCAGTATTTAATGCTGTGTGACTAAATGAATGGACTAAGGCCTGGCAGGTGCCCAAACAGTAGAGTATAGGAAGCAGAGCAAAGAGAGCTTCCCACCGCAGGTGATTGAGAGCCACCTGCAGTTCTGCGATCAACGTTCCCAGTCCCTTGGAGTCTTTCTTCTCTTCTAAAGGCAAAGCCATGAATCTCTTCAGGGTTTTGGTAGGTGGTTAGGACTGAATGGTGAGCAGTACCCTTTTTCACAATGACTTCCAGGGGTCTCAGCCAACAACTTAGTACCAAGACAAGATGCTGTGCTAGCCCGAATTGTAGACTGGCAAAAAAGGTGTGTTATAGCAGTATATGAGTTATGCTGCCTATCATAGGTGTATCATCAATGCAAAAAATGACAGTGTTGCTGTTACTTTTGAGAACCATCATGCAGTAAGCACTGAACCAGGTCTTTTATATGGGGACTGAGACAATGGCTGTGAAAATTGAGGGCCCTTAATAATAAATGTATTCTTTTTTTTTCTTGTCCTCATCTGAGGACATGCTTATTGATTTTAGAGAGAGGAGAAGGGAGGGAGAGAGAAAGGCAGAAAAACATCAATGTGAGAAAGAAGCGCCAATTTGTTGCCTCTTGTATGCACCCTGACAGAGGATTGCATCCACAACCTAGGTGCATGTACCCTGACTGGGAACTGAACCTGCAAACGTGGTTTATGGGACAGAGCTCCAACCAATTGAGCCATACTGGGCAGGGCAATATATGTATTCTTAATAGTAAATATAACTTATGAATAATAATAAGTATGACTTCCACTTTACAGTTAAAGAAACTGATGTTCAGTTAGGTTAACTCATCTAAGGTAACAACTTCTCTTCTGGATCCATGGTTTATAAATTTACTGTTCTTAAACTTTCTTCCCTCTTTAAGCAAGATCTTTTTCCTAGCATTTCAACTGTTATACACTAGTCCTGTTTCTTTTTTACTTACATATCACATTCTTCCATCTACCCAGTGAAATTACTTGAGCTTGAAGTCTTAACATATGGAAATTCATATGGTCAGAAGGGATAGCTCTTTGGAATTAAATCAAGTTGCCCTATTAAAGGTTTGGAAACATTTGGTCTAATTGACATTTTCTTTTGATCATTCATAAATGTTCTTTCTGTCTTTTTAAAATAAATTTTTGATAGAGCAAAAGAGAGACATCAATTTTTAAAAAATATATTTTATTGATTCTTCTGTTACAGTTGTCCCATTTTTTCTCCCCTTTATTCACCTCTGCCTTCTACCCCCTCTTCCACCGTCATTCCCCCACCTTAGTTCACGTCCATGGGTCATACATGTAAGTTCTTTGGCTTCTCCATTTCCTATACTATTCTTAACTTCCCCCTCTCTATTTTGTACCTACCATTTATGCTTCTTATCCTGTACCTTTTCTTCCATTCTCCCCCCCTCCACTTCCCTGCTGATAACCTTCCATGTGATCTCTGTTTCTGTGAATCTGTTCCTATTCTATTTGTTTCCTTAGTTTGTTTTTGTTTTTTAAGGTTTGATTGTTGATAGTTGTGAGTTTGTTGTCATTTTACTATTTGTATTTTTGATGTCCTTTTTCTTAGATAAGTCCCTTTAACATGTCATATAGTAAGGGATTGGTGATGATGAACTCCTTTAACTTGACCTTATCTGGGAAGCACTTCATCTGCCCTTCCATTCTGAATGATAGCTTTGCTAGATAGAGTAATCTTGGATGTAGGTCCTTGCCTTTCATGACTTCAAATACTTTTTTCCAGCCCCTACTTGCCTGCAGAATTTCTTTTGAGAAATCAGCTGATTGTCTGATGGGAACTTCTTTGTAGGTAACCCTTTGCTTTTCTCTTGCTGAATTTAAAATTGTCTCCTTATATTTAATCTTGGGTAATGTAACTATGGTGTGTTCCTCCTTGGGTCCAGCTTCTTTGGGACTCTCTGAGCTTCCTGGACTTCCTGGAAGTCTATTTCCTTTGCCAGATTGGGGAAGTTCTTCTTCGTTATGTTTTCAAATAAGTTTTCAGTTTATTCTTGCACTTCCTCTTCCCCTTCTGGCACCCCTATGATTCAGATGTTGGAATGTTTAAAGTTGTCCTGGAGGTTCCTAAGCTTCTCCTCATTTTGTTGAACTCTTGTTCTTCATTCTGTTCTGGGTGAATGTTTATTTCTTCCTTCTGTCCATATCATTGATTTGAGTCAAGGTTTCCTTCCCTTCACTGTTGGTTCCCTGTACATTTTCCTTTATTTCACTTTGCATAGCCTTCACTTTTTCCTCTATTTTGTGACCATAGTCAACCATTTCTCTGAGCATCCTGATTACCAGTGTTTTGAATTCTGCATCTGATAGGTTGGCTATCTCTTCATCACTTAGTTCTATTTTTTCTGGAGCTTTGATCTGTTCTTTCATCTCAGCCATTTTTTTTTGTCTTGGCGGGCCTGTTAGGTAGTAAGGGGCAGAGCCTTAGGTATTTTCCAGGGCAAGGCAGCCACATGGCTGTGTTGTGGTGCTATATGTAGGGGAGGTGTCCAAGAGGGAACAGTGTTGCTTGCTCATCTCTCAGCCAGCTTTCAGTCACTTCCTCCACTATCCACAAGCAAATTGGGCCCTTCTGGTGCTAATTTCTGGGTAGGTGGGTTTGTGTGTATTCTAGGACCCTGTGGGTCTTTCCAACAAACTGTCCTGTGAGGGTGGGAGGTTCTCCTTCCACCTCAACTCCCACAGGTTTTTTTCAGTTAGAAATTTTGAGACTTTATTTCCCTGAGCTGGAACCACAGGTAGCAGTCTGTCTGGCTCCCCAGTTGTTCCTCCTGGTTTAACTACACCCAAATGTTGGACCGCCCACTCCTCCAGCTGCCATGTTGCTCACCCCAGTCCTGCAGCCAACGCCTTGCCACCAGTCCTCTCCATCCCAGGTTCCCATCTCCACCCCGCCTACGGGTTCGGATGAATGTTTCTTCTTTAACTCCTTGGTTATCGGACTTCCATGCAGTTCTATTTTCTGTTGGTTCTGGTTATTTTTTGTTTTTAAATTTGTTGTTATCTTTCTTTAGTTTGTATGAGGAGGTAAAGTGTATCTACCTATGTCTCCATCTTGGCCAGAAACTCCAGAAGACATAAATTTTAAAATAATAGCCCAAAGACAATTTTAGAGTAGATCTCAAAATCTTGTTTTTATGAAGTAAATAAATATAAAGGTAATTAATTGTATGTTAATTTCACATTTTCTATTATCATATTGCTATGAGACTGCAATATAGGTATTTCTTAAATTTCTTCTGTATAATGATTAGTGACTGCTTAAGAAACATATTCCAAATCAGACAGGGAGGAGAAGAGAGGAAGTGGGAGAGAGCAAATTTGAACAGTGGTAGGAAGGCCATCACTGGAGGGGCAGAAGAGGAGCCAGGTAAGAAGGGTGGTTAGGAGAGGTCACCTGCCTTCTCCAGGCTTAGGAAGTCCTGAGTTTAGTCTAGTCATGTGAGTATCATTACTTCTTTCCTTTTATTAATTAAAGTTATTTCTTTTCTCCTTTGTAACCCATACTACATAACAATTAGTAAGCTTGTGAACTAAGAAATAAGACACATTAGTGTTAGACAGCAGGTGCTTATGTTTATAAAGTACTTCTTAGCAGGTGGGACATTGCTAAATCTCTTAATAGCCGGGTGCTATACATAAATGAAATGGGATGCCTTCCACTCTTTTTGTAAAACCAGCATTTTCCTAAAGAGGTAGGGTTTTTTTAATGACATTTTTGTATCTTAGTTTTATAGAGGTTTAGTTTTATCAGAATCTAAGGTGCCAAGAATTGGAATGTTTTATAAGCCATACTTCTGAAAGTGGCTTCTTTGTACATATTTCTGGAGTTCTGTTTCAGCTATGATAATTTTGTTATTAGAACAATATGTAAATTTGGAGGAAAAGAATATTGAGCAACTCTTACAGTGTTCTTTAATCCATGGTTGTAGCTATAGATTTTTCTTCAAAACCAATATTAAATGGAGAAACAACATTAAGAATTTAAAATGTAACTGGTGTTTTAATTTTTATAAACACTAATTTTTAGAATAAATTAAACACCTTTTTGGCATAAAAATGGTTTAATTGAGTGTTTAAGGTAGATATAGTTAGTAAATGCAACATATTTTATGTACATGTATACAAAAATCATAAAGAGTAACAAGGACCATAATCACGCTTATTATTTTTCTATTCTAGATATTTGAATGGTGGTATTTTCGCAAGTATGGAACTTCATTCATTGAACAAGTCTCAGTAAGCCATTTGCGCCCCCTTCTGGGAGGTGTTGACAACAACTCCTCCAACAATTCTAACTCCAGTAATGGGGACTCAGATTCCAACAGGCAAAGCGTCTCAGGTATGGAAAGTCCTTCAGTTTGCAACAATGTTTGCTTACTCTTACTAAATTATTATAACAATATAACAGTAAGAATGTTGTTATTTAAATGTTTGACTTTAGGGAAAAATCTGTTTATTTCCCTGAGGAGATGACAACATTTACAGAGAACTACCATATAAGCATCCCAAGGAAAGGAATATTTATCTTGCTTAATTTACTTTTTCTTTCATTTCATTTAGCTAATGGTCATTTAGGTCAATGTTCCCAACTTGAGTCTTCAGCCTCCTTGTCCCTAGTTTCTTAAACTATTATTGAAAGTATCCATTCTCTTTCATGCTAATTACTGAATCTTAAGTCTAACTAGATAGAGCTGATAGCATTGCTCCTCTCCTTAAAAGGCTTCATCGGTTCTTACTACACTGAAGATAAAGCCCAGATTCCTTCTCACAGCATAAGCTGCTTCTAACTTATTTTTGCCAACTTGGGCTTCTGTCACAATCCAGTCTCTTTCCTTTACATTTCTTGAACATGCCATGTTTTTTGAAGATCATCTCCCTGTCTTCCTGTCTCCTGTGTTTGTTTAACTTTCACAACCCAACTCAAATGTTCTCTTCTAGGAAGCTTTCTGTAATAGGTTGTACAACATCTCTCACATCCATTGACTCTTAACATTTTTATCTTTAGCAACATTGATCAAATTGTACTATAATTTAAAAACTGTTTCATTACTGTACCTCTAGCATTTTGCAATGTCTATTGTATCATAGAAACTCAATGAATGAATGAATGAGCACATACAAGGCCTGTGCTTTCTCCACTCATAAAAGAAGGAATAATATAATTTTCTATTATATTCTTGGTCTTATCATCAGCTCAGTAAACATTTCCTAAGTCCTTAATATGAACCTGGACTTATACAGGTTGTTATAATATTATGTCCTTATGGAACTCTCATGTCTACTGATGGAGACAAAGTAATAAGTTTTCTGACTGTATGAGGGAAACATCCAGTACTATGGAGAACAAAGGTGGGATTCTTGACTCAAACTGGAGGAAGTCTTTTGCTTCTTGATATCCTGAGACTTGAAGAATGAAGAGGAAGAAATTAAAGAACTAGGTTAGATGTTTTTTCCTTCCTCTCTAGAATAACTCAGTCCACATTTCATAATGGTCTAGCCAGGGGATGAGTATCAAATAGAATTGTGTATATATTTTATTTCTGATGTTGATTTCAGTGCTCTTTTAATACACCCTTTGCCAGCTAGCCATGAGTGGCAATAGGCACCTGTAGGTACACATTTAACTTCATCCTAAAGTGTACATGTGTAGGAGATGGCACACTGAGGTGACAAAATTGTCTGGAACTTTGTAAACTCATCCACTTTGTGAAAGAAACAGAAAGATACCTGAGCAAAATGAACCATTACTTCAACCAGCTACTCTAATGAGTGTGGCATATTATGCTAATGAGTAATCTTGTTCACTCAGTCATCATCACATAAGCAGTTGTGGATAATTGCCATCAATTTTCATCTGCTATGAAGACCTCACAGATTAAATATGCTCTTGTCTGATTACTGTAGTCTTTGAATGATAGAAGATATTATAGAAAATTAACAGACTGAAAACAGAAAGCTGCCTCATTTGAGGCCATTCTTTATTGTGAATACATTTTAATTTTCATTAAAATTACTTCTCTATCCAATTTAAATCCTTGACGTCATTCCTTAATGTAATAAAGACCTCATGATCTTCTTATTGTCACTATAATTTTTTTGTGAATGCCTTGAATAAGCTCTTTATAAAAACATAGTCAATCAGGGGCTTCCAGCCAAGATGGAGGCGTAGGTAGACGCACTGTGCCTCCTTCCACAACCAAAAGAAGGACAACAACAATTTAAAAACAAAAAACCAGAACTGACAGAAAATCGAACTATATGGAAGTCTGACAACCAAGGAGATAAAGAAGAAACATTCATCCAGACTGGTAGGAGGGGTGGAGATGGGCAGCCGGGGTGGAGAGGACTCGCAGCAAGTCAGCGGCTGGCAGACCCAGCAAGGTGGCGGATTGTAGAATTGGGCAGGCCAGGCTGCAGCTAGCAGACCCCATGACCCCACATTTGCGTGTAGATAAACCGGGAGGAATGGTGGGGGAGCAAAGCAGACCTTGCGCAACCCAGGGTTCCAGTGCGGGGAAATAAAGCCTCAAACCTCTGATTGAAAACACCTGTTGGGGTTAAAATGCCACCAGGAGAAACTCCCAGCCTCACCGGAGAGTTCCTTGGAGAGACCCACAGGGGCCTAGAGCGTGCACAAGCCCACCCACTCCGGAAGCAGCACCAGAGGGGCCCAGTTTGATTGTGGGTAGCAGAGGTAGTGACTGAAATCCAGCAGAGAGTGGAGCAAGCACCATTGCTCCCTCTCGGCCCCTCCCCCACGTACAGCGTCACAGCGCGGTGACCAGCGTTACCCCACCCGCCCCAGTGAACACTTAAGGCTCTGCCCCTTTATGTAACAGGTGCGCCAAGACAAAAAAATGGTCCAAATGAACAGATCAAAGCCCCAGAAAAAATACAACTAAGCAACAAAGGCATAGCTTACCTATCAGATGCACAGTTCAAAACGTAATCAGGAAGCTCACAAACTGGTTGAATTTGGTCGCAAATTAGATGAAAAAATGCAGGTTATGCTAAGAGAAACAAAGGAAAATGTACAGGGAACCAATAGTGATGGGAAGGAAACTGGGACTCAAATCAATGGTGTGGACCAGAAGAATGAAAGAAACATCCAACCAGAAAAGAATGAAGCAACAAGAATTCAAAAAAATGAGGAGAGGCTTAGGGACTTCCAGGACATCTTTAAACATTCCAACATCCGAATTATAGTGGTGCCAGAAGGAGAAGAGGAAGAACAAAAACTTGAAAACTTTTTTGAACAAATAATGAAGGAGAACTTACCTAATATGGCAAAGGAAATAGATTTCCAGGAAGTCCAGGAAGCTCAGAGAGTCCCAAAGAAGCTGGACCCAAGGAGGAACACACCAAGGCACATCATAATTAAGTTACCCGAGATTAAAGATAAGGAGAGAATCTTAGAAGCAGCAAGAGAAAAGGACACAGTTACGTACAAAGGAGTTTCCATAAGACTGTCAGCTGACTTCTCAAAAGAGACCTTACAGGCAAGAAGGGGCTGGCAAGAAGTATTCCAAGTCATGAAAGGCAAGGACCTACATCCAAGATTACTGTATCCAGCAAAGCTATCATTTAGAATGGAAGGGCAGATAAAGTGCTTCTCAGATAAGGTCAAGTTAAAGGAGTTCATCATCATCAAGCCCTTATTATATGAAATGTTAAAGGGATTTATCTAAGACAAAGAAGATGAAAAATATGAACAGTAAAAATGACAGCAAACTTAATAATAAATGACAGTTATTAACAACCACACCTAAAACAAAAACAAAAGCAAACTAAGCAAACAACTAGAACAGGAACAGAATCACAGAAATGGAGATCACATGGAGGGTTATCAACAGGGGAGTAGGAGGGGGAAAGAGGGGGGAAAGGTACAGAGAATGAGTAGCATAAATGGTAGGTAGAAAATAGACAGGGGGAGGGTAAGAATAGTATAGGAAATGTAGAAGCCAGAGAACTGATATGCATGACCCATGGACATGAACTATAGGGGGGGAAGTGGGAGGGAGGGGTGGACAGGATATAGTGGAGTGAAGGGGGGCAAATGGGACAACTGTAATAGCATAATCAATAAATACATTAAAAAATATGTAGTCAATAATAGTAATTATGGAAATCAAGGGAGTTCCCAATTTCATTTATACTAAGTTTTTACCTGGAAAAGACTGAGCTTTTGAATATCATTAATACAGTTGCAGTAGCATTTAGTGAATGTCTACTACTAGACCTGAAATATTTCTATTCATAGTATATATAGTATTTATGATCTGATCTCATAACAATGTTTAGTTACATTTAGGAAAATGGAAATTATCTTAAGTATTTATAGGGCTGGATATGCCCACTTTTTGACATTTGGATTTCTAATATTTGGCTCTCTTAGCCCAACAGACATGTAGCTGATATAAAAATACCAGATACCATGGGACTAATACCATTTTCCTCATCTTTTTTTCTTTATTTTACTTTTTTATTTTTTATAAGAAAAATAGTATAAAATTGTGTGTATCTCTTAATAACTTTCTGTATTCTGGCTTCAGCTTAGTGTAAAGGCAAAAGAAGGTCAAAACCGAGGATAATCAAAACATTTTCTTAAAATAATTTGTTTAGAAATTCCTACTGCCTTAATAATAATAAAATGACTATTGCCTTAATAACAGAAGGGTGAATCTATTGAATTTCTTGGAGCAACATGAGATAGTTATTTGCTGAAGCTTACATGAAATACAATATGACTGACAAAGTCCCATGGACATTGACAAACACACTATAATGACATTACTTATTTGAGAAAAATCATTGAAAAAGCTAAAAATAAACTGAAAACATTGGTTTATATGAAAACTCATAGTGTAGCTGTTTTCTTCAAGAATCATTTGTTTTGATTAAAAGCAGAAAGAACTGGCTTACCTAAAAATAATTTTGGGTGGGGAAAATGGGGTGTGAGAAGTTTGTGATTGTCATAGGGCAGACTGTTCATATATTTGTTTAACTTTTGGATCTGTGCAAATTGACCTGAGTATAGATCCTTTCAAAATTTGCAGTAATCTTCATCTTAAAGTAGCCAAATTTCAGATTGTTTGACTTAGGTTAACATTTATGACACCTAATGCTGGTTTGCAGCATTCAGGTTCTTCAAGATATTTGGAAAAGTATAGGGTGTTCCATCACGTGAGAAGTATAATTGCCAGTCAAGTTTAAATTCTCTGAGACACTTTAATAGCCTCTTATATAGAACTGGATCTTTAGACAAATACTGGTTATAGTCTCTTGACGTCCTGTCACAAATCATCTCATTTTAATCTTATTTAATCAATACAAGATTTATATCTTTTTAAAAAAGATTTTATTAATTATTTATAATTCACTAAATTATAATTCACTCAATTAGAGAGAGGGGAAAGGAGAAAGAGAGAGAGAAACATCGATGTGTGAGAAATACATCGGATCAGTTGCCTCTTGTATGCCACCCAACTGGGGACCTGGCCCACAACCCAGGCATGTGCCCTGACTGGAAATTGAACTGGTGACCTTTCGGTTCGCAGGCCAGCACTGAATCTACTGAGACCAGCCAGTGCTAAGATATATATCTTTTATATAAAACTTTAAAAAAGAATTTCACCTGGAATTTTAAATTAAAGTTTATTATATTGCAAGAACCTGTTCGAGCACTGATTAAATACAGATAATAAATTAAAGAAAAGCAATGGAGATGAAGAAACTCAGAATGCTAAGATATATCCTAAGAACTTCATAGATCTTTGAATTCTCATAACACCAGAACAAATAATTTTCCCCAGAGAAAGCCATATAGTTCAAATAATAACAACTAACACTCTTAGTGCCTACAATCAGGTTTATATCTATTAACTCATTTCATCTTCACAATAACCTCATGAAGCAAATATTGTTATTATCTCTGTTTTACAGTCAAGGGAGTGAGGTGCAGAAGGTGAAGTCATAATGTAACATTTAAGGTGAAGAAGAGTTTTTATCGTAAATGGATGCTGAATTTTTTTTCAAATGCTTTTCTGCATCTATTGATATGATCATGTGGATTTTATCCTTTATTTTGTTTATGTGGGATATTATGTTTTTTGATTTGCCTATTTTGTACCAGCTTTGCATCCCTGGAATAAATCCCACTTGATCATGGTGTATGATCTTTTTAAAATATTGCTGGATCAGGTTTGTTGAGGATTTTAGCATCTATGTTTGTCAGGCATATTGGCCTATAGTTTTATTTTTTTCTAGTGTGTTTATCTGGTTTTGGAGTTAGAAAAATGCTGGCCATATAAAATGAGCTTGGCAGCCTTTCCTCTAGAATTATTTGGAATAGTTTGAGAAGGATAGGTGTTAGTTCTTCTTTGATGTTTGGTAAAATTCACCTATGAAGCCTTCTGGCCCAAGAATTTTATTTGTTGGAACTTTTTTGATTATTGCTTCAAGTTCATTAGTTGTAATATATCTATTCAGATTCTCTGATTCTTCCTGATATAGTTTTGGATGATTGTATGTTTCATTTGTCCAGGTTGTCCAATTTGTTGGCATATAATTGTTCATAATATTTTGTTATAGTCTTTATATTTCTTTAGTGTCAAATGTTATCTCCTCCCTTTCATTTTTTCCATTATTTTAAAATTTATTTTTATTTTTAAATTCTGTTTTATTGATTATGCTTTTACAATTGCCCTGATTTTTTCCTCTTTGTCCACTTCCATCAGCACACCCCACTCCCTCAGGCAATCCCCACACCATTGTTCATGTCCATGGGTCATGTGTGTAATTTCTTTGTGTACTCTGTTTCCTATACTGTACTGTACATCCCCATGGCTATTCTGTAACTGCCTATTTGTACTTCTTAATCCTCTCATCTGTTCACTCATTTCCCCAGACTCCCTCCCATCCAGCAATCATCAAAATGCTCTTCATATCCATGATTCTGCCTCTGTACTTTTTGTTTGCTTAGTCTGTTTTTTAGATTCAACTGTTGCTAAATAGGTGTTTATCACTACTTTATTGTTCATAGTTTTGATTTCCTTTTTCTTAAATAAGTCCCATTAACATTTCATATAATAATGGTTTGGTGATGATGAACTCCTTTAGTTTTTTCTTCTCTGGGAAGCTCTTTATCTGCCCATTGATTCTAAATGATACCTTTGCTGGGTAGAGCTTCTTGGCTGTAGATCCCAGATTTTCATGACTGAGTATTTCTTGCCAATCCCTTCTAGACTGCAAAGTTTCTTTTGAGAAATCAACAGATCGTCTTATGGGAACTCCCCTGTAGGTAACTAACTTCTTTTCTCTTGCTGATTTTAAGATTCTCTCTTTATTTCTAGACTTTGGCATTTTAATTATAATGGTTCTTGGTGTGGGCCTCTATGTGTCCATCTTGTTTGGGACTCTGTGCTTCCTGGATATGCATGTCTATTTCCATCACCAAATTAAGGAAATTTTCTTTCATTTTTTTAAAAAAATATGTTTCCAATTTCTTGTTCTTCCTCTTCTCCTTCTGGAACCCCTATCATGTGAATGTTGGACCTCCTGATGTTGCGTCAGAGTCTGCTTACACTATCCTCATTTTGGGGGGTTCTTTTTTCTTCTTGGTGTTCTGATTTGTTTTTTGCTTCTGTTCCAAATCATTGATTTGATTTTGGCTTCATCCATTCTATTATTGTTTCCCTGTAAATTGTTCTTTATTTCAGTTACTATATTCTTTGTTTCTGACTGGGTCTTTTTTATCTGTTGAAGTCCTCACTTAGTTCCTTTGAGCATCCTTATAACCAGTGTTTTGAATTTTGTATCTGATAGATTGCTTAGCTCCATTTTGTCTAGTTCTTTTTCTGTAGTTTTGATCTGTTCTTTCATTTTGGCCATGTTTCTTTGTCTCCTCATTTTGTCAGGCTCCCTGTGTTTGTTTCTGTGTAATAGGTAGATCTGCCCTGTCTTGGTAGTGTGGCCTAATAAAGTCGGAGTCCTATAGGGTTCAGTGGCACAGCCTCCCCCAACCAAGCTGGGTGCTTGAGGTGCACCCTTCATGTGGGCTGAGTACACCCTTCTCTTGTAGTTGAGCCTTGATTGCTCTGGGCAGGTCAATGGGAGGGCTTTACCTCGGCCAGTCAGCAGCAGGGACTAGCTGTGACCACTGACCACAAACCTCTGCCCTCTGTGCAGAATCAGCTGTGCAGGGGCAATGTGGTGGTCTGTAGCTGTCCAGTGGGTGTGCAGGCTCTGGGGTTTCCAGGATCAGGCAGGCCAAGGTCAGCCCCCACCTGTGTCCTACCTGGGGCCATCCTGCATGAACTATAAAGCAATCTGAGATGGCTGCTACTTGTGCTGGGCTTGGAGATTTTCAGGCAAAGCAAAGTTGTGAATCTAGGCTGGCTGCTGCTAGTTCAGGGCCTGGGGCCACTTAACAAGGGGTACAGGGGCTGGGAGCTCACTGAAGCCATCTGTTGCTTGTTTGGGAGGATTTAGGAAATTGTAAAGCATGAGTTAGGACCAGCCATTCATTTGGAAAGGACACTGGGGTGGTCCCATAAGTTGGGTCGGATGGAGTCTTGGGATTTCCTGGATAGGACAGACAGTGTTAGCCAGGTTGATGGAGTCTCAGATATGGCACCTGCCTGCCGGCTCTGTGACTCTGTGGGAGTGGGGTTAGAAAAGGTACAATGGCCTCTGCCTGCCTTTCTGTCCAGTAGATAATCTGTCCCCTGGCTCTTGCCTTGATGCCAGATAACTCGTTCCTCCTTGTATGCCTCTAGTGCCTTTCAAGCTGCTACCCCATTGCTGGAGCTCAGAGGGATTGAGTCTGAGTCAGTCTATGTGTAGGTTCTTTAAGAAAAACTGGGTGGGTCTCTAGAAGTTTCTTCCACTGTCAATCCCTGCTGGTTTTTGCATCAGAAATTATGGAGGCTTATCTTCCTGACATTGGAACTCTGGGCTGGTATGGGGCTGGTACTCCTTGCTCCCAAGATAATCATCCTGAATTTTTATCTACCACACATGGATGTGGGACCAGCCTATTCCTCCTCTCTCCACCTCCTCCCAGTGGATGGATGTGGTTTCTTTAATTCCATAGTAGTCAGACTTTATTCAACTCAATTTCTGATGGTTATGTGTGTTGGTGGTTCTATATTTTACTTGTGATTTTGAAGTGGTTGTGCGAGGAGGTGAGCCTATGCTGCCATCTTAGCTGGAAATCTCATTTCTGATTTTATTTATTTAAGCTCTTTCTTATATTCTTGATGAATATAGTTAAGGTTTGGCAATCTTGTTTATCTTTTTAAAGAACCAGCTCTTGGTTCCATTCATCTTTTATATTATTTTTAATACTCTATTTTTTTAATTTTTGCTCTGATCTTTATTATTTCGTTCCTTCTAAGCTTTGGGCTTTGTTGTTCTTTTTTAATTCCTTTAGTGTAAAGTTAGACTGTTTATTTGAGATTTTTATTGTTTCTTGAAATAGGTCTGTCATGCTATTAATTTCCCTCTTAGGACCACTTTGCTACATCCCATAAATTTTTGGTTTGTGTTCTCATTTTTTTTGAGGGTAGATTTTATTTTATTACATTATTTTTTAGAATGATATTTTTTATTTTTTAATTTTATTTTTCCATTAATTATTATTTCAATTACTATTGACATACAGTATTATATTAGTTTCAGTTGCACACCCAGTGTTTAGACAGTATGTAACTTACTAAGTGATCATCTTGATAAATTTCTTGCCCTTCTGACACCATGAACAGTTATTAGAATATTATTAACCATATTCCCTATGTTGTACTTTACATCCCATAACTATTTTGTAACAACCAATTTGTACTTCCTAATCCCTTCACCTTTTTCATCCATCCCCCAAGACCCTCCTATTTTGCAACCATCAAAATGTTCTGTGTATCTATGAGTCTGTTCAGTTCTGCATGATAGTTTATTTTGTTTTTTATATTCAACACAACTGTTGATAGATGTGCATTTATTGCCATTATATTGTTCATATTTTTGATGTTTTGCTTTTTTTCTTCTTAAGGAAGAACCTTTAATATTTCATATATACTGGTTTGGTGGTGATAAACTCCTTTAGTTTTTTTTTTTCTGGGAAGATATTTATCTGCCCTTCAATTCTCAATGACAGCTTTGCAGGGTAGAGTAATCTTGGTTATAGGTCCTTGTTTCTCATTACTTTGAATATTTCTTGCCACTCCCTTCTGGCCTGAAATGTTTCTATTGAGAAATCGTCAGACAGCCTTATGGGAGCTCCCTTGCAGATAACTGACTACCTTTCTCTTGAAGCTTTTAAGTTTCTCTCCTTGTCTTCAACCTTTGCCATTTTATCTATGATGTGTCCCAATGTGGGCCTCTTTGGGTTCATCTTCTTTGGGACTCTCTGTGCTTCCATGACTTGTGTGTCATTTTTCTTGACCTGGTTCTAGAAGTTTTGGGTCATTATTTCTTCAAATGGTTCTGGATTCCTTGCTATCTCTCTATCCTCCTTCTGGTTCCACTATGATGCAGATGTTGTTATGCTTCGTGTTGTTCCAAAAGCCCCCAAACTATTCTCATTTTTTTTAATTCTGTTTTTATTTTTGCTGCTTTGATTGGATTTTTCTACTGTTTCTTCCAATTCACTAAATTGAACCTCAGCTTCATCCAGTCTACTGTTTCTTCATTCCATTGTGTTCTTCATTTCAAATTTTGTATTTTTCATTTTTGATTGGTCTTTTTTTTAATGGTTTCTGTGTTCTTTTTCATGCTGTTGAACATCCTTATAACCGTTACTTTGAAATCTATATCTGATAAATTGCTTGCTCCATTTCACTGAGCTCTTTTTCTAGAGATTTTTTCTGTTCCCTCATTTGGGTACTGTTTCTTTGTCACCCCCTTTTGGCTGTTTTTTGTGTTTGTTTCTATGTATTAGATAGATCTGCTATGACTTTTGGTCTTTGTGGGGTGACCTTATGTAGTAGGTGTCCTGTGGAGTCCAGTGGTGCAGTCTCCTTGGTCACCTGAGCTGGCCACTCCAGGAATGTCCCATGTGTGGGTTATGTGAGCCCTCATGTTATAATTGAGTCTGGATTGCTCTTTGCCCATATGTGCTTGAGATGAACCCTCTGGGTGGTTGTGAAACATATTATTTACTGCTTCTCTTTGTCTAGTTGCATTCTTGCTAGTGTGCTGAGATCTGAACATTTCTGTCAGCAGCTAGGGACTGATACTCCACCTAGCCACAGCTTAAGAGCTGCTCCGCAGGTGCTGACCACAGGAAGTGCAATTCACCTCAGCAGTGTTTGGTGCCTGCCGAGATCTCCTTTTGGATATGCTGCTTGTGGAGCTTACTGGATCCTACTTTGATGTTGTTTGAAGGTGGCCACTGTCTGTTTTGCTTCTGGACCTCCCGGGAGGGACTCTGGTGCACATTAGTGTAAGATGCTGCATATTCTTGTCCTTGGCAACCTGTTTGGAACTATAAGTAATCCACTGTTCATGGCTGCCTCTGCTGGGCCTGAGTCCACATGGGAACAACCAAGCTACACACCATGACCACTTTTACCAGCACTGGGACAGGGGGCAAGTTAGCAAAAGTCCCAAGGCACCCCAGTGGGTACTGCCTATGCCTCACTATGCTTCCCAGCTGCCTGTTAGGCTCAATGACTGAAAGAGCCTCTGGCTGTACTCCTCAGCAGGGCATAAGCTCCACAGGGTGGGGTATAGGGGAGTCCAAAGGGAGGGACTGTTGCTTTCCCCCAAGTTGATGCTGCACAAGGAGTGCTCCACCCAAGAATGATGGCATCTGTGTTATGGGACAATGACTCAGCACAGGGATCTTGGTGGCTGTCCCTTCTGCTCCCTCCCACAAACCCCGGACTCTTCCTCACACAACTCTAGTCTGCTTTGTCCTCCCTCTGAAGGAGGCCAATTTTAGTGGCTGTGAATGGAATTACGTTCATTGGCCATTTAAGAGGGTGCCTGTTTCCCTAGTTGACTGGTGGACAGAAACCCCACTGATTTTCACAGCCAGACATTATGTGGACACCTCTTCCTAGCCTTGGTGCTCTGGGCTGGACAGTCCAGCTCATGGTTTATACCCCACACTTCTCTGGGGGACTCACCCGCATCTGTGATATCATCTATCTAAAACCTCAGCCACTGTTCTGAGGAGCAGGGCGAGCCCTTTTCACGTCTCTGCCCTTCCTACCAGTCTTAATGTGGCTTCTTCCATAAATCCTTGGCTATAAGACTTCTCTTCAGCCAGTCTTCAGTTGGTTATTCATGGTGATTGTTCAATAATTTAGTTGTAATTCCAGTTTGGTCCTGGGAGGAACTGAGTGTAGCTTTCATCTACTCTGACTCTGTCTTGGATTGCCCTATGTAGCTTTTCTGTGCTTTATTCTCTACTTCTGTGAAAAAGGCCTACCATATGTTCCCCTTGCTAACTTAGGTAGGGATATAGATCAGGGGTACCTAACCCCCTGGTGGCGGACTAGTACCAGTCCGTGGCCTGTTAAGAACCAGGCCATGAGTGAAGCTCTCCTGAGCTCTGCTTCTTGTCTCCTGTCCCCCGTCCATAGCAGGCAAGCAAAGCTCACGTGAGCTCTGTCTCCATTTACATCCTGCCCCCATCACCCACAAAACCGGTCCCTAGTGCCAAAAAGGTTGGAGACTGCTGACATAGATGACTTGAGCTTTAACTCCCTTTATTAAAAGGCTCAGTGAAAGTAAAGCTTATAGCTATAATAAAAGTTGCTGTTGCTGCTGTTTGTAATAACATTTACCATCCTTATCAGATTTTAGACTCTGGGAAGAGGTAGTAACTTGGTAACTTTTTAGTATAAGAAATCTTCATAGGCTGTGAATTAGTAATTTCCCTAGTTAAGGATTCCAGAAATGGGAATTCTATATCTTTAAAATTTTTTTAAATTTATTTTTATTTTTTTGAGAGAATCTTTTTTTTTTTTAGTTTTTTAAATTTATTTTTACTTTTCGATGGAGGAGAAGGGAGGGAGAAAGAGAGGGAGAGAAACATGAATGTGTGGTTGCCTCTCATGCGCCCCCTACTGGTGACCTGGCCTGCAAGCCAGGCATGTTCCCCGACTGGGAATCGAACTGGTGACTTTGGTTTGCAGTCTGGCACTCAATCCACTGAACCACACCAGCCAGGGCTGTATCTTTTTTTTTTTTTTTAATTTTATAAAATATAGGTTTTCACAGTTAAGTTGGATGTAAATAATATTCTCTCCCATGTTATTAGAAGTGCCATGCAGTTAGAGCCTTTTAATTTTTTTAAGAATTAAGTTCTCTTTTTCTTTGAGGATTGTGACAAAGGGAAATTCTTTGGTTTTCTCTGAACATTATTCCTTCTATAGAGGTTCTCAGTTGGATGTCACATAATGATTGTTCAAAGCCCTTTTCATTTTTCTACCAAGGCTATAACCTCCTCTCTACATAAACTGTATCTTTTTTTATAACACAGGGTTTAGTGCCAGGCCTAATGCATAATAGCCACTGTATACATGTTTAAACCACATTGTCCTATGAGTGATAGGTGAGCGTTCTAGAGGAGTACCTGAGCATGAAAAGTCATGAAACAGCATCATTGAGAGGAGAGTTTTAGTAGGGAATGGTGAGAGAGGAGACTGAAGAAAAGATTGGAGCTTGATTTTAAAGTCCTTGGTGGTAGGTAGCATTTTTTATGTTCTTTGTGTCCTACACAGAAACTTACCATCCTATTATGACAAAGGAGAGAATCTGTTCTGTAGGCTTTAGTTCTGTAGGAACTAAACAAGTGCTAAACATATTATTTACTGCTTCTCTTTGTCTAGTTGCATTCTTGCTAGTGTGCTGAGATCTGAACATTTCTGTCAGCAGCTAGGGACTGATACTTGACTGCAGGCTGGTGTGAATGGAACCATAGAGAATGTGTTTATTGTTTCAAGGGCTTGTTTTTAACTGAACTATTAATGATGTTAGCAAATCCTTGAAGGAGTCCTAGTCAACTTTGAGTGTTCTAAAGAGGACTGAAATTATTGATATTATGGAGAATGAAAATTTTTTTGGAGGTAAACTTTTAATTATGACTTAGATAAGGAATTTATTCCTCAAAGTCACAAGTAAGATAAGAATCTTGACCTCATGTGGAAAAATTTTTACCCTCCAGAGACCTGAATTTAATTTCCTGACTTAAATCTTCATATTTTAATATGTTTGGCATATTCAACCTTTGTCCATATCACAAAACCATCAAGCAGTCATATTTATGGGCTAGGTTCCCTAGAGTGATTCCACACTAGGAGTTTTTGTGGTAAAGATAAGATTATAAAACAGAGCAGCAAAGAAGAAATTAATGTAACTATGACCTAATTTGAGTGATACATTCACATGTGTTCATATTTGACCTCTGGATTACTTATTCTTAAAGAAAAATTGTACCTTCCCCACACCCTCAATCTGAAGGATAAAGCTAATGAAGACAGCTAATGAAGACAATTATGTATTTCCTAATCACATATTTTTTCTCACTTAGAATATTTTACATTTTTTTACAATTATTAGATTCTAATTCGTAAGGTTCAGGGATAGTTCAAGACATTGGCTACAGACCACATGTATGACACTAATGTTAACAATGATCTTTTTGTTTGATTTTTTTACTACAATGTTTCAGTTTAAATATTATTAAATTATTTTTTTATGAAAGGTGAAGACTATGCCCATTTCCCTCTCCCCACTTCTTGGTTCTTAATTGTATTATCCCTTTTTTAAAAATTATTTTTCAATTATAGTTGATATACAATATGACATTAGTTTCAGGTATACAACACGATGATGAAGTGATCACTCCAATATACCCGTCTGACACGATACAGCATTACAGTATTATTGACTGTACTTCCTACTCTGTTCCTTATGGCCCCATGACTATTTTTATAATTGGCTACTTGTACTTCTTAGTTCCTTTTTTTTTTTTTTTTTTTTTTTTTTTTTTTTTTTTTTTTTTTTTAATTTATTTATTGTTATTTAATTACAGTTGTATGCCTTTTCCCCCATCCCTTCACCCCACCCCAGGTGAACCCACTTCCCTCCCCCCTCTCCACCCTCCCCCTTGGATTTGTTCATGTGTCCTTTATAGTAGTTCCTGTAATCCCCTCTACCTACTGTCCCCGCCCCCACCCCCCACCCCCGCCCTTGCTATTGTTACATTGTTCTTAACTTCAATGTCTCTGGTTATATTTTGTTTGCTTTTTCCTTCTATTGCTTATGTTCCAGTTAAAGGTGAGATCATATGGTATTTGTCCCTCACTTCCTGGCTTATTTCACTTAGCATAATGCTCTCCAGTTTCATCCATGCTGTTGCAAAGGGTATAAGCTCCTTCTTTCTCTCTGCTGCGTAGAATTCCATTGTGTAAATATACCATAGTTTTTGGATCCACTCGTTTGCTGATGGGCACTTCGGTTGCTTCCAGTATTTGGCTATTGTAAATTGTGCTGCTATGAACATTGGGGTGCACAGATTCTTTTGGATTGGTGTTTCAGTGTTCTTAGGGTATAATCCCAGCAGCGGAATTGCTGGGTCAAAGGGCAGTTCCATTTTTAGTTTTCTGAGGAAATTCCATATTGTTTTCCACAGTGGCCTCACCAGTCTGCATTCCCACCAACAGTGCACTAGGGTTCCCTTTTCTCCGCATCCTCTCCAACATTTGTTTGTGGATTTGTTTATGTTGGCCATTCTGACTGGTGTGAGATGATACCTCATTGTGGTTTTAATTTGCATCTCTCTGATGGCTAGTGATGCTGAGCATCTTTTCATATGTCTCTGGGCCTTCTGTATGTCTTCCTTGGAGAAGTGTCTGTTCAAGTCCTTTGCCCATTTTTTAATTGGGTTGTTTGTCTTCCTGGAGTGGAGTCGTGTGAGTTCTTTATATATTTTGGAGATCAGGCCCTTGTCTGAGGTATCATTGGCAAATATGCTTTCCCATATTGTTGGTTCTCTTTGTAATTTGGTGCTGTTTTCTTTAGCCATGCAGAAGCTTTTTATTTTGATGAGGTCCCATTTGTTTATTCTTTCCTTTATGTCCCTTGCTTTAGGGGATGTGTCTGTGAGGATGTTGCTGCGTGGAATGTCTGAGATTTTCCTGCCAATGTTTTCTTCAAGGACTTTTATGGTGTTACGGCTTATATTTAAGTCTTTTATCCATCTTGAGTTTATTTTCGTGTATGGCGTAAGTTGGTGATCGAGTTTCATTTTTTTGCACGTAGCTGTCCAGATCTCCCAACACCATCTGTTGAAGAGACTGTTTTTGCTCCATTTTATGCTCCTGCCTCCTTTGTCAAATATTAATTGATCGTATAGATTTGAGTTTATTTCTGGGCTCTCTATTCTGTTCCATTGGTCTATGAGCCTGTTTTTATGCCAGTACCAGGCTGTTTTGATTACCGTTGCCTTGTAATACAGTTTGATATCAGGTATTGTGATACCTCCTGCTTTGTCCTTCTTTCTCAAAATTGCTGCTGCTATTCGAGGTCGTTTATGGTTCCATATGAATTTCTGTAATGTTTGTTCTATATCTGTGAAATATGTCATGGGTACTCTAATAGGGATTGCATTGAATCTATAAATTGCTTTGGGTAGTATGGCCATTTTGATGATGTTAATTCTTCCAATCCATGAACATGGTACATGCTTCCATTTGTTTGTATCTTCCTTAATTTCTTTCTTCAGTGTTGTGTAGTTTTCTGAGTACAGGTCTTTTACCTCCTTGGTTAGGTTTATTCCTAGGTACTTTATTTTTCTTGTTGCTATATCGAATGGGATTTTTTTCCTGATTTGTGTTTCTGCAGTTTCGTTGTTGGTGTACAGGAATGCCTTTGATTTCTGGGTATTGACTCTGTATCCAGCTATTTTGCCAAATTCATTTATTAGGTCGAGTAGTTTTTGAGTGGAGTCTATAGGGTTTTCCATGTACACTATCATGTCGTCTGCAAACAGTGACAGTTTCATTTCCTCCTTTCCAATTTGGATGCCTTTTATTGCTTTTTCTTGTCTGATTGCTGTGGCTAGGACTTCCAATACTATGTTGAATAGGAGTGGTGAGAGAGGGCATCCTTGTCTTGTTCCTGATCTTAGTGGGAAAGCTCTAAGTTTTTGTCCATTGAATGTGATGCTGGCTGTAGGTCTCTCATATATGGCCTTAATTATGTTGAGGACTGCTCCCTTTATTCCCACTTGGCTGAGTGTTTTTATCAGAAATGGGTGCTGTATCTTATCGAATGCTTTTTCCGCATCTATTGATATGATCATGTGATTTTTGTCTTTGCTGTTGTTGATGTGATGTATTATGTTTATTGATTTGCGAATATTGTACCATCCTTGCATCCCTGGGATGAATCCCACTTGGTCATGGTGGATGATCTTTTTAATATATTGCTGGATGCGGTTTGCTAATATTTTGTTGAGAATTTTAGCGTCTATGTTCATCAGCGATATTGGCCTGAAGTTTTCTTTCTTCGTTGTGTCTTTATCTGGTTTTGGGATTAGGATGATGTTGGCTTCATAAAAAGAGTTTGGGAGTCTTCCATCAGTTTGGATTTTTTCGAATAGTCTGTGAAGGATAGGGGTTAGTTCTTCCTTAAATGCTTTGTAGAAATCTCCTGTGAAACCATCTGGTCCAGGGCTTTTGTGTGATGGGAGTTTCTTGATGACTGCTTCAATTTCCTTTGCTGATATTGGTCTGTTCAGGTTTTCTGCTTCTTCTTCAGTCAGTTTTGGAAGATTATATTTTTCTAGAAATGTGTCCATTTCATCTAGGTTTTCAAATTTCTTAGCATATAGGTCTTCATAGTAATTTCTTACGATCCTTTGTATTTCTGTGGTATCAGTTGTAATCTCTCCACTTTCATTTCTAATTCTGTTTATTTGGATCCTCTCTCTTTTCTTCTTGATAAGCCTACTTAAAGGCTTGTCGATTTTGTTTATCTTTTCAAAGAACCAGCTTCTGGATTCATTGATCCTTACAATTGTGCTTTTAGTCTCTATGTCATTTAGTTCTGCTCTGATCTTGGTTATTTCCTTCCTTCTGCTTGCTCTGGGCTGTCTTTGTTGTTGTTCCTCCAGTTCTTGTAGGCGTAGGGTTAGGTTGTTTGTGTGAACTGTTTCTAACTTCTTAAGGTAGGCCTGTATTGCTATGAACTTCCCTCTCAGGACTGCCTTAGCTGTGTCCCATAGGTTTTGGGTTGTTGTGAGTTCGTTTTCATTTGTTTCCAGGAAGTTTTTGATTTCTTCCCTAATCTCGTTTTTGACCCATTCATTGTTTAATAGCATGCTATTCAGTCTCCATGATTTTGAGTGTTTTGGGTTTTTACCCTTGGGGTTGGTTTCTAGTTTCAGACCCTTGTGGTCAGAGAAGATGCTTGATATGATTTCAATTTTCTTGAATTTGTTGAGGGTTGCTTTGTGTCCTATCATGTGGTCTATCTTTGAAAAAGATCCATGGACACTTGAAAAGAATGTGTATTTTGCTTCTTTGGGATGAAAAGCTCTGTATATATCAGTTAAGTCCATTTCCTCTAGGGTATTGTTAAGTGACACAATATCTTTGTTAATCTTTTGTTTGGAAGACCTGTCCATTTTTGATAGTGGGGTGTTAAAATCCCCTACTATAATTGTGTTGCTGTCAATATCTTTCTTGAAATCCTCCAAGATTTTCTTTATGTATTTGGGTGCTCCTATGTTGGGTGCATATATATTTATAATGTTTATGTCTTCTTGGTGGATTCTTCCTTTGAGTATTATGAAGTGACCTTCTGGGTCTCTCTTTATGGCCCTTCTTTGGAAGTCTATTTTGTCTGATATGAGTATTGCTACCCCTGCTTTTTTTTCCTGTCCGTTTGCTTGGAAAATTTGTTTCCAGCCCTTCACTTTCAGTCTGTGTGAGTCTTTTGTCCTGAGATGGGTTTCTTGTAGGCAGCATATGTGTGGGTCATGTTTTCTTATCCATTCAGCTGTTCTATGTCTTTTGATTGGAGCATTTAATCCATTTACATTTAAGGTTATTATCGATAGGTAGTTATTCATTGCCATTATTTCCTACCTGTGTTCCTCTGTCTTTCTCTTTTCCTTCCTTTCCTTAAAGCAGTCCCTTTAGCATCTCTTGCAGAGCTGGTTTGGTGGAGCTGTATTCTTTTAGACTTCTTTTGTCTGGGAAGCTCTTTATTTGTTCTTCTATCTTGATTGAGAGCCTTGCTGGGTAAAGTAGTCTTGGTTGGAGGCCTCTGGTTCTCATTACTTGGAATATTTTTTGCCATTCTCTTCTGGCTTGGAGCGTTTCCATTGAGAAGTCAGTTGCTAACCTTATTGGGGCTCCCTTGTATGTTACTTCCTTTTTCTCCCTTGCTGCCTTTAAGATCCTCTGTTTGTCTTGGAAATTTGCCATTTTAATTATGATGTGTCTTGCAGTGGGTCTCTTTGGGTTCCTCTTGTTTGGGACTCTCTGTGATTCCTGGATTTGGGTGACTTTTTCTCTCCTCAGATTAGGGAAATTTTCCATCATTACTTTTTCAAACAGGTTTTCTATCCCTTGCTCTTCTTCTTCTCCTTCTGGTATTCCTATTATACGGATGTTGTTACGTTTCATGTTGTCCTGCATTTCCCTTATTGCCTCTTCATTCTTTCTGAGCCTCTTTTCCTTTTCTTGTTCCTTCTGGGTGTTTTTTTCTACTTTATCCTCCAGCTCGCTGATCCGATCCTCTGCTTCATCAAGTCTGCTTTTAATTCCTTCTACTGTGTTCTTCAATTCAGAAATTGTATTCTTCATTTCCTCTTGGCTCTTGTTGATATTTTCTATTTCCTTTTTCATGTTGATATAGTTTGCAGTGAGTTCATTGTAGTTTCCTTGTAGTTTCTGGTAGTTCTCTTTGAGCTCAGAGAGCTCAGTGAGCTTCCTGATGACCATTGCTTTGAACTCAGTATCTGATAGTTGACTTGCCTCTTTTTCGGTTAGTATTCTTTCTGAGACTTCCTCCTTTCCTTTCATTTGGGAATTGTTTCTTTGTCTTCCCATTGTTTGTGAGGCTCTTCTTGTTGGCCTCTGCTTCTTAAATTGCTTTGTTCTGAATCCCTGGGTTTATGATATGAACTTCTATGGTAGAATGCCAATGGGATTCGGTGGTGCTGTCTCCTTACTCTCCTGTGCTCACTGGTCTTGAGCTGACGTTTATGTGTTTAACACGGTCTAACTCTAGTCTTTTCAGCACTCCAGGTTTTGTTGTCGCACCTGTGGGAAAAATAGAAAGGGGGGGAGAAAGAAAAGGAAAAAACAAACAAACAAACAAACAAACAAAAAAACCAAAGATGGGAAGGAGGGAAAAAGGAAATAGGAAAGGAGGAAAGGGAGGAAGGAGGGAAGAAGGATTAAAGAAAGATCGGAGGCAAGATAAGAAGGAATTTTAACAAAAATTAAAACATAGAAATAGATAAAAGAAGGGAGGAAGAAGACATAAAAATGGTAAAGGATGGGAGGAAGAAGGAATGAAAGAAAAAAAAGAGAGAGAGAGGAAGAAGGAGTTCAGGGGGAAAGGAAAAGGGAAAAAAAAAAAAAAAAAAAAAAAAAAAAAAAGGGGGAAAAAAAAAAAAAATCTTCTGTTGGCTTTAAACCGTTCAGGTTATTTCTGCTGTTGTCCTGTCTGTGCAACGGGAGGCGGTGGTTGGAAGGATTGGTTTCACTTTTCTTCCTTCCTGGGTCACACTCTTCACTGTTTTGTAGGTGTGGTCCCTGGCAGGCAATCAGGCCGTTGATCAGCCAATCCAGCAGCTTTGTTCTTGGGACTCTCGAGTGGCCGCTCCAGCCGTTTTGGCTCCGGACGCGTGCGCGCGCAGCAGGGGAATCCAGCCGCTTCGGGTTTGTGACGTTATTTGGGCTCTGAGCGCGCAGCCGGCCGACCGATCGAGCCGCCCAGGCTAGGGAGGCTGGCGCGCCGCAAACTGCTGGTTCAGCCGCCTTGGTGTTACGTCTCTCGCCAGCCCCTTTGTGCTTGGGAAGTGCGCATCCAGCCGGCCCTACGCTTGGTGAGCGCGCAGCCCGCCGCCGAGCCAGAGGCTCTACGCTTGGGGGCCCGATCCAGCTGTCCGGGGCTTGAGACTCTCGGGTGGGCGGGGCCGCCCTGGGACCGAATCACGCGGTCCTCGGTTCCGAGGTTTTGGGTCTGTGGGTGGAGCAGCTAGTCTCTGCTCCAAAAGATCTCGGAGGTTTCAGGTGTGGGCGCCCCTCCGGGGTTTCATGTACGGGCCCCGTTCGCTAATCTGCGCGCGCGCTACCGCGCGCAACCGGACCTCAGGTGAGCGCCGGTGCTGCTTATCCCGCGTTCCCCGTTCGCAGTCCAGGGGCGGAGGGGGGAGGGGCGCCAGGGGCCTCGGCCACCACCGAGAGTTCTCTAACTAGCCCCTGAGTGTCTCTATTTTCTTTTTCTTTTTGAGAAATTCCTCCTTTTCAAGCCCCCCTGGTCCAATCAAGCACCTGGCTGCTCACAGCGCAGCCTGGCCCTCTCTCAGGACTCCTGCAGCAGCCCCTGCGCCAGGGCTGGCGCCTCTGCAGCCCTTGTACCGCGCGGTCCCGGGTCCCGGGGACCTTATTGTCCTTGAGCACTCTTCTTACCGTCAGATCTTTCAGTGTCCTCTATCTTTGGTCTCTAATCTTCGTATATGCTGGAGTACTGTTGGCTGTTCGCTCTGCTCCTCAGATCAGCTAGGTATTTCCCTGGCACTGAGGGGAAGTGAATTCTGCTCCCACCTATGTTGCCGCCATCTTCATAATCTCTTAGTTCCTTTTTTTAAAAAAAGTTCAGTTCTCTAACAGAAGTCATAAAAACAGAATTTCAAAATGTTTGTAGCACCCCCTGCTGGTTACATGTGTCTCTTCTTAAATAAATATAGCCTATTCAGATATTGCTCAATAATACTTTAGATATACACACCATTTCTCTTTGGAGTTATTTTTATTTAGAAATAATTGTATTCTCATCTAATATATAAAGTTGTGTTGAAGTTTTAATTGAAGGCAATTTGCTTTGTAATTTGTCAGTTGATATTTGAGCAGTGCTTATCCTTGAAGGCAATGTAATGATACATCTGCTGGAGACAAAGTATTTGTCGTAGCCTTTTAATAATATTTCAGATGAAATTCAGTGAGGGAGCGGCATCTCCCCAAATATACCTATTTTACTATAAATAATGCCATCATGAGCATCTTAGTACATAAATCTGTGTGCATGTTTATTGTACGCTAACTACAAAGCCTGCAATGTTTATAAAGTTTTAAGAGAAACACTTTAATCTTGAAAGACATCCTCTGAGGAGGGGTTGGGAGTGGTAAGGGCCAAATAGTTATAAAATTACAAGGACATTGTCATTGTTTGGCTCACTGACGTGATTCAAGCCATGATCTGGAGTGCATTAGTGACACCTCATAGGAGCTTTTCATTTATGAAAAAAGTAATTATTTAAAAGAAGCATAATATTTTAGTTAGTGACAGCCACTGAATTTCAGTTTATTAAGAATAAAATTCAGAACTGCTGGCCAAGATCGAGGCATAGGTAGATATGCTCTGCTTCCTTGCACAACCAAAAGAAGGACAACAACAAATTTAAAAACAAAAAACAACCAGAACTTCCAGAAAATTGAACTGTATGTAAGTCCAACAACCAAGGAGTTAAACAAGAAACATTAAGCCTGGTAGAAAGGGCAGAGACAGCAGCCAGAGGGGAGAAGTTGCATGGCAAGATGGTGGGCCAGGTGGGCGAGGTGGCACTGCCAGACAGGGTGGTCCACATTGGTGTGTGGATAAGCTGGGAGGAACAACTGGGGAACAAGACAGACTGTGACCCAGGGTTCCAGCGTGGGAAACTAAAGCCTCAAAACCTCTGGCTATAAGAATCTTGAGGGGTTGCAGTGGTCAGAGAAACTCCCAGCCTCACAGAACGTATACAAAACCACCCACCTGTAAATTAGCACTGGAATGGCCCAATTTGCTTGTGCGTAGTGGGGAAAGTGACTGAAAGGGCAGATAAAGTGGTTCCCAGACAAGGTCAAGTTAAAGGAGTTCATGGTCACCAAGTCCTTTTATATTAAGTGTTAAAGAGACTTATCTAAGAAAAAGATCAAAACTATGAACAGTAAAATGTCACAACTATCAACAAATGAACCTAAAAAACCCCAAAAACTAAGTAAATAACTAGAAGAGGAACAGATTCACAGAAATAGAAATCACATGGGGGTTATCAGTGGGGAGGGGAAAAGGAGGGGGCAGGACGGGGAGAAAAGGGACAGGGATTAAGAAGCATAAATGATAGGTATAAAATAAATGGAGGGGGTTAAGAATAGTATAGGAAATGGAGAAGCCAAAGAACTTCCATGTACGATCCATGGACATGAACTAAGCGGGGAGAATGTTGAAGGGAGGCGGGGTGCAGGGCAGAGGGGGAGGAAGGGGAAAAATAAAATGGGACAACTGTAATAGCATAATCAATAAAATACACTTACAAAAATAAAATTCAAAGATGCTGAACCAAACAAAGATCATTTCCTAAACGACAAGCTAAGTGACTGAAAATTTAGGGCTATTGTTTATAAAGATTGAACAAATTTAGGGTAGGTGGGTGAAAGAATGGATATTGAATATAATACACTGAGGGTAGAATCTTAATGTCTCACCCATGGTCTCTAATGCTCCTTTGATTTTTATAGTAATTGCTCAGTTTTATGTGTATATGTCTTTAGGGGTGTTTTTTGGCTAACTACACACACACACACACACACACACAGATGTTTTAAGTACTGTTACCTAATTTTATTTCCTAATAAAACATTGCTCATCCAAAGAAGTGTAGTATTCCGAATCAGTAGAAAATCTTAATCATAGGCTGTCTTAATAGAATTGCAACTTTTTAGTCATACATATACCATTACACAGTCCTAAAAGGTAGTGATTGATTTTTCTAAGTTAAGGTTCTGTGGTTCTAAATTTTTGTGGTCCTTATATACCATAGATGTATAATCTATTAGTACATGCTAACATGACATTAGTATGATTATTAATAATGTATCTGTATAAGTGAGCAATGTTAATGCTTTAAAACCATTTAATTTCATAGCATTTCCCCAAACAATAATGTTAACTGTATTAATTTTTCTATTACTCCTTTACGGCATTCTAAAAAGCACTTTGATGAATTATTACAAAATCAATGTTAACAGACACCCTAATTTAAAATCTAAGCCTCTTTCAATATATACTGTAGAGTTCTTAGTTTAGCTTGTCATATGTAAAGTTATTGTAAGGTATAGAAAGTAGTTTTACTTCTACTTAAAATTTTAGAAGTAAACTTACAGAATCTGTTTACACTTCTTAAAATGATTGTAGAGGTAATGAACTAGCTGATTTTGGCACATACTTTGATTTAGTAAATGAGGAAACTTGGGCCCAGAGAGATTAGGCGAAACTTTCCAAACTCATGGTGCCTGAGCTACATTTCCTGATCTTTTCCACGTTGCTTTTCATGTAGAGGATAGAGAATAAAATTATCTTATCACATGGCCAGGAAGGGTGTTTTGCGGAATTAATTAGCTTGTAGCTGTAGTGTCTCTGAACTATGTGTAACATTTTCATATTTCTCTTTGTTGCAGAATGCAAAGTATGGCGAAATCCACTAAATTTATTTCGGGGAGCTGAATATAATCGGTAAGCATTTTGACAGCTTGGGAAACAAATGAGTAGTTCAGAGAGCAAAGACAACAGCAAATGTTTTTGCTGGTTCATTTACGGGTCATTGTAAGAGTTTATTTGGTGCTTCCATTTTTTGATATATCCTCAAATGCTTTAACTTTTCTGTTTTATAAATATCTTAGCATTGAAATTGGGATAATGTACAAAAATATGTAGTTTTTGGAAACCTTCTGTTATCATTATTCTTTTCATTGTATATTATACAGTCAAAATATTTTGAAGCTTACCTGGAACATGGTTATAAAGATGCCACAGAAGTGATGTTGAAATTTAATTTTGCAGAGTAATTAGGCAAGTGAGAATTATAATAGCTTTTGGGAAATGTCTGTTGATAATACTAATTAGGGAAGGTTTTCATTAGCTAGTGCTAGTGAAACTTTGACACAAATATGGGAGAAATGTTTACTTCTTTCCTACTGATGTATTTCCTAAAGGAAGAATAAGATGATTAAAAAATATTTTTTATCCATTGGCAAAGCTGTTTTAGTCCTTGGTTAATGCTTTATAGTTCAACTCAATGCAGCTTAATATTATATAGGTCTTGCTTTCCTCTCTCAAAAGTGTCTGACCATCTTATTCCCCCTTCACAGGTATACTTGGGTGACAGGACGAGAACCTCTGACTTACTATGACATGAATCTCTCTGCCCAGGACCACCAGACATTCTTTACTTGTGACTCGGACCACCTGCGTCCTGCAGATGCGAGTATGGAAAATCCTTTAGTTAGTTGCTGAGTGGGAGGGCTTTTTGGTCTGTTTTAAACAGTAAGGCTATTACTTTTAGAATATCTGCTTTATAAAAACTCCAACAAATAAAAATTAAATTGGACATTGACTAGTGGAACCCAGAATTCTGATACTTAAATAAAAGCTTTATCACAATGAAGTAGTTCCCTCATTAGAAATTAGTCCCCTCATTATCATTTAAAATATTATTTAAAAAAAATACCAATGTTTGCCCTGACTGGTGTTGCTCAGTGGTTTGGGTGTTGTCCTGGAAAACTGAAAGGTTGCCAGTCCGATTCCCCGTCAGGGAACATGACTGGGTAGCCACGTCCCCAGTTGGGGGTGCATGAGAGGCAACTACACATTGATGTTTCTCTTCTTCTCTTTCTCCCTCTCTTCCCTTCTCTCTAAAAATAAATAAATAAAAATTTTAATAAAATAAAATAAAATGTTCTAATATCCAGAGCCTATAGCAAGTGTTTGGGGGAGTGACCAATAAAATTATATTGTGTCTAAGTAGAAGGAAGAGATTAGTAGCAATGTTGTTTCAAAATGTGTAAAATAATATATATTCTTTAACAACAAATAATGTTAATGAGCAAAAGAAATATTAAATCTCTGTTAGAGTGCCTTTTCTTGATTAAGAAATCTTAAAATTATCTCTAAGATTATAGACTATGAATTAGTCTATAAGATTTAGATCTGTTGTTTTGTGAGTACAAGAAAGATTGGATGTCAGCAATTGAAGGACAGTTGGATAGCAAGTTTAAAATGTATTTGGGTGAATTTGCAGGTTTGGGCTTACCTTTTTGTTAAGTGAAATATTTCCTTGTAATCTGAACCTAAAGCTACTAATTGAGCTGTTGTCCTGTATTGATTGACTTGCTTTTTTTCTCTTTTTCTAAAATAGTAATGCAGAAAGCCTGGAGAGAGAGAAACCCTCAAGCTAGGATTTCTGCAGCTCATGAAGCCTTAGAGATAAATGAGTAAGTGAGGGAGGATCTCACTTTGAAAAAGGAAATCTTGTTCTTTGCTGAATGTATTCAGTTGCCATTGACGGATACTGATGTTAAACTATGCATTTGAACTTAAGGATTATTTGAGGGGACATTAATTTATAAAAACTTTTTGTGAAGGTGGTTTTAATTATTGTAGAGAGCAATTAAGTGGTTTGCTCTGACCCTAAAATGCAGTTCTTTACATATCTAAAACATTTTGATGGAAATTTTTATGGATATAGAATGCTCATCTGTGTCATCACATTTTCAAGACAGAACTTCTTCTAGTAGGAAAAACATAGTAAAATCCTAAAGTGAAAATATTTACACTTTAAAAATATTTCAAGATCAAGGCAAAGATAAGAGGAAATGCTGTGCTTAGTGTTGTTAAACATTCTATGGGTTACCAAGGAAGACTGGGAAATCTCTTCTGGCAATCTCAGAAAATGAGAAAGATTCTCAAAGTTGGAGTCATAAAAGCTCAGGGTTGGCAGAGACCTTAAAAGTCATTGAGCTCAGCCACCCATCTGGTACTTGAATCACCTCAACACTCTCCCTGCCAAGTGGTCATTGTTAAACTATTTTATGATTTTTTTTTCTGAATAAGGTTACAGAATCTTCTTTAGCGGTCTCAGAAAAAATATTCATTTGAGAGTTGAAAATCCTGCCATTATAACCTATTAATCTATTTGGTTTCTGATTCTGTCATGCAACATATTTATTTTCTAATTATTTGTCATCTGCAAAATTGATGTGCCTGTCTTCTATGTGTCATCCATGTTTCTGATAAAGTTATCAGGGTCAGGGATAGATCCCTATGACACGACATATAGAAACCACCCTCAAGTTTCATGTCTTCATGAATTATTATCCTTTGGTATTGTTCAATTAATTCCCAAGCCACCATTTACACTATGATTCAGCCCACATTTCTCCATTTTGATCTTACATTTTAGCTATGGTTCTTTAATGGATAGTAAATCTATTAGAGTAAACTAAGCTAGCACAAACTGATTTGTTTAGTCTTAGTGTTAAGCTAGCTCCCGTGTTCACTTTCTTTTTAAAATGCTTGGACACTATCCCTTTAGTAATCCTTTAGAATATCTTTCCAAATCACTGTTCTTTAGTTTGAGAAGTCTGCCTCTTCCCCTTTTTGAACATTTATACTACATTTGTCATCTCATCTTCTAGTACCTCTCCATTCTTTGTGATTCCTTAACTATCCACAGAGAGCAGTTTCTTGGCCTGCTTATGTTTTTTGGCTTCCTTGGATTTGCCCATCCCAGTATAGTAGCTCATTTAGGATAGACCAGTTATTTGCTATCTTACATCTTTTTACCCATTTTAGAGTTAATTTCTTCTCCCTTTTTCAGTCTGACAATTCTCCTTGATGGAGAAGCCAGGAACAAAATAGGAATTAGAAAGTTTTGCTTTCTCTTTATTTGTTGCTACTAACTATAAACTTTCCTTGTTTTGATGTTGTCGTTGCGTTGTTTGTCTTTTTTGCTTATTTTCGTGATAGTTTTGGGGATATGGGGGTGGTGATAGAGCCTTACACATAATTTAAAAACAGAGAATAGATTGTTGTTTTTAGCATTTTGTTTTGTTTTTGTCTTTATTTTGTTTTGTAAGCTTAAGCTAATTTGGCATTTTAGCTCTCCTGATGTTATTCTTAAACCCCATTTCACTCTTTTATAGTCCTTCATTACATGCGCTCTTTCCATCTTTTTTTACATGTACTTTAAAATCTGACCTGGTGAGAGATCTCTGTGCAGCCATATTGGTTACTTAATTGTCACCCTTCTTTTCTTCCTAAGAGGATCATAGTGATTGCAGTTACAGTTGGATATCTGAAAGCTGCCCAACCTTCTTAAACCATATTTCCTTCTGAGTCTCATGCCATTGAATCATGCCTCTTTTCTTTGAAATTTTTGAAGTTCACCTTACCCTCTTTGAATTACCCCAAACTCCAAAATGACAAGTAACTCTCTCTGAAAGTTCCTATCAATTTTCATTTCACCAACTATTTTTTTCTTCTTGGTCAGAATTAGGTCCAGAGTTGAAGTTCCCCTAATTGCTTCCTCTACCATCTGGGAGATAAAATTGTTACCAAAGTAAGTCAAGAACCTGTCGGGTGCCCTACTTCTAACCAAATGAGACTTCTAGCAGATATCTGGATGGTCAACACCCCCATCACCACACTTTCTTGCTTCTGTATGTGTATTGTGTTGTGACAAGGATGCGTCATCTATATCTTTCATCGAGCTGAGTAGTCTGTTCTGTACTCCCCAACCATTAGCACTTCTATTACTCTTTCCTTTCTCCTTCACTCACAAGCTTTTAGCATGTTTCTACCTCAGACTCATGAATTTCCACATAGATGTATATTTTCTTGGCCAGTAGTGCTACTCTGCCTCTCCTCCTAAGATACTATTTGAAATATAAATGACCAAGCAAACAAACTAGCCCCAACCTGTCTTGAGTTTCCAGCCCACCAACCATAATCTTATAGCTAATTTCTCAGATACTGAATCTGCCACTCATTATTATAATCTCGATTTTCACTTCATTACCCTTGACCTATATTTATATGTCAGTATCTGAAGCCTTAAGTATTGCTTCCTGATGCCTATCCCAGTTATTTTCTCTAGTAAATTACTGGGCAGTTTCAGCATCATTATTGTTCTTTTCAAGTCATATCTACTGCCCTCCATAGTAATTGGTTTACAGCTTTTTTTTCTGGACATTTTCCTCCCTACTTCATCACATTCAGTTTAAGCTCCATTGATCAGTCCTGCCTGAAACTGGATGGACTGGATAAAGAACTTACAAGACCCCTCCTCAAAGCTAAGATTAACTAGTAACCTCAAACCTCACATTAGCCATGGTTCAACTTCCTTTTCCTGGCTGCCTGTTGCAACTTATGAATAGTAAAAGTAACACTAGTTTTACTTTCTATTTATTTTCTCTCTTGTGGTCTGACGGAGGTTCTGTTAAGTAGGGAAATGACCACAGGAGAGACAGTGGAGAAGAAGGAAACCAAAGGGATCTGTGCAGATGAGGACATGTGTTATCTGCTCCGGCCTCAGCCTTTCTCTGTTACATTCCCTTTCTTTGGAAGTTGGGTTGTTATATGATTTGGAAGGTTTCAGTTTCCACATGCTTCCCTTGTTCATGAGTTAAGTGCTTATCCTTTCTGGCTTCCTACCTTAGGGGGTTATTGAAAGGATTAAATGATACAATGTGTGTTAAGGGCCTGGTACAGTGCTTATATATACCAAGCAACAAGTGGTAGCTATTATTGTTAAAGGCGTGAATGAGATTGAACTCTTATTTGCTACTGAGGCTGAATCAGATTTTAAGTTCTTTTGAAACAACACTGCTTGCAGGTTCTAGAGTTCTCCTTTGACACAGAAAATCAGTGCTAACTGTAATGAGATATTGAAGCACTGTTTTCTTCAATGAGTAACTTACTTGATTCTGGACCTATGTTTGAGAACAAAGACTGTATGTTTAGTAAAATGAAGTAAACTTACATATTACCTCTAATTTTGAGTGTTGCAAGGATATATTTAATAATAGCTATTACCATCACCACCGATAGTTGTCATTTATTGGCATGTACCACATGCTGGCTACTGTACTGAGCACTTTACATGCATCACCTTACTTAACTTGCACAACAACACTAAGAATAAATAGATTCCATGTTGTTCTCCATAAGGGAGGCAGAGTAATAACAACTTCCCCAAAGTGACACACTAATAAGGGGGCAGAATCCACATGTGAGCCCCATCTTCCTCACTTTGCATCCCACCTCTCAAGCTAAAATACAATTTCTTTTGTACCATTACTTTGTGTCAACAACTACAAACGGGTGCATGAACCAGTTGGCCACTCTGCATGTTTTGATGTTAACTCCTTGCCCTCTGCATGCACTTCTACAGCTATTACATGTCCTTGAATTTGTAATTGATGGTTGCTATTGTCTGAATGGACAGGTGTGCAACTGCTTATATTCTCTTGGCTGAAGAGGAAGCAACAACCATTGCTGAAGCAGAAAAGCTGTTTAAACAGGCCCTGAAGGCTGGAGATGGCTGTTACCGTCGTTCTCAGCAGCTACAGCATCATGGATCCCAGTATGAAGCCCAACATAGTAAGGTTTCCTCCAGGTTGAGGTGTTGGGGATCACAAGTGTAACATTAATCAGAGCAAATTTTTAAGCCAGTTCAAAATATGATTGTCCTAGATGGGAATAAAACCTGGTTTTGCCTTTCTTTGTTTTTATTTTTTCCTTCCCATAAGAATACAATACATAATTTACTTACAGCTTCATTACTGTTCAAATTAATGTTCAGATTCTCTTGTCTTCCCATACATTTCTAATTCCAAAAATAAATGATAATAACCATTAGTGGTAACCTTTTTTCTCTCCAAAATTCTTTCATATTTCTGTTTATCAGTTGCTTCTCTGCCCCATAATTTCAAGTATTAACTGGGAAACAAGACTTAAATTAGTGTTAATGTTATCTAAGGTTTTACTTTATGGGTCTTCTACAGCATGGGTTGAAATAGGGCCATTAGGAATATAACAGTTATGTGTGATTGTCAGCTCTTATTTGGTGTATTGGTGTTGACTCCCAGAGAGAAAGAGCCATGAGTTCCTAATTTATCTCTTTTACATTAAAAATGATAACTTCTTTTATTTAAGGTAACTTTAAAACAACATCTTTAATTTCAGTAGAGTAAACTGAGAATCAGTGATATTTTGGGTAATGGTATAAAAACAAGACAACAAAACCATTTCTGGAATTCCCCCAACCCCCTGACTTGTCAGTTTGTTGGTGTTTAACAGAAATTTAGCAATCCTTATGAAAGGGAGTATTTTTATCATCCAACCTAACTTTGGGTTGTTTCCTTAATGTAGAATTTCTCTCACCTCATTTCTCCCTCCTGCCACTTGGAGAATAAGAGTGGATCTCCTTTATACTTAAGATTATAAAAGTAAATTTTAGTGTTAAACTTGGATTTGGTGCAGAACCTGAGTGCGTTACTCCCTATGACTAAGGTGCAGCAAAACCTTTTCATGGCCTATGTATACATGAGTAGGTTCACACAACATATTAATATACAGGTTTTATTTTTACTTTGCAGTAAGCATATCAAGTTAATCAAGTTTCTAGTCACCATCTGTATCTTGTTTTTAAAAATATTTATAACAATATATTCTGACATATTAGTAAAAGTCTATTTTGTGAACTAAATGAAGATTAATATATAAAATTATATAACCTACAATATAACTTACGAAATTTTCTTTATTTCTTTTCTTCTGTAAATTAAATCTTTTCAACCTCTTGCCTAAATATATCCAAAAAATATAATCACATGTAAAATAATTTGTAGGTACTTGGCAGATTTTCAGCATGCATCTTGTTCTCATTGTTTAAAACTTGAAATGTTAGGACTTTAGTCTTAACATCTTTTAATAGCTGCATATTATACATATACTTAATCTATAACAGGTGTGTCATACTTTTCTCAAACATGGTAATTTTATTGAGGATTAAGCACATGCATGTTCTCATTGGTCTGGAAACATACCCAAAAAGACATAATTAAATAAAAGATTAAGGTAAGAAGTTGTAAATGTACTTTTTAAGGGCCATTTTGGTGACTATTATTATACCTATTTAGCTTGTCAGTGCTTTCTCTAAACTAGGGTAGTTTTTCATTTTGTTGCATACTCTATTGTCATATCTGGAATGTGTTACATTGCCATCTAAAATCAACTGCTTTGGGGACCTGGAGATGATTATGATGTCACTAGTATTTGGGAAAGAATAATATAAAACAGAAGTTCAAGATGAGACTTCTCCAGGCGTAATGTCAAGAAGGAAAAAAAATAGTTCATCAGGATGCAACCTGAGATTCACCTCTTGCATCTTCACCAAAAGCATGCACACTTGAAGAATGTCGAATTCTTGCTTGTAAACCACATACAGTGTGGGTATGTTCATTTTCCCGGCACTTCGTGGCAGATGATTTTATTTACCAAGTGTTCAACATACTACCTGAAAAGCATGGAATAGAGAATCAATCACATGATTTGACCTTTGGAAGTCTAAGTACTTTGACTTCACTCTGCGTGCATTCTATTAGCAAAGTTGTCAGTGCTCCTGGAAGTCAGGTAAAACAAAGGAGCAGTCTGTTTTCTCTGGGGTTTTGCGTTAAGAGCATAGCAAATGGGTCTCTATATTTTTTCTTGTTGATCATCTGAAAGCTCTTGGTTTTCTTTCTATTTTTTTTTAAATTTTGGTGTTCTGTTTCTTCCTTTTCAGGACGAGACACCAATGTCTTGGTCTACATCAAAAGAAGGCTAGCAATGTGTGCCAGAAGACTCGGGAGGACCAGGGAAGCAGTGAAAATGATGAGAGATGTGAGTTTGAATTTATGGTTGGGAATAGTAGCAGTGAACCTGACTTGGAGAAGGAGGACCAGGGATGGTGTGATGGTCCCATGAGCATTGGATCTGCACTATTTGGGGTACAGCTCTAACTCCCAAAGTACTAGATGAATGATCTTGGGCAAGTTATTCAACTTATCTATGCCCTGTTTCCTCATCTGTAAAATGAGGATAACAATAACAACACAACAATAATAATAATTACTACTTGCAATTGTTGCAAAGCTTAAGTGAGATAATACATGCAAAATTTTTAATAGAGTGACATATTAAAGAAATCTTAATAGATGTCCCTACTCAACTTTTGAGTCTGTAGCTAGAAGCCAAGAATAAGATCAGCCGTTATAGCTAACTGACTTTTTTTGTGTAGTTGTTAGTAAGATTTGAATAAAGTATGGGTCAGTTTGCTACCCTCAAATGGAATAATATTGCCCTGGCCAGTGTGTCTCAGTTGATTTTAGCATCATCCCATATACCAAAAGGTTGGATGTTTAATTCCCCATCAGGGCACATACCTAGGTTGTGGGTCCAATTCCCAGTCAGGGAGTGGGTTCAATTCCTGGTCCAGGTGTATATGGGAGTCAACCAATTGATGTTTCTCTTTCTCTCCCTTCTTCTCTCTTTAAAATCAATAAACATATTTAAAAATTATTTTAAAAATAAATAATGTGATGTGATGTTATTGTAGTCATTTCAGGCATTTTCCTATGTTCTTGAATCAGGATACTTTAGTAGTAGTCAGCATAAGAGGAGAAGAAAGAGTTTTAAAATGAAAGAGAACAAGGGAGGTGAAAACCAAACAGCGGTTTTAAGGGTAATTAGGACAGTGTGGAACTTTTACATCCACACTTTTTTAAAATAAGAAATACTTTTTATAAAGATACTGAGCTAGTGTGAATTGTATTTATAAGCTATTTTCTTTTTAAAAACCATCTCAGAAAACCTTGGTGGGCAATTCATTCTTTTGCTGTCTTCCTGGATTAGGAGACTAGGTAAACCTGTTAATTATAAAAATGGAAGAACCAAGGGACAAGGTAAAAGTGGCATCTTGTCCAATTCTCAGCTTTTGGATTTGAGAACAGGACTGTGTAGACTTAGTGAGTCTTCTCAGTATGTCTCTGGAAGTTCAGTGATTCATGCAAATTCCTAGTCACTCTGTAGAGGCAGAGTCTGCACTGCAGGCCCATTCCTGGTTATCTCTGCAAGTGTAGCATCATGTAAAGGCCAGAGTGAGACACATGCTTGCATTCTGGCTACTCCATATACAACAGCAGTATTGTCTCTAGACCTGAGGATAGGAACAAAAGGAAGAAGATTCTGAAGTAATTTTATTTGACTGAAGGTGATAGACGCACTGCAAAGGGGCTCTCTCAGGACCAAATTCTTTTGGTTGATGGAAGAATTTAATGTTTGTTATAAAATATGAGCTAATTTTAAGAAAAGGAGATTTCTGCAGAGACATGGACTTGTCTTCAAGCTTTTTAACTCTCAGAAGTTTCATCCCTTGATATAGCGAAGAAACTCTACCAATTCCTTTGGCTCTGAAGGAGCTGACAATTGTATGAAGTTCAGGGTATTGCTTTATCTTAGTCTGGCACAGCTGCATTCAGCCTTTAACTGGTGTTTTATATTTATTGTCTTTTCTTAACCTTAATTAGTCTGGTACAGGCATGCATGCAGGAGCAGATTTGGGTGATTTTCTGTATTATATGCTTAAGCAACTTCATGACAAAAACAAACTTGGGTAATTTGAATTCCATTGGTTTTTCTATCAGTTTCATTCTAATTATATCATTTTTAGTATATACATATAAAATGTCACGTGATTAAAACCAATACATCTTTATTATGGTTTGATTTTTATTTAATATTATTTTATACTTACAATTCCATTTATTGACCCAATCCAAGTATATATCTTAGGGGAAAGTTTGGGTTGCAGTGGAATAAATGCTGGGCGGGGAGTCAGAAAACCTGAATGTGAATCTTAGCTCTGTTCTTCACTAGCTTTGTTACCCAGGGCAACCTATTTCCCTTTTTGGGGCTTTTCATTTGTCTTAAGTTAGTTGGGCATAATAATTCTCACCTAAAAGCACACTGAGGGAGTGGTAGGGAGAATAAAATGCAATTATGTGAAAACAACTGGCACATAGTAGATATGCTTACATTTTTTCCCCTATTTTTTTCTTCATTTCTATTAGTGTACCTTAATTTTGGGATACTTCTGATTTTTTTTTTTCTTGAATGAATCAATCGAGTCAGTCAAGCAATCTGTCTCTTTTTTTTTCTCTACATATATGTACAAACAATTATGTATGTGTGTATCTGTATTTATATGTATTTGTTTCTTGGCTTTTCTTAAAAAGTCTATCATATCATTAGAATATCAATACATGTGGCCTTTGACTGGGTTTATAGAGCATCCGTTAGATGTGGGTCCCACTGTTATAACAGTCCTGTGAAAGACACTGTCAACATGCTGGCGATGTGTTTTGGAGAGAAATATTCCAAATGCTTTTTCCTTCAGAAACTCTTGGCACCTAAACGGAGGAGAGGAGTTTGAGGGTCTTTCTCTCTGTTAAAACTGCAGCTGGTCCCAGCCTTGAAGGAGACAGTTGTTGGTTGGGCCTGACTCCTCTCAGGTCAGAGTTCATATATAAACAGGGACTGTACTGCGGGGTTCACTCCTTTAACTACATGCACATAAACCATCTTGCTGGGAGGCTTCCTCTGATAAAACAGCACAGTGGATTCCAGGCAGCATGCTGATAAAGCCTTTAGGCAGGAGGATCTAATATTTCATTAAGACATAGCCATCCTCTTTCCATATGCATTGGTTGAAACTTTCCTAGAGCAGATTTTTAAAGTGGAAATAGAAATGCTAGAGTCAGAACCCTTCCATCAAAAGAGAGACTCTCTAAAAAGCTTTCTTGGGAACCCCTTAAGGAAGGGAGAACTTAATTGGTTGGATATCCTGAAAGAGAATGAAAGAAAATTCCAGAAGTCCAGCTATAGATGATTGCCTGTCTAATAAAATATTGATACTGTAAGTGAAATATCGATGAGGTAAGAACACATAAGGTTCCTTAATGTCAAGATTCATGGCTTCCCATTTTTTAAAGTAACACATGAATTATTCTGAATTCCCAGGATGTTTTCCCAAAAAACTCACTTCGATTAGCTTACTTTTGCCATCAAGGAAATGGAAGCACCTTACTGAAGGAATGTTTTGGCAGTGTGTAGGTCTAAGAGAGCATGCAAGCTGTTGAACTTCACTGTGAGGTGTTATTATTTAAAATGAAAAGGGTTGCATTTTCTGCTTTCTAAAATTTAAAAATAGTTTGCTTGTTCTCATTTTTGGTAATTGTGCTTTTTTTAACGTTTGATATATGACACGATTTCTCTTTTTTCTCTTTAACTTTTACCATTTAGCCAGCCTCGATCTTTTCTCTATCTTACCCTGGCCTATTTGAGCTGGCTTGGAATAGAATTCATAAGGTGGACTGTTCGGTCTGGCCCCTTAGCCATAATCAGAACTGGTGTAGATAACTGGTATGGATGGGATTGTTTGTCTGTATGAAAGAAACCAAAAGCTCCTCTTGTCTCAGGTCTAGAGTAGGGTTTCTGGGTCTCAGCATTATTGACATTTGGACTATATAAATCTTTGTTTTGGAGAGCTGTACTTTGCACTATAGGATGTTTAGCACAATCCCTGGCACCTGCTCACTGCCAGGAGCAACCTGCTCCCTCTCACTCCCCATTGTGACAATCAGAAACATCTCCAGACATTGCTAAATGTCCAATTGAGGGCAAAATTGCTTCCCATTAAGAATCAGTGGTTTAGAGAATCCTGAAGTGATGCATCTGTTCAAGGCAGACATCAGATTTTATTCACTCTATTTGTTAGTAGTCTGAGCTCCCCCTACTGTGGAACAAGTCTCTAAAGCATCCCTAGATTTGATTAGTTTCTACTGGAACCCTTCACCTGAGACCAAGATGGTTTGGGGGACTGTTTTGTCTCAGATGGGATTCCCTGAAGAGGTATCCTGAGATATGAAAAATAAATGAACTAAAAGGTTTTGGTGTGGCTCTGTTTGGAGGGATGGGGAAAGAGAGAGGAGAATGTGAAGGCCTGATACAGGGTAGTGGTCTTCCTTGCTTCTTGTGCATGCTTCCAGATCATTGTCTGCCTCTCTTCCCTAAAATCTACAACTCTTTTGAAAGTTGAAGATAGGTTCTTAGACTTTATCACCTGTTTTCTCACTTTTTTGTTGTTTTCTGCAGACTTCTGAGTTATTTCCTCTGATTATTGTTTCACTCTGTCTCTGCAATGCTACCTCTTTCAATAGCCTGTCCTCTTGATTGACACAGATCATCACTGCCTTCTAGAAACATTTTATTTGCTTGATTTTAGGAAACCATGTTCTCTTAGTTCTTCTAATATCTCACAGTGTTCCTGGATAGGTTTTCCTCAGCTTCCTGACTTCCAAAATTAGGATTATTCCCTGGCCAGTCTTAAGCCTTCTTTTCTATCTCCATCTACATAGAAAAGGGTCCGTCCTCTATTTTCAACATCTCCCCTAGTTTAGAACTAGAGGGTTTTTGTTTTTTGTCATCAGTAAGTTACATAATATTACCTACCAAGTGCCAGGCACTTTATTGAAAAGTTTACGCAGACCATTTCATTTAATTCACACACGCCATGGGTATCCTATTAAATTACAGAAGTAATTTATACTCACTGTAACAAATCAAAGAAGAAGGAAGTTAATGATATCCTCTCTACTTCTACCATGCTTTCTCACTGAAGTAACCAACACTTATACCATTTCTCCTCACCTCTTTTTTCACAATTATTCTTATCTTCAATTTTTATCTCAAATCACTTACTCATGTGATCCCTTCATTAAGGAGAGATTAGAGCTAAATGAACAGAGAGAGACAGGTTTTTTGAGCTGAATTTTAAAAGCATACAAAAGGATCATCAAGTCTCAGCCAGGTGACTCAGTTGGTTGGAGTGTGGTCATGTATCCCAAAAGGTAGCAGCTCACTCCCTGGTCAGGGCACATACCTAAATTGAGGGTTTGATCCCTGATTGGGGCATTTGAGAAGAATCCTAGATTGGGTGTTTCTCACATCTCTCTCCCTGCCCCCAAAATAACCTCAGGTGAGGTTTTAAAAAAAAAAAAAGGATAATTGAGCTTCTAGAGTGCTGGTATGATATTTATTTTTCTTTTGCCCCCCCCAGCCCACTATACAATATCTTGTAGATAAACATAGTCAAAAAATTTTTGAATTGGTGAATTAGAGCTATGGCACACAAATTCCCAGTTACAACTTTGTACCTGTGACCTGTACCCAACTTCTTGTTAATTATGACACTTCTTTGTTACTGGTTTAATTACATTGATTTTCTACTTTCATTAGAAGTGGTAACATTTATTTTTAAATAATGTAAATTAAATGAGTTCCATTTAGAAAATTATAGTTGTTTATGATATATTGCTATTAGGTCATTAGAGATATCTTTGGGTGTGAGCAATTGGCCTTTGGAAATTAGTTGAGTATTAATAGTAAGAGGATGCCTTTGAAATGATTTTTGAAGAGGAACACTACTAAAGAAATCATACTTTAGAAAATATACACCACAGGGACTAATCCAAGCCTTTGGAGCATTCAGGATTGTTGATTTGCCCACTTATGTTCGTGGAAAAAAATGTCCTCATAAGTCAATGATTTGAGAAGAGAACGATTATACCCTCCCCAAATTGTTTTTAAAATTCATTTTAGGGAATATTCTGTAAGAGAAATATTCTGCTCTTACTGCACAGGTAAAGATTTCTAGGAGGAAAATTCTAAATGAATATTTTGGGGGTTAATTTCTGTTCTCTTTAATATCTTTTTCCTCATTCTTAAATCCAGTAATTTTGTTCCTTTTCTTTCCTTATTCATTACACAGGTCACATTATTTCCCTTTTATTCAATATTTGTTTTTTTCCTTTTAAAATTGTCACAGATTGTTATGGATAATTTGGTTGATGAATTGATTTAGAAGATGTTTAGCTTGATTATTGAAGGAAGTAAAGAACCATTATTTGGGCTTGGGAGATGGGAAGAGTACTATTTTAATATCTTCAGGCAACCAAGAATCACTTGGACACAGTTAATACTTTTAAGCTTTTAAGATAACCAGATATATCATTGAAGGTGGGGTGGGGTGGGGTGGAGGGATGGGGAGAAAAGGCATACAACTGTAATTGAATAACAATAAAAAATTTAAAAAAAAGACAAAGTATACAGTGAATTATGTTAATTCCTAGTAAGTGTTTCTGAAGTGATGGTGGGCAAGTTTCTAATTCTGTATTTGCTATACTTACAAATAAAGAAAAAGTAAACCTTGAAAGCAAGTGCTATAAATAATACCTCACTGATCTTTAACATTAGCCTTTATCTGAACACTTGCTTTCCTTTTTATCTTAATTTCTTTTCTGGGTTTTCCTGATATGTTAAATTGACTTAGTAAATTATTGGCAAATAGTGATTTACATAGAAAGGAAAAGTATTTAATAAGAAAAAATAACAGATTTATTAGTTATTGATTTATCTTGTATCAGTAATAATGAAACAGATTTTATCAGCATTATACTCTATACTTATTATATAAAGTAAAGAGCAGGTAGAAAATAATCCCTGGTGTGGTAGAGAGTTTTAGGTAGAAATAGTGTTATTTTATTTACCATTATGTATTGTCATTTACATGGAAGTATTACTTGTGGCATAATAAATACACAATTGATAACCTAAACTGTCACTATTGGGGGTTTTCATATTCCAGGTCCACGTTTTTCAGTGCGGTGCATAGGGTCCACTACTGAGTAGTGTATGGGGCTGGCTTATGAGCAGTTCTAGACAGATGCCTTTCATCTGGGAGATTGATTTAGCTTCCCTCCTCCAAACTCCTGTTCTTGACCCCCCTTGTCCAGTATTGATCTTTGGCTTCTGCTTCCCAACTATGTGTTCAGACAGTCCTCTTAGGTTCTTTCTGTTCTGCATTTCACCTTGGTAGGACTCCCTTCTAGTTTTATGCCGTGGCTCCAGTCATGCTCACTCTTTCTCTAGTTTCATGTCTCTTCATCTGCCCCCACTGCCTACATTTTGGTGTTGCTATATCCACATCGCACTAAACCACCCAGTCATTCATCCATTTACTCATTCAGTGAAAACATACTGAACAAACCTCCATTACACTCGAGTCCCTGTTCTGGGTGACTGGTATAACCAGTGAACAAAACATAGACTCCTGATCCTATGCATTTTACATTCTAGCAAGGAGAGGAGACAAAAAGTAATAAACATAATCATGTGTTCTTATATTAGAAATTGGTAAGTGCTATCAAAAAATGATAAAGTAGAATAAGATAAAGAAGAGGATTAGGAAAACCAGTGGGCAGAGTGAGGAGGCCGTAGAAGTCACAGCTTTAGTAGGATGGTCAGAAGGTCACATTTTCAAAAGACTGAAGGAGGTGTGGAAGTTAGTCATGTGAAATATGCGCACAGGCCCTGAGGCAAGAGTATGCCTGGTGTGCTCAGGTAACAGCAAAAGAGTCCAGGTGGATGAAACGGAGTAATCCCAGGGGAGGAAAGAGGGCAGGGAGTTACATATCATGCAGGATTTATGGGCTGTAGTAATGCCTTCAGCTTTTATCCTGGGTGAAACAGGGAACCTTGGAAGTGTCTGAGCAGAGAAGTGATATGAGTAGCGTTCATTCGTACAAGCTGCTGTGAGGCAAGGGAGAAGGGGGGAGGTCAATCAGAAGGCTCTTAGATTAATCTTGGCAGGAAACAATGCTTGCTTAGGCCAGAGTTGTGACAAAGGAGGTGGTGAGTGGTCAGATTCTAGATGTATTTTGAAGGTAAGACAAATGGAATTTGCTAATCAATCAATGTTCAGTGTGAGAAAAAGAGAAGTCAAGGATGGTTCCAAGGATTTTTTCTTGAGATGAGAGGGGTTTCTATTAGCTAAAATGTGGAAACCTGCATGTGCAACAGTTTTTTTTCAGGGGGGTGGGAAAGGTTAGTAGTTCAATTTTGAACATTCTGCACTTGAGAAAGTACATGTGCATTTTTATCTTAAATAAGGCTTCTTGACATTTTTGTGGACCATAACAAAATTTTGCCTTTTTGAGGTGACAAAGCCATTAAGGAAATAATGGGAATCTGGATTTGATAGAATCTCTTCTAAATATAGTTGGCGAGGAACTTCCGTTAGCGGACCATTCATTTCTAAAATGCCAGGAAGATAAAACTTGATTTCAGAAAACCCATGACCGTGGCAGTTTTGCAAAATAGGTAATGCAGTGGCATGTGTATGTGTAATTTACCTGTCTATAGATTTTCTCTTTTTCTTACTGTTTTCACTTAGTACTGTTTTTCAGGTCTGTCCATTTTGCTTTTTGTACCTTTACTATTTAACTTCTAGTTTTTAACTTGTGTATCATATTTCATAGTATACTCTTACTGTATCTTACTTAACCTGCCCCTCACTGAAGGAACCCCAGGTTGCTTCCCACTTCCCATTATTCCAGCAGTGCTACAGTGAACATCTTTATAGGCAGGAGAGGGGCTCTTCACTACGGTGTATACCCAAGAGTAAGATTTCTGGATATTAGGGCATGTGCATGTTTGATTGCAGTGTGTCCTACTGGTACACTCTCCAGAATGGCCGCTTATGATTGTTTACATTTTGATCAGTGATACATGCCTGTGCCCATGTTTCTCAGTACTAGGCTGGTTTGATATATATATTTCAAACTTGTTATATCTGAATTTAAAAAGTACTGTTATTTTTTTCTCCTTTCATTTTATATCCTGTTTATTTGCATTTAAAAAAAAAAGATTTTATTTACTTTCAGAGAGAGGGAAAGAGAGGGAGAAAGAGAGAGAGAGAAACATCAATGTGTGAGAAATACATTGATTGGTTGCCTCCCACACACCTCCAACTGGGAGTCTGGCCCACAACCCAGGCATGTGTTCTGAGTGGGAATCGAACCGGTGATCTTTTGGTTCGCCGGCTGGCGCTCAGTCCACTGAGCCACACCAGCCAGGGCTGTTTGCCCTTTTTTAAAAATTTTTTATTTGCTCTCATTAGTCTTGCCAGAGGTGTGTCTATTTTATTAATCTTTTCCAAATAACTAAGATTTGATTTTGTTCATTTTCTTAACATTTTTCCAGTCTTCTCTGCCCATATTGTACTATTTTTTCTTCTCCTCCTCCTCCATTCTCCATTGCCTTTTTTTTTTTTTTTTTACCATTTTCTTAAGTTGAACTCTTAGCACTATTTGATTCTAAGTATTTCTTTATTCCTTTATAATTTTATCTTATCCTATATATTATATTTTTAGCCCCTTGTCATTGATTTATAATTTTTTTATATCATGCTTGGAAAACATAGATCATATGATACTGGTTTGGAGAGGATTTATGGAGGCTTACTACATGGTTTGTTTGAGGCCTAGTACATGGTTAGTTTTCATAAAAGTTATATCTGTTTTGCAAGTAATATGGTCCCTGTTGATTATTAAAGTTTATACATATTTACTAGTTTGATCTTATTTACTACATTGTTCAAATTTTCTGTATCTTAGCTTATTTTGTTTGCTTGTTCTTTTAGTTTCTGAGAGGGATATGATAGAATATTCACTTCCAATTGTTTGTTTACCTGTTGTTGCTTCATATATTGTTAAATGTATTTATGTTGATGATTATTCTGATAACATGTAATTAAGAGTATATAATGCTCTTTCTTTGTCCCTTTTATTTTTTTGCATTGATTTCCTTTTTAACTTGTTGTAATAAGATGAGCTACTCTAGTTTATTTGGATTTGGATTTGCCTGATATATTTATTTCCAGATTTTATAATCAGGTTTTCTACAACTTTGTGATGGACTGTTTGGATCTGTAAAATTTTTGCTGAATATTGTCTTTATGCAAATTTGAGAGCTTTGTACTTTTGGTTAATATATTTTATCATTTGTGTTTATTGTCATTATTATTCTGTTTAGTCATTTTTGCTCTCTTTCATGTTTTGTGTCAATTATACTTTCCCTCTTTCTTCCCTTCCATTGAATAAACCTGCTGATTCAACATTTAAAAATAATAATTTTTTCCTTCTTGTGGTCTCTACTTACTAAGATTCATACTTATATTTATGTCTATTGATCAATTATTAAACTTATCAATATCTATTATCTTCTTCCTAAATTATAGTTAATTTATCCTGTGCCTGCCCTCTGTGTAAACTCACAGCAGCCAGGAAAATTTGTAAGCAGCTTTTCCTTCTGTGAGACGTGCAGAAAACTCTCATGTCTGAGTCTTTGCTGGCCTGGCCATTTTGCTCCTATGGCTAGTGAAGCTATTGCCCTCTATATTAAACATATAGATTATCACTGAAAACAGACATATTGACTGACCTGTGCTAAGAACTGAGACCATAAAGCAAGGAAAGCCAGTAATGCACGTGCATATGGTGACCAGAGAGGCCAGTGAGTTGGGTCTCTTGGGTTTCCTTTCTAAATAATCTATGCAAAAACACCAAATGTATCTCCTTCCTGGGCAATTGTCTGTCTTACTTATTAAGCAGATACTCTGGTAGTCATTCCCCTCTGCATGGGGTTAGGGACCCCACTTTTGTGACTCAAGAGCCACTGGTATACAAGGTTACTTTCTGAGAACTGAGTCTCGTTGAGCCCTTTAAATATAATCTAAGTCTCTAGCAGGTACCTTGCTAGACTCTCCCACCAGGAAAATTTTCTCTGTTTAGGTTAAAGAAAAGCTGTTACCAATTTTTTCCTACTCCCAAGTGCTATTTGCTTCACCTTCCACATTCAGTTACTGTGTGCTCTAATGCCAAAATGTGCGCAGAGTCTGTTTACCTCTTTTCAACTGCACTGCTGTGATCCCCATTCAGGCCACCATTTGCTGATCTCCAGGCTTTCTCTGTGGCCCTCTGGAGTCCCTTCTTCAGAAAAAAACCAAGTGGCTTTTTAAATCTCAGATCAGAACTTGCCACTTTCACATGTCAATAACTCTGGTGTTCTCATACATCCCTGATTATAGGCAGGGAAATTTATTTAGACCTTTCACTAGAGAATAAGAGTTCATTTTGTGCTGCTGCAACTGATTACATGTTCCTTTTCAAAAGAAAGAAATGTCACTCCTTCCTTGTACAGTTTCTTTTTTTAACCCTGCCTTCTGCTCTTCAGTAATGAAGAGACATTCATTTCTAAATGCTCTGGATTTAATTTAATGTATTCTGGTAAAAACAACCCCAAGTAAATTCTTAGTCCAATTTGAAAGATTTAAAAGTGGTAGTTGAGAGAAGTTGGAGTCTGGATAAGTGTTTTGTTTTTATTTTAACTTTCAGATGTTGGGTATTGTGAGATAGCGAGAGCGCAGGAAAGAGAAGTCAGTCATAGATGACTTCTGGCTATTTTGCTTGCGAGCTGGGGAGATAATGGTATTATCATAGGGTTTGAGATTGTAATGTAACTAGCTGGTTTGGGTGGGCGTGGGTCAGCCAGGAGGAGTTATTTCAATTTTAGATATGCTACTTTTGCGGTGCCTATGGGTCATCTAAGTGGAAATGTACAGTAGGGAGAACCTAAGCTCAGGAGAGAGACCTAGGCTAAAGGAAGTTTTTGTTCAATGACTCTGCCAGCCATTCTTCCCATACCCTTTGCTGTTTTCATCATAGGTATATATTTGTCTCCTTTTGTACCACTTTCCTGTCATTTCAAAAGATTTGCAGGAGGGAGAGGAGGTAGACATATTTGTTCAGTCTTGTCTTGTCTTGATTTGTAAGTCCTTGGCTGAGTCTTTTCACTGCAGTGATGGGGCTACACAAGGCTTGTAGAGACACAGGGTAACTGGGGCTGAGCTAACTTCTACAGCTGCTCTGGAAGGATATCCATGAGGAGGTAACATTGCTGAGACCTGAAGGTTAAGAGAGAGAGCCAGCCATGTGAAGATTAGGGGATGATTTCACAGAGGATGAGCTAATGCAGAGACCCTGAGACTGGAAGGAGTTTGGTAAGTAAAGGGAAGGTCAGAATGAGATGAATTGGAAAAGGCAGGCAAGGCAGGAGCTCTGTCATTCTGGACTTTGAAGGAAATAGGAAGGAGTTTACATTTCATTCTAGGTAGAGTGGGAAGCCATTAAAGTATGTAAAACAGAGGAGGGGTGTAATCTAACATGTTTTTTTAAGAGTACTGGGTACATTGTTGAGAATGGAGGGCAAGAATGGCAGTAAGGAGTCCAGGTAAGCAGCTATAATAGTAATTCAGGCATGAGCTGATGAGGGTGTGGAATTGGCGGTGACAGTGGAGTAGAGGGATTTGAAACATATTTGGACATAGGATCAACAGGATTTGACTATTGTAAATTCTGTTGGTTCCACCTTTAAAACATATTTAGAATCCTATCACTTCTTACTATATCCACAGCCAACCTCTCGATCTAAAGTGTCACTATCTCATACTTGGGTTGTAATAACCTTCCAACTGGTTTCCCACTTATACTCTTGTCTCCTTGTATCTACTCTCCATGGAGAAGCTAGAATGAAGCATTTAAAACATGTTAGACTGTGTCTTTCTTTGGCTTAAAATGTTCCAGTGGTCTCTCACCTAGAATTTAAACTCAAAATGTGGCCTATCAGGTTCTATATAATCTAGCCATTGTTTCTGCTGTGTGTTCACTGTGCTCCACCCATACTGGTCTTGCTGTTTGTTGAATCTGTCAGACTCACTCCCACCCCAGGGTCCTTGTACTTGCTGGAACCCTTCCATAAATGTTCCTCTTCTAGACATTCTGAAGACATGCTCCCTCAACTGCTTCAGTTTCTGCTTCGGTGTTATCTTTAGAATCTTTACAATATGCCTTCCCCATCCCACCTTCACTGACTGCTGTATTTAAAATTGCATCTGCCTGCCACACCCACATTCCCTAACATTGTTCTCTGCATTATTTATTCTCCTTAGAATGAATCACCACTGGACAGTCTGTATATTTACATCTGCTTATTTCCTCTCTCTGTCTTCACTAGATTGACATTTTTCAGGTGGGAAAGAATTTTTTAATCTGTTTACCACTTTATCCCAATAGAACAGTACTGGGCACATACTAGCTTCTCAATAACCAGTTGAAAAATGAATTACTGAATGGATTGGCTGTGGAAAAAAAAAGAAATTATATAATCAAGGAAACCTAGGAGTCCACAGGTTTCTAACCTGAGCATACCAAAAGAGGACAAGAAGAGAAACAGATTATTGTTATAAAACAGGAATTCTGTTTTGGCCATCATGTTTGAGATGCCTATTTTACCTCTTGGCGGAGATCTCATAAAGACAATTGGATATGTGTCTGGAACTCAGGGATGAAGAGTTTGGGAGTTATCTGTATATGTGTAGGATTTAAAGCCATGGCAGGGGAACATGGATCAGACTGAAAGTGACCAGAGAGGAGGGAGGAGGAGGGAATGGTGGAAAGAAGGAGATGGGACTAGTCAAAGAACATGTGTGAATGACCCATGGACATGGACAATGGTGTGGGAATGGTGTGAGAGCAGGGTGTGGGATGGGCAGAGGAGGGCAAAGGGGGAAAATTGAGTAACTGTAATAAAATAACAATAAAATGATAAAAAATAAAGTGATGAATAAAAAAATAAATATAGCTATGGTATTGAGATCATGTATGTAGAGATGTAGATATGGAAGAAAGAAAGTTACGAAGTGAGCCCCAGTGGTCTCCAACATTGACAGGCTGGGTAGAGGACAAAGATATAATGACTTTCGAGAAGGAGCACTTGGAAAGGTTGGAGGACCACCAGAAGAGTGTGATATCATGGAAGCTAAAATAAGAAAACAATTTAACAGTAATGGTAGTGGCCTGGGAAAGATAAAGACGAAAAATAAGTGGAGAGGATAAGACTATGGTGGTCTTAGTGAAGTTAAAGAGGAAGTTTAGTGTGAATAGTGGTATAACATAACTGGAGATTGGTATATTATGGTCAGAGAGTTGTATATTTTAGATGGAACATGTCTAGATGTGAAGTTCCAGGTTTTGGCTATGGCCTTGGGTTACTTAAGTGTAGCAGAGGGACAGTGTTTTGCTTTGGAACAGTAAAACAATCAAGAGCCTAGGATATTAGATGGGATGTTTACATAGACTGTGATCATCTAAAGTAAGGGCAGCCCTTGAGGTTAAGAATAAGAGTATGGAGCAGGGTGCCAGAGTTGTCAGAGTGTGTGGGTCTGTTACTTGGGTAGAAAACATGGTCAAAAGATAGGGACAGATGTCGGAGCATTATGGCATGAACTTCAGAGGAGCAGGAACTGCCTCCCAGGGGCTGAACAGTAGTGGTTTCAATATGCTTTGGAGAACTGGAAGAAGCCAGCCTTATATCTAGCCTGGTAGGTACAAGTTCCATGGGCAAGTTTAAGGGCTGCAGCAGAAGCAGTGATCTCAGGCTTATTTTCTGTGAATAACTTACGGATTTTGTTATATCACAGAGGAATTTGTATGTCACAGAGCCAGGTTCTAGGAGAGTACTCTAGAAAGACTGGAGGAGGAAAGAGAATACTGGAATGCAAAGTGATTACAGAGGAGTATCAAGATGAATGTCTAAAGCACTGACCTTCTGCCTGTTGCTATAAAAGGATCTTTTATAACGATTAACTTTTATAATGACCCTATTGTGAAATGCCTGCCAGGGTAAGCATTTATTAACTGTGCCCCAGATAACCAAATGAATTAATCTCTTGAATAGTTATTTACCATAACCCATGTGAATGTGGAAGGGTATCTGCCAAACATACTTAGGGTTTTTGGCATAAAACGTCCTTTCTGACAATAATTGTTGCCTGGTATGCTTAGCCGCTCATTGAGGCCACTCCTGGGACAGAAGAGTAATGCTCTGTTATCACAGAGGGAAGGTGCTTATTGTCCTATTTTCTGTTACTGGGCCATACTTCCGAGCCATTTGAAATACGCATCAAATTGTTCAGATTTGTTCATAATCTCAGAGCCAGGGCACAGCCCTAATTGAAGCTGTTCAAGGTGATAAAGCAAATGTTATACTCAAAGTGTCAACCTTTCAGTTTTGAGGAGGGTATAAATCATTCTTTTCCCTGAGACAGGATGAGCCTGATTTCTTCCCTTATCTCTCCTCTACTTTCACCCTTGGGGTTCTTGAAGCTGCAGTTTACCATGGGGTTTAGATAGCATATAAAACAGTGGTGCTATGTCTTGAAATGAGGTAAAGAATTGTTGCTGAGGAGGGTAAAGGTTGAAGAAGGGAATCTTTGAAGATTTCTAAATTCTGAGTGGAGTTTCACTTGTTTTATCTGATTAGGTACATAAACTTTTTAAGGAACTGATTGAATAGCAAATGGAAGAGGAACCTCATTTTATACTGAAATGCAAAGCTTGCCTCATTCACTAGAAATTTTTCAGGAAAATTTTCCTCTCTGGAATGAAATGAGCATAATTTTGACAGGAAAAGTAGATGATTGTTTATCTAAGCTTCTAGCCTTTTGATTCTTCCTGCAATACAAAACTGTAATTGTATGATCCACTGTTACACCTTCAACTTGTAGTTCTCTCTTTGGTTGTCAGTGATGGATATATTTACATTATGTGCTCAGTTTAGTGAAGGACTAGTTAACTTATAATTTAACTGTCCATATGGATCATATATTGATCGTGTTACTTTTCTATAGATGCAGCTTAATATTTTCCTTTAGATTAGCCCTGAAAATTACATTTTTAAAAGATTTGATTTATTTATTTTTAGAGAGACAGGGGAAAGGAGGGAGAAATAGAGGGAGAGAAACATCAGTGTGTGGTTGCCTCTCATGCAGCCCCCCTGAGGGGCCTAGCCCACAACCTAATTATATGCCCTGACTGGGAATTGAGCCAGCGACCCTTTGGTTCACAGGCTGTCACTCAATCTACTGAGCCACACCAGCCAGGACACATTTTCTTATTAATGTATATACTTAAGCCTCCCAGGGCTTCATTTTATATAGTTGTCTGTGTAAATGGAACTCTCATGGGCCAGTGAGGACTTGGATAAACAATTCATTCTTTCCTTTCATGGTCCTTAGTGTCAGTAAAAATCACTGACAAAATAATAACCATGTAATACAGAGTATCTTTTCTGTTTATGCTTTTATTTGAATTATAATTAAATAATGTCAAACTTGCAACTATAACAAAATAGTATCTGCTGTCTGAATATAATACAGGCCAAATTCTGTAAACTTTAATTAGGCCAAGCTTGTATTGACCTCAGTAGGAATCTGGCTGAGGATCTCTTTTAATTACCTCTTCCTTAAAACATAAGAATTTTCACATTGCTTTTCTCACTCAAGGAACAATGAATGGATAGCTAAACTAATAAAATGTTTTAAGTAGATAGAAATATAACTTGAAAGGTTTAAACAGTTGTTTTCATCCTGTATGTCAGCTGAGAAAAAACATACATACTGTAGTTTTAAATTATGTCTATAGAGTATTTCAGATCCATTGAATTAACTCTCCTTTTTTTTTTCAATTTGAGCTCATAAATGTTAACCTCAGAAGTTCTGCAAATTCTTCCATTGAAATAAACTTGAACTGACAATAGCCAGATGATGTAAAATTGAAACTGAAATTCTATCTTTGGCCCATCCCATGTTCTTCCCCGTAGGTATTAGAGGAATCATAGGAGAGTTAGTGTTTTCATTGTATGTGATCTGTAATATTTAGATAAAATGGAGCATATGAATTTCTTATTGCCTAGAAAAAGCAATTATCAGTTTGGAGAAGACAGCTGGCAATAAATAACAGAACTATGCTAGACAGTGAGCAAATTTAAACATATATTTAGAATGACTTGACTTATAGAAAACAGGCTTTTCTATTTATCATATGCCTTCATTCAAGTTTCTGAATAGAAAGGGCAATTATGTCACCAAGCCATTTTTATATGCTATTTTAGGATAAATAAATAAATTGAAATATGCTGTATTGGAAACTGAAACCAAAAAGGGAACTGGTCACACACAGCAAAACAAACAAATAGCACTTTGAAAATATAGTAAACCTATATTACTGTTATTATGTAAAGATAATGAAACCCCCATGTTATGTTTGGGTGCACTGTGAGCTGGGAGTTATCCTTATTTTGCAGACAAAAAAAAAATCAGTTCACCTGGTGCTAAGAAACTCCACTGTCCCTGGATGTGTCAACTCAGATCCATGTGATTCCAAAGGTGGTGGTGCTCTTGACTTCTATATGTGCGACCTCTCTAGCCTCCCCAGTGCCTTCTCTTTCATTTTGAAGTCAGTGTGCCACAGGAATCTTTGAAGTGGTCCTGGAGACGAAGCAGGAAGGAATTGTATGGCAGAAGAGTTACAGTAGGGGTACCAGAAGGAGAAGAGGAAGAACAAAAAATTGAAAACTTATTTGAACAAATAATGGAGTACTTCCCCAATCTGGCAAAGGAAATAGACTTCCAGGAAGTCCAGGAAGCTCAGAGAGTCCCAAAGAAGCTGGACCCAAGGAGGAACACACCAAGGCACATCATAATTACATTACCGAAGATTAATGATAAGGAGAGAATCTTAGAAGCAGCAAGAGAAAAGGACACAGTTACCTACAAAGGAGTTCCCATAAAACTGTCAGCTGATTTCTCAAAAGAGACCTTACAGGCAAGAAGGGGCTGGAAAGAAGTATTTGAAGTCATAAAAGGCAAGGACCTACATCTAGCCTGTTTTTATAAGTAAAGTTTTGTTGGTTTTTTTTTAAGTTCTCACTCAAGGACATTTTTTTCATTGCTTTTAGAGAGAGAGGAAGGGAGATAGGAGGGGAGAGACAGAAACATCTATATAAGAGGGAAGCACCGATTGATTGTCTCCTGGACACACCCAGACTGGGGATTGTGTGCCTGGACTAGGGAACAAACCCGCAAACTTTTGGTGTATGGGATGACATTCCAACCAACTGAGCCACACCAACCAGGGCGGTAAATAAAGTTTTATTGGAACATAGCCTCTCTCGTTCATTTATGTACTGTTTATGGCTGCTTTCACACTGCAGTGTCGGATTTGAGTAGTTGCAAAAGAGACCATATAGGTCGCAAATCCCAAAATAATTTACTCTTTGGCTCTTTACAGAAAAAAATTTACTGACGCTTGTAATAATAGTACTACCTACTATAACTCTGTTTAATTCTTTTTGTTTTGCTCATTACATTATGTAATATTCCACCATATAAATAAACAAGATGATTTCAGAACGTGACAGAATCAGTGGAAAATGGTGATGTGAGTGGGGTGACCACATTAGAGAGGGTGATAGAGAAAGAGTCTGAAAAGGTGCCATATGAGCTGAGACCCAGAAGATGAGGAAAGCAAGGCTCAGAGAGGGTAAGTAATTTGTACAAAATCGCACAGGTAGTAAGTAGCAGGAATAACTACAAATATAGGGCTCTTTTCACAACTGTCTTCATACAGTCTTGTAAACACTACAAATCAGATATGTAAGTGTAGCAGAGAAGCGTAAGTAAAATGGTTCTCCTGGACTTGGCAGGCCTGGGACTGGGGTTCTGATATGTTGAAATTTGGAATCAGAACTGATGACTGGGTTTGAATCATGGTCCCATAACTGACTTTGGCAGAATCACTTACATTTTCAGACTTCATTGTTTTTTGGTGGAGCAGGGGTGGGAGGGACTGAGTCTGTAAACTGAGGAGGGTGTTTGGATGATCTCCATGGGCTCTGCTGGCTCTCACTTTCATGATGCTGACTTTAGGAGGTGGCGTTTGATCTGGGCTTTGGAGGGTGGGGTAATTTTGACAGGCTGCCTTATAAATGAAGGGAAAAGGAATTCCAGGTGGTGAGAATATTTCAAGCAAAAACACAGTGGCTAGTAACTGGAGAAAGAATTTTGGGAATGGTAGATAATAGTCTAGTCCAAAAAGGCTAGAATTTTAATTTTGTAGAAGACAGAAGAACAAGAAGCATCTGGCACTAAACTGAGGGAAGGCCTGAGAATTTTGTCAAGGAGCTGGGAAGTTTTTCCCTGGAATTACAGGACAGGAAACATTCTGGGCCTTTCTTATTTATCCCCGTTCAGTGACTGCCTTCCCTCTATATGAATAGTTCCAGTGATGGAGACTTCTTTAGACCATCTGTTCCATTTTCAGGCAGCTCTAAGTGTAAGAAAATTCTTCCTTACTTTAAGTCAGAGCTGATGGGTTCTAGCTGTACCTTTTCCAAGGTATAGAGAGTGGAAGGCCATTGGAAGATTTTAAAGGGTAGAGGAACAAGTTCAGGGATATGTAATCCAAAGACCTGAAGTAGGCCTGTGGCAGCACACATATAATATGTACCCTAAAGGAAGATAACTTAAAAAAAACATTCCATTCATGAAAAATGTATTGAGCACCTACAATGGGTCAGCTAGTGACCAAGAATCTGTTGATAAGAAAGATGCATGGCTAACGAAATCATCAGCAAAATGAAAAGGGAGCCAACCATATAGAAAACATATTGGCCAATGATACCTCCGACAAGGGTTTGATCTCCAAAATATATAAAGAATTCATATGACTCAACACCAGGAAGACAAACAATCCAATTAAAAAGTGGGCATAAGACCTGAACAGACACATCTCCAAGGCGGACATACAGAGGGCCCATAGGCATATAAAAGAATACTCAGCATCACTAGCTGTCAGAAAGATACAAAGTAAAACCACAGTGAGATACCATTTCACACTGGTCAGAATTGCCATCATTAACAAATCAACAAACAACAAGTGCTGGTGAGGTTGTGGAGAAAAAGGAACCCTAGTACATTGTTGGTGGAAATAAAGACTGGTGCAGCCACGGTGGAAAACAGTATGGAATTTCCTCGAAAAGCTAAAAATGGAACTGCCCTTTGAGCTATTGCACTGCTGGGATTATACCCTACGCATCCTGAAACACCAATTCAAAAGAACGTATGCAACCCATGTTCATAGCAGTGTTATTTACAGTAGCCAAGTGCTGGAAGCAACTTTAGTGCCTGCCCATCAGTAAATGAGTGAATCAAAAAACTATGGTACATCTACACAATGGAATACCACTCAGCAGAAAGAAAGAAGGAACTTCTACCTTTCGTGACAGCATGGATGGAACTGGAGAAGAGTACTATGCCAAATGAAATAAGCCAGGCGGTGAAAGACAAATACCATATGGTGTCACTTATAAGTGGAATCTAAAGAACAAAAGAAACAAATGAGCAAAATAGAACCAAAGACATGGAAATAAAGAGCAAACTGACAGTGACCAGAGAGGGAGGACATAACAGGGAAAAGAAAGAGAAGAGTCTAGTCAAGGAACATGTATAAAGGACCCATGGACATGGACAACAGGGTGAGGATTGACTGTGGGAGTGGAGGGTGGGTGGGGTGGGGGAGAGCAACAGGGGAAAATTGGGACAACTGTAACTGAACAACAATAAAAAATATTATTTGCTCAGAAAGTAAAAAAAAAAAGATTTCCTGCTCTCACACTCTTCCCAGGCTCATGGGAAAGACCATAGGCCATTGTGACAAGGACTCTGGGGACTTGAAACAGGAGTACTTAACCTGGCAGATGGAGGCAAGAGGCCAGGAGTCAAAGGGCAGCTTCCTGGAAGTTGAAAAGCTGGCCAGATAGAGTAAGGAGGCGGCAGAGGGAGAACACCCAGGGGGAAAGGGAGTATGGAGATAGAAACACGAGTGAATGTGGCCTGTGTAAGGAACTGAAAGCTGTTTTGTGGCAGGAGCATGGTGTGTATATAGTAAAGTGGCTACAAACGAGGTTGGCACAGTAGACAGGGACTTGTCATAGGAGTTGTGTTTGCTATGCTAAGCATTTTATATCCTCAATTTGATGAGAGGTCAATTATATAGTCTTTCCTCCCCAATTTAGAATGTGCATATACTTCCTTAAATATATTAGAACATATGGAAAAATGAAAGAAGAAATAAAACTCGCCTTTAATCTCACTAACCAGAAATAACCACTGTTAAAACATTTGGTTCATTCTTACCAAGTGTGTTTTTATAAATACAAAAAAAGCATGATCTTATTGTACAATATAATTTGCATTCTGCTTTTTCTAATGTAATTTTGTATGTCAGCATTTCCCAGGCCATGCCATTAAAAATTATTTGAGAATTTAACTACATATAATAGCCCAAAAAATGACTATCTCATACTTAAATGCCTCATAATGGGTTAAATTTTAAGTTGCTTGCATTTTTCACTATTATAAATAATGTTGTGATTAGCAGCTTTGTTCGTAAATTTGTATTCACATCTGCCCATTTCCTTGGGATAAGTCCAGCCATGTCTGTGACTGCCTTTTAAGCAGGGGCGTGATGGACTCCAGTGTGTATATTTGAAAACCTGTTATGACAGCAATGTGAAGAGTGAATTGGAAAGAGGTGATCCAGCCCTGGCTGGTGTGGCTCAGTGGTTGAGTACCAGCCTGAAAATCAAAGGGTCACTGGTTTGATTCCCAGTCAGGGCACATGCCTGGGTTGCAGGCTGGTCCCTAGTAGGGGGCACGTGAGAGGCAACCACACACTGATGTTTTCTCTTCCTCCCTGCCCTCCCCTCTCTAAAAAAATAAATAGATATCTTTAAAAAAAAAAAAAAAAGGAAGAGGTGATCCAGAGGCAAGCAGTGGTTTAGACCAAGTATGAGGGCATAAACTCATAGGGTAATAGGTATTAGCGGTAGGATCAGAGAAAAGAGGAGATGGTAATGATTCTGAACCATCATGTTTGCTTGTTTATTGTCTGTGTAACAGCTTTCTGTGAACCTGATGAAAACTCTTGGCAATTTTTACATATTCAGGTGTTTAGGGACCTCTAACATGGCTGCAGTGGGTAGGGCCAAGAGGGTAACAGGGGTTAATGGTTTTCTTCTCCAAGGTCGGAAATACCAAAGGTGAAGAAGAGGTTTGAAGGGTTGTCTGGAGGAGGAGGAATTTATGAGCTTAGTATTAGGTGTATCAGGTAAAACTGTAAGGGAGATAGCTTATAAATTGACCTAATATATTTACTTAGGAGGAAGGTCATGGCAGGAGGTGAGAATGGGGGAGCTACCCCCACAAAGGTAGTAGTATTGAGACCCTGACATGAAAGTAGTCCTATAGATCAGGATGTTCATGAGAAGAGTGCTGGGGACATAACCTGGAGACCACTTACTCCTAAGAAACAGACAAGTGGGAAACCGGCGAAGGAGCTAGGAGATAAAGAAAAAGAAAACCAGAAGAGAATGGTGTTGAGGAAGGCAAGAAAGACAAGAGTTTCAAGGAAAAAGTCATCAAACTTTCAAATGTTGCAGAGGTCAAGTACAAAAAGGACTGGAGGGTGTCCACAGAGCGATTTAAGTCATCTATAAATGTGGAACCCGCTGACTCAGAGGAATTGTGCGCCTGGAAGGCAAATTTGTAGCTATGTGGTGAGGAGTAAAGAGGGCTGAGGGAGTAGTGTTCGTGGCTTTTTTTCTAAGACAGTTTGATATGAAAGGCTGAGAGGACAAGGTAATAGCTAGAGTGAGATGGGGCAGCAGAAAAATCAGTTGTTCTTCTTGTTTATTGAAGAAGAAAAGCTAGATTTCCAAATTGTCATATAACTTCAATTGCCTCTCCAACATTTGCTATTTACCATGATTAAAGTCTTTAGTTGGTGATTTTTTGGGGGGTGGGGCATGATATACTCTGTCCAAGCTTCCAGTGAAAGCACAGCTGCCCAAGCTCCTCACATCTTTCTTCAAATTCTGTTTCAACAAGCCAAGACTCCCACGTTTGTTCATGCAGTCTCACTGAATTTTAATAAGACATGCTCTCAGTTTTTAAGATTTGACATACTAATATTTGGAATTGCAGTTTTAAAAAGGCAGACTATGACTTGTGTCCTTGACGTTAGACCTTTACCTAACGTCAGGTAATTGTCATGAACAATTTTGAAGAATTGGTCAAAAATGGTAAATGTTTAAATGTTGCAGTTAAGAGAATGTCTTTACTGTGTAGCTAAATGCTGAATGACAGAGAGCTTTAATTCTAACAAGTTCTAATTAGGAGGAAAAAAAAGTCAAAGGGTGATGTCAACCAGAATCAAAGTAAACCAGAACAAGAAATACTTCTATTGGTTACAGAACATCAACAATGTGTGGTATAGTCTTATTCACTTCCTTTACTAGCAATAAAAATACTGCATGCTGTCTCTAGGGGGTTCAGTCTTATTGAACACATAATCATTGTGATAGATGTTTTTTGTTGGTAATGTAATACTCTTTGGGGCTGCAGAAAATTATTTTTAGATCTATGCTAAATGATTCTTGGCTTTAAAATACAACAACATGGCAAATGTTTCTAATGTGAGAAGTGGATAGTCAGTGCAGTGTATCCAGTGGTTTCTTGCTTAAGGGTGAATTAGCTTATTATTGAGTATTATTTCTCTCAGCACAATTTTAATGATGTTGATGTCAAAAAGTTATCACTTTTTTTTACAGCTTTGTGTTAGAATAGAAACCAGTTATCAATATAAGAGATTAAATAGATGATACATACACATATATTACATATATATATATATAATTTTTCTCTATAAAGAACTGGGTTATCTTTCCCTTACGATGAGATTTACCTTTCTTTAAGATAAAGATTTTACTCTGAAATCTTGGTCCTTTTCTTATTTCTCTTTGCTTTCCAGTGAAGTTCAGTATTATATTTTTTAATTCCTTTTGCACCTCTCTTCCATCCTGCCTAGAACCTTAAGGCCATTCATTCCTTTAATCATACTTTTGCCATTCTTAACTCTCTTGCTCCTTCACTTTTCATCAAATCTAATGCAGTCTGCCCAAGCTCAGCCTAACTCATTTGGTATCTTTGCTAGTGGACCTGGACTGCTGTCAGCTAAAACTTGACAATCATGCCAATTGTAGCCTCTCTAAATTCATCATCTCCAATTTCTTAGGCCCTCAAGATGGCCTTGGAATTCCTTAACTCTTTTCCTAAGCAGTTCCCCTCCTTTGTGGCCCTTCTGCACTTACACCCACATCTTCAAACCTCCTCCCTGCCACCTCTTCCCTCAGTCTCAGAAACTGATCTTGGTTCCTGTTTTGTTGAGGGCACCAGGAAGGACGGCTAAACTTCCAGTCCCTTTACTACCACTCCCCAGCACTACCTACATATTTTCTCAATGACTATCACCTTTTTTTTTTTTTCCTGCTTTTTCTCCTTAACTTTGTCACCAGGCTGCTTGAAAGAGTAGTGCAGGGTTGTCAAACTCATTTTCACCAGGGGCCACATCAGCCTCGCGGTTGCCTTCAAAGGGCCAAAATAATTTTAGGACTGTATAAATGTAACTACTCCTTAACTATTAAGGAGTTGAAATTACATTCGGTCCTTTGAAGGCAACCACGAGGCTGATGTGGCCTCCAATGAAAATGAGTTTGACACCCCTGGAGTAGTGCCTTCCCACTTCCCCTTCTGTTCTCTGGCTTCCATCCAAACTGTTCTTGGTGATGTTGAATTGTTAACACCTGAGAGATAGTTTTTAACCTTCACCTTATTTGGCCTCTATGGTATTACTAGATTACTGAGCACTACCTGTAAGCATCTCCCTCAGTTTTTATGAAACCCCCTTTGTTTTGGATTTTCTCCCCCCTTAGGTTCTCACAAATTCAAAGTTGTTGTTTTTCCAAAATAGCAGGAAAAATGTAAACAGTTAATGATTTACAAAATAACAAGTGGTGTGAATACTTATAATTCAGTATTAACTGTACTTCTAAAATTATATTACATGTTTATATTACATAAATATATTATAATTCAGTATTAGTTATACTTTTTAATGAGAAGTATAGATTACTCATTTCTTGGTTTCTTCTTCCCTAGTTAATGAAGGAGTTCCCCTTGCTAAGCATGTTCAACATCCATGAAAACCTTTTAGAAGCCCTTCTGGAACTACAAGCGTATGCTGATGTTCAGGCAGTCTTAGCAAAGTATGATGGTAAGTCCTTGGATATTTTATCTATTTGAGTATTCCTCTTTTTGATGTATTTTAATGATTAGATTGGAAGGATCATTTTAAATAGCATAGCACTTTGATAACTATTCTCTTGGAGAATTGTGATCAACAGTTTTATAACAGCATTTTAAGAATCTTGGAATTTAAAGGGTAGTGGGAGCCAGAAATGTTGAGTGTCCCATGCCACATTCCTTCCCTTCCCTCCCAGTAGGTTCCCCTCATACTCTCCCTGTGGACAAGTTTTGTGCATGTTCTGCTTTATTACCTTAGGAATAAAGGAATCCCTCAGAACCCCTGCAGGCAGCACGGGCCCTGCTGGGACAGCGCTGACTGTTCGAGCGCCTGCTGTGAACCCCTCACCTGATGACTGACCACTACCTATTGGTCATGTTGACCCTTTGAAGTAGTTTTGAACAACTACCAGACCATGCTCCATGCTTTGTGATAACTCAGTAAATATTTGAAGATAAAATTATGTCCCCTCATCCTAGGTCTTCTCCTCATTAGCAGAATACCCCCATTTCTTTACATGAGAGACTTTGAAGTCCCTTAGCCATTCTGGTTACTCACCCATGAGTTTATTTCACTTTGCCTGTTCTTAATAAGCCAGAAAAATAAACTGACACAGCCTGGAGACTTGAAAACTCTTCTACTTATATTGCCATTGTCTGTGAATCACTATCTGATCAATTGAACAAAAATTATTCACGTATTACCTGCCATGATGTGGCTGCTGAAATCTCTGCAGAATTTCATACTATTCTGCCTTATTTCATTAACTCTTTCTCCTAAATAAACATGTTTGCTTATAAGATGGATGTTATGGAGTGATTACTTATATTACATGATCATTTTGTGCTTTATAAAATATTCTTTCTTTAGTATGTATTGTTAGTACATTTAATGAATTATTCAGGTCAAAATTTCCAGGAATTTGTCAGACATATAGAGCAAACCGTATCATTTAAGTTTTATTTTCGACACAGAGTTCTTCATGAGGAATCTCTGAAATACGCTATAGTTGTTAGCCCCTACAGGTGGGGGAACTGAGGCATTACAAGATTGTATTTGTTTTGTTTTGTTATTAATTCTTGCTCAAAATGATGGCAACTGAAAGCCCTCTGCCAGTGATGGCATCTCTTGGCTTATATGCAAACATGAGCGCCCAGTGTAACAAGATACATGCTACCCAGTATGGAAGTGATTTAAGAAAAAGAGAAAAGTATTTGTGGCACACTGTGTAGTAAACAAAACAAAGACTGGCCTTCACATCAGCTCGCTTTTGTTCTCTGTTTGTCCGACTTTGGGAGTCTAAGCCATGAAACTACATTACGGGCAAATTGTTCATACATGGAGGGTCTTTTGGTACCAAGGGAACCCAGCCCCATGCATTTGGGTTCAGGTGGCCATGCACTTTTCCAAGTGCCACTCTGGAGCCATCGGTACCACAGCAAGGTTCCAGAGTTCTCATCCTCAGTGCCAACCTGCACTCAACCTCATATGTCAAGGTTTGTGAAAAAAAGATTTAACCAATAGAGCCTTTGAGATCTTAAGTCTCTTAAGGCACCTTCCATGAAGATCTCTGTTCATTAGAGAAATCTTCAGCTTTGTGTTACAAGACAGATTGTAAAATAAGGAAATGAACTCATTTGGTGATCTCTGTCATCTCTCTCTATCCCATTGCACGGCCTCTGTTTTACAACAGAAAGCTGATTTATTCTGATAACATATGTTCACATTATTTGTTACAACAGCTGTCCCACCCTCTCCTAGAATTTGGCTCACACATTGCAAAATTCCTTTGTTGCAAATGGACAGACTCACCATACCAAGACCCTAGTGTTGAGCTTTGTTTATGTCGTATACCTGGCAACAGAGATGATGTTCTTGTTCATTATTCATGGAAAAAGAGCCTCATTAGTGGCAGGATACACACTGTTGCTGAGATGCCTTGTTAGGGCCTTTGAGTTCAGCAGTTGTCAATACACTGCAGGTGACCTAACTCAGACTGAATGCTGAGGGGTGTTTTGGTGAGGACTTGGCTCACGCCTGTGTCATTTACAGTGGAAATATAATGAAGTGGCTGCTGAAGTTACTGTTCTTGAGGAGTGAGCTGCAATCACACAAGATTATTAAAACCTGCCTCTTGTTTCTCACACCATACCATAAAATGGGCTCTTTCAAGTTCATCCCTACTGCTTTTCCTTGGAGACCCAAAGGACCTCTACTGAGTTGTCCCATTTTCTGGCCCTGTGTGAGGAAGGGGGTGCTTTAGAGGGCTTGGAGTATAGACACCAAGTAAGGGTGCCCTGCTCTTCACCCTGGTTCAGATGTCATAATTCTAATCCATGAGATGCTGGAGACAGCACTTTGAATCCCAGACTCTCCATCCCTCTCCATAGAGTCACACCCAGACCAGCAGGATTATATGCTATCTTTGTGAATCTGAATGCTCTGGTTGGGTAGTTGTTTCTTGGGTGGTGTGTGGGTACAGCAATCCTTCATTACATTGTCTAGGTGGCCAAAGTTCTTTTTAGTATGTTTGGAAGTGACACAGTGGGATTAGTGCTGCTTTTCTGATCTCTGCAGAAAGGATTTAGAAATATTAAGGCATAAGGTGGAAGCTTGTTCTGAGGGAAGGAGGAAGGCAACATGTATTCCCTTTCCTCATTCTTCTTCACTGATTTTGGTGTGTGTGTGTGTGTGTCTGTGTGTGTTTGGCTTTGAGTTTTAAAAGTGACATTCACAAACTCCTTGTATAGTGAAGGACTTTGGAAGCCCTGGATCCCTAGAAAGATTAACAGTTATTTGGTCACACATCCTCGTAATCTGCATTCTAATTTTAATTTTGCCCTTGAGGTAACTTCTCTATTCTAGCCATTAGTGTGAAATGCTGTCTTGCCATCTTCAGGAGGTTTCATACTCTTTCAGTTTAAATTTGTTAATGAACATTATGGGTGAGTAGTTTTTAACCAGGTGGTCAGCCCTGGTTTTGGAGTGTTCTTCACACAATGACTAAAATAACAGCAGCAGCAATAGCTAGCATTTATTCCACTCTTACAATGTGTCAGGGTCAGACATGATTCTAAGTTCTACATGGACAAACTCATTTATTCCCATCACAAGCATATGAGATAGATGCTATTATTAGCCTCCCTTTACAGCTATGGTAACTGGTGAAGAGCAAAGTTATATAACTTGCTCAGATTAAAAGCCTCAGTTGTCAAAGTAAAGCCATGAAGATGTCATGTTAAGAAAGAAAAGAGGTAAACAAGAACGTTCTTTTTTCAAGAAGACATGTACTCTACAAAGAGAAGAAAGCCAGGATAAAAACTGAGGCGGACTGACTCCAGGCGCAGGGACTTAACCATCACACTTCCACTGTCTGCTGTTGGCAGTTTTTATTTATTGTTTTTTTCAACATGGTGGTTGTTGTTATTATTAGCTATAGTTTATTGAGAAACTATTGTATGCCAAGCATGTTATACACATTACCTTTAACCCTTACAATAACCTTGCAAGGATGTAGTTATTCCATTTTAGCAGGTGCAGAAACTAAGGTTTGTGAGTTGAAGTAATTTTCAAGACCACATTCCTTGAAAACTGCAGAATTAGGATTCAAATCCAGGACTAATTGAATCTAAAAGCCCATGTGTTTTCCATAAGCATAAGCCTTACTGAAGGGACTTACTCTATCTCTCTCACACTTCTTACAAAGGCAAGAATTAGGCAGGCTGGAGCTGTGGTACAGAATTTCAGCAATGCCCAATTGTCTCTTAAGATTTCTTTTTAACCATTCATTACGAACAAGGTATGCCTACCTTTGCTTGTCTTTCTGAAACTATCTTCAAATATGGTTTTCCATCTTCAATCAACTTGTGTCTGATTTCTTTAGTCACAAAGGAGATTTGATGTATGGTGTTCATTTAATTTGAGGTTTATCTTCTCTTTTTTTCCAGTCATACATTTGCTATGAAGACAGAATGTTTTTAAGGTTATTAAGTCATCAAAACCTTTTTATAGAAGCCATTAGGACAGTTGTTACAAGCTTTGGATTGCCTTCCAAACAAATTTTTAGGCTACCTAGGTTGAAAACTGAAGTCTCAAAGATTAGGGTGGTAATGTGGAGAAGAATCCATGTGTTTCTTATTTATTATCATTTGTGCATTCCAATTTTAGAAGAATATCATAGAACAAGTAAGAATGTGAATGTGAGTGCTACAAGCTACCTTTGGGAGCATCTGTTTCTGTCTGTCTCCTAGAGATACAAAGGCAGTCCCTGGCGATGGTGAAGAGTCTAGCCCTGGTGGCAGCCTGCTGAGATCAAGCCCAGCTCTGCCCCACTAGCTGAGTGAATTCAGCAAATTACTTAACTTTTTAAGCCTTGGTTTCTTTCTCTGAAAATGGAATGGAGGCTTAAGAAAGTTACGTAACTTACCCAAGATAACCCATCTGGGAATTTGTTACGATGATTAAAGTAGTTAATCCATGTTAAGTGTTTAGAACAGTTCGGAGCACACTGTAAGTGTTCAGTAACTATTAACTATTACAAAGAGCCAAGATTACCATTCCTGAACTTCACCACTTTTCTCAATCAATTTTGTTCAAAATTGCCAGTTAAAATATGAGAATAAGAGCCCAGTCTTGTGCCCCCCAAAAGGCGATGCTATGGCCTGTTATTAAAATTAATTATGGATCTAATAGTACCTATGAATAGATATTTGATACGAACAGAAATGCTTAATTCTATCTACAAATAATTCTTAGACTTTTGGAAAGCTGACGGGAAAATGCTAGGGATTTTAACTCCTCATCAAAAGATAAATTATTTCAGTCTTGGGACAATTTGTACCAATGCAACTACAAGTCCAAGCCCTTTTGAATATTTACTCCATTAGGCCATTTAATGATTGCCCTAAATTGGGGGAAACAACTTCCCTGTGTTGGACAGCTGGTCTCTTTTGCAGTCATGAATGTTCTATAAATGCAATAACTGTATCAAGGCCATTTTACTGATGGCCATCTTTAATTAAAGTTGGTATTTGCCATCTGGTGATGTGAAAAGGGTATATTTTAAGAACAGGATATATTTCTAATATTGGGGAAAATACTTTCATCGCAGGAAATTAAAAACAGAAGTTCTAGAGGATGAATTAGGGAATCATTCCATGCTGAGACTCAAAGAATAAGATTTTTGCTGATATTAGTTTGTAGAGTCAATACGTAGTTATATTTAATTAAAAATTTTGTAAACCTTGTTCATTGCCCAAGGCCTTATAACTAACACAAATTATTTGACTATCATCACAGTTCCTTTGACATGGTAACTGGATACCCTGTATTTTGGTTAGACTCTCTTCCATTCATTTGAGGAGTAGGCAGAACAAGAGGGATTTGAGATGCCAGGAAGACCAGTGAGTAAAATCTCTATTTAGGCTGTCAGCGTCAGGCTGTCCAGGCCAACAAAACAGTGCTTTTCAGTCAAGTACGTAGATATTTGGTGCCACAGGCATAAGCAGCATCTGAGACATACCCACTGCAAAATTAGGCTGCAGTTGAAAAGAAGGATTGAAATGCTGTCAATCCCTAGCAACAGATTCTAAGCCTAGTCCAGTGCCTTTCCCTGGGCTGGCTCTTACGGAAAAGATCAAGGATACCAGGCACATGTTGAAGTAAATTCTTGTGCAAAAATGGGCAAATGAGTCACATTACTGCTTCAAAAAAGAAAATAATTGTAAATAATGCTGCAGTGAACATAGGGGTGCATATATTCTTTCAGATTATTGTTTTGGGTTTCCTTGGGTAAATCCCCAGAAGTGGACTTTCTGGGTCATAAGGCAGTTCCATTTTTAATTTTTTGAGTAGCCTCCATACTGTTTTCCCTAGTGGCTGCACCAGTCTGCTTCCCACCAACAGTGCACAAGGGATTCCTTTTCTCCACATCCTCACCAACACTTGTTTGTTGATTTACTAATGATGACCATTCTGACAGGTGTGAGGTGGTAACTCATTGTGGTTTTAATTTGCATTTCTCTGCCAATTTGTGAGGTTGAGCATCTTTTCATATGTCTATTGGCCATCTGTATGTCCTCTTAGGAGAGTGTCTTTTAAATTGGATTGTTTGTTTTTTGGGTGCTGAGTAGTATGAGTTCTTTATAAATTTTGGATATTAACCCATTATCAGATGTGTTATTGGTGAATATGTTTTTTCCTTTAGTAGATTGTCTTTTCAGTTTTTTTGATGGTTTCCTTTGCTGTGCAAAAACTTCGGCCCAAATGTCCATAAAAGGACAAGTGGATAAAAAAGCTGTGGTACAATTCTGCCTGGTGTGGCTCAGTGGGTTGGGCACCAGCCTGCAAACAGAAAGGTTGCTGGTTTGATTCCTGGTCAGGATACATGCCTTGGTTGTAGGCCAGGTCCCATGTTGGAGAACTGAGTGATGTTTCTCTTTCACACTGATGTTTCTCTCCCTCTGTTCTCCTCTTCCTAAAAATAAATAAATAAAATCTCTTTTTTTAAAAAGCTGTGGTATATATACAATGGAATATTACCTGACCATAAAAGAAGAACAAAATCTTAACATTTGTCACAGCATGGATGGACCTAGAGGGTATTATAGTCAGTGAAATATGACAGAGAAAGACATATAACATAGGAATTCACTCATATGTGCAATCTAAAGAACAAAATAAACAAACAAGACTCATAGATATAGAGAACAGACTGATGGTTGCCAGAAGGAGAGGGGGTTTAGGGGACTGGGAGAAAGAGGTAAAGGGATTTGAAGTACAAATTAGGAGTTAACAAAATAGTCATGGGGGTGTAAAGTACAGCATAGGGAATATCAATAATACTGTGTTAACTATGTGTGCTGCCAGTTGGATACTGGAATTCTCAAGGGGAACACTATACAAAGTATGGGATTGTCTAACCACTAAACTGTATGCTTGAAAACAATACAAAATAATATGGAAAGTAAACTGTAATTGAAAAATAAAAAATAAAAGTAAATTTAACAAATAAAAAGAAAGTAATTATCATCACTCTGGCTTCAGGCACAAGTCACTGAGAAACTGTGGCCATGTATAGCTTTGCACTGAGTGCCCTGCAAGCTTAGAAACTAAGAGGTAGATCTGTCAAGAGGACTAGGCCTTTGAGGTTACGGAATGATTCACTGTCATGCTGTGCACACAGTGAATAGGAGTTCTGATGGTAGATGTGATTTTAGTAAAGACTGTATGCATGAGAAACTTCTACTGTCTCTGAAATGGAAGATATTTTATGAATGCACACATCCATAATTTACATAGTTGGCACATGGACAAACCCTCTAAATTTATGATGTCTTTAGTAATCCTTATTGCTCAGTTATCATAATTTACCAAGGTAGCATCCCTCTCCAGCCAGCCATTACCATAACATAAACTGCAGTGTTTGGCTTCAGGGCACCAGCCACAGAAGGGCCCTCGGCCACAGACCTTTAGGAGTAATCCAGTCCAACAGTTGTAAATAACATCTGGTCTTAGACTTTGTAGCATAAGATGAATTTTTCTGGGTGTAGTTGAATCCATGTTGCCTGCCTCTCCCTTTACCCTAAACTGAATCATTCAACTCCCAGGGAGCACATCTTTTTGAGGTTATGGTATATCCTTTTTATTTCTTTAATGAAGTTTTACCCCTTGGTTAAAAGCAGACCTTGGATTGGCTTTTTGAAGGAGGAACAGAAAGACCTCAAACTTCTTGAAACAAACAAACAAAAATCAACACTTCTTTTGTTTTCTTTGTATCATATAATAAACAGGAGTAAACAGAAAAGAGAGCCACAAGGAGGACAGCGTCAGATAATGGAGCAGTAATAATACATCACTGTCCATAAACGGGTTAGGAAGGGTAAATGGCTGCATTTTTGTTTGTCATTTTTGTTTGTTTGGTTGGCCAGTTATTGGGTCCTAAAGCATCTGTCAAGGCCACATATGTTTGATTAATACAGACTTTAAGTATATGAATTTGTTGCCCATCCAAGAAAACATACTTGATACTCCATAATCTTGAACGATGACAGAGAGTAATTAGGTTAATTTTTTGAAATTAATTCAGCAAGGATCTATCAAACCCTTGTGTTGAAGATACTAACTTTTAGGTGCTTCCAGATTCAGAGATGAATATGATTCATTCTGTGTTGCCAGGAAGCTTTCAGTTTAGTGAAGAAGTGTATGAAAAAGCCCCCACAGTAAGTCGAGGCAGGACAAATCAGTGCTCAGTGAATCTGATAGAAATGTGCCATGGAGAGTGCAGGGAAAGAATCCCTTTGAGAGCAAGCTCTGTGTTGTCTTCTCGGACACTCACGTACTAGGGCAAACATTCACTACACTTATGGTGAAGGGATGACTTGTTAGATGAAGATGCACTACACATAGTGTCCTCACTTGTGAGAAACTGTAGGACTTATTTACCTTGCTTCTACCTCTAAAACATGTTTAGAATTATAGATATAAAATTGACCTTCAGTTGATCTATTTCATGCATGGAAACATCAATAATCCTTTTAAAATTATATATTGGTATTATTATAGGTGAACAAATGGAAATTAGGTCAAAAGGACTATCACTGAAAAAATTGGTCTATCCTATCTAAAGTTTTATCCTATGGGTTTTCTGAGCCATGTTAAATTACAGTTTTACTATAATTATATAAATTTTCCCCAAGATTATTACATTGAATTTCAAATTTGTTATTATGAACCATTTATGACTTTTGAAAAATTAGAGGAGTCTTTCTCCCTGAGACAACCTATTCTTTTAGCAGCGTCATTCCCATAAAGGGTCTTTGGGAGCCAGAAGAGGTATTAACTTTCTTGTTTCTGGCCCAAAGTTATACTTGTCTTCAACCTTGTTTCAGCTTTTACTCTTGCTTTCTTCCTGCCCCACTTTTTTAGTTCACTGCTGTTTCATATAGACATCTAGTACAATTTCTTGCATTCTGTGAGAATGCCATAAGCAAAGATAAATGTAATACACATGGTGAGAAATAAGTTACTGACTCCCTCTTAAAACACCCATCAACACATTACTTTTGGCTCCCAGAACCTAAATTAGATGTAGATGTTTGCATATTTAAAGAAGCTACTGTCAAGTAATTTGAGATGTTAGTATATTAATTTAGGATTTCATTTAGCAAACACTGACCACGAACTGTATTTCAGACATTGTGTTGTGGGTACAAAGTGATGAAGAAACACAGCTTTTACTCCTTAAGCACACTGTGTAAGTAGAAAAGGAAAATACAAAAACAGACCATTGCTGTAAAGTGTTAAGATTGTGATAGTTTAATCCCAGATGGAAGGCACTCCTCACCCAGGGGGAGTGAGGGAAGCCTTCCCCATGGAGATGGAATCTGAGCTAAGCCAGACAGTGAGGGTGCTGGGGGCAAAGAGATCATGTTATAAAGTTTGGGGCAGGGTGTATCTCTTGTGTGGAGAACTCTGTGTATCCCACAGAACAGAGAGATAGAGGGGGACTGCAGCAGAAGATGATTTGGGTGAATTAGATAGGGGATGAAACCTTAAAGAGCTTTGGATCTAGGTTGGATTTTATTCTGAAGCCCGTGGATGGACCTGGAGGCCAATTCAGCAGTGGAGGGACTTCAGTTTGATCATGAAGTGAGGAGAGTGGCACAGTGGACTCATACCCTGCATCTTTTGACTTGAGTTGGTTGAGAAAGGAACACAGTACAAAAGCACTAACCCATGAAGGAGTGAGCAGTGTGCCACTGAAGAGGACTGGTGCCACTGAAGAGACACTGGGAAGAAGCAGAAGTCTATCCTTTAGGGAGAAGTTGCTAGATTTTGCAACCAGTAAATATAAGTTATCACAGTTTGATTTTCTTATTTAAACAATCCCAGTGCGCAAACTTTTTTTATTTCCTGGGTGATCGAAGCTTCCTATTTTAAACATAACCACTTAATTTCTTTTGCCTTCTGGTGATCTCTCAACTATAAGAAACTGAGACCTCTGTAGACCCAGCATAACCCTTAGATACTCTGTCTTTGGGGATGGTGTAACTAGGACATGATTAAGAGCCTGCCAGGACTCGTGTAATCCATTGACACCTATCTACTTCTGCTGAGTCTAATAGTGGCACGAGAACAAAGTGGAATGTGGGGAACTAGTGCAGTTTCCACCTAGTCTTTCAAGGTTGTGAATTTGGAGACATGGCTGTATGTGTAGTCATCTGTGAGAAGTTTCATTTGCTAAAAGCAAAGCTTCTGATAAATTTTTGCCTTAGTAATATTTCAGTTACTATTAAAGTAAACAAAGCCCCAGGGTAATTAATATCCTAGATTTAATTCTTACTAAAAAGGAAAACTCTTAAGAGAAGGAGACTGTGTTATCTTATAGCTCATAATAGTAAAAGAAGGATCATAAGTCATAAACGTATTCCCTGAATCTAAAAGCAAACAAACAAAAAGCCAAAGCCACACTTTTTTTTTTTAATTCAGAGAAAAAACAAATATAAATCCATAAGTGGAGGTTCAATAAATGACTTAACTTTGTGATAACACTTTTTGGCATAGGAGATAAAGAGTTTTTCTCTTTTTTATTTTTGTGGAAATTGGTTCAAGAAGGATGGGAGATTCTAAAAGGTGATATTATAGTTGTTTGCAATGGAAAAAAATGTAAAGGAAACACAAATTATTGAAGTATATGAAAAGGTCAGAATGACAAATAGCTAAATAAGTATATATATGCAAGTGAGGTAGAAACCAGTAAGCAGTTGTTCAGGGGTTAAAGTCCAGAGAAGGCAAAAGTCTCAATATTTTAATTGTAAAAGTGTTTTCCAAGCAGAATGGTAATTAAAGTATAAGAGAATAATGATAAGGAAAGTAAAAGCAAGTACCACATTTGTAGTATGGGATCATGACAAAGACATGCATCAGTTCTGTCACTAATTAAGTGGCTCTTAAGTATATCATTTAGCTTCTCTAGGCCTGTATTTCTTCATCTATAAATAAAAGGTTTTTCAGCTATTTATTTTTAAATTATATTTATTGATTATGCTATTACAGTTGTCCTGATTTTTCCCACTTTGCCCACTTCCACCTAGTACCCCTCACTCCCTTAGGCAATTAACCCACCATTGTTCATGTCCTTGGGTCATGTGTGTAAGTTCTTTGGCTACTCCATTTCCTGTACTGTACTTTATATCCCCATGGCTATTCTGTAACTACCTATTTGTATTTCTTAATCCTTTTACCTCTTCACCCATTCCCCCACATCCCCTTCCATCTGGCAACCATCAAAATCTCTCCACATCCACTGTTCTGTCTCTGTTCTTCTCTTTTGCTTAGTTTGTTTTTTAGATTCAGTTGTTGCTAGATATGTATTTATTGCCATTTTATTGTTCATAGTTTTGATCTTCTTTTTCTTAAATAAGTCCCTGTAACATTTCATATAATAATGGCTTGGTGATAATGAATTCCTTTAGCTTTACTTTGTCTGGGAAGCACTTTATCTGCCCTTCAGTACTAAATGATAGGTTTGCTGGATAAAGTAATCTTGGTTGTAGGTCTTTGCTTTTTATCATTTGGAATAATTCTTGTCAGCCCCTTCTTGCTTGCAAAATTTCTTTTAAGAAATCAGCTGACAATCTTATGGGAACTCCTTTGTAGGTAACTCTCTGCTTTTCTCTTCCTGCTTTTCAGATTCTCTCTTCATCTTTAACCTTTGGCATTTTAATTATGATATGTGTTGGAGTGGGCCTCTTTGTATCCATCTTGTTTGGGACTCTGTGCTTCCTAGACTTTCATGTTTATTTCCTTCACCAAATTATGGAAGATTTCTTCTATTATTTTTTCAAATAGATTTCCAATTTCTTGCTGTTTCTCTTCTTCTGCGAATGATGGACCTCTTGAAGTTGTCCCAGAGGCTGCTTATACTATCCTCATATTTTTTTTTGAGATTATTTTTTCTTATTGTTCTGTGTGGTTGTTTTTTGCTTCCTTATGTTCCAAATCATTGATTTCTTGGCTTCATCCACTGTACTGTTGTTTCCCTGTAAATTGTTCTTTATTTCAAGTAGCATATCCTTCATTTCTGACTGGATATTTTTTATGCTGCTGAGATCCTCACTGAGTTCCTTGAGCATCCTTATAACCAGTGTTTTCAACTCTGCATCTAATAGATTGCTTATCTCCATTTCCCTTAGCTCTTTTTCTGGAATTTTTATCTGTTCTTTCATTTGGGCCATGTTTCTTTGTCTCTATTTTGGCAGCCTCCTTGTGTTTGCCAAAGGACAACATGTCCTTAAAACATGTTATATGTATTAGGTAGAGCTGCTTTGACTCTGTGTCTTGGTAAGTGTTCTGTAGGGTCCAGTGGCACAGCCTCCCCTATCACCCAAGCTGGACACTCGAGATGCGACATTTGTGTGGGCTGTGTGCACCCTCCTCTTATAATTGAGCCTCGATTGCTGTTGGCAGGTCAGTGGGAGGGATTTACCCGGGGTAGTCAGCTGCAAGGACGAACTGTGACCAGACAACCAACCTCTGTCCTTCAAGGAGGAACAGGGGTAGAGAGGTGGTGCTCTGACATGGTCTGTAGCTACCCACTGGGTGCACAGGCTCTGGGGTTTCCAGGATGATGCAAGGCCCAGGGCCACCCTGCTTATGCTATAATGCAGTCTGAGGAGGCTGCTACTTGTGCTGGGCCTAGAGATTCCCAGGGAAGTCAAGTTGTGAATATACGCTGGCTGCTGCCAGTGCCTGGCCTGTGTCTCACTGAGGCCAGCTGTTGCTTGTTTGAGAGGATTTTGGAAGTTGTAAAGCATGAGCCAAGACCAGCCATTCATATGGAAAAGCAACTTGAGTGGGCCAGTAAGTTGGGTGGGGCAAACAGTGTTAGCCAGGTTGATGGAGTCAGCTTGCCAGCTCTGTGGCTCTCTCGGGGGAAGGTACAGAAAAGGGACAATGGTCTCTGCTCACTTCGATACCAGACACTTCAATTTCTTCCTGTATGCCACTGGTGCCTTTCAAGCTGCTACCCCAGTGCTGGAGCTCAGAGGGAGTGAGTCTGAGTAGGTGAGTCTGTGTGTGGATTCTTTAAGAGGAAAGTGCTTGGGGCTCCAGAAGTTTCTTCCACTGACTCAGTCCCCACTGCTTTTTTGTAGCCAGAAGTTGTGGGTACTTATCTTCCCGGCACCGGAACCCTGGGTGGGGTGGCCCGGTGTGTGGCTGGGATTCCTCACTCCTAAGATATCCCTCCCGAATTTTTATCCATGTGGATGTGGGACCAGACTCTTCTGCATCTACACCTCTCCTACTAGTCTGGATGGATGTGGTGTCTTTAATTCCATAGTTGTCAGACTTACAATCAGCTTGATTTCTGACAGTTCTGAGTGATGGTTGTTCTGTACTTTAGTTGTAATTTTGATGTGGTTGTGGGTGGAAGTGAGCCATATCTGACTACGTTGCTATCTTCACCAGAAGTCCTCTAAAAAAATCTTTGAGGATGACCTTCATAGTTAGGTGCTCTTGTCCAATTCTTTGATCTGTCTTGTAGTAATACTAGTTGGAGAAGAAAGTAATGTGTTAAGCAGTGATAAAAACATGAAACTATTTATTCCTATTTTTGATGTCCCCTCAATGCTTTTGATTTTTTTTAAAGAATTTAAGTAAATAAGTCAATCCCAACAAAATTCTAAAAGTGATGATTATGTGGTTTATGAACACATAGTGAAGAAAAAGGTGATTAAAGACCCAACATGCATTTACTAAGGAAATTTTGCCAAATAAAAACAGATGAGATAGTGGGTGTGAAAGCATTTGGAATCTATACAATAGTATTTAAATGTTTTTATTAATGTAAATGGTCATTTTTCTTCATATTTCTGAATTAGAGGAATGCTACAGAAGTACACTTGACCCTGAACAACACAGGTTTGTTGCGTCAGTCCACTTACAAGCAGATTTTTTTTCAATAAATATATGCAGGTTTTTTCAGTGCAGTTGGCCCTCCATGTCCCAGGGATTTGCATCTGCATTTTCAACGAGCCGTGGATCAAAAACAGTTTTTCGATCCCTCAGATGCAGAGAGCTGACTCTACACTGTTTTATGCCATTTTGTGTAAGGGAGTTGTTGAGCATATTTTCTGCAGATTTTTGTATATGCACAGGTTCTGGAATCAATCCTCCATGCATACCAAGGAACGACCATTTTTAAGTTTTGAAGGAGTCAAAGGTTACACCAGGATTTTTGACTGCATTGGGGGTTCATGTCCCTAACCTTCCCATTGTTCAAGGGTCAAATGTATTTATATCTTTATTAAATAAAGCATTTGATAATGTTTTTAATACTATCCTTTTAGGTAATGTAGAGCAATGTGGTTACAATACGTATTATACTATTAATTAATTGTATAATTTAATGGTATAATATAATAAAGGGCCGCACATATATCATTGCAGACCATTGCAAATTTAGGGTGATCTCTTGATATGATTCCTGAATTTTGGAGGGAGGGTATTGCTATGGTCATTATTTTTAAAAATGAGACCTTATGGACAACATGGCATGGTTAAAATTCATGTATTCTGGGGACAGCTTATATTTTTGCTAAATATGTGATATTGGTATATTTCTTAACTGTTGTATGCCTCACTTTCCTCATCTATGAAACAGGGCTAACAGTAGGTCCTATCTCATAGGGTTGCTCTGAAGATTAAATACATAATGTGAGTAAGTGATTAACACCAGTGCCTGGCACTTAAGCCCTAGAAAAATGGTAGCAAGAATTTTGGTGATGATAATGATCATATGAGGAGGAAGGTCATATGCTTATGAAGTATATGGAGCAAATCTGAATGGTAGCTCGAGTCAGAATGGTAGCTGGAATGATATGATTAAGATTTAATGGTTTGGCAAATCAACAAACAAATGTTGGAGAGGATGTGGAGAAAAGGGAACCCTAGTGCACTGTTGGTGGGAATGCAGACTGGTGAGGCCACTGTGGAAAACAGTATGGAATTTCCTCAGAAAACTAAAAATGGAACTGCCCTTTGACCCAGCAATTCCGCTGCTGGGATTATACCCCAAGAACCCTGAAACACCAATCCAAAAGAACCTATGCACCCCAAGGTTCATAGCAGCACGATTTACAATAGCCAAGTACTGGAAGCAACCTAAGTGCCCATCAGCAAAGGAGTGGATCCAAAAACTATGGTATATTTACACAATGGAATTCTACGCAGCAGAGAGAAAGAAGGAGCTTATGCTGTTTGCAGCAGCATGGATGGAACTGGAGAGCATTATGCTAAGTGAAATAAGCCAGACTGTGAGGAACAAATACCATATGATCTCACCTTTAACTGGAACATAATCAACAGAAGAAAAAAGCAAACAAAATATAACCAGAGACATTGAAGTTAAGAACAATCTAACAATAGCCAGGGGGGAATGGGGAGGGGACAGTGAGGAGAGGGGATTATAGGAACTACTATAAAGGATACAAGGACAAAATCAAGGGGGAAGGTGGAGGTGGGGGAGGGAGGTGGGTTCGGCTGGGGTGGGGTGGAGGGATGGGGAGAAAAGGCATACAACTGTAATTGAATAACAATAAGAATTTTAAGAAAAGATTTAATGGTTTGGGTTTCATTTTAAGATTTAAAATTTAATGGAGTCAAATGGGAAACCCTGCTTATAGTTTCCAAAGTTTTCATGGCTTAAGTAAAAGAGAAAAGACATGGATTTGGCTGTAGTCAATTTGAACAGAATATGGGGGGGTTTGTTGACTATACAATTGTTGGAACAAAGGAGTCTAGTTACTCAATTCCAGGGCCATCCCATCCAGTATTCAGAGAAGTGTAGGGCCTTAGCTCCCCAGACTGCACTTTTCACTTGAGCTCTGTGCTGGTTAGGTTTAGAGGGTTATGTCCACTTCTAATTCTCATATTTTGAAATCACCCATAGCTCGGTAACAAAAATAAGTGAAAGGTTCTGAAGAATATGTCATTGAGGAATGAAAAGTATTTATTACAGAAAAAATTAGGTTTAGAGGAGATGTTTTAACCATCTTAGTATTTGAAAGCCTGACTTGAGAAATAACCAGATTCTACTTTGTTATAGAAGGCAAAACTAGTAAATAATTTTTAGATAAGGATTTGCAGCGAGAATGGGGGGGGGGCAAAATGATAAAAGACAAGTAAAGTGTTACGGAAGTTAGATTGAAGAGAAGACACCTTTAGGTGGCACAGGATTGTATGTTTTTTAATTTTTTATTGTGGTACAAGTTATATGCAGTGGCATGTACAAATCTTAAGTGTAGAGCTGGATGACTTTTCACTTATGTATACCCCTTTGTGATGACCACCCAGGATCATAGAACTTTTCCATCTTCTCAGAAGGTTACCTCAGACTCCTTTCTGGCCAAAAAACTGCCCTTCAACCCAGAAGTCACCATTTTCCTGGCATCTATAACCATATATTAGATTACAAACTTCATGTAACCAGATTAAACATAACATGTACCTCCTGACTCAGCAATTTCATTTCCAGTTACATATCCAAGAAAAATAAGGGGGGGGGGGTTTGTTTGTTTTTTCATAAAAAAAGCTTACACAAGAATGCTCACAATAGCTTTATTTATAATAGCTTCAAAATGGAAAACAGTCCAAATAGCCACTAGCAAGAGAATAAGCATATTGTGGTAAATCCACACAATGAAACACTACTGAGCCATAAACAAAAGTGAAGGGCCGATAGTGCTGCAACATGGGAGGAACATCATGCTGAGTGAAGGAATCTGGACGCAAAACAGTATACACTCTAAGATTACTATTGTATGAAGTTCAAGATTGTAGATTTTTAAAGAGAAACTTTCGTGACAATTTGGTTGTGCATCCCTAAGATACTTGGAGAATGTTCTTCCCTTTTCAGAAAAGGACTTTTATGAAACACAAGATGGCAAAGAAGTGGAAGGAAAATTAAACTAACACCAGTAGTTCAGCTTTGCTTAAGTGAGAAACATTCATTTAGCATTCCTTGTCTCTGCAGTGAGTAATGGAATTATGTGATGCCTCATTCTTTTCTCTCCTCCTTGGATTCTAGTTATTAAGAGAACTTCCTGGTAATAATTGCAGCTATATGCCACTTACAAAAGACAGAAAGGCACTGCCCAGGGTCTATTCATTCAAAATTGGACTTAGAATGATTTTGAGAGTCTTTTCTTCTGAATAAAATTTCTGAATAAATTACAAGTAATACTGGAAAGCAGCTGATTTGTTTTTATTTCCTGCTCAAAACTTTTTTTGACTTAAATAATTTTTTATTTTTCAATTATTGTTGACATACAATATTATATTAATTTCAGGTGTACAACCCAGTGATTACACATACAACAATAAGTGGTCACCTGATAAATCTGTTCCCCACCTCACACCACACATGGTTATTACAGTATTATTGACTATATTCCCTATGCTGTCCTTTATATCCTTGTGACTATTTTGTAACTACCAGTTTATATTTATACCTTCACCTTTTTCACCCAACTCCCCTAACCCCCCACCCATCTGGCAACTGTAAAAATGTTCTCTGTATCTATGAGTCTGTTTCTGTTCTGCCAGTTTGTCTATTTTGATTTTTAGACTCTACATATAAGTGAAATCATATGGCAATTATCTTCCTCTCTCTGGATTATTTCACTCAGCACAGCACCTTCTAGATTCATCCATGTTATTGCAGATGGCAAGCTTTCATTCTTTTTTATGGCCGAGTTACATTCCATTGTATATATGCACCTCTTCTTCATCATCTATCCACCTGTCTATCAACACTTAGGTTGCTTTCATATCTTGGCTAATGAAAATAATGCTGCAATGAACATATGGCTGCATGTCTTTTCAATTTAGTGTTTTGGGTTTTTTCAGATAAATACCCAGAAGTGGAATTATTGGGTCCTTCTTTGTCTCTTGTTATATAGCCTTTGTTTTAAAGTCTTTTTTGTCTGGTATAAGTACTGCTTCCTCAGCTTTTTATTTGTTTGCTCATTTCCTGAAATGTATTTTTCATGAAATGTATTTTTCCATTTCTTTTAGTCTCTGTGTGTCTTTCCATCTGAAGGGAGTCTCTTGCAGACAGTATACATAAGGATCTTGTTATTCACTCAACCTCCATGTATCTTTTGATTAGAGCATTTAATCCATTTGTGTTTAAAGTAATTGTTGGTAGACTTATTGACATTTTATCATTCATATTTTTGATCCTCTGTTCTTCTTGAAAAAGACTTTAGTATTTCTTGTAATACTGCCCTATAGTGATGAACTCCTTTAACTTTTTCTTGTCCTGGAAATTCTTTACCTGTCCTTTGATTCTAATTGATAGCTTTGCTGGGTAAAGTAATCTTGGCTTTAAGCCCTTGCTTTTCATCACTTTGAATATTTCTTGCCAATCCCTTCTGGCCTGCAAAGTTTCTGTTGAGAAATCAGCTGACAGTCAGTCTTATGGGAGCGCCCTTATAGATAACTAACTGCCTTTGTCTTGCTGGTTTTAAGATTCTCTCTTTGTCTTTAACCTTTGGCATTTTAATTATGATGTGTCTTGGTGTGGGCCTCTTTGGGTTTATCTTGTTTGGGACTCTCTGCACTTCCTGGGCTTGTATATCTATTTCCTTCACCAGATTAGGGAAGTTTTCTGTTATTATTTTTTCACATAGATTTTGAATTCCTTGATCTCTCTTTTCTCCTTCTGGCACCACCGTGATGTGAAAGTTGGTATGCTGGAAGTTGTCCCGAAAGCTCCTTATGCTATCTTTTTTCTTTGTCTTTTTCGATTGGGTGTTTTTTACTTTCTTCCAAATCTTGACTTGATCCTTTGCTTCATTTACTCCACAGTTGGTTCTTTGTAATGTATTCTTCATTTCAGCTACTGTATTCTTCATTTCTAACTGGTTCTTTTTTATGTTTTCTGTTTCCATTTTTATGTTTCCTGTCTCTTTGTTGCAGTTCTCACTAGGCTTATCTGGCTTTTTTTCCTCACCCAACAATATATTTAATTGATTTGAGAGACACACATACACGCACACACAGAGAGAGAGAGAGAGAGAGAGAGAGAGAGAGAGAAGCATTGATGTTAGAAAAATTGATTGGCTGCCTCCCGTATGTGCCCTAACCAGGGATTACACCTGCAACCTAGATATGCTCCCTGACTGGGAATCAATCCTGCAACCTTTTGGTGTATGGGACAATGCTCCAACCAACTGAGCCACCTGGCCAGGGCCTTATAACCAGTGTTTCAAACTCTGCATCTGGCAGATTGCTTGTCTCCATTTTGTGTAGTTCTTTTTCTGGACTTCTGTTCCTTTATTTGGGGCACATTTCTTTGGCTCCTCATTTTGACAGCCTTTCTGTGTGTTTCTATGTATTAGGTCAAGCTGCTATGTCTCCCAGGCTTGGTAGAGTGGCCTTATGTAGTAGGTATCCTACATGATCTAGCAGTACAGCCTCCCTGATCCCCTGAGCTGAGCACTCTAGGTGTGCCCTCCATGTGGGCTGTGTACACTCTCCTGTTGTAGTTGATACTTGATTGTTGTTGGCACCTCAGTTGGAGGGATTTACTTCCAGGGCAGTCAGCTGTAAGGACTGGCTTTGACCACTGTACAGCATCAGCTGTGTAGGGGCTCACTCCACATAGCAGTACTTATTTCAGTACTTATTTCTCTACTACCTGCTGAGTCCACCCCTTGAATGTATACATTGTGGAGGAGATGGTTGGGTGGTGCTTTGACATGGCCTGAAGCTGTCCACAGGGTGCACTGGCTCTGGGGCCTTCTGGCAGGTGCAGGCTAATGTCAGACACCACTGGTTCCCTGTCCAGGGCCACCAGCATAAGCTGCAAGGCAATCTGCAGATGGTTGCTGGTTGTTCTGGGTGTGAAGGTGCCCAGGGGAAGCCAAGCTGCAAACCAAGGTTGGCTGCTGGGCCTGGGGCCAGTTAGGAAGAGGTATGGTACACCCCAAGGCCAGATGCTGCTTGTTTGAGAGGTTTTAAGAAAGTCCGAAGCATCAGCCAAAAGAGGGGCCAATTGTATGGAAAAGCCACTGGAAACAGTCTGGATGGGCCTGCAAGTTGGATGGGGTGGGGCGGGGTCTCAGGGAATCTCTCGGGCAAAGAAAACAGGGTTAGTCAGGTAGATGGAGACTCAGATATGGCACCAGCCTGCAGGCTTTGTGTGTGGCAGGCCCAGAAAATGAATAATGGTCTCTGCCATCACTTCTGTCTGGGAGAAAGCTGCCCCTGCAGCTCTCACCTCGATGCCAGACCACCTGGTGTCTTTCAAGCCACTGTCCCAGTGCTGGAGCTCAGAGCAAGTGAGTTTGAATAAGTCTGTGCACAGGCTGTTAAAGAGGAACTGCCAGACTCCCTCTGTCTCAGTCACAATCTCTGCTGGTTTTCACAGCCAGAAGTTACGAGGACTTCTCTTCCTGGCACTGGAACCCTGGGCTTGGGGACCTGGTGTGGGTTTGGGACCCCTCGCTCCTCAGGGGGGACCTCTGCATCTGAGATACCTCCACTGATTTTTCTCTGATGCATGTGGGTGTGGGGCCAGCCTGTTCTGCATCTCCGCCCCTCCTATCAGTCTCCTTACAGCTTCTTCTTTATATCCTTAGCTGTAGGACTTCTATTCAGCTAGATTTCAGGTGGTTCTGAATGATGGTGGTTCTGTAGCTTAGTCGTAATTTTGATGTGGGCGTGGGAGGATACAAGTTCTACATGTACCTATGCCGCCATCTTGACCACAGTACCCTCAAAATTTTGGTACTATCATTTTCATCACTACTGTTGGTCACTCTATTACCCTTATAATTTTATATATTTCCCTAGTGATAATAGCATAAAATCATAGTAGGCAGGCGAAACTATAGAGATAGGAAACAGATTAGTGGTCACCAGGGGACAGAAGTGAGTGGGGAGGGTACAAATAAAGCTGTAGCATAAGAGTTCCTTTGCAACAGTTGTGTATTTTGATGATGATGATGGTTAAATGAATGTAGCCATAGGATAAAATAAGATAGAACTCTGTGCTCACATACCACACGAATGCATGTAAAACTGAACAAGGTCTGTGATTAACTCTGAGTACTGTATCAATGTCAGTTTCTTGATTTTTGATACTGTACTGCAGTTCTGTAAGACGTCACCATTAGGGAAAGCTGAGGGAAGCATTCATAGAACTCTGTGTATCATTTTCACAGCTTCTTATGATTATAATTATTTTAAATAATAAATATTTTTATATTTATAATTATAAATTATAAATTATTTATAATTTATATTATAATTATTTTAAATAATAAATTTCAAAATTATAATAGGTGACAGCAACCAAGTCTTGGCCTTTTGTTTTTAAAAAAATCAAAGAGGTAGTGCTAATGAGGCAAGCACCCCATAATAATTAGCTTTGTCCTAAAGGTAGTGTAAGTGGTTTTTTCTTAAAAGTGAGCCTAAACATGCAGTCCCTGCCTCTGATTTAGATGCTAGACAGTTAATACATGAAAACATATTTATTCTTTTTTAAAGATTTTATTTATTTATTTTTAGAGAGAGAGGAAGAGAGGGAGAAAGAGAGGGAGAGAAACATCATCGTGTGGTTGCCTCTCATACACCCCAACTAGGGACCTGGCCCACAACCCAGGCATGTGCCCTGACTGGGAATCAAACCAGCAACCCTTTGGTTCACAGGACAGCACTAAATCTACTGAGCCACACCAGCCAGGGCAGATGAAAATATATTTAATGAGTGCAAACTACAAAAGGAATATACTAACTTTCACAAAGGTATGCAAGTGCACCCCGCAGATCTACAGGCTAACAGCTCTTTCCTGTTAGGTGTACCTTTGTCTATGCTGTCAGTGTCTGGCAAATATTTGCCCAAGAACATGCTTCAGATAATTTGTAGAACTGAATTCTTCCATTAGCATCATTGCTACTTTTTAAAAATTTATTTATTACATGTACATCTCAGGAAGCTCTGGAAGTACAGATAAACAGTAGAGAAACATTGCCTATAATCCATGACCCAGAAATAAACATTATTGATATTTGGTATAAATAATTGCAGTCTTTTTATCCCTGTGCATATAAATGCTTTTTAAAAATATATGAATCATAATTTTTGTGTACTTGTTTTACTTATTGATGTATACACAAAACTGTAACATTTCCCTGGTCGTTAAAATGCTTCTTAACTGTATGATTTAATGACTAATAGAACTGTACCCTCTGGATGTAAGATACTTTAACCAGTGTCCTATAATTGGGCATTTAGGCTATTTCCAGTTTTCTACCATTAGAAACATCCTAAAGCTAAAACTTCATGCATGGTCATGATTATGTCCCTTAAGACAAAGTCTCAGAAGTGGAATTGCTAGTAAGCAAAATGTTAAAGCTTTGATTTATATTGCCAAAGAGAAGTATCATTTTAAAAATGTATGTAAACAAAAATCTTATTTGAACAACAAGATGCTTTACCTGAGAGGAAATTTGGAATCAATTTCTTTTGCATAATAATGCATCCCTCCTTAGAAGCAAATTGCCATTACCAAATACATATATTGCTTGGACAGAATTAAAAGAAAAATGTCGAAAATACAGTTGACCCTTGAACAACATAAGTTTGAACTGAGCTAGTCCACTTATATGCAGATTCTTTTTAACACATACATATAGTACTATAAATGTATTTTCTCTTCCTTATGATTTTCTTCATAGTAGTTTCTTTTTTCTAGCTTAGTTTATTATAAGAATATAGTATATAATACAAATAACATACAAAATATGTTAATCAACTGTTTATTAATAAGGCTTCTGGTCAACAGTAGGCTGTTAGTTAAGTTTTGGGGGAGTTAAAAGTTATGTGTGGATTTTTGACTTGTGTTAGGGTTGGAACCCCAACCCCCACATTGTTCAAGCATCAACATAAACAAGTTATGCAAGAATTTTAGCTATTTTTTATTTTTGTTAAATAGAGCAAAATAAAATGCTGGAGTAAAAAGATAGCAAATAGAATGAACATACTTCTACTGGGGCTTGGGGTATTTACATTTCCCTTTTCCCCCATTTGATATTGATTAAAATATATTTTTGTTATTTTTTAAGCATAATGACTATACACATATATACCACATTTATATACAAAGAAAGAATAAAAACTTTTTTAATGGGAAAGTGTACTATATAGTCATAATGTTGCAGAATTCTGTTGTATGTTCCCAGTTGTGAATGGATGTGAGGGGGTCTGGTTCTGGATTAAAGATCACCTTTGATTAGGCATCTCTAGTATTCTGCTGGAACACTTCAGTTGTATCTTTTTCTGCATTTCTAACTGGGTGAATGTGTCCCTTTGCTTGATCTTTCTCACTGAGAAGCTAAATCCTTAACTGGTTTTCTTTAGTTTATCAAGTGAGGCTCCATCTTGTGCTGTGACCTTCAAATAATTATGACCATTGTTTTCAGCCTTAGCGTCTTCTTAGGACTTTTCATTGGTCTCCACTTCATAGAAAGGTGTACTGGGTTGACAGAAGGAACACATATCACACCAGAAAGGGTGGAAACAAGACTTGGATAATTTTTTTAAAAAAGGTCTGAACTTTTAAATAAGTAAAATGTGCATTATCTCCAGTTTTTAAAAATTATCTTTCAATAACAGTCAATGAGTGGACTGTAGCAAATAACTTGTTTGATTTCTGGATTGATATCCCACACTGGGAAGTGGTTAAATATTTAGATATTGGAAAAAGTAACGGGACAAATCTGAGAACATCTGACATTTTTTATTTCTTCTTAGTTTGACTATAGTATACAAGATCAGGGTTACAAAGACCTCTTTTCCTTTCTGTTCTATGTTGATATTTTCTATGATTATTTGTATTTTATCACCGTCATTGAAATTTCCCTCAAAGAGAAATCCCTTATGTTGGAATTGTTGGTAAATATTTGGAGGATATTTGGAGAACTGTTGGAGGAGGGATTTTATCACGGCTTCTGTCTTTTGGCTAGTTGTAGGACTTCCCTTTCCATTCCTATTGTAATAGAATTCTGAGTTGAAAACAGCTCGGAAGAAACCGAGGAGTCATTACAGGCAGTAGAGTTCCTCTAACTCGGAGAGAATTTTGCAGTACTGGGAATGGCATATTTTCACCTGGTCTGAATTAAGAAGGTATTCTATGTCATAGCATAAGCTAGGTTGAATATTAAAGAAATAACTTCTAATAAAAAATCATAATTTAAAAACAAATTTCCCTCAAAGGACTACTCTCTTTGAGTTTATCTCAGTTGTACCCTGTACTCTTACTTCCCTGTACACTCATCTGAACGTGTTACCCACTCCCACCTCTTCATCTGAGATTTTCCACACAAACCGAGAGAAAGTTGTTCTGGGAAACAAATTAGGGTTTATATGAAAGGAGATTGAATGAACAAAAATTATATAGTTTTTTTAACAATTTCGTATATATTCTTATAAATATATAGATTTATTAGTTAGATAATATATAATATGTTACCTTTTTAACAAAAAAGTGAATATGAACTCTGAAATTTCATTCAAAAGAAATCTGGTTTAAGCCATGGTGTTTTGTTTGTTTTGTTTTTTAATCCAGGTAATATTTTTTCTTCACATTGAATACTTCATATGCCTGTTGAGAAATTTTCATAGGTCACAAAGAGGTCCTATTTTCCTTTCATGATATCAAGGGTATTCATATAACATTTAAATTGATATATTTATAGCTATTTTCTGCTTAAATAAACTCAACATACAAAAATGCATAATTTGAAATAGATGATTTCTCTAGTCAGTCTGGTGGATTTTAAACATAAATTATTCACAAAAATGTAAATGCCCTTAGTTGCAAATGCCACCCTGATACATTCGGGACAGCTGTGTACTATGTGCATTAAAATATTCTTAATTAATGCTGTGTTAGACTTACATGATTAAAAACAAGTGTATTAAAAATCATTGCTCCTTGTTTCTGCAAACTTACAACAGTTTCTACTTTCTATTTTCTCTAACAGATATAAGCTTACCAAAGTCGGCAACAATATGCTACACAGCTGCCTTGCTCAAAGCAAGAGCTGTCTCTGACAAGTAAGTGAATAGGTACTAAATGCCTGACCTGACTTAAGGAGATGTGTTGCTTCTGAGAGTTTCTCTGAAAGTTTCTTTTAGTCTGTGAGACCACTGCTTATGAGCATGCATTTTCCAAAATCTGATCTTTTCTTTCACTACTAGAAGGAGGGAATTTGTACCCTGAGGTATGGTAGGGGTGTTTGAGTCCCTAAAGAGGGATTTATATGAAATTCCATGCCTCTGAGGTGAATTTTTTTGGGGGGGTCAGATAATAGATACCAAAAGACCTGCTTGGGACTTACACAAAATGCCTTCCTTTTATTCATTAATTTTTTTTCATATTCCTCTCATATTCCTCTTCCTTCAGCAGTAGAAGACTGGGTAGTAATATGGCAGAGGAGATGGTCATCTCCCATTCTTTGCCTCATCAATTCCAAACTCACTCCCAACCCAGGGTCTGTTTACTTTGAGTCGCCAGCTCAGTGGGACATTTGCCCACTTTACTCAGCCAGGTGACTGTGGCATAGAGAATTTCCATAAACATCCAAGATGACTGGCAGGTGGAAGAGAATAGATGGCTTAACTGTTTTTCAGTTCAGGAATGCTTACACTGCCCCAAAACAAACACTTGGTAGCACTGAAAATCAGATAACAGGAAAAGAAAATAGCCTCTGCTATATCAGACAGGATTGCTGTTAAGTGTGTGTGCACAAGACCGAAGTAATTGTCTTTCATTCTTTTTTATCCTGTAGATCGCCAGTACCTACTGCAACATCTTTTCTCCCTACACAGCGACTCCAGCTTGGGAGGGCAGGGCCAGGGTTGTCACAGCTTCCCCTGTGGTGTCTGCCTGCCAAGCACAGCTCTGGAGTTAGCCCTGGGTGTGAGGTGAGAAAGAGATTGCATGGTCTGGTTTTTTTCATTCACTTGGGCAGGTGTCTCGCCCGCAGTTTGGGCATGCACACCCCCCTTCTGGAACAGCCCCAAGCAGGCTTTCCTACTCCTGAAGCTGCAACAACTTAACCTCCATGGCAGCATCGACATTGGGTTGGGAGCCTCCTTTAAAATTCTCCCCAGTTCTGTTTTTAACCAAGTGCGCTCTTCTGTAACCTAGTTTTCTCTTTTTCCTACACTGTCTGCCCTTGTCAGTCCTGCCCCTCTCCTGAGCTAAGCAGGTACCCCATAGAAAATTTAGATTAGCTATTTAGCCAGAGAGACTTAACAGCTGAATTTAATTCCTTGCCGCAATTAGATGCAAACATGCTTTCTGCTTGTGCTGGGGTTTTTGTTGGCCTCGGTCGGGGGTCACTCAGAGGTTTCGTGTAGTGAAGGTGTGGAAAGGTCATGCCATTGGCTCGATGTGGTTTTATGGGCCCTTGATGTGTAGATGCCTCTCTGGGTTGATGCCCAAGCAGTGTTTCCAACTGGATGGTGTTTGTCTTTCTGCTTTTCAGATTCTCTCCTGAGGCTGCATCTCGTCGGGGGCTGAGCACAGCAGAGATGAATGCAGTCGAGGCCATTCATAGAGCTGTGGAATTCAATCCTCATGTGCCAAAAGTGAGTATGTGGGATCCCCATAGGAACTCGTTATGATAGTAGAGAAGTATTCCATGACCACAATATCATGTTTTGAATACAGTTATAAAGAAATGAATTGCAACCAACAAATGTTGAGGCCCTTCATAGTCTCAGATTAGCCTCATTTTAAAAGCAAAAGCTACATTCAAGTGGATTTGGGGCTGATTTTCAGGCTTCATATAATAAGGATAAATTGATAGACCTGACTTACACAGACTAGGTCAAGAAGTCTAAAATAGGCAAAATATGGAGATCGCAAGGGTATTTGACAGGAATTTCATACCAGTTTTTAGTCTTACATAGACCCAACTTGGGAAATTAACCTTGTTGTGAATAAAAGTTTTTAAAAATACTTACCAATGTGAGTTTCTATGTCTCTATAAATAAATGATAGTTAATTACTATTGGAAAGAAAATAATAGGGAAAACCTCAGAGTATGAAAAAGTATTTTTTTAACTTGTGAGTACCATTTTATTAAGTATATGTAATAGGAAATATTTGTCATAATTATAAACCATGTGATTAACCAATTTGTAACTATCCATAATAAATACCAACTTAAAATTTCTCATATATTTTTTTCTGAATTTGATTTTAAGGGAGTCAGATATTGTTAATATAGAAATAATTCTGTAATCTTTTATTTAGGAGATGGATGTATATTTATGATTTATCTGTACTTGAGTACCTACTGAGTGATGGGCACATCACTTAACATTTTCAGTTTCTTCATATTATAAAGCACATCGTGACTTCTAGGAAACTATTCCTGCAGTTCCTAACGGGTACTACAGGGAAAAGTGTTCTTGGCAAAATGTCTGATGAAGACTTTTATTGGTGAAAATGACAAAAGAAGGCTGTTTTATTTTTTCTTATTACAGTACTGTAGTAAAAGGGTAGTGTGTGTGTGTGTGTGTGTGTGTGTGTGTGTGTGATTATGGAGTTACCCATTTCAGTTTATTTTGTTGATATCCAGAGTGACAAAGATAAATGATCCAATATCATTCCTGAGGTTTTTACTCAGGCCATGATCGTCCTTTCACAAAACAGGAAACTGAAGAGTGGTTCACGGTGCCACTGTGGCAGAAGGGTGTATTTATCCACTCTAGTTCCAGGACGGGATACCCAGCATAGTATCTGTAAACTTAGGTACTGCGTATAGAGTGCAATAAAATACATTTCTTTACTTAATATTTTTCAGCTAACTTAAAAATGTTCATTCAAATTTTATTAAAATTTAAAACTAATCATGAAAATATTGTCCTGAATTACAGTAAATAAGGCTCTTTTAGAAGTAGTATTGGCAATAAAGTCCTAGATTCTAAGACAAAAACTTGCATTCAAGTTCTGGCTCTTTTATTTATTAGCCATGGGACCTAGGGTGCACAGTTCAAAAAGACAAAGAAATCTCTAAACCATTAGAGGATGTTTTACATTTAATGGGATTAAAATAGAAGCTTTGAATTTAAAGGGAGTATTATCCACTTTTTATATTTCATTCATGTGATGCTGGACAAATGAAGGTCATGATATACTCATCTCGGTTCTATAGCTTCATCTATATGCTGTTATAATTTATTGGATATTTAGCTATAGCTTCCCCCCCTCCCCTGCTTTCCCTGAAAATATGCTTCCCTACCCACCCTGCTCTTCACTGTCAATGTTCAGATTTACACGAGGGAGGGCACATTTCTCTCAGTGATTCATCACTCTACATACATCTGAGTTTTCACTAGTGCTGTGTACTCTTAGTGTGCTATATCTACATTGCAAGGCTTTCCCTGTGGAGACACATTTTTGGTTTAGAGGACATTACATTAACCCTTTAAGAGCACAAAAGATAAATTTTTATTTACTGAGGTATTTCCAAAAATAGACCGAATTATTGGTTTATTACTCCTAGTATTAGGTATGCTTTTTTTTCTCTGTGGTGGTATTGTAAAAATAAATTCTTTTTTATATTAGAGAAAAGTATAAAGAAATCCTTCATAATCCCATCATATAGTCATATTTCCTTCTAGCCTTTTCTTTCATACATTTTTAATTCTTAGGAATCATAGTCACAGCATATTTATATGTTTTAAAACCATGGGGCTCTTAACTTGGACTTTATGGATGGATATTGGGGGTATATCTGTTTTTTCTTGGGGAGGATCATCAGATCCTCCTTAACAAAGGCTCTTCTGTGACAACATTATAGTTCAAGTCTTTTAGCCACGTGCCTTCAAAATATTCTCAGTTAACTATTTTCTAGATGATTTACTTTCTTATATTTATATTGTAAAAAACACATTATGAAATCGTCCATTTTAATCAATTTTTAAGTATACAGTACAGTGTTGTTAACCATATGCACCTTGTTGTACAGTAGATCCCTAGAACCTTTTCTCCTGAAACTCTGTTATTGAACAGCAACTCTCCATTTATCCCAGCCCCTCGCTCCTGGTAACCACCATTCTACTTTCTGCTTCTGCGAGTTTGGTCACTTTAGATACCTCATATAGGTAGAAATATGCGGTGTTGGTCCTTCTGTGACTGGCTTTTTTCACTTAGCATAATGTACTCCAGGTTCATCCATGTCATAGAATTGGACAGGATTTCATTCTTTTTTTTTTAATCCTCTTCCAAGGATATGTTTATTGATTTTTAGAGGGAGAAGAGAGACAGAGAGACAGACATCAATCAGTTGCCTGCCGTACATGACCCGACCAGGGATTGAACCTGCAACTTTTCAGTATATGGGACAATGCTCTAACCAACTGAGCCACTCAGCCAGGGAACATTAATATTCCATTGTATGTGTGTATGTCTATCACATTTTCTTTATCCATTCATTCATTGATGGAAATTTAAGTTGTTTATACTTCTTAGGTATTGTAAATAATGCCACAATGAACATGAAACTGCATATGTCTTTTCAAGATCCTTTTTTCAGTTCTTTTAGATGAATACCTAGAGGTGGGATTGCTGGATCATATGGTAGTACTGTTTATTATTTTGAGGAAACCCCATACTGCTTTCCATAGTGGCTACATCATTTTACAGTGCAATTTCTCCAAAAAGTTCCAGTTTCTCCACTTCTTGCTTGTATTTGCTATATTCTGTTTTGGGGTTTATTTATTTATTTATTTATTTAGAATAGTGGACATCCTAACATTTGTGAGGTGATATCTCCTTGTAATTTTGATTTGCATTTCCTTTTTTATTCGTGATGTTGAGCATCTTTTCATGTACCTGTTGGCCATCTGTATGCATGCATTGTTTGGAGAAATGGCTGTTCAAGTCTTTTGCACATTTTTAATGAAGTTTTTACTTATAATGAAGTTTATAATGTATAATAAACTATATACATATAGTTTCCAAATATTTTATCCCATTGCACAGGTTGTCTTTTTATTCTTGTTTATTTTACTGTGTTGATTGTTTTAGCTGTGAAGAAGCTTTTTATTTTGATGTAGTTCCACTTGTCTACTTTTGCTTTTATTGCTTGTGCAATATCCAACAAATTATCGTCAAGACAAATGTCATGATGTTTTTAATCCTATGTTTTCTTCTGGAAGTTTGGGTCGTACATCTAAGTCTTTAATACATTTTGAGTTGATTTTTGTGTATGGTATAATATAAAGGTGTAATATTTCTGCATCATGTTTTTAAGAGAATGGTTTAATTCCTGTGCCTTCTATTGCAGACCTCAGGTTGTGACCCACTTCAATAGTGAACTTTTGGGGGCATAAAGATTTTTTGGTATTTAGGATTATTTCCTTAGAAGAGATGTACAGAATGGGAATTACTGAGTAACATATAGGAGCATTTCAAGCCTCTTGATATTTATTGCCAAATTGCTTACCTAAAAAGATGGTAGCAGTTTACAGTCCATCGGCAGGTGATTCCTTTACTATTTCATCACACTGTCTCCAGCATTGAGCAGTTTATTTAAAACAGTAAGAAGAAAGATAGATTTGAATTTGGCAGCGGAGTAGGTGGAAGCCCCACTCACCTCCTCCCAGGACGGAATTGGAATTACAACTAAATTAAAGAATGAACAATCATTCTGAATAATCAACTAAAGACCAGCTGAAGACAAATCTTATAACCAAGGATTTAGAAAAGAAGCTACATTTAGACTGGTAGGAAGGGTGGAGATACAAAAAAGGGCTGTCTCCACTCCCATGAGTGGCGACTGGGGTTCTGGCAGTATATCTCAGCTGCAGGGGTTCCCCCTAAAAGCATGGTGTCTAAACCTCATGCTGGGCTCCCCAGCCCATAGAGTGAGAGCCAGGAAGAGGCACCCACATGATATCCAGCTGTGAAAAGCAGTGTGGTTTCTGTCCACCGGGGAGAGACTGAGTGCTGGAGACACCAGCATCCTCTTAAAGGGCAAACACACATAATTTTGTTTGTAGTCACTCACCCTGGGCTCTGGTGGAGGAAGGACAGAACAGACAAAAGTTGCCTGAGGAGAGTCTGGGGTTTGTGTCTCTGGGAAGGGATCTGTGGGGACAGCCACCAGAATCCATGTACTGAGTTATTCTCCCATGCCACATATACCATCTTTCTTGAGGGGAGTACTCCCCTCCATGTGGCATCAGCCTGGGGGAAAGCAATTGCCCTACTCTCTGGAATTCTCTTGCCCACCCTGCAGAGCTAAGCTCTTACTGAGGAGTTATCTGCCTTGGCCAGGGCAGACTCAGGGGGTGTCAGTGACTGAGTTATCTGGCTTTGGGGTGGGGACATTTGCCCCATTTCCTGTGAACCAGACTGGCACTTCCTCCCCACCGGCCTCCCAGCTTCCAGCAGACCCAACCTCCTGGCACTGGAAAGCCCACCCACCCAATTCCTAGTGGCTCTGCCCTGCCAAGTTCAGTGAAAAATCTGGGAAAGATTGAGTCTCTGGCTCTGGAACAGGGACCACAACCACCTGCCCTGAAGCCTGACCAGCAACTCCTCTATATGGGAAATCCACTAGCCCCATCCTTTTGACCACGCAAGTGGTTCTTTCAGTGACTGAGACTAATAGGCAGCCAGCAGGTGGAAACAGGTAGAAGCAGATCTTGAGGTGCCTTGGGTCTTTTACCAACCAGCCCCAGCATCTGGTGCTGAAAAATCCAGGCCTTGGCGCGCAGTTTGGTCCTTCCCATGTGCACCCAAGCTCAGCCCAGTCAGCCACAAACTGTGGATCACTTGTAGCTCCAAACAGGTTGTTGAGGGCCAGGCACAAACGTCATCTGACATTAGCCTGCCTAAGATTCCCCTGTTGGAGGCCCTAAACCAACACACATAGTATCCAGCTTTACACAACATCAGAGCAGGATCTAATGAGCTCCATAGACAGCATATCCAAAGGGAGATTTTGGCAGGGTTGCTGATATCCATGCTGAGGCAAACTCCCCTTTGTGTGCTGAGCACCTGCACAGCAGCTTACATGCTGTGGTCGGGGTTAAGCCTCACAATCAGCCAGCCTGAGGGTTGATCCCTTGAATGAACAGGTCAATAACAATCAAGATTCAGTTACAATAGGAGGGCCCACATAACCCACAAAAGGGACATTCCTAGAGCACCCAAACAGGTAATTAAGGAGACTGAGTCTCTGGGTCCTACAGGAGACCTACTACATAAGGCTGTGTCACAAAGACGGGCAGTCATAGCAGATCCATCTAATATATAGAAACACAAAGATGCAGCCAAAATGGAGAGATAAAATAACAGGCCTCAAAAGAAAGAACAGGAGAAATCTCCAGAAAAAGAGCTCAATGAAATGGAGGCAAGCAATTTATCAGATACAGATTTTAAAGTAATGGTTATAAGGAAGATCAAGGGACTTAGAACTACAATAGCACAAAGAAGGACATAGAAAAAATTTTTCAAAAGGACCACGTAGAAATGAAGAATACAATATCTGACCCTGGCCAAATACACTGGCCAAATGGCTCAGTTGTTTGGAGTGTTGCCCTGTACACCAAAAGGTTACAAGTTCAATCCCTGGTCAGGGCACATATGGTAGGCAACTGATTGATGTTTCTGTCTTACATTGCTGTTGGTCTCTTCTCTCCCTTCCTCTCTCTCTAAAATCAACAAATATATCCTTGAATGAGGATTGAAAATAAAAAGAAGAATAGTAGGTTGGATGAAGCAGCAGATTAAGTCAGTGATTTAGAATACAAGGTAGAAAAAAACACCCAATCAGGCAACAAAAGAGAAAAGAATTTAAAAGAATGATGATATTTTAAGGCAGGGGTCCCCAACCACTGTTAGGGGTCCTGTTAGGAACTGGGCCGCACAACAGGAGGTGAGTGATGGGAGAATGAGTGAAGCTTTGTTCACATGCATACATGCATTACCGCCTGACTGCATGAGCTCTGCCTCCTGTCTCCTCCCCTCACCTCCACGAGACCAGTCCATGGTGCTAAAAAAGGATGGGGACTGCTGTTTTAAGGGACCTTTGGAACAACATGGAGCATAACAGCATTTGCATCATAGGAGTACCAGAAGGAGAAGAAAGAGAGTAAGGGATTAAGAACCTATTTAAAGAAATAATAACTTAAAACTGCTGGCGAAGGAAAAAAAAAACAAAACACAGGCCCTGAAAGTAGAGGCCCAAACAAGATGAACCCAAAGATGCCCACACCAAGACACATCATGATTAAAATGTCAAAGGTTAAAAGAAAGAGAATTTTAAAAGCCACAAGAGAAAGACAGTTACCTACAAGGGAGTTCCTATAAGACTGTCAGGTGATTTCTCAGCAGAAACATTTCAGACCAGAAGGTATTGACATGAAAGCAAGAACCTACTACCAAGACTACTTTACCCAGCAAGGCCATCCTTTAAAATTGAAGGAGAAATAAAGAGCTTCCCAAACAAGAAAAAGTTAAAGGAGTTTATTAGCACCAAACCATTATTATAAGGAATGTTAAAGAGCCTGCTTTAGTAAGTAGAAGAAAAAGAAAAAAAAAAAACCAACAGAGTAACATAGTTAAAAGAATAAGTGGCAATGAATATGTACCTACCAATAATCACTTTAATGTAAATGGTCTAAATGCTGCATTCAAAATACAAGAGTAGCTGAATAAATAAGAAAACAAACCCCATTTATATGCTGTCTACATGAGACTTACCTCGGAATGAAAGATACACACTCACTAAAAGTAGAGGGATGGGAAAAGATATTTCATACAAATGGAAATAAAGAAATGGCTGGGGTGCAATACTTATCTAACAAAATAGATTGTGAAACAAAGTCTATAGTAAGACAAAGAACATTACATAATGATACAGGGAGCAATCCAACAAGAGACTATACCTTGTTAACATTTATGTACCCACCATAGGAGTACCTAAATATGTAAAGCAAACATGAAGGACACAAAGGGAGAGACCAACATTAATACAGTCATTGACATCAATGGATAGATCTTCCAGACAGAAAACCGACAAAGAAATAGTGGGCTTAAATGACACATTAGATCAGATGGATTTAATTGATGTCTTCAGAGCATTTTACCCCAAAGCAGCATAATATACATTCTTTTTAAGTGCACATGTAACATTTTCTAGAATAGACCACATATTAGGACACAAAACAAGTCTCTATAAATTTAAGAAGATTGAAATCATATCAAGCATCTTTCCTGACCTTAAGGGTATAAAACTAGAAATCAATCACACAAAAAAAAAAAAAAAAAAAGAAGGAAAAACTACACAAGACATGGAGGCTAAATAACAAGTTACTAAACAATGAATGGATTAACAGTGAGATCAAAGGAAAAATCAAAAGACTTTGACACAAATGAAAATGAGAACACAACAACCCAAAATCTATGGGATACAGTGAAAGCAGTCCAAAGAGGGAAATTCATTGAATTGAAGGCCTACCTCAGAAACAAGAAAAATCTCAAATAAACATTCTAACTTTACACTTAAAGAAACTGGAAAAAGAACAACAAACAAAGCCCAAAGTGAAGCGAGGGAATGGAATTATAAAGATCAGAATAGAAATAAAAATAGAGTCTTAAAAAACAATACAAAATCAATTAAACCAAGAGCTAGTTCTTTGAATTGACAAACTTTTAACCAGATTCATCAAGAAAAAGAGACAGAGGACCCAAATAAATAAAGAAATGAAAGAGGAGAAGTAACAACTGACACCACAGAAATACAAAAGATTGTAATAAAATATCACAACTAACTACATGCCAACAAATTGGACAATATGGAAGAGATGGATACATTCCTAGAAACATATAATTTTCCCAAACTGAATCAGAAAGAATCAGATAATCTGAAAAAATGGGTTACAACTAATGAAATTGAAGCCATAATTTTTTAGTATATGTGCTGCCGAAGCGAGCACGAAGCCAAAATTTTTTAAAAATCCCAATAAACAAAATTTCTGGACGAAATGGCTTCACAGCTGAATTTTACCAAACATTCAAAAAAGAATTAACACCTCTCTTTCTCAAGCTATTCCCAAAAATTCAAGAGGAGGGAATACCCCCAACCTCATTTTGCGAGGCCAGCATTATCCTAATTTCAAAGCCAGATAAAGACAATACAAAGAAAGGAAATTAAAGGCCAATATCCCTGATGAACATACATTCTCAACAACATAGATGTTGTTTAAATTCTCAACAACATATTAGCAAACTGGATCTAGCAATATATTAAAAAGATCATACACCATAATCAAGTGGGATTTATTTTAGCGATGCAAGGTTAGTACAATTTCACAATCAATAAATGTGGTACACAACATAAACAAAATGACAACCAAATGATCATATCAATAGATGCAAAAAAAGCATTTGTAAAAATCCAGCACACATTTATAATAAAAACACTCACCAAATTGGGAATAGAGGGAATATAACTCAACACAATAAAAACCATATATGACAAACCCACAGCCAACATCATAGTCAATGGGCAAAAACTACAGACGTTTCCCTTAAGATCAGGAACAATTCGGGGATGTCCACTTTCCCCACTCTTATTCAACGTAGTGCTGGAGGTCCTACCCATAGTAGTCAGACAAGAAGACATGGAAGACATCCAAATTGGAAAGGAAGAACTAACACTCGTTATTTGCAGATGACAAGCTACTGTATATAGAGAACCCTAAAGATTCCACCAAAAAGCTACTATAACTGATAAATATATTCAGTAAAGTACAGGATACAAAATAAATAACCAGAAATCAGTTGCATTTTTTAAAAAGGTTTTTTATCCTCACCAGAGGACATTTTTTTCATTGCTTTTAGAGAGAGGGGAAGGGATAGAGACAGACAGACACTGATCTGAGAGAGAAACATTGATCAGTTGCCTCTTGTATGCACCCCCACTGGGACTGAACCTGCAGCCTAGCTTAGTGCCCTGACCAGGAATCAAACCCATGACCTTTTGGGTTATGGAGCAGTGCTTCAACCAACTGAGCTACAATGACCAGGGCTAAAATGCATTTTTATACACCTATAATGAACTATCAGAAAGGGAAACTGAGAAAACAGTTGCATTCACAATTGCTTCAAAAAGAAAAAAAAATACCTAGGAATAAATTTAACCAGTGATACAAATGACCTGAACTGTGAAATTTATAAGACACCAAAGAAAGAAATTGAAGAAGATACAAATAACTGGAAACATATACTGTGTTAATGAATAGAAAGAATTAACGTCATTAAAATGTCCATACTCCTCAAAGCAATCTGTAGATTCAACGCAATTCATATCAAGATACCAGTGGTGTATTTCACAGACTAGAACAGATACTCCAAAAATTTATATGGAACCACAAAAGATCCTGAATAGCAACAGCGATCTTGAGAAAGAAGAACAAAGTTGGAGAAATCACCCTCCCTGGTATCAAACTATACTACAAGGCCATAGTAATCTAAATAGTATGGTACTGGCTATTTAGATTACTATAAAAGATTACTATAAAACAGACACATATATCAATGGAATAGAATAGAAAGCCCCCAAATAAACCTGCACCTTTATATTCTGTTACTTTTTTGACAAAGGAGGCAAAAACATACAATGAGGTAAAGATATTCTATTCAATAAATGGTGTTGGGAAAGTTGGATAAATATGTGGAAAAAAGTGAAATTAAACTACATTCTTACACCATACACATGGATAAAGTCAAAATTGATGTAAGACCTTAATATCAGACTTGAGACCATAAAAATCTTAGAAGAAAACATAGGCAGTAAAATCATAGACATTTCCTGTAGCAATATTTTTTCTGATCTATGTTATGGTCAAGGGAAACTAAAAAAATTAAACAAATGGGACTACAACAAACTAAAAAGGTTTTGCATAGCAAAGGAAACCATCAACAAAACAAGAAGACAAGTCCCTACATGGGAGATCATATTTTCCTGTACATCTGATAAGGGCTTACATTCACTGAAGCATTATTTACAGTAGCCAGGATTTGGAAGCAGCCCAAGTGTCCATCAGTAGATGAGTGGATATAAAAGCAAGCAGTGAAAATATTTAAAAAAAAAAGTGGTAGCACATTTACACAATGAAATACTACTAGCCCATAAAAAAGTAGGAAATCTTTCCTTTTGCAACAATATGCATGGACCTCAAGACTTTATGCTAAATGAAATCAGTCAGAGAAAGGCAAGAGCCTCAAGATTTCACTATATATGGAACCAAATGAACAAAATGAACTAACAAAGTGGAGACAAGACTCTTGGATACAGAGAACAGACTGACAGCTGTCATAGGAGTGAGTGTTGGGGGCTGTCTGAGAAGGGTGAAGGGATTAAGCAACAAAGGTAAAGACTAGAATATAAACAATAGTATGGTGATTGCTAAAGGGAAGGGTGGGTGGAGGAGATGGAAAGGGTAAAAGGAGGATAAATGGTGATGGAAGGAGACTTGACTTTGGGTGGTGAACACACACAACAATATACAGGTGATGTACTGTAGGATTGTATACCTGAAACCTATATAATTTTATTAACCAATATCATCTCAATAAATTCAATAAAAATAAATTTTTAAAAAAAGAGAAGAAAAATAAAATGCATTTATGGTTTTATTAGGTACAAATTGAATTCTATTCTTTTAGTTTGTGTTTTTTTAGCTACTACTAGTAAGCAAATTATGTAGACTACCTATTATGGGAAGACATACTAATTATAATGATGGAGCAAGAGGTAGCAAGATATAGGCAGGCAGACCTGTGAAGTGTTCTGAAAAGGTTCTGAAGTATGTGAGAAAAGGAGTCCCACTACTTCCTGTCTATGCACCAGAGGGAACTGTGGGAAGGAGGAGTTGTTTAGCTCCTTGCCAATTTCCTTTTCAATAAAATGGGGATAAAAATAAAGGCTTCATAGGCTTAATGAAAAGTAAGTGGAATTACATTGTGTAATTCATGCAGTACATAGTAGGTGCTCAAATCATGTTGGCCCCTTCGTCTTCTCTTCCCTTACACCTTCAGCTCTATTTCTGCACTTACAGGCTAGGTGAAAATAGGGGCTAATTAGAAACATGCATTAATTGGTATTTCTTGGGCCACCCAAGTCTGATAAGGTCAACCAGAGAGTGTAACAGTGGCGTCGTCATGCCGTTGGCCTTGAGTACTTACAAGGTCCCTTCAGGCCTGTAGATTTGAGGGGAGTCTCTAACATGTTCTGGCAGCAGTTGTCATCAGGAATTCTCAGTTTGTGTTTGGTAAGTCCATTTTTTGTGGCTGATTAAAGTTATCCATTTTCAACCCCTGGCTTGTACAGGGTGGAGCAAAAGGAGGTTTACAGTTGTTCATATGGAACATAATATAATAATTAGTAAATGATAATGCAGGGTAAACTGTTTCACATACTCACAACTGTAAACTTACTTTTCCCCATGCTATATTGCTTTAGCATGGCCATCCAGGGATGCCGGAGAAGAATGTTCAGAGCTGCAGGAGTGACATGGAGAGAAGGTAGCAGGGAGCCAACATCGCCCCAAGTAGGAAAAGTGGTCAGTGGGACCCAGTGCTGAGGAGAGATGAAATAGCGTGCCACAGAAACAAAAGCCACTGACCAATAATGGTTATTATTATTTGTTAGAGCAATAAACATTTTTTCCTCCTAACATAATCTTATATGAAACCTTAATGAACAAAGTAAGTAAAAGTAGAACTGGGATGAGAAAGCAGGTAGCCCAGCAACCCCAAGGCACCTCTACATTAAGTTTAGAAAAGAACGGGAGCCATCGCCACTACCACAGGCCAATCCCAAGCTTTCGAGGTCCCACCCATAGAACAGGAAGCCCCACACCCATTCTGAGCAGCAGCAGGGAGCAGAGGGTGCCCTACTTGCCTAGGATGCCTGGGTGTTGTAGGTACAGCTGTTGAGGAAGAAAAAATCAAGAAAAATCTTCACCAATGGGGGAAAGCTTTCATCTCCGTCTTGCCTAAAATCCCAGTACTATTAAACCATGGGCTCTTCTTACTGGGCCCACCCTGGGGGGAGCAGGAGGTGCAGTGGACTACAGGAGTCCCTTTCCCTGTAGTGCTTGGGGAAGGGGACTCACCATTTTCCTGAAGCTAATTTTATCAACAGGGAAGCCTGGACTTGACAGAATGTTGAAGTGAAGACCCCCTAATAGATATTTTGTTTTAAAGTTTTAAGTCGAGGAGTGTAGAAAGTATAAGAAAACAGAGGAAAGAATATAGAATGTTATGACAAAAATATATTCTCATTAAAAATTACATTTTAAAAAAAAGGCCTCATCTAGTATTAATCTAAAATCTCGAATTTCATGGGGCTTATGTGGGAAAACATCCTGGTAATTGTATATGCTAATAGAGTATCCACAGGACCTTGTTAGAGTGATGGAAGCTCTATTTCATGCAAACGCTAATGCAATCTTTCCTTTATATCTTGGCAAAGCTGATTAACAGAGTGTAAAATTGCTTTTTAATCCAATTTAGGACACAAAACACGTAGTGGGTTTAAACACTTAAAAATGCTTGAAGCATGGAAGCAGAAATTCAGAACACCCTAGCAGATTGTCTATGATAACTGTGTACCAACAGCACATTACAGAAATACTATTTCAATATAAGTTTCTTTGAAATGAGTCATATTTTATTCCAAAGCTTTTTTTGGATTAGAGTAGGGGAATGTATTATGGAAATATGACCCAGGGAAAATAGAGCAGAAATGAGATTTTAGCCACATTTCACAAGAATAGTAAGTTTCTAAGAGGTCTCTTTCTTTAACAGGAGGCACTGTAGCTGCTCCCACCAAGGTCACTACCACCAAGGCTACCCCCATCTTTAGTCACCAGATCCTTTGGCCCTTGTTCAAACCTCATGCTATTTCATCTCTCCTTAGCATTGGGTCCCATTAACCATTTTTTCTATCTGGAAGCTGTTTTGGCTCCCTGCTACCTTCCCTCTGTGTCACCCCTGCATCATCTCCTCCCCTGCCCATCCCTTGGACTGCTTCTCTGGGAAGCACCATTGCTTGAGGCTCTCCTGAGAAATCTCATGTGCTCCCACCTCTTCAGCTTCCACCATGCCCAGCACACCCTAAGCCTTGTTTCCAGCTTCTCTCCCAAACTGCCAGAGCCAGCTGCCTTCAGGCCATTATTCCAGGGATGTTTTGCAGGCGCTTCCAACTGTTTTTGTTATCTTCCCACTGCTAACCCTCTTACTCCTCAGGAGTCTATCTTAGCTATGTATTGATCTTGTTACCAGACAGGGGGCCTGGCCCTTAGTGGGTCTGCCCAAGGCCAGCAGTAGTGTGTGGGTTCTTGGCTTTGTGTAGGAAAGATTTCACAACATGTGCGCAGGTGATTATGAGAATATGTTTATTGAAGCTGGGGACAGTGAAACAAGGAAGGGATTAGGGTAGAAGAAGACACAGCAGAGAGCCTAGGCGGGGCTGCCTTTGCTCACTGGGATGTCAGAGAAAAGATGGCCTTGGGGGCAGGTTCAGGAGATCAGCCTGGGACTAGCTGCTGCAACACACTGTCTTAGAGTTTAGCAGCTGTGTGCCTGTGGGGGAAGAAGAGAGGGAAGAACAAAATGGTGTGGCTGGGCCCTTTGTCTTGAGCCTTTTCTCTCTCTATCTTGCAGGTGGGAATCTTAGGGGAGGGTTTCAGCAGAATATTCATGAGTTTTTGTTTTTGTTTTTTTAATTTTTAAAAAAATCTTTATTGTTACTCAATTACAGTTGTATGCCTTTTCTCCCCATCCCTCCGGAGTTTTTTAGGTGTGTCCTTTTAGTGTTGTGGTCTTTACTAATTGGTCAGTGCCAGGGCAGGGGGTCATTAGTCAGTGCAGTTGGTCCTGGTGTTACCCACCTGGTTTTGCTGCTTTGTTGGGCCTGGAGCTTAGATACCACTGGGGGCAAGATGTTATCTGTAGAGAGGGGACCTTTTGTATCTGGCTGAAAATTTCTGGGCCGTTGTTTTCAGCTATCAGTCTGTTTTCCTATTCCACTTGCCTAGGAATTTTCCTAGCTTCTTACTATCCTGTCTCAATCGCACACTATTCTAATTTCCTAAACTAGAAATTTTATAGTCACCTTGATTCCTTCTCTCACCCTCAGATTCAGCCAGGCACCAAGTCTAGAGAAGTCTGCCTCCTCAGTTTTGTTACCCCCTCACCCAGACCGTGACAGGAGCTTTCTAGGACTTTGCTAATTTCAGTTTTTTCCCCATCTGGTGGTCCATTTCTTTAAAATCCACAAACTGTACTAACTCACTTCCCAATTGCCAACTACAGCAGTTTGTAAACTCTCTTCCTTGGAGCCATAAAGATTTCTCAGACCTTCAAGTCCTCCCAGCTTTGTTTAACATCAGGTTCATATATTTTGATTTAAGTTTCTTTTTTTCCTTCAAACAAATTTTTTTGTGTCTCAAAGTTTGAAAACCACAGACTAAGTCAGGTTATGGTCACACTCTGGAGCATCTCATGGGAAGCCTTTTACAACCTGCTTTTCCAGCTTTGCTCCCTTGAAGAACAGCATGAAACCTGAGTTCCAGGGCAGGTTCTGTCACATACAACTTGTTCCGCTCTAGACGAGCTACTTACTGTACTTTGCCATACATGATGTGCTCCTGTGTATAATGCACACCCATGTTTTTGGCCCAAACTTTCAAGAAAAAATCTTCCATTTTAATTGTGTAATTCAATTATTTATTTACTTATTTATATTTATAAACAAAACTGATTATCTTATTCCAGGGTATTATTTTGCATACGGATATCGTTATTGCTTTCTAGAGTTACATGTTTAATGCATAAGCATAAATAAAAGAATTGAAAACATTTATATAGATACAGAATTAGTACTACCCTTGTATAATGCACATCCTTAATTTTTCCCTCAAAAATTTAGGCAAAAAAGTATGCATTATACATGGGAAAATATGGTAAATTTCCCAAACGTCCACTTTTCCATCTGTGAAGCAGGAATAGTAACACTAGTTTTCTCACAGAGTTGTTGTAAGGAGTACCTGAGAGAATGTTTGATATGTCTTAGTGCTTAGTCAGTGTTGACCATTATTATCATGTTAGAATTCACCTACCTCAAGATTACAAGCACATTATGCTTAGATGCTTTGGTGGTACTGCCCAGCCTTGCAGTGGCTTCTGCCTCCTCTCATCTTTACAGGTATACTCTTATTTACTTAATGAGACTAACTCACATTTCCCTTTTTCTGTGAAGCTTCAGAGGTAATGTTCTCCATTTGTTTCCTAAGTATTAAATGTGTACCTCTTACTAAGGGAGTCTTCATGTTGAATTTTATTATTTCTTTGTACATACACACCTACACTCCTACAAAGATTAGGGATCACCAAGGTAGGGACCTGATCTGATTCATGTCTATGCCCTTGAGGCGAATTGTGGGTGCTCCTGTTATTTGTGCACATGAGGCACACTATGGATGCTCCCATAGGTGTGTCATTAGAGTCCACTGTGGTCATTGCTGTATCTATGGCCTTGGAGTATACTGTGGTACTTCCATATATTTCCCTGGGATATACTGTGGACACCACTATATTTGTTGAATAAAGCAAAGTAACTGATGAATAGGTAATTAAACCAGCAAGGAGCAGCTACCTTGTATAGAGGACCCTGAGTGGGACTGTAGATCACCAAAGTCAGCTTTGCTTTCTGCTTGATTCCGTGTTGGTTAGTGACCTCCAGTAGCCAGTTTTCTTCAGCTGATCTGCTACTACTCAAAATTTTTACCTGGAAACGGACTCAATTATCTGTGAGACACACATAAACAAAAAACATAACTTACCTCCACAGCAACATGACCACTTCATTTATTTGTTAGCAGAAAAGCTACTATTTAGTGAACATTTATGTGCCAGGTGATATGTGAATGCTTTGCATATATTATCCTATGTAATTCACATGTCAAAACTGGCAAGGTGTTTATTTTTATTTTAACAGATGAGCAAGCCAAGGTTGAAAGAAATGAAATAACTCGCCCTAGTTTTCATAGTAGCATAGTTAGAGCTGAGATACAAACAGTGGTTCAGTGTGGCAGAGGGCAGATGGGGGGAGAGACAGGGGCTGCAGTTTTTTGTACATCATTCCCTGTCACGGCCTGACCTGAGTGAACCATGGTGACTTGTGGTATTTTTGCCCTATTCCCATGTGTGTCTCCATGAGCCCAGGGAGTAGACAACATTAAATCTCAGAATATGTATCAGGTCTTATTCTCTTTACTGATGTGCTTAAAACATCCTTTCTGGGCTTACAGACTCTTTCAGAGGCAGTTGCACTGAAGCACTGCAGATATACAGAAAATGTCTGTCTTTGGTTATCTTTATTTGTTTGTCTTATAGTGTGGTTCACTTTTTTTTATTATTTTAAACTTTGTTTTCCAGTTACAGTTGACATACAGTATTATATTACTTTCAGGTGCACAACATAGCAATTAGACATTTACATACCTTACCAAGCGATTACCCAACAAGTCTAGTACCCACCTGACACCATTCCCTATGCTGTACTTTACATCCCCATGACTACTTTTATAACTGGCAGTTCGCACTTCTTAATTCCTTTACCTTTTTCTGTGTGATTTGCTTTTTGTGTTTTTGATGAAAGTCTAGAAAATAGGTTGGTATTATATATATATACACACATGCACATATATGTAAAGAGAGAGAGGAGGACAGGGGGAGGAAGGGAAAAGAGGGAGGAGAGAAATAAAAATGCTTATTACAGAAAACTTGGAAAGCATAGGAAAAGCACAAAAGAATTCATCTCCCATAAAATCAAATATTTTGCCACAATTAACATTCAGTATAGACCTTCCAATGTTTTTAATGCCTGCCTATACATTTTTATTGCCAAAATCATAATCTATATGGTATACTATTTTATTTAGTAATATATTATGAAAACTTTCTAATGCTAATAAATGTTCTACTACTACCTGCTTCTGGGGGAGCAACTTGATAGCTATCATCTAAACGTGCAGTAATTTAACTAACCTGTTCTTTCTCTTTTTGTTTATTCCCATATTTTTGCTAATGGTTTTCATATGATTTCTGCTTTTGTTGGTATTGAAAATCCAAAAATCGGGTATAAATCAATTCCTTAGCATTAATATCTACATGAAGGATAACTTTGAGATTATTTTCACCCAAATTATTATAGAATTTTAAGACCTTAACAGGAAAGATCTGGGCAGTCACCTAGGGTGGCTTCTGACAGACTAAATTTCTCCTGGAACTTTCCCGATGGGTAAACCACCCTCTGCTCAAATACCTCCATAAGTAGGCACTACTGAGCTCCTCTTTATGTGTTCTAAATCTGTATGTTCCTTTATTGGGCTTAAGGAACTAGATTCTGACTAATAGATTTGGAAATTTGCTTCTGAAATCTTTAGAAGCCTGTACTTCAAGATCAGTGTGATTTGAGAATCTGGGAAGGAAGTTAGAAGCAGATAGCAGGCAAGACAGCATGGATGCAGGCTTAACTACCCCAAATAGTTATCATAGACAGGCAAAGGGTGCTCTCTGATATGCGAGTTACAGTTGTTCGAATTGATCTCTGCCCTTTTCCATTTATTTTTCACTTGACAAGTAAGATGTGAAATGTCCCATGCCTTTCTAATTTAAATGTTGCACGTGTTGAGAACTGATCTTGCCAGTCATTTTAAGCCTGGCAAAAAACATAACACATTGTAGTTATTAGCCTTCGTCATTTAGTTAGAGCCAATATTTTGTTTGGAACCATACAGGCATATAAATCTCCTTCATAGGCATAACCTATTTCTGCCATAAAGTGGATGTGATGAGGAGGCAGCTAAGTTTCCTTGGTGAGTTGCTCTGGTTAGCCTCATGAAGCTGTTAGGCCAGGGATACTCATTGAGAGACTTCTTGGGAAGTGAGATTCATGCTCTTGAGGATCTTATGATTAAGCTGAGGGGGAAGACACATGGATAACTAATAAAGGTGGTATGTGAGAATTACACATATGCGAAGATCAGAGGGAGCTTAGGGGATAAACAGAGCATTACATCACAGCCCACATTTTGGATGTCCTTGAAGCCATATGCACCACATTCAGCCTGCAGGCTGAGTGAAATGTCCATCTCACACACGGGTACTATTTTCCCAATATATGTAGGTCCCCTGGTGGCCACAATGCTTTTGAATGAATTCTTGTTTTATTATATTTATTGTAACTTTTGCCATACCGTGTATTTTCAATCAATAGATACAGTACTACACTTATAATTCCTATAATGCGGTGTCTATAAAATTTTTTCAAGTTAAGAATTGTTTGTTACTTGAAGATTTGAAGCTTCCATTGTCTGCAGCAGTGCTGTCCAGTAGAATTTCTGTGATAATGGAAGGATCTTTGCATTGCTCAGCGTGGTCGTCATCAACTGTACGCAGCACTAAAGGACTTGAAATATGCCTGGTGGGACTGAGGAACTGAATTTTTAATTTTATTACATTTTCATTGATTTAAGTTTCAATAACCATATGTAGTAGAGGCTTCCATATTGGACAGTGCAGATCTATTGTATCTCTTTGTAGGTAGTTTTCTAAAAATTCTCACCCCCAAGTTTCCTTAGCTCCACCCCCTCCTGGTTTGTTTCAACTTCTACCAACAGATGTGGGTGGCTACCAGGCTCACTTCTTCTCAGGTACCTCTATTCCTGAAGGTTCCTTAGGCCAAGAGAAGAGTTCTCTTATAGATGCTTATGAAATGACTTTGAAAGATTTTCCTAATCATGGAAATAAAATAAATTGTAGTTTATGCTTTTTTTTCAGCCACTATCTGATTATCAGGGACTTCAAGAGATTTCTATATACCTGTGCACATGAGCTAGTGGTTTTCACATTTACTGTTTCAAAGTTCACACAGCATGAACCTTCTTTTAAAATGGACTGTTTGGTAGTCAAAGAGGCTATAAATTATTAGAGAACTCAGAAATGAAAACCTTATTCTAAGGCTTTTGTTAAGTAAGAAGGTTTTCCTTTTGTTCTCTTGATTATTAAGAATAACCAAATGGTCTTCCTTCTTTAATTTGCTCTAAAACATAATTAATACAGTTCATAGCACTTAATAAGTTATATATATATCTTTTTCATGACTCATAGCCTTTGGGGTCTTTTAGGATCATCCTGGGTAGTAGCAACATACAGTCTAATGGCTTTTATTATGGTAACAAGATCACAAGAGGATAGTCAAATATCTCTGAACACAAAATTCACCTTTATATTTATATTCTGGCTTGTTTTCATTATTATAGTGCTAGTTGGATTACTAGGTAATTCAAAATCGTTATTTTTTTCCAAAAGATTTTTTTCCTTGTGCTGTTTTAAAACAAGATGGAGAAGGAAAGCAGTAACTTGTAGAATTAAAAAAGGCATATGACCAAAAAGCTCTTTTGGAACTCGTATTGAGGAGTTCCCATCAAAATAATAAACACCTTTCATGGATTGGCCTGCGAAGAGGTCTTTCTGCTGAGGAAGGCCTTCTTTCCCACCCATCCCCCAAGTGTGATGGCTCTATCTCTGTTTTCCACTGCTCTCTGGGTGGGCTCTCCCACTTCCTGAGTCCTCCTGCTTTGAGGCCTGAGGCTTAGAGGTTTCTTCAAATATCAGAACCAGAGTGAGGAAAGTTTCATTTGTTGAATCAAAAATCTGTCCTCCTGCCTCCTGTGTGCCAACAGGAGAGGAAACTCAAAGGCAAATGCACCCAGCAGACCCAAAGCGTCTAAATCCACGGCAAGATGAGAATGAAACATTGATAGATGTACTATAATCTCCATTTCATATACCAGGATTCTTCTATTCTTCACTTTCTTTCATGAATTTCCATTGACAGTTAAATCCACAAGCAGTTGTTTGTCATGTTAAAATTGTTGAACATCTCATAGCACTATTTGTTTGCTGTGTTTGTTCCATGTTCATTGCACATCCCTCCATCATCCACTGGTCACCATTTGAAAGAAGATGCGTAGGTTGGTGTGATGGTGGTTGCTGGTGGTGGGGTAGGTGTGTGTGTGTTGGGGACAAATGAGGAGGGAAGAACAGAGTAACATGGAGAACATGGGTAACAGAGCACAGGGAGGACACCAGCCAACAGAGAGAAGCTAATGTTTGCAAAATATACCATCCTAGATTTGTTTCCCTTTCTGTTCTAAACACAAAAAAAAACTACATATGGACACAGCCTTCTCTGAGCCTCCAGGAAGAATATTCATTCTTGCCTTGTACTCCCACCTCCTTTGTAGAAGATAGGAATGAAGAGGCATAAGCTGAGAATCCTCCAGTCTTTGGGAAAGGACCTAAAAAGATATTGCATTTTGGGGTCTGTACTGCTCCCCTTCTTTGGGCCTTCCTATGCTCCAGGTGCTGCCCCTCTTCCCTCTAGCATCTGAGCAGTGAAGGGTGGCCCTGTGCACAGTCTAGGTCCTTTTCCTTGATCCATCTATATAGGAAAAAAAATAGGCAGTGCTTGTCAATCTCAAATCTCTTCTGGTACAGTTGGTTTGTCATATGACTTCCTACCCTTCATGTGTCCCTTTTATATATTTTCATTCTGGGTACAAAATTATACCAAATTATTGTGTCATCTAAATTTTCCTTTTTGCTGTTTGAGTCTATATTTATTTCTTTGATTAGACTATCTTAGCCTGAAAGCCTCTGATCTTCACTGTACTGAATTATTACAAGGCTGATTATCTGTCAGCAAACTTTGGATTGCTGGGTATTTTACTAATTGCCTTCAAATGCAGGTTTGATGAAATGCTTATGAGTGGTGGTTTTGGGAAATCAACCTTTCTTTCTATTTTCAAGATTGAATTTCAAATTACTATGTGTTAATGTTTCTGTCTTCTGCCTTTTTTATTTCAGTACCTACTAGAAATGAAAAGCTTAATCCTACCCCCAGAACATATCCTGAAGAGAGGGGACAGTGAAGCAATAGCGTATGCGTTCTTTCATCTGGCACATTGGAAGAGGGTAGAAGGGGCTTTGAATCTTTTGCATTGTACGTGGGAAGGCAGTAAGTAATTCTCTTTCTTTGAAACATTTTTTTTAAAGCATGAAAAGATGCTAAGACTGTTATTATCCTGAATGTCCATGATAAATAATGAAGATCTACACATCAATAGCTGTTCCTCTCTTTGATGTTTCATCACTGAGAGATGATGAATCTCTGAGGCTCTCCAGTTCCAGTGGTGGTGGGTGTTACTGTGGTGGTGCCATCTCTACAGCTCAACAAGGCAGGTTTATACAGTGGATAGGATGAATCAGGACTGTTCTGTCAGAAGAGCATTCTGCAGATGGAAAACCCTCTTTGGACACCTGGACAGCCCCGGAGCATCATAGGAATCTTTGGCCTGGGGTTAGGCCTTGTGCTGGGCTCTGATTACCACTTCTAAATGGTCTTTCTGGGAGAGTTGACCAAAGAGCCACAGTTCTGCTATACTGGAGCCAAATGGCCAAAAACAAACAAGCAGCAGTTATGTTTCAGAACAAGAACAGTGGCCATTGGACGCTAGTGTTTGGTAGCAGGTCATCGATTGCTATAGTATATTAGTTATCATCATTTGGTGTAAGAAGAGGTTCTGATGGTGGGTGAGACATGCCCCCTGCCCCCCACCCTGGAGAAGTATCTCATCTAGTTGGGAGCAGTAACCAGCAGCACATAACAGCTGCCCAGTGATTCTTCAGAAGGGAGAGGTCTATGAGGTAGAGCAGTCATGTGTAACCTTATGGATCACATGGGATATGAACCAAGCCTTGAAGAACTAGGGCAGTGTTATAAGCAAGGACACTGGGAGAATGTATATTAAGGAAAAAGGCAAGACTATGGATTATTGGACAACATGTGTGTTGAAACTCTGTTATCATTAATTTAAGCAAAACAAGTAAAACATTTAGCATGAGTCCCCCCTCCCCTTTCCTTGGGGGAAATAAAACAAATATTAGAGTCTTCTGTTAATTTGTTCTTAGTTCATCCCCACTCTGATCAGCCTTACAAATGAACATCTTTTTATTCCCTTTCACTCTGTTTATCTTAGCTGCTTCCATTTTCATTTTGATAATCTTTTGCTCTTCCCTTTTCCTGTCCTTCCCCAACCTAACAAGAATCTAAATTGTTGCAGGAAGTGAAGGGGGGCAACCAGATGGGGTGGGGTAAAAGTAAGTTGACAGTGATGGGACTCAAGTTGATTGAAAGTTTTTTGTTTAGTTGTTTTGCAAAAAAATTTCAAGAGAATTAATAGCAGGTCTACTTAAATAATTTACTATTTATAACTTGAGGGATGTTGACTTGGTCAGTGCTTCCACCTCCACTCCGTAAGTGCACTGATGTACTCCAGGTGTCCTGGTCCTGGTATCTGGGTGTGTTAGGACCACCCACTCTAATCAGGCATGTGTGGACGCATGTACAGTCCCCTCTGGCTTGGGCTTAATTATTATTGCCTTTAAGGTATTCTTCCCAGACAAGACAAAAGGGATTTTTATTTAAACATGAGAAAAAAAAAAAAAAACAGAAAAATCCCAGCAAGATTGAACATGAGAGGCCTCACCTAGTGTTAGCTGTAGAAAAATTAAATGCATAGATTAGCATACCAACTAAGAATATGTTATACATCAGCATCTTGGAAATATAGTAATAGAAGCTTATCAGTTGGATCTGATAGATGAAAAAAGTTAGCAGTCCTATAGAAAGGATCAAAAAGGGTGGGCGGCTGGGGACGGGGCAAGAAGTGAGAGAGATACTGTGTTAAGAATGGCATAACCATAAACAATTCCAATGAGAACTAACTGGAAATTCTTTTTGGAAATTAGTTACCTATATAACCATTTAACAATGGACAGATGCTTTGGATCACCTGGAAGGACTGAGATTTTAAGAAATATAAAGTGACATAGTGAGCTCCAAAATCAAGCAGAATAATAATGGTGGAGGAATGTAATTACTTCATATTACATGAACAGAACACTTTATTAGAATTTAAAAAAGAGATGAATTTTTAGACATAAAGCAGTATGGCAAGGCAACCAGAGACCTGTAAGAAACGAAAATTCTGCACTTGGTTTTCACGGATAAACAAGAACCACTCCAGGGAGGTTACACTACTGTTCAATTTTTGCAAAAGAGATCCATGAGAGTGCTTTCTGGGTACTAAATGCCTTGTGGCAGAATACCAAGACTCTTAAAGAATGTGTGTATACCTGGGCAATTTTACAGAGGGTTGCATTTCCATCATTTCATGTACTGTCCTGCAGATGTTCTGAGTTAGGCAGGACAGAGGTGTCCATCTCAGTTGCTCAAAAGAGGAGCAGATTCACTGAGATGGGTGACTTGTTGAGTGTTGTGCAGCCATTGCTGGTAAAGCCAGGAGTGAACCCAAGTTCGCTTTACCTTCACTCCTCTTTTCTATACCAGGTCTTTAGGCCTTTCCTGAATAAAATAAGGATATGAGGGTCAGTCATCTTTGAAACATTTGCTTGGAAGGCTTCTTGCATCACTACTTACAGGCTAGGGTATACTTATTCCCTTCCTAGTGTTTGTAAGTTAATCATTCTATATGAAACCTTATTTTTATTGTTGAATACTGACTTAAATATTTTAAATGTAGAATGAGCCCAGTTTTATAAAAAAATGAATTCTATATGTAAACAAAGGAAAGACTGGAAATACATATTTAAATGGATTTTAAGTGATACTTTTTTTCCTTCATATTTATATTTTTCAAATTTTCTACAAGTGAATATATTTTCTACAAGCATACGTATGTGTATATATGGGTATGTGTATGTGCATATGCATCTATTTGGAAAATAATCTTTCATTACAAACACTTTCAGTCCTTTTTAAAAACAAACCTGTAAATCTGTTGTGCAATTTAGATGAAAGAATTACCACTCCAGTTTCAGACAATTGTGTGCAGTCATTGGCCATCACTTCTAGATCTGTGTCCTTTCAAAGTCAAATGGAAGCATCAGAACTCCAGGTTTTATTTTATTTTGATTTATTTTTTAGTGTGGTGTAATTGACCTACAGTGTACTAGTTTCAAGTGTGCAAGGCAATGATTTGATATTTGTATATATTTAATATGCACTCTCAGCATCTTTCACATATGCAGTGCAGTATTGTTAACTGTAGTCACCATGCTGTGCATTATATCCCCATCACTTACTTATTTTGTAACTGGATGTTTTTTCCTACTGACCTCCTTCACCCATTTCACCCCCACACCTTTGGTAACCACCAGTGTGTTCTCTGTATTTATGATGAGCTCTGGATTTTAAATCAGAGGACTTGAATTAGAATTCTGACTTGGCTGCTTACAGTGGTATTTACTTACCCGGTTTTTGAACACTCCGAAGCATTGGTGATACTGAACGCCATCAACCCCCTCCCCCGCGTGGTGGGTATTAGCACAGTTGTGCTGAGGGTAGTTGCAGTACCTGAGCTTCTCCTTCTTTCTCTTGGACGTCAGTGCCCACCCCCTACCCCAACCCTCACACACCCACCCCGTAGCCTGTACCAGAGCGCAAAATGCTGCAGTTCCCCTAGTGCACCACATGGTGGAGACTTTTGACATCTCCAGACTCTAGGTTTTCTCCTTTAAGTCATTTTTTTTCTTTATTCTGAAATTTGAGGGCATCTCCAAACTTCCTTCCAATGTCCCCTTTTAGGAAGGGAATTGATGGAGGAAGGTAACAGTACTTAATTCCACTATATTCCACATTAAAAATAAGTATCCTTTTAGACAATATATCTTTTGAAGATTAAAAAAATTGTCAGCAAAGTGTTGTTTAGAGGTAGGGATGGAGGTATATTTTGCTTGGTTTTAATGAGTTTTTTTTAAATGATGGATCATTAGTCATCTTGTGGAATTAAGTGAGTTTCCCAAGAATCAGGCTGAAATAACTCACATTTTTGATAAAACCCTCAAATCCAGCTGATGCATGGCAGAGATTGTTTGGGTTTGAAACATATGGTGGTTTAAAAAAAAAAAAAAAAAAGATCCCTGAAACCACAAATACATCAGCATTTCAAAGGTTTCTAAAATGTTTGATTCATCACTGTCCCAACCCCTGAAATTACACAGTATGTTTCTCAAAGTCAGGATAATCAGGAAAAAGGAAAAGCTTTAATTTACAAGATTTAAAAATATGTTTCTTAGTTTATTACACAGCCGCCAGCTTATCTGAATTATACTTATTTGAAACATTGTAGGTTCTGGTTATCCTCTCTCTCTCTCACACACGCACACACACACACACACAAAAGATTGAGCAAAAATGAAAAAGGACTCATGGACATGGACAACAGTATGGGGATTGCTAGGGGGAGGGGGTTATAAGGGGACTCAATGGTAATGGAAAAATACAATAAAGATTAAATCAAAAAAAAAAAATTAAAAACGTGAATGTATGAATGTGGGATTTCACTTGAGCTGGGTCCTATTTACAATGGTACTGTGCCTTTTGGGGCTGTATTTTAAATGGCACATTTTCTGTTTTACCTGCACAAAATACTGATGTGGCCTTATCTCCCTCTTACCTAGATATTTTCAAGGCTGTTCTGGCTGAATTTATTTTATAAAGCAGGGTAATCTGCTGACTTCCACTGTAAAGTTTAAGATTTAATTTTCTATTTCTATATATCAGAAGACTAGAATGTCATGGGGTATATCACTTAGCCTTTCTTTGTTTCCATTTTTTTACACTTGACCAAGTAAGACTCTTTATTTTCTTTTTGGAGACGATTCTCCCAAGAATTCACTAAATAATGTATAAGATACAAAGGTGGTGTTTTTTAGGATGACTAAGGCAGAGTATTTCCTTTGAGAGGAGAAAATAGCTCATTGTTGAAGCATAGGATGAAATTCTGATTCTAATTTATTCTCTTTGAACCTAATGGTAAATGCTGCTTGCTGTAAGATGTGGGCCTTAGGGCATTTCCTCTAACTAAACCTTTACTCCAAAAGGCTGGCACCTTTTGGACTGCTGACAAGAGATCCCCACCCCCACCCACCACCCTGTACATCTAAGATTTTGTTTCTTGGGAGAAAGCAATAGTCAGTTGAAGTCCCTGGTGATGGTTACTGTTTACTAACAACCAGTCTCCTGGATGATGCTCTCCCGCCCTCTGCCCAGGGGGACCAACTTGCTCCTTTCTCTATTCAGTCTTGGTGACTGACCACAATTTGGATCCACCTGAGTTTTTAAAGGGAAAATTCTGCTCTTCTTGATTGTGCATCAATTTGTTCATTCCTTTTCTCAACAAAAAGGTATTGAGTCCCTCCTTTGTGCCAGGCATTGTGTTGGGGATACCAAGATCAATAAGACTCTGAAATGCTTTGGGAGGAACGTGTGTATATGGATGTACAGATATCCTCATATACACATATGTACACACGTGTGTGTGGGTGTGTGTAAGCAGTACCATCATGGAAGTAGGAACAGAGTGTTAGGGTTACTAGCAAGTTAGGAATCTGCTGTAGAACTTTAGAATTTCTCTTCAGAATTAGAATGGAACATTATTTAATCTAACTAAGGGAAACTGATTTTCCCAAGGCCACATAACTAGATACTGGAAGAATGTGGATCAGAATGCAGGCTTTCAGTGTTTGTACTTCCTTTATTGCAGTGTCCAGATGCCTCACAAAAGACAAATGGCCTTCATGGCAGTTACCTACAATGCAGTAAAAAGTGAGAATTTGTATTTTGACAATCATTTCCTAGTCTATCATTTGTACTTCTAATTGTTTACAAACAAGCAGCATTTGTATGTACAAGCTAGAGTATGCCCTAGTACAGAAAGTATGAACTTTAGGCTTGGTAGAAAGGGAGGGTAAAGAGAAAGCTAACTTTTATTGAGCATCCAGGCACTGTGTTTAGACACCCTTGCCCTCTGTTCTCACATGTACTCCCTTTAACAGCCTTTCGAGGTCTGTGGTATTGTCATTTTTACAGATGAAGAGACTGATTGCAGACTAATGACCCACCCAAAGACATGCAGTCCTTAGCCTAGTCAAGTTCAATCCATCCTTTAGCTGCCACCTTTACTCCTCCTTCTTTAGATGTGCACAGCCCCACTGATCTCTCCTTCCAGGAGCTATGATAGTGGGAACTTTCACACATATTTTTATGATTATTGGGTCATTGGTTTCTGCCCTGCCTGATGAGCTCTATCAGTTTAGGGACCGTGTGTGCTTGGCTTAATTTTCTATCCTTGGTGCATGAGGAAGACACTCACATTTTGAGGAGCTAGAGCTGGCATTTGAATTCAGTTCTCACTATTACGAGTCATCTGTCTGTGTTAAAGGTCTCTGAGATCCTCTTTGAAAGACAACATAGACAAATAAAACATCAAACGCTGAGTGGCCTAGCTTCTTTGTTTCGTTTTTGAACAAATACATGCATAGCCTTGCTTGAAAATGTGTGTTTTCTCAGATAAGATTTTAAGGTTTGTGATCACTCATGAAATAGATGAAATAGATCAAATTCATAAAATAGGTCAAATGACCCTTTTTTCATTCTTATTTACATTGCCAAATCAGGGTGTTAACATTTGGTCTTGCAAAATGTCTGGACATTCAGTTAAAGCCATGAGGTTCTTGTGGAGCAATTAACACACACGTCTTTTCAGTAAAAAGGACCAGGAGGTGTGAGGCGAAGCTGGCAAGGTGGGGCAGTGCCTCTTCCCTCCCTTCCCAGACTCCACTGTTTATCTCACACTTTGCTGACCCTGCACAGCAGGATGGCTGAAGGATACACTCGCAAACAGAAATTGGATTTGCTTTTGTTTAGTGAAGCCAAAAGTCTTACTATTACTTTATGAACTCTATGTAGATAACAACTGACATGAGAAAAAGCGATTTTTAAGAGCACCATAAGCATCTTTGCAATCAAGGAAGGGAGGACAATGTAAGAATTTTGTGTATGCGTGTGTATTGTTTTTAAGTTGTATATAATCAACGTCTCTACCCTCTCCAAAGAGACCAGAACTGATTATAAGAAGAAGAAGGCCAACTTGATTCATAAAGTTCAGTATGCATGCCAAATACTGGAGTAAAAAAACATTTGGCATCTGACTGAAAAAAATACCAACTAACCATTTGATTTCTATGGTTGAACACTCTCAAGATCCTGCACTCCTATTGCTCCCTGAAGTGCAAACTAACTTCAATTTTTGAATAAAATCAAACATTCAAATTTATAGCCACTTTGAAAATAATAGATTCTTAATTACAGCAGCTCAGTTGTACATGGAGAATCCAGATTTCAAATAAATAAATAAATAAATAAATAAATAAATAAATAAATAAATAACAACCTTCCACATAGGTTTTCCACATTTTTGGGATGCTTTCATAAGCTCCATCATTTATGGGAAAGGGTATTAAAGTCCTTCCATGTTGCAGTTTAAATTTAAATGCACCACTTCCCCGAAGAGATTTTAGTGTACCCTATAAAGGCATTAAAAGGGTTTTTGGTTTTGTAGTCTTTTTCCTTCTATTGCAAGCTTAGTTCTGTTGAGAAAGATGTGGTTCCTTCAAGTGATCTTTGTGTGTTAACAACTTGTATGGGGAGCTCTTCTTTTGGCTGGTTGTAGCGGGCAAAAGTCATCTTTGTTTGCGTGAAAGTTAAGGTCTGATTGAACTAGGATGAGCCTTTTGTTTTAGGAACAGTTAAAGACTGGGGTATTTCTAATGTTTTAATCTCTGTTTAAGAGGCTTTTGTTACAAGAGGAAAATTGATAACATTTTTACCTCAGCAAACTGCCAGCAAACTGGCTCTGCTCTAATCCCACGTTGGTGGTGATTTATGTTCTCCGTGGCAATGTGCTGTAACCCCAGAGTGATACCACTGTGGTGTAGATTGACTGCATTCCGAATGCTGGAATCACACACATAATGTTTTTACTTTTAAATAATATTCAGACACCAGAATAAATACCATATGTGCACCGATGCTGGTTACAATGGAACCTTGTCATTTCTTGTGAGGGAGAACATTCTTCGTTTCTGATTCCTGTTTGAAATAAGTATGCAAAAGATAAATATGTACATTGACAGCATTTTGAGAAGGCTTAGGTAATCACACAGCTAAGGATGAAGCTACGATTCCTTGAAATATTACATTTAAAACTGAAAAGAGTCCTGTGTTGCCCCCACCCCTCTTTGACACACATGAAGGCAAGGATTGAGAGCCAACATTCCCAGTGAGGGTTCAGTTTTTATATTTTATATCTACAGCATGCTGTAGTTAAAGGACATCTGTTGAAGAAAAATGGCCTCTACGAGCGGTGTTCATGGGAACAGTGAGACTAACATGCTGATGACATTGTAATAGGGAGAGTACCACATGTGATAATAGGAGGGATGGGTTAATTGGAAAGCCATAATTCAGTGTGAGACCTCATGTTATTTGATGCCACAGAAACAGAATTTAGGTGGCCTGATATCAAAATATAGTTATTCAGTCTCTCCTAATACATTTTGTCCCACATGATATTGAAGATTTAAAAATTTCATAAAGTATAGAAATACTTCCCAAGTCATGCATATTTAGATTTTTTTATTCTATCCATCTTGGTTGGAATTCTAATCCACACAGACATATTTTTAAAATAGACATGGTAGAATGCCTTTCATATTTGTACATCTGTAACAGGCTCCAACAAGTCAGTCCACATTTGCTTCTTGGGGAAGCATTTCAATCCAGGTTTACGCTATTGCTGTCAGTTGAGTTATATTGAGTTAGTGCTCATGACATTTTGATAATATTTTGTAGATGAGGAAACCCCAGGCATTGGAATTGATGGCTTCCCTACTCCTCTGCACCCCATCCCCACCCAGTTTTGTGAGGTTTGCCCAGAATATATAGTGTGAGATTAATGTGTGAATCATACATCATAATGCACCTCTGACAGTTTATCTGGCTCATGTCTCAGACCTTGGGGAATTCGTGCATCCTTTCTGGGAGTTATTTGAAGAAGTATTCCCCATTATAAAAACACTCAAAAGGCCCCTTTTGAAGTTGAGAAGTTAGGAGACAAATATTGAACCTCTAACGTATTGTCTCTCCTTTTCAGCTTTTCGGATGATCCCTTATCCCTTAGAAAAAGGGCATCTGTTTTACCCTTACCCGATCTGCACAGAAACAGCAGACCGAGAATTGCTCCCATGTAAGTCGCACCTCTCTATATTTTCTCTTCAGCCAGTGAGGCGGATGGGGAGAGTTGGGAATGATATTTGTTTATAATGTTCTTGTTTTTTATTACTCTTCTTCCAAACCCTGTCCTTATTTGATAGCATACGCATTAAAGTGAGTTTTGTGAGTGGGTTTGGCTTCCTGCTTCTCCAAATCTCTTTATATCTGTCAAAGGGAAAGACCCCAGAAGACTGAAATTTAGATGAAGAGGCATCATGTTGGCCTGAGCACAGAGATCCCTAGTTTGGGGCTGATGTTGACTGGGCTGGTCCAGCAGGCAGGGTGCTGCCTGGGCTCTCCACTGGTTAGATGCAGTCTGCATGGACTGGAGTTTGTAGAGGAAGCACTGACTTCAGAAGGAACTGTGAATGAGTCACAGATGGGAGGGCAGTGCCAGGACCCTGGCATCGTTGCCAGAGGTGGAGTCGTGGGGTGGGGCAGGCATGCTCTCTGCAGTGACACAGTGCTCTTGGCCAGAGGGATTTCCCATGAGCATCTCGGGGGTTGCACGTAGTATGTTGGTACACCATGTGCAGAGCACACATGCAGCCTCAGCACTGTATGCAGCACAAAGAGGGGTCTCCACCCTCGGTTGCTGTACAAGCTAGCAGCCTGGTGGCACACACCACATGTGGAGAGTATGATTTGGTTTACTGTGATATAACATTGTTTTGATAGTTCTGGCTAACTGGTTACTATCAAATCATACTGTGCACACAATCATGTCCAGGCTCTTCATGTGGTCCTGACTGAGGCCATATTTTGCTCCCTCAGATAATAAGCTCCAAATTTAGGCTATTCCCTTTTCCCCATCCACTCTCCTGCCACCCCCTCCTTTTTACCAGCCCCAGTTATATCATACCTCATAGCTATAACATATTTAAATACTTTGCCCAGAGGAACAGTGTAACTTTGGAGCCCTGAGTGCATAGTAAATTGTCCAACACCAGCGTTATTGAGTCAGTCATAAATCTCCAACATGGTGGGGTCTGGGTGCAAAACGAATCACTGTCTCAAATTGAAGTAGCAGGAGGTAGCTTACTTGTTTCCTTGCTAGCCAGCCCCAATGTGAACTTTGTTGCTTCGGGAACTGGGGAATCGCAGGGACATGTTCCTCACTGTCCGAGTATTATTGTGAAAAGGTCTGGTGTCTCACACTATGTTAGATTTGATTTCAGAAATCCCTGTTATGGGCCCGTACTTTACTTTTTGACTTCCCTTTCATGGAGATCTTTGTTAAAGTTTCAGTTTTCTGGTATAGATAGTTTTCTGAAAAGTACACTGTCTTAAAATGTTTTATTTGAGTCCAATTAAGTTTCCATGGGGATAGATTCACTATTAGAACAAGATTACAGTTTTTTAAAGAAACTCTATAGGCATAATCCTTATAAGCCTGAAATAGAAAATTGTGGCTCACATTTATTTAATTGAATGCAATGATCCAAGTCTGATCTCTCCTCACAATTTCTTAGTGGGGTTTTGAGGGTGGGACATAGACTGGGTCAGTTGTTTTAAGTGCTACCCACATTTCATACACCAAAAGTACCATTGTTGCCAAGGTGGCCCCAACGCATGGGGTGTCCAGCCCATGTTTAAATCCTGGCAGGTTGACTTCCCTGGATTCAGGTGTATGTGCTTATTTGTGCTTTGTCCCTCTCTCCCTCCCAGCCCCTCTCCACCCTCAGTTTCAGCAGAGCAGATTACTGTTTAGGGACCTAAGTAATGAGAGCTGAGTGGCTGAGGAAAGGCCTTTAACGTCTTGGATTTCCTGAGGAAAGCGGAGCGCTCAGGTCATTTTGGTGCAGTGTGGGATGGCTCACTGCAGTTTCACTACTTCCCTGCACCAGCGCCTCGGCAGCTGCTGCTTTTCTCACTGGCAGCCACAGAGCCCCAGGAAGCTGGAAGTCGATTTTCTCATTTTTATGCCACAGTTTTTTTGTTTCCTGAAACCCAACATTTGAAATTTAAAAGTTATGAAAGGTGCTCTAAAGAGCACCAGTTATTTATTTTTTTGGTGGAGGTTGGGAGTATATTTATCATCAAGAGCTTCCCACAGTTGTGCCAGATGACCCTCACAGTCTTTATCTTCAACCCTGGAGATCGAATAGGCCAGCATACAAAGTCTTTGCTGAGTATCTCTATCTGGGCTGCCCCCTCCATCAACATACCTAGAGGGGGCCAGGAAAAAATATAAGATAAACTAATATTGCTGCATTATAATGATTTAAAAATTATAGGAAGGTGAAAATCTAGAGTCAGGATTTTTTTTCAGTATGCTTTATTTTAGATTTTCCAGGTTTTCTACAATGAACATGCGTTTTATAATTTGAATAAAGTTTTATTTGTGTTTATAGAGAAAAGTATGCTTTAAAAGAGAAAGGTATGTTATATATTAGGCATAGGTGGTGTTACCGTCCCTGACCATGAATGTGTGACATCCCCAAATGAACCCTATCATGCTTCTAGAGGGAGTGCTGAGGGTCGAACATGAACTTGGGAGAAGTGGTTAGGCAGCCAAGATCAGCTCCATTGTTGACTCTGGTTCATTCAAGTGCCCTGCCTTTTTCATCTGCAACAGGCTTTAGCCAAAGCTCTAAGGAGTCCATCCCACATAGAGCAATTCCCTGAGAATGCATTTATTCCAGCTCTGACATTTCCCTTATGATCTTCTCCACAGCTTTCCATGAAGTCTCAGTTTACCCAAAGAAGGAGCTCCCCTTCTTTATTCTCTTTACTGCTGGACTATGTTCCTTCACAGCCATGCTGGCCCTCCTAACACATCAATTCCCGGAACTTATGGGGGTCTTCGCAAAAGCTGTGAGTATTTCCCAGAGGGAGGCCTCAGGGAAGGGACAGAGAAGCAAGAGAAGCAGCATAAGAGACATGGGGGAGTGTCTTGTAGAAATGGATATGCCTGTACTGATCATTTGCTCACTGTTTAGTTTTCATTATCATCAGTGGAATTAAAGGGTTGAGGGTCAAGTGAGAAAGTGTAGATTATTTGTTAATGTATGCCTTTGCCTTGTTTTATTCACAAAAAAATTCTCAGCAGTTCCCCCAAAATGCATGAAGTGTAAAAGGATTAAATAAGTGTAATTAATGGAATCCTAGGAAATTAAAAATATGTGGGAGATTATTCAGTTTTGTGTAAATTGAATGACATTATTTCCAATCTTTATATATTGTGGGTCTTTTTCTAAGAAAAATGAGATTTACATTTTCAAAGATGATTTAAATTAAAATTTTAATAATTACAAACCTTTGGCTTGTTTGAGGAATGAATTAAGAGGGTGTGAAGAGCTTGTAGTGTGGTAAGATGTGTTCAGACACATCTAGGCATTTAGAAATATGGAAATCCGTTAAGACTATTTAAGAAGAGTTGTGGAGAGGAGCTTGAATCAGAACGGCTGTCTGCATTAACAATCAAGAACCACTGTTTCCTTGTTGAAAACTGACCCTGGCAACTTACACAAACAGTGAGGGTAAGTTTACTGATTTTGCCACAGATGAGTTTCAAACAGAGGGAGTAACGTGTATCTGTTGTTTTCCTGGAACTCCATTCTGATTGCAAGGTGAGTGCAGTCAGAAAGGATGATTTCTAACTTGGCTGGGTTGATTTAATCCCTTTCCAGATGATTGACATTTTCTGCTCGGCAGAGTTCAGGGACTGGAATTGCGAGAGCATTTTCATGCCTGTTGAAGATGAACTGGAAATCCCACCGGCACCTCAATCTCAACATTTCCAAAACTGAATTCATCACCCTTCTTCCCCCACCACCAAAACCGCTCTTCTCCTGTATTCCTGATCTCTGCCAGTGGCACTGCCACTCACTCAGTTACTCAAGCCAGAAGCTCAGCAGCCCTCCTGAGCTCTTCCCTCCCTTACTCCCCACATCCCATCTTTATCAGCCTCTAAAATCTGGCGGGTGTAACCTGCTAAGTCACTAGACATTCAGTTAATGTAATTCACATCTTCTTCTCTTTCTCCCCCATGGCCTCTCTCTCAGTTTAGGTCTTCATTATTTCTTGCCTGGATTCCTACAAAGGTCTTATCTGACCTCTTTGCTTCCGGTCTAATCCTTTGCCAGTCTTTCTTTTATACTGACACAGAAATAATCTTCCTAAATTGCAAATCTGAGCATGTTACTTCCTTGCTTGAATTTCTCCAATGATTTCCCACTATCTTCTAGAGAAGGTACCTGCTCTTTATGATATGATCTGACCCTTGCTTGCCTCCTCAGCCTCATTTCTCCCAACTCTTGTATTGACACTGCTCTTGGGCCAGAGTGAATTATCCACCCTTCCCAGATGCACCACTGTCTTGTACACCTCAGTATCTTTGCACGTGCTATTTTCTCTGCATGGAATGTTCTTCCCCATCACCACCCCCACTTGTTGACTCTACTAATGCCTGTTTATTCTTTTATACTCAGCTCTCTAAGTTTCTCCTAAGCTGAGTTAGATCTGTCCTCTATGATCCCACAGTATTTCATTATACTTATAATGTGACATTTATTGTAATATTATATAATTGTTGAAAACTTGTCTGTCCCCCTTTTAGAATGGGAGCTCCTTGAGAGCAGGACTGTGTCTTCCTCATCTCTGTATCCCCAAAGCTTTGCACAGTGGCTTGCACATAGTAGGTTTTCAATAAATGATTATTAAATAAATAAATGTTTGGTTTCTGCAGAAAAAATGAATATAATAATCAGATACAGCCTAACATTTCTTCTTTTCTACTTATAATCATAGACTCTTAAAGTTGAAAGGGACCTTAAACAAATTACCTTCAATAGTAGGTCAATTTGGAAGTCATCTAGATTCATCTTGAATACTTTCACCAGTGGGGAGCTCACCCATTTAAAGTTGAAGCCCATTTCATTGTTGGATCACTCAGAACTTTTCTTTACAGTGATAAAATTGGCCTCCCTTTAACGTCCACTAGTCTTATTCTGCCCTCAAACTATCAAGCCTATTTCCTCTTGCAAATTCTTAATACGGCTAGTGAATTTATGGCCACCTCTAACCTCTAACTAACCACCTCCTCTTTTCTTCAGGCAGACTATCTTAAATTTTCTTACATCTTCTGTACATGGCATGATTTCTGTACTCAATGTCTTCCCAGTTGCCTCCTTGGATGCTCCCTATTTTGTTAATGCCTATGCTATTCATTCTACTCCTAAGCCAACCTGTGAATAAAACTAGTTGCCAAACTTTCCAGATTAGAGTGCAACTTAGTAAATTTTTGAATAAGAATATATTTATAACATTAGACAATTACTTTTCTTCCTATATTCATACTCTCAAACATTTTTTAATGTGCTTTTATAAAAATATGTCATTGGCTTCATATGATTCATTGAACTAAAAAATAGCACTGGGTGGTAGTTGTGGATCAGACAGAGAGTCTCAGGCTCTAGTGTATATAAAATTCACATGGCCCCACCACCAGATATTCAGAATCGTGAGTGTTAGCACCCAGAAATCTATGTTAACAAGCACCCCAGTAGATTCTGAGAACACGGGTTGAGGACCATATTTCCTTCCAAGAACATGTACAGGTGTGTGGTGTGCTGTCAGAGCTGTTGAGGTGGCACTTTCTAGGGATCAGCGGTTTCACCCTCGCTGCTCCTTGGAATCATCTGGAGAGACAGTTCCTGATGCCGCCCCCCACCCCAGTCCCCAAGGGAGTATGACTTTATTGGTCTGGGATGTAGCATGGGCATCTGAGTTTTTAGACACTCCCCAGGCCATTCAGGTGTAGAACCAGCACTGAGAACCTCTGCATTGAATGAAACAACTAATCGCCTCAAACTGCTTTAACTAGGATGGGATTGGGAGGATGAGAGAATAGTAAATAGAATAAGACTGGGTGTTCTCTAGGAAAGGCTGTGCAGCCTCCAGAGTATCAAAGAGATGTGTTCATTATGGATGTTAGACAAGGGCATGCTCCTTATGTAATGTTCCTCAAGTTTTGGTTTTGAGTCTAAGATCAAATGATTGAATGAGATATAAGTTTGCCTTTACCAGACCCATATTTTATACTCTATCAAGGTGTCGTCATTTGGCCATCTAACTTAGAATTTTCATATGTGGTTTAGATAAATTTGCTTTTAAAGCCCTGTCTGGATGACCATATTCATCTTGTCCTTCATTAAGGTTTATAGCAGTTTCCGAAATGTCTGGAGAGACTTCGTGGGGAAGGAAGATGGATGGCCTGAAAGAGATGAGCTGCACAACCCTCCTCCTCCCCTACCACCCCAAGTCTTCTCCACATTTTTACCCTTGTTATTTCATGGGGTCCCTCACGAAGCCCCCCGCAGGTTATCACAGCTGCCCTACAGGCTGCCTGCCACCATTTGTAGCTTGTGATAATTATATTCTCATTCCTCGCCCGAGATATGTCCCTGGGATAATGACTTTTAGTAGATGCAGAGATTGCACTGCTGCCCCCTGGGCCACATGCACCTTGGGAATTCTCCAGTGTGTTCACATGCTGGTATGCAGCCGGTAAGGAAGCCCACAGCAAAGTGTGAGCCGCTGGAAAGTAGTAAAATGAGAGGCTTCAACAGGCCTTCCCCCTAATCTAATCTACGTCAGTGATTTAGGACTAACTCTTCCTAGAATGTTTGGCTACCAAGATAAGGTTGCTCATATAAATAAGTTAGGTTCCAAACCCAGCCCCTGGCAGAATGTGGGAAGGTCAGCACTCTGACCCCTTCTGCTTTCAAGGGCTCTGTCTTTACTCCTATAGACTTTCTCCTTCCTTCCCCAAGACTGAGCCCGCTGACTTTTGACTCTCATCCTCACTTATAGGCCCTGACCTCTTTGAAGTCTGATATTGATTACAGTGAAATGTCAATTGTCTGATTGCAATGGGGCACCTGGAACTTATTCAGATAAGTGGAGGCATTTTGAATGTTAACGAAGCATGGGAGCCATGACCTTCTAAGTAATGGTGTTTCAGAAAAGCCAGTATCAGGCGATTGAAGTGTCACTCTCTTTTTTACTGGTTCAGTTGCTTTTTCTCACCACAAGAGCCTGGTTGAATCATAGTGTATTTCGACCATGTATCTCTGCCCTCTGGACAGCAGTTTTGGACATTGAGAGAGATGAGCTGTTCCAGGGTTGCCTGTGGTTGCTCATTCAGACTTAATTCTTCTGGCAATTAATTTCCCAAGCCTATGAGTGAAACTGCTGTTCCTCCATGTGCATTGGTTGTGTCTCTGGCCAAAAAGAAATGGACTGATTTTTAAACATGCAAAGAAATATAAATGAGCACTCCAAGCAAGGCAGGTTCCACCAAACTTTTTTAATGACTCTTGATGAAAGCTGCTGACCTTTATTTGGTTACTGACTGCTTCTCCTTGTGGCTGATGTGTGGGAAGGAGGATGTGGGGCAAGGTGCTAAGGAGGAAAGTAGCTTAGTGATAAAAGGTACACATCACAACTGGGTGCTGTGAGAGAACTAGGGTCTCTAGGGAAAAGTTCAAGGGAATCTATTCTCAGTTTCCCAAGGATAGGACCTTCTAGATGTGAGGGAGAACAATAAATTATCACAAACTCTGGAGACATGGGGACTTAAATCTCTTGAGAAAACTTGTTGAGAAGGCAGGTGTAGTCCAGGGAGAGGCCCCATTGCGTATTGCTGCGCCTTGTGGGAAGAGGGGCAATTACAGACATCACACAGGGACAGAGGCTCACCTCTTCATTTCCAGAGACCATGCCTTTTGCACTTTTTATCAAAGTCAGGTCAGTGCCCTAAACAAAAAAAGCAAACAAACAGGGCTTTAACCAATTTTGGGACGGCATCCCCATGCACTCTGCTGCCCAGGCTGAGGCTTCCTGGTGTCCTGCATTATAGTGTGTGGCATCGTCTGGCGTGCAGGACTTTGAATGATGCCTTCCACCCACCTGCACCAGCTCGTGCTAACACTTCAGTAGTTCCTTCCCCTCAGTCACAACTTCAGCAGTTCTAAGTCTATTTTTTGTCGAGTCCTTAGGGTATGATAATTTCACCAGCAATATCACCTTCCTCACTGAGCCCCATCTTCCAACCCTTGTCAGCATCTCTGGTTTATCCAGACCACTTTAGCACCTCACTGCTCCTCATGGAACTGAGTATGATAGGTAGGTGCTGTGATTTTTGAAGCATGATGGCCTCTGAACAATATAAATGAGTAAAAAAAATGGGTATGTATTTTTAATTTTATAACGTTATCATGTTTGTTTAATGTGATCAGTGGACTTGTTCCATATTATCCTCTTATAACCAGAATTTTATAAACTCTTTCGGAGGCAACTTGGGAAGTAATTATTCATTTCTGGGCCAAATATCTTCCACGATGCTTACAACTGCATTCAACCCTAAGCTGAAAAGGGTAGGCAGTCCGTTCTGTAGGGTGAGCATCTCCAGCAGTTCTGTACACTCAAAGGATAATTGCAGAAGGTTATTGGAAATTGCCATATATCTAACACACATTGAGGAAAGAAAGAGCCATCCATCTTAGCTCAAGTACTAACATGGCTACCTATTTCTTAACTACAAATCCAGCCTGGCCTTCAGGCCATCCCCAGTTTTCATCTAATTACTTTTAAGCTCTACCTGTAATTTTTCCAGCTAAGCTAAACTATTTACTATCTTCTGGTTGTTCCAGTTGTTTATTGAGCCGGGAGGGCCCACCTGCTCATATTCCTTACTTGTCATCCCTACCCCATCTCTCTCTTTTGATATCCAACCACCCATTGGGGTCTATTTCAGTTGCCTCATTTTAAGTTTTTCCCAATCCTTTCAAAAGAAAGGATTCTCTCTCTTTTCTGAACCCTCCTGGTGCTTCTTCAGTTCTCTCATGGTATATCTGGGATTGTTACTTTGCTGTGTACAGATCTTAGTGCCCCCTCCCAACTCCAGGCTGTGAGGTTTCCAACAGTGGGAGATTGGCCCCAGAATCCTTTACTTCTCACCCAGCCCTATGTGCCTTACTGAGTAAATATATTTTATCTGTGTAAAAGGCACAGCACAGAGAAAGTCTCCAAATATCTTGAGTTTCCTTTACATCCTCACACTTGATGACCCAGCTATGCTGCATTACAGGCGTTCTCAAATTTGTATTCTCCTAGTTCCTTTAAAGAAGGAAAGATCCTGATGTCAAATGAATGCGGGAAACTTGCCTACCATACCCCTCCTTGAAGATGCACAATCCACAGATCATGCAACCCTTGGAGAAGCCTGTACTGTCCACTCATTTTTTGACTTAATAAACATGTTCCTCCTCTGCACATATATTCATATCCTACTATATTTCTATGGGAAGTTCTTCGTGGTGTAGACAATGTTGTGCTGTGGACAAGGGATTAGCACAAAGGACTCCACAGTACACAGACTAGGCATTGCACCTGAGTGAGGTTCAACTCACTGAGTTGAACTTGGTTCTGAAGAGACAGAGAGACAGTGAAGAAAGCTTCCAAACACCCTTCTCATGCCTGGCTGGATGAGGGCACCTCTTCTTCCCAGTACTGGGTGGTTTGTGAAGTGAAGCTGATTATTCACAAGAACATAATCACAACAGTTTTGAGATTATGTTAAATGAGTTTCAGGTGAAGCACTTGGCTTTCTTAAAAGGGAAGTTCATCTGCTAAATTATTCTCTACATGTATAACAAAGGAGTTTAGGAACCAAACAAAATGGATCCCAAAGATCTCCTGAGAGTAGCACCTCTTCAACAAGACATGCTGTCCATGGGCTGACCCATTTGCTGCCTCCCCCAGACTCCCGTGAGGCATGTCACTAACCGGGTAGTTCAGAAATGACATGGGTTACTCAGGTGTTTGGGAAACTGCAGGATCCCAAAGCAGTTCACAATTTAAAGGGAATTTAAAAATTCCCTTTTTCCCTTGGTGAGTTATATCCCCATCTAGGTAAGCAGGTAATCACCATTTTTTAACTCATTCGTCACCATTTGTTAACTGTTTGCAACTCGTTACCTATCTCAGTCCCTTTCAGTAGTCATCTGCGTGAGCAGCTAGGAGATCCTGAAAACTAATTGGGAGGCCTCAGAACTGTGGGGCAGCTATGAAAGGGGTAATGGGCATGGCCAGCAGACAGACACTTATCCCCTTTATCTCATGGCTAGGGGTCAGTGACTGGAATGCGGGTTTGATCATCAGCTGGTATTTCCTATAAACACAAATATGAAATTGTAGCCTTTTGAGACTTTTGTGATACAGAGGCTTTAGATGAAGAGCTGGGGAGGATTATTTTATAATCTTGAATGAGATCTCTCCTGACATCTGTTCCTTTGTTTCTTTGCAGTTCCTCAGCACTTTGTTTGCCCCCTTGAATTTTGTCATGGAGAAAGTGGAGAGCATCCTCCCATCCAGTCTGTGGCACCAGCTGACTCGAATCTAGAGAAGCCCGTCCATCTTTCCACTCCCTGCACCCAGTGCGCCACCACCATCTCTTCCATGCCAATTCCTCCCAGAGTGCAAGGAAGCATGACTGAAAAAGGGAAGCCATTCTGAGATTTTAAAACATTCATGGACTGTGTGTTCCATATTGAAAGCTGTTTTGTTGTACAAAATTTGTTGATGTTTATTTCTATTATATTTTGCTTTTAAAAAAGAAAAAATCAATAATAAACTTTTGTGTATTGCAGTAACCAGTTGTTACCTTCCTGTGTCTTCCAACCTAAAAGTTTTGTTGTCCCCAAGAAACCTACAGATTTACATTTAATTTGCTAGGGACCCAGCTCTTCTGGATGTCACACAGTGATTTTCTTTGCTTGTGGAACTTAGCAGGCTCTTCAAACTCCTACAGTTGGTAGCTTGGAGAATTAAATCTCTTTGGTTCAAAAGTACCATCTTTTTCAGCCCCATACTGAGTGTCCTTGTGAGCCAAAAGCACGGAAAAAAGCTTCCAAAATAAATGACAGGAAGTGTGACTGAAATGACATGTGTACTTTAACAAATTGTTCCAGTTCATTGACTCTACTTAGTGAGTGGAACTCAATACCAGTTCTAGGAATCATTTTGGTTTTGCTTCCTGCCAGTTTGTTGTGAGAAAACTTTGAATAAGGAGCTACAGAATCAATTGTTTGTTGTAGAACCTGACTACTTTACTGACATTGCCATTTTAAAATGTTTTCTTAAAAGGGTACTTTTTAAAATATGTTTGCATTGCTTGGAATGTGAGCATTCTTTGAGTATTTTAGTGATTGGAACCACAATGATCGTGGATTCACTACCTTTAAAAGCTTTCTACATGATTCATACCTACCGAGCAAAAGAAGAAAAATAATTAAACTTGAATCCTCTATCTGAAGTGAAAAATACCTCTATTTAAAATCTCAATCCAATGCTTTAAAAAATAAAGGGATTGTCCTTCACATAACTTGTTTTCCCTTTTATTTAGATCCCTGAATCTTTCCCCAGGAGCGGTAAAATAGGCAGTGTGTCGGGAAAACACCACACCGCATCTTCACAGTTGGACTTCCTGCAGGCTCCTGGTCTTCATCCAAGAGCAAAGTCAAGTGGGCAGGTAATGTGTAGATGGCCAAGGGTTTTTCATGCTTTTGGCAAGTTCTTCTTTGTCCCTCTTTTGTGCAAAGGGGACATACAGCTGGCTCCTGCTCTAAGGAAATTTTCTTGGAAGAGGCTGAACTTTTATATGCACACCAGTAGTGCTGCTCTTGAGGGCAGGGGCCATGTCTGCCTTGTTGGCCTCTTTACTGCTTATTCCTCCAACACAGCCCTTGACTAGGAATGAGTTCTCAACTGATTCATTGAAGAAATTGATCAATGCGTAACAGATACAAGTAAACGTTTGTTTATGTTTAGAGGAGAGAGGTTGGTTCCAGCAGAGAAGGACCAGGGAAGGCATAGAATTACAATTTTGATCTGGAAGAGTAAGTTATCAATACAATTATTTGATTTACTAGATGGGGAAACCAAAGTCCAAAGTGTTTTTGACCTGCCTGAGCAGGGAACTCTGGATTGTGATAAGCCTTGCATGAAAATTTCTAGAACCAATATAGTAGTGGCAAGTGGAATTGGCCCAACATGAGTAGATGTTAGGAACCCCAGTTCCAGGAAATGCAGCAAAGAAATGTAACAGAAGGATTCAAAAGTACCATGTAAATTTAATAGACTTTAGAGCAGTTTCATGAAGAAGGGAGGCAGAAGTTAGACTTTAAGGACTAAAGGGAGTGAATGGGTGAGTTGAAAGTGGAGAAAGGTGGTGACAGAATGAAGAAACCAGCTGGAGTAAAGAGATTGTTGAAGGAAACGGGTGGGTCCAAGATACCAGAAGGAGCTAATCATGTGAGAATGAGAGAGACATCTTCTCTAAACTTGTGTGAACTAAATAGCCCTTTCATCTTATAACCCAGAGTCATTCTTCAGACAGAGGCTGTGACCCCCAAAGCTCCCTTTCTTCTGCCTTTCTCTTCAACTACTCTGCTCAACTCTTGAGAGCAATCCTGACTCACTGTTGCGTTTTTGGACTCGGGGGTGGATGCCAGGGAAGTTCTTGTCTTCCCAGCTCCTGCCTGTTTTGCTGTCATTGAGGACAAGCATTCAGGTCCTTTTTGTTTTTGAGACTTTTATACTTATCTGTGGAGAGGAAGAGCAACCAATATATATCAGAGCAGTTTTTAAAAATGGTCATTTTCTTAAACATGGTTCTTAAACTTCTCAACACAGGTTCACAGTTCCTGATGGTTTGTGACTTCTTACTGAAGTGGCAACTGCAATCCAAGTTGCATGCCTGCCTTCTGGTTTTATTTCTATATGAGGCAACATCAAAATCCATTCTGTTGGGCTTTCCTCTATGAAGATCTTCCCACAGAACAATAAGTCTTTCTTAGTCTCAACTTTTATGTATTGGTACAAGTGCCAACATTCTAAATGAAATATTGGAAAAATGAATCTCATACAGGGAATAATCCAGTATGAACAAAAGAATCTCTAGGCTTTTCTTTTTAACTATCTTTAAAGAACTGAGGAGATTTCTGTATTTTTAAAATTTTTTTAAAATATATTTTATTGTTTATGCTATCACAGTTGTCCCACTTTTTACTCCCTTTTGTCCCCCTCTGCCCTGCACACCCTCTCCCACCAGCATTCCCCCACCTTAGTTCATGTCCATGGGTCATACATATAAGTTCTTTGGCTTTTACATTTCCCATACTATTCTTAACCTCCCCCTATCTATTTTGTACCTACCATTTATGCTGCTTATTTCTGGTAACTTTTCCCCCATTCTCCCCTTTTCCCTTTGCCCCTGATAACCCTCCATGTGATCTCTATTTCTGTGAATCCATTCCTGTTCTAGTTCCCTTAGTTTGTGTTTGGTTCTGTTTTTTTAGGTTCAGTTCTTTATAGTTATGAGTTTGTTGTCATTTTACTATTCATATTTTTTTATTTTCTCTTTTTCTTAGATAACATTTCATATAATAAGGACTTGGTGATGATGAACTCCTTTAACTTGACCTTATCTGGGAAGCACTTTATCTGCCCTTCCATTCTAAATGATAGCTTTGCTGCATAGAGTAATCTTGGATGTAGGTCCTTGCCTTTCATGACTTCAAATACTTTTCTCCAGCCCTTTCCTGCCTGTAAGGTTTCTTCTGAGAAATCAGCTGACAGTCTTATGGGAAATCCTTTGTAGGTAACTGTCTCCATTTCTCTTGCTCCTTTTAAGATTCACTCCTCCTCTTTAATCTTGGCTAATGTAATTATGATGTGCCTTGGTGTGTGCTTCCTTGGGTTCAACTTCTTTGGGACTCTCTGAGCTTCCTGGACTTCCTTTGCCAGATTAGGGAAGTCCCCCTTCACTATTTGTTCAAATAAGTTTTCCATTTCTTGTTCTTCCTCTTCCCCTTCTGGCACCCCTATGATTCAGATGTTGGAACCTTTAAAATTGTCCTGGAGGTTCCTAAGCCTCTCCTCACTTTTTTGAATTCTTGTTTATTCATTATGTTGTGGTTGACTGTTTATTTCTTCCTTCTGGTCCAAACTGTTGATTTGAGTCCCGATTTCCTTCCCCTCACTGTTGGTTCCCTGCACATTTTCCTTTATTTCACTTTGCATAGCCTTCACTTTTTCCTCTATTTTGCAACCATACTCAACCATTTCTGTGAGTATCCTGATTACCAGTGTTTTGAACTGTGCATCTGATAGGTTGGCTATCACTTCATTGCTTACTTGTATTTTTTCTGGAGGTTTGATCTGTTCTTTCATTAGGGCCATATTTTTTTTTGTCTTACATACTAAGGCATGGAGCCCTAGGTATTTGCTAGGGTGGGGAAGACCACTTTGCTGCATTGTGGTGCTGTATGTGGGGGAGGGATCTGAGGGGGAACAATGCTACTTTCTCACTTCTTGGCAGGCTTTCAGTCACTTCTACACTACCCACAAGCAAATTGGACCTTTCTGGTGCTGATTCCAGGGTGGGTGGTTTTATGTACGTTCTAGGACCCTGTGGGCCTCTCCAACTAACTGTCCTGTGAGGCTGGGATTTTCTCCTGCTGCCTCAATCCCCTCAGGTTTTTTCAGTCAGAGGTTTTGAGGCTTTATTTTCCCATGCTGGAACCATGGATTGCCCAGTCTGTCTCACTCCCCAGCTGTTCCTCCTGGTTTATCTGCATGCAAATGTGGGACCATGTGCTCCACCAGTCATTGCCTTGCTTGATCCACGATCCGCTGCCTCATCAGCCCTGGTCCTCCAACCAGGGCTTGACGCCTTGCCAAGAAGTCTTTGAGACATTGAGACCTTCTACATCACCTCATCGAGGAGATGCCCTTCAATGTTGCTGACCTCATCTGAGAGGGGTTGGCCTGCCACCTCACCCCAGCCAGACTTCAGCCTTTGAGGGGATGAGGAGGAGTAGGAGGGGGCAGGGAAGAGAGCCAAAGGATTCACATCTTGTCATTTTTTTCTCCTCCCCGACTGCCTACCTCTCTCCCCACTACTGGTCTGGATGAATGTTTCTTCTTTAACTTCTTAGTTGTTAGACTTCCATACAGTTCAATTTTCTGGCAGGTCTGGTTATTTTTTGTTTTTAAATTTATTGTTCTTTTAGTTGTGGGAAGAGGCAAAGTGTATCTACCTATGCCTCCATCTTGGCTGGAATTCCAGCAGATTTTTGTATTTTTATGTGGCCCAGAATAATTAACACTGATCATCAAGGATTAGAAAAATAAACTCAGACATGAAACTCATGATTTTTGCTTTGTTAATGATAGATCTGTGATCGTGTTTTTACTATCTTCTACGGTGATCAGTACATTTCTTCTTACATTTAGGTTGTATATTTTTCTAGGAAATAACCATTTTTTCTAGCCATTCAAATGTATTACCACAGGAGTTTCTAAGCAGCATGAGTGTGAGTTAGGATTCCTGGAATTGGTGGGGATTGAGTCAGAGAGTGAGGATGGCATCATGCAAGGTTGGGTGCTGGTAGGAAGAGCCAGATCTCAGGATTTCTAATGTGCCTCAGTCAGCATACTCACACTTTAAGCCAACTGATCCAGAGACAATGGCCCCTATGGAATGGAGCTTGAAGGCATCATCTCAAGTAAGTGGAGTGAGATTGTTAACAGCTCTGATGAATATCTCCAAGTGCATCTTGGAGTGTACACTCCTCCATGGCATCTATGCTTATGGTTTTGAGAAGCCCTCCGCCATCCAGCAGCAAGCCATTCTTCCTTGTATCAACGTTATGATATGATCACTCTGTCTTGATTACCAGTGTTTTGAACTTTGAATCTGATAGGTTGGCTCTCTCTTCATTGCTTACTTGTATTTTTTCTGGAGCTTTGATCTGTTCTTTCATTAGGGCCATATTTTTTTGTATTACATACTAAGACGTGGAGCCCTAGGTATTTGCTAGGGTGGGGAAGACCACTTCACTGCATTGTGGTGCTGTATGTGGGGGAGGGATCTGTCTTGGAAAGGAAAAATGGCCACTTTTGCTGTAACAATTCTGCAGCAGATTGAATTGGATCTAAAGGCCACCCAGGCCTTGGTCCTGGCAGCCCCTAGGGAATTGAGGCATCGGATACGGAAGGTAGTCATGGCTTTAGGAGATTACATGGGTCCGTTGCCATGCCTCCATTGGTGGTACCAGTGTGCATGCTGAAGTGCAGATGCTGCAGGTGGAAACTCACTATATCATCGTGGGCACCCCAGGCTGTTTGTTTGATATGCTTAACTGCAAATACCTGTCTACCAAATACATAAAGATGTTTGTATTGTGTGAAGCTGATGAAATGTTAAGCTGTGGACTCAGGGACCAGATCTATGACAAACAGCTCAACAGCAACACCCAGGTGGATTTGCTGTCAGCTACAATGCCTTCCGATGTGCTTGAGGTGACCAAGAAGTTCATAAGGAACCCCTCTTGGATTCTTGTCAAGAAGGAATGGTTGACTCTGGAGGGTATCCACCAATTCTACATCAATGTGGAATGAGATGAGTGGAAGCCATATACTGTGTGGCTTGTATGAAACCCTCACCCTCACTCAGGCTGTCAACTTCATCAACACTTGAAGAAAGGTTGACTGGCTCACTGAAAAGAAGAATGCCCAAGACTTTCTGCCATCTCTGTCACGTATGGAGATATGGACCAAAAAGACTGAGATATAATCATGAGGAAGTTCTGCTCTGGCTCTAGGAGAGTGTTAATTACACTGACCTGCTGTCCAGAGGCATTGATGTGCAGGAGTTTTCTTTAGTCATCAACTTATGACCTTCCCACCAACATGGAAAACTATATCCACAGAATCATTGGGTTGGGGTGGATGTTTTGGCCATAAGGGTGTGGCTATTAATATGGTGACAGAAGACAAGAAGCCTTTGAGACGTTGAGACCTTCTACATCACCTCATTGAGGAGATGCCCTTCAATGTTGCCGACCTCATCTGAGAGGAGTTGGCCTGCCACCTCACCCCAGCCAGACTTCAGCCTTTGAGGGGATGAGGAGGAGTAGGAGGGGGCAGGGAAGAGGGCCAAGGGATTCACATCTTGTCATTTTTTTCTTTTTTTCCTTTGAATAAGTGTCACTTTTTAAGGCAAAGAAGGAACCGTGACCATTTTAGATACCCTTTACTTCGGGGTAGGCTCTTGCCCCAGGTGCCATCTCTTACCCCAGAAACACTAATCCACTTCCCTAACCCATTTTTACATTGTTTTGAATAGTACTTATTGATTCAGGAAACAAATATAAAATTCTGACTAAAATTACTTGGAAACTGAAAAAAAACCCAAACGTGTTACCACAGAGTAAGTTGGGTATATAATTTACATGACATATTTAATCTCTTCTGCATTTGTGATTATTTCTCTTTTCTCATAACTAATTTTGTATATTTTTGCTGTCTGTATTCTTTGTATTTTCCTCCTTTAATCAGCCTCACAAAGTTTGTCTAATTTATTCTTTCAAATGAAAAAATTTTGGATTTACGGGTAGATTCAACCATATGAGTGATTGCTTGTAGGCATCTCCTAATAATTGGTCTCCATTACTACCTTCAAGGAATTTATTTTTAATGTTATTTTGCAATATCTAATGAAAACATCAAATGTGTTCAACTACCTGCCCCCGAATGTCATAAACCCTGGTACCTTACACCCATGGATTACTTCTAAGTAAACTTTTGGTCACTCTTTCAATCATTTAAAAAATACATCTTTCACTTCCAGTCAAGATGGAGGCATAGGTAGACATGCTTCACCTCCTCACATAACCATAGAAACAATTACAACCAGATCTTTAAAACAAATAACACCAAGAACCATCAGAAAATCAAGCTGTGTGGAAGTACGACAACCAAAAATTTAAAGAAGCCACATTCATCCAGACAGGTATGAGGGATGGAGTCACAGAACTGGGGCAGAGCAGGGTGGAAAAGATGTGCTGTGGCACAGAGAAGTGGTGGCAGGGGACCAGATGGTCCCACATTCCTGTGAGGTCGATAAAAATTGTCAGGGATATCTTGGGAGTGAGTGATCCCAGCCCCAGACCAGATTGTACAACCCAGGGTCCCAGCACTGAGAAGATAAATCCCCATTACCTCTGGTTGTAAAATCCATTAGGGGTTGGGGCACTGGAAGAAAATGCCAGATTTTCACCACTTAAAGGGCCCTCATAGGCTTAGAACATACACAAACCCCACAGCAGCAGCTGGAAGAGTGTCAGTCACATACAGGAGGTGAGTGAGGTGACTGGAAGTGGGGTGAGTGCCCAGCAGGCCTCCAGAATGTAGGTAGCAGCATAGACCCCTCCCCAATCCCCATTCCCCCACCCAGTGCCACAAAGCAGTGAAGAGGGTTGCCCCACCCTGGCAATTACCTAAGGCTCCACCCACACAATTTGCAGGTGCCTTTTCTACATAGGCCATGCTACTAAGACAGGGAGTAAAAGCAGCTCTACCTAATACACAGAAACAAAAGGGAGGCTTTCAAATTGAGGAGACAACAAAATATGCCCCAAGTGAAAGAACAGAACAGAACCCCAGAAAAAAGAACTAAACAAAATGGAGATAGCCAACCTATCAGATGCAGAGTTCAAAACACTGCTGATCAGGATGCTCAGAGAACTCACTGAGTACCTCAACAACATAAAGGAGGAAATGAAGGTTACACTAAGTGAAATAAAGAAAAATCTATAGGGAACCAACAGTGAAGGGAAGGAAGCTGGGATTCAGATCAACAATTCGGAACTTAAGGAAGAAATAAACATTCAACCAGAACAGAATGGAGAAACAAGAATTCAAAAAATAAGGAGAGGCTTAGGTACCTCTGGGACTTTAAATGTACCAATATCCAAATCATAGGGATGCCAGAAGGAGAAAATGAAGAGCTTTTTCAAGAAATTGAAAAGTTATTTGAAAAGAATAATGAAAGAAAACTTCCTTAATCTGGCAAAGGAAATGACATACAAGTCCAGGAGGCATGGAGAGTTGCAAACAAATTGGACACAAAAAGGACTACACTAAGACACGTCATAATTAAAATGCTAAAGGTTAAAGATAAAGAGAGACTCATAAAAGCAGCAAGAGAAAAGCAGAGAGTTACCTACAAAGGAGTTCCCATAAGACTGTCAGCTGATTTCTCAAAAGAAATTTTGCAGGCAAGAAGGGACTGGCAAGAAGTATTCAAAGTCATGAAAAGTGAGGACCCACAACATAGATTACCTAGCAAAGCTATGATTTAGAATGGAAGGGCAGATAAAATGCTTCCCAGATAAGGTCAAGTTAAAGGAGTCATCATCACTGGGCCATTATTACATGAAGTGTTAAAGGGACTTGTTTAAGAAAGAGAAAATCAAAGCTATGAACATTAAAATGACAACAAACTGACAACTATCAACAACTGAATGTAAAAAACAAAAACTAACAACAAGAACAGGAACAAGATCATAGATATGGAGATCATTTGGAGGGTTATCAGCTAGGAGGGGGAAGGAGGAGAATGGGGGAAAAGGTACAGGGATTAAGAAGCATAATTAGTAGGAACAAAATAGGATGAGGTTAAGAATAGTATAGGAAATGGAAAAGCCAAAGAACTTATATGCATGACCCATGGACATGAACTAAGGGGAGGGATTGCTGGAGAGAAGGGGTGTACCAGGTGGAGGGGGACAAAGGGGGAAAATTGGTACAACTGTAATAGCATAATCAATAAAATATACTAAAAAATAAAATAAAAATATATCTTTCTTTAGTGTGAAACTTCAGAGGCAATGTTAAAATGTTTAAAACATGTTTGTGTTCTGCCCACTGTTCATATTGTTTTTCTCCTTGCCCCATGACCATGCACTACACTAGGCTAAATCAAATCTGTGTTCTGAGTAGACACAGGTGAGGGTACCCCCGAGGAGTTGCTGAAAATGAGGGAGAAGGGATGCCTCTATGATGTTTCCATCACATATTTTGGCTTCTGCTCTGCAGTAGTGACAGCTTGGGCTGTACTGGGAATTGACATTTGGTGGGGGATTGCAGGGTGGGGGCTGGACAGGGTCGTGAAGGAACTAGTCTTGTAGTTCTGCCTTTTGAGAGTCAAGAATGGCTGAGGTTGAACAGATAAGGACTGTCTGAAAAGGGGAAATATCTAATGAGAGGTGGGTTGGCCCTCTATCAGGAATGCTCCAGAGACCTGCAGGGAGCGCGGGGAACAGATGACCTTCAGGTAATGTCTATCTCCTTCCAAGTAATATTTATAATTCTGTAGCAGGAGGGCATAAAGTATGTAGTTTCTCCTCCCCTCTTTCTCCAGCTTGTCTCATGTCCAGCTGTAGCTAATTTCAGAGTCTCTTGGGTCTTCAGCCTAAAAGCTGGTGTGTTGACCAGCCTTAGGCAGAAAGCTTTGGAAATGAAAACCTCAAATGACCATCATCAAAAGGCAAGCAAACTCACCCTGGCCAGGTGGCTCCGTGGGTTGAAGCATCATACGGTATACCAAAGGACTGCGGGCCCGATCCCATGTCGGAGTGCTTATGGGAGGCAACCAATGGACGTGTCTCTCCACCCTCTTTCTCTCTTCCTTTCTCAAATCAATAAATAAATCTTTGGGTAAGGATTTTTTTTAAAGGCAAGAAAACTCAGGTTATGTATTTGCGTAAGGAAGGAGCAGTAAGTTATACTTTTAGACAGGGTACAAATAATAAAATTAAAAAAAAAAATTTTCTAACCACCTACTTCCTGCTCAGAGCCCCCATCCCACAAAACAATGTTGTGCTAGCCTGTGACAGTGTCATTATCCAAGTCCACAGTGCCCCTGAAGTCTGGTGGCTCTCTGCTTCTGTGGCACACATGGGCTGTAGGACGTGAAGTACCCCCATACCAGCCCCCACCCAGCCGTGTGCATCTAAGCCACCCTTTGTGAGATCTGGGTGCTGCTTGCAGGCTCACATCTCATGCCTTTATGCCTCTCAGCTTCTCCACTCTCCCTGGTGCACACTCAGGACAGTCTCTGCAGTGGGAGCAGGGCCTTCCATACACAGGCTCTTTCAGTCTGCTTCCTTGATCGTTATCTGAGGCAAAGGACTGCAAGATCTGTACACTTAACTAGAAAATATAAAATGGGGAATGCAGGGAGAACATGTAAATTAAGATCACAAGGATATTTTGCCCCTCAAATCAATGATAACCTCTTTTACATCAGTGTATATTAGATGCATTTCTTCGGTCTTTCCCTCACTCAGCTGAAATGTGTTGAGGGCCCACTGTGTGCTAGGGATATCACCGTGTTCTCCCAATTGCAGCTTGAATTGTAGCGCTTAGTATGCTGTTTTACTTGTACTTTTACTTGTCTGCCTCCGCGACTGAACCATAAGAAATTTGAGTTCCCCATTATGGTATTCATCTTCATACACTCATGATCTAGAACTAGGCTAAAAGTGAACATTGTATCACAGAAGTCCAGGGAAAACGTTAAAATGAAATAAAGTTTATTTATTTCATTTTGGAACAGTAGCTTAATGAGAAGTGTTGTAAAAACTTTGCCAAATTATGATTTTGGTACACGTTATTTCTTCTTATCCCATATTCCCCAAACGATCATTGTTCTTCCTTACTGTTCATTAGGCACTTCAAGTGCATGATGCCTTGCAATTCTCCAGACCACTCGGTGAGGTGGTACTAATGTCATCCACTCCAGAGTTATGGAGCTGGGTTTGAACCCCACATACTTGGACACTGGCCATGACACAGCTGCTTCTAACTCCCTACCTACCTGGTCTCCCAGCTCATCTTTAGCCCTACGGAGTGTGCAGCAGGGACATGGCCTCTCAAATCCCCTGAAAAGGTGTAGAGCCTGAGCAGATCTCAACAGACAAGGTACACTTCACGTTTTTCTTTACCATATGTGTTATGATAGGAGATGGGGAACTAATGTTTCTGGAATAGACCATAGAAGCACAAACCCAAGTGGGATGCTATGTATGGGTTTGAAACAGGGAGAGGATCCCTGTTTCCAACAAATACAGACCAGTGTTTCCCACAATGGGTTTTGAGAAATGTCAGTCCAGTAAAATGCTTTTCTGGGAAACATTGTAACTTTTACCATTCTCTTGGAAGTCACAATGTCAGGAAGCCCTGAGAAGTCCCCTAGTAAATTTACCTGTTAAATCAGCACTTCTAATAAGGTCATAGGACACCCTCCCCTTTATTATAAAGGATACTTATGAACATTTCACAACATTTACTTTGGAAAACATTGGACAAGATCTATGCTGAGTCAAAAGGAAGGTCCCACAAACTAGATGTGTTGTCCTTCTGAACATCTAGTCTATCCTAACCAAGTGGGGGCTTCCAAACCATTCCAAGAGGAATGTAGGCTGCACCCGGCTGTGAAATGATGCCATGGTCCCCAGCTGGGTATCGTGTGCTCTGTGCCTACTCCTGGCCTGCCTGTGGGTTCCCTCTGGTGCTGGTTACGGACTCCCAGGAGGGACCTGGGGCCTTTTAAATATCCCCAGATACCAATGTAGCTGAACAGAGTGGAAGAATTAAGGATTGGGGCAGCTGTTCAAGTGTTCTGTTTTTTCTCCAGTCACCCAAGCAAATCCCAGTGATGGTACCTGAGAGAGCCTGTTGAGATCTGTTGTTTTGGCCAGGGTGACCAGTTAGTAACTATCACTCTCCTGGGGACCACTCTCTTTTTCATCAGCCAAGGCTATGGATCTTCTAGATAACACACTATGTTTTACATTATTTTTTTAAATCTGGTTAGTGACAACTAAGATGGTCCCTCTGCAATTAGAATCTGATGTCCGAGTGAGAAAGTCCCCTGTTCACTGAAACTCCCATGTCACTCACGCTGTATTAATGATGTTTATTCTTCCTCATTGTTTTATTCTTAAAAAAATGGCTCCCCTGGTTGCAATGTTATGTTAAGCATATTACAAGTTACTCCAAAGTCAGTTCATATATTACAGGTCGTTACACTCCTGGGTATACATTTCTGAATAGCTCTCACTCCACAGTTCCAGGTCCACATTAAATATGGGCTGCTGTGAGTGAGCCTGAGAGGGTTGTCTGTTCACTCCTGGCTCCTTGTTTTTCCTGGAAGTTTTCTTCCCTCTCTCTTTTATACTCCTCAGGGAAGATGTGGCCTCTAGTAAGAAAAGTCTACCTGGAGAAGGTAGAAAGTATTTTCCTCTAGAATTTTCTGGAAGGGAGTTAGACAGCAGCAGCTCTTTGGGCAGCATGCTTGGCTTCCCGTGGAGGCCAGCAGATCTTTAGAACATGAGTGACCACACTAATCAGAGGGGGCAGCAGATGCCAGAATCAATCAAGACCATTGATGAAAAGCCACAACATCTTTATTCCTGCAACGTTAACACCAAAATGAGTTTTTGTCCTCTTTAGCCATTGGGTTTTTGTCTTCTGTGGCTAGCATGCTCCTAGGTATCTGTGATGTAGCCTTATTAATAGACGTGGAATCGCTAGCTAAAATGTCAAGATCGAAGCACAAAGTTCTAATGAGCCACCAGCTTCTTTCTCTGCTCCAAGTAGAGCATTTATTCATTCAATATATATGATGCATTGAGTTCCATCAAGGAACAAGAAAAAAATCCAGTATGCAAGGGCCACAGGCTTCTGGGGGCATTGCCTCTTGGTTGTAGCACCTGATGTGACCCTCCCATCTGGTGTGGCTCTCCTAAGTAATAAACAAAATAAATTGGCTAGCCAGCGTGTCATACCCTAGGGGGCTTAGGAAATTATTCCCAATGGGCCCCAAAGGCTCTCAAAAGGTGAACAAGTCAAGAGCTACTTTCCTTCTGTGCAAGTTTGCTAGTTCTGATCTCCCCACATGGCTTCTTTCAAACTATCTTAGCCACTGCCCTACATGATGTGACAAGCGCCAGGCACCTCTCTTCTTCAAGATAAGGGAGGATCTTCAGAGGAAAAGTGACTGTCACAGGGCCAGGGTAGGAGGGCCTCTGGAGCCCACTGCTGTCTCTCTCTGCTACAAAGGCAAAGGCCTGAGACCCTTGAGAAATGAGGATCAGATTGTGTCCAAAATACATCTCAATCTCTTGGGGCTGTCTGTAGCCATATAAGGAGCTAGTCAAGAGCTATTTATCTTGAGGGCAAAGAGAACCTACATGGCACTTCAATTGGCTGAGCAGTCCCTGGACCAGCTTTCATGTGCCTGTAGCTGTCACCAGGAGGGATATCGGCTATTCAAATGGCACTGTTATGATTTCATATGTGAGGGCTGCACAGGGCCCCCTCTCTCTTTCCCCACTCCTTTGAGCATCTTTGCCCATATTTGCACAGGGTCTTGGACTCCAGGAAATGTTAGTCTAAAAATAGCCAAGCTATAGGCAAGTAGGTTTTTTAATCACCTACTTTAATCAAAGCATCAAAAGAGATGGCCCAACACTCACTGGTCACCACAGCCAAAAAAACATGTCTGAAAAGGGTCATTCAGGTAATCCAGCCCCTTTTACCCACATGATTCAAGAAACAACAGAGAATGTGAGTCCTGACAGCTGCCCCGGGCTCTAATTTTTCTGCCTTGCTCCATTGCAGTTACATCTACTGACAGCCTCAAATCCAAGGGGCCCTGCAGCATCCACAGCAAGACTAACCAGTTCCATTTGAATCTCAGTAAGAAATGTTTTCACAGATGCAGATTTTTAGCATGCATAAGAATATTTGCCTTAAAAAATATCTCTAGATGTCTTTTAGTTCAGAAAGATGTTGCCTGATAGTTAAAAAGCACAGTAGATTTTCAAACCCCGGGAGCTCTACACATCTCACAGCCCGTTTCCACCACAGAAAGAACTGAATCAAGCTCTGTTGGAACCGTTGTGCACTGTTGCTGGGCATGTGAAATGGTACAGCCACTATGGAAAACAGTAAAAAAAAAAAAAAAAATTAAAATAGTACTACCATGTGATCCAACAATCCCTCCTCTTTGTAGAATGAAAAAGAAAGTTGTTCCCTTAGAACAGGTTTTCTTATCTTCATCAATATGACATTTTAGGCCAGACAACTTCTTTGTGGTGAAGGACTGTCCTGTGCATTATAGAATGTTTAGCAGCATCCCAGCCCCTACTTATTGGATCCCAGGAGCAACCCCTGCTCCACAGTTATGACAACCAAAAATGTGTCCAGAAATTGTCACATGCCCTTTGGGGGCCCAAATCACTCCTGGTTCAGATCCACACTGCCTTAGGAAGAATCCCAAGAAGCCTAGCACTTTGGCACCCAAAGTATCAATGGTGAAGGTCAAACGCAATATTTGCTGGTCCTTTTCTCGAGAGTGAAACATTCCCCACTCAGAGGATGAATGTCCACCCCCTTTGGGCTGACACAGCCTAAATTAGTGAGGACATCCAAAGCACATGTGGGTTTCAGTTTTTATATCATTTTCTATTTCAAACAAAATGAAAGGAGAATAGTATTCTGTATTATTTTCCTACGGCTGCAGTAAGATTACCACAAAGTACACGACTTAAAACAATGGACATTCACTTTCTCACAGTTCTGGTGGTCAGGAGTTCCAAATCAAGATATCAGCAGTGTTATGCTCCCTTCCTTGCCTTTTCCTGTTTCTGGTGGTTCCAGGCCCTTCCCCTCTGTGTGTCTTTCCTCTGTGTCTATTATGAGGACACTTGTTGGATTTGGGGTCCACCTGGATAACACAGGAGGCTCTTATCTTGAGATCTGTAATCACATCACAAAGATCCTTTTTCTACATAAGTTCACATTACAGGCTCCAGGATGTGGATATACTTTATTGGGGCCCCCCATCCAACCCATTATATACTCTAAAACAAAGTTCTTTTTTAATAAACATTGAGGCCAATATTTTTATGTTTTATGTTTTTTAATATTTGAAACAAAAAAAATTACAGAAAAGTTGGAAGTGTAGTACAAAAACCTTTTTTATTTTTTTGAGATGTAGTTGCTAACATGATGCCCCATAATCCCCACCCCCTTCAGTGTGCATTCCCTGCAAACAAGGACATTTTTCTACTTGACCACAGTGCACTTGTCAAAACCAGGAAGCTGCACTGGTGCAGAGCATCCTCCCTCCTCCACTCAACAATCCCATTCAAGTTTCTCCAAATGTTCTGTTACTGTTTTTGCAGCCAAAGGACTTATTAGAATCACACACAGCATTTAGTTGTCATGTCCCTACAGTTTTCCTCACTCTGGGGCAGAGTCTTAGTCTTTCCCTGAGTTTCAACTTCTTAGCACTTTTGAAGACTGAGAGCCTCTTACTGGGTGGAATGTCCTTCGGTTTGGGCTTGTCTGATATTTCCTCATGATCAGATTCAGGATATGCATCTTTCCAAGGGATACTCCCAAAGTAATGCTGTGTTTTTCTCATGTGTCAGGTAACATATGTTTTCAGTTTGTAGAATCACTGGCAGTGAAAACTTCAATCACTTGATTATGGTGTGTCAGTCAGGCAACTCTTCCCCTTCCCCTCGTAATTAATAAGTATTTTGCAAGGAGAATTTTGACACTGTGCAAATAGCTTATTCCTCACCAACTTTCAGTTTATTACTGGGTTTAGACTTGTGAATTCCTACTTTATCCAATAGGTTATAATCTGTTATGATCATTATTTATTTTGATGTTAAAATTGTGCCACATTTTGTTACTAGGAGCCTACTCAGTTTGGTTCTTTTTGACATGTCCCCAATATTCTTTGATCACTTCTTTGTTTTCTGGTGCAACAAGACATTCTAAACTTATTCTGTACTTTCTTTGCCTCTAGAAGGAGCTCTGGGTTCCTTTTAGTGGAAAATGGACCGTGTTTCGGTAACAGTGTGTTTGCTCTTGCTCATTTTCTGGACCGTTGTTGTGACAGTTTCTTTCTGGGGCTTCTCTCCTCACTCCTTCCACACACTGTGTTTTACCACCAGCACTCCTCTCTCTCCCTCTCTTAGATCTGCCCCCACACAGCCCATTCTGTTTCTATGTTGATATTTGGAAGCAATAACTTTGTGGAACAAGCAGCCCTGCAATAAGCGGGCCCATGCCCCAAGAAAGGCTGGCCTGTTAGCAGTACTCATGCTGGGCAAGCAACTGGCCATGGCTGGGGAAACCTGGATTGGAGACTTCTGATTACACAGCTTCAATGAGCTTAAAGCTCTAAACATGTGAGAGTCATAGCCAAGCACCCACAGGATCAGAACCAATGGCTGATTTACCACTTCACATTGTGAAGACAACTGACTTCTTGTTTTGCCTTAGTTCAGCTTTTCAAAGAGATGTCCAGACTCTAAATCTTGAGGTTGTTGCCAGATCTTCCTTACCTGGCATCCTTTTTTTTCTAAGAAGAAAAATTTGAAAGATTTACTAATCCAGACATTCCCAGCTTCTGCTCAGTTGGAGGATCTTTACCCAGACTATACCCTGCACAGGGCCACTGGGTTCCCTCAAGGCTAGGAATGCAGCCTTGGGGCTAACATGAGCTAGCATCCCACACAGTGCTCACACCCTTTCACCCTGTCCTTCTAGTCTGTAGCCCAACCCTGCCTACTTGATCTGCCATGACAACTCAAGATATAGCCACTGCCACCCAAATACTTTATCTCTCTCCTTGGGCTCTCTGTCCTCTGCCAACCTTCCCTGAGGTCTTTCTCATTATGATTTCTTATTTTTTTTAAGACTTTATTTGTTTATTTTTAGAGAGAGGGGAAGGGAGGGAGAAAGACAGGGAGAGAAACATTGATGTGAGAGAGAAACATCCATCGGCCACCTCTTGCATGTACCCTAACCAGAGACTGAACCCACAACCCAAGCATGTGCCCTGATGGAATCAAACCTATGACCCTTAACTCTGTGGGATGACACCCAGCCAACTGAGCCACACCAGCCAGGGCTACTATGGGTTTCTTAGTGGGACTTCGCATACCCCCTCCACCCCTGGATTTAATGACCTGTTCTTTACTCCAGCCTCTGTTGAGTGGCCCTGAACCCTGTGAAGCTCCGCAGGAAGGGAGACACCTGACCTCTAAGCAACAAATCCAGAGGTAGCAAGAGGCTCTTGACGTGCCTTGTGAGAAGGCATTAGTTTCTTTCTTTCAATGAACCAGGGAAGAGAACAGGAGGGACAGGGTGTGAGAAGTGTGAGGTTACGAAGGAGAATTGAAGCCAGCAGTCATGTTGGGCCATGTGGAAACGCCCTTTCCAACACAGGGCCACACCCACCTCCAGCATTGTTTCAGGCTTAAGTCAGGCAGGGGAAGTAAGGCAGTCAAGAGATTAGGAGACTTATTACAGACAGAATGAGGACTCAGGCTTTGTCAAAGCCAAGGAGTGAGGATCCACCACCCCCTTTTTCTATAGTCCCCCAAGTCCTTCCCTGATGGCCTCATCATGATTGTGCCTGTCTTAGGTCCCTCTCTTGAGGAATCTTACCCGTCATTGGCTAACCAGTCATCTGCCTGGGCCAAGCAAGGTAAAATAAAGGGGGCAGAGGTGGCACCCCTGCTGGGAAGATAAGCTTTGTCTCCTTAGTGGCTTATGGTCCCAAGGTCTTTTTACTCAGCCTTAGCCATGGGGGGTTACAGCTTCTGAAACCAGGTAGGGAGGTTCCCAACAGAACTCCATTCTCAAAGCCAAACCATAGACTCATCTCCTTACACTGCCTTATTTCCAAAAACAGGATGTCTTAATTTTCCTTTCATTGAGGACAATTTCTTAGGCTCCCATTCTTTCCCCTTTAGTTTCTCCTTCTTTTAGGATTCATCAAGACCTTGTCTAATCTCATAGGACCCCAGCTGCCTTTAGGTTTCTTTCCCAGTTCAGCCAGGGCCCCAAGGTTGGCCTTTGACATGCTGCATGACCAGCACCACAGATTCTCTCACCCCTTGATCTCCACTGCACTCACTTTGCCCACCTTCAGTTTTGCTTGTTATTGTACAAACACCTGCTCTTGCTACTCAGCCTCTAATCCTTCAAGCATGTCATTCTCTCTTTCACCTCAGCTAAGGCCTCAATGCCACTTAAAAATATTTAACTACCATATTTTTTTTTTATCAACTCCTGATCTTCATTTTCTTCTTCCAAGTCTTTCTCCTACTACTTGCACCCTTACTCTCCTCACTTCAATCTCTTCCAGGATATTACATTTATTTTCCCCCTCTTTCTCTACTGCCTTCTTCTCAGGTCCCCTTTTTATTGACCTCCATGAATGGTCAAATAGTTTTATAGAAATCAACCTGCCTTTAGTCTTGCTTCTCCCTGAAGTTGTCATTCAGTATCTTCCTGGCCTCTTCTTTATCGTTTATACTTAATACTCTTGTCTCTGGTATCTCTTCACACACTCCTTCTTCAATGTTTCAAACCCACTTCTTCAAAGAACAATGAGTGTCTGATTCCTCATTCCAAGATTCTTCATTCCAGTTTCCCACAAGTCCTGGGACCTCTCTCCCTTTGGCTTTTTGAGACACTCTTTAGATTCCCCCTTGAAACCCTCTGATCTGTTTTCTTTGTCACCATTTGAATGTGAGCCCAAAGTTCTCATTTTGGCTCTGGAGGGTTGTTTCTCTCCCAGGGCTGTCTCATTCTCTCCCACAGCTTCACCCATATGCTTTCACTCACTTTGATTCTACCCCATCTCTTCTGAGCTCCTGACCTACATTTCTACCTGCCAACAGAATATCTCATTTCAAACTTGGCATGTCTCAAACTGAGTTCAGTGTCTTTCCCCTAAAACCCCTCTGTCTTGTATAAATAACACCAACAACTAGCCATGCACATAGAGACACTGGAGGGGAAACTCCCACAGTGAAGCAGTAGCTCATAGGGCCAGGTGGCCATTCAGATTTGTATCCATTCTGTAATTCAGAGACTAACTCCCCTTCCCCAACCAGTTGCCATGACCCTTCACTGGTTTACTTGCCTCCAAGCACAAGTTTAATGACACAACTTCTGCCTCAGCATCGCCACTGATTTCTCACTGTGAGCAGGAAAGGCTCAGACTCCTCGGAAGGGCATTCAAAGCCCTCTGTGTTGTCATGAACAGATCTCCCATCACACTCTCTGGGCCCCTCACTCCTGCAACATGAATCTCCTTACTGACCCCTAAACCTGCTCATCTTTATCCCATGTTTCTACATGTTGTTCCTTCCTTTAGGAAGGTATTTATCATCATTTTTTGCCAGTCCAAATGGATCCTCCCATAAGTCAAGCTCAATCACTGGCCACATCTTTGGTGAAGCCTCCTTTGATGCTCCTTGGACAGAAGTAGCAGTTGCTCCCCTTGTCTCCTTTAGTGCATTACTTTTAGCACTTAATTGACTCTTCTCTGAATTATATTTGGTTATTATTATTTCTATGAGTTTTTTAAAAATAATAACTGAGTGACATGTATTCTTTGTTTTTATCACCTCATTTAATATTTTCAAAGTGGTGTTGGTGTCTCCCTTTGTCAAGGAGGAAACTGGGGCTCAGAAAGATTCATTTCTTCTTAAGGTCACATGGCTGGTAAGTGGAAGGACCCAAACATGAACCTGGGTCTTGTTTACTCCAAAGCTCAGTCTCTTTTCCCTAGACCAGTTTGTCCCAGTCTTCACCATAAATTAAAATCACTTGGGAAATATTTAAAAACTATTTACCCACCCAGATATCCTGATGACTTGGTATGGAGTATAACCTGGATGTCAGGATTTGTGTTGTTTCTTAAATTGTACAGGTGACTCCAAAGTACAGAGTTTGGGAACTGCTACTGTAGGCTATTCAGTGCTCCCAGTTTCTGGAACATAGTGTGTTTTATAGATGTTTGCACTAAATCTTTTATCTCCACCTGTTTCCTCCATACACTGGATACCATATCCCTGAATCCCAAGGTTGGCAAAAGTTCAAAAGCAGAGAAAGAAAGTAATTGTGTTGCTAATATGCGCCCAAAATTGTGCGGCTAATGAAATTTCCCTAATCAATATAAAGAAATTAGGAAGCACAGGACAGAGTTAATTTTTAACTAAGTGAACACTCAATTGCCTTTCTTTGGTGAGAGAAACCTGCCTCCTTGGCATCTTCTTATCCTCCCTCTTTCTCATCAGTCCAGAAGCTCCATGTTGACATGACTTGTTTTTGCAGATTGATCCCAAGGCAGAGCCTACCTTCTTTGGAAGGGAAGATCAGGCTCTTGAGGAAAGCATGTGTGGAAGCTGCAGACCATGCCAACAGTCAAGTCACATTCCCTGAGTCCTCGATGCTGTTCCTCTGGCAGCAGTCACAGCCGTGACTGTCTCTGAAATTGCTGGAGATAAAGAATCCCATGGGTTCAGTCATGCCCATGCTGCATTCACTCTCCTCTTTGCATAATTTTAGGCTATTTTATTACAGCCAAATTTGTGGAAGGAAGTTTGAAAACTAGACTACCTCTTTAAATAGTTTTGTCCCATGAAAACATAACTTTTAGTATTAAATGCCACAAATAAGAAAACACCTGATAAAACTGTGCTGTCAATTTACATGAACTTCCTGTCTAATGAGTAGGATATACATTCTTATAAAACTCTATTAAAGCTTCTGTTTTGCTCCATCTACAGAGCAAACAACTCAGAAGACCTTTCAGTATCTATAAAAGCCAGAAAACTACTCTTTTCAGATGTTATTGGTTCAGAATTTGGACATTGCCAGCAGTAAACTGGAACAGGAGAGGTAATATGCATCCTGTGTGCTCAAAGTTCTTGATTAATGAAATAATTCATTCACCAATTCACCAAGCTTTATTTTGAGTCCTCCCAACATGCTCACACACACACAATGTCTGTAACACAGGACCAAGTACTGTTCAGAGCCCCGTGAGTCACACAGTAGTGTCCCTTTAAAAAGATGCCTGAGTTAAATGGAATCAGTTAAATGGTATCCTAAAGCAGTAATTAAGGAGATGCCGAAAAGCCTCAAAAAATTGGGGGCTAAGTGAATGGTTCAGGTAGGTGGCTTGTTGTGGAAGGTAGGTGAGAGACCCAGGGGGAGGTCCTGCCTTTAACTAGCTTTTGAACCACCTCTTCTTTGATTGCAAGACAAGACAGTAATATCAGAAATTTATTTCCAGGGTAATCCCAGCTTTCACCTGTAGTGAGTATGAGCATGTGTTCAGAGGATGGTGGAATGGCCATGGAGGCCTTCTTGCAGTGAGTTGTGTATTGAAGTTGGGAGAAGGGAAGTGTTGGGAAGGATATCAGCCACAGGTCAGTCAGGAAGCAAGCACCACACCTGTTATATTAACAGAGAATTTAAGATAAAGAATTAGGTTCCGGAGAATTTAAAGGAAGCCCAGAAGTGTTACAGACGGGGGAGTGCAGGAAACAGCCACCACCCCTAGGGGCAGAAGAACAAAGGGAAGTGGTTGGAATTACTAGAAATTAGAAACTTGAACAGGTCTCAGACCTGAAGCAGGGGTCCTACTCAGATGGCGCCAGTGTCTCTTAGAACCACAATGAGTGTGGTTATGGAGTGTGGGGAAACCTGCAAACTGGAACCAGTTGCTGCTACAGGAAAAACTGTTGCTGAAATAACATCCACTGGACAGAAAGAATGCCCCATCTTCCTCAGGCCTTGCAGTCTCCCTCTTCCTTCTTTTTTTTTTTTAAATTTATTTTATTTTATCTTTATTTTTAAAATATATTTTATTGATTATGCTATTACAGTTGTCCCATTTCCTCCCCTTCACTCCACTCCATCCTGCACACCCCCTCCCTCCCACATTCCCCCTCCTATAGTTCATGTCCATGGGTTGTATTTATAAGTTCTTTGGCTTCTACATTTCCTATACTATTCTTAACCTCCCCCTGTCTATTTTCTACCTACCATTTATGCTACTTATTCTCTGTACCTTTCCCCCCTCTCTTCCCCTCCCACTCCCCTGTTGATAAACCACTATGTGATCTCCATTTCTGTGGTTCTGTTCCTGTTCTAGTTGTTTGCTTAGTTTGCTTTTGTTTTTGTTTTAGGTGTGGTTGTTAATAACTGTGAGTTTGCTGTCATTTTTACTGTTCATATTTTTTTATCTTCTTTTTCTTAGATAAATCCCATTTGAATGTGAGCCCAAAGTTCTCATTTTGGCTCTGGAGGGTTGTTGTTAAGGCTCTGGAGCCTTAAATCCCTTTAACATTTCATACAATAAGGGCTTGGTGATGATGAACTCCTTTAACTTGACCTTATCTGGGAAGCACTTTATCTGCCCTTCCTTTCTAAATCATAGCTTTGCTGGATAGAGTAATCTTGGATGTAGGTCCTTGCCTTTCACGACTTCAAATACTTTTCTCCAGCCCCTTCTTGCTATAAGGCTTCTTTTGAGAAATCAGCTGATAGCCTAATGGGCACTCCTTTGTAGGTAACTGTCTCCTTTTCTCTTGCTGCTTTTAAGATTTTCTCCTTATCTTTAATCTTGGGCAATGTAATTATGATGTGTCTTGGTGTGTGCTTCCTTGGGTCCAACTTCTTTGGGACTTTCAGAGTGTCCTGGACTTGCATGTCTAGCTCCTTTGCCAGATTGGGGAAGTTTTCCTTTATTACTTGTTCAAATAAGTTTTCATTTTCTTGCTCTTCCTCTTCTCCTTCTAGCACCCCTATGATTTGGATGTTGGAATGTTTAAAGTTATGCCAGAGGTTCCTAAGCCTCTCCTCATTTTTTTGGATTCTTGTTTCTTCATTCTGCTCTGTTTGGAAGTTTATTTCTTCCTTTTGTTCCAAATTGTTGATCTGAGTCCCAGTTTCCCTCCCTCCACTGTTTGTTCCCTATATATTTTCCTTTGTTTCACTTTGTATAGCCTTAACTTCTTCCTTTATTTTGTGACCATACTCAATCACTTCTCTGAGCATCCTGATTACTAGAATTTTGAACTATGCACCTGATAGGTTTGCTATCTTCCCATTGCTTAGTTCTTTTTCTGGAGCTTTGATCTGTTCTTTCATTTGGTCCACATTCCGTTGTGGACCAAATTTTGTAAGGGTTAGAGGCTTAGGCACCAGGGCAGGGAAAGCCACTTTACTGCACTGTGGCACTGTCTGTGGGGGAGAGGTCAGGGAGGGAACAGTGCTGCTTGCTGGGCTCTTGCCCCAATTTCAGTCAGTTCCCCTGCTTCCCACAAGCAGATTATGCCCTTTTAGGTGCTGATTCCTGGGTGTGTGGACTTGTGCACATTCTATGACCCCCTGAGCATCTCCAACAGATTCTCCTTTGAAACTGGGAGTTTTTCCCATTTCCGGAATCCCCACAGGTTTTTACAGCCAACAGTGTTGAAGCTTTATTTTCCCACACTGGAACCCTGGGTCACAAAATTTGTCTTGCTCTCCAGTTGTTTTTCCCAGCTTATCCACATGCAAATATGGGATATTCTGGTCCACCAGCTGCCAATTTGCCTGCCCGGTCTGCCAGTCACCACCCTGTCACATGTCCTCTCTGCCTCAGTTTCCCATCTCTGCCTCTCCTGCCAGTCTGGATCAATGTTTCATCTTTAACTGCTTGGTTGTCAGACTTCCATACAGTGTGATTTTCTGGCAGTTCTGGTTGGTTTTTGTTTTTAAACTGGTTGTTGTCCTTCTTTTGGTTGTGCGAGGAAGCAAAGCATATCTACCTATACTTCCATCTTGGCCAGAACTCCTAATTTTTATTCTTAAAATTTTAGTGTGTTTACTTAACAGAGGCTAAAATTTATTAATATTTCTACTTTCCTTCTAAACAATATAAAAAATGTAAAATGCTTAAACTTGATCACCTCCCTTCTATCTTGATATTTTCCCCAATATTTTATTTCACATTTTTTATTCCAGAAAGTAGTAATTACTGGTTATTTTTGCATATTCCATATTGTGAATTTAATTTCATGTGTATAAATTTCTTTGATTATCATTTTCTATTGCATTCCATTGGAATACAAGTATATTTCCTTTTTCCTGAAGTTCTTATACATAGGGTCTAATCTTGGTAGATTTGTTTCTCTGCAGATGTGTTTATTTTGCCTTTGTTCAGCTGGATGTAGAGTTATAGATTGATATCATTTTCTTTCAGGGTTTAAAAAATAGTCCATTACCTTCTTACTTCCATCGTTGCTGTGGAAAAGCCTGCTTTTGAATATCTTCTTTTTCTTGTACTCTCTACTTTGTATGCATTATGTTTTTCATGTGTATTTATTTTGTTTATCCTACTTGGAACTTATGCTTCTTGAAACTGAAGGGTTATGTTTTTCATCCATTCTGGAAAATGCTCATCTTTCTCATTTTTCTCTCTTCATTCTTTCTAGAATTCATATTAGAAGATATATGATGAATCTATTCATTCCACCTTCCATGTCTCTGAACTCCTTTCATATTTTCCATTTCCTTATATCTTGAGAAGCATTCTGAGTAATTTTTTTAGCTCTAGGTTCCACTTCACTCACTTTCTCTTTAGCTGTATCTTTTTTTTCTGTTCATCACTGAGTTTTTTGTTTGTTTTTTAGTTCCCTCCAGCTTTACTGAGGTATAATTGACAAATAAAATTGTAAGATATTTAAAATGTACAATGTGATGATTTGATATATGCATATGTTGTGAAAGTATTCCCACAAACAAGTTGTATAGTATATTCATCACCTGACATTTACGTTTTCTTCCATTGAAAATGCTTAAGATCTATTCTCTCAGAATTTCCTTTTTTTAAAGATTTTATTTATTTATTTTTAGAGAGAGGGGAAGGGAGGGAGAAAGAGGGGGAGTGAAACATCAATATGTGGTTGTCTCTAGCACACCTTGTACTGGAGACATGGTCTGCAACCCAGGCATGTGCCCTGACTGGGAACCAAACCAGTGGCACTTTGGTTTGCAGACCCACACTCAATTCACTGAGGTACATCAGCCAGGGCTCAGAATTTCTTTTTTTAAAAAAAGATTTTATTTATGTATTTTTAGAGAGAGGGGAAAGAGGGAAAAGAGAGGAAGAGAAACATCAATGCATGAGAGAAACATCAATCAGCTGCCTCTTGAATGCACCCCAACCAGAGACCAGGCTCACAACCCAGTCATGTGCCTTGACTGGGAATCAAACTAGTGACCCCTCACTTTGTGGTGTGATGCCCAAACACCTGAGCTACACTGGTTAGGGCTACGGTCTCAGAATGTTAATACTGTATTATTAACTATGGTTATCATGCAATATGTTAGATCCTCAAAACTTATTCATTAGTTTTTTAAACACATTTAATCAGCATCATGATCAGATTATTACATTTAGCAATCAACGGGTAAACACACAAAAAAACCACATTAAAAACTTTTGTTGGAATGCTTTGCACTTTCCCCAGAACAGAAACTAAAACAACTATTTTTAAAATTATTTTATTGTTGTTCAATTACAGTTGTCTGCATTATCCCCCACCATCCTCCCCCCACTCCAACCAAACCCACCTCCCTCCCCTGCTTCCACCCCTCTCTCTTGGTTTTGTCCATGTGTCCTTTATAGTAGTTCCTGAAAACCCTTCTCCCACTTTCCCTTCCCCCCTCCCCTCTGACTATTGTTAAATTGTTCTTAAGTTCAATGTCTCTGGTTATATTTTGTTTGCTTTTTTTCTTTTATTATGTTCCAGTTAAGGGTGAGATCATATGGTGTTTGTCCTTCATCACCTGGATTATTTCACTTAACATAATGCTCTCCAGTTCCATCCATGCTGTTGCAAATGGTATAAGCTCCTTCTTTCTCTCTGCTGTGTAGAATTCTATTGTGTAAATGTACCATCGTTTTTTGATCCATTCATTTACTGAGGGGCACTTAGGTTGTTTGCAGCACTTGGCTATTGTAAATTGTGCTGCTATGAACATTGGGGTGCATAGGTTCCTTTGGATTGCTGTTTCAGGGCTCTTAGAATATAATCCCATCAATGGAGTTGCTGGGTCAAAAGGCAGTTCCATTTTTAGTTTTCTGTGGAAATTCCATACTGTTTTCCACAGTGGCCTCACCAGTCTGCATTCCTACCAACAGTGCACTAGGGTTCCCTTTTCTCCACATCCTCTCCAACATTTGTTTGTTGATTTGTTTATGATGGCCATTCTCACTGGTGTGAAGTGGATCTCATTGTGGTTTTAATTTGCATCTCTCTGATGACTAGTGATGCTGAGAATCCTTTTGTATGTCTCCGTATATCCTACTTGGAGAAATGTCTGTTCAGGTCCTTTGCACATTTTTTAATTGGATTTTTTGTCTTCCTGGTGTGGACTCCTGGGAGTTCTTTTTGTATTTTGGAGAGCAAACTGTTGTCCAGGATATCATTGGCAAATATGTTTCCCCATACAGTTGGTTGGTTCCCTTTTCATTTTGCTGATGTTTTCTTTAGCCATGTGGAAGGTTTGTAATTTGATGTAGTTCCATTTGTTTCTCTTTTCCTTTATATCCCTTGCTCTAGGGGACATATTAGTGAAAATATTGCTGTGTGAAATATCTGAAAATTTCCTTCCTATGTTCTCCTCTAGGACTTTCATGGTGTCACTACTTATATTTAAGTCTTTTATCCATGTTGAGTTTATTTTTGTGTATGGTGTAAATTGCTGGTTGAATTTCTTTTTTCTTTTTTTCTTTTTTTGCATGTAGCTGTCCTGATCTCCCAACACCATTTGTTGAAGAGGCTACTTTTACTCCATTTTATGCTCCTGTCCCCTATGTCAAATGTTGATTGACCATAGAGACATGGGTTTATTTCTGGGCTCTCTATTCTGTTCTATTGGTCTATGTGTCTATTCTTATGCCATTACCAGACTTTTGATTACAGTGGCCTTGTTATATAGTTTGATATCAGATATTGTGATCCCTCCTACTTTGTTATTCTTTCTCAAAATTGCTGAGGCTATTCAGGGTCATTTATGGCTCCTATACAGTTTTGAAATGGTTGTTCTCTATCTGTAAAGTATGTTGTTGGTATTTTAATAGGGATTGCATTGAATCTATTAATTGCTTTGGGTAGTATGGACACTTTAATGAAGTTCATTCTTTCAATCCATGAACACAGTATATGCTTCCATTTATTTTTGTCTTCCTTAATTTCTTTTTCAGTGTTGTGTAGTTTTCTGAGTACAGGTCTTTCACCTCCTTGGTTAGGTTTATTCCTAGGTACTTTATTTTTCTTGATGCTATACCAAGTGGGATTTTTTTCCTAAATTCTGTTTCTGACATCTTGTTGTTGGTATGCACAAATGCATCCAATTTCTGAATATTGACTTTGTATCCCACTGTTTTGCCAACTTCATTTATTAGGTTAAATAGTTTTTTGGTGGCATTTGTAGGGTTTTGTATGTACACTATCAAGTCATCTGCAAATAATGACTGTTTTATTCCCACCTTTCCAATTTGGATGCCTTTTATTTATTTTTCTTGTCTGGTCACTGTGGCTAGGACTTCCGATACTATGTTGAATAGAAGTGGTGAAAGCAGATACCCTTGTCTTGTTTCTGATCTTCACGTGAAAGCTTTTAGTTTTTGCCCATTGAGTATGATGTTGGCTGTAGGTTTCTCACATATGGCCTTTATTATGTTGAGGTATGCTTCCTCTATTCCCACTTTGCTGAGGGTTTTTATCATAATTGGATGCTGGACTTATGAAATGCTTTTTCTACATCTATTGATATGATCACGTGATTTTTTTTCTTTCCTTTTTTTATGTGGTGTATTACATTTATTGATTTGTGAATATTGTACCATCTTTGCATCCCTGTGATGAATCCCACTTGATCTTGGTGTATGATCTTTTTAATTTATTGCTGGATATAGTTTGCCAATATTTTGTTGGGGATTTTAGCGTCTATGTTCATCAATGATATTGGCTTGAAGTTTTCTTTCTTTGTTGTGTCTTTATCTGGTTTTGGGATTAGGATTCTGCTGGCTTCATAAAAAGAGTTTGGGATATTTCCCTCTTCTTGGCCTTTTTGGAAGAGTTTGAGAAGGATAGGGGTCATCTCTTCCTAAAATGTTTTGTAAAATTCTCCCATGCAACCATCTGTTCCAGGGCTTTTGTGTGCCAAAAGTTATTTTGATTACTGCTTCAATTTCACTAGCTGTTACCAGTCTGTTCAGGCTTTCTGTTTCTTCTTGATTCAGTTTGGGAAGATTATAAGTCTAGAAATGTGTCCATTTCACCCAGATTTTCAAATTTCTTGGCATACTGTTCATAGTAATTTCATACAAACCTTTCTATTTCTGTGGTTTCAGTTGTAATTTTATCCTCTTTCACTTCTGATTTTATTTATTTGGGTCCTCTCTCTTTTTAATTGATGACTCTGGTTGAAGGCTTGTCGATTTTGTTTATCTTTTCAAAGAACCAGCTCCTAGATTTATTGATCCTTTGAATTGTTCTTTTAATCTCTTTGTCATTTAACTCGGCTCTGATCTTGATTATTTCCTTCCTTCTATTCGATTTGGGCTTTGTTCTTGTTCCTCCAGTTCCTGTAGATGTAGGGTTAGATTCTTTCTTTGAAATGTTTCTATGATTTTTAGGTAGACCTGTATTGCTATGAACGTACCTCTTGGCACTGACTTTGCTGTGTCCCATAGGTTTTGTACTGTTGTGTGTTCATTTTCATTTGTTTCCAGAAACTTTTTGATTTATTCCTTGATCTCATTCTTAACACATTCATTGTTTAATAGCATGCTATTCAATCTCCATGAGTTTGAGTGTTTTTGAGTTTTTTCCTTGAGGTTGGTTTCTAGTTTCAGGTCCTTGTGGTCTGAGAAGATGCTTTCTATGACTTCAATTTTCTTGAATTTTTTGAGACTTGTTTTGTGTCCTATCATGTGGTCCATCTTTGAAAATATTCCATGTGCATTTGAAAAGAATGTAGTTTTTGCTTCTTGGGATTGAAAGGTTCTACATATATCAGTTAATTCCATTTGATTTAGTGTACCACTCAGAGCTACAATATCCTTGTTGATATTTTGCTTGGAAAATCTAACCATTGTTGACAGTGGGGTATCAATATACCCTACTATAATTGTGTTGATGTCTATATCTTTCTTGAAGTCCTCCAAGATTTTCCTTATATTCCTTATATTTCGGTGCTCCTATGTTGGGTGCATATATGTTTACAATATTTGTGTCTTTTTTGTTTTATTTTGTTTTTTAAAATTTATTGATTATGCTATTACAATTGTCTCATTTCCACCCCCCACTTTATTCCTGTCTGCCCTGCATCACCCCTCCCACTAGCATTCCCCCCAACCTTAATTCATGTCCATGAGTCACACATATAAGTTCTTTGACTTCTCCATTTCCAATATTATTCTTAACCTTCCCCTGTCTATTTTGTATCTGCCATTTATGCTTCTTATTCCCTGTATCTTTTCCCCTATTCCCCTCCCTCCCCTCCCTGTTGATAACCCTCCATGTGATCTCCATTTCTGTGATTCTGTTCCTGTTCTTGTTGTTTGCTTAGTTTGTTTTAGTTTTTGTTTTAGGTTCATTTGTTGATAGTTGTGAGTTCGTTGTCATTTTACTGTTCATAGTATTTGATCTTCTTTTTCTTAGATAAGTCCCTTTAACATTTCATATTGGTGATGATGAACTCCTTTAACTTGACCTTATCTGGGAAGCACTTTATCTGCCCTTCCATTCCAAATGAAAGCTTTGCTGGATAGAGTAATCTTGGATGTAGGTCCTTGCCTTTCATGACTTCAAATACTTTTCTCCAGCCCCTTCTTGCTATAAGGCTTCTTTTGAGAAATCAGCTGATAGCCTAATGGGCACTCCTTTGTAGGTAACTGTCTCCTTTTCTCTTGCTGCTTTTAAGATTTTCTCCTTATCTTTAATCTTGGGCAATGTAATTATGATGTGTCTTGGTGTGTGCTTCCTTGGGTCCAACTTCTTTGGGACTCTCTGAGCTTCCCAGAGTTCCTGGAAGTCTATTTCCTTTGCCAAATTGGGAATGCTCTTTTTCATTATGTTTTCAAATAAGTTTTCCATTTCTTGTTCTTCCTCTTCTCCTTCTGGCACCCCTATGATTCAGATGTTGGAGTGTTTAAAGTTGTCCCAGAGGTTCCTAAGCCTCTCTTCATTATTTTTTGAATTCTTGTTTATTCATTATGTTGTGGTTGACTGTTTATTTCTTCCTTCTGGTCCAAACTGTTGATTTGAGTCCCAGTTTCCTTCCCATCACTCTTGGTTCCCTGCACATTTTCCTTTATTTCACTTTGCATAGCATTCACTTTTTCCTCTATTTTGTGACCACACTGAACCATTTCTGTGAGTATCCTGATTACCAGTGTTTTGAACTGTGTATCTGATAGGTTGGCTATCTCTTCATTGCTCAGTTGTATTTTTTCTAGAGCTTTGATCTGTTCTTTCATTAAGCCTTTTTTTTTTTTTTTTTTTTTAATCTTGAGGTACCTGTTATGTAGTAAGAGGTAGAGCCTTAAGTGTTGGTCAAGTCAGGGCAACCCATGTGCCTGGTTTGTGGTGCTATACATAGGGGAATGGTCCAAGAGGGAACAGTGCTGCTTGCTTTGCTCTGGGCTGGCTTTCAGTCACTTCCTCTGCTCCACACAAGGAAATTGGGCCCTTCTGGTGCTGGTTCCTGGGTGGGTGAGTTTGTGTACATTCTAGTACCCTGTGGGTCTCTCCAACAAACTCTGCAGTGAGGCTCAGAGTTTCTCCTGCTGTCACAACCCCCACAGGTTTTTCCAGTCAGAGGTTTTGATGCTTCATTTTCCCATGTTGGAACCCTGGGTTGACTGGCCTGTCTCTCTCCCCAGTTGTTCCTCCTGGTTATCTGCACACAAATGTGGGACCACCCAGTCCACCAGCTGTTGCCTTGCCCAGTCCACTAGCCACCACCTCACCTGCCCTGGTCTTCCAACTGCTGCTGCATGTCCTCTCCTCCCTAGCTGCCCATTTCCACCCCTCCTACCAGTCTGGATGAATGTTTCTTTAATTCCTTGGTTGCCAGACTTCTGCACAGTTTGATTTTTTTTGTCAGTTCTGGTTGTTTTTTCATTTTTAAATTTGTTGTTGTCCTTCTTTTGGTTGTGTGAGGAGGCACAGTGTATCTACCCATGCCTCCATTTTGGCTGGAAGTCTATTTATGTCTTCTTAATGGATATTTCCCTTGATTATTATGAAGTGTCCTGTTGTGTCTCTTTTTGTTCTGAGGTCTATTTTGTCTGATGTAAATATTGTTACCCTCGCTTTTTTTCTCTGTGCTTTTGCTTGGAATATTTTTTTCCAACTTTTCACTTTTAGTCTGTGTTAGTCTACTGTTCTGAGATGGGTCTCTTGTAGGCAGCATAGGTGTGGGTCATGTTATCTTATCCACTCAGCTATTCTATGTCTTTTGATTGGAGTATTTAATCCTTTTACATTTAAGGTTATTATAGATAGGTACTTATTCATTGCCATTTTTCCCCTTTGTATATTTGTTCATCTCTCTCTCACTCTTTTTCTTCATCTTTTTAAAGTAGTCTCTTTGGCATATCTTGCAATGCTGGCTTGGTGGAGGTATATTCTTTTAGCCTTCTTTTGTCTGGGGAACTCCTTTATTTAGCCTTCCAATTTAAATGAGAACATTGCAGGGTAGAGTAATCTTGGTTGCAGGCCTTTGCTTTTTATTACTTGGAATATTTCTGGCTTGTAGTGTTTCTGTTGGGAAGTCTCCTGCTAGTATTATTGGAACTCCACTTTATGTTGCTTCATGTTTCTGCCTTGGGGCTGTTAGGATTCTCCCTTTGTCTTTGAATTTTGCTATTTTAATTATGAGGTGTCTTGAAGTGAGCGTCTTTGGGTTCATCTTGACTGGTGCCTTTTGTGCTTCCTGGACTTGTATGACTTCTTCTCTCATGAAATTAGGGAAGTTTTCTATCATTACTTTTTCAAACAGGTTTTCTATCCATTGTCCTTCACCTTCTCCTTCTGGTATCCCTATTATACAGATATTATTATGTTTCATGTTGTCCTGCAATTCCCTTAACCCCTCTTCATTCTTTTTGAGTCTTTTTTTCTTTTCCTTGCTCTTTCTGGGAGTTTTTTCTACCTTGTCCTCCAGTACACTGATTCAATCCTCTGCTTCATCTAACCTGGTTTTGATTACTTGTACTTTGTTCTTCAATACAGAAATTGTATTCTTCATTTCCTCCTGACTCTTATTGATAGTTTCTATGTCCTTTTTAATGCTGATGTAGTTTGCAGTACGTTCCTTGTAGCTTCCTTGTAGTTTTTCATAATTCTCACTGAGCTGATTAGGCTTCTTTACAACCATTGTTTTGAACTCCATATCTGATAGTTTATGTGCCTCTTTTCATTTAGCAGTCTTTCTGGGGATTCCTCCTTTCTTTTCAATTGGGGGTTGTTTCTTTGTCTCCCAATTTTAGGGGAGACTCTTCTTGTTTGCTTCTGCTTCTTAAATTCATCTGCTTTGATACCCTGTCTTTATGTTGTGTACTTCAATGGTAGGAGACCTGTGTGATTCAGTGGTACAGTCTCCTTGATCTCCTAAACTTGATGCTCTTGGGAAGCCTTTTATGACATTTATGTTGGCTCTGTGGACATAATTGGGCTTCAATTGTTGTTGGGTGATTATTTGGTACATCCTTCCCTCCAGCTGGATGACTGAGGGACACTATACCCACCGTGTCCTATATGCTGTTGTGCAGGTGCTGCCAGAACAAAACCACAAAGCCTGGGAAACAAACCTACATCCACAAAAATAACTATCCCCCACAATCCCACTATTAAGAGCAAATGAACTGGTATTAATAAGGGTGTAAACAGATTAAGACTATCATAAGAAAGGAGAGTGAATATGAGATGATCTACTGAAAGAAAAATGATTTTGAGAGGATAGAAGGAGGAGCACTAACAAGAGTAGGGAATTGGAGCAATGCGCAGGGAGAAAATAAAATTTACATTATAAATAAAAAAGAGAATGGAGAAGGAGGAATGGAGTAAGAGAAGGGAAACATATAGTATTAGGTTTAAAAAGAAATTAAAAGAAAATAAAATCAAGTGAGAGTGAGAAAATAAAAAAAAAGTGAATAAATAATAAAAAAATAGGAACCAAACTGGGGAGAAACACCCATGACAGCACTATCAAGAACAAATGACCTAAAATTGACATTGGGGGGATGGGAATAAGAGGAGAAAAAAGAAAGAAAAATTTAAGAGATTCCTAGAGGAAAGGAAGTGATTTGGAGATGATATGGGGAAGAGGGAATACTAAGAGTGGGGAATGAAAACTAGGCTAAGACAGGGAGAAATTAAAATTTTAGATGAAAAGAAAAAGAAAAAAGAAAAACAAAAGAAAAGTAAAAGGTCAGGATGCAAGAGAAAAATAGAAAAAAAATCAGCCTAAGACAGGACAAAATTAAAATTTGCAATAAAAAAGAGTAGGAGAGGGAAATTGTAAAATTTGAGACTTTAAATAGAAAATTAGTGAAGATCTAGAGATAAAATTGAAAAAAATGCAACAACAAATACCCTATCCACAACCAATAGGTAAAGATTGCTATAGATAGAGAGAGGACATGGGTATTTTAAGAGTGGGAAAAAGAATGTGAGATGATATCAGGTATTGTGATACTTCTCACTTTGTTCTGCTTTCTCAAAATTGCTGAAGCTACTCAGGGTCATATATGGTTCCATATACATTTTTGAAATGTTTTTTCTATATCTGTGAAATATGTCATTGGTATTTTAATCGGGGTTGTGTTGAATCTATCAACCGCTTTGGGTAGTGTGGACATTTTGATGATGTTGATTCTTCCAATCCATGAGCAAGCGTGGTACATGCTTCTGTTTGTTTTTGTCTTCCTTAATTTCATTCTTTAGTGTTGGGTAGTTTTCTGAGTACAGGTCTTTTACATCTTTGGTTGGGTTTTATCCCTAGGTACTTTATTTTTCTTATTGCTATATCAAATGGGATTTTTTCCCTGATTTCTGTTTCTGATATTTCATTGTTGGTGTACAAAAATGCCTTTGATTTCTGGATATTTACTTTGCATCTCACTGTTTTGCAAATTTACTTATTAGGTTGAGTAGTTTTTTGATGGAGTCTACAGGATTTTCTATGTACACTATCATGTCATCTGCAAACAACGACAATTTTACTTCCACCTTCACAATTTGGATACCTTTTTTTTTTCTTGTCTGATTGCTGTGGCTAGGACTTCCAATACTACGTTGAATAGGAGTGCTGAAAAGTGTACATCCTTGTCTTGTTAGGAGGGATCACAATACCTGATATCAAAATATATTACAAGGCCACTTTAATCAAAACCGCCTGGTACTGGCATAAAAACAGGCACATAGACCAATGGAACAGAACAGAGAGCCCAGAAATAAACCCGAGTCTCTATGGTCAATTAATATTTGACAAAGGAGGCAGGAGCATAAAATGGAGCAAAAATAGCTTCTTCAGCAAATGGTGTTGGGAGATCTGGACAGCTACATGCAAAAAAAATGAAACTCGATCACCAACTTACACCATACACGAAAATAAATTCAAGGTGGATAAAAAACTTAAATATAAGTTGTAACACCATAAAAGTCCTAGAGGAAAACATCAGCAGGAAAATCTTAGACATTCCATGCAGCAACATCCTCACAGACATGTCCCCTAAAGCAAGGGACATAAAGGAGAGAATAAACAAATGGGACCTCATCAAAATAAAAAGCTTCTGCATGGCTAAAGAAAACAGCATTAAAATAAAAAGAGAACCAACAGTATGGGAAAACATATTTGCAAATGATACCTCAGACAATGGTTTGCTCTCCAAAATACATAAAGAACTCACACGACTGCACTCCAGGAAAACAAACAACCCAATTAAAAAATGGGCAAAGGAGTTGAACAGATACTTCTCCAAGGAAGACATACAGAGGGCCCAGAGACATATGAAAAGATGCTCAGCATCACTAGCCATCAGAGAGATGCAAATTAAAACCACAATGAGATCCACTTCACACCAGTGAGAATGGTCAACATAAACAAATCAACAAACAAGTGTTGGAGAGGTTGTGGAGAAAAGGGAACTCTAGTGCACTGTTGGTAGGAATGCAGACTGGTGCGGCCATTGTGGAAAACAGTATGGAATTTCCTCAGAAAACTAAAAATGGAACTGCCTTTTGACCCGGCAATTCCATCAATGGGATTATACCCTAAGAACCCTGAAACAGCAATCCAAAGGAACCTATGCACCCCAATGTTCATAGCAGCACAATTTACAATAGCCAAGTACTGGAAGCAACCTAAGTGCCCATCAGCAAATGAGTGGATCCAAAAACTATGGTACATTTGCACAATGGAGTTCTACGCAGCAGAGAGAAAGAAGGAGCTTATACCCTTTGCAACAGCATGGATAGAACTGGAGAGCATTATGCTAAGGGAAATACGCCAGGTGGTGAGAGACAAATACCACATGGTCTCACCTTTAACTGGAGCCTAACCAACAAAAGAAAAAAGGAAGCAAAATATAACCAGAGATATTGGAATTAAGAACAAACTGATAGTAAACAGAGGGGAGGTGGGAGAGGATAATGGGGGGGGAGGAAGGAAGGGTTTTCAGGAACAATTATGAAGGACACATGGACAGAACCAAGTGGGGGTGGAAGCAGGGGAGGGAGGTGGGGATGGCTGGGGTAGTGGGGAATGGTGTGAGGTAAATGCAGACAAGTCTACTTGAACAACAATAAAATAATTAAAAGAAAAAAGAGAGTGTGAGATGACCCTTAACAAGGAAATTTGTTTTGAGAGACTGGACGGGGGAAATATAGTAAGAGTGTGGAATGGAAACAAGTTGTAGCAAGAGAGAAAATAAAATTTAAAATGAAAATAATAGGAGGAAAGAAGAATGTAAAATGAGGTAACAGAAGGGAGGGGAAAAATATGTGAATTGCAATACGCCATAGTATAAAATCTAGTGACTTAATATATACAAACTTGCTGGATAAGACATGCATGTTTAAAAACTATGCAGGAAAGAAAATATTGCATATCATGGAGAAGACCACAGTGGATTTCCTCTCGCACCTATTATTTACTACTTTTTTTTTTCCTGGATCTGTTTCTGGTGATGTCAGATAGTGACCCCATCTGACCTTAGGCAGCCTATTCAAGACTACCAGGTATCAGTTAAAGGTGAGATCATATGGTATTTGTCCCTCACCGCCTGGCTTATTTTACTTAGCATAATGCTCTCCAGTTATATCCATGCTGTTGCAAAGGATATAAGCCCCTTTCTCTCTGCTGCGTAGAATTCCACTGTGTAAATGTACCATAGTTTTTTCATCCACTCATTTGCCAATGGGCACTTAGGAACATAATCAACAAAACAAAAAAGCAAACAAAATATAACCAGAGACATTGAAGTTAAGAAAAATCTAACAATAAACAGGGGAGTAGAGAGGGGACAGTGGGGAGAGGGGATTACAGGAACTACTATAAAGGACACATGGACAAAATCAAGGGGGAGGGTGGAGGTGGGGGAGGGAGGTGGGTTTGGCTGGGGTGGGGTGGAGGGATGGGGAGAAAAGGCAGACAACTGTAATTGATTAACAATAAAAATTAAAAAAAAAAGACTACCAGGTATCTACTGTCTATGGCTGACTCCTTCAGTTGGTATTCTAGTCACTCTGCACACAGTAGTCGGGCTTAACCATTACAAGATGGGCAGAAAATCTGTCCTGGGGTGGGAGCTATTTTTTCCCCTCAGGCTGCTACTTGGAGGGGAGTGGGGTGCCTGAGCATGATGCCTGTTGCCACATGGGTGTTGACTAAGCACCAGGATCCCTGTGGCTACTCTCTCAGTTTTCTCCCCAAAGCCTATTTCCCCATTCTCTAGTCCACTCTTCCCCCATCTCTTGCTGGAGCCCAGGGTGCAAATGAAAATTTATGCATTGGTGCTTTAAACAGCTCTTTGCATCTCCAGCCATCCATCTCTGGCAGAGAGCAACCCTGCCACTTTCTGCATCTGGATGTTATCTGTGTATTTTTTGGGCTCTGGTGCTGTAGGCTGGGTACCCAGCTTTGGGTTTAGACCCCACACTTCTCAGGGGGATCCATCTAGCCATCTAAATATTCCTCCGGCACTTCAGCTGCCGCCTGTGGGCATCCAGCCAACCCTCTCTTGTCGCTACCATACTCTCTACCAGACAGGTTGCGCTGAAGCTGATTCTTCTGTTTGTCCGAGGTTATAAGTCTTCTCTGTCATTATTGTTCAGTTGTTTGTTCCAGGTGATTTCTACACAATTTAGTTGTAATTCCAGATTGGTCCTGGCAGGAGGTTAGTGTAACTTCCACTCACTCCTCTGCCATCCTGGATCTCCTTCAGTGCTTTCTTTACTGCCACTTGTTTATAGGTAACTGGGCACCTGGTCTTTGAAACCTTCTCTTGAGACAGTTCTCTTTGGTTCTACAGCTCTTCCATTTTTCTTCTAATGGAGTGCTTGGAGTTTGGGTCTTTTATTCTCGTGGCTCAGATGGCTCCTCACTCTCTCTTTGGTTATCTTGAAGTTTAAATCTTTAATGAAGAGTTTCTGCAGCTCGCTGGGTGACTGATTGGACAGCAAGAGTAAAGACGTTAACAATGTTTCCTCTGCTGTGACCATAGGAATTTTTAATATTGGTGGTTATATTTTTAATTTTTTCAAATATCTTAGTTTTCTTCTTTAAGTACTAAATACCTTATTGATGTTTATTATTCCTTTTTAATCTTCTTTTATCATTCCTAGACAGATTTGTTTTATAGTGTATGTATAATAATTTTACTATTTGATATTTTTGGGAGTCTAAATCTATGGTTTATTTTTTCTGTAACACTCAATTTTAGTGTATTCTTGGTGTGTTTTGTAATTTTAGATTATGAACTCAGGTCTGAAGAAGCTTTATTTGTGAAAATACTCTGCTACCTGGTTAAAAATGTGACTCTCAAAGAGGTTTTGTTCTTGCATCTGCCTGGCACCTCAATCTAGAACTGCTCTGTTTTGTTTTTAAGGTTAATTTTCTGGGGAAGCAATTTCTTGAGCATACAAGTCATGTAAATTCTAACACCAAACTAAGGTGAGGAGAGGCTGGTAGCTGTAAATGGTAAGAGCTGTCAATTTATTTTAATTAATTAATTTTTCCCTACCTAATTCCATTTCATAACAAACTAGTTCCTAGTTTATTCCCTGTGCTGATTGTCAGATTTTTCCTTTATTAAATGTATAGCACTTTGAAGGTTCTGACTTTATGTAGGAAGGGATAGAATGTTGCATCCTAATTCTAATTTCTCACTTTAAGAAAGCCCAAGACCTTGACTCCTGCACTGACAGAGACTTTAGAACCCTATCTTCTAGAAAGGTAGATAAGTAAACCTCTTCTGTGGTACCAGAGCTTGAGTTTTTCAGCTTCCTCTTTATTTTTGGCCTTCGGAGCTTTCCTGTATTTGAGGGTGTGGCTGGGGAGATTTTACTCATACATATCAAAGAATGCTCATTTTACCTGATGTCAAATTTCTAGGATTTTTTTTTTTTGAAGCAGGAATCTTCTGTTTTGGATGTTTAGTCTGCCATATTACCAGAAATACAAGACTCAATTATTTCATTTATCTTATCCAATGCTGTTTCCCCAGCATAGGGGAAAATATTTGGGAGATGATAAATTGTGCCAGATAGTCATTGAATAAATAATTGTTGAATTAAGGAATAAAACTGAATAACATTAATGCATTTTAAAAGAAAATTTCCTAAAATAGGTTCTTAATCTCCAGGTACTATTGATAAGGGTAAGAATTTTAGGCCCTATTTAAGGACCATAAAAAGAAAATGACGTTTGGTAGTGAGTTGTCCCCCACCCCATAGTTGTCAATATAATCTACCTTGGAATCTGATTTTGCTATAGTTGTTGTAGGGAAAAATGCTTACATGTCCAAGAAATAGGAAAATTGCTTTTGGACATAATCTTACTGTATTCATTGCTCCAAAAGTATGAATCACATTCTAGGCAGGATTACACTCCCTAGATTTTATTTATTTATTTATTTATTTATTTATTTATTTATTTATTTGAAGGACCACATTCTCACAAATTAAAATGCATGTCTGGGGACAGTTATTTTTCATAATGAATAAACATGAGTATAAATCTATTCCATATACTTCTAGAGTAATTTTAATAAAAATTCTCCACCCTCTCCCCCGACCCATCATTTAAGATTTCACATAAACAAAGTTTCCCTCTTACTCTCTTATATGTTTCAGATATTCATGTAAGGACTTGTTTGGTTCCCTTACATTCTGAAGAGATGTTCCTTTTGCTGATTTGGCCACCATCAGAAACAATCCTAACCACAAGTCTGGCCTAAGTGAACAGTCCATTAAAGATCAACTGAAGTTCAGTGCCAGCCACATGTATTGCTCCAGTCCTGCTGGACTATTTCTAGATCAGAAAATAGAGGAAGATCCCCTATCACTCCTAGAAATATTAGCTAATAATCTAGGATTATACCCATCTTCTCAGTTTGCTTTATGGAAGACCACCCATAGTTCATGTTAAACAAGGTGAAAATATTGCTAGTAAATGCTCATGTCACATTTATATATATTTTGTACCTTCAAATATGTTTTTAAATAGATTTGAATGTAATTCTTAAAAAATAATTTTGCGACATTGTTGCTAAGGAACTTTTTACTGTCTCCCTTATTCCCAGGGTTAACAGATGATCATTGTTGCCAGTTTAATGCCAACAGCAACCCCCAATTTCAGACGCAATGAAGAATGGAAGTTTATTCAGGCAAACAGGTCACTGGTGACACAGCAGGACTGTGAAAACAGCTCTACTATGGAAAGGCTCAATGGTGAGGGAGTGCACCTGTGAAGTGGCCCTGCTCCACTTGACTCTGGCAAATGTCTTCAGTATTTTCAGCCAGAAAGACACAGTCCTCAGTCTTTGCTGGAAAGGGAAAGTGTGCTCCCAGAGCCAAGTGTGAGCTGGTTTATTAGACAGGGAAACCAGCTCCTGGTCCTTGATTGGTCTGTCCTCCTGCAATGAGGACTCTGAATCCTTGCACTTTGGCCCAAAAGGCCCTTTCTTGATTGGTCAAAATAGAGCTGCTTGATTGGCCAGAGCTATGCAGCTCTGATTGGTTGGGAAAAGCCTCAGTCCTATTGGTTGAAATAGGATTCCCCAAAACCTTTCACAGGGCAAAAATACAATGCAAGCAGGCAGTTTAGTGCAGAGGCCTCTCCACAAAGTACAGTTTGTGGGAGAGGCCCCTATCCAGAAAGGGCTGCTAGGCTTTGTTTTTTAAAAAAAATTTGACCCAGCTAGCCTCCAGGAGCCTTTCTTAGTAGGTGTCTTTTTTTTCCCCCTCAGGGTTCACATGGGTAAGAGGGCAAGGCATATGAAAAATATTTTTTACAATTATTGACATGTTAATTCAATCTGTGTAATCAAACATTAGGTAGGAGTTTGGGGAAAATGCTTAATAAATAAATCATGATTCTTACCATGTTTGAGTTGATACACAATATTTTTGAACCATCTTCAATTGTGAATTGAATCTATACATGATAGCAAAAGTAGATTTCTTATGACCAGGTGTATCAGATTTTCTAGAATATCAAAACTACTTTATTTAAATAAAAGTACATTGTTAAATGTATAGCTAAAAGTCAGTTGCTTTCTAGTAGAGCTTTGTAGAGTGTGTATCTACATATAATTTGCTGTCTGGATTTCACATAAATGAAATCAGAAAGCACAGAAATCCTCCTGCAACCCACCCATCATCATTTATATTTGGGGAATATGGTAATGAAATCAATTAAGTAATTTTCAATATCCCACTGGATAGAATACTTCTCACTGAGTTTTAATCAAAGGGAGCTCTGATATACTGTAAAGAACACTAGAGAGGTAGAAGACAAAATATTTGAGTCCAGGCTCTGTCTCTTACAAGCCTTTTTTATGATGTTGGGCAAATTACTAAATATTTCTGAAAATTGTCTCATTTCAAAAAAGAGGATAGTCATGTTGATACCTAAGGGTGGTTCTAAGGACTAAATCCCATCATTTATATGAAAGTACTTGTAAAGTAAGAAGTATTGTGCATGTCCCATGCTAGCCCTCCCAGAAGTCTCTGAGCAAGGGCACTTCTGTCTTAGTCACTATCATATTTCCTGTATGTAGCATAGCAGTTGACTCACAGGAGATGTTCAATACAGACTCATTGAATGAATAATAACTGCTCTTCCTTGAAGATGATTCAGTGCCTTGCTTACATTACAGTCCAAACCATGAAATTTCTTTTGTTTTCCCATGAATCAAATGTGAGGAGGTTGGAGTAATTTATGTGCATTGTTCCTTCCAAATGTGACATTCTGATTCCATGAATCCTCATGCTCAGGATCCTGAAAGTGTCACGGAACCTCACTGCTCTGTTGAAGGCCCATATCTATATGACAAAACACCATAACTTTCAGACACTGATTAATAACATGTCTACAGATGCAAACCAGAGGGATCATTTGACCCAATTATTCAGTCAGTTCAGAAAAAAAATCACCAGTGAATGAATCGTTAATAGTCAGAAAAGTCAAGTTTGTTTGTCTCTATAGATCGTCTACTGAGTAAGAACTCCAGTTACTAAATCTTGCAGAAGAAAGAACTTTCTCATCTGTGAATCATGATTCTAATAAAATCTCCAAGGGCTGGTGAAAATACTTTAAAAAACACTAGTGCTTATTATTTCATGAGAGTTGCTGAGAAGATAACATATTGTTTATAGTTACAGCAATATATGGGAAAATTAATCCTGTCTCTTTCTACTTGTACACTTAGGCTGGAAATATTTGTCTTGTTTAAGGATGATTCCACAATGACGACTCAGAGTTCAAGGTCTTTCATGAAGTCTTTATTACTATTGGAGAATAATTACCAAGGAGAAGATACCAAAGTTTATATGGGTAGGTAGACTTTTAGAGACTCCAATTCAGATTTCATTTTATGTGTTCCTGCTATTTGGCTGGTGTATGACCTCCACCTGTAACATAAAGCCCCTAAACATTTACAGATGGGTTTGCCAAGCTTCCAAACCTCTGCTGAAGTAACCAGTGTGAATAATGTGGCTGAATAGATACTGGATGCATCTTCATCATTATTATTTGAATTGGGCTTACAGGTAGTAATGTGATTCCTCTCATCTGTGGAACTTAGGAAAAGATTGCAAGACTATTAAAATAGGATTGTGTGGCCTGCCTGGGGAAATCCAGAGCCTGTGACTCAATTACAGGGGCTTTTATAGGGTCACTCACTACTTGAAAATTACAAAATCAAGTTACAAGTCCCAAAATAGTCCAAATGGTCAATTGATCATATTGATCAGATTTCAATCATGCTATATTATCTAGAACTAGATGATAGTATGAGGGAACAGGTAAAGAATTATTTACTCATCCAAATGGTTCTCATGTGTTCTTCACTTCTATGGGCAACTGGAAATACAAATTCAGTTTGGCCCATGAAAATTTATCAAGGTAAAGAAGACAGGATTTCTTCCTCCTTCTTTCAGACAGTTATCTGTCCCAATTTTTTAGCCAGTGGGGTTACCCTTTATTTTATCTATCATCCAGGCTTCTTTCGCTTTCTCCACTCCACCCCATGTTGCATTCAGCCTCTGCTGTCCCTTCCCACCTTTGCTTGCACATGTTAGACAGTACTCTGATTCTTTCACGCCACTAAAATACCACTCATACAGGCTAGGGTTACCTGGGATAGGGACATCTGGGAGTGTGCGTGTGTGCTGTGTGTGTGTGGTGATGGGGTCTTTTAATGAACAACCCTCAAGATGATGCCCCTACCCCCATCTTAAACTGGAAATTTTCACTGTCTCTTTGCTTGAAAATTAGCTGTGTCTGATGATGAGGATGATGATGAAGATGAGGATGAAGACAATGAGGAAGATGAGGATGATGGGGATGATGATGAAGAAGATGACTCTGAATAAGAGCCTATGGAGGTTGTAACAACCAAAGGCAAGAAAGCTGCTAAAGCTGTTCCTGCGAAGGCAACGACCACAGCTGAGGATGAAGATGAAGAGGAGGATGATGAAGAAGAGGATGATGAGGATCACAAAGATGAGGAGGAAGAGGATGCAGAGGAGGAAGAGTCTGTCAAAGAAGCACCTGGAAAATGAAAGAAGGAAATGGCCAAACAGAAAGCTGCTCCTGAAGCCAAGAAGCAGAAAGTGGAAGCCACAGAACCAACTACAGCTTTCAATCTCTTTATTGGAAACCTAAACTTCAGCAAATATGCTTCTGAATTAAAAGTGGGTATCAGTGATATTTTTGCTAAAAACAAGCTTGCTGTTGTGGATATCAGAATTGGTATGTCTCAGAAGTTTGGCTATGTGGATTTTGAATAATCTGCTGAAGACCTAGAAAAAGCCTTGGAACTCACTGGCTTAAAAGTCTTTGGTAATGAAATTAAACTAGAAAAACCAAAGGGAAAAGACAGTAAAAAAGATTGAGATGTGAGAACACTTGTAGCTAAAAATCTGCCTTATAAAGTTACTCAGGATGAATTAAAAGAAGTGATTGAAGATGCTGTGGAGATTAGACTAGTAAGCAAGGATGGAAAGAGTAAAGCAATTGCTTATACTGAATTTAAGACAGAAGCTGATGCAGAGAAAACCTAGGAAGAAAAGCAAGGAGCAGAAATAGATGGGCAATCCATTTCCCTGTACTACACCGGAGAGAAAGGTCAAAGTCAAGACTATAGAAGTGGAAAGAATAGCATTTGGATTGGTGAATCAAAAGCTGGTTTTAAGCACCCTCTCCTACAGTGCAACAGAAGAAACTCTTCAGGAAATATTTGAGAAGGCAACCTCTATCAAAGTGGCCCAGAACCAAAATGGCAAATCTAACGGGTATGCATTTATAGAATTTGCTTCATTTGAAGATGCTAAAGAGGCTTTAAATTCCTATAATAAGAGAGAAGTTGAGGGCAGAACAATCAGACTGGAGTGTCAAGGACCCAGGGGATCACCTAATACAAGAAGCCAGCTGTCCAAAACTCTATTTGTCTAAGGTTTGTCTGAGGAGACTACAAAAGAGACATTCAAGGAGTCATTTGATGGCTCTGTTTGGGCCAGGATAGTCATAGACCAGGAGACTGGATCTTCCAAAGGGTTTGGTCTTGTAGACTTCAACAATGAGGAAGATACCAAAGCAGCCAAGGAGGCCATGGAAGATGGTGACATTGATGGAAACAAAGTCACTTTGGACTGGGCTAAGCCTAAGGATGCGGGTGGCTTTGGGGGTCATGGCAGAGGCAGAGGTGGCTTTGGAGGCCAAGGTGATGGCAGAGGAGGCTGAGGAGGATTTGGTGGCCAAAGCCAGGGAGGTTTTGGAGGTGGACAAGGCTTCTGGGGAGGCAGAGGAGGAGGCAGCGACCACAAGCCACAAGGAAAGAAGATGAAGTTTGAATAGTTTCTTCTATTCTTGTCTTCGCCTGTTCCATTTGAAAGAAAGGACTCTGGGGTTTTTTACTCTGCTACCTTATCAATGGCAGAGCCTTCTAAGGATATTCCAAGACAGTATACAGTCCTGTGGTCTACTTGGAAATTCATATAGATAACATTTCAAGGGAGATACCCTGTTGGTTTTGACTGGATATTCATATAAACTTTTTAAAGAGATGAGTGATAGAGCTAACCTTTATCTGTTTTAAATTTATATTGTTTCTTCCCATGAATAAAACCATTTTTCCTACAAGTAGTTTTGTGTACGTGTGTGTGTATGTGTTTTGGGGGGTATAAAGGAAAGCAGAATGTTTTAACATGATTTTGCTTCAGCAACTTTGGGACAAATTAGAAGTCCTAAACTCTGGTGCCACAAAATAAAAAGAAAGAAAGAAATTTAGGCTTTTTCCATTTTTCAGTGTCTCCTCTTTGTTATTACCCTCCTATCTGTCCTGAGAAACTTGAAATTACTCAACTATTAAGGCACAGCTAGAATATTCTCACTCCTCCACACTTTAGGCCATATCTTGGGCTTCTTTTTCCCACTGAGTGTTGTGAAACTGAGGAATTCGTAAGAAGAACTCTGCTGCCAGATGCTAAAACCACATTGTTTCTCCTTGCTAAACTTCCATCCTTCTTTTGTTTCCCACCATCCAGGGACATGCAGTGTGGCCTAAATGAGCTTCAAGTCTCAGTCTGTCTCATTCTACCCACGATGCTGAGAGGTTCTACAACTATGCTTTTTCCAAAAGTTTCCTTCCCAACTGGCCTGATACACTAATACTGAGAACTCATCCCATTAAACTAATACTCCCAGTGAGGTATTTCTAACTGAAAATGGCAGAGATGACTCACATTTGCATAAAGGACTTAACCCAAAGTGTCAGATCAGTGGTTCTCAACCAGGAACAGTTTCACTCTCATTCTCACCACCTCCAACCCTCACCGACACTTTTGATTGTCTCAACTGGGGAGCAGTGGGATTGCTTCTGGCATCTAGTGAGTAGAGACTGGGGCTGCTTTCTAATAAGACTGAGAAATGTCAATGTGAAGATAGATTTTCTGACTTTAAAGCTATCTTCTTTGAAAAAGAAATGTGATACCTGATGTTTTCAAGTTACATAATAACTCCAATAAAAAGATCCTGCAATGCACAGGACAGCCCTCTCACCCATATGGCTAGGTAACAAGGAAATATCATTGACAATGTTGAGGCAGAAATATTTGCAGCAATTCTCTTTGCAAAACACACACAGACACATGTGACACCACTGCTTCTTCAAATCATCTGAGTGAAGGAGTGTCTGGAAGGAACAATGGAATCCTAGTGGGACAGTGAGCAGTCTGACCATGGAGCCACCTTGGGGTGCTTGAAGTGTGGAGTCAACACTTAGTTAGGTCACCGCAAAACAGAGTTCATCAGGGAGGAGAAAATGGCAATGGATTTCTTTTGCTGGGGAGAGTTTATTTCCATGTTTTGAGCTTTTGCTGCTTGTATATAAGCAGCACACCTAGTCAGGATGCACACAACTCAATAAAGGGGTAAAGGGTTTTGTTATGTTTTTAATCAAGCTGAAAAATATTTTTTCAGCCCAGATCAAACATGTACATAGAAAGCAATAGTTCAGAGAAGTCATTGGGGGCAGGTCTACCTCTTGTGGAGAGATGCTGAATTTATAAGCACCACAAAGCATGCCGGCACCAAGAGGTTGCATGCCTTACCTGGTAACCATGGGAGAATAAAGGGTGGAAACCTGAAATAGTTTCTGAACCCAGAATATGTCTTCTGCATTAACTCACTAGAGTAGTTATCAGTAAGGTAGGTCAATGGACTTCCCCCAAAATTACAAACTTGAAAGACACCTCTTGATCAGGTTGTGTTAAGTGTGGTCCTGAGAAGAGACAAGGGGATAATTCTTATAACCTGCAGGGATTTCTTTTCACCAGAGGATTTGGCAAGACATCACAAGCATAAAATAACAAAGTCAACACTGAAAATTCACTTTATTATGTTTTGATTCCACAGAAAATGTAGACTTGTAAATAACAATAGTTCTTTGTAACAATCCGCATGACACTTTTATTAGCTCATGGAAGTGGGAGGTTTGGTTAAACAGGAATCCATGTGAATATCAGCAAAAAACCACCCCCCTAGAGCTGGAACAACAATGATTTAGAAAAATAATGATCATGTTGGGCTTTGCAAACCACCTGTCACCTTGCTGATCCCCAGAAAAATGTAAAGAACATTCTCATGGATGACTGAATATTTTCTCTGCGGATGTTAAGGAGGAGGTCAGAATAAGCATGCCTTAGCTGTCAGCTTACACCAGTGCACTGCTTTTCAGAAGTTCAGCACAGACTTGACAAAAGCAATTCACCAGCTTTGGAACTGGTGAGGTCTATTTGTTAAGAGTACAACTCTTGCTCTTAAGATAAGGAAACCCAGATTGAAGTACAGTAAATAGACACAAAAGAATGGTTCTGGTCCATTGGATGCTTCTCTGAGCCTGTATTATGAGAGTGGGCAAGAGGGGAGATGAATGTTCTGCAGCTGAGCGAGACAACGCCAGCCCTGGGCCAACCTCTAATCAATGAGAAATAATAACAAAATCCTGGCCTGAAAATGCCATCAAGCTCAAGCGCATGCATGGTCATGTTGGCTGCTTCTGAAAGGCCACACTTCAGGTCTCAGAGACTTGATCTACAAGTCTGTGATAATAACCTTAATACGTTAAGAAGACTGAGAAATATTAATGTGAAGGTAGATTTTCTGACTTTAAAGCTATCTTCTTTGAAAAAGAAATGTGATACCTGATATTTTCAAGCTACATAGTAACTCCAATAAAAAGGAATATAATTGTGATGATTATTGGCAGTCTCTAGCATAGCTACACAGTAGGTATGGAGGGTCTGGGCAAGGCCTGAGGCCCTGAGCCTCGAAAAAGGTGCTGGGACGGGTCAGGGGAGCAACAGTGAAAGGAAGGGTGGAGGTTACCAACAAAGGCTGAAAGAGCCCTTCACCAAGCTCAGCTGACTACTCAGCTACCTTGTTCTTTCCCTCTCAATCCCCTTCTCATCATCTGGCTCCATGAAGACTACACTGCAGTTTGATAGATCTTTCTGGGATGCTCATTTTAATCTGGTGACACTTGTAGAAGATAGTCAGTGGTCTGAGGTGCTCTATGCCCCTCCACTCCCATTCTGAGTCCTCTATGGTCCAATAATATGCCAGGGCACTCCTCCCTGAGGGGCACAGAGCCAGAGCCATGAGTGGTGATGCCATTGGGGGCTTTTGTGCTTGAGCTCAAGCCATTTGAGGAGGTAAACTTGTCTCTTAAGGCAGGGTATTAATGCTTTCAGAGCATGAGGGGCTGTCCGGGAGCCTGTTAACTAAATGTACCTTGACAAGCGTGTTCACAGAAGACAGATAAGTCTGCACCACAGACTAATTTAGGGAGGCAAACTATTGAAGAAAACAACCCATTTGCTAAGTCTCAGAGTCATGTGCAGATTTTATCTTTATGGAAGACAACCCCAGTGAGTTAGTCAAGATCTCCTATTGGAACTTTTTCAGATATTGCAGAACATTAATGGATTTAATCTTGGGCTTTAAAAACTTCAATTTAAAATAAGATTTTTTTTTTAACTGGGAAGTAATTTGTAAGAGGATTTGACCTGAATAGATCTCTCATTTTGTTCTGGTAATTTGTGCCATGTATTCCCTTAAAAGCCTCAGATAGTCAAGAGTTTAGTACATTTTAGAATCAAGGAACATCAATCCTCATTAAGCCCTAACAAAATAGAATTTCAAATTATCTTCCCCTTTTTGTTCAATGTTTTAAATAATGGAGATTCCCTCTTTCAGAAGTAAGAGCAGGTAAAAATACTTAACTCTCTTATGCCCTCCACAATGGCCATGTTCACTGCCACTGGAGATGGCTGCCGGAATCTCCCTTACAAATTTGGACAATTTATTCAGGCTTTTACATGGATATGCCTAGTCCCCTTCCTCCATATCAGAAAAGATGCATTTCAGCATAAAAAGAAAGTCAGATCTAACCATCCCAGGAATAAGAAGAATGAACATTGCCTTTGGATGCTAAAATTTAGAATCCATTGAGTTGATCCTGGGGCAAACTAGTTTCATTTAGTAGATAAAGTGCTTCACTTTCTTGAATACTCTTGGAGTGTGGGCCAGTCTGTGCCAGAGCACTGGGGCAATGGCTGACACTTGCACAGACCCTTCACCTCTATTGGTCTCAGTTCCCCCAGACATAAACTGAGGGCAGCTGAGATATCTCTAAATATTTCTCTCGATTTATGACTTCACCTTTCATCCAGTAGGAAAAAGGGCTAATGGCTTTGGGATCCCATGAGAGTCCCTTTGTCCTCTCAGGAAGGCACTGACAGCAAGCCTCAGTGTTACTAAGACGGAGCCCGCTTGCCCCGCCTTCCTACTCCCTGAGGGCTCCACTGAGCTCAAGAGCATCTGCTGTCACATGCCACACCTCCCAGTTCTGAATCCATAGGACAAACAGAGGGAGGAGCTGCTTTGGAAAAACCAGGCAACTAATTTTGGGTTTGGGAAGTGAGGGAAAAGAGATGAATGCTGTCATTTTTAAGAGGGTTACGAGGCAAATCTCACTAATGAGAAAGTATTCCAGCAGGTTGTTTATCACAAACCTCAGTCTAAATATCCTCTGTGAAGGGATGATAGAGAAACCGAAGGCCAAATTAGTAAAGAATGAGCAAGTATGAATAATTTGACATCAGATTCATATAAGGAAATGTCCTGTTAGTCAACATAGCTCTGTGAAGAGATCACATTTTGAACAAGAAACTAAATGCAGAAGGGGACATGAGAAGTAGCTTTGTATATTTCACCGTTTTTTTCATGTAATATACAAAATGGGTGAGGCAGCTTCTCCATTTCCCCTGGATGTCATCTTTTAGCTCATGGCAGAAGCCAAACACAACTTGCATATTGATACTTCCATAATTACAGCTGGGTCTCATAAATATAGTCTCCAAGTTATGATTTGTTTGCAATATAATATACTAACTAGGGTTACCAATTTATAAGCAAGGCTATGTGTCATTTGCTTTAGGTTACAGTATTTTGTCATCTTGTAAGCATCAAATGAACACAATTATATACGACAGGTCTTTAAAATGTGCTTGAAGGGTGTTGATACTCCTCTGCACACGTGGCCAACTTCTTTTAGGCATCTGCTTGTGGTAGAAGCTGTCTGGGCATGACTTAACTCTGGAAACCTTTCTGTCAGCATTTTGGTTCCCTGCTTTTGTCATTCCAAAAGTTTTCATTCTCAAAGCTGTTTGAGTTACAAAATTCCATAGGTCACATGCATCATACCAGATAGGAATTTTATTCCCTCCCCTTTAATCTGTACAGACACATTTTCTGATACTCTCTACTCACTAAATTATTTTCCTCCATCTTCACCTGATAGTTACAGAATACTGTCAGATGTCAATTTTCTTTCTAATTCTCTTCAGATCCTAAGTGAGAACGAAGTATATTCTCTAAAAGTCCTTTATATCAAGGGGGTGATAATGCAAAGCAGTCACTTTCTAAGGCTTTTGTTGTTGCTGTACCAATGGACAACAGCCCACCTTGTTGCATCAGATTTTAATATGGCAATAAAAGCCTTGAAACAGATGAATTTTAAACCTAAAATTTATTGAAAGCCACCCTTCTCCAGGTAATTACAAATTACCTTAGGAGGCTGTGAAAATCCCCTGATAGGCAAAAAAAAACCTTGCTTGGTCTTTTTAAAAATTAGAGTTAATTCAGTGGCAGTTGATCCTTCTTTCTTTACATTACCCTCCATTAAGAAGTATGGAATTGAACTTGAGCATTTGCTGGAAAACATGGAGAAAACTCTTTTGAGACACTCTTTCTCTCCCTGGCCAGCTGCTCTGGAAAGAGGAGCTATTTAGGTGAGTGGAGACAGTGATCTGGGCCCACACCCCTTCCCCTCCAGCAGCCTGCCACGACTAGGAAGAGATGTGCCCAGAATGCCAGAAGTGGGGAGGGCAGCCATACTCTATGTGCAGCATGTGGCCCCAGTCCTGGGGCACCCAGTGAGGGAGGAGAGGTTTCTGTTGAGACAAAGGCCTCATGCATCCCCAGAGAACCCAAAGGCTCATTGTCCTTGCAGATCCAATGGAGTCCTTGCGGGAGGGAAGGTGGATTGCGACTTCCCCTGGGGTCATGTGGGAGCCGCCCAGTCAGCACTCTTCGGGGCCTTGCAGGTGTGCACGTCCAGGGCCTCCAGGCAGTCCTGACAGCGCACAGCGCAGCACCAGTGGAATTTACACTCACACTTGGTCATCCGTGTGACGCGGGAGGTGTCGTAGCCTCTTCCGCAGCACATGACTTCACAGCTGTCCATTCCTCGGGAGGTCAGGTTGCACACACGGCCGGCTGTACCCAGGGAGCCTGAAAGACAAGTGGGGAGGTGTCACTGAAAAGATGAGGGTGGAATGCAACAGGCCTTGGGAGAAGAGTTACAAAGTCATCTCCAGAAGATGGCCCTGACCCCTACTCACCGTATTCTGGGGCTGTACCACCAAATCTGGGAACCAACCACAGGGAAAGCAGTAGTCCCCAGAGGGCCAAGTCTGGGAAGGATGGATGGGAATGGAGCTTTGGATCTGTCTTGGCCAACTGATTCCAGCATTCCCACTTCTGAGTTAGAGAAACCTTTCAGATTATCCTTACCTAGCCTCGAATTGATGGATCACTAATTGATGGATCAGAATGAAAGAGGGATCTATCCTAGTCCCCTCTCCTCACCTGGAACCACATTAAGTGAGTTGTGGCCAAAGCTGGCTGTCTCAGAATTTGTCAGGGTGTAGCCCTCTCAAAGGGAGGTGATTCTGTGTCCCTAGACCTGATTACTCTAGTTCCTTAGAAAGCGCAGAGAATTCTGGTTGATGAAGGGGCAGTGTGGGTATCATTTGCATAAAACCTTGAGGAGGGATATATGCTCATTCTGGTTTACCTTTTAGGCTGGGTCTCACAGGCCATCTGGATGTGTGTGAGACACTTGGTTGAAGCCAGGAATCTAGGCCTTTGATGAACAAAATTGGCATAAAAAACCCATTAAGAAAGACCACTGGAATATCATCTTAGTTAATTAGGGTGGTGTTTGCTAAATTTATGTATTTCTTCCTGAAAAAGAAGGCCTCCAAAATAGTAAGGCTCTTAATTTCTTGGTTTGGCCAAAAAGTGCGTTAGGTTTTTTTCTGTAAAATACAAAACACGTTTCTTATTTTCTTCACTGATGACTTTATTGATTTGGATATTTTGAGTATGTTGGCTACCTCCTGCTATTGGCATCTAGTGAGTAGAGGCCAGGGGTGCTGCTAAACATCTTCCAATGCAAAAGACAGCCCCACAACAAAGAATTATTTGGCCAAAATGTCAATAGTACCAGGAAACTTCGCAAACCATTTTTGACACATTCAATCAGTCACAGTACCTTCTCCACACACTGCACAAATCTTTTTTTGTGTGTTTCAGTTGTGCTTTTCCCTTTCTTGAAATAATAAAGCCTAATATGCCAAAAATGTTGCGTTTCTTCTTCTATCTTCAGTATTAAAATGGTTGCACAAAAAATCACCAATTTTGGTAAGTCTTTTTTAAAATGCACCCTGATATCACCACTGTTAAAATGCAATCTAACAAAGTTGTTTTGAATGAAGTTAAAGACAACTAAGCAGCTAGGGCCATCATATGGAAAAAACTAAATGCACTTTTTGGTAAACCCAATATTTTGGTGGAAGCACCCAGAGTTCTTTCACAAAGGCATTATCAGACAAGAGAACCAAGTGTAGTGGACATTTTCAGAGAGTCTGCTCAGCTTATAATGATCCTTTCTGCTCCTTCCTCCTGAACAGAGGTGGGTTCCTGGCAGCCATAACTGACCAACATTACCTTACCCCACTTTGCTGGTGGCAGGTGATTGGACCAGGAGTGGGCATCTGACTTGCACTGGGTAAATGAAGTGTATTTCCCTGGGGATTCGTGATCTTTTTTAAAATTTCACTTTTCTATTACAGTTTGCATTCAACATTATTTTGTATTAGTTTCAGGTATACAGCATAGCAGTTAGACAAACTCATCCTGGGTGATTTTGATGGACACAGTCAGTCTTGCCAAGTATAAACTCAGTAGCCGTTGGTAGCCACATACCATAATGAGGTTGTGCACAAGAGCAGGTCCACAGAGAGACAAGAACAAGGCAGATGTACAGAGACAGAATGGGTGATATATGGAAAGAGAATGCTGCTCAGATCCTCGACTGTTTTCTAGTCCCTTCTATATCTAGCCAAGGTCTGGCTGCATTCCAACCTTTGGATTGCTACAGACTTACAATAAATTCTCCTTTTTAGCTTAAACCACTCCAGTTTCTATTACTTACAATCAATAATTCTAAATAACAAACCTAGAAAAGCTATACTCTTTATTTTTAATAAAAATCCTTTTATCAAGATGAAAAATGCAGTGACTTAATTCATTTTCCCTTCCTCCATCATGTAACCAGGAATTTCTCCTCTTCATAACTCCTACAGTGCCTCGTGACTCTCTCTGTGTTTATCACAATCTGCACTGTGTTCCATTTATCTATATAAATGTCATGTTGCCCTGACTGTCAAGAATGACCAGAGAAGCAGCCAGGTTCAAGCAGGGCGTGGGGTCAAGAAGAGGAGTGGGAGGGGCAGAACTTGCTCTGCGTGATCAGGCCATTGACAGCAGGAAGACAGGCAGGGGAATTTCATGAGGAGAGGAAGGATGGCTGAGGACTGGGGTCAGGGTGGTGGGTGGGTCAGCCAGGGATGGCCCGGATCCTATGTTGTACTGAAGAAACAAAGGGTTAGAGGAGGCAGCAGCTGGGCCTGCATTTGCAGCAACCTTCAGGACAGTGCTCATAATTACTGATTGTGCAAAAAGGACTCACTGCCAAATGCTGCCTCTTAACAGCACACCCATTTTTTATTTCAATAAACATTTAGTGAACACAAATATGTATAAGACACTATGCTGGGTGCTTGGAGATTTTGTCCATTTGCTGAAAACGTGTTATGGTAAAGTTTTGTGCAAAGCGCCACTGTAGACAAAGCTAAGATGGGAGATTGAGGCTATTTAGGGCTTACACAAATCTGGGCTCAAATCCTAGCTTTGTCATGTATCAACTGTGTGATCTTCGGCATGTTTCTAATCTCAGTAAACTTCAGTTTCCTCCTATGCAAAATTGGGATAAATACAGTTCCTTCCTCGTAAGATGATGGTGAGGATGGAATGAGATAATGCACGAAAGTGCCCAGCATAATAAGTGCGCAATAAATAGTAACCATTCATGCAGTTAATAAGTATTTATTGAGTGCCTACTATGTGCTAAGTACAGTTTTGGGAGCTTAAAATTTATCAGTGAACAAAACAAAGATCTTGCCCTGCAGAGTTTATGTTCTAGGGGAAGTGAGCCAAACATATATAATAATATTTATTGGCATTATTATTAATAGTAACAAACAGGATCAGAAGAGGAGATGTTAATGGCACAGTTTTATAGAGGAGGTAGTGTTAGAAATATGACATAAATAATGAATAGATTTGCAGGAAAAATGGGGTGAAAGGCATTCCAGGCAAGAAGGAACTTCCCAGTCACTGAATTTGGGGGTGGGTGGGAGGGGGTGTCACTTAGAAAAAGACTGAAAATGTTCATTTGGCTCAACAGTAAGGAGGTAACTGGTGCCCATTGATGAGGGTGCCTTCAGTGGATGATATGGATGATGCAGTGAACTGGAGAGTGAATGGGCAGAGAGGACAGGTGACACTGAATGGAGACAATTTTCAAGAATCTTGGTGACAAAGCGGATGAAAAAGCATAGCTGCAAGAAGTGATGAGCCTGAAGATGGGACGTGATGGTTATTTTAGGCCATTAAGCTTACTGGCACCTTGTGAATGTAGCAGGAGATGTCTGACACGATTCTGCAGGCTTTTGTTATGATACTAGAAGTCGGGGTAGTGATTTCTCTGGTGGGCAGTGGAAAGGGGCATGAAAGAGGCTTCTAGAACACTGGTCCTCTTTTGGGTTCTTCATCTGGGCACATGTTATGTGGGTGCACTCATTTGAGACAATTCACTGAGTTGTGCATGTGTGACATGCACTTTGCTGTATGCGTTTTATATTTCAATAACAAGAAGATAGAGGAGGAGGGGGAGAAGGTGGCCTGGATATGTGTGAGGAGCTGAGAAGTGTTAAACATAGCTGGAATATAGCATTCAAAGGGGAGACTGGCAAGAGATGAGTTAAAATGGTGGGTAGAAGCTGCACTGTGTTAAAGGCCTGCGTAACAAGTTAAGGGGTTTAAACTTTAATCCAAAGCCAATGGAATGCTACTGAAAGTTTTTACACAAAAAGGCAATGAGATTTGACTTGTGGGTCAGAAGAATCATTATGGGTGCTGGGGTCTGATGGCTCACAGGGGCCAGAGTGAAGACAAGGAGGTAAGTTAGAGACCAATAAAGTGCTGTGGGCAAGACATGACATGGCCTAGATGGGGGCAGTGTGGGTAGTAATGGAAGAAGTGCACAGACTCAAGAGATGTGGTGACTGATTGGATGGCTGCGGAAAGGGTGAGAAGTCCTCCCAGGTTCCTGGCTTGAGTGACTGAGTTTATGCTGGTGACATTCCCTGAGGTGGGGACCACCTGGGGAGGGGCAGGCTTTGAGAAAAGATAATGAATTTACCTTTCAACCCATTGAGTTTGCTGTGACTCAACCACGTGGAAATGCTTCCACATTTGCTGAGTCACCCACGTGGAAATGCTTGCTGAAAATGCTCTCTAGGACTCAGGAGAGAGATTAGGGTGGAGATGAGGATTAGGATATCTTTTGCTCAGAGGTGTCCACTGAAGCCATAGGTGTGAATCAGACCTCCAGTGGGTATAAAAAGCACTCTTACTTGCTATCCCAGAGGCAACTCTAAAGTTTTACTTTTTCATGGTTTGTTCATAAGCCTTCCACACCAATAAACATTGTTCACTCCTACTGAAATGCACTTATCAAAATATGAATACATTACCATTCAATTAGAACTTTGTCTTCCCCTTGGATCTGTGGGGCACAGGGGTCAGGATAAGGAGATCTCATTTCTGAATCAGGCTGAGGGCCTTTTCCTGACATTGAACTCAGCAGTCTTTCTCCAGGCTTACAGCCTGAGGATGTCTGAGCTGGTGATCTGACTCGGACTTGAGTAATGGTCATGGTGGTTTTTGTCTCCCAAATGTGGAAAACTGAACTGGACTCTGACAGAGAGGGATTGCTCAGTGAACTAACCTCAACCCCTCAAAATTCTGAGAAAAGCCTACAAAGCAATGGACACTGACAGGACTCAACCCAGAAGTGGTTTCAGTAAAGGAGGAAAAGACTCTGGCAATAGGGTATCTCAGCAGTTCAATGTTCAGTTATAGAATGCTGGAAAATATGATTAATCTGAACACACCACTATCCACTGGCTGCCCTCACTGGGCATGATGAGGGCCCAGAACCAGGAGGAAGATAAGAGGAGTCTTTGAAGGTTGAAAGCCACTGATGTGAGAACAGTGGGGGCAGTCTAGAGTGGTAATGGGCCCCGGTAAGGTGTCAGCAGCACCCAGGAATGGGCCACCACAGAGGGAAGAGGCAGGTTCTGAAGTCCAGGGAGAGGATGAGGCTGCACAGCGATGCACTGCTAATGGGCCCTGCTTTAGGGTTTGGATCTCATTAGATCTGATGACAGACTATAGGGCAGAAGGGCAGTTTTGACACTTGCTGACATTTGAACAGAATATACTCATTGAAATGGCTGAAAAGAGCATTTTCAGAGTGCAGAGCTATATAAAATTTGTTGGTATTGCTTTCCTTTATTGGAATTATAATAAGGACTTGTTATAATTGATAGCTATAGGGCACTGCTTCAGTGACCTCTTGCTAGCCTTTCCAAAACTAAAAGCATCACCATTATTCTTACAAGAATAAGAATCGAGACTATCATGTACATACATGCACTCTCTTTAGAATGGGAGCCACTCAGTTTTATGGTCTGCCCACTTTTTAAGTTCTGAATATTTAGGCCATGTATTTTTAGATCTCTTTTCTAAATAACATATCAAATTATTAATGAGTCACTCACTCCTGCGTGGGCCACAACAAGAACACAGAGGGAAACAAAGTCAGCTATACCTATCAGCCTTGTACCCAGAAGGGACAGTCTGCACATTTTCAAAGCCAAATAGAACTGAGGTTCATCCATCCTTCTTTTCATCTCTTTTTTTCCCCCTCACTCTTCTTCTTTCTTCTTTACCTTCTTCTTTACCCTCTTTCTCTTCATAATTGGGGTTGATATTTATGGAGCACTGATGTGGGCTAGGCCCTGTGATAAGCATTTGCCCGCATTATCTCAGTTAGTTCTCATAAGCTTATAAAGTAGGTATTATTATTATCATCATTTTGGAAATGAGGACATGGAGGGTCAAGGAGCCTAAGTGACTTGCCCAAGATCACACAGGCAGCAGGTGGCAGGGTGAGGATATGAAGACCGGCTTGTCTTACTCAGGTTGAACTCTTGACCACTGTGTTGCTGAGCCTCTCAGTAGAGAGCCCCGTCCTGATGCCGGCCAGGCCCAGGAAGCAGGCTGGTGGGTAACAGTACGTGATCAGTGATTCAGCATATTCCCACTCCTTTCCCTCCATTATTTTATCAAATTAAGAACTTGCAAAGGTCCTGATATGTAACTTTTGTTTTTGGAGGGGACCTCTTTCTCCAGCTCATCATATGCTATAGGCAGGACTCCTGAAGTTACATGAAAAAGTAAACAAGACTAGTTAACATGGTGTTAGTAGCTTACACTGCATTTTTCCTGTACTAATATTCCTGTCACCTTTTTGAGGATTGAGACTAATTACACTGTAATACCAAGATGAAATCTCCACAACATGTGTGCCCTCAAGGTGGTTTTAAAGTATGTCACTGGTGTGGCCACAGCCAAAGACTTTGGGAAGAGCCCTTGCTAAGCAGAACTTCCTGTCTCAGAAAAGCCTGTAGCATCAACTGGTGTCACACCAAAAATGGAACAACAGCCTGATCACTCACCTGACTCTCCACGCTTCATTCTGATTCTCTGAGCCATTTCCAAAGACCAAATTGATTTTTATAGGTTAAATATTTGCATCATACAGTATCTACAAAAGCATGTGTGGCTGGCTCTAAAGGTATTCCAAAGGATAAATTTTAGAAATATTATTGGGTAAGACCCTATCATTAATTTTCCAAATTGATATATTAAAAGGATAAATACACATTTAGATACTACACATTTATTTAAAAATCATTCACATTGCTTAAAAATGTAATCTCTTACTGCATTTTAATGTACTCAATTGACTTAAGAGGAAGTGACAAGTTGGAAGCTCTTTTCCCTGACTTCCCTTTGCTTTCTGCCTGTGAAGTGTGCCCAGATGTGTGGCCTGTCTAGGCACAGGTCTTAGTTCCTAGAGGGAGGGCTGCAGACTCAGACTCAGTGAACCTACCCTTCTGTCATCTTCACACCACATTGTCATGAGATCGTCGGCCTGGACTCAGTGTCAGTAAGATCCATTCAGCTCATAATGTCTATGCCATGGGAAGGTGTGTGTTCCAATCTGATCTACCCTTTTCCTTTCCTTAGGTGCTGTCTTCACCATGACTCGCATGAGAGCTCACATATGCAAGGGAAGAAGGGAGATGAAGAATCAGTTTCTATATCACATGAATTTGTGACTACATCATGTACTTCTGGTGCAGCAATGCTGAAGGAACTTTACAGTATCAAGCATCCCATCTCCAGAACTATAAAATTAATAATGGAGTCAGGGTTCCCAGTGCAAAAACATTTCTGTCTCCACCAACATGCATCTTCCTGACAGCTGAGGAGGATGGAGGGCTTTTGCTAATAGTTCCCAGACTCACACCTCCGGGACCTGGAGGAATGGCGCTGTCTTGTGTTCCTTTTCTCTGTGGATGGGCCTGTGTCTTTGGAAATTCCTGCCACTCCAAGCTGACAGAAGCCCACATGTTGACCATTAGGGTGTAAAGCAACATTCACTTAAGCCCGTCATCCAATAGACTGTTTCTCCTCTGTTAGACTTACACATTGTCATTAATGACACAGATTTATTGAGGGAAGAAAAGAATGTTAAAGAGAAAATGTTAGAAACTGCACATTCATCTACTCACAAGGTTTACCCCTTCCTTGCATTAAGAATTGCAAAGTAAATCTAGGAAAGACTATGTTTCCACTTAGATGATTTTATTTAATGTTTTCATAATAACTAGGAAAAGTTTGACAGGCACAGGAAATCAAGTTCCATTAAATTAGCAAATGCCATCATGGAAGTAAAGTTGCTGAGGTCAGATTCTTCAAGGCTTTCCACATCTGGCACTAACTAGCCCACCCAAGGTTATTTCCCACTGCCCCCAACCTGTGTCCTCTAATTAGGCCATCTTCTCACCATCCCACTGAAGTAACTTTCTGATATCATAAGCCAGTAGAAGACTGTTTACTCATAGGAGTTACTCTCATCTGCTCCTCTGGATTTTCCTCTGCCTCCTTTAGATCGAAAATCTTCCCCTCCTTCAAGATTCAAGCCTGACTCTGCACCTTTCATAGAGCTCCCCCTGAGTGTTCTACGCTCAGCTGACCTCCTTCCTAAGTCTTATAATGCATGTCATGCAATAGGGCTCAACTGCTGTTTTAAAATGTTTGATGAGCCCTGGCCAGTGTGGCTCAGTTGGTTGGAGTGTCATCCCATACACCAAAAAGTCTTGGGTTCAATTCCCAGTCAGGGCACATACAGGTTGCAGGTTTGATCCCTGGTCGGGGTTGGGGTGCATATGAGAAGGCAACCAACTGAAGTTTCTCTCTCTCTCTATCTCTCTCTTACTCTTGCTTCCTCTCCCTTCCTCTCTAAAAGCAATGAAAAATAAAAATGTCCTCGGGTGAGGATAAAAAAAAAAGTTTGATGATTTCTCATGCATCTTGTATCCCCAAGGACAGGGATTAGGTTTTATAGTTCTTTTATATATTGCATGGTGCTCAGGTGGCCAACATATTAAACTTAAAATAATTTTAAAAATTAAGATTATCTTTCTCTTGCCAAATGAAAGCACACTTCTCCAGGGAGCAGTCACCCAGTTCTCAGGCACAGTGGTAAGAATAGACTAGCTAAAAAGCCTATTCTATTCATAGAGAACACATACAAAAACTGTGGCTCATTTGTAAATGATAGATTTTAAAATGACAACTTAGAGTTTGTGGCATCAAGTTTAGGTTCTGTTATTGCAAACAGAGTAAAATTAATTAATAACTCATTCACTTATTGAATTGTAGGAACCTTACGAATTTCTAGGTGAAACACATCTTAAGAGATCCAGAGAAGTTAATATGTCCATGGTGACCCAATTAGTAATCAGTAAAAATAGTAATAGGCAGCAATAGGTAGCCCCCAAATCTCCTAATCCATAATACAGGGCTCTTTCCTGAGGAATAGGAAATATGCATTTGAAAATATTCATTTTTTTACAAATATATAGTAAACCTATTCTTCTACATTTAAATAAATGACAATTTGATGAAGAGGACTCAATGTTATGGATAAAATGACTCTATAAAACAGTTGGATTTTTAATCAATGATGAATTGGTGGATTTATCTCTGGGTTGTTAAATTTGATGGCCATAATCTAAACCAACCTGGAACTGCTAATCTATACATAGACTGCTTATAAGTGGCTCTTTCCATTCTGATGGATTATGTTTCTCCTCAGCCAGTAAATTTACCTATTAAGATGAGTCAACAGGTATGCCAGTTTACTCCATTCCCTTTTTTATTTTTCAAGGAAAACAATCAACAGCATTTATTGCCAATGATAAAGTCAAGATTTCAAGCAAAAATTAGAATTTTGGAAATATATGGTATCTACCACTGTGAGCTTTACAGTTTTCCAATTTTTTCCTTTTTATTGAATTTATTGGGGGTGACACTAGTTAACAAAATCATACTGGTTCATGTGCACAATTCTATAACACATCATCTGTACACTGTAAAGTGTGCATTTTTAATTTTTTTATCTTCACTGAGGACATGCCCATTGATTTTAGGGTGAGGGGAAAGGAGGGAAGAGAGGCACAGAAACATCTATGTGAGAGAGAAACACTGATCAATTGCCTCCTGCATGTGCCCTGACTGGGGACCAAATCAACAAACCAGGCATGTACCCTGACTGGGAATTAAACCTTCAAACTTTCAGTTTATAGGACGATGCTCCAACCTATTGGCCAGGGTTAAAATATGCAGTTTTAAAGAGGAGATTTACCACACCAGCACAAAATAGGTTTCATGTGGAAAGCTTAGTCTAATTAAGTAAATACATTATTTTAAAGTACTTTAACAGCATTCTTTCGTGTGTGTGTGTGTGTGTGTGTGTGTTAGAGATAGCTAGGCTTTTTTTTTTTAATTTTAAATTATTTTATTGTTGTTCAATTACAGTTGTCTGCATTTACTCCCCACCCCTCTAACCTACCCCAGCCAAACCTATCTCCCTCCCCTGCTTCCACCCTCACCCTTGGTTTTGTCTACATGTCCTTTATAGTAGTTCCTGAAAACCCTTCTCCTCACTATCCCTTCCCCCCTCCCTCTGGCTATTGTTAGATTGTTCTTAACTTCAATCTCTCTGGTTATATTTTGTTTGCTTTTTTTCTTTTGTTGGTTATGTTCCAGATAAAGATGAGATCATATGGTATTTGTTCCTCATCACCTGGCTTATTTCATTTAACATAATGCTCTCCAGTTCCATCCATGCTGTTGCAAAGGGTATAAGCTCCTTCTTTCTCTCTGCTGCGTAGAATTCCATTGTGTAAATGTACCATAGGTTTTTGATCCACTCATTTGCTGATAGGCACTTAGGTTGCTTTCAGTACTTGGCTATTGTAAATTGTGCTGCTATGAACATTGAGATGCATAGGTACTTTTGGATTGGTGTTTCAGGGATCTTAGAGTATAATCCCAGCAGTGGAATTGCTGGGTCAAAAGGCAGTTCCATTTTTATTTTTTGAGGAAATTCCATACTGTTTTCCACAGTGGCCTCACCAGTCTGTATTCCCACCAACAGTGCACTAGGGTTCCCTTTTCTCCGCATCCATTCCAACACTTGTTTGTTGATTTGTTCATGTTGGCCACTCTGACTGGTATGAGATGGTACCTCATTGTGATTTTAATTTGCATCTCCCTGATGGCTAGTGATGCTGAGCATCTTTTCATATGTCTCTGGGCCCTCTGTATGTCTTCCTTGGAGAAGTGTCTGTTCAAGTCCTTTTCCCATTTTTTAATTGGGTTGTTTGTCTTCCTCGAGTGCAGTCATGTGAACTCTTTATATATTTTGGAGATCAGGCCCTTGCCTGAGGTATCATTGGCAAATATATTTTCCCATACTGTTGGTTCCCTTTTCATTTTAATGCTGTTTTCTTTAGCCATGCAGAAGCTTTTTATTTTGATGAGGTCCCATTTGTTTATTCTTTCCTTTATGTCCCTTGCTTTAGAGGACATGTCTGTGAGGATGTTGCTGCGTTGAATGTTTGAGATTTTCCTGCCAATGTTTTTCTCTAGGACTTTTATGGTGTTATGACTTATATTTAAGTCTTTTATCCACCTTGAATTTATTTTTGTGTATGGTGTAAGTTGGTGATCGAGTTTCATTTTTTTTGCACGTAGCTGTCCAGATCTCCCAACACCATTTGCTGAAGAAGCTATTTTTGCTCCATTTTATGCTCCTGCCTCCTTTGTCAAATATTAATTGACCGTATAGACTTGAGTTTATTTCTGGGCTCTCTGTTCTGTTCCATTGGTCTATGTGCCTGTTTTTATGCCAGTACCAGGCTGTTTTGATTACCGTGGCCTTGTAATATATTTTGATATCAGGTATTGTGATCTCTCCTGCTTTGTTCTTCTATTTCAAAATTGCTGCAGCTATTCAGGGTCGTTTATGGTTCCATATCAATTTCTGAAATGTTTGTTCTATATCTGTGAAATATGTCACTGGTACTTTAATAGGGATTGTATTGAATCTATAAATCACTTTCGGTAGTATGGCCATTTTGATGGTGTTAATTTTTCCAATCCATGAGCATGGTACATGCTTCCATTTGTTTGTGTCTTCCTTAATTTATTTCTCCAATGTTGTGTAGTTTTCTGAGTACAGTTCTTTTACCTCCTTCGTTAGGTTTATTCCTAGGTACTTGATTTTTCTTGTTGCTATATCAAATGAGATATTTTTCCTGATTTGTGTTCTGATGTTTCATTGTTGGTATACAGGAATGCCTTTGATTTCTGGATATTAACTTTGTATCCTGCTGTTTTGCCACATTCATTTATTAGGTCAAGTAGTTTTTTGGTGGAGTCTATAGGATTTTCCATGTACACTATCATGTCACCTGCAAACAATGATAGTTGTGTTTCCTCCTTTCCATTTTGGATGCCTTTTATTTCTTTTTCTTGTCTGAATGCTGTGGCTAGGACTTCCAATACTATGTTGAATAGGAGTGGTGAAAGAGGGTATCCTTGTCTTGTTCCTGATCTTAGTGGGAAAGCTCTAAGGTACTGTCCATTGAGTATGATGCTGGCTGTAGGTCTCTCATATATGGCCTTTATTGTTGAGGAATGCTCCCTCTATTCCCACTTTGCTGAGTGTTTTTATCACAAATGGGTGCTGTATCTTATTGAACGCTTTTTCCGCATCTATTGATATGATCATGTGGTTTTTGTCTGTTGTTTTTGTTTATGTGGTGTATTATGTTTATTGATTTGTGAATATTGCACCATCCTTGCATCCCTGGGATGAATCCCACTTGATCATGGCATATGAACTTTTTAATGTATTGCTGGATGCAGTTTGCCAATATTTTGTTGAGGATTTTAGCATCTATGTTCATCAGGGATATTGGCCTGAAGTTTTCTTTCTTTGTTGTGTCTTTATCTGGTTTTGGGATTAGGATGATGTTGGCTTCATAAAACGAGTTTGGGAGTCTTCCATCTTTTTGAATTTTTGAAATAATCTGTGGAGGATAGGGGTTAGCTCTCCCTTAAATGTTCTGTAGAATTCTCCTGTGAAACTGTCTGGTCCAGGGGGTTTGTGTATTCAGAAGCTTTTTGATTATTGTTTCAGTTTCATCAGGTGTTATTGGCCTGTTCAGGCTTTCTGCTTCTTCACTGAGTTTTGGAAGGTTATATTTTTCTAGAAATTTATCCATTTCATCTAGGTTTTCATATTTCTTGGCATATAGTTCCTTGAAGTAATTTCTTACAATCCTTTGTATTTCTGTGGTATGGGTTGTAGTCTCTCCTCTTTCATTTGTGATTGTGTTTATTGGGTCCTCTCTCTTTTTTTCTTGATGAGCCTGCTTAAGGGCTTGTCGATTTTGTTTATCTTTTCAAAGAACCAGCTCCTGGATTCATTGATCCTTAAAATTGTGCTTTTAGTCTCTATGTCATTTAATTCTGGTCTGATCTTGGTTATTTGCTTCCTTCTACTTCCTCTGGGCTGTCTTTGTTGTTGTTCCTCGAGTTCTTGTAGGAGTAGGGTTAGGTTGTTTATTTGAAATGTTTCTATTCTTTTTAGGTAGGCTTGTATGACGATGAACTTCCCTCTCAGGACTGCCTTTGCTGTGTCCCATAGGTTTCGGATTGTTGTGAGTTCATTTGTGTTTGTCTCCAGAAACTTTTTGATTTCTTCCCTAATCTCATTCTTCTCCCATTTATTATTTAATAGCATGCTATTCAATCTCCATGTTTTTGAGTGTTTTGGGGGTTTTCCCTTGAAATTTGTTTCTAGTTCCAGACCCTTGTGGTAAGAGAAAATGCTTGGTATTATTTCCATTTTGTTGAACTTGTTGAGGCTTGCTTTGTGTCCTATCATGTAGTTTGTCTTTGGAAATATTCCATGCGCATTTGAAAAGAATATGTATTTTGCTTCTTTGGGATGAAAGGCTCTGTATATATCAGTTAAGTCCATTTCATCTAGGGTATTGTTCAATGCCACAATATCTTTGTTGATATTTTGTTTGGAAGATCTGTCCATTTTTGACAGTGGGGTGTTAAAATCCCCTACTAGAATGGTGTTGCTGTCAATATCTTTCTTGAAGTCCTCCAAGATTTTCTTTATGTATTTGGGTTCTCCTATGTTGGGTGCATATATATTTACAATGTTTATGTCTTGGTGGATTCTTCCTTTGAGTATTATGAAGTGACCTTCTGGGTCTCTCTTTATGGCCCTTCTTTTGAAGTCTATTTTGTCTGATATGAATATTGCTACCCCGGCTTCTTTTTCCCTGTCCATTTGCTTGGAAATTTTGTTTCTAGCCCTTCACTTTCAGTCTGTGTAGGTCTTTTGTCCTGAGGTGGGTCTCTTGAAGGCAGCATATGTGTGGGTCATGCTTTCTTATCCATTCAGCTATCGTATGCCTTTCGATTGGAGCATTTAATCCATTTACATTTAAGGGTTTTATTGATAGGTACTTATTCATTGCCATTTTTTTGTACGTGTGTTATTCTCTCTCTCTCTCTTTTCCTTCTTGTTCTTAAAGCAGTCCATTTAGCATCTCTTGAAGAGCTGGTTTGGAGGATGTATATTCTTTGAGGCTTCTTTTGTCTGGGAAGCTCCCGATTTGACCTTCCATTTTAATTGAGAGCCTTGCTGGGTAAAGTAGTCTTGGATGCAGGCCTCTGGTTCTCATTACTTGGAATATTTTTTGCCATTCCCTTCTGGCTTGGAGCATTTCCATTGACAAGTGAGCTGCTAACCTTGTTGGTGCTCCCTTGTATATTACTCCCTGTTTCTTCCTTTCTGCCTTCAACATTCTCTCTTTGTGTTGGAATTTTGCCATTTCAATTATGATGTGTCTTGAAGTGGGCCTCTTTGGGTTCCTCTTGATTGGGACTCTCTGTGTTTCCTGGATTTGTGTGACTTTTTCTCTCATCAAATTAAGGAAGTTTTCCATTATTACTTTTTCAAACTGGTTTTCTGTCCCTTGCTCTTCTTCTTCTCCTTCTGGTATCCCTATTATACGGATATTATTACGTTTCATGTTGTCCTGCATTTCCTTTAACCCCTGTTCATTCTTTCTGAGCCTCTTGTTCTGTTCTTGCTCATTCTGGGTGTTTTTTTCTACCTTGTCCTCCAGTTTGCTGATCCAATCCTCTGCTTCATCGAGCCTGCTTTTGATTCCTTGTACTGTGTTCTTCAGTTCAGAAATTGTATTCTTCATTTCCTCTTGGCCCTTGTTGATAGTTTCTATTTCTTCTTTCATGCTGATATAGTTTGCAGTGAGTTCATTGTAGTTTCCCTGTAGTTTTTGGCAATTCTTCATGAGCTCATTAAGCTTCTTTACAACCAATTCTTTGAACTCAGTATCTGATGGTTGACTTGCCTCTTTTTCATTTAGCGTTGTTTCTGAGACTTCCTCCTTTCCTTTCATTTTGGGATTCTTTGTCTTCCCATTGTTTGTGAGACGCTTCCTGTTAGCCTCTGCTTCTTAAGTTGCTCTGTTCTGACCCCCTGGATTTCTGGTGTAAACTTCTGTGGTAGAATACCTGTGAGATTCAATGGTACAGTCTCCTTGATCTCCTGATCTTACTGATCTTGGGCTGTGGTTTATGTTTGCTCTGTGTATGTCTTTGGGTTTTGGTTGTTGTTGGGTCTTTCTTTGGTGGGTCCTTCCACCCAGCTGGTTATCTCAGGGTCATTCTGTCCCCCACCTCTTGTTTTCTGTTGTGCAGGTATGGGCAGGTTGTGTTGGAGCTGGTTTTTCCATGTGTTCAAGGTTTTGAGGCTTTTCTGTTGCTCTTGTTCAGTTGTTTGTTCTGAGTAATTTCTTCATTATTTGGTTGTATTTCCAGATAGGTCCTGGGTTGAATTAGTGTGACTTCCACTCCCTCCTTCACCTTCTTCTGTTCTTAGCTTTCGGTGGTTCCTTTGTTGGTGGGTTTCGTCTTCCAGGAGGTATCCTGGTGTTCACAGCTTCTACGTACTCCTCCTCTGGGTTATGGGTGTGCGTGTGGGGTCTTCTGTGATGCGCACTCTCCTCGGGGCCTGTGGTCTCAGGTCCCTCCAAGCTGCACTCTCCCCAGTGCTTTTTTTAGGCTCGATGCCCCCCACCCTGCTGCAGGAGTGCTGGGTGGCCAGGTGGAGAGGAGACTGGAGCTGTTGCTGGAGGAGAATTCCCCAACATGTACCTGAGTGTTTTTTTCTTTTTGAGAAAATCCTTCTGCTTAATCCTGCTGCTCCATACAAGGAAGGGCCCATCCTCTTACACAGCCCACCTCTCCAGCTAGACCGGGGACTGTCCAGGTCAGGGCCCCACATGGCCCAACTCTCAACTCTCCCCAGGCAGCACCCACAGTCTCTGTGTGTTTACCACTTTGTCCTTATTCCCCTCCCTTCGACTTCAAGCAACCAGGTCTCTCTTGGCTCAAGTCTTGTTTGGCAGGGGAGGGAGCTGTTAACTTGGCTGTCTCCCAGGAGTCCTGCAGCAGGCCTGGCGGGCGTGGGCCTGGGGCTGCAGTCACCCTGGTCCCTGCGCTGGTCCCTGCGCTGGTCCCAGGGACCTTTTTGTCCTGAAGCAATCCCCTTACCTTCTGTTTTTTCAGTGTCCTCTATACTTTTTGGTTTCCTATCTTCATAAATGCTGGGGTACTGTTGGCTGTTCTCTTTGTTCCTCAGTAGATTGGGTAAGTGTTTCACCCATGTGCAGGGGGAATTGGACTCCACTCCCACCTATCTCGCCACCATCTTTCCCAACAGCATTCTTTTGTTTGCAACACATTAATATGCTAATTAGAAATGAAATTTTCTACTTTTGGCCAAGATGGAAGGATAGGTAGACACACTGTGCCTCCTTGCACAACCAAAGGGGAAACAACAAATTTAAAAACAAAAACCAACCAGAACTGCCAGAAAATCAAACTGTATGGAAGTCCAACAACCAAGGAGTTAAAGAAGAAACATTCATTGAGACCAGTAGAAGCGGGGGAGATGGACAGCCGGGTGGAAAAGACTTGGGCAAGGCAGCAACTGGTGGACTTGGCCAGTGGTGGCTTGGTGACTGGAGAGTTCCACATTCTTGTGCAGATAAACCAGGATGAACAACTGGGAAGCAAGACAGAGTGCACAACCCAGGGTTACAGCACCAGGAAATAAAGCCTCAAAACCTCTGACTGAAAATACCTGTGGGGGTTGAGGCAGCAGTAGGAGAAACTCCCAGCCTCACAGGAGAGTTCGTTGGAGAGACCCACAGGGTCCCAGAATGTACGAACCCACCCACCCGAGAATCAGTACCAGAAGGGCCCAATTTGCTTGTGGGTAATGGAGGAAGTGACTGAAAGCCAGCAGAGAGCTGAGCAAGTGGCATTGTTCCCTCTTGGACCCCTCCCCCACATACAGCACCACAATCCAGAGACCTGGGTTGTTCGCCCTGGAGAATACCTAAGACTCTGCCCCGTACTACTAACAGGTGTGCTGAGGGGGGTGGGAAAGCCCGAGATGAAAGAACAGATCAAAGCTAAAAAAAAAAAAATAATACAACTAAGCGATGAAGAGGTAGCCAACTTATCAGATGCACAGTTTAAAACACTGGTAATCAGGATGCTCACAGAATTGGTTGAATATGGTTGTAAATTAGAGGAAAAAATGAAGGCTATAGAAAGTGAAATAAAGGAAAATGTACAGGGAACCAAAAGTGAAGGGAAGGAAACCAGGACTCAAATCAATGGTTTGGACTAAAAGGAATAAATAGCAGTCAACCAGAACAGAATGAAGAAACAAGAATTCGAAAAACTGAGGAGAAGCTTAGGAACCTCCAGGACATCTTTAAACACGCCAACATCTGAATCATAGGGTTGCCAGAAGGAGAAAAGGAAGAGCAAGAAATTGAAAACTTATTTGAACAAGTAACAAAGGAAAACTTTCCCAATCTGGGAAAGGAAATAGACTTCCAGGAAGTCTGGGAAGCTCAGAGAGTCCCAGAAAATTTGGACCCATGGAGGAACACACCAAGGAACATCACAATTACATTGGCAAAGGTTAAAGATAAGAAATCTTAAAAGCAGCAAGAGAAAAGGAGACAGTTACCTACAAAGGAGTTCCCATAAGACTGTGAACTGATTTCTCAAAAGGAACCTTGCAGGCAAGAAGGGGCTGGAAAGAAGTCTTCAAAGTCATGAAAGGCAAGGACCTACATCCAAGATTGCTCTATCCAGCAAAGCTTTCATTTAGAATGGAAGGGCAGATAAAGTGCTTCTCAGATAAGGTCAAGTTAAAGGAGTTCATTATCACTAAGCCCTTATTATATGAAATGTTAAAGGGATTTATCTAAGAAAAAGAAGAAGATAAAAAATATGAGCTGTAAAATGACAACAAAATCACAACAATTATCAACAACTGAGCCTAAAAAAAAAAAAAACAAAAATGAACTAAGCAAACTAGAACAGGAACAGAATCAGAGAAATGGAGATCACTTGGAGGGTTATCAGCAGGGGATTTGGAAGGGGAGAGAGGGGTGAAAGGTACAGAGAATAAGTAGAATAAATGGTAGGTAGAAAATAGACAGGGGGAGGTTAAGAATAGTATAGGAAATGTAGAAGCCAAAGAACTTATATGTACAACCCATAGACATGAACTAAATGAGGGGGTAATGTGGGTGGGAAGGGGTGTGTAGGGTGGAGGGAAGGAAATAAAGGGGGGGAATCGGACAACTGTAATAGCATAATCGATAAAATATATTTTTTAAAAAAGGAATTTTTTCTCTATTAAAAAAAGGATGTCTATTTTGTAAATTCTTTGTTAGTAGTTAAAGTTATGCTAAAGACTTCAAAACAAGAAAATAAAAATTGTGTTTCTTTTTCTATAAAATTTTCTTTTGTTCTACAAGAAATAAATTTTTTATTTTTGTTTATTTAATTCACAAACTGAACCTGATTGTCACTGTCAACTAATTCAAATTAGGTCCCTTTTTAGTACATCCTAAAAGTACAGAAATTCTAGCAAGTCTATGTTCTGAAAAGTAATGCAGATTTATAGATTATGTCTATAACAAAATAGAATTGGGTGGAAAAATATTTTTGTGTATGTTAACTATGAAATCAGATGAGCTACTATGAGATCAGATGTAATCCCACTGATAATAGTAAATGAAAAAGGCCCCCCAAAAGTAAAAGAGTTGAGTATTTGGTGGCAGCCAAAACCAATAGATATAGACTGCCACTGCATGTGAGACCTTTTATTTCATACAGGGGATGTGGGCAGCCAGCAATAGCTTCAGCTCTGCAAATGCTGCACTTATGCACTGAATATGAGTAAAAGTTCCATTTAATACTTCAACTGAGTTTAAATAGGAATTTTCATAACCTGTGTATCATAAATTAATCAGTGATGAGTGAAGTTGTTCTTAGTGGAAGCAATCAAGATGTGCCTGTGGAAGAAATCAAGTCATCTTTAAGCTATGACACTACACCAACATAACTAAGAATTCAGCTAACATTTTGATGAATGTATTTCATGTTATTTATATCTTGCCACCCAATTCAATTCAACATGTTTATTTGGCAGATTCTGGGATCCAGTGGTGAACGGACAGATATAATAGTTCCTGCCATCCTGGAATCAGAGTCCAGTGGGACAGGCAGGTAACAAACAAATACTTAAACAAATTAACTAAAACTTGTGGCATGTGCTAAGAATGAAAAAGCAAGGCTTTCTGGAATGGAGAAGCAGATAGATGGTTGATATTGAATGCATTTTAAGAGGATGTGACTTGCAGGCTTACAGCTTGAGCAGTGGAGTGGATGGGTGTGACATTTTCTGAGAGGAGGAAGCCTGAGGAAACAGGTTTGGGAGTGGGACAAAACAGGAGTTCAGTTGTGGACAGAAGTAGTTTGATAGAAATGTGAGCAATCTGAGTGGAACTGTGAAGAATGGAATTGGATACAAGGTGAGGAGAGAGGACAGAAATGAGAACTGAAATAGCAGTTAAATGGAGGAGACCACCCAAAGAGAAAGTACAGAGAGAAGAGGGTGGAACTGAGTCCAGAAGATCTTCAGAATTTATTTATTTTATTTATTTGAATTCATTGGGGTGACCATTAATAAAATTGTATAGGTTTCAGTTGTGCAATTCTATAATACATTACCTGTACAAGTTTATATTGTATTGTGTGTTCACTGCCCCATATCTTTAGACTTTAGAAGCAGAAAAGGAGGAGCTAGCAACTAAAATTGAAAAAAGCTAGCTACTGGAGCAGGAAGAAAACAAGCAGAATGTGGTGTTACAGAGGACAAGGAAATAGAGCGTTTTAGGAGGGAGAAGCTAATTACGTTATATGCCACTAAGAGTTTGAAAAGATGGTCCATTGGTTAATAATTAATATTAATCATAAAACATAATTAATTGCCCATGAAATGGTGACTTATAACCCTCACAAACATGTTTTTCATATTGTTCTCTTCTGGGCTAGCTGTCTTAGCACTTTTTAGATATCAATTCATGAATGTCTACAATAAATCTCAAAGCAGAAAGTAAGGAATAATGTTTTCAAAATGGCAAATGTAGGGTAAGACCCTGTAACAGAGCATTGGAAGGAGGACTGACCTAAGAAACACCACTTTCCTGTCCAGGCTCGAGGGCTGTGTCCCATTGCCTGCCAACCTGGCTCATCTACAAGGACCAGGAGGCCAGAGAGGGTATGGACCACATCTGTCTTCATCATCTTTGCATTCCTGGGGCTTACCATAGTGTCTGGCATGTAGAACAGGCTCAATAATTATGTGTTCTGTGAAGACATGAGGGACTTAAGATGTGCTGGTGGGAATTGTACATTTAGTATCAAAATAAGGTCCACTCATTGCTATTTGCTCATATGTTGCTCCCTCGTTTTTAATCAGGTAACAGTCACACAGTTCAGAGGTTCTGCAAATGTGGCCACACCACAGGGCATGTCTAGAATACCAATCTCTGTAAACCACGGTTGGCATTGCATTCCCATGGGTTCTGAGGTGTTTGCAAAATATGATTTATGTGGAAAAAACCCATGATGCCTCAACGCTTACACCATTCACAGACTACAGCTGTCAAATAGGTATTGGGCTTTCAGTAGGTTAACAAGTTAAACAACTGTGGGACTCCATTTGTTTTCTGAACTTGACTGGAGAAGGGTGGAGGGTTGCTTGTTTCCTCTACTTGATGAAGTGACCTCAGAGTGACCTCTGGCCCAGGTCAGGGTTGTTATATCATAACCAGTGAAAGTGGCCTGTGATTAGGTGCAGACGCTACTCTGGAGAGGACAGCAGCATTCCTTAGTGAGAGATGAACCTATCTCTAACTTAAGGGCTTCTTTGATTTATGGATACTTGGGGCAATAGCACAGAACTGCCAGAATACTCATCCTAGAAGCCCAGCCTCCAGATCTAGCCTCCAATATGGCCTGCAGAATGTCACGTGCAGAGCATCACACAGTTGTATGTACTCTTCAGATCGAGGGGAGTGTTTATAGTTGAACACCAGAACCCTCATTTTTTCCATTGAAGGCTAGGGGAAAATGCCTTTTGTTGTTGTTTTGTTGTTTGTTGTTGCCATAAGAATATCTTCATTAATTGGTTTTGAGTTTTTCATTTCTTAGCAACTATTAACAACATTCACACTCTTCAAAACTTGAAGGGCTTATAACTGAAAGGGGAGTCAAGGCAACCTGAGCCACACGTGGGTGAAGGTTGAGCCTGACCACTTTCTACCTCCCCACGTTGTAGGCACCAGTTCCCATGTCCTCATGCTGCCTATCTATTACACAGATCTCTCCACCCCTTCCAAACTTCAAGAAGTAAAGTGGTGTAGTGGTAAAAGTCTGGATTTCTGCTTTGATTTTTAAAAAAAATTTGTCTTGTTTACCACTCACAGGCCACAAAATCTTGGGCACGTTCAATAGATTTTTAGAGCCTTAATTTCTCTGTAAATAGAGGGAACTGCTATGAAGATTCAGAGAAAGTGCACATGAGGTTTATAGCACAGGGCCTGACTCTTAGCAGAAATTCACCCCAGGTTCCCCTCACCCTTCCCTACCTGGGGTCTGGATCTGTCCTCACCCAGGAATACCTCCAGGTCTTGACCCACCCTTCTGCATTTCTCATCCAAATTCATCCTGGTATCATTATGTCAGGACTTCACTACAAGGTTGACTTGATAGCCTCTGTCAAACTAATTCCAGGGAAGGCTTGAAGGCTGAAATAATTTTAATGTACTTACTCATGGTAAAAGGGGTTTTTGAAAATACTAGGCCTAAGTGTGAAAGAACACCCTCTTATACTGGGCAAGCCAGGGGGAGGATATTTTGGGGGAGAAATTTATTGAGAGATTCTCAAATAAAAAAACATTTTTCCTTTGTAAGAGGTCAGGTACTCCCACCAGAATAAGGTCTCCCTGGATTTCTTCTTACCTAATACTTACGGAAAAATCAAGAATCATGGATTATCTAAAACATTGATTTTTTCAAACTTTGATGTGTTTAAGTTTCAAATGCATACAGCATTTTAGGTAAAACACCCAGAGATTTTCATTCAATAGATCTCTGAAGAGGCCCTCACATTGGAAAATAGTGGACTAGACCTGTAGACTTTATCCGCAAACTGAATTGACAAAACAAGCCAGCTCCCTCCTGTTAAATCATGTGTTAATTTTAACAGGAAACAGGTGCTGACTAGCAAGAGTAAAGGCAGTCAGTTCCAAGTATCTATTACTTGACAATATTCCACTTGCCACTATTGCTTTTCCAGTGCTGGCAAGTCAAAGGTGCCCAATAAGTTGAATATTAAATGTGCATGATATTAAAAAAGCAAAATAAAGCAATAGGACCACAAGACAGCAAATTGGGTGGTATGAGATGTACTCCGCGGATCTTCATAGAGAAAATGAAAAAAATGAATATATACGTTAGCTGCTTTAAATTTTTTTAGTTGCTTTAAATTTTACTGCAAACTTCTGACTTAAGAACCTGGGTACATCTGGTAGTAACCCATTTTGAACATGTGGGAGTTCCATTTACCCGAAAACAGGCCATTTGTAATACAGTATGATTCGAGTGAAGGTTCAGTTATGTGCTCACTCAGTGACGTGTGCATGCTGACAGCATGTTAGCCTTGACCCAACACCTTTGTTTCATGACGGGAGAGCCAAGCTCAGAGAACAAATGTTAACGTGCGTTCGACACAGAAATCTCCCCTTCTCACAGGGCTCAGACTCTGTCACATCTCGCTGCCTCCACAAAGAGAAGTTAGAACCTACTCCAGGATGATTCTGAGTCACACACTCCTCTGACTGTTTGGACCGACTTGCTAGGATGTGCACCATGGCCAGGATAAAGCCTTGTCTTTAGAATGCCTATTACACCGATTACACAGGCCCTCAGCAGCTTTACGGGTTAAAGCAGGTTTTCTCGGGGAAAATTTCATCTCATACATGAGGCTATTTGTACCTGACTCCACATATGAACAATGAAGAATATACTCTGTCAATGATCTGAACTATTGCTTCCATGATGTCAAACACCCTGAATCATATTTTCACTAAAATGATCATCTGAAAATCAAGAGAATTAAAAAGAAATAATGCAAGTTTGCATGGATGACTTTAGCATTTTCTTAGGTTCAGCTCAAAAAGGCATTAAGTATAGTTCAGGTAATTTATGAATAATCTAGGAATCTTATTGAAAATTTGATTGAATACTTTGGAATTAACTACTTAAAAAAAAAACAGTAACAGAATGACTCCTGATTAAGCAACACCAACCTTTCTCATCTTTTCAAGTCAACTAGGCTAAAATGAGCCTAAGGGAGAAGAGAAGTACATTAAGAGAATGAATAAATTATACAGCTTCCCTCAGAAAGTCCACACCTGCATCTGTGTGCTTTGTAGCTAGCTCACCTGGAGGCAGAGTAAAGTGATGAAAAGGATGGATGAACTCAGGCTCAGGTCCTTGCTCTCCCTCGTACCAACTGAGAGTCCTTGGGCAACATCTATAACCTGTCTGTCAGAGCCTCAGTTTCCTCTCCCATAAAATGAGATAATAACATACCCACCTTATAGATTTCCCATGAGAACCAATGTGAGAATGTAGATCAAGCCCTAACATGTGGCAGGTATTGCAGATGTGTTTCTTATTTTAGGATCAAGAAAGGTAATTGTCTTCTAATATAGGGAGTAGAAAAAGAAAAGTGTGTAAGAATAACAGTATGTTGATGATGCATCAGGGGTTAGATTCAGAATCTCCTCTGTGAGGAAGAGAAAATAAGGTCTTTATTTCATTGAATGTTAAAGAAGCAGTTAAATGATCATTAAGCATAACTGCTTACTTTACTGTGCAAACTGCTTCAATTAAAAAAAAAGCAGAAAAGATGTCCCAGGAAAGCAGGTCCTCTCACATTTGAAATGAAGTTTTTGTTTCACAAGGCCTCTTCACACACATTCCCTGGGAGACAGGGAGGGACAAGTTGTAGTGTCAGGGTCAAGAGCACAGGCCATAGAGTCAGACAGCCAGGCATCTCTCCCCTCCAAGACCAATGAGATCTTGAGCTGGTCAGTCACTTTCCTCACCCATACAATTGGGATGATGACATCTAGGGCTGCTTATCTGACTTTAAAACATAGATGTTCTTCCTTCTTCCTTCTCCTTTTTCCTTCTTTTTTTTTTTTTTTTTTTTTTTTTTGTAGTAACCAGTTCCAATGCACTGATGTCATAGGGCGGCTCTAAGGACTAAATAAAACCATGTGTGCAATGATCTTAGCCCAGTACCTGGCACACAGGAGTCAATATGTAGTTCCTGAAACAACCCTGATCATCATCCCCATGTTCTGTCTGAGGAGCCTGTGGTTAAGTAGCTACTTAACAGCAAGAGGGACCCAAGCCTCTGGGACAATCTGTATCAAAGCACAGGTTTCATGGAGATTTCAGTGAAACTGTGGCCTGACAGGAAGGATGACTTGTCAGAGGTCCCAAAGCATGTCAGGAATGTAGCAGTGCACAGCATCTGGCCCTTTTTTCGGGTAGTTATTAATCCATAGACTGCGTGTACAAACCTGCTCAAGTGCTGCAAAGAACTAGCTCATCAACCATGAAGGAAATTGAACCACTCAGGACAAAGAAGAGGCTTTGGACTTTTTGTGACATTCCCTGGTAATCATGCTTCTTGGTCAGTCTAATGTTACGAGCTGGCAGCCATCTGCCCTGTTTTACTGGTTCCCTTGCAATGACTTTGGAATGTAAAACAAATGCAGAATTTAAATTCGAGGATATTTTTCTGATAATGAATTCCCTTGCTCTCTGCTAAGTCTGAGAAGTTGGCTTAAGCCAAAGTTGGCTGTGGGCTCCCTATCACCTCCTCTCCACTGAGACTTTTACTCATTCTTATTTTGTACCAGATTCTTACAAAGACTGTGCTAAGCTGAGAGTTCAGTGCTGACTGGGAGGGGTGAGAGGTGGAGAACAGCACAGGTATAAAATGCACAGGGAACCGCTCTGTTGAGGATGACGGAGCTGCTCCTCAGAGTTCATGACAGAAAAGGTGCTGTGTGCAAGGCAAGGAGTGGCCTTAATAAGCACAGTGCCTCTTACACAGCCCTCATCTACTGCTCACCAGCAGCCAAGCCAGTGGGAATGTATACTTTTTCTAGTATATGCTAACTTCTGAACATACTGGAGAATGCAAGGGAGTGTGAAGTATAGGAGATTTCAAAAAGGGAAAACTTCAAAGCCCTGGGGCCCTCTTCCGTAGTCACAGAAGTAGGACTTGTAAAGGGGAATATACACTGCAAAGCTATCCTCCTCTCAGCTTCAGGATCACAGGAAAGGTGCTGGGTTGCCATAAGTTGTGTAGGTTAATCCACCAATTTGAGTTTTGTCCAGACTGAAGAATTTTGCAAATCTGCATATTTTGACTTTTTGCCACAAACCTTCTTATTAGGTTCCCATTTCTCCAGAATCTTAGAAGAGCTCTCTTTGTACTTTAAATATGAGTGATAGGAACATAGCTTTGACCCTGAAGGCAGCAGGCTGTACTTACAGAATTGGCAGGCTGAACACACAGAACTGCATTTAAATCAGGCAGTACTGACTGCTGGAAGAATTAGGTGCTGTGAATAAAGTGTTTTGAACTTACCTGCATCTCGGTCCCTGATACAGTAATCTGGAGAATTCTCAAAATACACGAGGTCATTTTTCGTTGGCTTCTTAAACCTCTTGTTAGCCACAGTGAAACCAGTGCCATCCTGGTTCATGACAACCTGGATGGCCCCGCTGTACTTCCTCCACAGATAATCGCCTGTTTTTCTGAAGTCAGACATGGCCAGCCAGCATGTCCTCAGCGTACAGGAGCCACTCACACCATGACACTTGCACTCTTGTTTCAAGAACCGCTTCACAGCCTGTCGGAAAAGACAGGCAAGGTCAGTGGAGCTAGACTCAAGCTTGTGACACGTGCCACAACTTTCCAAACAACCAAGAAGTGACCGAAGATACAGGACCCCAGGGCTTAGGACTGGGAGATATCTGAGGTCACTTTAGCCACATTGCACTGACTATAGCATGCAGGGAAGTGGGCATAAGGGGCAAGCAGTGCCTGACTGGGAGCCCCATTATGCTATCAATTTAACAAAAACATCACTCATTTTAATTTAATGGGTATGGGGCCAGTTTGAAGAATAAGGCAATGAATTAGAGTATTTTCTAAATACATATTCCTATATTATATTTAAAATGTATGCTATTACTCAAACTAGGTGAACAAAGTAATTGCTAGGCCCATAATAAGGACTGTTACTATTTATAGTGTGTCCTCAGGAAAGTGCTAATGCTTTCTTCACTCCATCTCAATGACCTTACTCCTCATGACAATCCTATGTTACCATCCTATACTTATTTTTCACATCTTAGGAAGAAAAGCTCCTGGATAGGTGGGACCCAAATGGAGCAGAGTGGGGGAGCCAAGATGGCCCTCCTAGGGTTGTGTCTGTGGCAGAGGCCTGCCATCCAGGTCACCCTGAATATAAAGATATGGGGGCAGGGGCACATGGGGGAGTTGTAGTTCTAGAACAGAAGTTCATTCTGATGTCCTTTAAAAATACCCAGGTCCCTGTGACCTGGCATACCAAACTAACAACATTCTTCCTGCTCACTTTGCTATCCTTGCCCTCCAAAGCTGGCGCATGCCGATAAGGACAGATTCCAAATGTAACAGTGCTCAGTCCACTTTGATGAGCTAAGTGGGAAACATCTAGGTGATGAGGCCCAACCTGGGAAGGGTGTGAGTGAATTAACAACCTTCGGGCCACTGTGATGTCTTGGCCCCTTCAGCTCTAGAATGATTTTGACACGCTTCCAGGCATGTGAATGAATGGCTGGAATGAAGAACATTTCTGCTCACTTGGTTCTACTGAGCCTTGGTCAGAAACTGAGTCTGTGGAAGAGACAAACCAGGTTCGAGCACCAGGGGTAATTTACCTGGGGTGTAGCCCTGGGGAGGGGCAACCTGGAATATTTAGATCCCTGTGTATTTGGAGGATGGGGGAGGGAGCTCCACCTGGGCCACTGCTAGAGCTACCCACTCATATCACACACTCATTATACTATACCAGAATCTCAGGGAGTAGGCAGAGCAGGCTTCCAACTACCGCCTTCAGATTTGTAGAACTAATTCTCTCAATATGCTACTCTAAGAATTTTGTTCAGAGTACCACTTTGGAAAATGTCAGGAAGGAGCTCCCTACCCCCTCTGTGCCACATCCCAGATAGCCTCTCTCTTGGGGATCCAAATAGAGGATGGGGACTCTCAGCAGGGGGTTTCTCCTCCTTCACTCTGTGACTGAGCCAAGGACCAAAGTCATGGTCCCATGAGATCTCCAAGGCTGAGCACCTCCCTTCTCCTTGTCATGTTGCTTTGAGTATCTCATGGGGGCAGCCCCCATCTATACACAGTTGTCAGTTGTGATCTCTCTTGAGCTTGGGAATTGATTATGAATGCTCATTCTTCACAACTTATTCCTTTTAAAGCTGAGTTATTTACTCCTAAGTTAATACTCCCAGCTTTAAAAATGACTGGAAATATTACTCCCTTCCTTTTGCAATGCTAAGTTCTCAGGTTGCAAGCTTCAAAGTTGAGATTTTTATATGATTAATTGGAGGATTTGCGTATTAATTTAAGATTGGATCTTAAAGATACACCTTATGAATCCCTGAAAATACATGTGCCAGTGATACACACTGTTGATCATCACACTATTGAGTGGAAATGGCCATTTCCCTCTTTCTTTCTCAGTTTTGTTCAGGTGTTGGACAGCCACATGCTTCAGAGCAGACCAAATCAATAATATTAATCTCATTGTTCTGCCCCTGACTCTTTTGTGGCAGAGAGCATGTGATAATTCAATTTGGGCCAATATCATATCAGGAGTAATCTGTCAGACGACTTGTGACAAAGGCTTCTTCACTTTAAAAAACATATTTGAAATACTAAAATAAATTGCATTGGGCTTTTCTCGAGTTTTGAATTATGCATACTCTGCTCTCCTCCATTCTTTTGAATAAATCAATAATTAACTGGATAATATTTCAAACCTATTATAATAGGGAAAAGTACAGAGAGAAATATGGGGGATTACATTGCATCTTCCAAACTCATAGTCATCAAAAATCTATTAAACAGGCCATTCACAGAAGAAATACAAAGTACTAACAAAAAGATATTAAATTTCACTAGTAATGAGTGAAACACCATTTTTTAAAAGATGGAGGCGTAGGTAGATAACACTTTGCCTCCTTGTAAAACCAAAACAAAGACAACAACAAATTTAAAAACAAAAAACAATCAGAATTGTCAGAACATCGAATTGTACGGAAGTCTGACAACCAAGGAGTTAAAGAAGAAACATTCATCCAGACTGGTAGGAGGAGCAGAGACAGGCAGCCAGGGGGTAGGGAGAGGACTCTTGGCAAGGCAGTGGTTGGAAGACCTGGGTGGGTGAGGTGGCAGCTGGTGGACCTGGCGAGGTGGTGGCTGGCAGACCAGGCAATGCCACATTTGCATGCAGATAAACCAGGAGGAACAACTGGGGAGTGACACAGACCATGCAAACCATGGTTCCAGTGTGGGGAAATAAAGCCTCAAAACCTCTGGCTGAAAAAATCTGTGGGGGTTGAAGCAGTGAGAGAAAATCCCAGTCTGGCAGGAGAGTTCATTGGAGAGACCCACAGGGTCCTAGAACGTATACAAACTCACCCACCTGGGAATCAGCACCAGAAGGGCCCAATTTGCTTGTGGGTAGTGGAGGAAGTGACTGAAAGCCAGCCATGAATGCAGCAAGCAGCATTGCTCCCTTTAGGACCCCTTCCCCACATACAGTACCATACCACAGCCACATGGGTTGCCCTGCCCTGGCGAATACCTAAGACTCTGCCCCTTACTACTAACAAGTGCACCAAGACAAAAAGAAATGGCCTAAATGAAAGAACAGATTGAAGCTCCAGAAAAAATAGAACTAAGTGATGAAAAAATAGTCAACCTCTCAGATGCACAGTTCAAAACACTGTTAATCAGGATACTCACAGAAATGGTTGAGTATGGTCACAAAATAGAGGAAAGAGTGAAGGCTCTGAAAAGTGAAATAAAGGAAAATGTACAGGGAACCAACAGTGATGGGAAGGAAACCGGGACTCAAATCAGTGAGTCCCGGTTTTCTTCCTTTTGGACCAAAAGGAAAAAATAGCAGTCAAACAGAACAGAATGAAGAAACAAGAATTCAAAAAACTGAGGAGAGGCTTAGGAACTTTTGGAACAACTTTAAACATGCCAACATCCAAATAATAAGGGTGCCTTAAGGAGAAGAGGAAGAGAAAGAAATTGAAAACTTATTTGCAAAAATAAAGGAGGAGAACTTTCCTAATATGGCAAAGGAAATAGACTTCCAGGAAGTCTGGGAAGCTCAGAGAGTCCCAAAGAAGTCGGATCCAAGGAAGAACACACCAAGGGACATCATAATTACATTACCCAAGGTTAAAGATAAGGAATCTTAAAAGCAGCAAGAGAAAAGGAGACAGTTACCTACAAAGGTGTTCCCCTAAGACTATCAGTAGATTTCTGAAAGAAACCTTACAGGCAATAAGGGGCTGGAAAGAAGTCTTCAAAGTCATGAAAGGGAGGGACCTACATCCAAGATTACTGTATCCAGCAAAGCTATGATTTAGAAAGGAAGGACAGATAGAGTGCTTCCCAGATAAGGTCAACTTGAAGGAGTTCATCATCACTAATTCCTTATTATACAAAGTGTTAAAGGGACTTATCTAAGAAAAGAAGACCAAATACTATAAACAATAAAATGACAACAAACTCACAAATACCAACAACTGAACCCAAAAACCAAAAACAGAAACACCATTCTCTTTGGCCTAGCAGATTAGCATATAGTATAAAGATTAATAATAGGAGTGTTGGTAAGTGTATGGGGAAGGAGATGCTTTTACAAACTTTCGATGGGAGAATAAATTGATGTCCATTTAAGTGGAGAGAATTTTTGGAATACTATATTTTCAATGTATATGTCCTTTCACCTTGGTGATTCCACTTTGGAAACAATTGCAGAAGTTTTGAAGAATTCTCACACATGTAAATGTTCATTGCAGCAGAATTAGCAATAGCAAAATACTAGGAAAAACCCCAAATGGCATCAATAGAAAAATGGTTAAGCACTCTATGGCATATGCTTACTAATGGAATATTATGTGGTATTTGAATAATGAGGTAGATCAGTCTTACAGGCATAAAAGGAAGTCAAGTGATGGAAACAAAAGGCAGAGCAACATATGTGGTAGGATCCACTTTTTCAAGGCCTGCATGTGTGTCTATACACAAAGGAGGAAGGGAAGGAATATGCTTTTACAATCTGGCTGCAGTCTGAGGGGTTGCACGGTCTGGAAAAAGAGGTAAAAACAGAGTCCAACTATCTGCACAGAAAACTACAGGAATTTGGGGACTGTTCCCTGGCACCTGGAAAGAGCAGAACAGTGGTTCTCATTCTGGTTACATATTAAAATCACATGGGGATATTTCCAGCACACAGACACCGCCTCTCCCTGGACTGAACAAATTAGAACCTGGGAGGGGGTGGGCCTGGCCTTGCTCTAAGGTGCTTCTTATAGCTGCCAACGTTGAGAGACTCCCTTCCAAGCCCAGGAGTGCTGTGGAGGAGGAGAGTAGCCGCAGCAGCACCACGGGGGCCAGGTCCATGGAGGGTCAGAACAGGTGAGCTATTCCTGTGAATGGGGTGGCGTTACCATCTTGGGAAAAGGGATACAGGACTATTGAATTAGAAGTTGGGTCCTACTCTAGGCCTCCAGGGAAAAAATGGCCACAAGCAACAATTTACCCGAGTGCTTTTTTGGAGGGAATGAAAGATGGGGCTGGCCAGTGGGGTAAAAGCTCAGCGCTTGTAGAGGAACAATCTGCAGAGAAGGTTCCTGCAAGGAGGTACTCCCACCCCCACTCTGGGGGTCATGGGAGGTGCTGGGTGAGGGGCAGGTGGGTTTCCACTCTATCCCCCTGATAGAGTGGCTGCAGACATTTTATTTGCTCTGTAAAGGAAATAGTGAGCAAATAAGAACCTGGGGATGTCCCAGGAGCTGCTAGACAGTCTGGGGCTTCTTGTGTTTGTGTGTGTATGTATGTATCATTTGTTTTATCCTCACCTGAGGACATCATTTTTTTCATTGCTTTTAGAGAGAGAGGAGGGGGAGAGAAAAGGATTGCACAGGGTGCTGTGGGTCAACTGCAGCTTAGGTATGTGCCCTGACGGTGAATCCAATCTGCAACTTTTCAGCTACAGGATGATGCTCCAACCAACTGAACCACAATGGCTAGGGCATGTTTCTTTTTAATTATTACTTTCAAATTTTTAATTAAGGAAATATGTGCACATGATTTTAAAATTTAAGTAGTCCAGAGAGAATCAGGGTGAAAAGCAATAGCCCTTTGTTGTACCCTTCTCCTCATCTCTCCTCACTCCCCTCTTTGTCTGCACAGCGCAGCCCAGAGGGGGTCATTTTTAATGAATTCTGCTTTTAGTCTTTTGGTGGTTACCGAAATGCTTCTGCAGCCAGTTCTGGCTAGCCGCCGACAACAACTTTATGAGAAATAGATAAAGGCATCCCATCCTCCAGATACTCGATGGACATCTGATAGAAAATCGCCATCATAACTAAACAAATATACAATAACAAGAGGTGAATGGAGCCCTTTGGAGGTGTGTGGAGCAAACATGGCACAACTGAATGTGGTGGCTCTGCATGTCACTGATTGTTTATCTACCAACCAATGTTCCATATTTCCTAATAAACTTCTCATTATGGAGAGAGAACTTCACTCAGCCTCACTTTCCTCACTCCAACTCCCAACATGCTGCATCACAATTCTGGTGATCTCTGCAACTTTAAAGAGCAAACTTACACTTCCTTTCTTGTTCCGGAAGTCACAGGTGCTGTCTCTTATGAGGATATTATAGTCCTTCCTCCCTTTCTACCCATTCTCAGTCAGAAGTGCCTGTCCTTTTGTAGAGACAAAGATGATAGCATTAATGTTCTCTTCTGTAACTATAGTTAAGTCGCCCACAATATATCTAGATTTTGATTCTATAAACTGAAAACAAAAAATATCTATGTAATACTGTTAACTGCACAACTATGGACAATGCCAGGACTGAATTTTACAATGTGTGGTCCAATATCATAATCTCTGTGACAAAGAAGAATGTGTCTGAGTGGAGTTTGGTGTTTTCTCATTTTACTTACAACCAATTACATTTACTATAACAATGTTTTCCACTCTCTCAATTGTTCCACCTACTCCATCACTTCTCCTTGTTTCTTGGGTGCAGGGGAGCAGTCCATGGTCCTCCATCTTCTTATTCCAATGCGGACTGGCTACACAGCTGAGACCTACCATCATGCTGTCCTAAGTTGGACATGCTCTTCCAGGTGCCATGTTTTCTCTTTTTTTCCTCCTTTATTCCTTTGCTGCAGCCCTTTCTTCACTAACTCCCCCAAGGTACATAGGGGATACATTTTCTGAATTCTTGTATATACAAGATGTCTTTATTCAGCCATAACACTTGATTAATAGTTTGGCTGGGTATAGAATTCTGAGTTGAAAATAATTTTCCCTGAAAACTGGAGGTATTGCTTCACAGGCTTTGGCCTGTAGTGTTGGGGATGGGAAGTCTGATGTCTTACTGATTCTTTCAAAACTGATATTTTTCACTTTGTATTTTTTTTCTACATGAAAGGTTCTAGAAACTTTCCATTATCTTTGGTGTTCTGAAATGTCACAATGATGCACTTAGAAATAAAAAAAATTAATACTGCTGAGCTTTCAGTGGGCCTTTTCAATCTGGAAATTCATGTCCTTCAGCACTGAGACATTCTCTTAACATTTTATTTCCTTCCACATTTTAGTCTCTTTATGGCATTCTAGTTACTCAGTTGCTGAACCTTCTGAATCCATCCTCCATGTCTCTTACATTTTTCTCTTTAATATTTTTAATAGTTTCTTCCTGGCTTCTTGAGGAAGAAATTCCATTAGAGTAACACTCCTGGCTCTCTCCACCCCCTTATTCATTTCTCTCCCAGGGGTGAGGAAGTGCCTTGTCCAACTGGTGAATTTAGAGGAAGGGGCAGGACTTAAGTGCTTGGGTTCCTTCTCTTTGGGCATCTGCCAAAGTGAGATGAGTTATAATCAGTTCCTACCCTCCCTGCAGAAGCCCCAGTGCTCAGGCAGTGAGAGGGTGAGTAAGTCTGCACAGTTCATGAGATAAAGAACACGAGAAAAAATCCATTCCAATGACTTGTTGCCTCTCTCCATTGAGTGATGCTGAGAGCATTTTCCAGAAACTTAGGCCACAGCTCATGGCACAGTTGGGTCCTGTTTTCTATTTTGACTCGAATCTTTGCTAAAGGGTCTTTTGTTCTACTTCCTTTTTCTCTGATTCTTAAAGCAAACTGCTGTCAAGATTCCATGTTTGGCCTTCTCTTTTGCTCCTTTCTTCACATTCTCACAGCCCTCATGGCTTTTTATACCACCCTCTTGGCCGGCACAATTCTTCATCAACCCCTCTCCCCTCACCATTTGCTTCATCCCATCTAATGTTTACTCTGTGGCATCCTGTCAGTAAATACTTGCTCATTTGACATGACTACTTTTAAAAAGACCCTTGGTGTTTAGCCTCATGGAAACCATTGTAGCTTAACATAATTTTCTCATATAAAAAACTTTCAATAAGCTCATAATTGCTTCAGCGCTAACATCTCAGCAAATTTTTTATGATCCTTAAACTTTTGATTTTGAGCATTTTAAGCCTTTGGGCCTGCAGAGGCTATTCTCTACTCTTAGAATTTAAGAAACTTATAAATATTAGCATTCTATACCACAGAGAAGTCTGAATGTAAAAACCGAAGCTATGGAAGAAGTACATACATGCATTGTTGTTCAGGCTAGAACAACCCTATTTTATATTTATCTGCCTCAGCTTACTGTCAGAGCATAATAAGGCATAATATCATTAGGCTCTTACCAATATCAAACATACTAAGTACTTTATTTTCACTATTTTCATCCCATTGTACAGATGAGGTTATTCACACAAATGGAAGCTGAGGACCCATGATGTAACCCATGCCATCTGACACCAAGTCAACACCTTAAATCACTCTACCAGCATTTCTAATACTGGGGTTTGCCAACCCCGGGGGGTTCATGTTCTCTGGGTTCAGTGGATTCTACAAAAACTTTTACACTTAGTGTTTGGATATCTAATTAGTCTACAAAGAATTGTTTTGCCATTTATAAAGACAAATTTCTCCCAAGGAGAATTAAATTTTGGTTCCTTAAGTAAACTTTTCTGAAGACTGAGCCCAAGCAATGCCAGTGTGTCTTTGTAAGACTTCTTACTTGAGATATTTTTTCTTCTAAGTTCCTGCATTTTGCTAAGTTTACAACCCCTGCATTGTGCCACAGGGATTCACTTCCTGTCAGAAAAAGGGCAGTCCACCTGTTTGAAAAGTATGCCAACTTAACCACTGACCTTGCCTTAGAAATCCTGCTGAGAATTTATTTTAGGTCCTTAGATGCCATGTTTTAACTAACTTATTTAGTTAACTTGAACATTCAAAGGAGTGTTAGTACTTCACTTTTAGTTGGGTGCATGCCATAAAGCAGCTAACATATTTCTGGACCTATATCAGGACCTATTCCTGAGGGAAACACACATTAACAACATTATTTAATTTTCAGATGCTGGCTTAAGGCCAAGGACATTTATTAACAGTTAAATTCTTTTGACAGGTCCATGTCTCTATGAGTAACTGAAAATAATACTAACATATCTTTCAAACATATATGCTCTGAAATTAGGAAAACAAGGAATATTTATTACTGTACTGTGCAGTTGATTTGCTTATATAATCATTTGTTAACTTAAATAAGACACTGTGATTTCTTGAGCACTGTCATTCTTTAAAAACAGTGAGTGTAGGTGGGCTTAGCTAGGAAATATAGGGTGTGGAATTTATATTTGTGGAATTCAAGAGCATTGCTATTGACTAACCATATATATATAATAACTTATTGACTAACGAGGCAATCTACAAAACATTTTTCTGTAAGTGATAGGACTTTACATGGAACTGTAACAATTTTGCTAAGTTATTCTCTCTGCCTTGGGACTATAATTCTGGTTAGTTTTTAATTCATATGTTAAATAAAGATCTATAATATCAAGAACATTCTACTTTTGGGTCCAACAAGACAGAGGTGAGGCAGGTAGAGGTGATCTCATTTTTTAAAATGCATTTAATTTTATGAACTAAGGAGGCCAATCAGAAAACACACATCTACTAAGTGAAGGTTGTGCCTCATAAAGATGCCGAACACTATTTAAGGGAGGGTTAGGATGAATAGGAGGTTAAAGCTATCCTGCTCTGTAGTTTAGTGCAGTATTATCATTTTCTTCTCTACTGATAATTCCCCTTTGAGAGTGATTGCTTTTGAATCCTGCCCAGTTCTCTTGGTTCAGACCCATTATTTATTATGTATCTTAAACAGGATCTATTCTTGGAAGTCTTAATTAGGCCCTGGGTTTACTTGCCTACAAGGCTGTGTTTACATCTTGCACAATATCAATTCCTATTGATTTTGGAGGCATTTTCTGTAGACAGAACTTAGAAGTTTCTGCTTAGTCTGGGTGCCCCAATGTTCCACAGAACTGATCTTAAGTGTTGCTGGCTTGGGTGGGACATGAAACTAGAAACTCTGGATCCCTTCACCTTCTGAATTTCTTCCATATAAAACACAGGATGTCAAGTAAAGCTTGAATTTCAGCTCACAAATAAATTTAATTTGGTTGCTACTTCTGTCCACCCTAAATACCTTCATCTCTTCATATGCAAAATGTGGATAATAATGCTACCTACCTATTAGGTTTGCTTAAAACCTGGTGCATATGTGTGTATATTTTAAATAGCAATTCTTGTTAGGTAACTTGTCCAAGATCATGTTAAAGTATTAGAATCAGTGTTCTGATTCCAGAACCTTCCAACCTTCATATTGCCTCAATCAAGATGACGTCAATAGCTAAGAACCCCTAATGAGCAAAGTAGCCAAAAATAATGTAAACATTGTATTAAAAATATAAATATCAACACAGTTGCCATATGCCAATTTTTAATTAACATTGGGAAGCTTACTATCTCTATCGGTCTTTCTATGTTTATTTAATGCTGAAAATAAAATACAGGAAGGTAGAAATTTCTCATAATTTTTCTAGTAAGTCTATTTTCTAAGTCATTAATTCAAACATATCACAGGAATTTGAACACTGAAATCTATCACTTAAGGTGGACTCTAGAGAAATTAGCAATGCATAAGAATGGTATTCAATTCCCTTCCTCCCACCATTGTTCAATACCTGCCTATTGCTTCACAGTGACATCCAAGTATCTTTAGCACGGCATTCAAGGCTCTCCAGATCTGTCTGAGACTTGAATTTGCAGCCTCAGTTTCTATTAATTCTCAGTTATGAGCTCCACCCTAGAACTCTTCTCATTCCTCAGCTCTGACGTTCTTTCCACCCCAGTATGTTTTTTGCTCCTGTAGTCCCTCCATCCTGAAAAGCAGTTTCTCTGTTTCAACCAAGGAAAATCTTTATTTCTAGCTCAAACACCCAGTTCTTTCAGATAAAACCTTTCTCTCCTCAACTAACTGGCCCTTTGGCCAATTTTCCTGTTCCACCACCTAGCTTAGAGCTTGCCTCGCAGTTGTATTTCGCTTGTCTCCCTGACTAAAATTTAATTTCTGGTAGTCAGCAGATTCTTTGTCTTAGTCTTACTCTTTTCCACATATAACTTAGTACTACAAATAGTGCTTTTCCCAGAGTTAATTCCCTAATAAATTAACCATTGAGACAAATTTGGTCCAATAACATATAGGAATAGAGTTCTCAAACTTGTAGGGTCATTAGTTGAAATTTTGCGAATCCACTGAAAAAGGCTAAATTGAGTTGAGCTGTTCACAATCATTAGCAGTTATGCATCTGACATTTAAAATGTTTTCCCTGTAGCTTAAAAAAAATAACCCATCCCTGACCAGCTGGCTCAGTTGGTTTGAACATCGTTTCAAACACCAAAAGGTTGCAGGTTTGATTCCTGGTCAGGGCACACACCTAGGTTGCAGGTTCATTCCCTGGTTGGGGAGCATATAGAAGACAACTGATTGACCTCCCTCTCTCTTTCTTTCCCTCCCTCTCTCTCCCTCTCCCCCTGTCTCTTCTTCCTCCCTCCCTTCCTTCTTTCCTCTCTTTCTAAAATCAATAAACATTTAAAATAAAATATAACTTTAAAATACATATTTATTATAGAAAAATTGTAAAGACATACATAAAGGGAAAAGACAATTGGTAAACTACTTTCCGAGGGTGGTGGCTGCTGCTGCTTCTTTTTTAAAATCAAGAAATATCTGTGCATGTGTGTTTCTCAGAAATTCTCAACAGAGACAACATGGAAAGGTAGGTAAGGACATATGGGTGAACACAACTGGGTTTGAGCCTCCAAGCCCAGTACTTCATAATTGTGTGACCCTGGATTAGTCACTTCATCCTTCTGAGGCCCAGTTTTTCATTTAAAAAATAGGACTACTGATACTGTTTTTTGTTCCTATAAAAGTTTTTGAAAGATCAAATTACAAAACATTTGACAGTATTTTGCACATTAGCAACTATTATATGACTGGTTTTTATTAGCATGTTAAATTGTACCATATATGAATCTATGGACACATGGAGTGATCAGATTGAATTGTTCGACCTGAACTAAATAATAGTAAAATTGAATTTGTGCCTACCTCTATAACCTAAGTTATAGATAGCCTTAACTTCACTAAAGGGAAAGGAACAAACTTTTATTGAACATCCGCCACCTGCCAGGTTCTCTGCTATTTGCTTTACGCTTGTCTTCCCACAGCACCACAAAATACACTTTTATACATGACAGAACCTGAAATTCAGTGAGCAAAGCCACTGGTATTGCACGATTAAGACTAAGGTGGGTCTCATTTCAAATTCCATGTTCTGTTCTTACCATAGTAAGAGATACTTCCAGAGAAAGTATTTTTATGGAATTCCTCTTGTTCTTATTATGAAAATGTCCAGCGATTAAGGGGTAGTGCTTGGTTGGATAAATGGCTTATTTTGATAGAGATTCTCTTAAGAAAGGTAAAAGAAGTTGTGATTATTTCATCTAGAGGAAAGAGTGGCCTAATTTAAAAGCCATTTTCAAATCCTGAAAGGGAACAAATGGTGGCTATCGACCAAGTATCTTTTACTTGTAATTTACCTAAACCTATCCTGAAATATCATTTAGAAGTTTTCATAGCGTGGCTTCTTTAGACCTAAAAAGAACTGCTAAGAGAAGCTGTGGAATGCCTTTCTTGATAGAATGTTTGTGTTGAACAAGGCAAATTGATCTTTTTAGGACTCTTTGGAAGTAGAAAACAAGACCCAGTCAAAGATGAGTTTCAAGTAAACATGAAGGAAAGAAACGTCATTATAAATTCTGCTGAAGCTGTGATTAATATAAAATGATAAAACAGCACCGAAGATCTAAAATGATATTACCACACCAAGACACATGAGGGTGCTCTAACCAGCTGTTATAATAAATGAATCAAAATGCTCGAATATTAGGGAAAAATTAAGGTCTTTTGTGAATGGCAGTGTTGAATTCCAAATTACAGCATTGGTTACAGAGAATAATCTTGGAATAGATGTTTTCTCTTTTAAATGAAATGTATTGGGTCCCTCCCACCACCACTACCATTTTAAAGAACTATAGAAATGATCCCTGAATGTATAGTCTTACAATTTTAGAAAGAAGGTATTCATAATGGACAACTTGGGAAATACTGAAAAGCGCAAAGAAGAAATAAAAATGAACTGATGTTGTGGTCAGCTCTGAGTGGAGGGGGTTTTCTAGAGCCAGGCCAGTTGGAGGCTTAACTCAGGAGGCCTGCCTTCAAACACAAGCCCAGCCTGTTCTCATTTTGATTCCAGAGACTTTCTGCTTGCATGAAGAGGGAGTAGAGACTGAGGGTCTAATGACTGCAGGAAGAGAATTAGAGACGCATGTTTATCTCAATACATTTACTCTCATTAAAGTTCATATTCACTGACATCATGCATCTCCTTGAAAAAGTCTGCCCACCCACCATTAATTAAAGCCACATTTTAAAAAGTCAGTGTGTGCACTTTTATTCCAATCCAAAGTAGCCTCCTCAGTTTTGCAGAGTAGGCAGGAGAGTATCTGAGGCCTGACAGCTGTTCACCTCTACACAGTGAGGAATCACGTGATTTACATTAAAAGTTATGTTTACTCAGAGCCTACAAGATAATAGCTAAGGTCTGTTGTCTTGAAGAGTTGAACCATTCAAAATCTAATGACCTACCTATTAAGCAAAATTAACATTTATTTTGATGAGTCAACGTTCTTTTGGATACAGTGTATAACCATATGCTTTTATCTTCACAAATAATCTGAGAGATCTAATTATATTTCCTGCTTGAGTAATTAAGCAGCATTCTCCTATCAAAGACACCACACTTTATAACTTATACATGCAGTATCAATGTCAAAACAAAGGTCAATGTAAATCTCCTTTATCCAAACTATTGCACAAACAGTAATTACCAATAGTTGTAGGATTGCGCAACCATAGTCTATATTTTTGGCAGTGGTCACTATAAATTCTTAAATTCATGAAAATAAATAATGTTGACTGTTGAAGTTCAAGAAAGCTACTATTTGTAAACAGTTCAGGTCACATGCGTCTCATTCCATGTTCTAAACAAGAGTTCTTTCCTTTTTACTACTGTTAAATGAGATGTGGTATCTCTGTCAGCTTAGTAAAAGAATTTCCATGCAAACAGATCTGTGTTTTTTTCTATTTTTTTCACATTAAAGACCCCCCAGACCTTTCAATTTTGTGCTGATCTTTCTTTATATATTAATATCAAGCACATTTTAATTTTGTGTTGACGAAAGACAAATTATGATTATCTTTTCTCTTTGGCAGTTACATTATTCTAGGATGGTTCTGACTAATATTTGATTAGCCCAGCCAGTTTATGCTTTTTACCAAAGGCAGCAGACTCTCTAGTTATTCTGGTCATGACACCATGCAGAAAGACATGGCTTATCAATGGATCTGAACACTGCCATTTTAATGGTTTCACCCTAGGCCACGCGATCCCCTGGGTTAGGAGTTGAAAGCTGTGATCTAGTCCTGACTTTTTTACTGACCTCCATGTGACCTCAAGCATCTGCAGACCTATTTCCTCATCTATTAAATGGGTGGTAGAGAGTGAACACTGACCAGTGAATCCACAGCCCAGTAGGTTAATAAGGAATAGGGAATAAGGGGCTAAAGTACCACTTTAGGGCCATGTTCTGCCTCGGCCACTTACTTATCCAGTACCAGGGATCCCAACGTAAGTCTGGTTCTAAAAAGATCATCCCGGACTCTAGAAAAGCCAGTAAACCAATGCCTAGAGAGTTGCTTTCATGATATGGTTGAGATAAGATGTTCTGAGTCTTCATACCCTTTAGATACAAGCATTCAATATCCCATTGGTGCATGGATGAAGCACTAGCTAGCCTTACACACAGATTATATCTTCTGTCTAGACGATACAGTATCCAAAGGGATCATAAAACACTTGACTCTACACAATGCCAGAATCAGTGGGTGGACTCCTTCAGCTCAACTGTGGGAAGGAGGATGGAGTATGGGTGGGATATTTCAACCCAGTTGGTGGTATTCTTTAGGACAAGTAGTTTGGGGTTGGGGACAGTGGGAATTTGTGACTATATGGCATTTTTATCAACTCTATGAAAGTTTAAGATAAGCACAGTGTGAGTACAAGGCCGTACAGGCTATAAACTGAGCAGTAGTGCAGTCCATACCTTCCTGCCGGCTCTGTTGTTGTGCAGATTCATCAGGGCTCTGGCGTCCTTGCCTTGCCTTTCCTTGGCATCCACAAATGCTCGGGCAAATTTGATCCCATAGTCAATGTTATCACTACAGCCTCCCCAGTCGAAGGTGCCCTTGTTGTCCCTGGAGCTTCCCTTCTTCTTCGGGTCACAGGAACAGGATTTTAATTCTCCTTGGCTACAGGCCCTGGTGATGGCAAATACAACTCCAGCTGAGGAGATGGCGTAAACAAAGGCAGATTCCCGACTACCTGAAACAAAAATGCTTTTCTTAAAGGTGGTCTGGAGTTACTAGTTCTGGATAACTTTCACAAGATGGTCGTTTAATTCTGGCATACTTCAACACTAGACCAAAAAGTACTGATATTCTTGAAGGATTCTTTTCTAGATCCCAGGCTTGCTCTTTCAGATATAATCATTACCATCTAACATAAGCTGTTGTCAATTAAGATATCTGTATGAGAACTGTCCTTACTTGCAATATAGATTATAAAAGAAGATGCAGCAAAAGCTTGCCTTGCCCAGCTCCTGACTTCACGTTAGTCTCTCATACAACTGCTTGCCTAACCTAGAATCCCACATGCTCTGGAACAGGGGAGCGTAACATCTTTGCTTTTTCATCTGTAACACACAATCTGAATTTTACAATTCTATCACTCCATAATGTATTTTGGTATTCATGCTACTACATGAATAAAATCTCTCAAGCCTCCAGGCATTACTGAGGAGACGTATATGCATTTAAATGATTGAGATTGAAATACTGAATTCAAAAAAAGCTAGGGGCTGAGATGGGAAGAGAATTCAAGGCAGTAACCAGCCCTACCACTGGAGAGCTCTGGCTTGGCATCAACTTTCACAAGTAATTGAGAGATTGTTGCAGGCAATATGCAATATCCTAGAGTTACATGGTATGTCTAACTATTAAGGTGAATTTACTTTCTTCTGGAACACCTGCACTAATCACTGGTATTGGATAAAAGACAGTGAAAAGCTTTTCTTTGGTTTTTCTGGAAGGAAACAAATTTACCGCCTATAATTAGACTTGGGCAAGAACCCTTTGGGGTGCTTTCTTAGAATTGTTCTTTATTAGCATAGGCTACTTTCACTTACAGGCTGAAAGGTACATATTTCAGTGCAATAACTACATTAAATTATTTTAATAATCTGTAGTAACTCATAACACGGTGTTGTGGTATAGTGACAGATATAAGGCTCTTTAGGGTCTGAGTGCACCTCATTTTTCAAGTGGAGCTATATTTCATTGTTATTAGCGTGTCTTTTTATTAATGGTTGCTGCAGTAAATATATTAACAACCAAAATAGAAGCTGAACAACCCCTTGCCAAAGCAAGGCAGAAAACAGAAAGCCATTTGGTGATTCAATATGTCAAGACGAGTGTGACTTTTTGAACCACACAGCTGGGAGAACAAACCACCTTTTCGTGTCGAAGCCCTGCTTGGTTCCGTTTGTCATTCAGTGCTAAAATTTATTACATGCCCCTTGCAATATTTGCTCTGCTAGTCTCATTATTAAAAATCAGGGAAACATATCTACACCATATTAAATGGCACTTACCTCAGCCTTCCAAAAATATCTTCCCCCAAACCTTTAACCATCATAAAAAGAAATCAGTCACACTCTGTAGTTAGATAAAATCAATGACACGAATATTTGCCATAGGTAGCAGGTATGCTCTCCAGAGAGAAATGCGATGGTCGTGAGAGCTGTTTTAGACTCCCAGGTTATATTATAAGGGTCACAGATTTTCTAAGTGGAATTGAGGCGTTTGTAAAATATGGTGACTAACAGATGCTAATGTGGCTTAATCTCAGGTAGTGGCTCTCAGATAGATGAGATTTTTATTATACGTATTTTACAGTTTAGGAAAGTATCTTGTCAGCAGTCACCCCACTGAGTTGCTAAAGCCTGGTTTTGGATTGGAGTTCGGTATCCACATTTAGAGATGTCACTTAGAGGGAAAATTCTCAAATGCTTAATGTACTTAGCACTAGGCTGAAATAAAAAAAATCACTTAAAATCTGCTACAATTCAGAAATAATTTCCAAAGTACAAGTATCACCTTTCAAAATATTTGTCACTTATTATTCAAATACATTACTAAATAGCTAGATGTTTATTTATTTATTTAAAAAATTTAGCACGTGGACTGACTTTTCTTTGTAGCTCTAGATGTTTTGGTACCATGTTAGACGTGGCCTGAAGATGTTTTCAGTTAAGTGTCTTAGATGAATCACTAAAATGCTATGTGTGAAATAGTAGCACATTTCAAGAGTTGGCTTTCTAACAAAACAAATTTTGATTTTTAGACTTTTCTTAGAAAAATGGATTCTTTTTAGAGCCCTCATAATATGAAACAAAATCCAAATCTAAATAGTGATATTTAGACTTCCTGATGTGTTACTATTGACGTTTCTCTAATTTTTGGATTGAGATAAGTCAAACAATGTCTACTAAGTACATAGGCATAGTTTTGGTTTGGGGTTGGGCATTGTTATGTGGAAGGGCAAAACATTAGAAGCTAAGCTTTCTGGAAGGTTATGGGTTCAACTCTCTTTTAAAATACTTGCTTTTTAATTTTAATTTTATTTTTTACATTTGTAGGAATGAGACCTAATCACCTTTTTAAAAGGCTTATTCTAGAATTCTAAAGGTATATTCTTGCAGAAATATTTATGGGTTTAAGGTTCTCTGCCTGTTATTGGTGACAGTCTGTTGAATGACTAAAATGCAAATGTTCCTAAAAATCGTTGTCTTACTCTAAGCTGTCTGAAGTAAGAGAGGCAAATGTTCTCCATTTCTCTGGGACCCTGGGATATGTTAGTAACGTTTATGTTCTCCCTGTAAACAGCATTGCCCGTTGCCTTCCTAGTCATTTACAAGGACATTTAGGTTTCTATAGGCGAGTTCTTCACAGTTATAAGATGTGAATTTCCTGCCAGGCAATTAATTATAAAAATCTTTGGATAGCTTCACTGGAATTTCATGATTATTTCCAGGATAAGCTACCTTAGGCCAAATTCAGCCCTCCCAGAACCAATGCAAAATCATCACTGACAGTCACACGAGTTTACATAAACGTCCAGAAGAATCTGGCCTTCTGTGAAGAATGGAAAGAAATTGTGTAGCATGAGTGTTTTAAGTTTTGAGTACTTTGGCAACGCATTCAAGCTTCCTCTGAAAGAACTCTGAAGTACAAGTTAGAATCTCTTATTTACTTGAGGCCTTAGACCAGGTCAAACTAGTTCTAGCCTCTTCATTCTCAGCACTACACGGCTCTGAAGAAACAAACATTGTCAAGATTAAGTTAAAGTATTTTATGAATGAATCCCGAGATTTGGCAGACCTTTAGGATCAGTGATCAAAATTACATCCTTTGATTTGTGATCTAAAAGGTTTTTTTCCCCCATGTGGAGACATCTTAATATATTTTCATAGACAGAATTTAGAGGTGATCATTTTATAAATGAGAAAGACCTTTAATTTGTACACATTGGGAAATTGTTGTGAGGACTTTGAAAAGAAAAAATCATGATACATCTTAAACATCAAGAGCCTGTACATAATACATCCGAAGATGTCTTGTGCTAAATATTTGCAGATTCTCTTTGTCAAGTTCTGGAGCTTTAATTGATTCACTGGTGAGCTAATCTAGGTGAAGTCTGAAAATTCCATGTTGTTGAAATTTACTATTAACCTTTCAAAAATTTGCAATGTCATATCAAAACTCCAAATGGAATGCAGAAGAATATAGTTCTTAAACTAGAGAATAAAATTGCAGAATATGGCAGTAAATTTACTTCAGGGATACACTGAGGGTGAGTGCACTACGCCCTTGGGGGATTTCAGAGACATTCAGTTATGCATTTGGCCTCATAAAACCCTAGGGCTGTGATGATTACATGATAGAAACACCCTCTGTTAAGCATTACCAAGTGCACAGCCTGGATGATTTTCTTAGGAATGGGGGAGTGGGGTGGGCAAACACAAGTGTAAAGTTTCCTGTTTCTGGGGTTCACACAAAACCTTTTGTGTTTTCGATTAGATTTCTCAGTACCAAATGGGCTGTGCTATTTCTTGGAAAATGGTAATAACACTAGACTAAGGAACAAATATTTTTTGAAAATAAAATGTGATTTTCAGTTAATTTTCTCTGACTGCATACCAGCTAGTGGGCTACTTTCCACATTCAGGACTTTTAAGAAGTTTATTATGTAATTAAATAATGCTTAATACTCCTTCTAAGTATTAATAGTTCATACCCCTATCCTCCATAAATACCCTTCTTCCTAAAATGTACCTGGGAAATAATAGGCATTCACTACAAGTTCATCCATTCATTCACGCAATCATTCAATGAATGAGTGGTGACTGCAACACGTAAGGCACTCAGTGAAGTGCAGTGACAGCAGGCTAGTCCTGCCATATAGAATTCATAGTCTACCTTAAGAAAATGTTTAATTCAGACACAGTGGGACCCAAAGCTGAATAGCTGGATGGGAGATCGAAGGTGGTGTGCAGAGATTTGTCTCTGATTCTCAGTGACATGTAAGTGTCATTGAAATGACTATGACCAATAAAAGATTTGTGCATTCCATCCTCATCGTGTGCTCAAATCCTTCTGGAAGATTCAAGTCCCAGAAAGAAGGGTTAACAAGTCAAAAGAGCCCTGTGGGTGCCACCTCCTTTCCCCAAGAGACAAAATCTAAACCTGGAGGGACAAGCAGGGCTGTGACATGACTGGATGGACAGAGCAAAGAGTAAAAAGACACCAGCCTGGAGTCTACATTCCAATCTATGACTAGCCTCCTACAAAAATTTAGAAAAGTTCCTTGATTTCTTAAGTCCTCATCTGTAAAACAGGACAATACTCCCAACAGAACATGCTTCTGATCTTATAAAATGCAAGAAAAACTGAGCAGAGACTTTGAAGAAAAAAATAAAAGGGAGGAGTGTGTGAGGGGAGAGCCCGAAGAGCTGCCCAAAGGCAGGAGACTTACTTCGGAGCAGGACCCTGCCAAAGAGGCTGTGGTCCCTGTCTAGGGTGTTGCAGTTCCAGCGGTGCTGGCGGAACTGGTGCTGGCACTCGGCCGTCCACTCTGCCACGCCCAAGCCAATAGCACGCATCACGTCCGGGTTTCGGTGGCACAGCTGCCGCTGGCGGCTCACCAGGCCTGGCACATTGTCACACATCACCCTGGAGGAGCCGCCTGTAGCTCTCATGTACCTGGGAAGGACCAACACAGGGGTGAGAACACTGAACTTGAGGTTTACTCCCCAGCCATGTTTCCTGGGAGACTGAGGAGTTCAAACATGTTTCAAATATGAATTCCTTATCCTTTTGGGGATATTAGAAAGCAAGGGTTACTTAATTTTAGTTCTGTGGAGAAGCGACACTGCAGGCATGTGGAGTAATGTGGTACAAGCCACCTCGAAATGGAGTGATGACTGTCTTGGACATGAATTGAGAGTCAGCAATTGACGCTCTGGGCAGTCAGGGAATGGAACGAGTGGGGAGGGGCAACAACTTTTGGGAAGAACCTTCAAAGGCTGTTCCCAAGAAGGCTCTGATCTCAATGATGAAATGTGTCTGGACATGGCTTTGGGGAAAGCTGACCTTTAAAGCTCCTCACTCCCATTTATTTGACCCTAATGTTTAAATGTGTTAAGAAACTGTATCTGTCTATTTGACACCTGCTGGTATCTGATGTTACACTCTCCTCATAGACATGCCATTCTTCCCTCACTAAAGAATCCTTTAAATATTTCCATTTTCCAGCTCTTCTTGGCTTTTATAGAGGACCTTTGGAAAAAATTATTTCTATTGTTATTAAGGACACTAAATGTTTGGAAGAATCAAACAGTGTTATAGCTCCATAAAGTACTTTTGAAAAGAAACTTTAACAAAAAAATTACATCATCATCTCTGCCCAGATGTTCTCTATTAGTTGTGAAATGTTTAGAAAGGTACCTTTTATATAACCCAAGCTGCCATAGGTGTCTTTTGAAGCGATCAAACAAGGAGAATGTCTTTTCTTGTATTTTCATTATTTTATATGATCATAAAATTGTTACAGCTGTGATTTCCAAAAAATATATTTAAGTGACAGCTGAGAGACAATGTGACAAAAAGCCTGGGCAATAAATAATGTTTATCATGGAAACAGAAATAGTCATTTTATTGAAAAATGGTCATTCTGATAAATCAATCTTTGATCCTATGTCAGCGATGTCAAGGCTAAACGCCTTCCTGTTTGAAGCGGCTTAAGAAGGAGTTGAATCCCTCTTCCCATCAATGCTCCGCTGCGCTCCTTTGACGAGTTCCACTGTCCTCCTGAAGTCCCTGCTCTAGCCTTTCATTTGGCTGAGACTCCTTACTTTTGCCAGATTTTTGAAAAACACCCCAGGGTAACAGGTCTTTCTGAATCAGTATTAATATCTTTGGGGGCAGTTTTCGGTGCAAGGCCGTTAAAGGGCTCTTACTTCCCTCTCTCTTCAAGATCTTTAAGTCGGGAGAGAGGCAAGAGTTTCTGGGTAGGTACAGAATCTCCTTTTTGTAATGATGCAAAGACCTGTTATGTCCACTGTGCAAAATTAATAAATAAATCGCTGATTGATGTTCCCAGGACAGCAGCAAAGTTACTCTTTGAGGGGCCTGTGGTCTTTAACGCCCCCCCCGCCCCGCCCCACGCCAAGCTTCTTACTGAGGCTGTAGGTCTACCTGGAGGCAGGCAGCACAACGTTCTTTCGCCTCACTGGGGCCAAGCATTAGGAATGTGGAAGGACGGGAAATAATAAAAAATCATACGCTTTGGGTTCTACAGCTCCTGCCTGCCTGCCTGAATAGGCCCCTAGGTTTATCTTGAAGGATTTTTTTTGGGGGGGGGGGTGGAGGAGGAGCGGGGGGGAACTATTGTGAACACACACACACACACACACACACACACACACACACACACACACACACACGTCTGAGCTAGAGACCCGGCTAGCGCGTCTCTCAACGGGATAAGAAATTGGCTGATTTTGCTGCCGCTCAGCTGGATCCAAATAAACCAAACATTAGAGCTCTCATTTGAGGGGAAGTGTGGGTTTTTTGGAGTTGTCAAAGTTGGAATGGTCTTCAGAGGAAAAGAGAAGGCGCTCAGGATGAGGCGATAGGACAGGGCAGCAGCCAGGATTTGGGCAGGAATTCATGACTGCCCGGGCCACGGGGGAGCGCCGCGGTAAATGGGGCCAGTGCGGTCTCCATTCCCAAATCGAAAACCACCCCCACCCCCACCCCCGCCGTGCCCTCACGCGCAGACTTACCACCATGAAGAGCTGACCTCAGGGCTGAGCCAGGTCAAGAGCAGAGGGAGCCAGAGCCAGATTCCACCAAGAGGGGCGTTCATATTAACCCCCTTGCGTCTGCATCAGGTCAGACTCCGTGTGCGGGCGCCATACGTGCCCAGAGCAGAAGCGCTCAGCACCGGGAGCTCCTCGTCACCGACGCCGGCGCCTCGCTGCGCCCCCGCCCCCCCGCTCGGTCTGCTGAGAGTGGTGAGACTCGCTGATAAAGTTTCAAACGACCAGCGGGGCGAGCGATAAAGGCCAGCGCTGGCCGCCTCGCCCACAGCCCAATTCCCCAGGCGCGCGAGGGCAGGCAGCCGGAGAGCTCTGCGCACCTCCCGCGCGCCCCAGTCCGCTCAGCTTCCCACCCGCCGGGGCTCAGTCGAGGGAGGGGGCGCTCTGCCGGGCGCCCGTGGGGAGGGGCGCGGGGTTTATCCAAGGGTGAATGAAAGGATGGCAAGAGATGTCTGCAGGCGAGGCGAGGTGGGGAAGAAGGAACACGTCTGCATGGCCTGGGGCTCCCGCGGACGCAAGCACCTTTCGGGAAGCTTCCAAGCAAAGAGCATCAGTGGGCTCCGGCCACAGGGACGAACGTTCCAGATAGGCTAGGCTACCCTCCGGCAAACAGAAGTCCCGGAGTGTGCGACACAGGGAGTCGAGGGAAGGGATAAGGAGATAGCTGCACAGAATGCAGGAACCCGGAGACGATTTTCAAGACATTGCTCTCCCTAACGCTAAGAAGAAGAGTGAGGAGATGTACATTTGGAGCTGCTGAGTTTTTATGCAGAGCAAGGATGGGAAGGGAGGGGCCGGGCCTCAGGAAAATGAAGACTTGGTGGCCTTGATTCCTGGTGCTGGGCTTATATACAGAGCTCGCAGGGAGGGGAGCCGGGAAGGTCCATGACCCTTCGGACCTCACCCAGGCGTCCACGGCCAAAGCGTCCTGGGAAGATGCGGTTTTGACGCACACCCAGCTCCTCCCCCAGCGTTGTGGAGCGCAAAAGATCACGGAGGGAGGAACCCAGGCAGCGAGGGGCCAGCCGGGGGTCGCGCCTCCCGCAGTCCTGGTGCTCAGGCTTTGAGATTTGCAGAGGTAAAGGGACCCTCTCTGTCCTGGATCTGGGCCCCTTCGGAGACGAGATAGAGAGAGAGGCTCGGGCTGCGGGTGTAGCATCTTGAGCGGCAATTGGCTCGAAGCCTCGCCGTTTATCACCGGAAAGGAAGACCGGGAACTCGCCGCGGCCGTGAACTGTTTCACTGCTCTTTTCCTGGGGCGGAGGGACCCGCAGCCCGCACCGGGAGCGTGCCTTGGGGAACCCAGAGAGAGAGAGCGAGAGCGAGCGAGCGTGTGTGTGTGTGTGTGTGTGTGTGTGTGTGTGTGGTGGGGGCGGGTGGCGAGCGCTGCATTGTTAACAAGGCGTAGAGGGGTGGCCCTCCAGATAGGAAGAACCCGCTCTTTCCCCACCCAGTCCTCGAGCGAGTGCGGCAGCCCTGCCGGGCGCGAGAGCGGTGAGGGGCTGGATGGGGCGAAGCTCAGAAACGCCAAAAACCTGAAAGATGCTGTCATCGCCACCCCTTTCCCCCACAGCCGCCGGTCGCAGGCAGGTCCGGCCCCTCCCAGGCTGACCCAGATACATCCCCGTTTGGGTCCGGAAAGGGAGGGGAGGGAAACAAGCACCACGCCACCCACGACTCGGGAAGAGCAGGGCTTCGCGCCAGGGCCGCTCCGTATCGCTGGGCCACGACCCAGGGGAAGTTCTGGTCGGCCTGTGCTGGTCGCGAGGGAGGGGTGGGTGCATTTCTTCTCTCAGTGTGTGCACACACTGGTGGAGGTGGTGGGGTGGAGTGGGGAGGGAAGGGGTGTGATGTGATAGGCACCAAGCAGCAGCAAATACCCCATTTACCTCTATACTTATGCTCACAAACCGCTTTTCTGGGTGAAGCAGAAGAATAAGCTAAAATTTAATCCCACCCTCCTTCACTCACAGTCTCTTGCAGTAAAATCCAGACACTTCGGGCATGTGGAAGAGATGGGTGGCTCCAGAGGAACCAAAAGTTGCCAACTTTCCACTTCTATCAGCGAATAATGTAGGGGGCTGTATGTGTATGTGTATGTTGGAAAACGTAGGCATTTGTACGTTTCTGTCATAGACAGGGAGACCTGAAGCTGAAAAACTTCTCAGCCCGCCTGAGCATATCGTGTCCTCACAACTAAGGAGAGTTAGAAATACATAATGTGACCGTCAGCGTAGGGGTCCTTTCTCTCTGCTCAGGGAATTTATCCACTGGCCAGGAGATCTGCCCTTCAGTGGTTGGTGAGGCCAACGGTATGACCTAAACCTCAAACAGACCTCTGGGAAAAAGAATGGACCGCTCCCCCAAACCAATTAAATCCACCCCAAAGGACTTCATCCTGGGGCAGGAGGAGAAGTAACATATGATTGCAGAGAAGAAATCAGCCTTGGTGAAAGGCAAAAGGCTGAAAAAGTTCATGAGACGCTAAATCCAGATATAAAAAAAGGTCCACCCAAACACCCCTTCCTGACCTGTCTAGAGACAGTTTAGACTAGATGACTTGTTTCTCCCAGATTTGTGATTCCATTTCCCTCACATTCTCCACTCCAATTCACTTATGACCCGTTATTAGCTCTGTACAACTTCTTTTCATGCCCAACAGGTCCTGCTTTCCTATCTCTCCTGTGCCTGTTCTCTTAATGGACATTTCACTTTGAAGAGAAGGTGTTTACTATTAGAAGAACTTTGGAAATGCTCAAGAAAGTTAGGAGGAAAGAGAATTATTGCACACTTCACTTCTCTTGCAATAAAACTACTATCCTAAAGAAGAGTTAATAAATAATGAAGTAAATTGCATATGACTTAAGTGTTGCTATAGAAGATGGTGAGGAAAGGACAGACAGAGTATAGAGTGCCTTTAGATCTATGAGTTTAATGTCTGATTTTTGGTTTCTCCAATGAGAAATAATAGAATTGAATGTAAACCTCATTTACAGTATACAGAACCCAATTCTTTTTCTGAATATTAATGTTAGCTTGCTTGTAACTTCAGTATAGCATTAGAGCCAAATGAGTCAGTCTATTTTCTTAGTTAGATCCATTGTTTGTCTAATCTCCCAGGGCAGAGAGAAAGAACTAATTTACTACCAAACCATCTCCACCCTTTAAAAACTGAGAGTTACTTCTAAAACCAAATAGTCATTTGCCTTTCACTCTGAACCAACTTCTTAAGGCAGTGTCTCCTAATTTAGCTACTCACTAACCAATGATTCAAAGGTCAAATATCTTCAACTTAGATTCCATGACCTTAAGAGAGAACATTGTGTATTAACAAGACAGGTCAAGGATGGGAAAGGAAAAAAAATATGTACCTTTTTTAAAAAAATTTTATTGTTATTCAATTACAAGTGTATGCCTTTTCTCCCCATCCCTCCACCCCACCCCAGCTGAACCCACCTCTCTCCCCCACCTCCACCCACCCCCTTGATTTTGTCCATGTATCCTTTATAGTAGTTCCTGTAATCCCCTCTTCCCACTGTCCCCACCCCACTCCCCCCTGGCTATTGTTAGATTGTTCTTAACTTCAATGTCTCTCGTTATATTTTGTTTGCTTTTTTCTTCTATTGATTATGTTCCAGTTAAAGGTGAGATCATATGGTATTTGTCCCTCACCGCCTGGCTTATTTCACTTAGCATAATGCTCTTCAGTTCCATTTTTTAACTTTCTTCTAAGAGTATCATATACATGACAACAAAGGTTAAGTTTGAAATTTCAACTTTGCCTTAAAACATTGCTCCCTTTCCCCTTTAGTCACTCATAAAATTTTTATTAAGCACACTCACCTATTTTTTTTTGTCAGAAATTGCTTTAAGGAAGAGTTCTAATATCTGTGGTTTAAATCTCAAGTGCATTTAAATAAATGTGCCCCCAAAACTTACTTCTGGCCATGAGAGAGTATAATAAGTACCTGATTTATTCTCCTACTAAAAAAATCTCTTAAGACTGGCCAAGACTAGATGAGGCAAGTTTTTTTCAGGGATTGGTGGGCAACACAGCTGTGAACTTTGAAAGAAAGAAAACACATGAGGTGTGTCCCACAACTTTCCCATAATTGTCCTAGTTTTTATTCTTAAGGGCACTTTTTCTGCATTGCAAGAAAATGGAATCCAAGCAGAGCAATAGACTCATTAAGGAGGAAATGATTTTAGTTTTATACTCTTGAAGCAGCTGAAATTATCAGGGTAGCATATTTGAAAATAGGTAGCTGTTAAAAGGGAGGCTTCACAAGTCTACATGGAGATTCACCACAGATTCTTGGCCAAGAGCAGACTGAATACAGACATGAGGAGACTGTGCAAGGCCTAGCAGAGAATGCCTGCTGCATGTCATGAAGTGTTGAGAGACATTGGAGTTACGGCTTAGCAGGGTGGAGATACCTCACTATGCACTTCAGACATTTAGCTGAGATGCTAGAAAGGCTATCCATCGAAAGTGAGGTTCATGACTTTGTGTAAAAAGCATGTCATAGGAAAAAAATTCAAAATTTTGTTTCCTTACATCACCACTCTACAAATAATAAAAACAGACAGGTTAGGGGAATTTACAAGACTAGAGCAACATCCATTAAAGGAAGACAAGTTTGTATCATTTACAATGTCAGGCATACAATAAAAAATCAATAGACAAGTGAAAAACCTGAAAAATGTGACCCATACTCGAGACAAAGCAGTCAAAAGAAACTGACTCTGAGATGACCCAGATGTAGGAACTGTCAGGAAAGACATTTTAAAGTAGCTCTTTTATGTTAAACATAACTATGTTCAAGTATTTAAAGGAAAATATGTCACAGTGAATAAACAGAGTCACAGCAGAGAAATAGAAACCATAAAAAACAAAGATAAGGAGAAAATATTAAAAGTGCACAAAAAGACATAATAGCTTCATGGTGGAAACCATAAAATATGGCTACCTTTTAAACAGAAACTGTTATAATCAGAAGACAGTAGAATAGTGTCTTTAAGAGACGGGGTGTGTGGCTAAACTGGAATTCTATAATCATTGTAAAACTCCTTCAGAATGAAAAATTAAAGGTGCCTTCAAACAAAAGCTAAGAAAATAAATATTAAGCCAGTTCTTTAGGCTATAGGAAAATTATGCCAAATGGCATTATGGAATCACAGGAAGGAATGAACACTGGGGAGGGTAAATCTGTAGGAAAATATATAATAATATTTACTGTTAAAACAATGGTTGTTATATCTTGTGAGGTTTAAAACCTATCTATAGTCAGAAACTATGTGACATCACCAGCACAAAAAGCAGGAGGGGACTGTGACTCCAGGTGAGATGGAGTAAGTACATGATACCCTGTATCTCCTCTGAATATGGCCATACAAGTGGGAATGAATGCATGGAAAAGATATTTGAGCACTCTGAAAACTAAATGGTAGTGGGTGGATTGAGGAAGATCAAAATTTTAAGTACCACTAAATGATGATGTGTTTCTTACTCTTTTCATTTCCTCTGATATCCTGAAGCCTAGCCCCATGGTAGCCAAACCCTTGAAGTGGGAACCTTGCATACAAAGAGAGACCTACAGGAGAAAACTCCAGAGAAGCCATTTAGTTTTTATTGAAAGAGCACGAAAGGGACTCCTAACATCTTCGTAGTGGAATAAATCCCCTTGGTTCTGCCTCCCTCCATGTCTCTTATACCTCTGTCCCCTGGGAATTCCTGTATGAATGTTGGCAATAGTGACAGTGGCAGCAGTGAGAGCCCACATGTGCGTAAAAATTCAAGAGGTGGAAACTGGGGTCCCCAAAAGGTGGGACAAAATTCTATTATTTACTTTCTCTCTTTTTCTCTGCTGCTATGTGCTGGAGACATGGATACAGTCACAGTAAGTGTATGGCAGAGTGAGATAACTGATTCTGGCCAGAGGACCAAAAAGGGGAATCCTTGAGAACCAGAATATATCTGGGAAGTAATGAAAAATCAAGATCTTGGGAATGCAATTCCATAAAGTTACATGTGAACTGCTGTTTTTATCCCCCACCCCCCATGCTGTGTACATGTAGAGATGACTCTAAAGATCACAACAAGAACTTTGAGAACAGAAGTATGGGATATACCACCTCCCAAGTCCCAGACAAGCCACTGGATTTACACATGTAAGGCAGGCATAAATAGCATTGTAAAGGCTATGAAAATGGAAATAACATCAAAACAAGAAAGCACAGAGAGCTGGTCAGAATTTTTGGCTTGACTAGGTTGATTGTATGCTAAAATAAGAATACCAACATTCTCCATTGGGTTTAAACAAAACCCACCAGAGTCTCTTAACATTCTATTCAAAATGTCCAGGATAGAATCAAAATTATCTGGCATATGAAGAAGCAAGTAAATTCCAACTCAAATAGATAATACAATGTATAGACACTAATTTCTAGATGATACAGATATTGAAATTATCATACAAAGACTTTTAAAGCAGCTATTTTGCAAATGCTCCAAGAAATAAGGGTAAATACTTTTGAAACAAATGACCAATAGAAAATATAAACAAAGAAACATAAAATGGAAAAAGGAACCACATAGAACATTTTAGAACTGAAAAATATATGTACTTTCACACTAAGATAGTAAAATATCTATCTTACTGGATAAGGCCAACATCAAATGGAGATGGTAGATGAAAGTGTGAGTGAACATGAAAACAGATCAATATAAATTATCAAGTCCTAACAAGAAAAAAGATTGAAAGGAAATGAGCAAAGCTTTAGAAATCTCTAGAACAATTCTATACGGTATAACATTGTCTCATGGAACCTTAGAAAGATTTAGAGAAACCTTAGAAAGATTTAGAACCTTAGAGAAACAGTCCACAGCAACAAAAAATATTTGCAGAAATAATGCCTAAAAACTTCCTAAATTTCATCAAAAGCATAACCTTATAGATTCTAAAAGTCCTGCAAACACCAAAGAGGATAAGCCCAAAGAAATCCATGCAAGATCATGATAAAACTGCTGAAAGTGAAAGGCAAAGACAAGATCTCATAAGCTGACAGAGACGGGTGATGGGTTACTTATAGGGAACAGAAGAGAATGATGATTTGAATGACTACATTTCTCATCAAAAATTGTGAAAGCATAAGGAAAAGAATATATTTTTTAACTCTGAAAAAAAGAGCCTTCAGCCCAGAATTCCATATCCAGTGAAAATTCTCTTCATGAATGAAAATGAAGTAAAGTGAAATAAAGACATGCTCAGATGATGGGAAACAAAGAGTATTCCTTGTTGCCAGACTTTTCCTAAAAGAAATGCTAAAGGAAGTCCTTCAAACAAAAGAGAAATTATACAAGAAGGAAACTTGGAAAATCTGGAATGAAGGATATGTAGGAGAAATTGTAAATATTATAAACTTCCACTTCCCTTCAGTTATTTAAAATGTTTGACGGCTGAAGGCAAAAATAGTAACATTGTCTGATAGCGTGGTCATTGCATGTAGAGATAAAACATAAGAAACTACATCAAGCCAGGTGGGTAAAGGGACTTATATGGTGATAGCTTTTTACATTCCACTTGTACACTTGTTGATTCTAAGTACACTAGTTGGGGGTGGAGTGGGGGGAGGTAAGGAGGTGGAAGGATTGAGCAAGAAGGAAAAAGGACTCATAGGCATGGACAAGAGTGTGGGGATTGCTAGGGAGAGGGGGCCATAAGGGGACTAAATGCCAATGGGAAAAATAAATAAAGGTAAAAAAGATTAAATAAAAAAAACATGTGTATATAACATAATGCATATAGGAACCACTAAAAAAACTATACAAAGAAATAGAGCAAATAACATAATACATTAAAATTAAAATGTTCAACTACTTCAGAAGAAGTCAAGAAAGGGGAACCAGAAGAATATACACAGAATAAACAGGAAACAATTAAATGGTAGGCATCGATAAAAACATATCTGAAATTATATAAAATATATATGATACCAACATAAAATTTTAACAATAAAGATTGAATAAATAAAAACATAAGACCAAAATATATGATGTCTGCAAGAAATTCACACAAATATACTAATACAAGTAGGTAAAAGGACAATAGAAAAAGATAAATCAAACATTTTTTAAAAAGCTGAAATAGATATATCAATATCAATATAGGTACCTGAACAAAAATATTTACCTGAAATGAGGGGCATGACGTAATGATAAAAAGATCAATTCACCAAGAAGAAATAAAGTCCTAAATGTGTATGTGCCAAGTGATACACTTTCCAAATCTATAGAGCAAAAATTGACAGAACTGAAAGAACAAAACAGACAAATACACAATTGTAGTTGGAGATGTCAACACGCCACTCTCAGTAGTTGATAGAGTAGACAGAAAAGCAGCAATATATAGAACTCAACAGTACCATCCACCAACTCATGTAGTTGACATTTAAAGGATAAGTCACGCCACAACACTACATATACATTTTTGTCAAGTGAACATAAAACATTCACTAGGATAGATCATATGCTGGGTAATAAAATTCACTCAATAGATTAGAAGAACTGAAATCATACAAAGTATGTTCCCTGATCATAATGAAATTAAATGGAAATCAATAAGAGAAATCCAGGAAATCTCCCAAGTTTTGTAAATTAAGAAACATACCTCTAAATAACATAGGGGTTAAAGAATAAATCTCAAGGGCTATGAGAAAATATTTTAAACTGAATAAAATGCATTATAATAAAATTATATTTAAGAAATATTCTAAGAATACATATTGTAAGACTTCCAGTCAAGATGGTGGCATATGCAGACCTGGCTCACCTCTTCGCACAGCCACATCAAATTACAACTAAAATATAGAACAACAGTCACTCAGAACAATCAGAAATTGAGTTGAATGGAAGTCTGACAACTGTGGAACTAAAGAAAGCACATCCATTAAGACTGGTAGGCAGGGCACAGATGCAGAACAGGCTGGTCTCCCACCCACATGTGGTGGGTAAAAATTCAGTCAGGTTATCTCAGGAGTGAACAGGCCCAGTTCCACACCCGGCCCCCCAGCCCAGGATTCCAATGGCAGGAAGATAAGTCCCCACAATTTCTGGCTGTAGAAACCAGTGGGGATTGAGTCAGTGGAAGAAACTTCTGGAGCTTCAAGCAGTTCATCAAAAAGATCTCACATATGGATGCACCTACTCAGATTCACATCCTCTGAGCTCTAGCACTGGGGTGGCAGCTTGAAGGGCACCAGTAGTGTTCTGGAAGAGGCTGTAATATCTGATATTGGGGCAAGCAGAGGTCATTGTCCCCTTTCTGAGTCCTCCTCTTGCAGAGCCCTGGGGCCAGCACAGTGGTGCATATCTGACTAACACTGTTTGCCCCACCCTGGAGATCCCCGGAGACTCTACCCTACCCAACTTACTGTCCCACCTAAGCTGCTTTTCCATATGAATGGCTGGTCTTGGCTCATTCTGCACAACTTCCTAAATCCTGTCAAAAAAGCAACAGCTGGCCTCAGTGAGCTCCAGGATGGGCACTAGCAGCAGGCAGGTTAGTTTCACAGTTTGGCTTTGCCTGGGAATCTCCAAGCCCAGCAAAAGCAGGAGCCTTCTCAGATAGCTTTATAGCATAGGAAGGGCAGCCCCAGGCAAAACACTGGTAGGGGCTGACCTTGGCCTGCATATCCAAGAAACCCCAGGGCCAGCTCACCCAATGGAGAGCTACAGACCACTTTGGAGCACTGCCACCCTGCCCCTGCACAGCTGATCCTCCATGGAGAGCAAAAATTTGTGGTAAGTGGTCATAGCCAATCCTTGCAGCTGACTGGCCTGGGTAAATCCCTCTCATTGATTTGCCAACAGCAACCAAGGCTCAACTAGAAGAGGAGGGTGTTCTCAGCCCACATGAAGGGCACACCTCAAATACACAGCCTGGATGATAGGGGTGGCTGTGCCATTGGACCCTACAGGACACCTACTTCATCAGGCACACTACCAGGAAATGGAGTCAAAGCAGCTCTATCTAATACAGAGAAACAAATACAGGGAGACTGCCAAAATGAGGAGACAAAGAAACATAACCCAAAAGAAAGAATAGGTCAAAATTCCAGGAGGAGCTAAACAAAATAGAGATAAGCAATCTATCAGATGCAGAGTTCAAAACCCTGGTTATAAGAAAGCTCAAGGAACATAGTGAGGATCTCAGCAGCATAAAAAAGATCCAGCCAGAAACAAGGTTATGCTAATTGAAATAAAGAACAATTTACAGGAAAACAAGAGTGGAGTGGATGAAGCGTAGAATCAAATCAGTGATATGGAATATAAAGAAGCAAAAAACAACCAATCAGAACAAGAAGAAGAAAAAAGAACCCCAAAGACAGAGGATAGTATAAGCAGCCTCTGGGACAACTTCAAGAGGTCCAACATTCATTCACATCATAGGGGTGCCAGAAGAAGAGAAAGAGCAAGAAATTGGAACTCTATTTGAAAAAATAATTAAAGAAAATTTCCCTAATTTGGTGAAGGAAATAAACATGCAAGTCCAGGAAGCACAGAGAGTCCCAATTATGGTGGTTACAAAGAGGCCCACTCCAAGACACATCATAATTAAAAAGCCAAAGGTTAAAGATACAGAGAGAATCTCAAAAGCAGAAAGAGAAAAGAAGACAGTTAGTTACCTACAAAGGAATTCCCATAAGACTGTCTGCTGATTTCTCAAAAGAAACTGCAGACAAGAAGGGTTGGCAAGAAGTATTCAAACTGACGAAAAGCAAGGACCTACAGTTGAGATTACCCTATTCAGCAAAGCTATCATTTAGTATTGAAGGGCAGAAAAAATGCTTCCCAGACAAGGTGAAGCTAAAGGAATTTATCATCACCAAGCCATTATTACATGAAATGTTAAAGGAACTTATTTAAGAAAAAGGAAATAAAAACTATGAACATGAAAATGATAACACACTCACAAGTGTCAACAGATGAATCCAAAAAATAAAAACAAAACAAAAACCAACTAAGCAAACAACTGGAATAGGAACAGAATCATAGATATGGGAATCATTTGGAAGGTTTTCAGCTGGGAGGGTGAATGGGGTAAAGGGGGATATGGTGCAGGGTTCAAGAAGTATAATTGATAGGAATAAAATAGACAGGGGGATGTTAAGAATAGTATAGGAAAGGGAGAAGACAAAGAACTTACACACATGATCCATGGACATGAACTAATGGGAGGATCACTGGAGGGGAGGGTGGTACCACCAGGTGGAGGGGAACAAAGGGAAAAAATTGGGACAATTGTAATAGCATAATCAATAAAATATACTTAAAAAAGAAAAAGAATACATATTGTAATGTTTAGGTTAACCACTAAGGAAATAATATAATATATATATATATATATATAATATATATATATATATTATATATATATATATATTTTCAGTTTACATTCTAGTTTCTTTTTTTTTTCACATTGATTTCTTTCTTTTTTTTTTAATTTTTATTGTTATTCAATTACAGTTGTATGCCTTTTCTCCCCATCCCTCCACCCCACCCCAGGTGTACCCACCTCCCTCCCCCACCTCCACCTTCCCCTTGGTTTTGTCCATGTGTCCTTTATAGTACCTCCTGTAATCCCCTCTTCCCACAGTCCCCGCCACCCCCACCCCGCCCTGGCTATTGTTAGATTGTTCTTAACTTCAATATCTCTGGTTATATTTTGTTTGCTTTTTTCTTCTATTGAATATGTTCCAGTTAAAGGTGAGATCATATGGTATTTGTCCCTCACCTCCCGGCTTATTTAACTAAGCATAATGCTCTCCAGTTTCATCCATGCTGTTGCAAAGGGTATAAGCTCCTTCTTTCTCTCTACTGCGTAGAATTCCATTGTGTAAATATACCATAGTTTTTGGATCCACTCATTTGCTGATGGGCACTTTGGTTGCTTCCAGTACTTGACTATTGTAAATTGTGCTGCTATGAACATTGGGGTGCATAGGTTCTTTTGGATTGGTGTTTCAGTGTTCTTAGGGTATAATCCCAGCAGCAGAATTGCTGGGTCAAAGGGCAGTTCCATTTTTAGTTTTCTGAGGAAATTCCATATTGTTTTCCAAAGTGGCCTCACCAGTCTGCATTCCCACCAACACTGCACTAGGGTTCCCTTTTCTCAGCATCCTCTCCAACATTTGTTTGTGGATTTGTTTATGTTGACCACTCTGACTGGTGTGAGATGATACCTCATTGTGGTTTTAATTTGCATCTCTCTGATGGCTAGTGATGCTGAGCATCTTTTCATATGTCTCTGGGCCCTCTGTATGTCTTCCTTGGAGAAGTGTCTGTTCAAGTCCTTTGCCAATTTTCTAATTGGGTTGTTTGTCTTCCTGGAGTGGAGTCGTGTGAGTTCTTTATATATTTTGGAGATCAGGCCCTTGTCTGAGGTATCATTGGCAAATATGTTTTCCCATACTGTTGGTTCTCTTTGTTTTTTTTGTTTTTTTTTTTTTTATTGTTATTCAATTACAGTTGTATGCCTTTTCTCCCCATCCCTCCACCCCACCCCAGCTGAACCCACCTCCCACCCCCCTCTCCACCCTCCCCCTTGGTTTTGTCCATGTGTCCTTTATAGTAGTTCCTGTAATCCCCTCTACCCACTGTCCCCGCCCCCACCCCCCACCCCCGCCCTGGCTATTGTTAGATTGTTCTTAACTTCAATGTCTCTGGTTATAATTTGTTTGCTTTTTCCTTCTATCGCTTATGTTCCAGTTAAAGGTGAGATCATATGGTATTTGTCCCTCACTTCCTGGCTTGTTTCACTTAGCATAATGCTCTCCAGTTTCATCCATGCTGTTGCAAAGGGTATAAGCTCCTTCTTTCTCTCTGCTGCGTAGAATTCCATTGTGTAAATATACCATAGTTTTTGGATCCACTCGTTTGCTGATGGGCACTTCGGTTGCTTCCAGTATTTGGCTATTGTAAATGTGCTGCTATGAACATTGGGGTGCACAGCTCCTTTTGGATTGGTGTTTCAGTGTTCTTAGGGTATAATCACAGCAGCGGAATTACTGGGTCAAAGGGCAGTTCCATTTTTAGTTTTCTGAGGAAATTCCATACTGTTTTCCACAGTGGCCTCACCAGTCTGCATTCCCACCAACAGTGCACGAGGGTTCCCTTTTCTCCACATCCTCTCCAACATTTGTTTGTGGATTTGTTTATGTTGGCCATTCTGACTGGTGTGAGATGATACCTCATTGTGGTTTTAATTTGCATCTCTCTGATGGCTAGTGATGCTGAGCATCTTTTCATATGTCTCTGGGCCCTCTGTATGTCTTCCTTGGAGAAGTGTCTGTTCAAGTCCTTTGCCCATTTTTTAATTGGGTTGTTTGTCTTCCTGGAGTGGAGTCGTGCGAGTTCCTTATATATTTTGGAGATCAGGCCCTTGTCTGAGGTATCATTGGCAAATATGTTTTCCCATACTGTTGGTTCTCTTTGTAATTCGGTGCTGTTTTCTTTAGCCATGCAGAAGCTTTTTATTTTGATGAGGTCCCATTTGTTTATTCTTTCCTTTATGTCCCTTGCTTAGGAGATGTGTCTGTGAGGATGTTGCTGCGTGGAATGTCTGAGATTTTCCTGCCAATGTTTTCCTCAAGGACTTTTATGGTGTTACGACTTATATTTAAGTCTTTTATCAATCTTGAGTTTATTTTCGTGTATGGCGTAAGTTGGTGATCGAGTTTCATTTTTTTGCACGTAGCTGTCCAGATCTCCCAACACCATCTGTTGAAGAGACTGTTTTTGCTCCATTTTATGCTCCTGCCTCCTTTGTCAAATATTAATTGATCGTATAGATTTGAGTTTATTTCTGGGCTCTCTATTCTGTTCCATTGGTCTATGTGCCTGTTTTTATGCCAGTACCAGGCTGTTTTGATTACAGTGGCCTTGTAATACAGTTTGATATCAGGTATTGTGATCCCTCCTGCTTTGTTCTTCTTTCTCAAAATTGCTGCTGCTATTCGAGGTCGTTTATGGTTCCATATGAATTTCTGCAATGTTTGTTCTATATCTGTGAAATATGTCATGGGTACTCTAATAGGGATTGCATTGAATCTATAAATTGCTTTGGGTAGTATGGCCATTTTGATGATGTTAATTCTTCCAATCCATGAACATGGTACATGCTTCCATTTGTTTGTGTCTTCCTTAATTTCTTTCTTCAGTGTTGTGTAGTTTTCTGAGTACAGGTCTTTTACCTCCTTGGTTAGGTTTATTCCTAGGTACTTTATTTTTCTTGTTGCTATATCAAATGGGATTTTTTTCCTGATTTCTGTTTCTGCAAATTCGTTGTTGGTGTACAGGAATGCCTTTGATTTCTGGGTATTGACTCTGTATCCAGCTGTTTTGCCAAATTCATTTATTAGGTCGAGTAGTTTTTGAGTGGAGTCTATAGGGTTTTCCATGTACACTATCATGTCGTCTGCAAACAGTGACAGTTTCATTTCCTCCTTTCCAATTTGGATGCCTTTTATTGCTTTTTCTTGTCTGATTGCTGTGGCTAGGACTTCCAATACTATGTTGAATAGGAGTGGTGAGAGAGGGCATCCTTGTCTAGTTCCTGATCTTAGTGGGAAAGCTCTAAGTTTTTGTCCATTGAGTGTGATGTTGGCTGTAGGTCTCTCATATATGGCCTTAATTATGTAGAGGACTGCTCCCTTTATTCCCACTTTGCTGAGTGTTTTTATCAGAAATGGATGCTGTATCTTATCGAACGCTTTTTCCGCATCTATTGATATGATCATGTGATTTTTGTCTTTGCTGTTGTTGATGTGATGTATTATGTTTATTGATTTGCGAATATTGTACCATCCTTGCATCCCTGGGATGAATCCCACTTGGTCATGGTGGATGATCTTTTTAATGTATTGCTGGATGCGGTTTGCTAATATTTTGTTGAGAATTTTAGCGTCTATGTTCATCAGTGATATTGGCCTGAAGTTTTCTTTCTTCGTTGTGTCTTTATCTGGTTTTGGGATTAGGATGATGCTGGCTTCATAAAAAGAGTTTGGGAGTCTTCCATCAGTTTGGTTTTTTTCGAATAGTCTGTGAAGGATAGGGGTTAGTTCTTCCTTAAATGCTTTGTAGAAATCTCCTGTGAAGCCATCTGGTCCAGGGCTTTTGTGTGATGGGAGTTTTTTGATGACTGCTTCAATTTCCTTTCCTGTTATTGGTCTGTTGAGGTTTTCTGCTTCTTCTTCAGTCAGTTTTGGAAGATTATATTTTTCTAGAAATGTGTCCATTTCATCTAGGTTTTCAAATTTCTTAGCATACAGGTCTTCATAGTAATTTCTTGCAATCCTTTGTATTTCTGTGGTGTCAGTTGTAATCTCTCCTCTTTCATTTCTAATTCTGTTTATTTGGATTCTCTCTCTTTTCTTCTTGATGAGCCTACTTAAAGGCTTGTCAATTTTGTTTATCTTTTCAAAGAACCAGCTCCTGGATTCATTAATCCTTAGAATTGTGCTTTTAGTCTCTATGTCATTTAACTCTGCTCTGATCTTGGTTATTTCCTTCCTTCTACTTGCTCTGGGCTGTCTTTGTTGTTGTTCCTCCAGTTCTTGTAGGCGTAGGGTTAGGTTGTTTGTTTGAACTGTTTCTATATTCTTAAGGTAGTCCTGTATTGCTATGAACTTCCCTCTCAGGACTGCCTTTGCTGTGTCCCATAGGTTTTGTGTTGTTGTGAGTTCGTTTTCATTTGTTTCCAGGAAGTTTTTGATTTCTTCCCTAATCTCGTTCTTGACCCATTCATTGTTTAATAGCATGCTATTCAGTCTCCATGATTTTGAGTGTTTTGGGTTTTTTCCTTTGGTGTTGGTTTCTAATTTCAGTCCCTTGTGGTCAGAGAAAATGCTTGATATGATTTCAATTTTCTTGAATTTGTTGAGGCTTGCTTTGTGTCCTATCATGTGGTCTATCTTTGAAAAAGTTCCATGGACACTTGAAAAGAATGTGTATTTTGCTTCTTTGGGATGAAAAGCTCTGTATATATCAGTTAAGTCCATTTCCTCTAGGGTATTGTTAAGTGACACAATATCTTTGTTGATCTTTTGTTTGGAAGACCTGTCCATTTTTGATAGTGGGGTGTTAAAATCCCCTACTATAATTGTGTTGCTGTCAATATCTTTCTTGAAGTCCTCCAAGATTTTCTTTATGTATTTGGGTGCTCCTATGTTGGGTGCATATATATTTATGTTTATGTCTTCTTGGTGTATTCTTCCTTTGAGTATTATGAAGTGACCTTCTGGATCTCTCTTTATGGCCCTTCTTTGGAAGTCTATTTTGTCTGATATGAGTATTGCTACCCCTGCTTTTTTTTCTTGTCCGTTTGCTTGGAAAATTTGTTTCCAGCCCTTCACTTTCAGTCTGTGTAAGTCTTTTGTCCTGAGATGGGTTTCTTGTAGGCAGCATATGTGTGGGTCATGTTTTCTTATCCATTCAGCTATTCTATGTCTTTTTATTGGAGCATTTAATCCATTTACGTTTAAGGTTATTATCGATAGGTAGTTATTCATTGCCATTATGTCCTACCTGTGTTCCTCTGTCTTTCTCTTTTCCTTCCTTTCCTTAAAGCAGTCCCTTTAGCATCTCTTGCAGAATGGTTTGGTGGAGCTGTATTCTTTTAGACTTCTTTTGTCTGGGAAACTCTTTATTTGGTCTTCTATCTTAATTGAGAGCCTTGCTGGGTAAAGTAGTCTTGGTTGCAGGCCTCTCGTTCTCATTACTTGGAATATTTTTTGCCATTCTCTTCTGGCTTGGAGCGTTTCCATTGAGAAGTCAGTTGCTAACCTTATTGGGGCTCCCTTGTATGTTACTTCCTTTTTCTCCCTTGCTGCCTTTAAGATCCTCTCTTTGTCTTGGAAATTTGCCATTTTAATTATGATGTGTCTTGCAGTGGGTCTCTTTGGGTTCCTCTTGCTTGGGACTCTCTGTGATTCCTGGATTTGGGTGATTTTTTCTCTCCTCAGATTAGGGAAATTTTCCATCATTACTTTTTCAAACAGGTTTTCTATCCCTTGCTCTTCTTCTTCTCCTTCTGGTATTCCTATTATACGGATATTGTTACGTTTCATGTTGTCCTGCATTTCCCTTATTGCCTCTTCATTCTTTCTGAGCCTCTTTTCCTTTTCTTGCTCCTTCTGGGTGTTTTTTTCTACTTTATCCTCCAGCTCGCTGATCCGATCCTCTGCTTCATCAAGTCTGCTTTTCATTCCTTCTACTGTGTTCTTCAGTTCAGAAATTGTATTCTTCATTTCCTCTTGGCTCTTGTTGATATTTTCTATTTCCTTTTTCATGTTGATATAGTTTGCAGTGAGTTCCTTGTAGTTTCCTTGTAGTTTCTGGTAGTTCTCTTTGAGCTCAGAGAGCTCAGTGAGCTTCCTGATGACCATTGCTTTGAACTCAGTATCTGATAGTTGACTTGCCTCTTTTTCGGTTAGTATTCTTTCTGAGACTTCCTCCTTTCCTTTCATTTGGGAATTGTTTCTTTGTCTTCCCATCGTTTGTGAGGCTCTTCTTGTTGGCCTCTGCTTCTTAAATTGCTTTGTTCTGACTCCCTGGGTTTATGATATGAACTTCTATGGTAGAATGCCAATGGGATTCGGTGGTGCCGTCTCCTTACTCTCCTGTGCTCACTGGTCTTGAGGTGACGTTTATGTGTTTAACACGGTCTAACTCTAGTCTTTTCAGCCCTCCAGGTTTTGTTGTCTCATCTGTGGGAAAAGGAGAAAGGGGGGGAGAAAGGAAAACACACACACACACACACACACAAAAGAAACCACAAAAAAAAACCAAAAACCACCCCCCAAAAAAACAAAACAAAGATGGGAAGGAGGGAAAAAGGAACTAGGAAAGGAGGAAAGGAAGGAAGGAGGGAAGAAGGAATAAAGAAAGATCGTAAGCAAGATAAGAAGGAATTTTAACAAAAATTAAAACATAGAAATAGATAAAAGAAGGGAGGAAGAAGACATAAAAATGGTAAAGGATGGGAGGAAGAAGGAATGAAAAAAAAGAAAAAAGGAGAGAGGAAGAAGGAATTCAGGGGGAAAGGAAAGAAAAGAAAAAAGATAAGAAAAAATACAAGAAAAGAAATCTTCTGCTGGCTTTGAACCGGCCAGGTTATATCTGCTGGTGTCCTGTCTGTGCAACTGTAGGGGGTGGTTGGAAGGACTGGTTTCACTTTTCTCCCTTCCTGGGCCACACTCTTCGGTGTTTTGTAGGTGTGGTCCCTGGCAGTCAATCAGGCCGTTGATCAGCCACTCTAGCAGCTTTGTTCTTGGGACAGGCAAGCAGCGGCTCCTCTCGCTTTGGCTTGGTAGGCGTGCGCGCGCAGCAGGGGAATCCAGCGGCTTTGGGTTTGTGAAGTATTTTGTGCCCTGAGCGAGCCGGCCGACCAATGGAACCGCCCGGGCTTGGGACTCTGGAGTTAATACGCTCGCCAGCAGCTTTGTGCCCGGAAAACGCGCACCCAGCCGGCCCTGGGCTTGGTGAGCGCGCAATCCGCCTCGCCTGAGGTTCTATGCTTGGGGTGCGATCCAGCCGCCCTGGGCTTGAGTCTCTCAAGCGGGCGGGGCCGCCCCGGGACTGAACCACACGGCACTCGGCTCCAAGGTCCTGGGCCCCTGGGTGGAGCAGCTAGCCTCAGCTGCAAATGATCTCGGAGGTTTCAGGTGTGGGCGCCCCTCCCGGGTTTCATGTATGGGCCCCGTTCGCTAATCTGCGTGCGCACGTGCTCGACCGGACCTCGGCTGAGCGCCCTCACTTTTTGTGCTGTTTATCCCCCCCCCCTCGCAGTCCAGGGGCGGAGGGGGGAGGGGCACCAGTGGCCTCTGTTACTACCGAGAGTTCTCTAACTAGCCCCTGAGTGTCTCTATTTTCTTTTTCTTTTTGAGAAATTCCTCCTTTTCAAGCTCCCCTGGTCCAATCAAGCACCTGGCTGCTCACAGCACAGCCTGGCCCTCTCCCAAGACTCCTGCAGCCGCCCCTGCGCCAGGGCTGGCGCTTCTGGGGCCCTTGTACCTCTCGTTCCCAGGACCCGGGGACCTTATTGTCCTTGAGCACTCTTCTTACCTTCAGATCTTTCAATGTCCTCTATCTTTGGTCTCTAATCTTCATATATGCTGGAGTACTGTTGGCTGTTCGCTCTGCTCCTCAGATCACCTAGGTATTTCCCTGGCGCTGAGGGGAAGTGGATTCCGCTCCCACCTATGTTGCCGCCATCTTCAGGAAGATCGGTTCTCTTTGTAATTTGGTGCTGTTTTCTTTAGCCATGCAGAAGCTTTTTATTTTGATGATGTCCCATTTGTTTATTCTTTCCTTTATGTCCCTTGCTTTAGGGGATGTGTCTTTAGGGAAATTTTCCATCATTACTTTTTCAAACAGGTTTTCTATCCCTTGCTCTTCTTCTCCTTCTGGTATTCCTATTATACGGATATTGTTACGTTTCATGTTGTCCTGCATTTCCCTTATTGCTTCTTCATTCTTTCTGAGCCTCTTTTCCTTTTCTTGCTCTTTCTGGGTGTTTTTTTCTACTTTGTCCTCCAGCTCGCTGATCCAATAAATATATTTTCCAATCTACCACCCCGAAAATAACATCTTTTTAAAAACTGAGATATAACTGACATGTAATATTTTATCAGTTTTGGGTGTACAATATACAGGCATACTTGGAGATATTGTGTGTTTTGTTCTAGACAACTGCAATAAAGCAAATACGACAATAAAGTGAGCCAATTGAATTTTTTGTTTTCCCAATATATAAAAAAGTTACGTTAGATTCTACTGTAGTGTATTTACTGTGCCATAGCATCATGTCTAAAAAATGTATATACCTTAACTAAAAATGTTTTACTGCTACAAAATGCTAACCATCATCTGACCCTTCAATGAGTTAATAATCTTTTTGCTGGTGGAGGGTCTTGCCTCAATGTTGATGGCTGCTGACTCATCAGGGTGTTGGTTGCTGAAGGTTGGGGTGACTGTGGCAATGTCTTAAAAGAAGACAACAATGACATTTGCCATATTGATGGATTCTTATGAATGATTTCTCTGTACCAAACAATGTTGTTTGATAGCATTTTACCCACAGAACTTCTTTCAAAATTGGAGTCAATCCTGTCAAATGCTGCCACTGCTTTATCAATTAAGTTAATGTAATATTCTAACTTTTAAGTTAATGTAATATTCTAATTGTTATTACAACAATCTTCATAGCATCTCCAACAGTAGATTTTATCTCAAGAAACCACTACCTTTGCCCACCTATAAGAAGCAACTCTTTATCTGTTCAACTTTTGTTCAGAAATTGTACCAATTCAGTCACATCTATGGCTCCACTTTGAATTTTCATTCTTCTGCTGTTTCTACCACATCTGCAATTGCTTCCTCCACTGAAATTTTAAACCCTTTAAAATTTAAAGTTATCCATGAAGGTTGGAATCCACGTCTTCCAAACTCCTGCTAATTTTGATATTTTGATCTGTTCCCAAGAATCACAAATGTTCTTAATGACATCTGGAATAGTGAATCCTTTCCAGAAGGTTTTTGATTTGCTCAATGCAAATCGAAAGTTTGTTAACACAAACTTTAAATCTGTAAAAAATGCAATATATGTAAAGTGCAATAAAGTTAATCATAATAAAATGAAGTACACCTGTAATGATATATGTATATATTGAGAAATGATAACTATAATTAGTTTCATTAACATCTATCATCACAGATAGTTACAATTATTTCTTTCCTGTGCTTAGAACTATTAAGATTTACTGTGTTAGCAACTTTAAAATATACAATGCAGTATGGTTAACTGTAGTCGCCATGGTATACATTATATCCCCTGGACTTTATCTTATACCTTTTGACCATCTTCACCCATTTCACCCATCCCCAAACCCACCACTGGCAACCAACTTGTTCTATGTTGTTGTTTTTTTTTTTTTAAGATTCCACATAAAATGATCATATAGTATTTGCCTTTCTCTGCATGATTTATTTCACTTAGCGTAATGCCCTCATGTTCCATCCAGTTCTTGCAAAGACAGGATTTCCTATCTCTGGCTGAATAATGTTCCTGTGTGTGTCATATTTTCTTTATCCATTCATCTTGTTCCTGATCTTAGAAGAAAAGCTTAGCCTCTCACCACTGAGTATAATATTAGCTGTGAGCTCATCATACATGGCCTTTATTGTGTTGAAGTATATTCCTTCTATACCCACTTTGTTGAGAGTTGTTTTCAGGAGTAGATATTGAATGTTGTTAAATGCCTTTTCTGCATCTATTGAAATGACTATATAATTTTTATCCTTCATTTTATGATGTGGTGTATCACATTGTTTGATTTGTGGCATGTTGTTAAATATATTTTATTGGTTATGCTATTACAGTTGTCTCAATTTTCCTCCTTTCCCCCCCTGTACCCAGTACCCCCATTCCCTCCAGTCATCCCCTCCCCTTAGTTCATGTCCATGGATCATGCGTATAAGTTCTTTGGCTTTTCCATTTCCTATACTATTCTTAATATCCCCCTATCTATTTTGTACCCTACCAATTATGCTTTTTAATCCTTGCACCTATTTCCCTCTTTTCCCACTTAACCCTCCCAGCTGATAACCCTGCAAATGATCTCCAAATCTACGATTCTGTTCCTGTTCCAGTTTTTTGCCTAATTGTTGATATTTATGAGTTTGTTGCCATTTTAATGTTCATAGTTTTGATCTCCTTCTTTTTCTTAGATAAGTCCCTTTAACATTTCATGTAATAATGGATTGGTGATGATAAATTCCTTTAGCTTCACCTTGTCTGGGAAGCACTTTATCTGCCCTTCAATACTAAATGATAGCTTTGCTGGATAGAGTAATCTTGGTTGTAGGTCCTTGCTTTTGATCAGTTTGAATACTTCTTGCCAACCCTTCTTGTCTGCAGTTTCTTTTGAGAAATCAGCAGACAGTCTTATGGGAACTCCTTTGTAGATAACTGTCTTCTTTCCTCTTGCTACTTTTGAGATTCCCTCTTAATCTTTAACCTTTGGCTTTTTAATTATGATGTGCTTTGTGTGGTCCTGTTTGGGTCCAACTTGTTTGGGACTCTCTGTGCTTCCTGGACTTGCATGTTTATTTCCTTCACCAAATTAGGGAAACTTTCTTTCATTATTTTTTCAAATAGATTTCCAATATCTTGTTTTTCTCTTCTCCTCTGGCACCCCTATGATTTGGATGTTGGTATGATTGGAGATGCCCCAGAGGCTCCTTAGACTATCCTTTAAAAAAAATTCTTCTTGCTTGTTGCTGTTCTGATTGGATGCTTTTTTTCTTCCTTATATTCCAAAACGTGGATCTGAATCTTGGCTTCATCCCCTCCACTGTTGGTTCCCTGTTGATATTTCTTTATTTCACTTAATGCAATTTTTATTTCTTCCTGGGTCTTTTTTGATGCTGTTGTCATACTCAATGCATTCTCTTAGCATCCTGATAACCAGTGTTTTGAACTCTGCATCTGATAGGTTGGTTATCTCCATTTCATTTAGTTCTTTTTCTGAAGTATTGTTCTGTACTTTCATTTGGGCCATATTTCTTTGTCTCTTCAACTTGGCAGCTTCTCAGTGTATGTTTCTGTATTAGGTAGAGCTATTTTGACTCCTTGTCTTAGTAGCATGGCCTATTGTAGGAAAGGTACCTTTAAATTATGTGGGGTGGAGCCTTAGGTAATTGTTGGGGTGGGGCAATCCGTTTCACCACTCCGTGTGGGGTGAGGGTTCAGAGAGGGGACAATGCCACTGCCTGGCTTCTGGAGGTTTGCCCAGGAGAGCTTTCTCTCAGCACACAAACTGTTTCCCATCACTTCACTTTCTCCCCATAGGCCACTAGTGCCCTCCCAGCTGTTGCCCTGGTGCTGAATTCCAGAGGGGATAGGTGTATATAAGTACTAAGTCTGTGTGGGCCCTTTAAGAGAAGTCTCCTGAAAATTCGGCAGTTTCTTCTGCCACCTCAATTCCCACTGGTTTTTACAACCAGAAATTATGGGGATTTATTTTCCTGGCACTGGAAGCCTAGGTTGTGTGGTCTGGCCTGGGCTGGGATCCCTTACTCCCCAGGGATCCCTCCAGATTTTTATCCACCACATGTGAATGTGGGATCGCTCATCCACTGCCTCTCCATGACACACTGTGATCTGCACCACTCTGCCCACCTCTGCATCTTCACCCCTTCTACCCATCCTGATGAATGTCAGTTCTTTAAATTCTTGGTTGTCAGATTTCCATACTGCTCAATTTTCTGATGGTCCCAGGTGATATTTGTTTTGTGGTCTAGTAATTTTTTCTGTAGCTGTGCAAGAAAGAAGGTGAAGTATGTTTACCTACACCTCCATCTTGATCTGAAGTCTCTGATTTGTGCATGTTGAACCATCCTTTCATCTTGGAATTAATCCCACTTGATCATGGTGTAATATCCTTTTAATTTATTTTTCAATTTAGTTCTTTAATATATTGTTGATGGTTTTTGTGTTTGTGTTCATTAGAGATATTGCCCTGTACTTTCTTTTCTTGTATTGTCCTTGTCTAGTTTTGGTATTAGAGTAATACTGGCCTTGTAAAATAAATTTGGAAGTGTTCCTTCCTCTTCTGTTTTTTTAAAGAGTTTGAGAGTTTGGTATTTACTCTTCTTTAAATGTTTGGTAGAATTCCCCTGTGAAGCTGTATGGTTCTGACTTTTGTTTTGATTACTAATTTAATCTCCTTCTTAGTAAGAAGTTTGTTCAGATTTTCTATTTCTTTATGATCCAGTCTTGGTAGGTTGTATGCTTCTAAGAATTTATTCAGTCCTTCTAGGTCCCAATTTGTTGGCATATAATTGTTCATTGTCTCTTATAATCCTTTGTATTTCTGTGATATCAGTTATAACATCTTCACTTTCATTTCTGACTTTGAGTCTTCTTTTATTTTCCTTGGTGAGTCTAGTTAAAAGTTTGTCAATTTTGTTTATATTTTCAAAGAAGCAGCTCTTTGTGTCATTGGTCTTTTCCAGTATTTTTTTACTTTCTGTGTCATTTATTACTTATTTCTGCTCTGATCTTTGTTATTTCCTTCCTTCTACTAAGTTAAAGTTTTGTTTGTTATTTTTATAGTTTCTTGAGGTGTAATGTTTTGTTGTTTGATATCTTTCCTGTTTCTTAATGTAGGCATTCATCACTATGAACTTCTTAGAACTGCTTTTGCTGTATTGCATATGTTTTGGTCTGTTATATTTCCATTTTCATTTGTCTCAAGCTATTTAAAAAATTTTTTTCTTCTCATTTCTTCTCCAACCCAACAGTTACTTAGTAGAATGATGTTTAATATCCACATATTTGTAGATTTTCTAGTTTTCTTATTGTACTTGATTTCTTTTATCATCATTGTGGTTGCAAAAGATGCTTGATATGATTTCAACCTTCTTAAATTCAAGACTTGTTTTGTGGCCTAACATATGATCTATCCTGGAGAATATTCCATGTGTGCTGGACAAGAATGTGTATTCTGCTGCTTTAGATGGAATATTCTCTAATATCTATTAAGTCCATCTGGTCTAATATGCCATTTCAGTCCAGTGCTTCCTTGTTAATTTTCTGTCTGGATGGTTTATCCACTGCTGAAAATGGGGGTACTAAAGCCCCCCCACTATTTTTGTATTGCTGTCTGTTTTCTATTTCACTGTTTAGAGAATATTTTCTATATATATTTAGGTTCTCCTATCGTTGGTAAATACATATTTACAACTATTATATCCTGTTGGATTAACCCTTTCATAATTATATAATGATCTTCTTTGTCTCTTATTAGTATCTTTGTCTTAAAGTCTATTTTGTCTGATGTAAGTATAGCTATCCCAGCTTTCATTTCCATTAGCACAGAATTTTTTACATTCCTTCATTTTCAGTCTGTGTGTATCCTAAAAGCTGCAGTGAGTCTCTTGAAAGCAACACATTATTGAGTCCTAAAAAAAAAATCCACTCAGCCACTATATGTCATTTCTTTTTAAAAGTATATTTTATTGATTATCCTATTACAGTTGTCCCAATTTTTCTCTCTTTGCCCCCTTCCCTCTGGTACCCCTCTTCATCCAGCAATCCTCCCTTAGTTCATGCCCATAGGTTATGCATATGTTCATTGGCTTCTCCATTTCCTATACTATTCTTGACATCCCCCTGTCTATTTGTACTTATCAATTATGCTTCTTAATCCCTGTACCTTTTCCCCATCCTCCCCCTTCCCCTTCTCTGCTGATAATCCTCCAAATGAACTCCAAATCTATGATTCTGTTCTTGTTCTAGTTGGTTGCTTAGTTAGTTTTTGTTTTTGATTTTAGTTAGGTGTTGTGAGTTTATTGTCATTTTAATGCTCATAGTTTTGATCTTCATGTTCTTAAATAAGTCCCCTTAACATTTCATGTAATAATGGCTTGGTGATGATAAATTCCTTTAGCTTTACTTTGTCTTGGATGCACTTTATCTGCCCTTCAATACTAAATGATAGCTTTGATGGATAGAGTAATCTTGGTTGTAGGTCCTTGCTTTTGATCAGTTTGAATACTTCTTGCCAACCCTTCTTGTCGGCAAAGTTTCTTTTGAGAAATCAGCAGTCTTACGGGAACTCCTTTGTAGGTAACTGTTTTCTCTTTCTGCTTTTCAAATTCTCTTTTTATCTTCTACTTTTAGCTTTTTAATTATGATATATTTTGTGTGGTCCTGTTTGGGTCCAATTTGTTTGGGACTGCCTGTGCTTCCTGGACTTGTATGTCTATTTTCTTCACCATATTAGGGACGTTTTCTTTCATTATTTTTTTTTTCAAATAGACTTCCAATTTCTTGCTCTTCCTCTTCTCCTCTGGCACCCTTATGATTTGCATATTGGTATGATTGGAGATGTCCCAGAGGCTCCTTAGACTATCCTTTCTCTTTTGAATTCTTTTTTTCTTCACCCTGTTCTGGTTGAATGCTTTTTTCTTCCTTATGTTCCAAATCATTTATTTGAATCCCAGTTTCCTTCCTTTCACTGTTAGTCTCCTGTGTATTTTTATTTCATTTAGTGTAGCCTTCATTTCTTCCTTCATGTTTTTGCTGTACTCAAAGCGTTCTCTTAGAATCCTGATAACTGAGATGCAGGAATATGGCAGCAAGATAGGTGGGAGAGGAGTCCACTTCCCCTCAGCACCAGTGAAATGCCTAGCTGATCTGAGGAACAGAGCAAAAAACCAATGGTATTCTGGTATATATGAAGATCGGAGACCAAAAATTGTAGAGAACATTGAAAAATCAGATGGTAAGAAGAGTGCTTAAGGACAAAAAGGTCCCTGGGACCAGTGCAGGGACCAGGGCAGCTGAAGCCCCCAGCCAGGGCCGCAGGGTCTGCTGCAGGATTCTTGGGAGAGAGACAGTCTGGGCCATGTGAGATGCCAGGTGCTTGTTTAGACCAGGGGGCTTGAATAGGAGGAATTTCTCAAAAAGAAAAAGAGAAAATAGAGGTACTCAGTGGCTGTTAGAGAATTCTCTGCTGCAGCTGTGGCCTCTTACGCCCCCACTCCCTCAGCCCCTGGACTATGAACACCAGATAAGCAGCCCCAGCACACACCTGAAGCCCAGGTAGGTGCGCACCCAGATCAGTGGCCCGGCTACTGGCAGGCAACCATGCCTGAAGCGCCAGAGACTGAACACCTCCCACCTAGCACCCGCACACAGAGCCCTGCAGGGCCTACTCGCTCTCTAGGAGGATGGTGGAATGCCCAACAGAGGGGAGCTGCAGGGCTAGGGGAGACTGCAGTCCCCAGGAAGACTTGACTCAGTAGGGGGCTGAAATACCCTGAAGGAGCACTGAGAGCTGCTAGCATCTAGGACAGCAAAGAGCAAGAAGGTGGAGTGTGAGTTGCCCCCGATTCGTGCACCTCAAGGACAGCACAACTGGTGGACTAAAGGCCTAGGGGGGAGCAGAAGGACCCTGAGGAACTAGACTGGAGGCTGGACAACAGCAAACAGTGTGGCACAGGAAGGGAGAAAAGTGAAACCAATCCCTCCACCAACCCCTTCCCCTATCACAGACAGGAAGACCAGCAGAACTGACCTGACTGGTTTAAAGCCAGCAGAAGACTTTTTTTTAAATTCCTTCTTCCTTTCTGTCCTTCTTTCTTTTTTTTATTTCTCCTTCCTTCCTTCCTTTACTTTTTTAATTCCTTCGTCCTACCTTCTTTTATTTATTTTTTATTTTAATTTTTGTGAAAATTCCTTCTTCTTTCTTTCTTCCAATCTTTTTTTCCTTCCTTCCTTCCTTCCTTCCTTCCTTCCTTCCTTCCTTCCTTCCTTCCCTTTTCTATTCCTTTTTCCTTCATTCCCTTTTTCTTTTTTTTCCTCCTTTCCCACAGGTGAGACAATAAAACCTGGAGCTGTGAAAAGACCAGAGTTAGACCCAAACAGGGGTCATCCTAATAACCGAAATAGTGAGACAAATTTCACTTTGCTACTCCAGAGAACTTGCAAGGTGGGAGCAGTGAACACCAGTACACCTGCTGAAAGAGGAAACGCACCAAAAAAGGAACGACCGACAGATAACAATGGAAGAAGGAGAAGAAGGGAGTGGTAGCCACACCAACCTCAATCCAGGACTGATCTGGAAATAAAACTAAATAGTGGAGAAATTACTCAGAACAAACAACTGGACAAGAGCGAGAGAGAAGCCTCAAAACCTTGTACACACAAAAGAATCAGCTTCAACACAAACTGTCCACATGTGCACAACAGAATACAAGACGTGGTGGATGGAGTGACCCTCAATTAACCAGCTCGAGGGAAAGACCTAACAAAGAAAAACCCAACAACAATCAAAATGCAAAGATATACAGAGATCCAACATAAACAAAAAACCAAGACCAGCGAGCTCAGGAGATCACAGAGACAGAACCACTGAATCCCACTGGCATTCTACCATAGAAGTTCATACCATAAACCCAGGGAGCCAGAACAGATCAATTTAAGAAACAGAGGCTAACCAGAAGTCTCACAAACAATGGGAAGACAAAGAAACAATTCCCAAATGAAAGGAAAGGATGAAGCCTCAGAAAGAATTCTAAATGAAATAGAGGCAAGTCAACTATCTGATACTGAGTTCAAAGGAATGGTTATCAGGAAGCTCAATGAGCTCACAGAGAATTACAAGAAACTACAGGGAAACTACAATGAACTCACTGCAAACTATATCACTGCAAATTATATCCACATGAAAAAGGAAACAGAAACTATCAACAAGGGCCAAGCGGAAATGAAGAATACAATTTCTTAACTGAAGGACACAGTAGAAGGAATCAAAAGCAGACTTGATGAAGCAGAGGATTGGATCAGCGAGCTGGAGGAAAAAGTAGAAAAAAACACCCAGAAGGAGCAAGAAAAGGAAAAGAGGCTCAGAAAGAATGAAGAGGCAATAAGGGAAATGCAGGACAACATGAAACGTAACAATATCCGTATAATAGGAATACCAGAAGGAGAAGAAGAAGAGCAAGGGATAGAAAACCTGTTTGAAAAAGTAATGATGGAAAATTTCCCTAATCTGAGGAGAGAAAAAATCACCCAAATCCAGGAATCACAGAGAGTCCCAAGCAAGAGGAACCCAAAGAGACCCACTGCAAGACACATCATAATTAAAATGGCAAATTTCCAAGACAAAGAGAGGATCTTAAAGGCAGCAAGGGAGAAAAAGGAAGTAACATACAAGGGAGCCCCAATAAGGTTAGCAACTGACTTCTCAATGGAAACGCTCCAAGCCAGAAGAGAATGGCAAAAAATATTCCAAGTAATGAGAACCAGAGGCCTGCAACCAAGACTACTTTACCCAGCAAGGCTCTCAATCAAGATAGAAGGCCAAATAAAGAGCTTCCCAGATAAAAGAAGCCTAAAAGAATATACTTCCACCAAACCAGCTCTGCAAGAGATGCTAAAGGGACTGTGTTAAGGAAAGGAAGGAAAAGATAAAGAGAGAGGAACACAGGTATGAAAAAATGACAATGAAGAATTACCTATCAATAAAAACCTTAAATGTAAAAGGATTAAATGTTCCAATCAAAAGACATAGAATAGCTGAATGGATAAGAAAACATGACCCACACATATGCTGCCTTCAAGAGACCCACCTAAGAACAAAACACCTACACAGACTGAAAGTGAAGGACTAGAAACAAATTTTCTAAGCAAATGGACAGGAAAAAAAAGCCAAGGTAGCAATACTCATGTCAGACAAAATAAGACTTCAAAAGAAGGGCCATAAAGAGGGACCCAGAAGGTCACTTCATAATACTCAAAGGAAGAATCCACCAAGAAGACATAAACATTGTAAGTATATATGCACCCAACATAGGAACACCCAAATACGTAAAGAAAATCTTGGAGGACTTCAAGAAACATATCGACAGCAACACAATTATTGTAGAGGATTTTAACTCCCCACTGTCAAAAATGGACAGATCTTCCAAACAAAATATCAACAAAGATATTGTGGCATTGAACAATGCCCTTGATGAAATGGACTTAACTGATATATATATATCAGTTAAGACCTTTTCACCCCAAAGAAGCAAAATACACATTGTTTTCAAGTGTGCATGGAACATTTGCAGAGATAGACCACATGATAGGACACAAAGCAAGCCTCAACAAATTCCAGAAAATTAAAATCATATCAAGCATTTTCTCTCATCACAAGGGACTGAAACTAGAAACCAACCACAAAGGAAAAAACCCAAAACACTCAAAATCATGGAGACTAAATAGCATGCTACTAAACAATGAATGGGTGAAGAACAAGATTAGGGAAGAAATCAAAAACTTTCTGGAAACAAATGAAAATGAACTCACAACAACCCAAAACTTATGGGACACAGCAAAGGCATTCCTGACAGGGAAGTTCATAGCAATATAGGCCTACCTTAAAAACATAGAAACATTTAAAACAAAAAACCTAACCCTACGCCTACAAGAACTGGAGGAACAACAACAAAGACAGCCCAGAGCAAGTAGAAGGAAGGAAATAACCAAGATCAGAGCAGAGTTAAATGACATAGAGACTAAAAGCACAATTCTAAGGATCAATGAATTCAGGAATTGGTTCTTTGAAAAGATAAACAAAATTGACAAGGCATTAAGGAGGCTCATCAAGAAAAGAAGAGAGAGGACCCAAATAAACACAATTAGAAATGAAAGAGGAGAGATTAAAACTAATACCATAGAAATACAAAGGATTGTAAGAAATTACTATGAAAAACTGTATGCCAAGAAATTTGAAAACCTAGATGAAATGGACAGATTTTTAGAAAAATATAACCTTTCAAAACTCAATGAAGAAGCAGCAGAAAGCCTGAACAGACCAATAACACCTGAGAAAATTGAAACAGCAATCAAAAAGCTTCTGACACACAAAAGTCCTGGACCAGACAGTTTCCAGGAGAATTCTACAAAGCATTTAAGGGAGAGCTAACCCCAATCCTCCAGAGATTATTTCAAAAATTCAAAAAGATGGAAGAATCCCAAACTTGTTTTATGAAGCCAACATCATCCGAATCCCAAAACCAGATAAACACATAACAAAGAAAGACAACTTCAGGCCAATATTGCTGATGAATATAGATGCTAAAGTTCTCAACAAAATATTGGCAAACTGCATCCAGCAATACATTAAAAAGTTCATATGTCATGATCAAGTGGGATTCATCCCAGGGATGCAAGGATGGTACAATATTCACAAATCAATAAACACAATACATCACATAAACAAAAGCAAAGACAAAAATCACATGGTCATATCTATAGATGTGGAAAAAGCATTTGATACAGTACAGTACCCATTTACGATAAAAACACTCAGCAAAGTGGGAATAGAGGGAGCATTCCTCAACATAATAAAGGCCATATATAAGAGACCTACAGCCAACATCATACTCAATGGGCAAAACTGAAATCTTTCCCACTAACATCAGGAACAAGACAAGGTTGTCCATTTTCACCACTTCTACTCAATATAGTATTAGAAGTTTTAGCCAAAGCAATCAGACAAGAAAAGGAAATAAACGGCATCCAAATTGGAAAGGAGGAAACAATACTGTCATTGTTTGCAGATGACATGATAATGTACATGGAAAATCCTATAGACTCTGCAAAAAAACTGCTTGAGCTAATAAATGAATTTGGCATAACAGCGGGATACAAAGTCAATATCCAGAAATCAAAGGCATTCCTGTATACCAACAATGAAACATGAGAAGGAGGAAGCAGGAAAAAAATCCCATTTGATATAGCAACAAGAAAAATAGAGTACCTAGGAATAAACCTAACCAAGGAGGTAAAAGACCTGTACTCAAGAAACTACACAACACTGAAGAGAGAAATCAAGGAAGACACAACAAATGGAAACATATGCCATGTTTATGGATTGGAAGAATTAACATCATCAAAATGGCCATACTACCCGAAGCAATTTATAGATTCAATGCAATACCTATTAAAGTACCCATGACATATTTCACAGATATAGAACAAACACTTGAAAAATTTATATGGAACCATAAACTATCCTGAATAGCTGCTGCAATTTTGAGAAAGACTAGGAAAGTAGGAGGGATCACAATACCTGATATCATACTGTATTACAAGGCCACTGTAATTAAAACAGCCTGGTACTGGCATAAAAACAAACAGATAGACCAATGGAAGAGAACAGAGAGCACAGAAATAAACCCAAGTCTCTATGGTCAATTAATTTTTGACAAAGGGGGCAGCAGTATAAAATGGAGTAAAAATAGCCTCTTCAACAAATGATGTTGGGAGAGCTTGACAGCTACATGCAAAAAAATGAAACTCGAGCACCAAGTTACACCATACACAAAAATAAATTCAAGGTGGATAAAAGACTTAGATATAAGTCGTGACACCATTAAAGTCATAGAGGGGAACATAGGCAGGAAAATCTCAGATATTCACGCAGCAGTATTTTCACTGATATGTCCCCTAAAGCAAGGGACATAAAGGAAAGAATAAACAAATGGGATCTCATCAAAATAAAAAGTGTCTGCATGGCCAAAGAAAACAGTATTACAATAAAAAGAGAACCAACTGTATTGGAAAACATATTTGCGAATGATACCTCAGACAAAGGTTTAATATCCAAAATATATACAGAACTCACACAACTCCATTCTAAGAAGATAAACAACCCAATAAAAAATGGGCAAAGGACTTGAACAGACACTTCTCCGAGGAGGACATACAGAGGGCCCAGGGAGATATGGAAAGATGCTCAGTATCGCTAGCAATCAGAGAGATGCAAATTAAATGCACAATGAGCTATCACCTCACACCGGTCAGAATGGTCATCATAACCAAAGCAACAAACACCAAGTGTTGGAGAGGATGTGGAGAAAAGGGAACCCTAGTGCACTGTTGGTGGGAATGCAGACTGGTGCAACCACTATGGAAAAAAGTATGGAATTTCCTCAAAAAACTAAAAATGAAACTGCCTTTTGACCCAACAATGCCACTGCTGGGATTATACTCTAAGATCCCTGAAACACCAATCCAAAAGAACCTATGTACCCCAATGTTCATAGCAGCACAATTTACAATAGCCATGTGCTGGAAGCAACCTAGGTGCCCGTCAGTAAATAAATGGATCAAAGAACTATGGTACATTTACACAATGGAATTCTATGCAGTAGAAAGAAGGGAGGAGCTCCTAGCCTTTGCAACAGCATGGATGGAATTGGAGAGCATTACGCTAAGCGATATAAGCCAGGTGATAAAAGACAAATACCATATGATCTCACCTTTAACAGGAACCTAATGAACAAAACAAACAAGCAAGCAAAATATAACCAAAGACACTGAAATTGAGAAAAGGCCGACAGTGACCAGAGGGGATAGAGGAGGGAATTTCAGGGGAAAAGGGTGAAGGGCTTGTAGGAACAATTATAAAGGACACTTGGACAATAATGGCGGATGGGATGGGGGGGTGGAAGTGGGAGGGAGGTGGGGAGGGCTGGGAATTAGGCTGGAGTGGGAGGAAAAGGCAGAGAACCGTACTTGAATAACAATAAAATTAGAGGGGGAAAAATCCATCTTACAAAGCTTAATTAAAACTAATTACAGATAATGTACCTGAAACCTGCATGATTTTGTTAACCAATGTCACTCCAATAAATTCAATAAAAAAAAAATCCTGACCACCAGTGTTTTGAACTCTGCATCTGATAGGTTGGCTATCTCCATTTCATTTAGTTATTTTTATGATTTTTTTTCCCCTGTTCTTTCATTTGGGCCATATTTCTTTGTTTCCTCAATTTGGCAGCCTCCCTTTGGCAGTGCTTGTTTCTGTGTATTAAGTAGAGTTGCTTTGGCTTCCTGTCTTAGTGCACCTGTTAAGTTGTATGGGGCAGAGCCTTAGGTATTTGTCAGGGCAGGGCAACCCATTTCACTACTTTGTGGCTCTGTATGCTGGAGTCACATTACCCACTTCTGTATGTGACTGGTGCCCTTGAAGCTCTTGCTCTGGTGGTGAATCCCAGAGTGGGTGGGTTTATGTACATTCTGGGACTGTGCAGGAACTTTATATGGATTCTCCTGAGAGAATGGCAGTTTCTTCTGACATCCCAACCCCCAAAGATTCTTACAGCCAGAAGTTAAGAGTCTTTATTTTCCCAGTGCTGGAAACTTGGACTGTGTACTCTGGCCTGGGGCTGGGATTGCTTGCTCCCCAAATATCTCTCAATTTCTATCCACCACATGTGACTGTGGGTCCACCCATTCTGCTGGCTGCTGCCACTGCCTCACCACCTCTGGCCTCGCCACAGCCACACCACATTCTCTCCTCACTGGCTCCCCATCTCTGCCCCATATACCCACCTGGATAATTATGGCTTCTTTAAATCTTTGGTTGTCAGACTTCTATACAGTTCAATTTTCTGGCAGTTCTGGGTGTTTTTTGTTTTGAGGTTAGTTGTGACCCTTGTTAGTTGTGTGGTTTCACAAGGAGGTTAAGCATGTCTACCCACACCTCCATCTTGACTGGAAGTTCCCCAGCCACTTTATTTCTTTTGTTGGAGAATTTAGTCTGTTTACATTAAACGTTTTATTGATAGAAATACTACCATTTTCTTTATTGTTTTCTGGCTGTTTTGAAATTCCTTTGTCCTGTTTTCATCTCTTCCTCTCTTCCTTTGTGATTTGATTTTCTATAGTGGCATGCTTAGATTCCTTTATCTTTTGTGTATCTCCTACAGGTTTTTGTATTGTGGTTATCATGAGGCTTACATAAAATGTCTTTTATATTTAACAGTATAATTTATGTTGATAACAACTTAAGTTCAAATGCATCATAAAGCTTTTTCTTCTCCTTCCTCCATTTTATGCTTTTATGTCATAATTTATATATTTTTTATCTTGTGTATCAACAAATTATTAAAGTTATGGTTATTTTTTCTACTTTTATCTTTTAACCTTCATACTAAATTTATAAGTAACCGACAACCATTTTATTATTCTAAATGTAACTGTATATTTACCTTTATGTGTGATATTTATATTTTCATATGTTTTCCTGTTACTAATTATTATCTATTCATTTCAGTTTAGAGAAGTCCCTTTAAGCTTTCTTGTAAAACTAGTCTAGTCGTGCTGAATTCTTTCACGTTTTGCATCTCTGGAAAACTTTATTGTGCCTCCAATTTTTAGGGACAACTTAGCTAGATATAGTGTTCTTGATTGGCAGTGATTTTTCCCTCAGCACTTTGAATATATTGTGTCACTCCTTTTGGCCTGCAAAATTTCTGCTGAAAAATCTTTGAATAGTCATATAGGGGTTCCCTTTTATGTAACACATTGTTTTTCTCTTGCTTTCAGATTTTCTTCTTGTCTTTGTCTCTCTGAATTTTTCATTTGGAACACTCTAGGCTTCTTGTAACTGCATGTATTTCCTGCCTCAGGTTAAAGAAGTTTTCAGCCAATATTTATTCAAAAAGTATTCTGCCCCCTTCTCTCTCTTCTCCTTCTAGAACCCCTATAATATAAATATTGGTCCCCTTGATGTTGTCCCTTAAGTCCCTTAAGCCAGCTTCACTTTTTCATTCATTTTGTTTTCTTTATGCACCTCTGATTTGATTAATTAGAAACTTGCGCCAAAGGCTGAAGCTTTTGAAATAAGCAAATAATCTTCTTTTAGGAAAAGAAAGGGCCTTTCAGTCTGCTGCCTTTGCTTTGGGCTTTGAGGGGTTAGCCATGGTGAGCCACTTTAGAACTGTCTCTTAGTTTATTATAGCCTTGTAAGTCTCATGGATGCAAGCCCCACTGCCTTTCATGGCTACACGTTTTAGGGGCCTATCTCTCAATGGAAGTCTTAAAAATTGGGGTACCATATGTGAACTCCAAATCCTTCACTCCTCATGGAGAATTTGGGAGTTTTTAGTTACCTCCTGGTTGTGTGTTGATGCACCATTGGTGGAATTTGTTTTGGGATGGTGTCTCAGTCTCTCCTATTTTGATGTATTTTTTTTCCTCACATTTTCCTGATATGTAAGAGCTATTTTATAGATTTCTTTTAGAGGGAACTGTTTCATATATACCTTTAGACTTCATGTGCTCTTAGGAGGAGCTGAGTTCAGGACCCTCCTACAATGCCATCTTGAACAAGAATCCACCCAAAACTTAGTGCTTTAAACATCAATTTCTTATTAGCTTTCACAGTTCTGTGAATTGACTGGACTCAGGCTGGTGGTTCATGTGCGATGCTTCATATCGTTGCAGGGCTTATAGTTAAACATTAGCTGGGATTGGATTCATCTGAAAGATTGGCTGGAAGTGAGGTCACATATGGCTTTTTAACTCACATGTTTGACAGCTCTGTGATCCTCTATGACTGTGGCTTAGACTACTTACATGCTGACTTAAGGCTCCAAATCTGAAGAAATAAAAGTTGTAAAGCCAGTTAAGGACTACTCCAGGTTGTATCAAAGCAGTCACAGGACCTACAGATTCAAGAGCATTAGAAATAGACTCCACTTATGTAATAACACAGAACATGTGACAGGAGATAATATTGTGGCCATCTCTGGAAAATACAATCTTTCATAGTCTTCCCTATGGCCACAATTCATATTCCTTCTGCATGCAAAAAACAAACAAGAAAACCAAAAACAAAAAACATGTCACTGTTGCCCACAAGCTCCCTAAAGTCTTATCCCAATATGATATTGGCTTGAAGTCTAGGATCTTGTCATATAATTCAGTTCCAAGTGTAGATAACAATTCTCTGTACTGAATCAAAAATGTATATGAAAATTCAACAGGCTTAGAATAGTCATGAGAATTTTGCCAAGCTGAAATATTTACACTATAAGATATCAACTTACATAATATAAATCTATAATAGTTAAGGCAAGGGGATATGTTTATAAATAGTCAAGTAGACTAATTAAACATAATACAGGGTCCAAACACAGAACCCTATGTATAGGTCCAGCTTGATTTTTCAGCAAAAATGAAAAGCAATTGAATGAAGAAGAAAGGTTCTTTCAATATTTGTCAAGAGAACAAATAGATACCTGAACAGACAAAATTTAATCTTAAGCTATCTCTCTCAGCAAGTGTTCAATTTGCTTTTGTTGTGTAACACACAGGTTAAAACTACCACCAAAATTTATACATTTAATGTAATGGTCATGTATTAACTCACTATTTTGTGGATCAGCAATTTAAACAGAATTCATCTGGGCATTTTTTTTCTGCTAGTCTCAATTGGGATCATGCACATTTTATTTATCTATCTATCTATCTATATATCTATCTATCTATCCTCACCTGAGGCCTTTTTTTTCATTGCTTTTAGAGAGAGTGAGAAGAAGGGAGAGAGAGAAACATCCATGTGAGGGAGAAACATCGATTAGTTGCCTCCCAAATGTGCTGGACCAAGGATTAAATCTGCAACCTAGGTGTTTGCTCTGATCAGAAATTGAACCCACAATCTTTTGGCTATGGGACAGTGCTCTAACCACCTAGCCACACTGGCCAGGGCAGGGGTCATTAACATTTGATGGCCTCACTCACATGTCTACATACTAGAATGAGGGATAACTGAGCTCTGTTTATCTTATCATCTATTAAATTAACCTATACTTGTCATGTGACAGAAGATCAGAAAAGTAGCAAACTATAATGCATAAGCATTATTCAAGCCTTTGCTTGCATCACATTTGCTAATGTTCCATTGGCAAAAAACAAAAACAAAATAAAACAAAAGAAAAGAAAAGTCACTTGGTCAATCTGGATACAAGGGTTAGGAAAGAGACTCCACCTTTTTGATGGACATGCTGTCCCACTGCAAGAGCATGGATGCAGGGCAGAAAAAATTCTAGGTTTTTTTTTTTTTTTTTACAACCCATAGATTGATAGAGCAAGAAGACAAAAATGATTAAGGCTATGAGATTTGAATAATACAGAAGTTTTGCATGATTAATATTTGGAAAATTTGTACTGAATTTAAAAATATCAAATCTTTCAAAGCAAATGTGATACCCTTATAAAAATTGATCACATGCAAAGTTACAAATCTAGTCTTAGGAAAAAAACCCTGCTCTCTTATAAACCTCATTTTCAGGTCAAAATGCAATAAGCAATATTTTCCAAGGACATATTTAGAGATTTTAAAATGTTTCTAAATAATTCATTGGTTAAAGAATAACTCATAGAAATTAGAAAGTGTTTTGAATGGAATACCAAATACAATGATATAACTCATGCGATGTAGCTAGTGATATTTAGATGAAAAATTTAGATTTAAATGCATATATTAATAAAAGAAGAATGATGTTAAGTAATGATCTGTATCAATGCCCTCAAGTAAGTAAAAGGAGGACAAAATTAAACAGGAAAAGGAGAAGGAAGAAAAAAGAACGGAAATTAATGAAATAGAAAACACAGGTTTATTAGAAAGTTTCAACAGAAACAAATACTAATTCTATAAAAAGATTATAAAATAGACAAGTCTCTTTCAAGATGGACCCCTCCTCCCCCCAAAAAGACAAAAACATACCCTATTTAGGAAAAAATTAAAATAATTACAGATTCAGTAAGACTTTAAAAATGGAGAACTATGACTCATTTTTATGAAGCAAATGTAACCTTAATAACAAAACTAGACAGGAGCAATATAAGAAAGGAATTAATGTTAATATCACTTATGTATATAGATAAAAACATCAAAAGTAAAATATTAAAATGTGTCTGAAAATCATAACCAATAAATGCAAGAATACTTTGATATTTAAAAAAACTGTCAATGTAATTAACCATATAAACAAACACATGAAATGGAAAATATAGGATTATCTCAAAATAGGTAGAAAATATATATTTTAAAATTCAACAGTTGACATGAATTATATTGAAAAAACTTTTTTACACAAGATCTGTAAAATTTTCTTAACTAATTTAAAGGAATCTACTAGACCTACAGCAAATATATTATAATCAATAATGAAATAGTAGTAAGCCCCAAAATAACAAAACAAGAACACCCATTATCACCACTACTATGAACCTGAGGTCCTACATATTCTGATAAGATAAGAAATAAGGAGTCTAGGAAGTGGAAATGGAAACCGGTAAAATTTTTATTATTTTTAGATCAATGCAGAATCTTACATGGATTCAAGACCAAATATAGAATTAACTTACATTTATAAGTCAGCAAAAAACATATTGAAGCATAATAGTAAATTATTATTATGCTACTAGACATACTGTGAATTCCAAGTATTTGTAACAGTGATGAATAGAACATAAAATGCAGGTCCATAAAATCATTAAAAAATAGGCATGCAAATATGCGACATTTAAAATAAAGAAAAAATAGATTGTTCAATAATGGCACTGTAAAAATTGGTTCACTATAAGGACAGAAATGCTATTGGACTACTATTTTACACTGTACAAAAATAATTTTCAGGTATATTAAAGACCAAAATATGAAAACTAAAACTTTAAGACAGAAGAATATATAGGTAGAGTTTTTGAATGTTTGGGCAACAAAAAACACCACTGACAAATCCAGTAGCTAGTAGTCAATCATGTTACAGTTAAAGGATTAGTATTTCAAATATTTAAAGGACTATAAGCTAAGAAAGAGATGATACAGTAGAAGAATAGGGGACTTCTGGTCAAGATGGAGGTGTAGGTAAACATGGCTCACTTTCTTGTACAACCACATCAAAATTACAACTAAGATATAGAACAACCATCACTCAGAACTGTCAGAAATCAAGTTGAATAGAAATCCAACAACTATGGAATTAAAGAAACTACATCCATCCAGACTGGTAGGAGGGCTGGAGAAAAAGAGACACAGAGACATGGAATGGGTTGGTTCCACAGCCACGTGTGGTGGATAAAAATCAGGAGGGATATCTTGGGATCGAGGGGTCTCAGCCGAAACCAGACCCTCCAGTCCAGGGTTCCAGTGCCAAATAGATAAGTCTGTAACTTCTGGCTGTAAAAACCAACAGACATTGAGTCGGTGGAAGAAACTGTTCAATTCCCGAGCAGTTACTCTTAAAAGGGCCTGCACATGGACTTCCTGACTCACTCCCTCTGAGCTCCAGCACCAACGTAACAGCTTGAAAGGCACCAATGGCACAAAGGGAGGAACTGAAGTGACTGGCATCAGGGTGAGAGCTGGGGGACAGCTTTCTTCCAGATAAAACTGCAAGCAGAAGCCATTGTTCCTTTTCAGAGTCCTACCACTACAGAGCCACAGAGCTGGTAGGTGGGTACCATATCTAAGACTCCATCAACCTGGCTCACACTTTACGCACTGCCCGGGTGATTAGTGAGGCCCTGTCCCAACCAACTTACATGCCTACCTAAGCTGTTAACAGTGGCTTTTCCTTATGAATGGCTTGTCTTGGCACATGTTTCAGATCTCCCTAAATCCTCTCAAACTAGCAACAGCCAGCCTCAATGAGCCCCTATCCCCCACACTTCTTGCTAAGTGGCCGCAGGCCCAAAACTAGTGGCAACTGGCCTTGGTTCACAGCCTGGTCTTGCTTGGGTACTTCAAAGCCCATCACAAGTAGCAGCCATCTGCAGATCACTTTATAGCTTATGCCAAGTGGCCCCAGAAAATGAAGCTGACCTTGGCATCACCTGGAAACCCTAGAGACTGCACACCCAGTGGACAGCTACAGACTACATCAGAGCACCACCACCCAGCTACCTCCACAAGTGACACACTCAAGGGGCAGACTCAGCAGGCTCCAGAGCTCTACTGAAGTTATGTACTGCTCCATGGAGTGGGCTCCTGTATAGCTGATCCTCCATGGAAGGCAGAAGTTGGTGGTCAGTGGTCCTTGCAGCTGACTTTCCTGGGTAAATCCCTCCCATAGACCTGCCAAAAGCAATCAAGGCTTAACTACAAGAGGAGGTATATCCAGCCCACATGGAGAGCACACTCGAGCACCCAACTTGGGTGATAGGGGAGGCTGTGCAACTGGACCCTACAGGATACTACATTAGGCCATGCTACCAAGACAGGGAGTAATACTAGTTCTACCTAATACATAGAAACAAACACAGAGAGGCTGACAAAATGAGGAGACAAAGAAACATGGCTCAAATGAAAGAACAGATCAAAATTCCAGAAAAAGAACTAAACAAAGTGGAGATAAGCAATCTATCAGATACAGAATTCAAAATACTGGTTATAAGGATGTTCAAGGAACTTAGTACCTCAACAGCATAAAAAAAGATCCAATCAGAAATAAAGGATATACTTATTGAAATAAAGAACAAATGCAAGGATGTCCAACTTGCACCCCATGGGCCACATGAAGCTCAGGATGGCTACAAATGCAGCCCAACACAAAATCATAAATTCTCTTAAAACATTATGAGATTTTTTGGCGATTATGTGTCACAGTGTATTTAATGTGTGGCCCAAGATAACTCTCCTTCTTCCAGTGTAGCCCAGAGACACCAAAAGGTTGGACACCCCTGATTTACAGGGAATCAACAGTAGAGTAGTAGTAAATGAAGCTGAGGATCACATCAATGATTTGGAACACAAGGACTCAAACAGCCAATGAGAACAACAAGGAGAGAAAAGAATCCAAATAAATGAGGATAGTGAAAGGAGACTCTGGGACACCTATGAGCATACCAACATTCTCATCACAGGATGCCAAAAGGAGAAGAGACAGAGCAAGAAATTGGAAATCTATTTGCAAAAATGATGAAAGAAAACTTTCCTAATTTGGTGAAGGAAACAGACATGCAAATCCAGGAAGCAGAGAGAGTCCCAAACAAATCGGACACAAAGAGGCCCACTCCAAAACACATCATAATTAAAATGCCAAAGATTAAAGATAGAGAGACTCTTAAAAGGAGCAGGAGCAAAGCAGTTAATTACCTACAGGGAAGTACCTATAAGACTGTCTGCTGAATTCTCAAAAGAAACTTTGCAGGCTAGAAGGGATTGGCAAGAAATATTTAAAATGATGAAAATCACGGACCTACAGCCAAGATTGCTCTACCCAGCAAAGCTATTGTTTAGAATCGAAGGGTAGATAAAGAGCTTCCCAGCCAAGAAAAAACTAAAGGAGTTCATCATCACTAAACCATTATTACATGAAATGTTAAAAGGACTTAAGAAAAAGATGAAATCTCTGAACAATAAAATGGAAATAAATACATATCCATCAACAATTGAATCTAAAAAGCTAAGCAAGTAAGAACAGAGACAGAATTGTGGATATGGAGGGCATTTTGAGTTTGCCAAATGGCAGGGGCATTTGGGAAAATGGGTGAAGAGGTGAGGGGATTAAGAAGTACAAATGGGTAGTTACAGAATAGCCATGGGGATGTAAAATACAGTATGGGAAAAGAAGGAGCTAAGGAACTTATTTACATGACCCATGGACATGAATAAAGGTGTCGAATTGCGCGAGGGAGTGGCAGCTACTTGGTAGAGGGAGACAAAGGGGGAAAAATTGGGATAACTGTAATAGCATAATCAATAAAATATAATTGAAAAAAGAAGAAAAAGAAAAATACGGAGATGATAGTAAAAAAAAAAAAACTACAGGGAGAAAAAATGGCCCATAAACATAAAACAGGTGCTCAATTTCACTAGTTATCAGAGAAGTACAAAATCAAATCAAAACAACCAACTCCATTGAATCCATTAGATAAGAGAAAATGTACATCAGTTACTATTAAGTGTTTGTTCTGGCTGTGGGGTAATGAGCACTCATGTGCTGCTGACAGATTTGTAGATTTATGGAGGCCCCTGGGAGAATGGGCAGCAGTGATGCAGTCAGGCTGTCACCTGGAAAAAGATGGCAAGATAATTCAAGTTGTGACTTACAAGGAGACTGTTTTTGAGGTATGGGCAAAGAAGCTGTTACTCACCCCCCAACAAACTGGAAGGGACAGGGATAGGGAGTGAAGGTTCATGGGACCCAGAATGAGTGAATCTTATAGAGACTGTCTTGAGGAGTTGTGTCCTTCAGTTGAGGGACAATGATACCAATCTTACAGAGAGTAGAGCCAGGTGAGTACCTGGACCTCACTCTCCCTCAGGTGTTCTGCTGGGGTTCCCTGTTGGATACACATTATCAGGAGCTGAAGGGTCCACTGCTGTTGTTCATTTTCAGCTTCCCAGGGAGTGGTTTGGGTGGAGAAAGTATCTGGGTGGGGGATGGCAAACAGAAACACCTCACAACATAAATAGTTAATGAAACTGAAAAGATTTGTGCCTTACAAGTATGTACAGTGAAAAATTATTGAGAGGAGTAAATCAGAAATAACTCTTAAGTTTTATCAGTGGGACAACAGGTAGGAAAAATATGGGATGGACATATGATGGAATACTATAGATTAGTTAAAAAGAACTAATTACCTCTTCACTTTTTAACATGAATGCATCTCAAAACAGGGTTAAAGGAAGAGCAAATTGCAAATGAGGCAACATTAAGTATTAACTCTATTAGCTGGGAATGCCTTTGGCACCATAAACAGAAAACCCAACCACAGTGGTTTACAGGAAATAGCAGTTTATTTTCTCACAGAGCAGAGTTAGACCATCCAGAGCTGGTGCAGCTGCTCCAGGATATACACAAACAGGGTTCTCTCACTGTTCTTGGTGTATGGCTCCACCTTTTGGCTTCCAGGTATTTGGTAGCAGCCCCCTTTGTGTGCTTAAAATTGAATTACTTTAGGTTATTTAGCAATTCCAAGTTAACCTGACTTTTCATCCATGCCTTTAGTACTAGTTGAAGTATACATGAAGTAGAAAAATATTTTAAAAATCAGGTGAATTTAATGAATAAAAAGCCGAGGAAATGTATACCTCCCAGATGGATAAGCTCTGGTGCTCTAGTGTTGTATAGTTTCAGGGAGATGAGGTTCTGTCTATGGCTGGAGAAGGTGAAAGTGTATTAGGGTAGGTATGAAGCAGACAGTCTGACCGAGAATGAGTCACACACCTCACACCAATCTTAATCAATGGAACAATAGTAATACAAACTCTAGCTTTCTCCACTATCACATGTGGGTTTAAAAAGTATTTATAGACAAGTGGTTTCTACTTCTAATTGGCAGCTGATTGCATATCTCTGCATTTGAATATGGTACTATCTGTTAAATAAGGAGAGAGAAAATACAGGTAGTCTTATCAGATATTTATTGTCTGCTTGACCTAGTACCTCTTTTTACCTTGTGGATTTGTGAATACATCTGTTTCAGTTTAGAGAATTTAAACAAATTTTAAAAATATTTTATTTATTTATTTTTAGAGAGAAGGGAAGGGAGGGAGGGAAACATTAATGTGTGGTTGCCTCTCACGTACCCCCTACTGGGAACCTGGCCCAGAACCCAGGCATATGCCCTAGACTGAGAATCCAAAATGAGAACCTTTGCTTCACAGTCTGGCACTCAATCCATTCAGCCACGCCAGCCAAGGAGAATTTAAGCATTATTTTTTCTCATGAGTGGGATATTTTATTTTCCACATTTTTTATTGTTGTTCAAATACAGTTGTCTCCATTTTACCCCATCACTCACCCCCCCCACCCCAGCCATCCCCACCTTCCTCCCTTGATCCTACCTCCCTTGGTTTTGTCCATGTGTCTTTTATACATGTTCCTGAAAACCCTTCCCCTCCCCCACCCCATTATCCTCTCCCACCTCCCGTCTGCTTACTGTCAGTTTGTTCTTTATTTCAATGTCTCTGGTTATATTTTGCTTGCTTGTTTGTTTTGTCGATTAGGCTCCACTTAAGGGTGAAACCATATGGTATTTGTCTTTCACTGCCTGACTTATTTCATTTAGCATAATGCTCTCCAGTTCCATCCATGCTGTCACAAAGGGTAGGAACTCCTTCTTTCTTTCTGCTGCATAGTGTTCCATCATGTAAATGTACCATAGTTTTTGATCCATTCATTTACTGATAGGTACTTAGGTTGCTTTCAGCACTTGGCTATTGTAAAATTGTGTCACTACATGATAGAAAATATTTCCCTTAAAATAAACCATATTATTTTAGTAAAATAAACCGTAGTGCTGGCAATTAGAAACATCTGACTTTTTTCTCATGTAGAGTATCATTTTTGGTGCAAGGCACTGTAATAAATGCTTTATGGTGAATAACAACAATAGAAGTTATACTGGCTACCATTTATTCAGTGTATGCCACATATAAGTCATTGTGGAAAACCCTTTATCTGCCTTAGTTCACTTAGTCCATATAACAATTATAGGTTTAATTAAATTGATTTTTTAAAACAGGTTTTGTTGTCCTATATGGGGGAGAGGGATAATGGGGGAAAACAGGAGAAGAGCCATCAAGGAACACGTATAAAGCACATGTGGACAAAGCCAAAGGGGGTAGGTTTGAGGGTGGGAGCTGGGGATGGGTGGGGCCGGGGGGGCATGGTGGGATGAAAATAGAGACAACCATACTTGAACAACAATAAAAAAAAAAAGAAAAAAAGAAAGAAGAAAAACAGGTTTCATTGAACTAGCTAAATGACTGGCATATAGTAAATGCCCAATTAAAAGTAATTGTTTGGTAGTATGTTTATTATTGTTATTCTCATATTATAGATGAAAAGGCTGAGACTTAAAGAGTGCTTAGGTCTAAAAACTGCTAAAATTAGAACTCAGGTTGGTCTGGCCACAAGTCTGCATTAATTACAAAACTATAACTAACTATAACCATTTCTCTGTCATTGCATTTGACACTTTAACCACAACCTGAGTTCAGGATGATTTTTAATCTTTCAGCTTAGAATACTAAGTTTCAGAGAAAATAATTATTAATAATAATATTTCATGACTCTTGCAAGACACTGCTGGTCAGTGACAGCTTCCTTGAGAAGCAAATATGGAGGTGAAGATTAGTATGCAGGATATTGATGAGGGAGCCCTCTGGAAAGCAACACCTGTGCAAGGGTAGGGAAGAAAGCAGGTTTGGGTGGGGGAGAAGATGGGCTGTGAGGCAATCTCAGTGAAGGCCTCAGCCAGCCCCACCAAGAGTTCTGAGGCAGGACGGTCCTTCAGAGTTATCTTGAGTTGGAAAGAGGGACACTGAAATTGGGACCTTTAAGTTTCTACATTAATTAGTCATTCCTGGGAACAGGACCTGCTTTGGGGAAGGCAGCTTTCTTTAGCAGAGAGAATGCACTAAGAGGGCTATCTGCTAGCTGCCCTTCCAGCAGCAGTGGGAGTTAAGTCCTTCATTCCTGAACGGAGATCTGGATCCACTTCACAGCATCCACTTCAGTATACAAAACCTTACTAAGAAGAAAATCCACAATTTTTCTTTCACTCTATGATGCTATTCCTATTTTATCTAGAAACTGATTTAAAGACTTTGCATAATTAATCTTTCATTTCCACATTTTATATCCAATCTTGGTAATCCACAGCTAACCATGAGTGCTACTGTAACAATGCCATTAGCATGGCAATTGATTGTAATATTACCACTAACATAATGGTTAATTATAATATTACCACTAAGTGGATAGTTATAGTATTATTATTAAAGGTTATACTGGGGGTGGGAGATATTGTACATACACAACTCCCAAAATTGTTTTACCACTAATAATAAACCTTGAATCCACGATGAGTAGTTTACTTTAAGTCTGGTCTAAATCTCTTCTAGAAGATTTCACACATTAGGAACTTTGTTTATTTTCCCTTTGGTAGCGTTTTTTTAGGAGGGCATTGGTTGAAGTTGAGCCCTACTCCCACAAGGAAAGATAAGTGAATCTATCTCCACATTCTCAACTGTGGAAATTTTTTAAAAATGCTCAACCACACCCTATCCTATGAAACAGTCTTACCAAGTGGTTTCTTAAAAAAACAAAACTTATATCCTTAAAACACCAGGGACCCCATTTTCTCTCTTAATAGTAGCCAAAATATTTAGGTTTTCTGATCATATAAAATATATAATGTGTGGGTATAGTTTCTTAAATATAGCACTGGGCAAAAGTAGGTTTACAGTTATGATTATTGAAGACAGAGTTTATTCTTGTATTATTACTTATTAATTATTATATTTATCTGTATTCTAAATGTAAACCAACTTTTGTCCACTCTTGTATATACTAAACAGTAATTGTGTAGAGTTGAAATGTCATTATTAGTTTCCCAAAATATTATAAAACATTGGCAATAACTGAACATTAAGAACGATTCTCCTATGAGATCTCTGAATGTGAGATCAAAGGCAAAACTGCTTAATGAGGGATTCAACCCTAGTGAGCACTGATGTGCTCACACTGAGCCCCTAAGGTTTTATTCTAATTTTAGAATTCCAAATTGGACCCATTTCTGAAGATGGCATTATTCTAATTCATTTAGTCTTAAAGATAATCTTTTTCGTAGATGGGAAAACCAAGGCCCAGAGAATGCACAAGTTATTGACAAGAAGGCCAGAACCCAGCTACCTTCTGCTCCATCTCACTGTCCGCAGAGAGGTGAAGGGCAGGTTAGGGGTTGAGAGGGAAGAGGCGGCATGTTAACAGTAGACACGTACTTCTAAAGGAAAAAAAATAAAGATGATTAAAGTGTTAGAAAGATTCCAGGAAGGAATAAAGTTCATGGAAACAATTATGAAAGATTAGTTGAGAGGAAAAAGGTGAATAATATTGTCTTATTGAGATAAGTCCAGAGATGGTGTCACTCTTAAAAATGTCCTTATTGTATTTATCTTCCCTCCAGAAATGTTATGCAGTATTAAAACCTTGTTCATTTTGTTTAAAATATTGATAATATAAATGTACAGGTAGAGAAATATAATAGAGCATTGCTCAAATGCTTCAGAATTCAGTGTTTCTAATAACTAACAAATGTGTCACATAAGTCCAGTATAACGTTTTTATTGGCACTTGAAATAAATGTATTACTCACTAGTGGATGTGCCAAAAGGAAAATCCCCACCCTACTTCCACCCCCACTGAGCCACAAACGATTATTTATTAAGTAGTGACAGAGTAGCTTGGAGTGCAAAACAGAAGTCATCGTGGTTATCTGTGTTCTCAAATATTAACTTTTGCAGTGTTAAGATCAAAATAAGTTTGGCACTATAAAATCATCCCATTAAAAAAAAAACCCTTAATTTTGATCTGGTACTTAAAATTGTAGCTGGCTTCATTTTTGAAAGATATTCTTTTAGACTTCTAAATATACCATTTCCCACATTTAATAAATATAATTAATTAAAGTTAGGTGTCAGCTGAAACACCTTCCACAGGAAAGTTTTCAAAATTGAGTGTGTAGCCTTGCCTTACTCATCATTTATTTAGTCCTAATATATCCTGGTCAAACCTAAGTGATCTTTGCCTTCTGTTTCCAAAAGGCTTGAGGTAATCTTAGAATTTCAGCATCCTATGATATTAAGCTAGAGCCAGGTAAAGTTTATATGGAAAGTATTTACCTACTGTTTCTGGCTTTGAAAAAAATTTTTCACACAGTTTTCGGCAAACCACTACACTAAGTACATAGTAGATACCCTAGACATATTGGTTAAGGAGTTTCACTGACAGTATGAAAATGTGAGGAGCTCCATGGATGTATTCAGTAGGTAAACAAGCAAAACTTGAGAAAGCTATAAAAATACAACCTTTATTTGAAGTCTCTGGAAAGAGCTCAGAAAAAAATGAAGACACAGTTATTCTTTATTTTTTTGATATATTTATTCATTATGCTATTACAGTTGTCCCATTTCTGCACCTTCACTCAACTCCATCCTGCCCACCCCCTCACTCCCACATTCCCCCCCTATAGTTCATGTCCATGGGTCATACTTATAAGTTCTCTGGCTTCTACATTTCCTACACTATTCTTACCCTCCCCCTATTTCCCACCTACCATTTATGCTATTTATTCTCTGTACCTTTCCCCCCTCTCTCCCCCTCCCAATCCCCTATTGATAACCCTCCATGTGATCTCCATTTCTGTGGTTCCATTTCTGTTCTAGTTGTTTGCTTAGTTTTCTTTTGTTTTGGTTTTAGGTGTGGTTGTTTATAACTGTGAGTTTGCTGTCATTTTTACTGTTCATATTTTTTATCTTCTTTTTCTTAGATAAGTCCCTTTAACATTTCATAGAATAAGGGCTTGGTGATGATGAACTCCTTTAACTTGACCTTATCTGAGAAGCACTTTATCTTCCCTTCCATTCTAAATGATAGCTTTGCTGGATACAGTATTCTTGGATGTAGGCCCTTGCCTTTCATGACTTGGCATACTTCTTGCCAGTCCCTTCTTGCCTGTAAGGTCTCTTTGGAGAAATCAGCTGACAGTCTTATGGGAACCCCTTTGTAGGTAATTGTGTCCTTTTCTCTTGCTGCTTCTAAGATTCTCTCCTTCTGCTTAATCTTGCGTAATGTAATTATGATGTGCCTTGGTGTGTTCCTCCTTGGGTCCAGCTTCTTTGGGACTCTCTGAGCTTCCTGGACTTCCTGGAAGTCTATTTCCTTTGCCAGACTGGGGAAGTTCTCCTTCATTATTTGTTCAAATAAGTTTTCAATTTTTTGTTCTTCCTCTTCTCCTTCTGGCACCCCTATAATTCGGATGTTGGAACGTTTCAAGATGTCCTGGAGGTTCCTAAGCCTCTCCTCATTTTTCCAAATTCTTGTTTCTTCATTCTTTTCTGGTTGCATGTTTCTTTCTTCCTTCTGAGCCACACCATTGATTTGAGTCCCAGTTTCCTTCGCATCACTATTGGTTCCCTGTACATTTTCCTTTGTTTCTCTCGGCATAGGCTTCATTTTTTCATCTAGTTTCGAACAAATTCAACCAATTCTGTGAGAGTCTTAATAACCAGTGTTTTGAACTGTGCATCCGATAGGTTGGTTATCTCTTCCTCACTTAGTTGTATTTTTTCTGGAGCTTTGAAGTGTTCTGTCATTTGGGCCATTTATTTTTTTTTTTGTCTTGGCGCATCTGTTACTTAAAGGGGCGGAGCCTTAGCTGTTCCCCGGGGCAGGGTAACGCTGGTTGCTGTGCTGTGAGGCTGTATGTGGGGGAGGGGCCAAGAGGGAGCAATGGTGCCCGCTCCACTCTCCACCAGATTTCAGCCACTCCCTCGGCTACCCACAATCAAATTGGGTCCCTCTGGTGCTGGTTCCTGAGTGGGTGGGCTTGTGCACACTCTAGGCCCCTGTGGGTCTCTCCAACGACCTCTCCTGTGAGGCTGGGAGTCTCTCCTGCTGCTGCCCCAACACCCACGGGCGTTTTCAATCATAGGTTTGAGGCTTTATTTCCCCACGCTGGAGCTCTGGGTTACGTGGTCTGCTTCGCTCCCCACCATTCCTCCTGGTTTATCTGTGCGCGAGTGTGGGGCTGCAGAGTGCTACCCGCCGCTCTGCCTGCCCTGTTCTCTGCCACTCTCAGTCCGGCCCTCTTGGTTTATCTGTGGGAGAATGTGGGGCCGCAGGGTCTGCTAGTGGTCAGACTGCCTGCGCCGTTAGTCCCACACTCTGCCTGTCTCGGTTGCCATGGCCACACAAGTCCTCTCCGCCCTGGTGCCCGTCTCCGCCCCTCCTACTGGTCTGGATGTATGTTTCTTTTTTATCTACTTGGTGTCGGACTTCCTTGCCATTCGATTTTCTGTCAGTTCTGGTTGTGCGAGGAGGCTCAGCGTGTCTACCTACGCCGCCATCTTGGTTCTCCCAAGACACAGTTATTCAAAGAAACCTACTAGTAATACTAAACCATGATCCATTCCCTCCCTTGTTGCCAGACCTCCACCCCCAATCCCAAATTAGTTCAGCTTGGTGGAGGAACTCCATTCTGCACATAATATGGCCAAGAATATGGGACCCTTCCTCTCAGCTTCCAAACAAGGGTTATCATATCTCACCTGAAGGGTCGACTGAGAGTATTTCATAACCCTTCCAACTCTAAGCTTACATGGTTAAATTCTGGTAATTATGTCTGAGAGACAGAGGGCTCCTTCTACTGAGTCCAGTAGGATGAGAGCTACTCAGGAATGGCAGGCCAGAAAACTGGGACTCTGGCCTCCCTCATCCTAACTCACTTACAGAGCACAGCAGTGGGAAGCAAACCCAGAGGATCAGAGGCTACTGCCTTACCCAGCACCCAGAGTAGTGGTTCAGAGATTTTGCCCAAAGGGAGAAGCAGTTCATAATAATGGAGAGCATAAAAGTTCTCCCCAAAGGAACTGACTTTATTTGAAAAAGAATGTGGAGAAAATTAAGCCTAAGGGTATACTTGGAGATAAGTCTCTTAATTAGAAGCACAATCTAAACTGTATACGTCAGCTAGTTTACCAGAGAAAATCAGGGAATGAGACAGCTAAGAAAGGCTCTCCACTAGTCAGAATAAACCTTAAAAGGTAGCGTCAAAAACAACCCCTGCCCAAATTTAATTCTATCAGACTGCTGAGTAGTTCACACCAAAACAATGTCAAAAACAATAAAACAATAAACCAGTAATTGGTGGAACCAGAGGGTGGGATGTAATACCAAATGAGGCCAACAACTTTCTAGAGGGGTCAAGGAAAGAGATAGTTTAAGAAAACCCTGTTAAAATCACTATCATCCCACAGTGACCGTGTGCCAAAGAGTGCATTCTCTGAGGAGCAACATCGGGGGGGCTTCATACTTTAGGGGAAACAGACTTTACTAAAATAGTCCTGCCAAGTCACTCAAGAAATAAATGAGCAAACAACAACAAACATTCCTTGGGGGGAGGGAAAGAGGAATTGCTTTCCAGAATTGCTATATTATCTAAAATACCCAGTTCTTAACAAAAAGTTATGAGACATGAAAAGAAACAGGAAAGTGTGATCGATGCACAAGAAAAAAAGCAGGCAGACGTACAATAACTAAAATAAAAAGTCCATTGTAGTGGCTCAATAGTAGATTTGAAGTGGCAGAAGAATCACTGAAGATAAAAAAAAAAAAGTATAGAAAAATACATTCAAACAAGTAATGGCTGAAAACTTTCCACATCTGATGAAAAACCTTAATCTACACATCCACGAAGCTCAATGAAGCCCAAGTAATATAAATACAGAGATCCATACTCAGACAGAGGATAATAATGCTGAAAGGTAAAGACAAAGAAGAGACCTTGAAAGCAGCAAAATGACTTGCCATGTACAAGGGAACCCCAATGAGGTTAACAGGTGAATTCTCACTTAAAAACCAAAAAACATGGAGACTAGAAAGCAGTAGGATGGCATAAAGTACTGAAAGAAAATAAAAACCTGTTAACTTATAATTTTATGTTTAGCAAAACTTTCATTGAAAAATAAAGGCAAAAAGAAAAGAAATTTTCAGCTAAACAAGAACACAGAATTGTTCTGCTGCCAGGACCACAATTGTGCCCCTACCCTGGCCGCACTAGGGGAGGGCGCCCAACTGCGCTTGCGACCCCAGTGGTGTGCCATTGACCCAGCTGACCCCCACCCCACCGCCACTGGACCAGCGGAGGCCAGCACACTCTGGACACTGCCGCCCCAGGACTGCGCTCCCACCGCAGCAGCAGAGGCTGAGCTCTCACGCTTGCAGTGCCTGGCATGGTGCACACCCAAACCCAGGGCCCAGTGGCTGCCCATATCCCGCTCCAGCAGCGGAGGCTGAGTACTTATGCCCACAGCCCCTGGGACACAGCACGCCAGACCACACCTGCCAGAGGCACCTTGTGCCCAACCCCACCACCCGGGTGCAGCAGCAGAGGAGGTGCGTACCTGCATTCGAAGTGGCAGCCACAGTGATGCCCCCACCCTACAGGGCCAACTGGCTCTCTGAGAGGAAGACGGAGATGCCTGGGCACAGAGCAGTAGTGCTTAGGGAGTCAGCAATCCCCAGAAAGACTTAACTCAGTGAGGGTGACAAACTATCCTGAATAGACTCTGAGAGTCCCTAGCATCTAGGACAGCAAAGAGTGAGAAGGTGGTGTGTGAGTTGCCCCAAATTGGTATACCTCAAGGACAGCATGAGGTGGACAGAAAGCATAGGCCAGCCCTGAAGGGCACTGGGGGCCCAACAGCAAAATTAGGAACTGGGCTGGAGGCTGAGAAACTGTGAAGAGTGTGACTCAGACCTGGCCATCATCTCTGCAAAACCACAGGAAGGGAGAAAAGCAAAACCAATCCCCTCTCAGCCTGCTGCAGCCAGGAAGACCAGCAGAACTGGCTTGGCTTGTTTAAAGCCAGCAAGAGGCTTCCTCTTTTACTTTTTTAAATTCCTTCTTCCTTCCTTCCTTTCCTTCTTCCCTCCCTCCCTTCCTCTCTCTCTCTTTCTTTCTTTTATTCCTTCTTCCTTCTTTTTTTTTTTTAAATTCCCACAAGTGAGACAATAAAACCTAGAGCTGTAAAAGGACCAGAGTAAGACCCAAAGAGGCGTCATATCCCAGAAACTGAGACAGTAAGACAAATTCCACTTTGCTACTCCAGAGAACTTGCAAGTTATTGTATATTTGTACTATTATTTTTCATTATTTTTACATCTTTTATTAGTATTTTTTAAATTTCTCTTCTGTTTAGTCTTCTTCGCTTGGTTTGTTAAATTATATTGTTTGATTGGTTTCCATTGTTCTCTCTTTAATAAGGTATTTTTAATTTTCTGTCTTTAAATTCACTTGTGTTCCAATAGCACACTACTCTATGTCCTGTACTTCCTATTCTTATTCAGATCACACAGATTGTGTCATATGATTGTTGCTCCATTACTACTGTAAATAATTGCTGTTCTATGCATTTGTAAATACTACACAGCAATCCTCCTGGATCTTAGCTCACTTTACTGTTTCCTGAACTTTATTACTGTTGTGCTTAACTCTATTCTCTTGCTCACTACACCTATTTTCTACCCTTTACTCTCACTTTACCTCATAATCTGACCTCCCACAAGCTCACTGCTTTCTAGATCCAACTCACAATACTTGCCCCTCTAACAAGAGTCTTATATTTTTTCCACCCTTTGTAAAAAGTGGCTAGTTGGGTGAAATATCATGGTTAACACTGTACATATCCAAAGGATCTGTTATCTCCTCTTTACGGGTTGGTACTTTAAATACCATAGAATACATTCCTGCTGTCTTAAACCGTTTTGCCTTCCCCCTCCAACTGATCACAAAAAAGAGCAGGTGGGAGCTGTGAACACCAGTATACCTCCTGGAAGAGGAAACATACCAAAAAAGGAATGACCAACAGATAACAACAGAAAAAGGTGAAGGAGGGAGTGGAAGCCACACTAACCTACACCCAGGACCAATTTGGAAATACAACTAAATGGTGGAGAAATTACGCAGAGCAAAAAATGGAAATAGCAAAGAAGAAGCCTTAAAACCTCAGACATACAGAAGAACCAGCTTCAACACAACCTGTCCACACCTGCACAACAGAATACAAAACCTGGTGGATGGAGTGACCTTCAGTAAACCAGCTGGAGGGAAGGACACATCAAGGAAAGACCACATAACAATCAAAACCCAAAGACATACAGAGAGCCAACATAAATGACAGCCCAAGACCAGCCAGCTCAGGAGACCAAGGGGACTGCACCACTGAATCTCACAGGTCTTCTACCATAGAAGTTCACACCATAAACCCAGGGAGTCAGAACAGATCAATTTAAGAAGCAGAAGCTAACAAGAAGAGTCTCACACACAATGGGAAGACAAAGAAACAATCCCCAAATGAAAGGAGGAAGCCTTAGAAAGAATGCTAAATGAAACAGAGGCAGGTCAACTATCAGATACTAAGTTCAAAGCAATGGTTATCAGGAAGCTCAATGAGCTCACAGAGAATTACCAGAAACTACAGGGAAACTACAATGAACTCACTGCAAACTGTATCAACATGAAAAAAGATATAGAAACTATCAACAAGGGCCAAGAGGAAATGAAGAATATAATTTCTGAACTGAAGAACACAGAAGAAGGAATCAAAACCAGGCTAGATGAAGCAGAGGATTGATTCAGGCAGCAGAAAGCCTGAACAGACCAAAACACCTGATGAAATTGAAGCAGTAATCAAAAAGCTTCCAACACACAAAATCCTTGGACCAAATGGTTTCACATGAGACCTTACAAAGTATTTAAGGAAGAGCTAACCCCTATCCTTCACTGATTATTCCAAAAAATTACGGAAGATGGAAGGCTCCCAAACTCTTTTTATGAAGCCAGCATCATCCTTATCCCAAAACCAGATAAAGACAGAACAAAGAAAGAAAACTTCAGGCTAATATTGCTGATGAACATAGACACTAAAATCCTCAACAAAATGTTGGCAAACCACATCCAGTGATATGTTAAAAACATCATACACCATGGTCAAGTTGGATTCATCCCAGGGATGCAAGGATGGTACAATATTCGCAAATCAATAAACATAATACATCACATAAACAAAACAAAAGACAAAAATCACATGATCATATCAACAGATGCAGAAAAAGCATTTGATAAGGCACAGCACCCATTTCTGATAAAAACATTCAGCAAGATGGAAATAGAGGGAGCATTCCTCAACATAATAAAGGCCATATATGAGAAACCTAGAGCCAACATCATACTCAATAGGCAAAAACTTAAAGAGCTTTCCCACTAAGATCAGGAACAAGACAAGGATGCCCTCTCTCACCACTCCTATTCAACATAGTATTGGAACTCCTAGCCTCAGCAATCCGACAAGAAAAAGAAATAAAAGGCATCGAAATTGGAAAGGAGGAAATCAAACTGTCACTGTTTGCAGATACATGATAGTGTACCTGGAAAATCCTATACTCCACCATAAAAGTACTTGACCTAATAAATGAATTTGGGAAAACAGCCGGATACAAAGTCAATATTCAGAAATCAAAGGCATTTTTGTACACCAACAGTGAAATATCAGAAACAGAAATCAGGAAAACACCCACTGGATACAGCAACAAGAATAATAAAGTACCCTGGAATAAACATAACCAAGGAGGTAACAGACCTATACTCAGGAAACTACACAACACTAAAGAAAGAAATTAAGGAATACACAAACAAATGGAAGCATGTACCATGCTATGGACTAGAAGAATTAACATCATCAAAATGTCCATACTACCCAATGCAATTTATAGATTCATTGCAATCCCTATTAAAGTACTAATGACATATTTCACAGATATAGAACAAACACTTGAAAAATTTATATGGAACCATAAATGACCCTGAATAGCTTCAGCAATTTGGAGAAAGAAGAACAAAGTAGGAAGGATCACAATACCTGATATCGAACTTTAATTCAAGGCCACTGTAATCAAAACAGCCTGGTACTGGCATAAGTACAGACAAATGGAACAGAATAGATATCCCAGAAATAAAGCTACATCTCTATGGTCAATTAATATTTGACAAAGGGGGCAGCAGTATAAATGGAGTAAAAATAGCATCTTCAACAAATGGTGTTGCGAGAGCTGGATAGGTACATGCAAAAAAAATGACACTTGATCACCAACTTACACCATACACAAAAATACATTCAAGGTGGATAAAAGAGTTAAATATGTCATGAAACCATAAAAGTCCTAGAGGAAAACATCAGCAGGAAAATCTCAGATATTCCATGCCGCAACATCTTCATTTATATGTCCTGTAAAGCAAGGGACATAAAGGAAAGAATAAACAAATGGGACCTCATCAAAATAAAAAGCTTCTGTATGGCTGAAGAAAACAGGATTAAAATGAAAAGAGAACCAACTATGTGGGAAAACATATTTTCCAATGATACCTCAGACAAGGGTTTGATCTCCCAAATATATGAAGAACTCACATGACTCCACTCCAGGAAGACAAAAAACCCAATTAAAAAATGAGCAAATGACTTGAACAGTCACTTCTCCATGGAGGACATCCAGAGGGCCCAGAGACATGAAAAGATGCTCAGCATCACTAGCCATCAGAGAGATACAAATTAAAACCACAATGAGATACCACTTCACACTGGTCAGAATGGCCATCATAACAAATCAACAAACAAGTGTTAGAGAGGATGCGGAGAATAGGAAACCCTAATGCACTGTTGGTGGGAATGCTGACTGGTGCAGCCACTGTGGAAAACAGTATGGAATTTCCTCAGAAAACTAAAAATGGAACCGCCTTTTGACCCAGCCATGTCACTGCTGGGATTACATCCTAAGAGCCCTGAAACACCAATCCAAAAGAACCTATGCAATCCAATGTTGATAGCAGCACAATTTACAATAACCAAGTGCTGGAAGCAACTTAGGTGCCCATCAGTAAATGAGTGAATCAAAAAACTATGGTACGAAGATGGCGGCAACATAGGTGGGAGCGGAGTCCACTTCCCCTCAACGCCAGGGAAATACCTAGCTGATCTGAGGAGCAGAGCGAACAGCCAACAGTATTCCAGCATATACGAAGATCAGAGACCAAAGATAGAGGACACTGAAAGATCTGACGGTAAGAAGAGTGCTGAAGGACAATAAGGTCCACGGGACCCAGGACCGCGCGGTACAAGGGCGGCAGAAGCGCCAGCCCTGGCGCAGGGGCTGCGGCAGGAGTCTTGGGAGAGGGCCAGGCTGCGCTGTGAGCAGCCAGGTGCTTGATTAGACCAGGGGGGCTTGAAAAGGAGGAATTTCTCAAAAAGAAAAAGAAAATAGAGACACTCAGGGGCTAATTAGAGAACTCTCGGTAGTAGCCGAGGCCCCTGGCGCCCCTCCCCCTCCACCCCTGGACTGCTACGCTCACCTGAGGTCCGGTCGCGCGCGCGAGCAGATTAGCGAACGGGACCCACACTTGAAACCCCGGAGGGGCGCCCACACCTGAAACCTCCGAGATAATTTGGACCAGAGTCTAGCTGCTCTACCCACAGGCCCAAAACCTCGGAACCGAGTGCCGCGTGATTCAGTCCCAGGGCGGCCCCGCCCGCCCGAGAGACTCAAGCCGAGGGCGGCTGGATCGGCCCCCAAGCACAGAGCCTGTGGCTCAGCGGGCTGCGCGCGCTCACCAAGCACAGGGCCGGCTGGGTGCCTGTTTTCTAAATACAAAGCTGCTGGTGAGGGTCCTAACCCCAAGGCGGCTGAATCCGCCACCTGCGCGCCAGCGTTCCAAGCCCTGGCGGCTCTATTGGTCCGCTGGCTGCGCGCTCAGGGCACAAAATAACGTCACAGACCCAAAGCGGCTGGATTCCCCTGCTGCGCACGCATGCGTCACGAGCCAAAGCAGCTGGATTGGCTGATCAACGGACTGATTGACTGCCAGGGACCACACTTACAAAACAGCGAAGAGTGTGACCCAGGAAGAGAGAAAAGTGAAACCAATCCTTCCAAACACCCCCTCCCGTTGCACAGACAGGACACCAGCAGAAATAACCTGACCGGTTTAAAGCCAACAGAAGGGTTTTTTTTTTGTTTTGTTTTGTTTTTTTTTTTTTTTTTAATCCTTTTTCTTTTTTTTTCCTTTCCCCCTGAATTCCTTCTTCCTCTCTCTTTTTTCTTTTTTTTCATTCCTTCTTCCTCCCATCCTTTACCATTTTTATGTCTTCTTCCTGCCTTCTTTTATCTATTTCTATGTTTTAATTTTTGCTAAAATTCCTTCTTATCTTGCCTCCGATCTTTCTTTATTCTTCCCTCCTTCCTTCCTTTCCTCCTTTCCTATTTCCTTTTTCCCTCCTTCCCATCTTTCTTTTGGTTTGTTTTGTGTGTGTGTGTGTGTTTTTTTTTTTTTTCTTTTCTTTCGCCCCCCCTTTCTCTTTTTCCCACAGGTGAGACAACAAAACCTGGAGTGCTGAAAAGACTAGAGATAGACCGTGTTAAACACATAAACGTCAGCTCAAGACCAGTGAGCACAGGAGAGTAAGGAGACAGCACCACCGAATCCCATTGGCATTCTACCATAGAAGTTCATATCATAAATCCAGGGAGTCAGAACAAAGCAATTTAAGACGCAGAGGCCAACAAGAAGAACCTCACAAACAATGGGAAGACAAAGAAACAATTCCCAAATGAAAGGAAAGGAGGAAGTCTCAGAAAGAATACTAACCGAAAAAGAGGCAAGTCAACTATCAGATACTGAGTTCAAAGCAATGGTCATCAGGAAACTCACTGAGCTCTCTGAGCTCAAAGAGAACTACCAGAAACTACAAGGAAACTACAATGAACTCACTGCAAACTATATCAACATGAAAAAGGAAATAGAAAATATCAACAAGAGCCAAGCGGAAATGAAGAATACAATTTCTGAATTGAAGAACACAGTAGAAGGAATTAAAAGCAGACTTGATGAAGCAGAGGATCGGATCAGCGAGCTGGAGGATAAAGTAGAAAAAAACACCCAGAAGGAGCAAGAAAAGGAAAAGAGGCTCAGAAAGAATGAAGAGGCAATAAGGGAAATGCAGGACAACATGAAACGTAACAATATCCGTATAATAGGAATACCAGAAGGAGAAGAAGAAGAGCAAGGGATAGAAAACCTGTTTGAAAAAGTAATGATGGAAAATTTCCCTAATCTGAAGAGAGAAAAAGTCACCCAAATCCAGGAAACACAGAGAGTCCCAAGCAAGAGGAACCCAAAGAGACCCACTGCAAGACACATCATAATTAAAATGGCAAATTTCCAAGACAAAGAGAGGATCTTAAAGGCAGCAAGGGAGAAAAAGGAAGTAACATACAAGGGAGCCCCGATAAGGTTAGCAACTGACTTCTCAATGGAAACGCTCCAAGCCAGAAGAGAATGGCAAAAAATATTCCAAGTAATGAGAACCAGAGGCCTCCAACCAAGACTACTTTACCCAGCAAGGCTCTCAATCAAGATAGAAGACCAAATAAAGAGCTTCCCAGACAAAAGAAGTCTAAAAGAATACAGCTCCACCAAACCAGCTCTGCAAGAGATGCTAAAGGGACTGCTTTAAGGAAAGGAAGGAAAAGAGAAAGACAGAGGAACACAGGTAGGAAATAATGGCAATGAATAACTACCTATCGATAATAACCTTAAATGTAAATGGATTAAATGCTCCAATCAAAAGACATAGAACAGCTGAATGGATAAGAAAACATGACCCACACATATGCTGCCTACAAGAAACCCATCTCAGGACAAAAGACTTACACAGACTGAAAGTGAAGGGCTGGAAACAAATTTTCCAAGCAAACGGACAGGAAAAAAAAGCAGGGTAGCAATACTCATATCAGACAAAATAGACTTCCAAAGAAGGGCCATAAAGAGAGACCCAGAAGGTCACTTCATAATACTCAAAGGAAGAATCCACCAAGAAGACATAAACATTGTAAATATATATGCACCCAACATAGGAGCACCCAAATACATAAAGAAAATATTGGAGGATTTCAAGAAAGATATTGACAGCAACACAATTATAGTAGGGGATTTTAACACCCCACTATCAAAAATGGACAGGTCTTCCAAACAAAAGATCAACAAAGATATTGTGTCACTTAACAATACCTTAGAGGAAATGGACTTAACTGATATATACAGAGCTTTTCATCCCAAAGAAGCAACATACACGTTCTTTTCAAGTGTCCATGGAACTTTTCAAAGATAGACCACATGATAGGACACAAAGCAAGCCTCAACAAATTCAAGAAAATTGAAATCATATCAAGCATCTTCTCTGACCACAAGGGTCTGAAACTAGAAACCAACGCCAAGGGTAAAAACCCAAAACACTCAAAAGCATGGAGACTGAATAGCATGCTATTAAACAATGAATGGGTCAAGAACGAGATTAGGGAAGAAATCAAAAACTTCCTGGAAACAAATGAAAACGAACTCACAACAACCCAAAACCTATGGGACACAGCAAAGGCAGTCCTGAGAGGGAAGTTCATAGCAATACAGGCCTACCTTAAGAAGTTAGAAACAGTTCACACAAACAACCTAACCCTACGCCTACAAGAACTGGAGGAACAACAACAAAAACAGCCCAGAGCAAGCAGAAGGAAGGAAATAACCAAGATCAGAGCAGAACTAAATGACATAGAGACTAAAAGCACAATTGTAAGGATCAATGAATCCAGGAGCTGGTTCTTTGAAAAGATAAACAAAATTGACAAGCCTTTAAGTAGGCTCATCAAAAAGAAAAGAGAGAGGATCCAAATAAACAGAATTAGAAATGAAAGTGGAGAGATTACAACTGATACCACAGAAATACAAAGGATCGTAAGAAATTACTATGAAGACCTGTATGCTAAGAAATTTGAAAACCTAGATGAAATGGACACATTTCTAGAAAAATATAATCTTCCAAAACTGACTGAAGAAGAAACAGAAAACCTGAACAGACCAATATCAGCAAAGGAAATTGAAGCAGTCATCAAGAAACTCCCATCACACAAAAGCCCTGGACCAGATGGTTTCACAGGAGATTTCTACAAAGCATTTAAGGAAGAACTAACCCCTATCCTTCACAGACTATTCGAAAAAATCCAAACTGATGGAAGACTCCCAAACTCTTTTTATGAAGCCAACATCATCCTAATCCCAAAACCAGATAAAGACACAACGAAGAAAGAAAACTTCAGGCCAATATCGCTGATGAACATAGACGCTAAAATTCTCAACAAAATATTAGCAAACCGCATCCAGCAATATATTAAAAAGATCATCCACCATGACCAAGTGGGATTCATCCCAGGGATGCAAGGATGGTACAATATTCGCAAATCAATAAACATAATACATCACATCAACAACAGCAAAGACAAAAATCACATGATCATATCAATAGATGCGGAAAAAGCATTTGATAAGATACAGCACCCATTTCTGATAAAAACACTCAGCAAAGTGGGAATAAAGGGAGCAGTCCTCAACATAATTAAGGCCATATATGAGAGACCTACAGCCAACATCACACTCAATGGACAAAAACTTAGAGCTTTCCCACTAAGATCAGGAACTAGACAAGGATGCCCTCTCTCACCACTCCTATTCAACATAGTATTGGAAGTCCTAGCCACAGCAATCAGACAAGAAAAAGCAATAAAAGGCATCCAAATTGGAAAGGAGGAAATGAAACTGTCACTGTTTGCAGACGACATGATAGTGTACATGGAAAACCCTATAGACTCCACTCAAAAACTACTCGACCTAATAAATGAATTTGGCAAAACAGCTGGATACAGAGTCAATACCCAGAAATCAAAGGCATTCCTGTACACCAGCAACGAAACTGCAGAAACAGAAATCAGGAAAAAATTCCCATTCGATATAGCAACAAGAAAAATAAAGTACCTAGGAATAAACCTAACCAAGGAGGTAAAAGACCTGTACTCAGAAAACTACACAACACTGAAGAAAGAAATTAAGGAAGATACAAACAAATGGAAGCATGTACCATGTTCATGGATTGGAAGAATCAACATTATCAAAATGGCCATACTACCCAAAGCAATTTATAGATTCAATGCAATCCCTATTAGAGTACCCATGACATATTTCACAGATATAGAACAAACATTGCAGAAATTCATATGGAACCATAAACGACCTCGAATAGCTGCAGCAATTTTGAGAAAGAAAAACAAAGCAGGAGGGATCACAATACCTGATATCAAACTGTATTACAAGGCCACTGTAATCAAAACAGCCTGGTATTGGCATAAAAACAGGCACATAGACCAATGGAACAGGATAGAGAGCCCAGAAATAAACTCAAGTCTATACGATCAATTAATATTTGACAAAGGAGGCAGGAGCATAAAATGGAGCAAAAACAGCCTCTTCAACAGATGGTGTTGGGAGATCTGGACAGCTACGTGCAAAAAAATGAAACTCGATCACCAACTTACGCCATACACGAAAATAAACTCAAGATGGATAAAAGACTTAAATATAAGCCGTAACACCATAAAAGTCCTTGAGGAAAACATTGGCAGGAAAATCTCAGACATTCCACGCAGCAACATCCTCACAGACACATCCCCTAAAGCAAGGGACATAAAGGAAAGAATAAACAAATGGGACCTCATCAAAATAAAAAGCTTCTGCATGGCTAAAGAAAACAGCACCAAATTACAAAGAGTACCAACAGTATGGGAAAACATATTTGCCAACGATACCTCAGACAAGGGCCTGATCTCCAAAATATATAAAGAACTCACTCGACTCCACTCCAGGAAGACAAACAACCCAATTAAAAAATGGGCAAAGGACTTGAACAGACACTTCTCCAAGGAAGACATACAGAGGGCCCAGAGACATATGAAAAGATGCTCAGCATCACTAGCCATCAGAGAGATGCAAATTAAAACCACAATGAGGTATCATCTCACACCAGTCAGAATGGCCAACATAAACAAATCCACAAACAAATGTTGGAGAGGATGTGGAGAAAAGGGAACCCTTGTGCACTATTGGTGGGAATGCAGACTGGTGAGGCCACTGTGGAAAACAATATGGAATTTCCTCAGAAAACTAAAAATGGAACTGCCCTTTGACCCAGTAATTCCGCTGCTGGGATTATACCCTAAGAACACTGAAACACCAATCCAAAAGAATCTGTGCACCCCAATGTTCATAGCAGCACAATTTACAATAGCCAAGTACTGGAAGCAACCGAAGTGTCCATCAGCAAACGAGTGGATCCAAAAACTATGGTATATTTACACAATGGAATTCTACGCAGCAGAGAGAAAGAAGGAGCTTATACCCTTTGCAACAGCATGGATGAAACTGGAGAGCATTATGCTAAGTGAAATAAGCCAGGAAGTGAGGGACAAGTACCATATGATCTCACCTTTAACTGGAACATAAGCAATAGAAGAAAAAAGCAAACAAAATATAACCAGAGACATTGAAGTTAAGAACAATCTAACAATAGCCAGGGCGGGGGTGGGGGGTGGGGGCGGGGATAGTGGGAAGAGGGTATTACAGGAACTACTATAAAGGACACATGGACAAAACCAAGGGGGAGGGTGGAGAGGGGGGAGGGAGGTGGGTTCACCTGGGGTGGGGTAGAGGGATGGGGAGAAAAGGCATACAACTGTAATTGCATAACAATAAAAAAAATTAAAAAAAAAAAAAAAACTATGGTACACTTAGACAATGGAATACTATGCAGCAGAAAGAAAGAAGGAGCTCCTACTGTTTGCAATTGACATGGATGGAACTGGAGAGCATTATGCTAAGTGAAATAAGCCAGGTGGTGAGGGACAAATACCGTATGATCTCACCTTTATCTGGAACATAATCAACAAAAGAAAAAAGCAAGCAAAATATAACCAGAGACACTGAAATTAAGAACAATCTAACAGTAACCAGAGGGGAGGTGGGAGGAGATAGTGGGGGGAGGGGTTTTCAGAAACTACTATAAGGACACATGGACAAAACCAAGGGGGAAGGCTGAAGCAAGGGAGGGAAGTGGGTTTGGCTAGGGTAGGAGGGGAGTAGAGGGGGGAAAATGCAGCCAACTGTAATTGAACAACAATAAAATAATTAAAAAGAACAGAATTGCTAGGAGACCCGTCTTACAAGAAATACTAAATAAAATTCTTTAGACAGAAAGAAAGTAAACCTAGTTAGAAATGTAAATCCACACAAAATATACCCAAAAAGCATTGGTAAATGTAATTATGCAGTTATGAAAGATAATAAAAATGCATCTTTCTTCTCTTAGTGACTATATGTATGTGTGTGTATATATTTATATGTATGTACTGTTGGGCCTGATAGAAATGTATTATATTTGAATAACAGCACAAAGGAGGTGGGTAGGAGTAGAGTTGTAGTGGAGTATGGACGTAACATCAGATGGTAATTTGAACCCACAGGAATAGATGAAAAGGACTGGAAATGGTAAGTAAGAATGTAAATATAACACTCTACAAGTATAAACTTGATCATTTTTCTTTTCTTTTTTTAAAAAGATTTTATTTATTTTATCTTTTAGAGAAGGGAGGGGAAAGAGAGAGGGAAAGAAACAATGTGTGGTTGCCTCTTGCACACCCCGCACTGGGGGCCTGGCCTGCAACCCAGGCATATGCCCTAGACTGGGAATCGAACCAGCGACCCTTTGATTTGCAGGGCGGCACTCTACCACTGAGCTACACCAGCCAGGGCTTCATCGTTTTTCTTGTGTTTCTTAAGACATAATCTCACCTAAATTAAAAATTTTAACACTGTATTGTTTGATCTGTAACATAATTTGCACATTGCTATGGAAATTTTATAATTTGTATAACCATAGTAATGCAAAAAGATAGAAGACTGAATAGAGCTATATAGGAGTAAAGTTTCTATATCTCACTGGAATTAAGTTAGTATAAATCTAAAGTAGATTCTTGTAAATTTAGATGTATATGCTAAGCCTTAGCACAACCAAGGAAATAACCCACAAATTTTGGTGAAAAAAATCATTAAAGATATCTTTCTGTATGAACCAAAAGTAAAATTACAGATATTTCTGTCCAATTGCCAATAACAATGAATGTGAGTGGATCAAAACAATTCAATCTAAAGGCAGAGTTGTCAGAGAGGATAAAAATTTAAAAATAACTCATTTTTAACTGTGTGACATTAGGTTAGGGTTGGCAAACTATAGCTTGGTGTGCTGAATCTGGACAACCACTCATTTGTGTAAATAAATTTTATTGTACCACAGCTGCATCTATTAATTTGTGTATTGTCTACTGGTACTTTGGTACTACAACAATAGTGGTAGAAGTTGCAACACAGACTATGTGGCCTGCAAAGCATACAACATTCACTATCTAGCCCTTTACACACAAAAAGTTTGCTGACTTAACTGAAAGAAACCTACTGAGGAAGACCTTTGATGGATTCTGTTTCCAAGGACAATAAGAAGCAAAGTCCTCATTTAAGAGTGAGATGAGGAGAAGGTCTTAGAAGTTTGAAGACAGAGAAGCATACATAGTTATCCCCTGAAAAAGTTAGTGAATATGCCAGGGAAATATAACAGATGCCAGACAGCACTAAACATATCACATAAGAATAGTACCAAGCAAGCAGACCTGGATTGCTTTACCCTGGAGAAAGTAAATAGAAACCCAGCCACTGTAACAGACTATAAGACTTGTCCCTTCAACTGTCCCCTTATGGCCAGTAGCATTTAAATACCCACTATCCTAAAATTTCTGGAATTCTCATACATGGTTGGTCCCTGACTAAATAGCAATTAGAAAGCCCCTCACGTGTGAGAACCTATCAAAGTCTAATGCCTCCCTCTCTTACTTCATAATGGCTGTAAGGATTTTCCTCTAGTTCTGTCTTCATTGGGTGTTCATAGATTCAGTCTACTCTCCTGGCTATATATCATAATTACTACTTTGGGTTGTCTTTTCCTTATAAATATAATTCTTGTTAGCAATTATTCTTTTGACTAAACTCAGAAACTCTCCTGGTATCTCCTCCTAATGAGAATATTGTCAAGTCATAAAAAATTCTTGCAACATTTTCTATATAGTAAAAAAAAACTAGTGGCAAGTGAGCATGCTTCTCTTCTAAAGATACTTGCATCCCAACAGGGCTTTTCACGGATTATTTGAGATCCCAAGCTGGTTGCAAAGCTCTAAGAACATTTCTGATCCCAACCAATTAAAAATTAAATATGAGTTAACAAAAAAGTAATACTACTTACAAGTGCATAAAATTAAAACTTAGTTTACAATATTTCTGTGGTTTTAGGGAGGTTTCTATTGAACTTGTTTTGAGACAAGAAGAAAAATAATTTGTACTGAGCAATCTTGTAAAAAACTGAATGTTCTAGGAGTGATACCCTCCTCATAGTAAACTACTGTAATTAAGTCAAATAATCAGAGTGAAAAGAGACTTATACACTAGATAAAATAACCACTATCAAACCATTTGGATAATCTTATTTACTCTATTGATACTTTACCCATGAAGAAAAAAATTAATCACAATAAATGCTGCCCTACTTATTCTCAGTCTATAATCTGAAAATTATAGTGTGTGTCATGGGAATAAAAATATACTCAGATATGCAGATGCAATGGACTTTACTTTCCCCTGAGTAGCTAATTGTATTTGAAGTACATTAGGGCACGTCACTATTTTAAGGAATTCTGTGATAAATGCTTTCAGAAAGCAAATACCCTGTTAATTTTCATTTTAACAGTTTACCCTGGTATTTTGAGAGATGCAGAGTTTGGTTTGACTAGAGGAAAAAATAGTGACCCATGTCATCAATAGGAGAAATATGACCATCTTTAAGATGAACTTAAGTGAAAGACTATTGTAAGTAGATGACCAGGTAGTATACCTGTCACTTTCCTACAGTTTTATTAAGGAAACTAAAATTAACATTTATTAAATACCTTCTATTTACCTAAGTACTATGTTAGTAGTGGAATGGGTGTTAAAAGAAGTAACTATTTTATTCGTACTTCAGTTTAGTACTAAGACTTGAATCCATTTCCATGAGCAATATCAGAAAAAATATGTCTTGCTATGGCAATTGGGTTAAAATGTCAAGTACCAATTCTTTACAAGGAAATGTGGTTGAGTATATCCTCAGAAACAGAATAATGATTCAAGTCTTGCTGCTTTGATATAACCAAGAGCAGAAATGGCTACTAATCATAGTTCCTTATATTGTTTGCTCTTCCTTTCCACAATTTTTTCCCTTTGCTTGATGTTTACCTTTCTGTGATTGTAAATCAACTGCATCTTTTCTACGTATGGTATTAAGTCAAGCAAGATTTAACTATTATAGTCCCTGCTAAATTAGGCCTACCATTTGAAATATATTAAAATCTGAATATTTTGATTTTGAGAAAAAAGAGAAGTTGTCTATTACTTATTTAGATTGATATGAGAAATTATATGCGTATATGCCAAATGCCATTCATTTTCATAACTTCCTCAAGAATGTCACACACAGCACATGTCATACGTTCCCATTAAGTACATTACATATATATTCTTCAGTTTTACATTTAAAATGCTTTCTCTTTCTCTATATAATTTTATATAATTATTATATAATATAATTGTATATTATATATTATAAATTTATTATATAATTTATATATATATATAATTGTTGTTAAAGTATAAGTACAGTTGTCTCCATTTTCCCTCCACCACTCCCCCCAACCCCAGCCATCTGGTGCAGCCACTACAGAAAACAGTACGGAATTTCCTCAGAAAACTAAAAATGGAACTGCTTTCTCTAGATTTTTAATCTATGATTCAAAAATTTTACATTTTATCTTTATCCTTTAAATTCTATAGAATACTTTCAAAGTTAGTAATTTATTTTACATAACTACAAAACTAAGTAAGAAATTCCTTATTACATGATAATGAGAGGGAAAAATAAAGACTAAAAGAAAGCTATTGATTAATGAACACTAGAGATTTTGAAACATCCATTGTGACAAATGAACACATCTTTTTAAATGTCAAAGAATATGAGACAACTTTTATTTTGAATGTGATTTAGAGTCATAGGATCAAACTTAAGAATCACATAACTTTTGCTTGATCAAAATTAACATAAAATAACACAATGCAATATTACATATCACACATCATGGAAATGTACACTTGGAACCTACATGACCCTGGGAACCAATGTCACCCCAATAAATTAAATTAAAAATTAACATAAAATATAACAAATTACATTTTAACTCAAACTGGCAAACCACTTTCTAAAGAAAAACTTCCTGCTCTATGCTATCATAATTTTTCCTGTGGAGCATTGGCAAAGAGTGTATGTAGTTATACTTGGCCACAAATGGTTAAAAGTATCATTTTAAGGTAATTTGAATAAAATATACATACATTACTCAAAACAAATATTAGGATTATTTTCTCTGGAAAGTTAGCTTGCAAATGAAAAGAAGAAATCCAAAGCCACATACTGTAATAGCTGTCCTCTTCAAAATTCTACTATTCCATGTAGATACTTCTTCTGTTAATGGCATATGAGTTGGATCATTTTTTCTTTCATTTTGCAACTAATATTTTATATGAGAAAAAATAATTAATGTACAGTACACTAAAAATAGAAATATATTTGATTTAAAAAATAAATATAATATATCCATGTTAATGTATGATTTAGACATAGCCAATGCAAGATTCTTATGGAATATTTAAAGTGACCACATATGTCTTTAAATAGTCTTTCTTCCACCAGAATTCCATTACAGTAAATCATCAGTTTCACATTAAAAGTAACTGCTCTATAGTTACTATATTTTAATATATTTTATCATGATTAATATATATTAATATGAGATGTTAAAGTTTCTATTACTAAGAAATGACAGATGTAATTTTTTCCTTCTGTACTAAATATCAATAGATTTCTTACCAAAAAGTTAACCATTCTTATACCTACCTATATAAAATTTAACAAAATCTGTAAGATTTGATGCTAATACTAGAAATTTAATCCTTTATTTAAATATAATTGCAGGAACAAACATCAACAAAATCCTAATTGGTTCTTCTAGTACTTTTCTGCAATGAATGTACATGACCCAGTCAGTTTCTTAACTTTTACACACAGACCTTTCTTGCTAAAGAAGGTCCCCCAATTCGTGTGTATGCATGCCCATGAGACAGTGGAAGAGGGGGAGGGGGAGGGGTGAGAGAGAGACAGAGAGAGAGAGAGAAAGAGAGGGAGGGAGGGAGGGAGGGAGAGGAAGAGGAGACAGTTGTTGAGCAAGAGTAGAAGAGGGAGAATGAACAGAAACCAAAAGATACTTGAAAGATAAAAACAATCAGGCACATTTATAGAGTGATATTTACTGGAAGCATCCTGTGCTGGAGTGGTGACAAATACTTTCATCATTAGCAAGAACAACTACTTCTAAAATCTATAGTGTAAACATTTAATTTAAAGAGCCTGTAAAATTAATTTTAAATTTATAGTAGAAACGGACTTCAGTGCCAATCTCATTAATACTGTATTCTTGGTCTAACTTCCAAATGGCTTCATTCAGCAACAGATTCCTTTTTGACACTGATGCTCCATTTACTGAATCCTGAAACAGTCATTCCTTTTATTAACCAATTACTTAGAATGACCCTTTCTGACAGGAGCCTGTCAGTGTGTTGGTTTGAAAGAGAGTGATGTGGTGCTACAGTCCAGCCTTGACCTCTCCCACCCTCTCTGTTACCTCCTCCATATACTTACGATAATTCATACGGTTCTTTTTAAAAATTCCCTTCAGTTATTATTGGTAAACTTGGAAATATCATATAGTAAACAGGCACAATAGCATATTTCCAAATCTGGAAGCCTTCATAGTTTTTAAAATCAAATCTCCTATGGAGATTACTACTTACACAAGACTAATCCAGAAAAAACAATGTGCTAGCATGCTCCAAAATTAATACTTTCCTTCCCAAAGAACTGTATCTGCTATTGTTATAAACCAATAAATGTGTTTTCAAGGCTAGTACTCAAATAGAAATGTACAGATTCCAGGTAAAGAAGGTCACAGAAAAAGGCCTTCCATTTAGCTAAAGAAAGCTAAAATTTCTGTTTATAGTACACATTATTAAAATAAATAAGGTACCTGATTTGATTATTTTTGTTTTAGAGTCAAAATCACCCCTTACAGCAATGTTTCTTCATTTCGTTCCTTTAAGAAAAATCTGGTCTCTCTTTCTAATTTCATCTCAATCCTCCAACCCCACCCCCAGCATGTTTTTAGTTCATCTTGAAGAAACCAAATAATTATCAATCTGAGGCAAAGATGTTGGGGAATTCCCCACATTAAACATTAAAGGTTGATACTTTGCAGAAAGTATTTTTATAGAAATCCTTCCCAATTTTCCATGGATTCCCATAAAAAATACCATACTAAGTAAAATCAATACCATTTTCCTTAAATCCTTCCACATGATGCAGGGAGTGAGGATGAACAGTCCTATAATTTTCATGTTCTCAGCAAATCAGGCTCTCCCTAGCCTGTGTAGCATAATTTGCCTGACATACAGAAAGCATTCTTATGTTTGCTGAATGAACACATGTGAGAGGTAATAAAATTTCTAAGATGCCTTTCTCTGGAATGGAGTTATCATCTACAACAATTTTGAAATATATTGCTCATTTGCTCCATTTGAAACAACTTTATTTCCCTATATTTTTGGTAGAATTTGCTTCACAATTTTCTACTCACTTTTTAAAAAGACTACTTTTGACTGGAACATCTGTTAATAGCTAGAATGACAAATTACCTGGAACATGTATAAAATTCATTTTGAGGAAAATTTTTTGTTGAAAATAATGAGATATTAAATAATTTATGGGTTGATGCTATAAAAATTTAATGCATAATCCAATGTTCACATCATATATTTTAAAAACTTTATATATACTAAGCTTATTTATAGACTTAGAGAACTCAAAAGTAAGTTCTTTAGCTAGGTGAAAGTGTTTTCGTTTCTTACTTATCTTCAAAAGAGTTCCTTATTTCAGGACCTTAGATTTTGATGCAGCCCCCTTAATTTTCTTAAAGGGGGGAAAAAGTCACCCGTGTTTGATGTATACTTGTATGTGCATATGAAAATAAGAATTTAAAAAGCCCATACTTTTTTAAAAGTTACATTACAAAAGATATTATATGAAATAAGCCAGGCGGTGAGGGACAAATACCATATGATCTCATCTTTAACTGGAACATAATCAACAAAAGAAAAAAGCAAACAAAATATAACCAGAGACATTGAAATTAAGAACAATGTAACAATAGTCAGAGGGGAGTGGGGAGGGGATAGCGGGGAGAGGGGTTTATAGGAGCTACTATAAAGGACACAAGGACAAAATCAAGGGGTAGGGTAGAGGTGGGGGAGGGAGGTGGGACTGGCTGGGGTGAGGTGGAGGGATGGGGAGAAAATGCAGACAATTGCAACTGAATAAAAAAAAAGATATTATAGAAAGTCTAAAAAATAGAATATTTTATCCACAATCCTACCTTATTAACACAGCTAATAAACTTTCATTTTGGTAATTTTTTACCTGCACATTTATATATAAGTAAAACCTACAAATATAACCTAGTATCTTTAAACAAGTTGATAGTTGATTTTCATTATTTTCTCATCTGGCTGCATATCATTATAATAAAAAAGGTACCATAATTTATTTAGTCATTCTGCTAGTATAGGATATTTATGGTACATACAATTTTGAAATCATTTAACTACTATTGAAAGATACAAATATTTTTATGGTTCTTGGCACATCTTGTCAAACTGTTTCTGAAAGAATTTGTAACATCTGTCTCACATGAGAATATCAATTTGGTGAGCTCTAATCAGAGATGGGTAGAGATACATTTATCCCTGCTAACTGAAAATATGAAAATGATATATCATTGCTCTTTTCACATGCATTTCTTTGATGACTGACAAAGTATGTTTGCTATGTATATTTCTTCCATTGGAAACTGTCCTCTTTCCAATAGTTTAGTGGGAGCTTAAGTTGCTCTTGTCAGAATTACTTCACTGTTTAACCTACTAGGCTGCAAAAATCACTTCCCCCCTTTTGATGTTAAATACATACCTTCTGAATTAAGTCTTTTAGTTTGCAGACCTCTTCATTCAAATCTTCAACATTACTAACCAGTTCCTCACAAACTGAAGTAAAACTCCGGGGAGAAGCCCACTCAAGTACTATCTGTTAAAATTTTCAAAAGTTGGAATTTAAAGAATGGGAAACAACTTTCAAACTTTAAGTCCACAAAAATTAGACATTAAGTTATTTAACTAAAAAGCATTTTTTGTTCAGGATAAATCTTGACACCAAAATGAAGTCAGTAAATTTATATAAATAGTTAAATCAGTTTCCTGAATGCACTTACTAAATATATACAGTATATATAAATTTATGTCATATAAATTTATAACTAATATTGGAGGCCAATATTAGTAATAATAATATTTATAGTGAAAAAGAAATTCATGGAAGTTTAAGAATGACATGATTCCCATATCAGTGTTACATAAAAATCACAGGAAAACAAGTAAATTAAATTTTTTTTTACTACAAACAAATAGCTATAGCCAAATCACATGAAAAACTCTCCAAAATAAGTTTGTATTTATGAGTTACTTACATTTTCTCTAATTACAATTGCTGGCCTCCTACAATCACATCAACATTACAACTAACCTACAGAACAACCATCATTCACAGCCACCTGAAATCTGGTAGAATGGAAGTCCTACAACTAGGGAATTAAAGAAGCCACATTGAAACTGGCAAAAGAGGTGGAGATGCAGAATGAGCTGGTTCCACACCCACTTGAGGGGGACAAAAATCAGGATGGATCGCAGTTGCAGAGGTCCCTCCTGAGGAGCAAGGTGTCCTACCTCAAACCAGGCCACCAGTCCAGGGTTCTAATGCCAGAAAAAGAAATCCCCATAACCTCTGGCTGTAAAAACCAGTAGAGATTGAGGCTTAGAGAAACAGAGGGCTTCTGGAGCCCCAGGCAGTCCTTCTGAACAGCCCATTTACAGACTTACTCAGACACACTACCTTTGAGCTCCAGTGCTGGGCAGCAGTGTGAAAGGTACCAGAGATGTACAATGAGGACCTGAACTGTCTGGCATTAGGATGAGAACTGTAGGGTCAGCTTTCTCCCAGAGGAAGTGATGGTAGAAGCCACTGTTCCTTAAATAAGCTTTCCCTCACATAGAGGCAAGCAGGTACCACCATATCTGAGACTGCATCAACTTGGCTAACACTGTTTGCCCTGCCCTGGTGATTCTCTGAGGCCCTGCCCCACCTAAATTTGGGGCCCACCCAAGTGGGGACCCACACTGTATACAGTGGCTTTTCCATATGAATGTCCTGTCTTGGCTCATGCTTCAGACTTTCCTTAAATCTCTCAAACAATTAGCATCTGGCCTCAGCACTCCCTGTACCTCTCCCTAAGTGGCCCTGGGCCTAGTACTAGCATTAGCTGGTCTTGGTTGACTGCCTGGCCTCACCTGGGCACCTCCAAGTCCAGCATAAGTAGCAGCCATCTGTAGATTGCTTTTCAGCTCATTCTGGGTGGCCCAGCCCAGATGCAGGCAGTGGCTGACCTTGGCCTGCACTTCCCAGTTGTCCTCAGAGCCAGCACACCTAGTGGACAGCTTTGGACAACATCAAATCACCACCACCCTACTACCTCCACAAGCGACATGCTCCAGGGGTGGACTCTGCAGGCACCAGAGCCTTGCTGAAGTAAGTCCTGCTCTGTGGGGTAGGCCCCTGTACAGCTGATTCTCCATGGTGGTTGGAGGTTCGTGGTTGCAGCCTGTCCTTGCAACTGATTGGCCTGGGGGTAAATTCCTCCCATTGACATGCCAACAGCAATAAAAGCTCAGCTTAAGAGGAAGGTGAACACAGCCCACACAGGGGGTGCAACTTGAGTACTCAGCTTGGGTGATGGGGAAGGCTGTGTCACTGGATCCTACAGAACACCTACTATGTTGAGCCACACTATCGAGCCTTGGAAACATAGCAGCTGTACTTAATGCGTAGAAACAAACACAGGGAGCCTACAAAGATGAGGAGACAAAGAACCATATCCCAAATGAAAGAACAGAACAAAACTCCAGAGAAAGAACTAAACAAAATGAAGACAAGTAATAGATGTAGAGATCAAAACACTGGTTTATAAGGATGCTCAATGAACTTAGTGAAAGCTTCAACTGCATAAAAAAAGACCAGTCAGATACAAAGGATACACTAATTGAAATGAAGAATAATTTATAGAGACTCAACAGTAGAGTAGTAGATGAAGCCAAGAATCAAATCAGCAATTTGGAATATAAGAAAGCAAGAAACACCCAATTAGAACAGCAAAAGAAAAAGTAATCTGATAAAATGGGGGATAAATGTAAGGAGACTTTGGGACAACTTGAAGCACATCAACATTCATATCATAGGGGTGCAGGAAGGAGGAGAGACAGCAAGAAATTGAAAACCTATTTGAAAAAATAATGACAGAAAACTTCCCTAACTTGATGAAGAAAACGGGCCTACAAGTCTAGGAACTGCAGAGAATCCCAAACAAGATGAACCCAAAATGCCCACATCAAGATGCATCATAACTAAAATTTCAAAGGTTAAAGATACAGAGAGAAGCTGAAAATCTGCAAGACAAAAGCAGTTTGTTACCTATAAGGGAGATCCCATAAAACTGTCAGCTAAATTCTCAACAGAAACTTTGCAGGCTAGAAGGGACTGGCAAAAAATATTCAAAGTGATAAAAAGCAAGGACCTACAATCAAGATTATTCAACTCAGAAAAGCTACTGTTTAGAGTTGAAGGACAGATAAAGATCTTCCCAGAAAAGAAAAAGCTAGAGTTCATCACCATCAAACCATCATCAATGAAATGTTAGAGAGTCTTCTTTAAGAATTCTTCTTAAAAAAAAGATAAAAACATGAACAATAAAATGGCGATAAATACATACCTATCAACAACTGAATCTAAAAAAAATGAACATGCAGAACAGAAATAGACTCATAGATACAGAGAACATTTTGAGTTGCCAGATGGAATGGGTGTTGGGGCTACAGTAACATGGTGAAGGGATTAAGAAGTACAAATAAGTTGTTACAGAATAGTCATGGGGATGTAAAGTACAGCAGAGGGATTATAGTCAATAATATTGTAATAACTATGTATGGTGTCAGATGGGTGTGAAATTTATATAGATGATCACTTAGTAAGTTATGCAATGTCTAATCACTGGGTTGTACACCTGAAACTAATAAAATAATGTATGTGAAATGTAACTGGAAAATAAAAAATGATTTAAAAACTAAAATAAAATTTTCATCATTAAAAAACCTTATATTGATGGGCTTTTAATAACATCCAACGCTCTGGTTTGTTTCAACTGGCACTTGGGTTTCCTGTCACTTTTTATTTTAAACAATTAATTGCCCTTAAGAACAAATGGTAAGTTCAATATGCTGATCAATTTAATTTTTAGTCTGACTTTCCTCTTCTTAAGGGCTAGAAGACATTTTTTTCAATTAATTAGCATGTAAAGGAATGATATTAAACATATTTACTTATTTAGAACTTATACAATTTTATAAAGAAAAATACAATTTTACCAGATCACTATTGTTTACTGAATTATCACTGATTATCTGGAATATTCTTCAGCATTCACACTTTTCTTCACTTAGGAACTTTTGTAGAATACCTTGTGAGAATTTACAGGCAGCTCAGTAATGATATTCTGTACCGCTGTTATTAAATGGCCACATTGTTTGTTCAATTTCAGAAGAAAGTTGAGGAACTCATCACCACTAAAGAGAGGAAACAAACAGGAATCACTCATAGGAACCATTTACTTCATTCTACTGGGCTACTCAGTGTCTACTCATACCATTTATTAGATTCCCTAAAATGTATTCATAGAATAGCTAATATGTATCAGCAACTGAAATAGACATTGAGTATACAAAATAAACAAAATTTCTGATCTTGAGCATCTCCAAGTTCAGAATGTAGGGCAAATACACAATTGTATTGTAACATTGTTATTCACAGTCATATGAGGAAAGAATGTAAAAGTACTGATTTTGAGTATTTTTTAATTTGTTTTTTCATCATCATTTATCCCCCCATACCCTCTTCCACCTCCATCCATCCCCTTGCCCCCCTGCAATCACCACACTGTTTTCTGTGTTCATGAGGTTTTTGTTTTTTGTTTTTTGTTCAATCCCTCAAAAGACCCTGTACTAGTTATTTTACATTTAATTCCTCTTAACAACTCCTTTAAGATAGATGTTGATAACCTAAGTTTATAGTTGAGGCATCAAAAACTCAGAAATAATTAGTTTATTTAGTATAATGGGACTAGGGATTCATAGTGCTTCACAGAGATGATAACTTAGGAACTGAGTCTGGAGCTTTAGAATAATTCTTCTGCTAGATAGTTAAGGAAGGGAAGGAATTCTGGATGGAGAGAATAACAGATGCAAAAGTATGGAAGTAGGAGGTCACCAAGATATAACTAAAGCAAAATTACGGCAAAGTAGTAAGAAAGGAGGATTGACATAACCATTTATTTCAGGAGCTTTTGTGACATGCAGTGGAACTGAATTATATCTTTTTGATAATGTAAAGTTATTAGAGGAATTTAAATAGAAAAGTAGAATATCAGATTTTTGTATAAGAAAGCTTAATTGAGGAATGGTATGGATTAAAGGAACACAAAAGTGAAAGTAGAGAAAATAATTAGGAGACTAATGGAAACATCTATCTAAGACAGAGATCAGCAATTTTCAACCAGTGTGCTGCAAGAATTTTTAAAACATGTAATACCTGACTATTTAGTTAGGGACACTCATCTCTTTTAGATTGTTAAATAAAAAAATGACATCAACACAACAATAGCCATCCAGTGTGAATAAATCAAAATTATACCTACTTTTTGTGAGATTGGTAAAACATATATTTTTTGTATGCTGCAGAATTTTAGTAATTAGTTTATGTGTGCCATGACAGGAAAATGGTTGAAAATCGCTGATCTAAGATATGATAAAGAAAAGCTTAAACTAAGTATCTGGCAGTACTAGTTTGATTGGGGGAAGGAGTACAATGTTAGTTTAAGAAACATTTTGAAGAATAAGCTAAAAAACTTGGTGATGTGTTGCACGTAAATTAAAAGGAAGAGTCTAGAATGACTCTGTTGTTTGATTTTAATGGAAGTTGGTACCACCAAGCAGAATCTTGGGGCGTGGGTGGTAGGGAAGAAAGTAGGGTAAAGATAAAGCATTATGACATAATAATTAAGAACAAAGACTCTAGAGTCAGGAAGACCTGAATCTGAATTCGGCTTCCACATTCATGTTCTTGGGCAAGCCTGATTTTCAGCTAAATGTTTCCATATCTCTAAAATTAGGATAATAGGACAATAAGTAAGATGGGAGGAGATATGTATAATATATGAAGAGCACCTAGCATTTTGTCTAGTATATAGATGGCATTCAAATAAACAATTATGATGATAACATCAATGATATGATATATGTAGGTGGAAATGACCAGTAAGCAGTAGAATATGTCAGTCTTGTAGGGGTACTTACCCTAAAATCCACAAATTCATAAAGCTAGATAGAACTCAGGGAGCTGGTAAACTTAGATGGGAAAAATTACATCTTTAGTTTCACTAATCTCTAACAGAAATTCAGTCTTTCCTTTAATTTTGAATGGAGGCACAAACAACAGTAGTATTAGAGGCATCTGTAGTTTGGCCACCAATAGGAATCAAAACTATGATCATGGAGAAGATATTAAAGAAAAATATATATTATGAAGAGGGGTGAACTGACAAGAGTAGAAGAAAAAAGCTATCAAAAGAGAAGTAGCTTGAAAAGAGGAAAATCAGGAATTAAGGTCTATTATGAAAGGCAATGAAGGGTATGAATTCAAGAATGAGGAAACGTCAAGCATGTTAAATAATTAAGATAAATCCACTGATTCTGGCAATGAAGAGACATTGTGACCAGATTTGTTTCAGTGACAGAAACCAATTTACCTACACAACCTAATACAAAATCATACCATGACCATGAATAGATAATTCAAAGAAAAAGAGAAAATAAAATTTAAATTTATAATAAATAAGGGATTACAATAAGGTAAGATGTTACCTTCTAGTGGAATGAGAAAAATTATTATTAATATCAAGAGCTGTCAAGTACCTTTCTGTAGAGTTATTTAGCAGTATCTACTATAATAAAAATGCACACAAAAACTACTACTATGGGACCAAAAGGTACTTCTGAGTCCAAACAAAACTCCTATAAGGCAGAAGTTTTAACAATACACTATACAAAGTTTCATTCATGCTGTTTCTAGGAAAAAAGGTTATAAAAAGCAAGCATGGTCTGCCACCAATGAAACTTAACAGCAAACTTTTCTCCAAGACACATTGCTAAAATTTACATAGTATTTTAATTAAAGAAAAGTCTTTTCTTCTTAAATATTAGATTGAAAATAGTTTATATAGAGTACTTTAAACTTTATGAGCAAAATAACACACTTGATTAGATGGATTTAATTGATATATTCAGAGCATTTCATCCCAAACCAGAAGAATATACATACTTTTCAAGGTCATGTGGAAGAATATTTTCTAGGATAGACCACACATTAGGATACAAAATTTGTCTCAATAAATTTAAGAAGACTGAAATCATATCAAGCATCATATCTGACTACAATGGTATGAAACTAGAAATCAATCACAAGAAAAAACTGAGTAACACACAAAGACATGGAATCTAAATAACATGTAATTAAACAATGAATGGGTTAACAATAAGACCAAGGAAGAAATCAAAAGTTACCTTGACACAAACTGAGTCTGAAAATGAAAACACAACAACCCAAAAATCTATGGCACACAGCAGGAACATTCCCAAGAGGGAAACTCATCATTACAGACCTACCTCAAGAAACATGAAAAAAAATCAAATAATCTAATCTTACAATCAAAGGAACTAGGAAAAAAACAACAAACAAAGCTCAAAGTGAGTAGAAAAAGGAAATAATAACAATTAGAGCAGAAATACACAAAATAGAGAAAGAAAAACTATACAGAAGATCAATGAAACCAAGAGCTGTATTTTTTTTGAAAAGATAAACAAGATAGGCAAACCTTTGACTAGACTCATCTAGAAAAAGAGAGGACTAAAATAAATAACAAGAAAAGAAAGAGAAGTAACAGCTGACATCTCATAAATACAAAGGATTATAAGAAAATGTTATAAACAAGTATAAGCCAACAAATTGGACAGTCTCAAAGAAATGGATAAATTTCTAGTAACATGTAATTTCCCCAAACTCAATCAAGAAGAAATAGAAAATCTGAACAGACTGATTGCAATTAATGAAATTAAGGCAGTAAACAAAAACTTCCATAAAACAAAAGCCCTGGGCCAGATGGCTTCACAGGTGAATTTTACCAAACTTTTTAGTAGAACCAATAGCCTAGAGGTGGAAGCAACCTAAGTGCCCAGCAGTAAATGAATGGATCAAAAAAACTATGGTACATTTACAAAATGGAATACTACTCAGCAGAGAGAAAGAAGGAGTTCCTACCCTTTGCAACAGCATGGATGGACCTGGAGAGCATTATGATAGGTGAAATAATTCAGGAGGTGAAAGACAAATACTATATGATCTCACCTTTAAGTGGAACCTAATCAACAAAGCAAATAAGCAAGCAAAATGTAACCACAGACATTGAAATTAATAACAATCTGACAGTAACCAGAGGGGAGGTGGGAGGGGATAACTGGGGGAAAAGGGAAAGGGTTTTCAAGAACAACTATAAAGAACACATGGACAAAACCAAGGGGTGTGTGTGGAATCAGGGTAGGGAGGTGAGGATGGCTGGGGTGGTGGTGGGGAATGGTGGAGGGTAAGTGCAGACAACTGTACTTGAACAACAATAAAATAATTTTTAAAATATCTGAGATATAAATATTAAATAAAGGATAAAAATAAGCATAAAAATAAGAACCAACACCTATCCTTCTCAAACTATTCCAAAAAATTCAAGAAGAGCAAGATTCCCAAACGCATTTTACAAGGTCAGCATTATATTAATTCCAAAGCCAGTAAATACTACAATGGAAAAAAAATTATAGACCAATATCCCTGCTGAAAAAAGGTGCAAAATTGATCCAGCAATACATAAAAAAAACATACTATGATACAGTGATATTTAGTCTGGCCCAACATCCGAATGAATTTCCGTGATGCACCACATAAACAAAATGAAGGATAGAAATCATATGATCATATCAATAGGTAAGGAAAAACCATTTGACAAAATCGAGCACTATTCATGACAAAAACTCTTGGCAAGATGGGAATAGATGGAACACACATCAACATAATAAAGATCATATATGACAAACCCACAGCTAATAGCACACTCAATGGGGGGAAACTAAAAGCATTTCCCTAAGATCAGAAAAAAGAAAGGGATGTCCACTTTCACTATTCCTATTCAGCACAGTACTGGAAGTCCTAGCCACAGCAATCAGACAAGAAGAAGAAACAAAAGGCATCCAAATTGGAAAGGAAGAAGTAAAACTGTCCTTATTTGCAGATAATGTATACTAGATATAAAGAACCCTAAAGATTCCACCAAATAACTATACAACTGATAAATGAAATTAAGTAAAGTAGCAGGATACAAAACAAATACTCAGGAATCAGTTGTATTCTTATTCACTAATAATGAACTCTCAGAAAGGGAAACTGAGAAAACAATCCCATTTACAACTGTACCAAAAAATTAAATAAAATACCTTAGAATAAATTTAACCAAGAAAGTAAAAGACCTGTACTCTGAAAATTATAAAATACTGAAGAAAGAAATTGGAGGAGTTAAATAAATGAAAGCATATACTATGTTTACAGACAGGAAGAATTAGCATTGTTAAAATGTTCATGCTACCCAAAGCAATCTATAGATTCAACACAATTTCTATCAAAATACCAATGGAATATTTCATAGAACTAGGACAAATAACCCTAAAATTTATATGGACCCTGAAAGACCCTGAATAGCCATAGAAGTATTGAGAAAGAAGAATAAAGTTGCAGGAATCACGCTACCTGACATCAAACTACACTACAAAGCCATAATAATCAAACCATCATGTTACTGGCATAAAAACAGATACAGAGATCAATGGAATAGAATAGAGAGCCTATACCTATATGGTCAATAAATATTTGACAAAAAAGGCAAGAACATACAATGGGATAAAGGAAGTCTATTCAATAAATGGTGTTGGGAAAATTAGACAGATAACATGCAAAAAAATAAAACTAGTTTGATGTAGTTCCATTTGTTTATTTTTTCTTTTGTTTCCCTTGACCGAGGAGATATATCAGAAAACATATTGCTATGAGGAATGTCCTAAATTTTACTGCCTATGTTTTCTTCTAGGATTTTTATGGCTTCAGGCCTAAAATGTAAGTCTTTAATCCATTTTGAATTTATTCTTGTGTGTGGCATAAGAAGGTGGTCTAGTTTCATTTTTCTGCATGTATCTGTCCAATTTTATCAACCCCATTTATTGAATAAACTATCTGTAGCTTACTGAATGTGTTTGCTTCCTCAGTTGAATATTAATTGACTATAAAGGTGTGGGTTTATTTTGGGCTCTCTATTCTGTTCCATTGGTCTGTGTGCCTGTTTTTATGCCATTACCATGCTCTTTTGATTACTATGGCCTTATATTGTAGTTTGGTATTAGGTAGGGTGATTCCTCCAACTTTGCCTTTTTTTCTCAGGATCACTGTTGCTATGTGGAGTCTTTTGTGGTTACATATAAATTTTTGTAATAGTTCTGTGAAATATGTTATTGGTATCTTGATAGGAATTGTGTTGAATCTATAGAATGCTTTTGCAAAGCAAATCATCAACAAAGAAACAGACAACCCACTAATGGGAGAACATATTTTCTGATACATCTGAAAGGGGTTAATATCCAAAATTTATAAAGAACTTATAAAACTCGACACAAAAAGAAGAAAAAAATCCAATTAAAAAATAGGCAAAGGGCTGGAATAGATAGTTCTCCAAAAAGGATATACAAATGGCCAATAGACATATGCAAAGATGCTCAATGTCACTAATCATCAGAGAAATGCAAATTAAAACCACAGTGAGATATCACCTCACACCGGTCAGAACAGCTATCATGAATAAATCAACAAGAAGTGCTGGTGAGGATGTGGAGAAAAGGGAACCCTTTTGTACTATTGGTATGAATGCAGTTTGGTGCAGCAACTATGGAAAGCAGTATGGAGATACCTCAAGAAATTAAAAATGGAACTGCCTTTTGACCCAGTGATCCCACTTCTGGGAATATATCCAAAGAAATCCAAAACACTAATTCAAAAGAACATAAGCACCCCTATGTTCTTTGCAGTGTTACTTACAATTGCCAAGAATGGAAGCAGCCCAAGAGTCCATCAGTAGACGAGTGGATTGAACAACTATGAAATATTTACACAATGGAATACTACTTGGCCATAAAAAAGAAGAAATTTTATCCTTTGCAATGGCATGATGGACCTCGAGAACATTATGCTAAGTGAAATAAGCCAGTCAGAGAAAGACAAATACCATATGATTTCACTTATATATGGAATATAATGAACAAATTGAACCAAGAAGCAAAATAGGGACAGACTCACAGAGAGTAGGCTCACAGCTCTGGGGAGGGGGTCTAAAGGAGTGGAGGGATTGAACAAAAAGGAAAAAGGACTCATGGACATGGACAGCCATGTGGTGAGTGTAGGATGGAAGGAGGCATAAGGATGATAAAGAGTAATAGAGAAATTATTAAAAATGAAAACAAAAAGTATATATTTAGTTGTTATAAGGAGGAGTGTTCAATAAAAGTTGATTTAAAAAAAACTAGACCTTTTCTTATACCCATATACAAGGATAAACTCAAAATGAATTAAAGACTTGAATGTAACTAGAAACCATAAAACTCCTAGAGGAAAACTGAGTAAAATCTCAAATATTTCTATTTGTAACATATTTTCTGATATATCTCCTTGGGAAAGAGAAACAAATGGAAAAATAAACAAATAGGACTATATCAAACTACAAAGTTTTTTGTACAGCAAAGGAAACTATCAACAAGACAAAAAGACAACCCACTAATGGGAGAGGATATTTGCCAATGAAACATCTGGTAAGAGGTTAATATCCAAAATTTATAAAGAATTCATAAAACCCAAAATCAAAAACCCAACAATCCAATTAAAAAATAGGCAAAGGACCTGGATTGACACTTATCCAAAGAAGGCATACAGATGGCCCATAGACATATAAAATGATGCTCAGAGTCACTAATCAGAGAAATGCAAATTAAAACTACAATGTGATACCACCTCATACCTGTCAGAATGGCTATCATCAGTAAATCAACTAACAAAAAGTGTTGGCGAGGATGCGGAGAAAAGGGAACCCCAGTGCATTGTTGGTGGGAATGTAGATTGGTGTATCCACTAGGGAAAGCAGTATGGAGGTTCCTTAAAAAAATTAAAAATGAAACTGCTTTATGACCCAGCAATTTCACTTCTACATAGGTTATTGGAAGAAGCCCAAAACACTAATTTAAAAGAATATAGTATATACACTTCTATGTTCACTGCAGCAATTTTTTATAATAGCTAATCTATAGAGGCAACACTAGTGCCCAGCAGTGAATAAAAAAGATGTGGTATGTATATATAACAGAATATTACTCTGCCATAAAAAAGAATGAAATCTTAACATTTCTGACAGCATGGATGGACCTGGCGGGCATTATTTTAAGTCAGTCAGAGAAACAAATACCACATGATTTTCCTTATGTGTGAAATCTAAAGAACAATATAAATCAACAAAAACAGAACAGAAACAGACTCATAGGTACAGAGAACAGACTGGTGGTTGTCAGAGAGGAGGGTGGTTGGGGAACTGAGTGCAAAGTTAAAGGAATTAAGAAGTACAGATTGGTAGTTTTAAAACAGTCATGGGGGTGTAAAGTATAGCATAGATAATCTAGTCAATAATATTGTAATAACAATGTATGCTGCCAGGTGGGTATTGGAAATATCAGGGGGAACATTTTGTAAAGTACATGATTGTCTAACCATTATGCTGTATATCTTAAACTAATATAAAATAATATTGAATATAAACTGTAATTGAAATATATAAAAGTTAATAAAAAGTTTTTAAACTTGATGAACATACTATATGTAATCAAGTTACCAACAATCAAAAGTGCCTGATGGCTGCTTTATAAGAGCAAATTAGAAAAATAAAAGCCAATTAAAATTAAAAAATTTAAATAAGATCTTGTTTTATTTAGCAAAAGTAGTATTAATAATGGCATTTTCAAAACAAGTATAATTCTTCATTTCATTTTCTTTCTGATCTTTATTCAAAACAACAGTAGTCATTACTTATATCAATTCTGTTTCCATGTAATATTTAGATAAGGTACACTTAGTGCTCTTTAAATACTCAAATTTTATTTATTATCAATGAAAAAAATGAATAATTACTCAAGGAGTAATCCATTAATATCTTGTGTATTTTTTATTTAATGAGCTCAAGTGTCATTCAAAATATCACCTGAGCCCTGGCCAGGTGGCACAGTTGATTGGAGCGTCATCCCATACACCAAATAGGTTGTGGGTTTGATCCCTGGTCAAGGCAAATACCTAGGTTGTGTGTTAGATCCCTGGTCAGGTTGCATATGGGAGGCAACTGATCAGTGTTTCTCACAGTGATGTTTCTTTCTCTCTCCCTTGCTCTCTCTCTAAAATCAATAAACATACCGGGTAAAGATTTTTAAAAAATAACCGAGAGCAGTTATATAATTCTAGATAGGCACTTTACACATACATATGGAACAGAAACTTGTAAGTTCTTATTCAGAAGAAAGAATGGTAAGAACTCAGTTCAAACAAGCAAGTAATATTATGAACAAAATTATAGTCTTAATAAATGAAAGTAAAAGATATACCATTCTTGTGATGTATAATGTTTAGAGCCACTGAATATGGATAATATGGATAGCTAAGTTTTAAAAATCATAACTTTATAGTGATTCATCACATCCTATGTTAATGACTGCCCATCCCCACCCCAGAGCTGTAGAGGATTCCCCCTATATGCACTTACCTGGCAACAATGATAATTCAGTACCTATTCAAACAATCAAAAATACACAGGTACGGCATAGGTATGGCAGCCTGTACTACTTGATGAAATTATCATGTAGGTTCTACTTAGCCAAATACTCTAAGGGCTCTCTCTGCCAGAGGATAATACTTCATGCCTCAGTGACATAAGGTTGGCCATGTGACTTGCTTTGGCAAATAAAATATGACTGAAAGTGTCTGTTTTGTACAAAAGCTTTAAGAGTGACTGATTGCTTCTGCCAGCAGTCCCTCTTAAAGAGAGGGACCTTAAGAGAATCCCTCTCTTTTCCCTTTGATACAAGGGCAGCATGTCTTGGTTGGAGCTGTTTCTCTAGCCTGTTCTCAGAACAATAACAAGGGGGAGGGCCACTGGCAGCTGATACACCATACAGGTAATTAAGAAATAAACTTTGTTACTATTAGTCATTTAAATTTAGAAGCTATTTGATACTGTAGCATAACATAGTACAAACTGACTAAAACAACAGGCCATATTTTAAAAATGTGAAGTCAAGAATTAGGATAAAACTTATACTTTAAATAAAGGCACTCCAAATAAATGTACTGTGTGCTCATTATAGAATATCTTAAAAAGTTAAAGTAAACAATACTCTTATCATCCAAAGATAATGACTGATATATATTCTTTCAGAATGTTTCTTATACTACACATTTTCTTCCAGTATTTTTCTTAAGCACATACACAACTGGCATTATACCTCAAACTCCATTTTATATTGTGCCTTTTATACTCATTGTGAGTACTTTCCCATGACATTAAGTTTCAAAATAATTTTAATGACAGAGTAAAATAATTATATCGATGCAATATAATTCAGTAATTTATCTAATGTTAAATATTTAGTTTCTAGTTTTAGAATGTTTATAAACAATAGATGTGAACAATGTATTTTTACATAAAATTTTGTATCTATACAGATTTTTTCTTTTGGAGGAGAGTTTCCTTAATGGACATAACTCTGAGATGCCTTTGATACATTCCAGTAGATGTCAGATAGGTTCACAGAAAAAGTATGGGCAGAAACTGTTGAAAATGTCAAGACATGAATGAAAACAACTATTGATGTATAAAATATCTCAAAGTAGTAATAGAATGGTTATTAATTCTTATAAATTGCATTCTATAAATCTATAAACATACTAAGGCCAAATGTAGAAAAAAGTAAATGTATGGTGCATGTGATTCTGTAGAGGAGACTATTTTAGAAAATTTAACACATAGAAGAAAGGTATCTTAAGAATAAATCAGTAGCTAAATTGTCAAAATCACATTACCAGAAGATTATAATCAATCAGTTCAACTTTTCTTGCTGTTAGTTTTCTTATGACTTAATGACTAATTTCTTCTTTAAAGAATGACTCTGAACAAATGGGAAGTAAAACCTTTTCCATAGCAGCATGTAAACAAAGTCTATGATTTAATAACAAGGTCAAATTCCTGAAATATATGTCTGCCAGTTTTACTTTTTAAAAAATTCACCAGTTTTAATAAGTGAAACATTCCGGATCCTGCACATTCCTTACGTGTATTAAATCCACAAAAAAATTCATACAGGCAATTCTGCCATCATACAATAAAGTCATATTAAAACATTTAATTTCCAAGTCAGTATGTAAAACTTAGAATATTCCTTCATAGAAGCAATAAATTAAACAAGAAACTGAACAAAGTAATCAAGGTTTGCTGATTTTAAGCCCTCACAACAGAAATCTTTAGAATGTATTCAAATATTTAAGAGCTAATGTTATTTCAAAACAATTCTGAGACATTATTTTGAAAATAGATCATTTTGCTATAGGTAGATATATTAAGAGGAAAGGAAATAATTGAACTTTGCAATAAAGTTTTCTAAAAAGTCTGCATCATCTAAATTATACCCAGGAAGACTTCTCTAAATTTTAAAATAATGTGGAAATCTATTATTCATGTGTTTAATGTTTACCATAGTTGCAATGTTAGCTTTAGGCAGGCTAACTAGTGATGGTAGTGCTGCATTTGTAAGTATTAAACTTTGTAGGATACAACTTTGATGAACCTCAAGGAAATTAGGCTGAATGAAAAAAGCCAGTAACAAATATATCCTGTATGATTCCATTTATATAACATTTATTAAATAACAACATTATAAAAATAGATAACAGCCCTGGCTGGTGTGGCTCAGTGGATTGAGCACCGGCCTGTGAAACAAAGGGTCACTGGTTCGATTCCCAGTCAGGGCACATGCCTGGGTTGTGAGCCAGGTCCCCAGTTGGGGGCACATGAGAGGCAACCACACATTGATGCTTATCTCCCTCTCTTTCTCCCTCTCTTCCCCTCTCTCTGAAAATAAATAAATTCATTAAATTTAAACAATAGATAATAAATTATTCACTGCTAGCAGTTAGGGATGAGGGGAGAGAGATGTGTAGCTATAAAGGGGTAGTATGAAGAAACCTTGTGGTAACTGTGACACTGTTTACATGAAGCTACAATATGTAATAAAATTGCACAGAGCTATACACATACAAACAAAAGAGCTATGAGGACTGTACCAATATCAGTCTTCTGGTTCTGATATTTTGATACTGTAATATCTTGTTAAGCAAGATATTAACATTGGGTGAGACTGGGTGAAGGGTGCATGGGACCTCCTGGTATATACTCCTATAAAATTTCCTGTGACCCTATAGTCACTTCAAATAAAAAGTTAAAAGTCTTTACTGCTCCATAATATATCGATAAAATCAAAAGTTCTTTTCAAAATAGATTTTAAATTATATAATATTACTAATAATCAATACTTGACAAGTTTATACAATTGAAAATGAACTTTGTATATTGGTAACACAATTCCTTGCAGTATAAAGCTGAAGATAGAGCTGAGTTACATGAGAAACACTTTTTTATTGCCCTCAGTAAAAATATCACTACTTTGAATTTTCAATTTGACACTTAAAATGATTTAAAGAGGGTAAGAGTTACACTACGAAAAATGTGGAATCTCTTATGTAGCTCATTTGACAAAATGCAATTAAAAATAAAACATGTTTTTATGTGAATTAACATGAAGATGTATTGTTTTGCTTCTTGGTAAATTAACTTTTTCAAAATTGACTTTATAAAGTATCTCTCATTTTAGAATGTGGTATTGCAAAATGAATTGTTTCCCTGGGGAGACGATGGCATCAAGTAAAATGACTGAGACATTATCAAAGTTAAACTAAAAAAGAACAGTTGGCTTTAAATATTAATGTAAGTTAATTTTACCTGATTTCCAACTTTGCCACTTCAGGTAATTCTCCAAATTTTATCTCTTCTACATCTAGTTCTTTAAGAGCAGCCAGAATTTTCTGCTGATCTCTATTGGTAATTCCATTCTAAATAGAAAGAATTTCAAGGTGAAATAGGATAGTCATACTTGAATAATATTCAAAATTACTAAAGAAATTTTGATTACTTCACATCTTGAAAAAAGGTACATATTGAAAAAATAACTTTGAAAAATACGATTTGCAGCTGTGACTTAAGAAGCTTACATCATTAAAATATTTAGATATTTTAAACTTTAAGTAAATTTTTATAATATAACAGTTGTGATAAATTATAAAAATAAATGACTAGATTTTCATATATAGGCTTTCTAAAAAAAACCACAGTAATACAAAATTTCATTCAAAATATCATTTAAATTATCAGTGATTAAGGGAAATCTTCTTTTTGTATGTATTCCACCCTTAGTATTAACTAAATTTTCTACCCAAGATTTAGTGAATTAGTATGTTTATTTTGATTTTTAGTGATACTAAAGATTTTAAGTTTCCAATGTGTTCATGCCAGTATGTTCCCACGTGTTCAGAAAAATCATTACATTTTAGGTGTCCAATTCATTAAAGCATGTCTCATATTTCTCACAATATTTTCAAATTGTTGCTTAATAACACCAGATGATAAAATAACAGGTCTTGATCATTATGAGAACCAAGCAAAAGGCAGCATTTGGGTGAAACATGTTCATACCCATATATACAAAAAATGCCTCTTATTTCTAAGTAACCTGTTTTGCATATTTAATTTATATTTAGAAATGAAGCACAAGTTTTAATTGAAATGTTATGACCAAATCTAAAGAAGAAAACAACTCCTGAGACCTTAAATGGTCTTAAAGAAACTTAGTACTTAAGAAAAAATTTCAGATATGGTTATTTATAATCATATCTAATCAAGAACATCACAAAAGATCACTCAGTCTATAGCCCTAGGATTTTCAAAATAGAAAATAAAGGGCTCCACAATTTAAAAAATATGAATGATAATATCTGTAGTTTTTAAAATTAATACTACCTTTGTAAACTCATCTTTTCTCATGGTCAAAAGATGTCTTAAAGTTATATCCCTTTCCTGTAGAAAAGGAAAAAAAAACCACCTATCAATATAAATAAAATATTAGAAGAGGAAGTAGCCATGTATACATAAGTTAATCAGTTACATGCTGCCCTCTTAAACAATTTTCAACCTTCTAGAGGGGAAAGAATATATAGATACAGAATTATACTACTGGGTGAAAAGTAATAAATATCATAATATATATAATTACCTTACAAGTATAAACACAGACAGTTTTCCAGATTCAAAGAAAATGATTACAATTTATATTTGCTTACATAAAAAGAAAAACAGTTCTATAAAATTGGATAGGAATTATTTTACAAATATTTAAAATTTCTATTTGTATCACATTAAACAATCCTTAATATTTAGTATTTCTCAATATATGTCAAATAAGTTTCAAGATTGTAAAATGAAGTCCAATTCTAAACTACTGAAACAGAATGTGCATATTCCTAAGGACAACCTATTTTAAACAGTGCTTTAATGCTTCAGTATCAGCTAATTGACTGGTATCTGTTATCTACTCAAATCCCATAATGCATGCCTCAAGTACCAGTAACAGTGCTTGGCATATGAGTTTAATCTTTATGACAACCCTACACTAGGTATCATCATTCTTATGAAAAAAAGTCAGAGATTTAAGTAACATATTTCAGTTAACAATCATTAAAGCAAGAATCTGATACCAGTTTTGTTTTCTTTAAAATCATGCTTCTTTAAATATTCTATACAGTAAGATGCACAATTACAAAAACAAACTAATGGCTTAGATGTACAAGCAGGCATTCTGTGAAGCTAGGCAGTGGGTAAAAGCTCCTTAATCCAGCCAAATTCTAATTTATGTATATTTCTAGAATAATAAATTTTCGAAATGCTTTTAAGTCCACATTTTTGAAACACTTATAAGTACAAATTTACAAAATGCTTATAATTATAAATTACAGAGAAAAGTGCACTTGGGTACAAAGTAATAAATATCATAAACATCATAAGCATGTTTATGAATATTTAATGTTATGTTAGCCAACAAATATACATATATAACTCACTGTAACTTATACAATATCTTACCTTTAATAAGTCTGTCATATGTTCAAGTCCAAGACCATGTAAAAATACTTCCAGATCTCCAAATGCTGTATATGAACTATATATATTTATAGTAATGTCAATTTCAGAAAAAGACTATAAATGCACAAACAACAACTATGTAGAGAATAAGAATGAGTAAAAATAAATATATGTAAAATATATCTACATATTTACATAGCATATCTATGTTATATCAGGAATAAGAAAGGTTTTTGGAGTGAAGATGTAAGTAAATGTGTGATAGTAAAAGGTGATACCAAAATGTAGCTCATCTTTCCTAAGAATGAAAATATCTGTCAATGTGTATATTGCTTGTGAGATCTCATACATGAAAATCTTTAATTGCAGGAAGTAAGAATTTAATAGTAATTTTAAATGTGAAAAGAGAATAATTATGTGGTCTGTACTGAACAGTGTTCAGAGAAAAATATGTATTTTTAATTTTAGCTTATAAAATCAGAAATCTGCTAAAAATATGTTTAAAAAACTGAACACTAATAAAGTATAATCTTAGAAACTTTTAGAAATAAATTTTATTGTGGATAATTTATTTAAAGTCACAAATTGTTCTCATTATTGTTAGTACACATGTACATAACATTTTTCTACAATTCTAGAGAACAAAGCACTTAATATCCAGACATTTCTAAATTATATTTAAAAATGCTTTAAGTTTAAAATATCATATATTTTAAGTGTCATCACATTTACTAGAAGTACTAAAAATATCAACAATTTCTACTAGTTTACAGGTGTTTTGTTGAACAAAAAAATGTTCTTACCTAAATATGTGATCTTTTTCTTTATCAGAATCTGTTGCCAGTAGTTTACAAATAGTCTCTTCTTTAGTTTGCTGTTGAAGCTTTCCTTTCAATGGATTTAAACTCAAAGAAAGCAAGCTGAAGATCTGAAAAAAGTTGAGTCATTTGAATATAGTAAAAAATATTATATACTATCACTTAACTTAAAAGAAAGTAAATGTGATTATTTTATACCTAGAAGGAAAAATTTTCCAAGGTGAGAGGGACAGAACTTTCACAACTTACTACCCTGAGAATAATTTTTAAAAATTGAAAAGTTTCAATTTTTAGAAACTTGATTAAAATACTAATCAGAAAATAAAAAGAAGTACATATAATTAAATACAGTAAAAATTAAAGAAATATAGTAATTATTAACATTTTCTACATGATATAAAACAAAACTGAAATTTCCACTTTGGTAAATGACTCAGATTAAGTACTAAGGTAGTACTTTAAATACATTGATAAGGGAAGTAAGAAGCATGACTAAATGTACACAAATCCCAACACTACAACTCAAAGAAGGAAAAATCCCTTAGTTTTAAAATCTACCTTTTTAGAAAGCCAAGGCTGGGTTACATAATCAGCTAAAATACAAAATTAAATATCACTTCAAGAAACAATTTATAATTCAAAATAATCTTTGATGTTCATAAATTTCTTTTTAAATTTTATTATTTTTTTGCCATTATCATTTATCTTCCTTATATCTCCCACCACCCTGCAATCCTCACACTGTTGTCCATGTCCATGAGTCCTTTTTCTTTTTTGCTCAATCCCTCCACTCCTAACCATTCCCCCCAGAGCTGTCAGCCTGCTCTCTCTGAGTCTGTTTCTATTTTGCTTCTTAGTTTGGTCCATTCATTGTATTCCACACATAAGTGAAATCATATGGTAATTGTCTTTCTCTGACTGACTCATTTCAGTAAGTATCATATTCTCCAGGTACATCCATGCTGTCACAAAAGGTAAAATTTTCTTCTTTTTTAAGGCCTACTAGTATTCCATTGTAGAGTTGCCTCATAGTTGTTTAATCCACTCATCTACTGATGGACACTTGGGTTGCTTTCATATCTTGGCAATAGTAAATAACACTGCAAAGAACATAGGGGTGCTTATATTCTTTCAAATTACTGTTTTTGGTTTCTTTGGATATATCCCAGGAAGTAGGATCACTGGGTCAAGGGAGTTTCATTTTTAATTTTTTGAGGTATATCCATACTGCTTTCCACAGTGGCCACATCAATCTGCAGTCCCACCAGCAGTGAACAACAGTTCCCTTTTCTCCACATCCACGCCAAGAGTTGTTGTTTGTTGATTTATTGATGATAGCCATTCTGACCAGTGTGAGTGATATCTTGTGTTTTTAATTTGCATTTCTCTGGTGATTAGTGACATTGAGCATCTTTTCGTATGTCTATTAGCTATCTGTATATCCTCTTTGGAGCAGTGTCTACTCAAGTCATTTGCCCACTTTTTAATTGTATTGTATTGTTTGGTTTTGGAGTTGAGTTTTGTCAGTTCTTTATAAATTTTGGATATTAACCCCTTATCAGATGTATCGGTGAATATGTTCTCTCATTTAGTGGGTTGTCTTTTATTTTGTTGATGGTTTTCTTCACTGTGCTAAACATTTTTAGTTTGAAGTAGTCCCATTTGTTCATTCTTTTCTTTTGTTTTCCTAACCTGCAATGTCCAAGATTTTACTGCCTATTTTTTCTTCTAGGATTATTATGGTTCTGAGTCTAACATTTTTTAGTCCATTTTGAATTTATTCTTGTGTGTGGCATAAGAAGGTGATGCATTTTCATTTTTCTGCACATATCTAATTTTCCCAACTCCATATATTGAATAAACTATTTGAGCCCATTGTATGTGCTTGCTACCTCTCAGAATTATTAATTGACCATAAAGGTGTGCATTTATTTCTGGGCTCTCTATTCTGTTCCATTGATCTATGTGTCTGTTTTTATGCTAGAACAATGCTGTTTTAATTACTATGGCCTTATAGTATAGTTTGATATTAGGTACTGTAATTCCTCCAACTTTGTTCTTCTTTTCAAAATCGCAGTTGCTATGCAGGGCCTTTTGTGGTTCCATATAAATTTTTGAAGTATTTGTTCTACTTCTGTGAAATACCTCATTGGAGTCTTGAGAGGAATTGCATTAAATCTATAAATCTATAAGATTTATAGATTTGGGTAGTATGGCCATTTGAATGATGTTAATTCTTCCTATTTATGAACATGCTATCCTCGTGTATCTTCTTCCACTTGTACATTCTTCAACTTCTTTCTTCAGTATCTTAAAATTTTCTGAGTACAGGCCTTTTGCATTCTTGGTTAGATTTATTCCTGTGTTATTTCATTCTTTTAAAAAAAGATTTTATTTAATTTTAGAGAGAGGAGAAGGGAGGGAGAGAGGGAGAGAAACATCGACGTATCATGTCCCCAACTGGGGACATGGCCCACAACCCAGGTATGCGCCCTGACTAGGAATCAAACCAGCAACCATTTGGTTTGCTGGCTGGCACTCAATCCACTGAGCCACAGCAGGCAGGGATATTTTATTCTTTTTGGAGCAATTTGAAAGGGATTGTTTTCTGCATGTACTGTTCTGATAGTTCATTATTGGCATATAAAAATGCAACTGATTTCTGGATATTAATTTCATATCCTCCTACTTTACTGAATTCACTTATCAGTTCTAGTAGTTTCTTGGTGGAATCATTAGGGTTCTCTATGTGAAGTATCATGTAATATCCAAATAAAGATGGTTTAATTTCTTCCTTTCTAATTTGGATGCCTTTTATTTCTTCTTGTCTGATTGCTATGGCTAGGAACTCCACTACTACACAGAATAAGAGGTGAAAGTGGACATCCAAGGCTTCTATCTGATCTAAGGGGAACACCTGTGGGTTTTGCCTGCTGAGTATGATGCTGGCAGTAGGTTTGTAACACATGGCCTTTTATGCTTAGTTAGGTACCCTCTATTTCTACTTTGGTGATAGTTTTTATCATAAATAGGTGCTGGATTTTATGAAATGCTTGTTTGCATCTACTGATATGATCATGTAGCTATTATCCTTTTTTTTAATGTGGTGTATCACATTTATTGATTTGTGAGTGTTGTACCAACCTTGCATTCCTGGAATAAATACTACTTGATTGTAGTATGTGATCTTTTGATGTATTGCTGTATTCGGATTGCTAATATTTTGTTGAGGATTTTAGCATTTATGTTTATCAGGGTACTTGGCCTGTAATTTCTTTTTTCTTTGTGGTGTCTTTATTTGGTTTTTGGATTAGGATAATACTGGCTCCATAAAATAAGTTTCGGCGTCTTCCCTCATCTTGAATTTTTTGAAATAGTTTGAGAAGGAGAGTTGTTAGTTCTTCTCAGAATGTTTAGTAAAATTCATGTGTGAAGCCAACTGGACCAGGGCTTTTGTGTGCCACGAGTTTTTTGATTACTGCTTCAATTTCACTAGGTGTAATCTGCCTATTCAGATTGTCTGATTCTTCCTGATTTAATTTTGGAAGATAGTATGTTTCTAGGAATTTATCCATTTCATCCAGGTTGTCCAAATTATGGGCATATAGTTGCTCATAATACTTCTTACAATCCTTTGTATTTTTGTGGAGTTATTTCTCCTCTTTAATTTTTATTTATTTGGGTCCCCACTCTTTCTTTCTTGATGAGCCTGGTTAAAGGTTTACCAACCTTGTTTATCTGTTCAAAGAACCAAAACTTGGATTCACTGACCATTTGCATCATTTTTAGACTCCATTTCTTTTATTTCTGTCCTGACCATCACTGTTTCCTTCCTTCCACTCACTTTCAATATTGTTGGTTGTTCTTTTTTAAGTTCTTTTAAGTGTAAAGTTAAATTGTTTACTTGAGCTATTTTTGTTTCTTGAGGTAGGTCTGTAATGATGTGAATTTCCCTCTTAGGATTGCTCCACTGTATCCCACAAATTTTTTGATATTGTTTTTTTTTTCTCATTTATTTCAAGGCATTCTTTGACTTATTGCTTGATGTCCTTGTTGACCTATTCACTGTTTAATAACATGTTATTTAGCCCCATGTCTTTGCATATTTCTTCAGTTTTCTTCTTGTGATTGATTTCTAGTTTCATAACATTGTGGTCAGGGAATATGCTTGATATGATTTCAATCTACTTAAATTACTGAGACCTGTTTTGTGTCCTATTATGTGGTCTATTCTAGAAAATATTCCATGTGCACTTGAAAAGAATGTATACTAGGCTGCTTTGGATGTTCTGAAGATATCAATTAAATCCATTTGATCTAGTATGTCCTTTATGGCCACTGTCTCCTTGTTGATTTTCTATCTAGAAGATCTATCCATTGATGTCAACGGGGTATTAAATTCCCTACCATGACTGTATTTCTGCCAATCTGTCCCTTTATGTCCATCAATATTTGCTTGACATATTTAGGTGCTCCTATGTTGGGTATATAAATACTTTCTAGGGTTTTATCCTTTTGCTGGATTATTACTTTTTTATAATTATGTAGTATCCTTTGTCTCTTACTATAGTGTTGGTTTTATTTTTTAATGTAGATTTTATTTTTTTAAATACAATTTTGATTTTTTATTGTTGTTCAAGTACAGTTGTCTCCATTTCCCATGCCCCAACTGCCCCCCCCAGCTATCCCCACCTTGGTTTTAAAGTCTATTTTGTCAGATATAAGTATGGTTACCCCAACTTTTTTTTCTTTTCATTTGCATGATACAGCTTTTTCCGTTCCTCTGCTTTTAGTCTGTGTGTATCTTTTATTCTGAAGTGGGTCTCTTGGAGACATCACATATATGGGTCTGGTTTTCTTACCTATTCAGCTACTTGGTGTCTTTTGATTGCAGCATATAATCCATTTACATTTAAAGTGATTCTGGATATATCAGTATTTATTGTCATTTTACTTTTAACTATTTTCCTCTGTTTTTTTTTTCTTTTTCTTAAAGCAAGTCCTTTAACGAATATTGCGATACTGGTTTGGTATTAACAAACTCTTTTATCTTTTTCTTGTCTGGGAAGCTCTTTATTTCTCCTTCAGTTTTAAGTAATATCCATGCTGGGTAAAGTAGCCTTGGCCCTTGCTTTTCATCAACCTGAATATTGCATGCCAATCCCTTCTGGTCTGAAATGTTTCTGTTGAGATATTAGAACAGTCTAATAGAAGCTCCCTTACCTGTGTTACCTGTGTTTCTCTTGTGTTTTTTAAGATTCTCTCCTTTTCTTTAGGCCTGATCATTTTAATTATTATGTGTCTTGGTGTGGGCCTCTTTCAGTTCATCTTGTTTGGGACTTTCTGCATTTCCTGGACTTGTGCGTCTTTTTCCTTCACCAGCTTAGGGAAGTTATCAGTCATTATTTCTTCAAAAAGTTTCTCAATCCCTTCCTCACTCTCTTCTGCTTTTGCTATTCTCATCAAGCGGATGTTGTTATGCTCCACATTGTCCCAAATGCTTCTTAAACTATCCCTATTTTTAAAATTATTTTTTTTCTTTTTGCTCCTCTGATTGGGTGTTTTCTTTCTACCTTGTCTTCTAAATTGCTTAAAAGATTAGATCTTTTACTCCATCTCACCTATTGTTTATTCTTTCCAGTGTATTATTTATTTCAGATATTGCATTCTTCATTTCTAACTGGACCTTTTTCTATTGTTTCTATGTCTTATTTCATGCTGTTGAACAAGTATCCTTATAATCATTACTCTAAACTCTGTATCTGATAAAATTGCTTGCCTCCATTTCATTTAGTTCTGCTTTTGGAGAATTCTTTTGTTCTTTCATTAGGGGCTTGTTTCTTTGTCTTCTCATTTTGGCTGCCACTTGTGTTTGTTTCTAAGAATTAGGTAGATCTGCAAAGACTCTGGTGTAGCCCTGTATCAGACATTGCCTTTGGCCCTTGGCAACCTGTTTGGAGCCATCAGTGATTCATAGCTTCTAGGTGTGAACAGAAAGAAAGAACCAAGCTGCATACCAAGACTGGCTTTTATGAGCATTGGTCTGAGGGAGGTCTGCTAAAGTCTTAGTGCTCCCAGAGATCCACCTTTGCCTACAGGCTTTCTGTTAGGCTTAATTACTAAAACAGCCTCCATCTGTACTCCTCAGCAGCCTAGTTAAGCTCCACAGGGTGAGGCTATTGCTTTCCCCAAGCTGATGCTGCATAGAGGGGAGTGCTCTGCTGGAGAAAGATGGCTTCTGCAGTACACGGGAAGGCTCAGCACAGGGATCATGATGACTGACCCTTCAGCTGTCTCCCCAGAGCCACCTACCTCAGACTTTCCTCAGCTGTCTCTAGTCCATTCTGCCCTCCCTCTGCTGGAGCCCAGTGTAAGTGGCTGCAAATGAAATCTTGTGCATTGGCCTTCTAAGAGGCTTTCTATGTCTCTAGCCATTTCTCCCTTGTGGACAGAAATCCCAGTGCTTTTCATAGCCAAATGTTATTTGGATTCCTTTCCTGGTTCTGGTACTCTAGGCTGGGGAAACTAGCTTTGGGTTTTGACCCCCACACTTCTCAGGGGGAACACCCCAGGCTGATGAAATATACCTCCAGAACTTCAGCTGCTGCCCATGGGATTCCAGCCAGCCCTCTTGTGCCTCCACACTTCCTACCAGTCTCATTGTGATGGTGTAGTTTCTTCCATAATACCTTGGTTATAAGGATTCTCTTCAGCTAGTATTCAGTTGATTATTCAGGATGATTTTTCTATAATTTAGTTGTAATTCCAGTTTGGTCCTGGGAGGAGGTTAGTGCAGCTTCCACCTATGCTGCTGCCATCATGGATCTCTTACAAATTTCTTTGATATGTCAAATTCAAGGTCATGTACCCTAAATTTAATAATGCAGTAACTAATTAAAAGTCTTTAACTATTCAAAGCTTAGGAAAAAACAAAATTTTTTTCTTGAAGTTTCTCAGGGATTTAGTGATCAGCATTTACTCTAGACTAATTTTAGAAATATAGATTTGAGATAGAAAATGATAAGTATAATTATCAGATAGGTATAATGCATCAGTAAGTTATTTTACATGCATTAAAAGTGGCATGGTCTGATTATTATATGATAGAATCTTTGAAAAGCCACATGCTTTCAAATTGGAAACTCAGTTTTAGAAGTTCTTGAATGATATAACTTTTACAGTTGTACTGTATTTGATCCTTGCTTAGAAATACTACAGAACTTTGGCCAAAAGTTTTAATATTCAGAACAAAAGTTTATATCAAGAAAGTAATTTAATGTATGGCAAATATTTATTATTGACTTTATTATCTGAATGACAGTAGATCACACACCCAATTCTGTTATAACTTTCTTATATCCCTTGTCACATGTATAGGAGTAAATGTAGTTTAAAGGATTTAATTTTAAATTGTCTAATATGCACTAGCTAAAATTAAAAAACAATATTTTAATTACATGTTCAAATTTTGAAAAATTTGTTTGCTTTCTCAAAACACTAAGTTTTCAAAATCCAGACCAGTTTAAGATGTTTAAATAGTCTACTACAATTTTACTTCTAGGACCAGAATATGATTTATTATCCCTTTTAAGAGCTTTTAAATTGCCACATTATTAATACCCCTTATTTAGTACAAGACGAATATTCTAGCAAAATAAAGTTTTCCTTACCTAACTAAAGGAAAATTGCACATTTAAATACTTAATAATAGTCAGTACACTATTATTATAGTAGTGAATTCTAAAGAACACATATATAAGGACTTCTGGCCAAGATGGAGGTGTATGTAGGTGGATACACTTCCAAAACCAAAAGAAAGACAACAAATTTAAAACCAAAAAATAACCAGAACTGCCAGAAAATTGAAGTGTATGGAAGCCCGACACCCAAGGAGTTATAGAAGAAACATTCATTCATACTGGTAGGAGGTGTGGAGATGGGCAGCTGGGGCAGAGAGGACACCTGGTGGGGTGGCGGCTGGAGGACCCAGCAGGTGAGGTGGTGGCTGGCAGACTGGGTATTCTAACATTTGCATGCAGATAAACTGGGAGGAACAAGTGGGGAGCAAGACAGTCCCTACAACCCAGGGTTCCAGCGTAAGAAAAGAAAGCCTCAAAACCTCTGTTTGTAAAAATCTGTGGGGGTTGCAGCAGTGGGAAAAACTCCTAGCCTCATAGGAGACTTCACTGGAGAGACCTACAGGGTCCTAGGATGTAAACCAACCCACCCACCTGGGAATCAGCTCCAGATGGGCCCAATTCCCTTGTGCGTAGTGAGAGAAGTGACTGAAAGCCAGAAGAGAGCCCAGCGAGGGACATTGTTCCCTCTCAAACCCCTCCCCCACTTATAGTGCCACAATGCAGTGATGTGAGTTGCCCCACTCTGGCGAATACCTAAGGTCCTGCCCCTTACAACTTAATAGGCACACCGAGACAGACAAAAAATATGGCGCTAATGAAAGAACAGATCAAAGCTTCAAAAAGAGAACTAAGCAATGAAGAGATAGCCAACTTATCAGATGCAGAGCAAAACACTGGTAATCAGTATGCTCACAGAAATGGTTGAGTATGGTTGTGAAATAGAGGAGAAAGTGAAGGCTATGCAAAGTGAAATAAAGGAAAATGTACAGGGAACCAACAGTGAAGGGAAGGAAAGTGGGACTCGAATCAATGATTTGGAGCAGAAGGAAGAAATAAACATTCAACCAGAACAGAATGAAGAAACAAGAATTCAAAAAAATGAGGAGAGGCTTAGGATCCTCTGGGACAACTTGAAACATTCCAACATCTGAATCATAGGGGTACCAGAAGGAGAAGAGGAAGAGCAAGACATTGAAAACTTATGTGAAAAAATAATGGGGGAGAACTTTCCCAATTTGGCAAAGGAAATAGATTTCCAGGAAGTCCAGGAAGCTCAGAGAGTCCCACAGAAGTTGGACCCAAGGAAGCACACACCAAGGCACATCATAATTACATTACCCAAGATTGAAGATAAGGAGAGAACTTAAAAGCAGCAAGAGAAAAGAATACAGTTACCTACAAAGGAGTTTCCCTAAGACTATCAGTTCATTTCTCAAAAGAAACCTTACAGACAAGAAGGGGCTGGAAAGAAGTATTTGAAGTCATGAAAGGCAAGGACTTACGTCCAAGATTACAATATCCAGCAAAGCTATCATTTAGAATAGAAGGGCAGATAAAGTGGTTCCCAGATAAGGTCAAGTTAAAGGAGTTCATCACCACCACACCATTATTATATGAAATGTTAAAGGAAATTATATAAGAAAAAGAACAAGATCAAAACTATGAATATTAAAATTGCAATAAATTCACAACTATCAATAAGTGAACCTAAAAAACCAAAAACTAAAACAAACTAAGCTAACAACTAGAACAGGAACAGAATCACAGAAATGGAGATCACATGGAGGATAATTAGTGGGTAGGGGGAGAAGGTACAGGGAATAAATGTAATGGTCTACAAAATAAACAGGGTTGTCAAGGAACACGTATAAAGGACACATGGAGAAGGCCAAAGGGAGTAGAATCGAGTGGAGATGGCTGTGGTGGTGGGGAGTGGTGGGAGAAAAAGGGAGACAACTGTACTTGAACAACAGTAAAAAAAAAAGATAAAAAAAAGCGTAAGGGGCAGGTACAAAATAGACGGGGGAGGTTAAGAATAATATAGGAAATGGAGAAGCCAAAGAACACATATATATGACCCATGGACATACTAAGGGGGAAATGCTGGTGGGATGGGGGATGCAGGGTAGAAGGGAATAAATGGGAGAAAAAAAAGGGACAACTGTAATAGCATAATCAATATATTAAAAAAATAAATGCATTAAAAAGTTCTACAAATGACAAGAAAACATGGCATAGAACAATTAGTTTAATATATGGAAGAATACCTCTAGATGTTTATTTCTTTTTGCAATCTCACTTGGTATATTTCCATCTTTTGTTTGTAGCATTTTATCAGCTCCCAGTTCAAGCAACTTCAAAACTACATTTTTATGACCCTGACGTGCTGCCCATGTTAAAGCCTATAAAAATAGGGGAAAAGAAGATTGTTTAAAAAGAAGGACTGTATATGAGAGAGAGAGAACCATATTTAATGGCACAATAAAAAAGTTAACATGGTTAATTAATACAATGATTCAATCTCTTCATTGCACAATTTAATGTAAACACATTTCCAAAGTTGTAATTGCCAAGCAGACTTTCAGTGTTCATTGATTTTATAAAACCAAATGGTTTACACACTCAAGTTATATTATATAATAAAATGATTTATCTGCCAATCACTGAATTATTTTCTATAAAACAGAATTGTAAGTATATTCTAGAGCCCAGACTTTGTTTTGTGTTATAGGTTCTGTAACAATGGTGAGGATAAAGAGTCAGATGATTCCCTTTTTTACACATCAGTTGTTGCTTTTCTTTATCAAACAGCAATTATATCCCAACCCTTCTGTAAATTTTATTACTTAAAAAGATTTGTGTGGCCTACTACTAATAACAAGATATGAATGTCTTAGAAGTAAAAAGGAATGTTGTACAATTGATTCTCACAGTATAACCATTCTCATCCTGGGTATTAACTTCTGCTCCATGAGCAACAAGGAGAGCAACAACTTGCGGGTGACCACCTCGTGCAGCATACATGATTGGAGTCATAAGTCTTCTAAAGAGGAGGAAGAAAAGAAACATTTGGTTAATGCTGCTGTTAACAGTTACTGAAGTTCATGACTTTTTCTGTACACAATATCATCAGTATTGTTTTGAAATTAAAAAAAAAGAAATGAAAGCTTTTAATAAATCAGGTGATTTAAAAATCCAATCTCATAATAAATAAGAAAATGAACACTTTTAAAGTATAGTATGCTTACACAGCACCCTCTAGTGAAGAAACGTGCTTAAGAAATAAAATCACCAGCCCTTGCTGCGTGGCTCAGTTGGTTAGAGCATCATCCCATACACCAAAGGAAATAAAATCACCAAATAAACCACACTTATACTTTGTGGTTTCATTAATTTACATATTCATGTAAAAAATATCAGAGTTCTCACACGATGCTTATTCTTGAAATACACTGATTAATAATGCAAAAAAGGTCCCTGTCCTCTGAGGGTTGCTCATACTAAATGCTTACTATATTTTATTCAGCAGTTTGCTGAAATAAAAATGTAAGTTTAAAACTTCCTCTAATTCTTAATGTATTCTATTACAATTCTACTTTAGTTTATGATGGAAAGATTTTTACTCTAATCAAGAACAACATCAATGTAATAGTTTAGCTAGATTCTCTGAGACTATTTTCTGAGAGAGCATAGTGGTTTCTCTCTAGTGTATCATTTTCCAAACTTACAAATTCATCCCTCTACCCCTGGAAGTTAGTCATCTTCTGAATCTATTACGAAGGGCACAAAAAAGATTGTTATCAATTCTACTTGGGCTGACCTTGGTATTATGGTCTATTTTAAAGAAGGTCTGGGATCCTGGGCCCAATCTTTTCAAGGTACCTCAAATATCTGATTTAAATTCAAAGAACTTCACAAAACAACAACAAATTTCAGAATTCTCTATTTTGATCTCATTAAGAAGTTCAACTTGGTTACTCATATTACCTATACTACCTATAAACAGATTATTTTGCTACACTGACTCTGATCACTCCACACTAATGTCTTTAGCACAAAAAGATTCACATATTTACCTGTTTTTTCAATTTCCTAGTATATTACAATTTAAATGTTTTACTGGAAGTTATATGCCTCTTTTACCTTGAATATCTCCTATTATTCAATAGGAGACAATCTTTAGAAGATGAAGAGTCAATTTCCTGGATAACTTAAACAAATATATAGAAAATACATGCAGCAGAAAAAAATCATTTGAGTCAACTAATCCTTCAAAATTTTCAAGAGTATAAATCAGATCTCTTAATGCCTCTCCTCTACCTTACTTCTCCCACAATAGCCCAAATCTTCTCCTTCCAATATTCCCTATTTCACAAAGCTACCATAACCATATTACTTAGGCCTAAGACCAGTAAGCATTATCCATGTCTATTCTCCATCACTACACATAAAAGTCATCAGCAGATTCTACTGGCTTTACCTTCATAATATATTATGAATCTCACCACTTCTTACTACCTTGTTAGTCAGTGCTGTCGTCATCTTTCTCTGATATATTATTGTAAAAGTCTCATAATTGCTCTCAATGCTTCCTTATTGGCCACTTCCAGTTTATTCTCTGTGAAAACGCCAAGTTATTTTCCTTTTAGGGAACAGCACTGTTCCCTCTACTTTTCCCTAAATTTTCATATTATACATTTCTTCATCTTATTAAGAGGAAAAGATCAATGAAATTGATAAACCTATAGCCAAATTGATCATGATAAAAAAAGACACAAATTATCAATATCAGGAATAAGAAAGGTGGCATTAGTACAGATTCTCCAAATTTTAAAAGTATAAGGGAATATTATGAACAAATTTATGCCAACAAATTAAACAATTTCAATGAAATGGACAAATTCCTGAAGACTCAAACTACCAAAGGACAGTCAAAATAATTAGTAATTAAAAACCTCCCACAAAGAAAACAATAGGCCCAGATCACTTCACTGGTAAATTCACCAAACAGTTAATGAAAAAATCATACTAATTCTATACAAACTCTTTCAGTAAATTGAAAAGGAGAGAATGCTTCCCAATTCATTCTTTGAGGCAAGAAGTACTCTAATAAACAAAAAGTGGAGAGAGAGAGAGACATTACAAGGAAAGAAAACTACACATCAATAATCTTTAGTGAACACAGGTTACAAAATTCTAAACAAATTTTGGCACACAGAATCAAAGAATACATAAAAAGGATAATATATCATAACCTAGCATAGTTATCCTAGGAATACAAGGTTAGTTTGACATTTGAACTAAAAAGAAAAACCAAATGATTATCTCAATAAATGCAGAACAAGTATTTTACAAAATCCAACTCTTATTAAACAGATGTTAGAACTTCTGGTAAGCGTTTCTATATCTCTTACTTTTTCCTTTGTAACTCTTTGTATTGTATTTGCAGACTTCCTCACATCTATCTTCCAGTGCACTAATCAGCTCTTCAGTGGAGTCCTCCTCTGCTATTTCTCATATATACTTAGTTTTAATATTGAACAATACTTTATGTTTTTCATAATTCATCAGCACTTGCTTCATAATTCTTGTTTGTTATTTTGTGGAAGCAAATCCCTCTCTTATTGCTCAGAGGAAGAAAGTCGTGTTTAGATTCTTCTCTTTTTTCCCCTATTTCTCTAGACTAGGAAGAAAGTCTAGAGAAACAGACTTTCTCTTTTGTTGAACTTGTTGTTCTTCTTTTATAATGTTTACATTCTCCATATTTTGGTGATTTGTGGTTGTGCACTCATCTTCTGGCCTGTTAAGTCCCTCCAGGCATGGAAGACTCAAGCCTAGGCTGGCCTATCAGTAATACAGTTTTACAGATTGCCAGACAGAGTTCCTACGTTTCTTTCTATAGGAAGTTACTTCTTTTCCATTCCAGAGATAAATAATTCCCTTTCTGTTTTAACAGAATTTATTAAAACTTTATGGATGTCGAAAATTTGCAGTGAAAGGGCAAGACTTTAGCATATATTCAGTTTAAGATCTTGAAATCATAAACCTATTTTTCATAAAATTCCTGGTCTTTTTTGGTCACATTTTTCTCTCAAAATTTTAAGAATCATTTCATCAAGTTGAAACAATCCCCTTGGCAATTGAATAAGAAGTCTAATTTCACAAACTAATTTAGATTTAAAAAAAATATATCTTTTTTTAATGCTGAGTCATCCTAGCTGAGAACTTAATGTATTTATATTCAATTTCTTCTTCTAATTCAGTATAGTTTTAAACTTTTCTTGATTTGGGTCCTTCACATTTCTTTGCTATATTAGTATGATGCTCTAATGAATGGATCTACCTGGTCAGGGCTAAAACACACAGATTTGTTGTGCCATTTATTTATACATTAATTGGTTGATTCTTCTATGTGCCCTGACCGGGGATTGAACCTACAACTATGGCAACACATTTCTTGTACACTTACTTTCAGATATTTATTTATTTATTGCTTGCTTTTGAGACTGGGATCTATTATCTCATTGTATTATCAAGCTGGTTATTACTTCTAAATTGGAAACAATATGAACTTTGCATATTGGTATTAAAAACAAACTACCTCACTTTATGATTACTATTTCTAACAGTTTCTTAGTTCATTATCTTAGGTTTACCAAGCATGTATTCATATAATTTGGCCCCCTCTTTCCTAATAAAAAAGCTGTAACAGTTTAATCAAAGATAACAGAGTCCAAAGATTTAGAACAGGTGTCGGCAAACTTTTTTCTAAAGTTTTTTTTCCCTGTAAATATATAGGCTTTATGGGGCACACAGTACTGTGGCATAACCACTCAACTCTGCTATCTTAGCATGAAAATAGCCATTAACAATGCATAAACAAATGAATGAACATGACTCTATTCTAATCAAACTTCAGGGTTTGTAAACTCCTAGTTTATACAGTGTGAGTGATATGCATGTAAGTGTACGTAAAGTCAGTCTGCCTAAATCAAACCTAGTCTTTAGCACTTATTGGCTGTACAACCTTAGGCAAGTTTCTTAAACTATTATTGCCTCAATTTCTGTAACTTTATATGGTCATAACAATAGTTTCTACATTATTGGCATCTACTTGTGATATTACCATAATCTGTGGTAATGATATAAAAATGTTCAATAATTAGAACTGTACTAGATACAAAGTAAATGTTCTGGCATTGTTAGCTACTTGTATTATTTATATCTCTCATTTTCTTCTCTTGCATAACTGAATTGACAGATTCCAGAATAATGTAAATACAAAAAAAGAGCGTTGAACAAGTAACCTGTCTTGCTCTTGAATTAACCCAAATGCTGTTGGCATTTCTCTGTTAAGCATATAACTTGTTTTATTTTCAGATATACATTTATTAACTAAGGTTATAAAAATTGAACTTTGACTTTAATAAAATCACCCTTCCAGCACCTATTAAAATAATAATCCACTTTAAAAAACCTTGACCTATTCGTAAAACTTATTTCTCAAATACTGAACCATTTTTTCACAGTTAACATGCATCCCATTTGAATCACTGGATATTATTCACATAACTTGCTGATGACATTCATTTTGCTGATTTATTCATTATGTTCTGATCATTCATTATGCTCTGGAACTATTTAAATTATATTAGTGTAATCTATTCCTTGAAAGTTTAAAAGAAGTAACCTGTTAAACTCTCTGAGACTAGGACTTTTCATTGAAAAATTAGCTTTCTGACAATTTTTCTCAAAAGAGAGATAGAAATCACAACATAAAAATGTAAAAACAATGAAAACAGCATAAAGAAAAATGAACTAGAAATAGAATTACACTAACCTCCTCCCAGGACGAATCTGGAATTACAACTAAATTGTGGAGAAATCATCCAGAACCAACAACTGAACAATAGTGAAAGAGAAGCCTCATAACCACGGACAGACAATAGAAACAGCTTGAGCACAACGTGAATGGTAAGGAGTACAGTGCAGACATGAGAGGGCTGGCTGAGTGCCCATAGGCGGCAGCAGAGAAGTGCTGGAGGGATATATAAGCAGCCTGTAGATTCCTCTGAGAAGTGTGGGGACTAAACCCTAAGCTGGGATCCCCAGCCTAGAGAATCAGACACTGAAAAGTACACAGATAACATTCAGCTGCAAAAAGCAGCAGGGTTTCTCTCTGCCAGAGATGGATGGCTGGAGACGCAAAGAGCCATGTAGAGGGCCAACGTACAAATTTTCATTTGCAGCCACTTACCCTAGGCTCCAGCAAAGGGGGGCAGGGGTAGAGTGCACTAGAGACTGTGGATGGAGGCTTTGGGGAGAGAACTGAGAGAGCAGATACCCGGATCCTGGTGCTGAGTCATCCCCCAATACTGCAGTAGCCATCTTGCTCTGGCAGACCACCCCCCTCCAAGAAGCAGCAGCCTGAGGGGAAACAATAGCCCAGACCCCAGGAGGGATTCTGCCCCACCCTGTGGTGCTTAAGCCTCACTGCTGAGTGCACAGTGACTAGAGTAACAACTTAAGGAGTCAGCCACAGACAGTAGACCCCTGGTAGTCTCAAACAGGCTGCTGAAGGCCAGGAGGGGTCACCATCTGACATCACCAGAGGCAGATTCAGAAAGAAAAGATTATATGTTACTGACACGAAATCCACTGGTGTCTTCTCCATGATTTGTGATATTTTCTTTTCTGCACAGCTTTTTAACATTCATGTCTTGTCCAGCAAGTCTGTACATACTAAGTCACCACATTTTATACTATAGTTTATTTCAATTCACATATTTTGGCCCTCCCTTCTCTTACCCCATTCTACCTTCTTCTTTACTCTCATTATTTTCATTTTAAATTTAGTTTTATTGACCTGGATAGTGTAGCTCAGTGGATTGAGTGCTGACCTGAGAACCAAAGGGTCACCAGTTCAATTCCCAGACAGGGAACATGCCTGGCTTTCAGGTCAGGTCCCCATTAGTGGGTGTAAGAGGCAATCACACATTGATGTTTCTCTCTCTCTCTTTCCCTCCCCCTACCAATAAATAAATAAAATCTTTAAAAAAACTTTAGTTTTCTCTCTTGCTACAACTTGTTTCCATTCTGCACTCTTATATTTAACCCCAGTCCAGCATCTCAAAACCAATTTTATTGTCAAGAGTCATCTCACATTTATTCTCCTGACTTAAAATACCCGTGTTCTCTCTCCAACTTAAGCAATCTTTACCCATTGTTCATGAATAGGGTAGTTGTTCCATTTTTTCATTTCATCTTTAGATCTTCACTATTTTTATATTTCAAAACTCAAATTTTACCATTCCCCTCTCCTACTCTTTTTTTGGTCACAAATTTTATTTTTTCCCTGTCTTAGCCTGTTTTTTTCTTTTTTCTCTTTCACCCTGTCCCTTTCCCCCCCAACTTTTTTCTTTCTTCTTTTTCTTTTCATATCAAATTTTACTTTTTCCCTGCCTCGGCCTGATTTTTGTTCCTTACTCTTAGTATTCCCTCTCCCTCTATCATCTCAAAATCATTTCCTTTTCCTTTAGATATCTCTTAAGCTTTTCTTTCTTTCATTTTTCCCTCCTATTACCATCCTACATCTAATTAATTTCAGCGCATTGTTGTATATAGTGCTGTGGTAGATCTTTTTCTCCAATTTGGTTCTTATTTTTTTATTATTTATTTACTTATTTTTTTTCTTTTTCTTTCTCTCTCACTTTATCTTATTTTTAAAATTTCTGTTTAAACCTAATACTATATGCTTCCCTTCTCTTACTTCATTCCACTTTCTTCATTCCCTTCTTTATTGGATGCAAATTTTAGTTTCTTTATTCATATTGCTCCGAATCACTACTCTTTTTAGTGCTCCACCCTCTACACACTCAAATCATTTCTCTTTAGGCAGGTCATCTCATATTTGATCTCCTCTCTTATAATCATTTAATTTCTTTAAACCCATTTTAATACTGGTTAATTTGCTGTTGATAGTGTGATTGCAGGTGGGAGTTATTTTTGTGGGTGTGAGTTTATTTCTTGGGCTTCGTGCTTTTGTTCTGACAACACCTGCACAACAGCATAGAAGACATGGGTAGACTGACAGTTAGTCAACCAGCTGGAGGGAAGTGCACCAAAGAATGATCCAACAACAGTTAAAACTGTTACACCCAAAGTGAACATAAATGGCACAAAGGGCAGGCCAAAAGCATCCACCTCAGGAGATCAAGGGGACTCCACCACTGAGTACCAAAGGTCTTCTACCACAGATTTCACACATCAAGATAGGGAGAGAAAACAGATCAATCAAACATGCAGAAACAAACAAGAAGTGTCACCTAAAATGGGGAGATAAAGGAAGGAGGAAGGATTCCTCCTTTCCCTTCGACCCAATAGAAAGGAAAGAAGGAATCCTTAGAAAGAGGGCTAAATGAAACAGAGGCAAATACTACTATCAGATATTGCATTCAAAACAATGGAAATCAGGAAACTCAATGACCTCATGGAGAATTACCAAAAACTACAGGGAAACTATGAAGAACTTACTGCAAACTATATCAGCATTAAAAAGGACACAGAAACTATCAACAAGAGTGAGGAAATGAAGAATACAATTTCTTAATTGAAGAACACAGTAGAAGAAATCAAAATCAGGTTAGATGAAGCAAAGTATCAAATCAGCGGGCTGGAGGACACGGTAGAAAAAAGTCCCAGAAAGAGCAAGAAAAGGAAACAAGACTCAAAAAGAACACAGGAGGGTTAACGGAACTGTAGGACAAAATTAAACATAATAACATCTGTATAATAGGGATAACGGAAGGAGAAGAAGAAAAGCAAGGGATATAAAATCTGTTTGAAAAAGTAATAATGGAAAACTTACTTAATTTCATAAGAGAAAAAGTCACAAATCCAGGATGCACAGAAGGTCCCAATTAAGATGAACTCAAAGAGGCTCATTCCAAGACAAATCATAATTAAAAAAGCAAAATTCAAAGACAAAGAGAGAATCTTAAAGACAACAAAGGAGAAAAAAGGAAGTAAAATACAAGGGAGACCCGATAAGGCTAGTAGCTGATTTCTCAACAGAAACACTACAAACCATAATGGAATGGCAAGAAATATTCAAAGTAATGAGAAGAAACGGCCTGCAACCAAGACTACTCTACCCAGCAAATCTGTCATTTAAAATGGAAGGCGAAATAAGGAGTTCCCCAGACAAAAGAAGGCTAAAAGAATACACTTCCACCAGGCCAGTATTGCAAGATATGCTAAAGGGACTACTATAACATGATGAAGGAAAAGAGGGAGAGAGAGAGAGAAATACACATGCAAAAGGGAAAAATGACAGTAAGTACCCATCAATAATAACCTTAAATGTAAATGGATTAAATGTTCCAATAAAAAAACATAGGGTAGCCGAATCAATAAGAAAATATGACGTGAACATATGCTGCCTACAAAAACATACTTCAGAACAAAAGACCTACACAGAGTGAAAGTGAAGGACTGGAAAAAATATTCCATGCAAATGGGGAAGATGGCGGCAACATAGGTGGGAGCGGAATCCACTTCCCCTCAGCGCCAGGGAAATACCTAGGTGATCTGAGGAGCAGAGCGAACAGCCAACAGTACTCCAGCATATACGAAGATTAGAGACCAAAGATAGAGGACATTGAAAGATCTGAAGGTAAGAAGAGTGCTCAAGGACAATAAGGTCCCCGGGTCCTGGGAACGAGAGGTACAAGGGCCCCAGAAGCGCCAGCCCTGGCGCAGGGGCGGCTGCAGGAGTCTTGGGAGAGGGCCAGGCTGCGCTGTGAGCAGCCAGGTGCTTGATTGGACCAGGGGAGCTTGAAAAGGAGGAATTTCTCAAAAAGAAAAAGAAAATAGAGACACTCAGGGGCTAGTTAGAGAACTCTCGGTAGTAACAGAGGCCACTGGTGCCCCTCCCCCCTCCGCCCCTGGACTGCGAGGGGGGGGGGATAAACAGCACAAAAAGTGAGGGCGCTCAGCCGAGGTCCGGTCGAGCGCGTGCGCACGCAGATTAGCGAACGGGGCCCATACATGAAACCCGGGAGGGGCGCCCACACCTGAAACCTCCGAGATCATTTGCAGCTGAGGCTAGCTGCTCCACCCAGGGGCCCAGGACCTTGGAGCCGAGTGCCGTGTGGTTCAGTCCCGGGGCGGCCCCGCCCGCTTGAGAGACTCAAGCCCAGGGCGGCTGGATCGCACCCCAAGCATAGAACCTCAGGCGAGGCGGATTGCGCGCTCACCAAGCCCAGGGCCGGCTGGGTGCGCGTTTTCCGGGCACAAAGCTGCTGGCGAGCGTATTAACTCCAGAGTCCCAAGCCCGGGCGGTTCCATTGGTCGGCCGGCTCGCTCAGGGCACAAAATACTTCACAAACCCAAAGCCGCTGGATTCCCCTGCTGCGCGCGCACGCCTACCAAGCCAAAGCGAGAGGAGCCGCTGCTTGCCTGTCCCAAGAACAAAGCTGCTAGAGTGGCTGATCAACGGCCTGATTGACTGCCAGGGACCACACCTACAAAACACCGAAGAGTGTGGCCCAGGAAGGGAGAAAAGTGAAACCAGTCCTTCCAACCACCCCCTACAGTTGCACAGACAGGACACCAGCAGATATAACCTGGCCGGTTCAAAGCCAGCAGAAGATTTCTTTTCTTGTATTTTTTCTTATCTTTTTTCTTTTCTTTCCTTTCCCCCTGAATTCCTTCTTCCTCTCTCCTTTTTTTCTTTTTTTTCATTCCTTCTTCCTCCCATCCTTTACCATTTTTATGTCTTCTTCCTCCCTTCTTTTATCTATTTCTATGTTTTAATTTTTGTTAAAATTCCTTCTTATCTTGCCTACGATCTTTCTTTATTCCTTCTTCCCTCCTTCCTTCCTTTCCTCCTTTCCTAGTTCCTTTTTCCCTCCTTCCCATCTTTGTTTTGTTTTTTTGGGGGGTGGTTTTTGGTTTTTTTTTGTGGTTTCTTTTGTGTGTGTGTGTGTGTGTGTGTGTTTTCCTTTCTCCCCCCCTTTCTCCTTTTCCCACAGATGAGACAACAAAACCTGGAGGGCTGAAAAGTCTAGAGTTAGACCGTGTTAAACACATAAACGTCACCTCAAGACCAGTGAGCACAGGAGAGTAAGGAGACGGCACCACCGAATCCCATTGGCATTCTACCATAGAAGTTCATATCATAAACCCAGGGAGTCAGAACAAAGCAATTTAAGAAGCAGAGGCCAACAAGAAGAGCCTCACAAACGATGGGAAGACAAAGAAACAATTCCCAAATGAAAGGAAAGGAGGAAGTCTCAGAAAGAATACTAACCGAAAAAGAGGCAAGTCAACTATCAGATACTGAGTTCAAAGCAATGGTCATCAGGAAGCTCACTGAGCTCTCTGAGCTCAAAGAGAACTACCAGAAACTACAAGGAAACTACAAGGAACTCACTGCAAACTATATCAACATGAAAAAGGAAATAGAAAATATCAACAAGAGCCAAGAGGAAATGAAGAATACAATTTCTGAACTGAAGAACACAGTAGAAGGAATGAAAAGCAGACTTGATGAAGCAGAGGATCGGATCAGCGAGCTGGAGGATAAAGTAGAAAAAAACACCCAGAAGGAGCAAGAAAAGGAAAAGAGGCTCAGAAAGAATGAAGAGGCAATAAGGGAAATGCAGGACAACATGAAACGTAACAATATCCGTATAATAGGAATACCAGAAGGAGAAGAAGAAGAGCAAGGGATAGAAAACCTGTTTGAAAAAGTAATGATGGAAAATTTCCCTAATCTGAGGAGAGAAAAAATCACCCAAATCCAGGAATCACAGAGAGTCCCAAGCAAGAGGAACCCAAAGAGACCCACTGCAAGACACATCATAATTAAAATGGCAAATTTCCAAGACAAAGAGAGGATCTTAAAGGCAGCAAGGGAGAAAAAGGAAGTAACATACAAGGGAGCCCCAATAAGGTTAGCAACTGACTTCTCAATGGAAACGCTCCAAGCCAGAAGAGAATGGCAAAAAATATTCCAAGTAATGAGAACGAGAGGCCTGCAACCAAGACTACTTTACCCAGCAAGGCTCTCAATTAAGATAGAAGACCAAATAAAGAGTTTCCCAGACAAAAGAAGTCTAAAAGAATACAGCTCCACCAAACCAGTTCTGCAAGAGATGCTAAAGGGACTGCTTTAAGGAAAGGAAGGAAAAGAGAAAGACAGAGGAACACAGGTAGGACATAATGGCAATGAATAACTACCTATCGATAATAACCTTAAACGTAAATGGATTAAATGCTCCAATAAAAAGACATAGAATAGCTGAATGGATAAGAAAACATGACCCACACATATGCTGCCTACAAGAAACCCATCTCAGGACAAAAGACTTACACAGACTGAAAGTGAAGGGCTGGAAACAAATTTTCCAAGCAAACGGACAGGAAAAAAAAGCAGGGGTAGCAATACTCATATCAGACAAAATAGACTTCCAAAGAAGGGCCATAAAGAGAGATCCAGAAGGTCACTTCATAATACTCAAAGGAAGAATACACCAAGAAGACATAAACATTATAAATATATATGCACCCAACATAGGAGCACCCAAATACATAAAGAAAATCTTGGAGGACTTCAAGAAAGATATTGACAGCAACACAATTATAGTAGGGGATTTTAACACCCCACTATCAAAAATGGACAGGTCTTCCAAACAAAAGATCAACAAAGATATTGTGTCACTTAACAATACCCTAGAGGAAATGGACTTAACTGATATATACAGAGCTTTTCATCCCAAAGAAGCAAAATACACATTCTTTTCAAGTGTCCATGGAACTTTTTCAAAGATAGACCACATGATAGGACACAAAGCAAGCCTCAACAAATTCAAGAAAATTGAAATCATATCAAGCATCTTCTCTGACCACAAGGGTCTGAAACTAGAAACCAACCCCAAGGGTAAAAACCCAAAACACTCAAACACATGGAGACTGAATAGCATGCTATTAAACAATGAATGGGTCAAGAACGAGATTAGGGAAGAAATCAAAAACTTCCTGGAAACAAATGAAAACGAACTCACAACAACCCAAAACCTATGGGACACAGCAAAGGCATTCCTGACAGGGAAGTTCATAGCAATACAGACCTACCTTAAGAAGTTAGAAACAGTTCAAACAAACAACCTAACCCTATGCCTACAAGAACTGGAGGAACAACAACAAAGACAGTCCAGAGCAAGCAGAAGGAAGGAAATAACCAAGATCAGAGCAGAACTAAATGACATAGAGACTAAAAGCACAATTGTAAGGATCAATGAATCCAGGAGCTGGTTCTTTGAAAAGATAAACAAAATCGACAAGCCTTTAAGTAAGCTCATCAAGAAAAAAAGAGAGAGGATCCAAATAAACAGAATTAGAAATGAAAGTGGAGAGATTACAACTGATACCACAGAAATACAAAGGATTGTAAGAAATTATAAAAAGAACTGTATGCCAAGAAATTTGAAAACCTAGATGAAATGGACACATTTCTAGAAAAATATAATCTTCCACAACTGACTGAAGAAGAAGCAGAAAACCTGAACAGACCAATATCAGCAAAGGAAATTGAAGCAGTCATCAAGAAACTCCCATCACACAAAAGCCCTGAAGCAGATGGCTTCACAGGAGATTTCTACAAAGTATTTAAGGAAGAACTAACCCCTATCCTTCACAGACTATTCGAAAAAATCCAAACTGATGGAAGACTCCCAAACTCTTTTTATGAAGCCAGCATCATTCTAATCCCAAAACCAGATAAAGACACAACGAAGAAACAAAACTTCAGGCCAATATCGCTGATGAACATAGACGCTAAAATTCTCAACAAAATATTAGCAAACCGCATCCAGCAATATATTAAAAAGATCATCCACCATGACCAAGTGGGATTCATCCCAGGGATGCAAGGATGGTACAATATTCGCAAATCAATAGACATAATACATCACATCAACAACAGCAAAGACAAAAATCACATAATCATATCAATAGATGCGGAAAAAGTGTTCGATAAGATACAGCATCCATTTCTGATAAAAACACTCAGCAAAGTGGGAATAAAGGGAGCAGTCCTCAACATAATTAAGGCCATATATGAGAGACCTACAGCCAAAATCACACTCAATGGACAAAAACTTAGAGCTTTCCCACTAAGATCAGGAACTAGACAAGGATGCCCTCTCTCACCACTCCTATTCAACATAGTATTGGAAGTCCTAGCCACAGCAATCAGACAAGAAAAAGCAATAAAAGGCATCCAAATTGGAAAGGAGGAAATGAAACTGTCACTGTTTGCAGACGACATGATAGTGTACATGGAAAACCCTATAGACTCCACTGAAAAACTACTCGACCTAATAAATGAATTTGGCAAAACAGCTGGATACAGAGTCAATACCCAGAAATCAAAGGCATTCCTGTACACCAACAACGAAACTGCAGAAACAGAAATCAGGAAAAAAATCCCATTTGATATAGCAACAAGAAAAATAAAGTACCTAGGAATAAACCTAACCAAGGAGGTAAAAGACCTGTACTCAGAAAACTACACAACTCTGAAGAAAGAAATTAAGGAAGATACAAACAAATGGAAGCATGTACCATGTTCATGGATTGGAAGAATTAACATCATCAAAATGGCCATACTACCCAAAGCAATTTATAGATTCAATGCAATCCCTATTAGAGTACCCATGACATATTTCACAGATATAGAACAAACATTGCAGAAATTCATATGGAACCATAAACGACCTCGAATAGCAGCAGCAATTTTGAGAAAGAAGAACAAAGCAGGAGGGATCACAATACCTGATATCAAACTGTATTACAAGGCCACTGTAATCAAAACAGCCTGGTACTGGCATAAAAACAGGCACATAGACCAATGGAACAGAATAGAGAGCCCAGAAATAAACTCAAACCTATACGATCAATTAATATTTGACAAAGGAGGCAGGAGCATAAAATGGAGCAAAAACAGTCTCTTCAACAGATGGTGTTGGGAGATCTGGACAGCTACGTGCAAAAAAATGAAACTCGATCACCAACTTACGCCATACACGAAAATAAACTCAAGATGGATAAAAGACTTAAATATAAGTCATAACACCATAAAAGTCCTTGAGGAAAACATTGGCAGGAAAATCTCAGACATTCCACGCAGCAACATCCTCACAGACACATCCCCTAAAGCAAGGGACATAAAGGAAAGAATAAACAAATGGGACCTCATCAAAATAAAAAGCTTCTGCATGGCTAAAGAAAACAGCACCAAATTACAAAGAGAACCAACAGTATGGGAAAACATATTTGCCAATGATACCTCAGACAAGGGCCTAATCTCCAAAATATATAAAGAACTCACACAACTCCACTCCAGGAAGACAAACAACCCAATTAAAAAATGGGCAAAGGACTTGAACAGACACTTCTCCAAGGAAGACATACAGAGGGCCCAGAGACATATGAAAAGATGCTCAGCATCACTAGCCATCAGAGAGATGCAAATTAAAACCACGATGAGGTATCATCTCACACCAGTCAGAATGGCCAACATAAACAAATCCACAAACAAATGTTGGAGAGGATGTGGAGAAAAGGGAACCCTCGTGCACTGTTGGTGGGAATGCAGACTGGTGAGGCCACTGTGGAAAACAGTATGGAATTTCCTCAGAAAACTAAAAATGGAACTGCCCTTTGACCCAGTAATTCCGCTGCTGGGATTATACCCTAAGAACACTGAAACACCAATCCAAAAGAATCTGTGCACCCCAATGTTCATAGCAGCACAATTTACAATAGCCAAGTACTGGAAGCAACCGAAGTGCCCATCAGCAAACGAGTGGATCCAAAAACTATGGTATATTTACACAATGGAATTCTATGCAGCAGAGAGAAAGAAGGAGCTTATACCCTTTGCAACAGCATGGATGAAACTGGAGAGCATTATGCTAAGTGAAACAAGCCAGGAAGTGAGGGACAAATACCATATGATCTCACCTTTAACTGGAACATAAGCAATAGAAGGAAAAAGCAAACAAATTATAACCAGAGTCATTGAAGTTAAGAACAATCTAACAATAGCCAGGGCGGGGGTGGGGGGTGGGGGCGGGGACAGTGGGGAGAGGGGATTACAGGAACTACTATAAAGGACACATGGACAAAACCAAGGGGGAGGGTGGAGAGGGGGGAGGGAGGTGGGTTCACCTGGGGTGGGGTGGAGGGATGGGGAGAAAAGGCATACAACTGTAATTGAATAACAATAAAAATAAATAAATAAAGAAATAAATAAATATTCCATGCAAATGGACAAGAAAAAAAGGCTGTGGTAGCAATATTTATACCAGACAAAAACAGACTTCAAAACAAAGGCCAATAAAAGGAGACACAGAAGGACACTTCATAATACTCAAGGGAATAATCCATCAAGAAGACATAAACAATGTAAGCATATACACATTCAACATAGGAACATCCAAATACATAAGGAAAATCTTAGAGGACTTCACAACATATATAGACAGCAACATACTTATAGTATGCGATTTTAAGACCCCACTATCAATAATGAATAGATCTTCCAAACAAAATATAAACAAAGATATTGCAGCACTGAATGACACACTATATCAAATGAACTTAACTGAAACATACATAACCTTTCGTTACAAACACATACTTCTCAAATGCACATACAACATTTTCAAAGTTAGAACACATGATAGGACACAAATCTAGCCTCGACAAACACAAGAAAATTGAAATCATATCAAGCATTTTATCAGACCACAAGGGCTTGAAACTAGAAATCACCCTCAAGGAAAAAATTCAAAAACATTCAAATCATGGATACTAAATAACATAACATTAAACAATGAGTGGGATAATAATGAGATCAAGGAGGAAATAAAAAAGTTTCTGGTAACAAATGAAAATGAAAACACAACAGTCAAAAAACTATGGGATACAGCAAAGGCATATGGAGAGTGAGGTTCATAGCAATACAGGCCTATCTACAACACAGAAATATTTCAAATAAACAACCTAACCCTACTTCTACAGGAACTGGAGGAACAACAACAAACAAAGACCAGAGTGAGTAGAAGTAAGCAAATAATCAAGATCATAACATAATTAAATGACAGAAACTAAAAGAAAAATTCGAAGGATGAATGAATTCATGAAAGGGTTGTTTGAAAAGATAAACAAAATCGACAAGCTTTAACTAGACTCATCAAGCAAAAAAGAGAGAGGACCCATATAAATAAAATCAGAAATGAAAGAGGAGAAATTATAACTGAGACCACAGAAATACAAAAGATTGTAAGAAATTACTACAAACAAAAATATGCCAAGAAATTTGAAAACCTGGATGAAATGGGAAAATTTTTAGAAACATACAATCTTCCAAAACTGATTCAAGAGAAGAAGAAAATCTGAACAGATGAGTAACAGCTAGTGAAATTGAAGAAGTAATAAAAAAAACTAGCACACAAATGTCCTGGACCAGATAGGTTCACAGGAGAATTTTACAAAACATTTAAGGAAGAAGTGACTCCTATACTTCTCAAAATATTCCAAAAGTTAAAGACGAGGGAAGACTCCCAAAATCTTTTTATGAGGCCAGCATCATCCTAATCCCAAAACAAGATAAAGATACAACAAAGAAAGAAAACTACAGGCCAATATCGTTGATGAACAAGATGCTAAAATCCTCAACAGCATATTGGCAAACCACACCCAGAAATTAAAAAGATCACACACCATGGTCCAGTGGGATTCACCCCAGGGATGTAAGGATGGTACAATATTCTCAAATCAATAAACATAATATATCACATAATTAAAGGGAAGACAAAAATCACATGATCATATCAACAGATGCAGAAAAAGCATTTGAGAAGGTAAAGCACCCATTTATGATAGAAACAATCAGCAAAGTGGGAGTACAGGAAGCATATATCAACATAATAAAGGCCATATACAAGTAACCTACAGCAACATCATGATCAATGGGCAAAAACTAAAAAGAATCCCCTCAAGATTAGGAAGAAGACAAGAGTGTCCCCTTTCACCACTTTTATTAGACTTAGTATTCAAAGTCCTAGCCCCAATGATCAGACAAGAAAAAGAACTAAAAAGCATCCAAACTGGAAAGAAGGGAGTAAAACTGTCATTGTTTGCAGATGACATGATAGTGCACATAGAAAACCCTATAGACTCCACCAAAACACTACTCAACCTAATGAGTGAATTTGGCAAAACAGCAGGATACAAAGTCAATATTCAGAAATCGAAGGCATTTATGTACACCAACAATGAAATATCAGAAATTGAAATAGGAAGAAAAATCCCATTTGCTATAGCAACAAGAAAAATAAAGTATCTAGGAATAAACCTAACCAAGGAGGTAAAGACCTATACTCAGAAAACTATAGAACACTGAAGAAATGAAGGAAGACACAAATGAAATAAATGGAAGCATATACGATGTTCATGGATAGGAAGTAATAAAATCATCAAAATGTCCATACTACCCAAAGCAATGTATAAATTCAATGCAATCCCTATTAAAATACCAATGATATATATCAGATATAGGCAAATATTTAAAAAATTCTATGCAACCATAAACAAAACCGAAGCCTCAGCAATTTTGAGAGAGAACAAAGTAGGAGTGATCACCATACCTGGTATCAAACTATACTACAAGGCAACTGTAATCAAAAAGCCTTGTACTGCCATAAGAACAGGCACATTGATCAATGGAACAGAATGGAGAACCCAGAAATAAACCCATGTCTACGTGTTGGGAACCACCCTGCCTGGTTTCAGAAGCTGTAACCCCCATAGCTAAGGCTGAGTAGAGAGATCTTGGGATCCATAAGCCACTAAGGAGAGAAAGCTTATCTTCCTGGTAGTGGCACGACCTTTGCCCCATTTTACTTCATCCCACTTGGCCCTGGGCAGATGACTGGTTAGCTAATGACAGGTACGATTCCTCAAGGGAGGGACAACCTAAGACAGACATGGTCACAAAGGGGCCCTCAGGGAAGGACTTGGGGGGCTATAGAAAAAAGGGGTGATGGACCCTTGCCCCTCAGCTTTGACATAGCCTGAGTCCTCATTCCATTTGCAAGAAGTCTCCTAATCTCTTTGCTGACTTAATTCCCTTGTCTGACTTAAGCCTGAAACAATGCTGGAGGGTGGTGCAGCCCCGGACAGGAATGGGCAGTTCCCTGGGGCAATCAGGCCTAAGAAAGAATGCATAAAATCCTGTGAAAACTGCTTTGCTAAAAATGCCCTCAATTTTCTGATAACGGTCCAAGCATGAAATGATTTTGTTTTTCAAAGTTTTATGGCCCTTTAGGTAACTGACCCTGACTCATAATAAGTCCTTGTAGTTCTTCAAATGTTATCTATTGTTTGATAATTACTGCCTGACAAGGATGAATGAAGACCTTCCTTGAGGTAATGCTCCCAGAAAAGCAATAAAAGCCTGTCCAGGCAAGGGTTGGGCAATCTTTCTCTCAGAGAGTGGCTGTGCCATTCCTTTATCTCCACAGGACTTCTGTAGTCCATGTGAATTTGTTTGTCTCATCTACAACATACGAACCCCGCTGGACAGAGTCCACATCATCTATGGTTAATTAATGTTTAACACAGGGGGCAGGAGCATAAAATGGAGTAAAAATAGCTTCTTCAACAAATGTTGTTGGGACACCTGGACAACTACATGCAAAAAAAATGAAACTCGACCACCAACTTACACCATACACAATAATAAATTCAAGATGGATAAAAGACTTAAATATAAGTTGTGACACCATAAAAGTAGTATAGAATATGAGAAGGACATTTTCAGATATTCCACACGGCAATATTTTCACCAATATGTTCCCTAGGTCAAGGGATATAAAGAATAAACAAACAGGACTACATCAAATTTAAAAAGCTTCAGCATAGCTAAAGAACACATCAACAAAATGAAAAGGGAACTAACCGTATGGGGAAATATATTTGCCAACAATACCTTGGATAAGTGTTTGATCTCTAAAATATATAAAGAACTTGCACAACTCCACACCGGAAAGACTAATAATCCAATTATTAGTTTGGCAAAGGACCTGAACAGAAAATTCTCCAAGGAGGACATACAGAGAGACATATGCAAAGAAGCTCAGCATCACAAGCCATCAGAAAGATGGAAATAAAAACCACAAGGAGATATCACTTCACACTGGTAGCAAGGCCATTCATAAACAAATCAAGAAACGAGTGCTGGCAAGGTTGTGGAGAAAAAGGAACTCTAGTACAATGTTGGTGGGAATGCAGACTAGGAGAGCCACTGTGGAAAACAGCATGGAATATCCACAAAAAACTAAAAATGGAACTGATTTTTGACTTGGCAATTGCAGTGCTGGGAGTATGCTCTAAGAATCCTGAAACCCAATTCAAAAAACCTATGTACTTCGATGTTCACAGTAGTGCAATTTACAATAGCCAAGTGCTGGAAACAGCCTGAATGCTCATTAGTAAATGAGTGGATCAAAAAATTGTGGTACATTGATAAAATGGACATTATGCAGCAGAGAGAATGAAGGAATTCCTACTCTTCACAACAGCATGGATGGAACTGGAGAGTATTAAGCTAAGTGAAATAAACCAGGTGGTGAAAGGCAAATACCATATGGTCTCACCAATAAGTGGAACTAATCAACAAAACAAATGAGCAAAATAGAACCAGAGACATGGAAATAAAGAACAAACCGACAGTGACCTGAGGAGAGGCTCCTGTGTGGGTAACAGGGCAAAGAAGGGGAAGGTTCAAGTCAAGGAACACATACAAAGGACCCATGGACAAAAACAATGGGGGGAAGATTGAATGTGGGAGGTAGGGTGTGGCTGAGGCAGGGGAGAATAATGGGGGGAATCGGGGACAACTTTAATTGAACAAAAATAAAAATATAACATAAAATAAAAATATCAGTAAAAAAAGGAACAAACAAGAAGAGTCACCTAAAATGGGAAGACAAAGAAACAACCACCGATCAAAAGAAAAGGAGGAATCACCAGAAAGAGTGCTAAATGAAATTGAGGCAAGCAACCTGTCAGACATTTAGTTCAAAATAATGGTTATAAGGATGCTAAGGAGCTCAGTAAGAACTACAGGGAACTCTACAGAAGTTACATGGGACTTACTGGGAAGGGCACAGAAACTATCAACAAGGGTCAAGAGGAAATAAAGAATAAAATTTCTCAAATGAAGAATACACTAGAAGGAATTAAAAGCAGGCTAGATGAAGTAGAGGATCGAATCAGTGAACTAGAGAACAAGGTAGAAAATAACTCCCAGACAGAGTAACAAAAAAGAAAAATGACTCAAAAAGAATGAAGAGCATTTAAGGGAGCTGCAGGACAATATGAAACATAATGATATTTATATCATAGGGATACCAGAAGGAGAAGAACAGCAGGGGATAGAAATCCTGTTTGAAAAGCTAATGACAGAAAACTTCCTTAACTTGATGATGGAAAAAGTCATGCAAGTCCAGGAAGCACAGAGGGTCCTAATCAAGAGGAACCCCAAAATGCCCACTCTGAGACACATAATTAAAATGGCAAAATTTAAAGACAAAGAGAATGCTTTTTTTTTTTTTAAGATTTTATTTATTTTTTGGCGGGAGGAGGAGGGAGAAAGAGAGAAACAACAAGTGTTGCTTTTCACATGCCCCCAATCAGGGACCTGGCCCGAGACCCAGGCATGTGCCGTGACCTGGAATTGAACTTGTGATCCTTTGATTTGCAGACCAGCACTTAACCCACTGACCCATACCAGCCAGGGCAAGAGAGAATCTTAAAGGCAGCAAAGGAGAAACAGGAAGTAATAAACAGGATGTTCCAGAAAGGCAATCAGATGATTTCTTAATAGAAACACTGTAAGGGAGAAGGGAATGGCAAGAAATATTCCAAGTAGTGAAAAACAAAAGCCTGCAACCAAGACTACTCTACCCAGAAAGACTGTCATTTAAAATGGAAGGTGAAATAAAGAGATTCCCATACAAAAATGGCCGAAAGAACACATCTCCACTAAGCCAGCATCACAAGAGATGCTAAAGAGACTACTTTATGAAGATGAAGAAAAAGAAACAGAGGGAGAAAGAGAAAGGAACACAGGGAAAAAGGGGGAAAATGGCAATGATAAGTATCTACCAATAATAATCTTAAATGTAAATGGATTAAATGCTCCAATCAAAAGACATAGAGTAGCTGAATGAATAAGAAATCATGACCCACATATATGTCGTCTACAAGGGATGCATCTCAGAACAAAAGGTCTACACATATGTATGTAAAAGTATGGGAAAAATATTCCATGCAAAAGGACAAGAAAAAGAGGGATAGCAATATTTATATCAGATGAAATAGACTCCAAAAAAAGCCCACAAAAAGAGACAAAAAAGGTCACTATATAATAATCAAGGGAGTAGTCCATCAAGAAGATATAACCCTAGTAAATATATGCACCCAATATAGATGCCCCAATAATACAAGGAAAATCTTGGAGGATTTCAAGAAAAATATTGACAGCCACACACTCACTGTAGGGGATTTTAACACACCATTGTCAACAATGGATAGACCTTCCAAGAAAAGAATCAACAAAGATATTGTGGCATTGAACAATACTCTAGATAAATGGACTTAACTGATACACAGAGAATATTTCACCCCAAAGAAGCAAAATATACATTCTTTTCAAAAGTACATAGAACATTTTCAAAGGTAGGCTACATGGTAGGATACAAAACAAGCCTCAGCGAATTCATGAAAATTGAAATCATACCAAGCATCTTGCATCATAATGGCCTGCAACTAGAAACCAACCTCAAGGAAAAACTCCAAAATATTCATACATAGAGACTGAATAACATGCCATTAAATAATGAATGGGTTACAACGATATCAAGGAAGAAATTGAAAAGTTTCTGGAAACCAATGAAAATGAACACACAACAGCTGAAAACCTATAGGACACAGTGAAGGCAGTCCTGAGAGGGAAGTTCATAGCAATTATAGGCCTACCTAAAGAAAATAGAAAAATCTCATATAAATAACCTAACAACTACAAGAACTAGAGGAACAACAACAAAGCCCAAAGTGAGCAGAAAAAAGAAACAATCAAGATCAGAGAAGAATTAAATGACATAGAGACTAAAGAAACGATCCAAAGGATCAATAAATCCAGGAGCTGGTTCTTTGAAAAGATAACGAAAATTCACAAGCTTTTAACCAGACTCATTAAGAAAAAAAAGAGGGGACCCCCCAAAATAAAATCAGAAATGAAAGAGGAGAAATTACAACTGAGACCACAGAAATACAAAGGATTGTAAGATATTACTATAAATAACTATATGCCAAGAAATTGGACAGCCTGGGTGAAAAGGACAAATTTCTAGAAACATACAACCTTCCAAAACTAAATCAAGAGGAAGCAGAAAACCTGAACAGACTGATAAGTACTTGAAATTGAAGCAGTAATAAAAAACTCCTGGCATACAAGATGGCTTCACAAGCGAATTTTACCAAAAATTTAAAGAAGAACTCACTCTTATCCTTCTCAAACTGTTCCAAAAAATTCAAGAAAAAGGAAGCCTCCCAAACTCTTTTTACATGGTCCAAATTATCCTAATTCCAAAAACCAGATAAAGACACAACAAAGAAAGAAAATTACAGAACAGTATTGTTGATGAACAAAGATGCTAAAATCCTCAACAAAACATGGGCAAACCATATCCAGCAATACATTAAAAAGATCATACACCATGATCAAGTGGGATTCACCCCAGGGATGTAAGGATGGTACAATATTCTCAAATCAATAAACATAATACACCATATAAAGAAAAGGAAAGACAAAAAAAATCCCATGATCATATCAATAGATGCAGAAAGAGCATTTGAGAAGGTAAAGCACCCATTTATGATAGAAACAATCAGCAAAGTGGGAGTACAGGAAGCATACATCAACATAATAAAGGCCATATACGAGTAACCTAAGCAACACCATAATCATTGGGCAAAAACTAAAAAGAATCCCTCAAGATTAGGAAGAAGACAAGAGTGTCCCCTTTCACCACTTTTATTAGACTTAGTATTCAAAGTCCTAGCCCCAATGATCAGACAAGAAAAAGAACTAAAAAGCATCCAAACTGGAAAGAAGGGAGTAAAACTGTCATTGTTTGCAGATGACATGATAGTGCACATAGAAAACCCTATAGACTCCACCAAAACACTACTCAACCTAATGAGTGAATTTGGCAAAACAGCAGGATACAAAGTCAATATTCAGAAATCGAAGGCATTTATGTACACCAACAATGAAATATCAGAAATTGAAATAGGAAGAAAAATCCCATTTGCTATAGCAACAAGAAAAATAAAGTATCTAGGAATAAACCTAACCCAGAAGGTAAAAGACCTGAAGAAAGAAATTAAGGAAGATACAAATAAATGGATATAGCATGTTCATGGGTTGGAAGAATTAACATCATAAAAATGTACATAGTACCCAAAGCAATCTATAAATTCAATGCAATCCCTATTAAAATACCAATGGCATATTTCACTGATGTAGAACAACCATTTCACAAATTTATATGGAACCATAAATAGCCTCAGCAATCTTGAGAAATAAGAATAAGATAGTATCTGATAGCAAACTATAGTACAAAGCCACAATGATCAAAATACTCTGGTACTGGCATAAGAACAGACACATAGATCAATGGAACAGAATGGAGAGTCCAGAAATAAACCCATGTCTCTATGGTCAATTAATATTTGACAAAGGGGGAAGGAGCATAAAATTGAGCAAAAATAGCCTCTTCAATAAATGGAGTTGGAGACCTCAGCAAGTACATGCAAAAAAAAAAAAAAAAAAGAAACTCAACCAGCAACTTACACCATACACCAGAATAAACTCCACTTGGAAAAAATACTTAAATATAAGTCATGACACCATAAAAGTCCTAGAGAAGAGCATAGGCAGGAAAATTTCAGATATCCCACATGGCAATATTTTCACTGACTTATGTCCTAGGGCAAGACATTTAGGAAGAAATAAACAAATGGGACTACATCAAATTAAAAAGCTTCTGCATGGCTAAAGAAACCATCCTCAAAATGTAAAGGGAACCGACCATATGGGAAAACATATTTGCCAGTGATACCTTGGACAAGGGTTTGATCTCCAAAATATATAAAGAACTCATATGACTTAACACCAGGAAGACAAACAATCCAATTAAAAAATGGGCAAAGGACCTGAACAGAAACTTCTCCAAGGAGGACATACAGATAGCCCACAAACATATGCAAGTATGCTCAACATTACTAGCCATCACAGAGATGCAAAGTAAAACCACAATGAGTTACCACCTCACACCGGTAGAATGGCCATCATTAATAAATCAACAAACTACAAGTTCTGGCAAGGATGTAGAGAAAAGGAAAACCTAGTGCACTGTTGGTAGGATTGCAGACTGGTGTAGCCACTGTAGAAAAGAGTATGGAATTTCCTCAAAAAAACTAAAAATGGAACTGCCTTTTGACCCAGCAATTCCACTGCTGGGATTATACCCTAAGAATCCCAAAACACCAATTCAAAAGCACTTATGCACCCATATGTTCAGAGCAGCGTTATTTACAATAGCCAAGTGCTAGAAACAGCTTAAGTGCCCATCAGTTAATGAGTAGATAAAAAAAACTGTGGTACATTTACACAATGGAATACTATACAGCAGAAAGAAAGAAGGAGCTCCTACCTTTGTGACAGCGGGTATGGAACTGGAGAGTATTATGCTAAGTGAAACAAGCTGGGTGATGAAAGACAAATACCCATATGATCTCACCTATAATAGTAAACTCATGAATAAAACAAATTAGCCCTCTGGTACAGCGCATGGAAGCAAGGGACAGACTGAGAGCAACCAGAGGGGCTGAGGGAGGGCAATAAGGATGGAAAGAAGGGGAAGGGACTAGTTAAGCAACATGTATGAATTACTCATGGACATGAATAACAGGGTGGGGATTTATTGTGGAAGCAAGGGGTGAGATGGGTGGAAGAGAGAAAAGGGAAAAAATGGAACCACTGTGATAGAAGAACAATAAAATATTTAATTAAAAAATCAATTTTGAAAACTATCTTGAGGTATCATGTAACTAATTTTCTTCCACTTCAGGCCAATTACTTGCTATTTTCAATTTTGAATATGTAGTCCATGGCTTCGGTTAGAACAATAGCTTTGTAACTGGACCTTTTGGCTGCAGTTTATTCTCAATCTGGTGTCAGAATAACCTTTATAAAATAATATGTTCATTCTTAAAATTTTTCATTAGCTTTCAGGATGAAATCAATATCTTTAAGCATAGATTACACAATATTATGTAGCCAATGCTGAATTCTGCTCATTTTATACTGCAATGCCATTATCATCTGGTTACATACCTTGTAATTGCCTGAATGAAATGTGCTCTTTCTCTGCCTGAACATGCACTAACACTAAATATTACATTCTACAATATTTAGTTAGTTAACTTCTATTCATTCCTTAAACCTCAGTTCAAAGGATAAACCTCTAGGAAGCTTCTTCCATTTGTCATCTCCATCTCAGTTAAATTCTCATAGTATCTATTCCTAGAGACACCCCGTACTACTTCTAATGTTATTATGTTGTAAATGCCTTAAGATTTTGTAATTTCTCCTACTATACTGTCAAATTCTTCAGTCAGGGTGTTTAATCTTGTATCTTCTAGCGTTTAGCATATAATGTTTAACCAGTTGAATTAATAGTGATAGTAAGTTGTTTTTTCCTTCATCTATCAAATTTCCTCAAAATTGTTAATGGCCAATAATTGGTTAAAAAGAATAAGGTTTATGTCTGTTACCATAATTTAAAAAATTATTTTTGAATGATACAGAGCTGCCTTTTGTTCATCTCACTTTATTTCATTTCAATAAAATCTCCACTAGATGGCACAAATGAAAAAGTAGAAAAAAACCTCTCAATACAACAGGGAAAAAATGGTTGGTTTGTGTTCATGTCACATTTTTACTGTATAACTTAGTACTATCCACTTTTAGTCTACTTAATCAGCTTTTAGCTGGGAGGTTGAAGAAAATTATGATAAAGAAGATTTTGAGAATGATGAAATGCTAGAAATAGGACATCTATTTCCAGCTATCAAAGTAGTTTTGTTAGATCAACCCTTCCACTAACAAAGGTTGTATAAGCTGATAAAATACAAACTATGTTTGAGGGCACCGTTGAAAACCCAAAGCAGCCAATACATGAGAAACCACGATCCTGGGTAGAAAAGAAGCATTTGTTGAATTGAGCCCTACATTTTCTGCCACTTCTTCCCTTAAGATATTTGCCAGTTCCTGGGTAGCATAAGCAGAAAGCTATGGCCTGTACCCTAGACCTTCTTTTGGGGTTGGAGACACAAAAATTGGAGTTTAGGGCTATCAACCAAGGACTCAAAGACTTCAGTGTAGAAAAAAGAAATACATATTTCATACACAATAAATAAATACATACAATAAAGTGTAGCAGGAAAGTAATCCTGCAGAGAAGCGATTGTCTCTTGGGCTTTTTTTTTTTTTTAACTTCAAGGCATTTGCAGATTTCCTAAAATACACAAAATATGTGTGGGGAGGGAAGAAGGAAGACTACAAACTAGTTGTTAAGAAGCTGAAAAGCTAAGAAGGGCTTTCATCATTTCCATAAAGCTGAGGAGACAAATATTTGGCATTCGTGACCCTGAGCAAACAGTGAAGACAGGGAATATATAAAATGGAGTCACTTTAATCAAGTTGCTAAAATTAACAATTAAATTAAAGTTAAAAAAGAAAATATAAGAAAATATAAGACCCTTTATAGAGAAGGAAACAATAAATACCAAATATTTATATTGTGTAATGTAGAATTTATTAAAATTTGTTATGTCAGGTAGCAAAAAGGGACAGGAATAGAGCACTGCTGTCTAGAAGATGTTTTTTTAATTTCTAATAATCACATTTAAAATGTAAAAAGAAAGTGGTAGCCCTAGCTGGTGTGGCTCAGTTGGTTGAGTGTTGTCCCAATGGAAAAGTTTGTGGGTTTGATTCCTGGTCACGGCACATGCCTGGGTTGTGGGTTTGGTCCCCAGTTGGGGTGAGTGCAAGAGGCAACAGATCAACTGAGGATGTTCAGGGCAAAAACTGCCTGACGAATTTCCATGGCACGGATCTTACCCATGACAAAATGTGCTCTATGGTCAAAAAATGGCAGACCATGATTCAAGCCCACACTGACATCAAAACTAATGATGGATATTTGCTTCGTCTATTCTGTGTTGCTTTTGCTAAAAAACGCAATGAAAAAATTCGGAAGACCTCTTATGCTCAGCGTAAACAGGTCACCAAATCCAGAAGAAGATGATGGAAATCATGACCTGAGAGATGCAAATGCCTTGAAAGAAGTGGTCAATAAATTGATTCCAGAAAGCATTTGAAAAGACATAGAATAGGCTTGCCAATTTATTTATCTGTTTCATGAAGTCTTTGTTAGAAAAGTCAAAATGCTAAAGAAGCCCAGCTTTGGGAAAACTCATGGAGCTTCATGACAAAGGTAGCAGTTCTGGAAAAGCCACTGGGGATGAGACAGGTGCTAAAGCTGAACGAACTGGTATATTTGAGCCCCTAGTCCAAAAATGTGTTTAAATTTCAGACATTTAATGGTGACAAATAAAAAGGCCTATTTGTGATAAAAAAAAATTAACATTATGAGGATTGAGGCATGAGGAAAGACTCCATTCTTATTCTAACTGGCCTGGGAAATTAAAGTTTTTTGAAGTTTTGAGCCCTGCATCAATGCTTGGATATACAGCTGGACCTACAGATAACCCCTTAATTGCCCCCTGACATGTACCTCACACTCAATATGTAGCTCACTTATTTACCCAGGTGGCTCAGGTAAATGTCCCAAGTTTGAATTGAGTTGACACTAGCGTGGCTCAGTAGATTGAGCACTGGCATGTGAACCAAAGGGTCACTGGTTCAATCCCCAGTCAGGGCACATGCCTTGGTTGTGGGCCAGGTCCCCAGTAGGGGGCACATGAGAAGCAACCACACATTGATGTTTCTTTCCCTCTCTTTCTCCCTCCCTTCGCCTCTCTCTAAAAATAAATAAATAAAATCTTTTATAAAAAGCAAAAAGAAGGGTTAAAGGGATGAAAAATGATATACAAAAAACTAAACTAAAAGAAAGCTGATATAGCCATTTTAATATTAGAGAAAATGTATTACAATAAAGAGGTATTACTAAACTTACAGAGAATCACACTTCATATGAATAAAAGGTCATTGCATCAGTAATATGGTGGCCTAAAACATACAAGCAAAAGTTGACCAAAATACAAATCACAGTAGCTATAGAAAAAGCAAGCAAAAATATTAGTAGTCATTTAGAAGATCTCAACAACAGAACTAGTAAATGTGGCTTATTTAATACACATAGATCATTACACACAACTATGCAGAATTACATTCTCTTCTCGTGTAAGTGGAACACTTGCAAAAATTGACCATAGGCTGGGCCATAAAGAAAGGCTCAACACATTTCAAACATCTGAAATATATACATGTTATCACACTACCGTGGAATCAAGCTGAAAATCAGTAACAAAAAGAAAACTAGAAGAATAAAAGACTGATATATTCAAACACTGGAATATCTCTCAGCAATAAAAAATGAACTACTGATACAATAACATGGATGACCTCAAAATATTAGGCTGGGTGAAAGATTTACACACTACGAGTATATAATGTATAATGTACTAAGCAAAACAGTAATCCAGGGTAGAAAATAAAAACAGAAGTTGTTGTCTTTAGGGTTAGGGGATTGCCCTGGAAGGGACCTACAGAAAGTTCCTAGGGTAACGGAGAAAGGCATGTGAGCTACACGGGTGTATTTGTTTGTCATACTTCAAACTGTATACTTAAGATAAGTACATTTCACTTTGTAAGTCAGATCTCAATAAAAATGTAGAATAAAAACATGCCAAATGATACTATATAATGTTTATAGATGGATGATTATATGTATGAATATGTGGGTGGATGATTTTATATACACATATATATATATAAATGGCTACCATTAAAGTGATAATAAATGTTTAAAGAAAAATAGAATATATTAGTTTAGTTTCATAAATCAATCAGAAATGTGCATTTTTAGAAATTGTGACTGTCATAACAACACAAAAATATTATCAATTTAAATAAATGTAACTTGGTAAACATCTATGAAATGGTAGCACATTACTTCACATTCATTATCTTGTTTTAATTCTTACAGCCACCCTGTTGGCTAGTTAGGTATCACACCTATCAATTCCTGAAAAAACTAAGCCTCAAAAATTACAAAAAGCCTTAACAGTTGTATTAGTTTGGAGAAGTTGTACAAATAGTATTTGGAACGAGATCTTCAGACTCTAAGTCACGCTTTATACTTCTGTGGTATAAATAGATTAACATATTAATTACTTTACAAATTCCATGTTTCAGTTAAGTTATACAACTAAAATACATGAATGATCATTCTACTTCAAATCTATTAAATTCAGTAAGAACTTAATAAATTTCCCATGAAAATACTGTGAAGGAATAAAAAATATATATGGTACCATGGTAGTTAAGTAGCTCAAGTGAAATTAAGACTTTCATATATGAGATATATAACAATGTGCTAAACAAGCTAATCACCCACTCCAAATACTTATAAACAAATAGCACTCTTATGGGAAAGCTTAACAGACTAGACTATCAATTTGGCCCCAGAAGGAATAATTTAAATGCACAGTGATGGGAGGGAAGGATATTCTAAATTGAAGAAAAAAAACACATAGAAGCAGAAATGACCATGATGCTAAGGAATGATGTTGAAATTGTATCAATGAACTAAATGTTAGAAATTGGGGAGTATAAGAAGTAAATAAGGTGGAATCAAATTACAGAGAATCAAATTATTCAGCTAATAGGCAAAAGGAAGTAAGTTCTACCAGTAGTAGCATATAGGACTGACTAAAATATAGTAGTGCAGTCAAAAATATCAATTTGGAGGCTATGAAAGTAGCCCCTAAAGTGGAATTATAAATATCAAAACTTCAATGAATCCAAGAGATATTACAAAAAAAGAACCACTTAGGGATTAGCTATATATAAAAGTTAGTGAAAAAGTTACATGTAAAAAAAGGAAACTCAGTCACCAACTTACACTATACACAAAAATAAACTCAAGAAGGATAAAAGGCTTAAATGTAAGTCACGACACCATAAAATTCCTAGAGAAGAACACAGGAAGGAAAATCTTAGATATTCCTTGCAGCAATATTTTCACTGATATGTCCCCTAGAGCAAGGGACATAAAGGAAAGAATAAACAAATGGGATTTTATCAAATTAAAAAGCTTCAGCATGGCTAAAGAAAACATCAATAAAATAAAAAGGGAACCAACTGTATGGGAAAATGTATTTGCCAATGATACCTTAGACAAGGGTTTGATCTCCAAAATATCTAAAGAACTCACATGACTCCGCACCAGGCAGTCAAACAATCCAATTAAAAAATGGGCAAATGAACAGACACTTCTCCAAGGACTCCTATGAAAGGATGTTCAGCATCACTATCCATTAGAGAGATGCAAATTAAAATAACAAGGAGCTCTGGCTGGTGAGGCTCAGTGGATTGAGTGCCAGCCTGTGAACCAAAGGGTTGCTGGTTCAATTCCCAGTCAGGGGACATGCCTGGGTTTCAGTCCAGGTCCCCAGTAGGGGGCACATGAGAGGTAACCACATATTGATGTTTCTCTCCTTCTCTTTCTCCCTCCCTTCCCCTCTCTAAAAATAAATAAATAAAACCTTTAAAAAAAACCCACAATGAAATACCACTTCACACCAGATAGAATAACTATCATAAACAAATTAATAAACAGCAAGTGCTGGCAAGGCTGTGGAGAAAAGGGAACCCTAGTGCACTGTTGGTGGGAATGCAGATGGGTGCAGCCACTGTGGAAACCAGTATAGAATTTCCATGAAAAACTAAAAATGGAACTGCCTTTGACCTGGCAATTTCACTCCTGGGAGTACACCTTAAGAATACTGAAACACCAATTCAAAAGAACCTATGCACCCCGATGTTCATAGCAGCACAATTTATAATAGCCAAGTGCTGGAAACAGCTTAAGTGCCCATGGGTAAATGAATGAATAAAAAAACTGTGGCATATTTACACAATGGCATATTAGGCAGCAGAAAGAGAGAAGGAACTCTTATCCTTCACAACAGCGTGGATGGAACTGGAAAGCATTATGCTAAGTGAAATAAGTCAGGTGGTGAAAGGCAAATACCATATGATCTCACCTGTAAGTGGAACCTATACAACAAAACAAGCAAGCAAACAAAATATAAACAGAGACACAGAAATAAAGAACTGACAGTAACCAGAAGGGAGGGGCAAGGGGATAATGGGGCAAAGGAAAAGGGTCATAAGGAACATGTATAAAGGACCCATGGTCAAAGACAATGGGAGAGGAGGACTGAATGTAGGAGATGGGGAGGGGAGGGCAGGGGAGAGTAATGGGGGGAAATCAGGACAACTGTAATTAAACAATGAAAAAAGGGAACTAAAAAGTTTGTGAAAACTAACAATTTTTCTTGGTACAAATTTATGTTAAAAATTCAAAAATAGTTATTGCTTTAAGTATACAGTAAAGAGAAAATACAATTATTGTGGCCATGGAGAAAATATGTTTAGGTGGTAAAAAATCAGGGCTGTCCCTCATTATTGCTGATTCTCCTTCTGTGAAAACAGTAAGATTACACTTCCTCATTCCCTTGAAGTTAGATATACCCATGTGACCACAATTAATCAGAAAATATAGCATGGTCTCTTCAAGGTAGAGATTTTAGTTGTCAGTACACAACTCACCACTGGTTCCAGACACAAATAAGACAAAGTCAAGTCAGAATGTGAAAGGTAGTTTTGTTTCTTTTTTTACATTTTAAGTCTTTGCTTCTGTACCTGTGTCAAGGGCTTCCTTCATCTCCACTCTGTGCTTTCAAAAGGACCAAGTAGATTTCCAAGTATATGAATAGCAATATTAATGTTATGCCCTATTCATGCAAGGTAACATTAAGATATTAGTAATTGTCTGCATACAGGTAAAACTGCTAAAAAAGGTAAGATCAGCTCCTATAGAAACATAAAGAAAAGACAAGTGAGTAAAACAATGAGCAGAGGATATGCAGAGGCAATTATCAAAACAAAAATAAAAACAAGGAACTGGCCAGTGTGGCTCAGTTGGCTGGAGTGTCCTCCTGTAAAATGAGTGGTCATAGGTTCCATTCCTGGTCAGGCCATATGCCTAGGTTGCAAGTTCAGTCCCTAGATGGGGAGTAAACAAGAGGCAACCACTTGATGTTTTTCCTTCCCATGTATGTTTCCGTCCCTCTCTCCCCCTCCCTTCCCCTCTCTCTAAAATCAATAAGCAAGTTCTGAGGGGGATGGGAGTGACTTCCACCCAAGATGTAACTGGGAGCCAACTCCCTCTGGCTACAGTGCCTGCAGGAGAGAGAAAAGAAGGAAGGTTGGGGACTACATGACTTTGGACTTTGAACATGCCTCAACCCAGCTGAAGAAAGAATAGCATCAACAGCTTAAAACCGTTCTTTGGTTCCTTGCGACAAGCTCCCAGAAGGGCGTTCAGCCAGGTCTTTGCGCCGAGTTTTCCAGCGCTGGTGGTTACATGGCTGCCGGTGGCGACACAGAAAGTGCATTTTACCCGTCAGACCACTGTTGTGTAAAAGGTGTTGGCGGTTTTTACAAATTGAGGGCAAGACCCTCCACCAGTAAAAAGATTCTGACGCCATTTGTTTTAATGTGGTGATCTGGAACCGAACTTGCAGTGTCTGCGAGGTATGCCTGTATTTGGAAGATTGCACTGAGTCCTGGACCTCGGAAGAAGGCGGCAACATAGGTGGGAGCGGCATCCACTTCCCCTCAACGCCAGGGAAATACCTAGCTGATCTGAGGAGCAGAGCAAACAGCCAACACTATTCCAGCATATACGAAGATCAGAGACCAAAGATAGAGGACATTGAAAGATCTGACGGTGAGACAACAAAACCTGGAGTGCTGAAAAGACTAGAGTTAGACCGTGTTAAACACATAAACGTCAGCTCAAGACCAGTGAGCACAGGAGAGTAAGGAGACAGCACCACCGAATCCCATTGGCATTCTACCATAGAAGTTCATATCATAAACGCAGGGAGTCAGAACAAAGCAATTTAAGAAGCAGAGGCCAACAAGAAGAGCCTCACGAACGATGGGAAGACAAAGAAACAATTCCCAAATGAAAGGAAAGGAGGAAGTCTCAGAAAGAATACTAACCAAAAAAGAGGCAAGTCAACTATCAGATACTGAGTTCAAAGCAATGGTCATCAGGAAGCTCACTGAGCTCTCTGAGCTCAAAGAGAACTACCAGAAACTACAAGGAAACTACAATGAACTCACTGCAAACTATATCAACATGAAAAAGGAAATAGAAAATATCAACAAGAGCCAAGAGGAAATGAAGAATACAATTTCTGAACTGAAGAACACAGTAGAAGGAATTAAAAGCAGACTTGATGAAGCAGAGGATCAGATCAGCGAGCTGGAGGATAAAGTAGAAAAAAAACACCCAGAAGGAGCAAGAAAAGGAAAAGAGGCTCAGAAAGAAGGAAGAGGCAATAAGGGAAATGCAGGACAACATGAAACGTAACAATATCCGTATAATAGGAATACCAGAAGGGGAAGAAGAAGAGCAAGGGATAGAAAACCTGTTTGAAAAAGTAATGATGGAAAATTTCCCTAATCTGAGGAGAGAAAAAGTCACCCAAATCCAGGAATCACAGAGAGTCCCAAGCAAGAGGAACCCAAAGAGACCCACTGCAAGACACATCATAATTAAAATGGCAAATTTCCAAGACAAAGAGAGGATCTTAAAGGCAGCAAGGGAGAAAAAGGAAGTAACATACAAGGGAGCCCCAATAAGGTTAGCAACTGACTTCTCAATGGAAACGCTCCAAGCCAGAAGAGAATGGCAAAAAATATTCCAAGTAATGAGAACCAGAGGCCTGCAACCAAGACTACTTTACCCAGCAAGGCTCTCAATTAAGATAGAAGACCAAATAAAGAGTTTCCCAGACAAAATAAGTCTAAAAGAATACAGCTCCACCAAACCAGCTCTGCAAGAGATGCTAAAGGGACTGCTTTAAGGAAAGGAAAGAAAAGAGAAAGACAGAGGAACACAGGTAGGAAATAATGGCAATGAATAACTACCTATCGATAATAACCTTAAATGTAAATGGATTAAATGCTCCAATCAAAAGACATAGAACAGCTGAATGGATAAGAATGCATGACCCACACATATGCTGCCTACAAGAAACCCATCTCAGGACAAAAGACTTACACAGACTGAAAGTGAAGGGCTGGAAACAAATTTTACAAGCAAACGGACAGGAAAAAAAAGCAGGGGTAGCAATACTCATATCAGACAAAATACACTTCCAAAGAAGGGCCATAAAGAGAGACCCAGAAGGTCACTTCATAATACTCAAAGGAAGAATCCACCAAGAAGACATAAACATTATAAATATATACGCACCCAACATAGGAGCACCCAAATACATAAAGAAAATCTTGGAGGACTTCAAGAAAGATACTGACAGCAACACAATGATAGTAGGGGACTTTAACACCCCACTATCAAATATGGTCAGGTCTTCCAAACAAAATATCAACAAGGATATTGTGTCACTTAACAATACCCCAGATGAAATGGACTTAACTGATATATATAAAGCTTTTCATCCCAAAGAAGCAAAATACACATTCTTTTCAAGTGTCCATGGAACTTTTTCAAAGATAGACCACATGATAGGACACAAAGCAAGCCTCAACAAATTCAAGAAAATTGAAATCATATCAAGCATCTTCTCTGACCACAGGGGTCTGAAACTAGAAACCAACCCCAAGGGTAAAAACCCAAAACACTCAAAAGCATGGAGACTGAATAGCATGCTATTAAACAATGAATGGGTCAAGAACGAGATTAGGGAAGAAATCAAAAACTTTCTGGAAACAAATGAAAACGAACTCACAACAACACAAAACCTATGGGACACAGCAAAGGCAGTCCTGAGAGGGAAGTTCATAGCAATACAGGCCTACCTTAAGAACTTAGAAACAGTTCAAACAAACAACCTAACCCTATGCCTACAAGAACTGGAGGAACAACAACAAAGACAGTCCAGAGCAAGCAGAAGGAAGGAAATAACCAAGATCAGAGCAGAACTAAATGACATAGAGACTAAAAGCACAATTGTAAGGATCAATGAATCCAGAAGCTGGTTCTTTGAAAAGATAAACAAAATCAACAAGCCTTTAAGTAGGCTTATCAAGAAGAAAAGAGAGAGGATCCAAATAAACAGAATTAGAAATGAAAGTGGAGAGATTACAACTGATACCACAGAAATACAAAGGATCGTAAGAAATTACTATGAAGACCTGTATGGTAAGAAATTTGAAAACCTAGATGAAATGGACACATTTCTAGAAAAATATAATCTTCCAAAACTGACTGAAGAAGAAGCAGAAAACCTCAACAGACCAATATCAGCAAAGGAAATTGAAGCAGTCATCAAGAAACTCCCATCACACAAAAGCCCTGGACCAGATGGTTTCACAGGAGATTTCTATGAAGCATTTAAGGAAGAACTAACCCCTATCCTTCACAGACTATTCAAAAAAATCCAAACTGATGGAAGACTCCCAAACTCTTTTTATGAAGCCAACATCATCCTAATCCCAAAACCAGATAAAGACACAACGAAGAAACAAAACTTCAGGCCAATATCGCTGATGAACATAGACGCTAAAATTCTCAACAAAATATTAGCAAACCGCATCCAGCAATATATTAAAAAGATCATCCACCATGACCAAGTGGGATTCATCCCAGGGATGCAAGGATGGTACAATATTCGCAAATCAATAAACATAATACATCACATCAACAACAGCAAAGACAAAAATCACATGATCATATCAATAGATGCGGAAAAAGTGTTCGATAAGATACAGCACCCATTTCTGATAAAAACACTCAGCAAAGTGGGAATAAAGGGAGCAGTCCTCAACATAATTAAGGCCATATATGAGAGACCTACAGCCAACATCACACTCAATGGACAAAAACTTAGAGCTTTCCCACTAAGATCAGGAACAAGACAAGGATGCCCTCTCTCACTACTCCTAGTCAACATAGTATTGGAAGTCCTAGCCACAGCAATCAGACAAGAAAAAGCCATAAAAGGCATCCAAATTGGAAAGGAGGAAATGAAACTGTCACTGTTTGCAGACGACATGATAGTGTACATGGAAAACCCTATAGACTCCACTGAAAAACTACTCGACCTAATAAATGAATTTGGCAAAACAGCCGGACACAGAGTCAATACCCAGAAATCAAAGGCATTCCTGTACACCAACAACGAAACTGCAGAAACAGAAATCAGGAAAAAAATCCCATTCGATATAGCAACAAGAAAAATAAAGTACCTAGGAATAAACCTAACCAAGGAGGTAAAAGACCTGTACTCAGAAAACTACACAACACTGGAGAAAGAAATTAAGGAAGACACAAACAAATGGAAGCATGTACCATGTTCATGGATTAGAAGAATTAACATCATCAAAATGGCCATACTACCCAAAGCAATTTATAGATTCAATGCAATCCCTATTAGAGTACCCATGACATATTTCACAGATATAGAACAAACATTGCAGAAATTCATATGGAACCATAAACGACCTCGAATAGCAGCAGCAATTTTGAGAAAGAAGAACAAAGCAGGAGGGATCACAATACCTGATATCAAACTGTATTACAAGGCCACGGTAATCAAAACAGCCTGGTACTGGCATAAAAACAGGCACATAGACCAATGGAACAGAATAGAGAGCCCAGAAATAAACTCAAATCTATACGATCAATTAATATTTGACAAAGGAGGCAGGAGCATAAAATGGAGCAAAAACAGTCTCTTCAACAGATGGTGTTGGGAGATCTGGACAGCTACGTGCAAAAAAATGAAACTCGATCACCAACTTACGCCATACACGAAAATAAACTCAAGATTGATAAAAGACTTAAATATAAGCCGTAACACCATAAAAGTCCTTGAGGAAAACATTGGCAGGAAAATCTCAGACATTCCACGCAGCAACATCCTCACAGACACATCCCCTAAAGCAAGGGACATAAAGGAAAGAATAAACAAATGGGACCTCATCAAAATAAAAAGCTTCTGCATGGCTAAAGAAAACAGCACCAAATTACAAAGAGAACCGACAATATGGGAAAACATATTTGCCAATGATACCTCAGACAAGGGCCTGATCTCCAAAATATATAAAGAACTCACACAACTCCACTCCAGGAAGACAAACAACCCAATTAAAAAATGGGCAAAGGACTTGAACAGACACTTCTCCAAGGAAGACATACAGAGGGCCCAGAGACATATGAAAAGGTGCTCAGCATCACTAGCCCTCAGAGAGATGCAAATTAAAACCACAGTGAGGTACCATCTCACACCAGTCAGAATGGCCAACATAAACAAATCCACAAACAAATGTTGGAGAGGATGTGGAGAAAAGGGAACCCTCGTGCACTGTTGGTGGGAATGCAGACTGGTGAGGCCACTGTGGAAAACAATATGGAATTTCCTCAGAGAACTAAAAATGGAACTGCACTTTGACCCAGTAATTCCGCTGCTGGGATTATACCCTAAGAACACTGAAACACCAATCCAAAAGAATCTGTGCACCCCAATGTTCATAGCAGCACAATTTACAATAGCCAAGTACTGGAAGCAACCGAAGTGCCCATCAGCAAACGAGTGGATCCAAAAACTATGGTATATTTACACAATGGAATTCTACGCAGCAGAGAGAAAGAAGGAGCTTATACCCTTTGCAACAGCATGGATGAAACTGGAGAGCATTATGCTAAGTGAAATAAGCCAGGAAGTGAGGGACAAATACCATATGATCTCACCTTTAACTGGAACATAAGCAATAGAAGGAAAAAGCAAACAAAATATAACCAGAGACATTGAAGTTAAGAACAATCTAACAATAGCCAGGGCGGGGGTGGGGGGTGGGGGCGGGGACAGTGGGGAGAGGGGATTACAGGAACTACTATAAAGGACACATGGACAAAACCAAGGGGGAGGGTGGAGAGGGGGGAGGGAGGTGGGTTCACCTGGGGTGGGGTGGAGGGATGGGGAGAAAAGGCATACAACTGTAATTGAATAACAATTAAAAAAAAAAAAAAGTTCTTAGGTGAGGATTAAAGCAAGAAATACAGGGAGCAAAATAATCATAAAATAACAACTTCTAGTAACGTTTTCTAAATAAGCTATTAAAAACCTCTTTGTGGCCCTGGCCAATGTGGCTCAGTTGGTTGGAGCATCAATCTGTAACCGAAAGGTTGCAGGTTCAATTCCTGGTTAGGGCACATACCTAGATTGCAGTTTAATCCCCAATCCAGGTCCAGGCACATATGATCCCTGGTCTGGATGTGTAACTATCGACAACTGAACCTAAAACAAAAACTAAAACAAACTAAGCAAACAACCAGAACAGGAACAGAATCACAGAAATGGAGATCACATGGAGAGAAGAGAACAGGGGAAAAGGTACAGGGAATAAGAAGCAAAAATGGTAGGTACAAAATGCACAGGGGTAGGTTAAGAATAGTATGGGAAATGGACAATCCAAATAAATATGTACAACCCCATGGACATGAACTAAGGGGGTGGATATGGGTGGGAGAGGTGTTCAGGGTGGAGGAGAATAAAGGGGAGAAAATGGGAAAACTGTAATAGCATAATCAATAAAATATATTTAAAAATAAAATAAAATAAGAAGTACAAATTGGCCATTACAAAATAGTCACAGGATGTAAAACACAACACAGGGTGAACAGCCAATAATACTGTATTAACTATGTGGTGTCAGATGGGCACTTGAAATGTCAGAGGGATCACTTCATATGATCGTCTAAACACTTGTATTCCTGAAACAAATATAAAATAATATTGAATGTCAAATGTAATTGAAAAATAAAGGATTATTGGGTTGTTCAGAAAAAAATTAATTAGAAGATTTCCTCAGTATACTATTCAGCAAGATCTGTAAGTATACAGAATTTAGAAGTGTTCTCAGAATTTTCTTCTCTCTTCAGTTTTTCTGCAAACAGAACCAAATCATACATATGATTAACTGATTCACTTCTATTATAAGATCTAGAATAACCTGCCTGCTTCTGATAGGAAACCCTCCTTTTCCTTTTCCATTTTATATATAAACTAAGAGCCTATCTTTTGAATTCAGTCTATAAAAACTGTAAGAGTATACTAAAACTGAGACTTCAGTCTCTAGTTTAGAGGTTGATCTCCAAGACTTTTCTGTAACTTTCGCTTCATGAAACAAGACTACTGATATCAGTTTAGTTACAAAAAAAAGTTATAGGTTAACTTCCTTTGCAACTGGCAAATATATGACCATTTAGCTTTCACAAAACTATAATCATCAGAGAAATGCAAATTAAAACCACAGTCATCCCACACTGGTCAGAATGCCTATCGTCAATAAATCAACAAACAACCAGAGCTGGTGAGAATGCGGAGAAAAGCGCACTGTTGCCTGTAATGCAAATTGGTGCAGCCACTGTGGAAAATGGTATGGAGGTATCTCAAAAAATTAAAAACGGATCTGCCTCTTGAGCCAGTGAACCCACTTCTGGAATATATTTGAAGGAACCCAAAACACTAATTTCAAAGAACATAAGCACCCCTATGTTCACTGCAGCATTATTTACAATCACCAAGATATGGAAATAGCCCAAATGTCCATCAGCAGATGAACAGATAAAACAAAAATGAAACATTTACACAATGGAATACTACTCAGGTATAAAAAAGAAGAAAATTTTACCCTTTGCAACAGTATGGATGGAGCTGGAGAACATTATGCTAAGTGAAGCCAGTCAGTCAGAGAAAGACAAAGGCTATATGATTTCACTCATATGTGGAATCTAATGAACAAACTGAACTAACAAGGAAAATGGGGACAGACTTGTAGATGGAGAGTAGGATGCAGCTAGAGGGAGTAGTAGGGGGTTGAGGGATTGAGCAAAAAAGAAAAAGGACTCATGGACAACAGTGTGATGATTACTGAGGGGAGGGAGTTATAAGGGAACCTCCCTCCCCTAAATGCTAATAAAAAAAATAAAGATTAGATTTTTAAAAAGGAAAAAATAACAAAGCACCCCAGTGGGTGCATACCCCAATCAGTGGCCTGGGGCCCACACCTGAAACCCTGGGTGGGTGCGCAACCTGATCAGCGGCCCAGCTGCCCCAGCCGCACAGGCCCAAAGCCAGGGATCAGTGTGCATCCAGATTAGCGGACCGGCTGCCCCGGGCGCACAGACCCAAAACGCCTGGGTGGGCGTGCACTTCGATCAGTGGCCTGGGCGCCCAACCTGAAACCCTGAGAGGACGCCCACACCTGAAACCTCGGGTGGGTGTGAACCCGGATCAGCTGCTGGCTGCCTCAGCGCACAGGTCCAAAGACAGGGATTGGCTGCCAACCCAATCAAGGGCCTGGCTGCCTGTGGGCAACGACAACTGAAGCACTGGTTCTGAACAACTCCCACATAGCCCATGCACACAGAGCCCTGCTGGGCCTACTCACTCTCTAGGAGGAAGGCAGAACGCCCAGCAGGGGGAGCTGCAGGGTTAGGGGAGACTGCAGTCCCCAGAAAGACTTGACCCAGTAGGGGGCTGAACTACCCTGAAGGAGCACCGGGAGCCCCTAGCATCTAAGACAGCAAAGAGCAGGAAGGTGGAGTGTGAGTTGACCCTGATTGTTGCACCTCAGGGACAGCACAACTGGTAAACTACAGGCCTAGGGGGGAGCAGAAGGACCCTGAGGAACTGGACTGGAGGCTGAACAGCAGGGAAGAGTGTGGCTCAGGAAGGGAGAAAAGTGAAACCAATCCCTCCACCCATCCCCTCCCCTTTCATAGACAGGAAGACCAGCAGTACTAACCTGAATGGTTTAAAGCGAGCAGAAGACTTTTTTTTTTCTCCTTTCCCCCTAAATTTCTTTTTCCTTTCTGTCCTTCTTTCTTTTTTTATTCCTTATTCCTTCCATTCTTTACTTTTCTATTCTCTTCCTGCCTTCTATTATTTATTTTTTTATTTTAATTTTTGTTAAAATTCCTTATGTTTCCTCCCATCTTTTTTATTCCCTCTTCCTTCTTTCCTTCCTTCCTTCCCTTCCTTTTCTATTCCTTTTCCTTCCTTCCCTTCTCCTTAATTATTCTTCTTTCTCCTTTTCCCATAAGTGAGACAATAAAACATGGAGCTCTGAAACAAGGAGAGTTAGACCCTGTTAGACCCGTAAACATCAGCTAAATACCAGTGAGTGCAGGAGGTTAAGGAGACGGCACCACTGAATCCCACTGACATTCTACAATATAAGTTGATACCATAAACCAGGGAGGCAGAACAGATCAATTTAAGAAGCAGAGGCTAACAAGAAGAGTCTCACAAACAACGGGAAGACCAAGAAACAATCTCCAAATGAAAGGAAAGGAGGAAGCCTCAGAAAGAATGATAACTGAAATAGAGGCAAGTAAACTATCAGATACTGAGTTCAAAACAATGGTTATCAGGAAGCTCACTGAGCTCACAGGGAACTACCAGAAACTACAGGGAAACTATAAAACTCACTGCAAACTATTTGAACGTGAAAAAGGAAATAGAAACTATCAACAAGGGCCAAGAGGAAATGAAGAATACAATTTCTGAACTGAAGAACACAGTAGAAGGAATCAAAAGCAGACTTGATGAAGCAGAGGATCAGATCAGCGACTAGAGGACAAAGTAGAAAAAAACACCCAGAAAGAGCAAGAAAAGGAAAAGAGACTCAGAAAGAATGAAGAGGGATTAAGGGAAATGCAGGACAATATGAAACGTAGTAATATCTGTATAATAGGGATACCAGAAGGAGAAGACAACGACCAACGGATAGAAAACCTGTTTGAAAAAGTAATGATGGAAAACTTCCCTAATTTGATGAGAGAAAAAGTCACACAAATCCAGGAAACACAGTCCCAAGCAAGAGGAACCCAAAGAGACCCACTGCAAGACACATCATAATTAAAATGGCAAAATTCCAAGACAAAGAGAGGATCTTAAAGGCAGCAAGGGAGAAATAGGAAGTAACATACAAGGGAGCCCCAATAAGGTTAGCAGTTCACTTCTCAATGGAAACTCTCCAAGCCAGAAGAGAATGGCAAAAAAATACTCCAAGTAATGAGAACCAGAGGCCTGCAACCAAGACTACTTTACCCAGCAAGGCTCTCAATCAAGATAGAAGGCCAAATAAAGAGTTTGCCAGACAAAAGAAGTCTAAAAGAATACACCTCCACCAAACCAGCTCTGCAAGAGATGCTGAAGAGACTGCTTTAAGGAAAGGAAGGAAAAGAGAAAGACAGAGGAACACAGGTAGGAAAAAATGGCAATGAATAACTACCTATCATAATAACCATAAACATAAATGGATTAAATGCTCTAATCGAAAGAAATAGAATAGCTGAATGGATCACAAAGCATGACCCACACATATGCTGCCTAAAAGAGACCCACCTAAGAACAAAAGACCTACACAGACTGAAAGTGAAGGGCTGGAAACAAATTTTCCAAGCAAACGGACGGGAAAAAAAAGCAGGGGTAGCAATACTCGTATCAGACAAAATAGACGTCCAAAGAAGGGCCATAAAGAGAGACCCAGAAGGTCACTTCATAATACTCAAAGGAAGAATCCACCAAGAAGACATAAACATTATAAATATATATGCACCCAACATACGAGCACCCAAATACATAAAGAAAATCTTGGAGGACTTCAAGAAAGATACTGACAGCAACACAATGATAGTAGGGGACTTTAACACCCCACTATCAAATATGGTCAGGTCTTCCAAACAAAATATCAACAAGGATATTGTGTCACTTAACAATACCCCAGATGAAATGGACTTAACTGATATATATAAAGCTTTTCATCCCAAAGAAGCAAAATACACATTCTTTTCAAGTGTACAGTGAACATTTTCAAAGATAGACCACATGATAGGACACAAAGCAAGCCTTAACAAATTCAAAAACATTGAAATCATATCAAGCATTTTCTCTGACCACAAGGGACTGAAACTAGAAACCAACAACAAAGGAAAAAACCCAAAGCACTCAAAATCATGGAGACTGCATAGCATGCTACTAAACAATGAATGGGCCAAGAATGAGATTAGGGAAAAAATCAAAAACTTTCTGGAAACAAATGAAAACGAACTCACAACAACCCAAAACCTATGGGACACAGTAAAGGCAGTCCTGAGAGGGAAGTTCATAGTGATACAGGTCTACCTAAAAAGAATAGAAACATTTCAAAGAAACAACCTAACCTTACTCCTACAAGAATTCGAGGAACAACAACAAAGACAGACCAGAGCAAGTAGAAGGAAGGAAATAACCAAGATCAGAGCAGAGTTAAATGAGACTAAAAGCACAATTCTAAGGATCAATGAATCCAGGAGCTGGTTCTTTGAAAAGATAAACAAAATCGACAAGCCTTTCAGTAGGCTCATCAAGAAAAAAAGAGAGAGGATCCAAATAAACAGAATTAGAAATGAAAGAGGAGAGATTAAAACTGATACCACAGAAATACAAAGTATTGTAAGAAATTACTACAAAGAACTATATGTCAAGAAATTTTAAAACCTAAGTGAAATGGACACATTTCTAGAAAAATATAATCTTCCAAAGCTGAATGAAGAAGAAGCAGAAAACCTGAACAGACCAATAACAGCAGAAGAAATTGAAGCAGTAATCAAAAACTCCCAACACACAAAAGCCCTGGACCAGATGGCTTCACAGGAGAATTCTACAAAGCATTTAAGGAAGAGCTAACCCCTATCCTTCACAGACTATTCGAAAAAATCCAAACTGATGGAAGACTCCCAAACTCTTTTTATGAAGCCAACATCATCCTAATCCCAAAACCAGATAAAGACACAACGAAGAAACAAAACTTCAGGCCAATATCGCTGATGAACATAGACGCTAAAATTCTCAACAAAATATTAGCAAACCGCATCCAGCAATATATTAAAAAGATCATCCACCATGACCAAGTGGGATTCATCCCAGGGGTGCAAGGATGGTACAATATTCGCAAATCAATAAACATAATACATCACATCAACAACAGCAAAGACAAAAATCACATGATCATATCAATAGATGCAGAAAAAGCATTTGATAAGGCACAGCACCCATTTCTGATAAAAACATTCAGCAAGATGGAAATAGAGGGAGCATTCCTCAACATAATAAAGGCCATATATGAGAGACCTACAGCCAACATCATACTCAATGGGCAAAAACAGAGCTTTCCCACTAAGATCAGGAACAAGACAAGGATGCCCTCTCTCACTACTCCTAGTCAACATAGTATTGGAACTCCTAGCCTCAGCAATCCGACAAGAAAAAGAAATAAAAGGCATCGAAATTGGAAAGGAGGAAATCAAACTGTCACTGTTTGCAGATACATGATAGTGTACCTGGAAAATCCTACAGACTCCACCAAAAAACTACTTGACCTAACAAATGAATCTGGCAAAACAGCTGGATACAAAGTCAATACTCAGAAATCAAAGGCATTCCTGTATACCAACAACGAAACTGCAGAAACAGAAATCAGGAAAAAAATCCCATTCGATATAGCAACAAGAAAAATAAAGTACCTAGGAATAAACCCAACCAAGGAGGTAAAAGACCTGTACTCAGAAAACTACACAACACTGGAGAAAGAAATTAAGGAAGACACAAACAAATGGAAGCATGTACCATGCTCATGGATTAGAGGAATTAACATCATCAAAATGGCCTTAATACCCAAAGCAATTTATAGATTCAATGCAATCCCTATTAGAGTACCCATGACATATTTCACAGATACAGAACAAACATTTCAGAAATTTATATGGAACCATAAATGACCCCAAATAGCTGCAGCAATTTTGAGAAAGAAGAACAAGGCAGGAGGGATCACAATACCTGATATCAAACTGTATTACAAGGCCACTGTAATCAAAACAGCCTGGTACTGGCATAAAAACAGGCACATAGACCAATGGAGCAGAACAGAGAGCTCAGAAATAAACCCAAGTCTTTACAGTCAATTAATAATTGACAAAGGAGGCAGGAGCATAAAATGGAGCCTCTTCAACAAATCGTGTTGGGAGACCTGGACAGCTACATGCAAAAAAATGAAATTCGATCACCAACTCACGCCATACACAAAAATAAATTCAAGATGGATAAAAGACTTAAATATAAGTCCTAGAGGAAAACATTGCCAGGAAAATCTCAGACATTCCACACAGCAACATCCTCACAGACATGTCCCCTAAAGCAAGGGACATAAAGGAAAGAATAAACAAATGGGACCTCATCAAAATAAAAAGCTTCTGCATGGCTAAAGAAAACAGCATTAAAATAAAAAGAGAACCAACAGTATGAGGTATCATATTTGCCAATGATACCTCTGACAAGGGCCTGATCTCCAAAATACATAAAGAACTCACAGGACTGCACTCCAGGAACAACCCAATTAAAAAATGGGCAAAGGACTTGAACAGACACTTCTCCAAGGAACACATCCAGAGGGCCCAGAGACATATGAAAAGATGCTCAGCATCACTAGCCCTCAGAGAGATGCAAATTAAAACCACAATGAGGTACCATCTCATACCTGTCAGAGTGGCCAACATAAACAAATCAACAAACAAATGTTGGAGAGGATGCGGAGAAAACGGAAACCTAGTACATTGTTTGTGGGAATGCAGACTGGTGAGGCCACTGTGGAAAACAGTATGGAATTTCCTCAGAGAACTAAAAATGGAACTGCCCTTTGACCCAGTAATTCCGCTGCTGGGATTATACCCTAAGTACCTTGAAACACCAATCCAAAAGAACCTATGCAGTTCAATGTTCATAGCAGCACAATTTACAATATCCAAGTACTGGAAGCAACCTAAGTACCCATCAGCAAATGAGTGGATCCGAAAACTATGTTATATTTACACAATGGAATTCTATGTAGCAGAGAGAAAGAAGGAGCTTATCCCCTTTGCAACAGCATGGATGGAACTGGAGAGCATTATGCTAAGCGAAATCAGCCAGACGGTGAGGGACAAATACCATATGATCTCACCTTTAACTGGAACATAATCAACAGAAGAAAAAAGCAAACAAAATATAACCAGAGACATTGAAGTTAAGAACAATCTAACAATATCCAGTGGGGAGGGGACAGTGGGGAAAGGGGATTACAGGAACTACTATAAAGGACACATGGACAAAATCAAGGGGGAGGGTGGAGTTTGGGGAGGGAGGGGAGTTCAGGTGGGGTGGAGGGATGGGGAGAAACGGCATACAAGTGTAATTAAATAACAATAAAAATTTTTTAAAAAATCACCAACATTTCAAAAGATGCAAGGTATATTTACTATTTGTTTTCTTTGCATCTAAGCACTATTAAATATATGATAACATAATTATTTGGAAAAGTTGTAGGAAAATGAAAATATTTTGACTTATTATTTAGGATATATACTTTAGCATTTATATAAAATTGTTTAGTGGGTTTAAGCATTATAACACTAAGTTAAGAGGCTTACTCCTATAGCTCAAACATATTCTTTTGAGTATGTGATTCACAGAAAATGATACAGTATACTGTCTTTCTTTCCCTTTCATTTCAAATTCTTAGGACGTTGTTGTAAAAATTAAAAACTAAAAGATGACCTTCATAATACACCGTTCTTCCTATGATAATCTTATACAATTGGAACCATGACCTTAAGACCTATTTTCATTAATCAACTATATGACCAAGTAAGTACACATTGTTTATAATTTTCTAAAAATGCTATCAAATTTTTAAGTCTAATAATCAAAAAAAAGTATCCATAATTTCTGAACAGATAGTAAGGCTCTTACCTACAAGCAACATTTGGATCAGCATTTCTTGAAAGCAGTAGTTCTACACATTTCACAATCTGTTCCTCTGAGCCGCGAGCTGAACATGCGGTTATCAAAATAGTTTGCTTTTCTATAGTCAATAAAAAAATGAGAAACCGTCTCCATCAGTAAGTGTATCTAACTGAGTTCTTTTACCATTCAAAAGATAATAAAAATTACTGCACTCTTAAAATTCTACAACCTATTCTCAATTCTCTTTATCTTAGTAGACAACTTTATTTCTTCCTTCATCAAAAAATGAGATTAGGGATGAATTGCTTTAATCTCCAAATTATATCTATAATCCACTTCTTAATTTCCTTCCCCTATTCCTATTTCTTTTTTTCAAGATTTTATTTATTTATTTTTAGAGAGAGGGGAAAGGAAGGAGAAAGAGCAGGAGAAAAACATCAATGTGTGGCTGCCTCTCACATGCCCCCATCTGGGGACCTGGCCCACAACCTAGGCATATGCCCTGGCTGGGAATCCAACTGGCAACCCTTTGGTTCATAGGCCTGTGCTTAATTCACTGAGGTACACCATCCAGGGCCCTATTCCTATTTCTTAAAGCTAAAGGGGGTAGGTTTGAGGGATGGGTGGGGTGGGGGGCATGGTGGGGTGAAAATAGAGACAACTGTACTTGAATAATAATAATAATAAAAGGATACCTCAGCCATCTTTGAAAATCTTACATGTGACAGTAATATGTGGAATTAAAAAAACAACATTTTAAACAACAGAGAGAAGTAGGCAAATACATATTTCAATAAAATCTGAATTTTCACACACTCAAAAAAGAGAATAAGACTTGGGTTATGTGTAGAGATACTGCACAGAGTTGAACACTTTTTGGTTGATTAAAATTTGCTTTGCTGCACTCATGTTGAAAAACAATGATTGGTATTCTCTGCTTTCATTCCTACTTCCCATTTATTAGAGAACTCACTGAAATCTGGCTTATGCCCAAACTGTCCTACTGAAAATGATCTTTTCAATCCTCCTCTACTTGATCTCCCTGAGCTCACCCTATTTACTAAAATACTTGTTCCCTTGGCTCCTATAACATCAGCAGATATCAGGGTAGATTTAAAAACCAAAAACACTTCTTAAATTAAAATTGGGAAATTCAAAATAGGTCATGGCCGCCACAGTTTACATTAGTGGTTCCATATTGACCAAGTATAAAGATACAGACTCTAATCTCAGTTCTGCCACCAATAAACTGTGACTACCATGATATCTTAATATCTCAGTAGACCTAATCTGTAGATAGGAGCTAATATCTGCCCTCTGCCTGATGAAGCTATTGTTGAATATGTAAGAGAATTTATGTGAACATTCTATGAAAAATATAAAACTCTTTCTAACTGTAAGGTATTCTTCTGACTACAAGAAGAGAAACAAAATGATTCTATTTTGACCAGAATATTTTATATAGTTTCAAAAATCTCATTCCTAAATTTAGCTTTCATTGGGTGATATTTTAAAATAATGCAATAAAAAGAAAAACTCATCAGAGCAGCTGATTAAACATAAAACTGTTAAGATGGGAATTTATATAAAATATATAAAAAACAAAATGTAAATGGTTTTAGAAATATCTAATGTTGGTACAAACTTAACTGAAAATTAATTTGGAATTAAAACCTATACCTGAATTATGAAATGAATTTAATTGCTCATTTGAAACACATTAAAAACAAAAAGTTTTTCAATATAATAATTAAACTGGACTTGCATATATACTCTTATTTTTCAAAAGCTCTCAAAGAAGTACTCAGTAGAAATTATTTAATAACAAAGACAGAAAAATATGGATTTAATAAACTATCTTTGAAACAACTTTAGAATAATTTAGAGTTAAGTTTTAAATTCCAAGCACTGATTTTCAAGTAATTTTCCACAAAATTATCAGCTTTTCAATGTTTTCTTTCAATGAATTTTTCCTTTGTAAGAATAAACCAAATCCTTTAGCATAGAAGCTAAAGATATATAATAACACAACCAGTTATAAAAAATAATATAAATGGAATCTACCTCTTTGGAAATGAAGTTTTTGAAAATTTCTACAGCTTCTAATTTGATTTTGTATGTTATTCACCTAACGTAACTATAAAAAAAGGTTTTTAAAAACTGCTTTAATTTTTTTCACTTTTCGTAAAGCTGCTTGGGACTCAAGAAAATCACAGTAACATAATCAGTTACATTATCTCAAACACCTTACCCTTACTATTTTTTTTTTCATGGACAAAGGTTTATTTTAAAATAAATATATGAAAACAGAGCATGAAAAGTGTATATCACCACCCCTTAACAGAATATGATTAGACTTCTAAACAGAGAAGTATACAAAGTAAATTTTCACATATGTTAAATACTCAAAACATCTTACCTTTATCAAAGTTTGCATTAGCACCTCTGTCTAAAAGGACTCGAACCAGCTCTACATTGGAAACGCTAGCAGCATACATAAGGGGAGTCCATCCATACTGAAAGCTTGAATCTACACTAATGCCTGTCAAAATAAAAACAAGCTTTTAAAAGCCTCCAGCACAGCACACATCACACACACTGTCAGCTTAATATGCTTAAAGTACTGGGCATGTGACATGACTATGTATACTTTATAATAGGAAGGATTTTTGTGGTAATAATGTCTTCAAAAAATGCAAAATGATTAAATCTAGACTTTAATAATTTAGCTAACTTCATTTTTACTTGTAGGTGCTATGTTCCAAGAGACCTTATCTGACAAATGTTTTATCATATATTATAGAAAATTGCTATACACATACTATAACAAGTTTACATGCTATCATTATCTCCCTAGGGGAGTTGGTAAAGGTTTCATAGAGGTAAATTGTCTTTTTAATTAGAATATTATACATTTCTGCCCTGACCAGTGTGGCTTAGTTGGTTGGGCATTGTACCACAAAAAAGGTGGCCAGTTCGATCCTGGTCAGGGCACACGCCTAGGTTGCTGATTCAGTCCCCAGTTGGGGCACATACCGGAGGCAACCAGTCAGTGTTTCTCTCTCACGTTGATGTTTCTCTCCCTCCCTTTCTCCCTCCCTTCCCCTCTCTAAAAAAAAACAAAAAAAAAAAAATAAAGAATATTATACATTTTTAAGATGGTAAGCACCATGTATATTCTTAAAATTTCCTAAACTTCCGTTCTAACACAAAATTTATCCATGGGGGCCTTGTCAAACATGAGGTTAAAAAGGTAGGTTAGGGTTAGATTATGAAAGCTCTATTAAGAAATGTTAACTGTATATGGGATCAAGAAATTGACACCATTATATTTGTATTATAAAGACAACAAAAGTGTCACCACTATTAAGAGTGAACAGGAGGCAGGAAGAGTAGTTATGAGACTAGAATCCTATGTAAAAGTCACAGCAAGGGCAGTGGGGAGAAGGAGGATGTAATATAAAAGAACATTTCAAAGGCGGGATCATCAGAATTTAAAATTACTTTGAAGAGGAGAAATGATAGAAAAGAACAAGTCAAAATGACCATCATGTTCTGCCCTAGACAAACGAATGACAAGCAGTGTGCTAGAACAAGAAAAGGCCTAGATGAAGTATCAGGCCTGAGGAGCAGGGTGAAGTTTTAAAGCCACTATCTAGAATGGGACAGGAAGGAATAGATTAAAAAAAACAGAAAGAACAACAGCCAGCTGAGGCAGCTAACCTTAACATCCACAAGCCATTAGTGGTAAAAAACCCTTGGAATCACCTGATTTTATCCCAGATCACTGACTGATTTGATCATTTTAAAAAAGAAAAAAGAAATGGTTGAACTGAGCTAGGTTTGGATCTAGGACTGGGGAAGAGCATAGATGTGATACAAGAACAAAGATACAAAGAGGCAGTGAATGCAATCTATTAAAATTAAGTAAAGTCTTTTCTATAAAGACATCAGGATTTAAGTAGCAATCTCTCTCTTCAAGCTAAGAAATATTTGCTAATATTAAGAATAAAAATAGAGTGTTTTTCTATTTCAAAGAAGGAACACCTGTATGTGAAAACCACTGAATATAAGCCTGCCTTTAACACCTTTTAATTTACAGTTTTACAGTCTCTGGCTATCAAGGGTTCCATCCACACAGAGGAAGAGAATATCTACACTAAGTTGCTGAAATATTACTCCCGACTGTCTACCTTTAATTGACATAAGGTGATGATAATTACTGAGAGAAAACAACATAAAACCTTCTTAGTACTTGCATACATTATTGGTGCAACCTGTCTCCTCTAACAAATTTTTCTCTTTAAATGGCTACAACTGAAAGCATATGAATAAAATCAGACATTTTTTTCTCATTATTGTTTCTTTAATGACATTACTGCTCAAACCATAAAAAGAAAAGAAGGAAACAATGTGAAGAAAAAGATAAGCAAATGCAGCAATTTTTATATGCAAGTATAAAAATTCTTCATCATCACCTCTAATATTCAAAAAGGCATCTATTATGCTCTTGGCATAGTTTACTTTATTTACTTTTTAATCATCAACTGAGGAGATATTTACTGACTTTAGAGAGAGATGAAAGAGGGAGGAGAGAGAGAGAAAGACACTGATGTGAGAAACACCAATTAGTTAGTTTCTGTACACCCCCAACCAGGGACTCAACCTCCAACCTAGATATGTGCCCTGACCAGAGATCAACTGTAACCTTTTGTTGCACAGCACAGCACTCCAACTAACTGAGCCACTAGGCCAGAAGGCATAGTATTAAATAAAACATGGAGTTTAAGAAGATTGACACAGTAGATATACTGGGTTGGCCAAAATAAATCTGTTCAGATTTTTTCCATGAAAGACACATTTTTCATTTTCACCAATAACCATGGATTTGGATATTTTAAGCATGCTGACTATCTCCCCTGTGGTATAATGTTGATTGTTATCAATTAATGTCTTGATTTGATTGCTATCAACTTCAACTGGTCTACCTGACCATGGAGCATCGTCCAGTGAGAAATCTCCAGCATGAAACTTCGCAAACCACTTTTGACATGTTCGATAGGTCACAGCACCTTCTCCATACACTGCACAAATCTTTTTTTGCATTTTAGTTGCACTTTTACCCTTCCAGATGTAATAAAGCATAACATGCTGAAAATATTGCATATTTTCTTCCATCTTCAATATGGCTACACAATAGTTTACCAATTTTGATTTAAGTTTTTTAAATGCATGCTGCTATGACAGCTGTCACAATATTATCTAACAAAATTGTTTTAAATGAAGTTAAAGACAACTAAGCACTACTAGAACAGTCTTACAGTAAAAAAAAAAAAAGTTGTTTGACCAGCCCAATATATTTTTAAATAGTTTTAAACATGTGTATTGATTTGAGAGAGGAGAGAAAGGGGAGGAGGGGGTGATAAGGAAAGAGAGGAACGCTGATGTGAGAGAGAACCATCAATTGGTTGCCTCCCAGGGATCAAACCTCAACCTAGATATGTGCCCTGACCGGCAATCAAACCCCCAGCCTTTTGGTACACAGGACAATGCTTCAATCAACTGAGCCACACCAGCCAGGGCAACACAATAAATTTATGTAACTCAAAAACATTCAAAATAACACTATATTGTTTTGGGATATATACATATAAAGTAAAAATCTAAAGATATGCAGAGGAAAGATAAATACCAACTATAGGCAAGTGGTTATCTCCAGGGGGAAGGAGGTGTCTCCATACCTTTCTGAATGCCTGAAACACTTAATAATTTAAAAAGAACTGAAAACAGTACATAGCAGAATAACAAAACTGAGACATACTTGACTGAACTGTTAAAAGTGGAGTGGCTGACTCAAAGGAAGCTTTCATTTTTTAAAATTAAACTCAATTGGTGCAGAAATATGTATCAAAGACAGGAATGACTTTGAAAGGCAATATTTAAAATATTTTTAGAAGTGTTAAGTAATGACATCTGGAAGGAAACCAGGAAACACTAAAACTGGAATGACGTGTGAGAGACTTCAGAGGTAATGGGGGTGAAAGGTATCTTTCTACTTATAATTATATATTATTATTATTGACTTTTTAAAATGAACTCTTGAAATTTTGTAATTAAACAATTATAAAAGGTTGACTAAATTCTTACTTTACCATTAGGCTCTTTTCAAGTCCTCACTGTTCAGGAGCCTCCTTCACTTCGTTGCATCTAGCCCCACTATTCCTAAGGCAAACTTTCTTTTCTAAACAAATTTCTGCCTATTCCATCACATTCAACACTATGCACACTCCTGCATGTGTTTATATTAGGTTTTAGGCCTCTACTATTCAAATTTTGAGTTTGTAATTTCATTCTTCAGTTATAAACTCAAGTTCCACTGTCTACAGTCATACGGATTCTTTTGTTGAACAGCTAACATTTACATAATGCCTATATGGTCTAAGAATTTAATTAATATGTTTTCTCTTTTTAGTCCCCACCCAAGAAAATACCTTTGATATAATGCATCCCATTTAAAAAGGGGGGAAATTGAAGCTTTTGAAGGTTTAGTAATTGGTCAGGATTATAGAGCCATCCATGACCAGACTAGTACTGAAACCCAGAACTATGCTGTTTCCAAAATGATTTACTTTCTGCTAAACCATGAGGCATCTCTAGCATAGAAGGCAAACATTTTTCTATATACAGTATCACTTAACTATTTTGTGTGTGAATGTTTTGTATCTACAAGTAGATGGCAAACCACTGTTATTCATTTGGATAATTTCAATCATTATTGTCAACAACTGACATTTCTATGTCAAGGTAACTTTTAAAAATAATATATTTAATTTGATCCACAGAAAAAATGTTGTGGGACCCAGGCCAGAATTGAAATGCTTTACATGAAGAAATTGAGGTTCTGCAAGTTTAAATGACTTTTCCAGGGAGCCACACTGACTAGCCAAGGGAACATATACCCAGGTACTCTTGATTCCAATCTCAAGCCTCACTTTACACACACACACACACACACAGAGAGCCCAGGAAAAGAACATAACTGAAACGCACATAACTAGAATAAATATTTGAGAAGTATATAATACACCAAGAAAATGCTGAGTAAAATGAGTAAGAATTATCGTGGGGTACGATTAGTCAGAAAAAGGCTTTTGAAAATGTGGAAGAACTATGGAAGGTAATAGGGTGGCATTCCAAATTAGAGGAAGAAAAGGCAAAGAGAACTCAGTCGAGAATGATATGTAAGACACTACCTATATTAATACTCGCTCTGATTCCATTAGGAAGGCAACTCAAAACTTTTAAAATTAGAAGCAGTTGTTAACTTAAGACAATTGGGTTGGGTTGAAACTATCCCTTATTTCTCACCAGAATTTAGGAGCTCTTGGACCAATGAAATGTCTCCTGTGGTCAATGCTTTCTTAAATGTTTCATTCTTTTCTTCGGTGGGTAACAGTCCTTTTAACTTCTAAAAAAGCAAAAAGTTTTTAAAAATCGTTTTACATATTTTCATTTCCACTTCAGCAGTAAACAACGTCTGGTCTTAGGTAATCTTTTTTTTTTTGACGGAGATGGGTTGGGCAACATACAAAATTCATAAAGAATTCATGTCTAAAATGATCTTTAAAAGGGAATGGGTAAGGACGGGTCCAAACCAAGTGAAGAACTACTACACTGACAACTTAAAGAAGTTCAGTGGATGTAAAGCACAGTAAGGAAGGACGAAAACTTTGCGGGTTTGTTTGAAATCCAAAAGCTTGTATTTCCACTGGAAAAACAAGTTAAGGGAAATAGTGAGGAAGAAGTTTCACGAAGCCTGGCCTTTGAGAGCCAGGAGGGCGATTTGGGCGCGTGAAGAAAAAACCTCCTCTGCTACCTGAGATGCCCGATCGAGATACCCAATCTCCCAGCCATCATCGTCACTCTCGCTACTTTCGCCTCCACCGGCGACTGCCAGGCCACTTATCCTGCTGGCCGCCATGCTGCCCGCCGGCTTCTCCCTACCCACAGAGCTCCACGCACCCGTCCCTCCCCGCGCGCCTGCGCCTGCGCCTGCGCATTGGGGCTGCACCGAGGGTGGCGCGGGAAGGCGCGACGTGCAAGCGTGAGTGTTGGCCCGCCTGGGGCAGGCGCTTGGGGTGGCTCCGCGGCCCTTACTTATTCCTCCTCAAAGCCCCATGCCTGTGAGAGATGGAAACCAGCGCGTCTGGCAAACCTGGTGGAACTGACAGCGTCTGTGTTTCATGGAGTTCTTGCTCTTTAAGGATTGCCCCACTTGAACCAGGAGCAAAATTGGGATTTTCTGCTAAGAAAGACTAAGCTTTCCCCCCATCTCCATTAGCTGCCCTCCAACCCCCACCAAATCCACTGTCAAACAGGTACCCTGTGATGTGAAAGGGAGTACTGAATCCCTAAGAAACACCACCCATATATTCAAGAAGGCATCAGCCAAATGGGAGGGAGCTCACAAAGGAGCCAGAAGAATTCTTCCTTTAAATTTCATGTCATTTTAGATGTCATAGATTCAGAAACTTCGGAGCATCTAAACACTTTTCCAACTAGATTGGATAGACACACTAAAGGAAAAATCAGTCAATAAAAGGAAGGGAAGAGAGTAGATCAAAAGAGCTGGGAAGAAGAAATTAAATTTTCAGAGAGCAAGTAATACAAACAACTGCAGGTGAAAGCAGCCCAAATTCACTTTTCTGCATCTGATGTCTATGTGAAATGTTGGTGATTCAGTGATTATCTTTGCCACCAAAGAAACATAGATCTGTGAAGGAATAGTGAACATTTATGTATCACAAGCTGATTTAAGAAGAATGTAGCCGTGCTCCATTCTTTGAAAGTTTTTTAATTTTTATTTACTTCAGAGATTTTCACAGATAACTATGTTTAGGTAGTTTGGTTATGTTGGGGCCATGCATGTCTTTCTAAATGCATTTATTCAATAAATGTTACGGATCATCTCCCTGATTGGTGTGGCTCAGTGATTTGCATGTCGTCCCACAAACTGAAAGGTCACTAGTCTGATTCCCAGTCAGGACACAAGCCTGGGTTTCAGGCCAGGTCCCCAGGTTGGGGGCATGTGAGGGGCAACCCATGGATGCTTCTCTGGCACATTGATGTTTTTCTCTCTCTCCCTTCCCCTCTCTGTAAAAATAAATTAATGAAATAATTTTTAAAATGTTATGGATTATTGAACACAGTCAAGCACAACTAGGCTTGGGGAGACAACATCAAAGACAAACCAAGCTGCCTCATGGAGCTTCATTTTAATGAAGAAAGACAATAAACAAGTAAACAAACAAGACTATTGCAGATCATAGATAACCGAAAGGAAATAAGCAAGTGCTCAGTTTCTTTTTTTTTACATCCTCTCCTGAGGATATGTTCATCGATTTTTGAGAAAGAGAGAGAGAAACATTGATGTGAGAGAACACTGATCAGTTGCCTTTAGTATATTCCCCAACTGGGAAACCGAACCAGCATCCTAAGCGTATGCCCTGACCTAGAATACAACGCTCAGCCTCTTGGTCTATGGGACAGTTTTCCCACCAACTGAGCCACACTGGCCAGGGCTAAACTTTTTTTTCCATTTTAATTATGATGTGTCTTGGTGTGGGCCTCTTTGGGTTCATCTTGTATAAGACTCTCTGCACTTCCTGGACTTACAGGTCTGTTTCCCTCAACAGGTTAGTGAAGTTTTCAGTCATTATTTTTTTCAAATATGTTTTCAATTCCTTGCTCACTCTCTTCTTCTAGCACCCCCATGATGCAAATATTGATATGATTCAACTTTTCCCAAAGGCTCCTTAAGCTATCCTCATTTTTAAAATTCTTTTTTCTTTTTTCTTTTTTTTTTGGTCTTAAGAAATACAAATTTAATATTTTACAGCTCAGGAGACCCAATATCCTGAAGTCAAGGTATCAGCAGGGCCAATTCCTTCTGGAGGGCCTGGGAGAGAATCTGCTTTGTTTCTCTCTTTTTTTTTAAGTATATTTTATTGATCATGCTATTGCAGTTGTCCCAATTTTCCCCCTTTACCCACTCTGCTAGTGCCTACCTTCCTTCCAGCAATCCACCCCCTTAGTTCATGTCCATGGGTCATACGTGTAAGTTCTTTGGGTTCTCCATTTCCTATACTGTTCTTATCATCTCCCTGTCTATTTTGTTCCTACCAATTATCTTCTTAATCCCTGCACCCATTCTCCCTCTTTCCCCTCCTAGCTGATAATCCTCCAAATGATTTCCATACCTATAATTTTGTTCTTGTTCTGGTGGTTTGCTTAGCTTTTTCTGTTTTTTTGATTCAGTTGATAGTTGTGAATTTGTTGCTTTTTAATGTTTATGGTTTTGATCTTCTTCTTCTCCTTAAATAAATCCCATTAACATTTCATACAGTAATGGCTTCATGATGATGAACTCCTTTAGCTTTATCTTGTCTGGGAAGCACTTTACTGGGCATTGTCGTGCAAACTGAAAGGTCACTGGTTCGATTCCCAGTCAAGGGACATGCCTAGATTGCAGTCCAGTTCCCCAGTTGGGGGTGTGCAAGAGGCAACCAATTGATGTTTCTCACTCACATTGATATTTTTCTCCCTCTTTCTCACTTCTCCTCTCTCTAAAAATAAATAATGAAATCTTAAAAAAAAAACAACAACAGCAGCTAATGATACTGGACCAACTAAATGTCCATAGATTAAAAAAAGAACCTATCTAACCCTCCTGTCTTTTCAAAAATTAACTCAAAATGGATCACAGATGTATACAAATGTTCACAGCAGTGTTATTAGCTAAAAAGTGGAAACAACCCAAAAGTTCATCAGCTGATGAATGGATAAACAAAATGTAGTATATCCATATCATTTGTATTAGTTTCCTAGGACTACCATAAGAATTACTACAAAGAATGTGGGTTTTAACCATAGAAATTTATTTTCTTATCATTCTGGAGGCTTGAAGTCTGAAATCAGGATGTTAACAGCACCATGCACCCTCTGAAAACTCTAGGGGAGTATAGTTCCTTGCCTTTTCATAACTTCTGTTGATTGCCAACAATCCTTGGTATTCTGTGGTCATAAAGGTATCACTTTAATCTCTGTCTCTCTATTTAGGGCTCACCCTAATTCAGTATGAGCTCATCTAAACTTGTCTGCAAAAATCCTGTTTCCAAACAAGGTTATAATGACAGGTTCTGGGTGGACAAAAATTTTGTGGGGGCATTGTTCAACCCAGTATATCATATATGTCTCTTAGCATAATGTTTTCAAAGTCCACATTGTAGCATATTCCATTTCTTTTTATGCTAAATAATGTGTTGTATGGATTTTAGGAGGGGGTTTCAAGAGGTGGCAGGACCCATCGAAGGGCTAATGTGGTTGTGAATTGGAAACGTAGCAGGAAAAATGGAGAGGAGAGCATGCATTCAAAATTTCTCATGAATTAGAATCAATAGTATTTGCTGACAGTGTATTAAGGATAAAGGGGAGAGGTGTCAAAGGTAATGTGACAAGAACACCAGAAAAGGAAAACGTTTTGAGGAAACAGGGATAAGCTTTGTTTTGCACAGAGACAGTCTGGAATGCCTGAGGAACATCCATGTTCAGATAAGGTCCGGAGCTCCTAGAGAGACCTGGGCTATCGATTCATCTTGGGAAATCATCTTTCTAAGAGTTAATAAGGGACATATTAAAGCAATGATATTGCCAAGGGAGAAAGGATAGGATGAGGAGATCAGAGGGTCAGGAACGTATCCTTAGAGAATGACTATTGGTTTTTTTGGGGGGGGGTTCTTTTCTTTTTTATTTTATTTTTATTGTTATTCAATGACTATTGTTTTACAAAGCCAGCAAAGGAGAGGAAACAACAAAGGGGCCCGAGAAATAGAGATTAAAGAAGCAAGAGACCTGAAACAGATCAATATCTCAAAAATCTTGCATTGAATTGTAACCTAAGATAATAATACTAGCAATAATAATGATAGTAAACTCATTTTATAGTACTTCTTACATTCCAGCCACTGTTCTAAGGGCTTAACCTTTATTAAGTCATTTAATACTCACACAACCCCATTGAGATGAATACTATCTCAATTTTACAGAAGGGGAAATGGAGACACAGAAAGGTAAAGTTGTCTGCCCAAGGTCACCTACCTGGCAGGGCTGGAATTCAAAGGCAGGAAATAGCCCTGTAGTCCATGCACTTAGTCATTAGTATCTAACACTTATGTAGCATTTCCCTAATCACTTACATCCATTAATTCACAAAATCTTCACTGCAACTTTTTGAGGTAATTGTTAAAATTATTGTCTACATTTTACAGATGAGGAAACTGAAGGGTTATATAAACACCCAAGATAATACAATTGCTAAGTGGGATCGTCACAACTCACTACATGATTTCTAGTTCTGGAGTGGGTCTCAGGTTTAACTTAGAAAGTGCGATGCCCACAAAAGCATGCTCTCTGTTCGAAGAATACTTATTTCTCCTATGTATTTCACTCTCACTATAGCACTTTCTCTGAAGCACTCCTTTAACAAAGCAGATATCATCCTCTAACCAGTAAACCAGACTTAAAATAAACCTTGATTCATTTATAGGTGAATCACAAACTTCATGCCTGGCCAGATAAGAAATCGGTAATTTGGGTTTGTCTGAAGAGATTTGGGAATTCCCCCAGTGTGATTTCCTGGAATAGTAGATCAGAAAGTCACCTACACACTTTGTTAATGACTACAGTGTTCTGCTTGGTTCACTGATGACAGGAGACTGGTAAAACAAAGAGGGCAAGAAACCAGATGGACATGAGAAATAAATATTACTTGAATTTAGGCAGCCCCTACTCCTGGATTTTTTTTTAACTTTTAAACTTTGACTCAGACATTTGTTATGACTACCTAATACAGTTCATTTTACCATTCCACATGATGATGCTTTATTTTGTGGGGAACTTGTTTTAAATTTAATGTTGTCACATTTTTATAATTCTTATTTTTTATCATTAGTGTGGTAGTACTTTCAGTAATTTGAAGAAATTCTGTTGAGATTCTTAATTCTGTCTGGGATTCAGTTGGGTTAACTGCCTCTTTAAAAGATAATTTTGTAGGCATAAAAATGGCAAACAGATTTTTTTCAATACTTAATTCATGTGCACAAAAGAGTCAATGGGGGAGTCAAGCAATTTTTTTTATTATCTAGCATTAATTGATTCCACAAACACTGTACTGTTCTCCAACTATATTTTCTAGGCATGGAGGATGAAATTGTAAAGAAGACATGTAAGGTTCTTGTTCTCAGAATGTTTATTGTCTAGCCAGAGAAACAAACAAATAAATATATAATTAATATCAGGCAAGGATAAGTTCTATAAGGAGAAATTAACCAGGTGAAGGGGATAAAGGGTAATGGGAGGAAAATGGGAATTTTAAATAGGAATTTCAGAGAAAGCTTCTCTGAAGTGTTATTTGTAGTGTGATAGAAATTAAAAGGATTTGATTCTCCATTTTAAAAGGTCATTCTGGCTACAAAAAGAAAATATGAGAGCAAGAGTAGAATCAGGAAGACCAATTAAGCATCCTAATATTATAACAGGCTGGGTCCCCAACCCTGCCTGTATATTAGAATCCTCTGGAGATGATTCTAGCTAGCCCCAAATGAAATCAATTATATCAAAACTTCAAGGACTAGAGTCTAGGAGCTGATATTTCTCAAGACTTCTCTGATAATTTTAATATGTCTCCAAGGTTGGAAAAGGTTGTGGAAGAAAGATGTTGGGGTTAAGTCTAGGCAGTTATCTGTTGAGTTGGCCAAAAAAATTGTTTGTTTTTTTCGATACAATGGCTCTAGTAGAACTTAGTTGTCTTCAACTTCATTCAAAACAATTTCGTTAGGTTGTGTTGTGATTGCTGTCATGTCAGTGTGCATTTAAAGAAAAACTTATAAAAATTGGTGAATTTTTGTGTAGCTATTTTAATATTGAAGACGGAAGGAAATAAGCCACATTTTTGGCTATGATGTTTTATTATTTCAAGGAAGGTTAAAAACACAACTGAAACACAAAAAAAGATTTGTGTATTGTATGGAGAAGGTGCTGTGACTGATTGAAATGTCAAAAGTGATTTGTGAAGTTTCGTACTAGAGATTTCTCGCTAGATGATGTTCCACAGTCGTGTAGACAAGTTAAAGTTGATAGTGATCAAATCGAGACATTAATTGAGAACAATCAGTGTTATACCATGCAGGAGATAGCTGACATACTAAATATATCCAAATCAATGAAGTTATTGGTGAAAATGAAAAATGTGTCTTTTATTTTATAGAAAAAACAACATACACACTTTTTGTCTAACCCAATATATCTGGTAGGTGAATAAAGAATGAGAGTGTTGAGGTTAAGCTACTAAACAAAAATATATTCTTTTCTGGACTTATAATCTTCTTTAAGGAATGTGGTTAGATCAGAGAATAAAAATCTTGAGGAAGAAAAATAATCATCAGGAAATGATGCAAATGATCAGTTAAAAAGCATTAACCAATAAAATGCCAGGAAGTAATGGTTAATGAAACATCTGGTTGTGTTATACTTATTTCTTCAGGTATTCTAATATGTGGCCCAGATTTGAAAATCATTGTAGAAGAAGGATCTGGGAAGCCAGGTCTGGAGCAGTTATCTTTGGAGGTGGCTGGGTACAGATTCAGGAGAATATATATACATAATGTTTTGTGGAGACAGCACAGATAGGTGGAAGTGGGATGAAAACAAAAGAGGAGGTCAGGGATAACATCCAAATTTTAGGGTTCAAATATTGGGTGAATGGTGGTTGATTTACTCTACTGGGGGAAAATAGGTAGAAGAGCAGAGGTGTAGGTATGTGGATGTATTGAAAGCAAGAGTATTGGCTTACATTTCATGTAGAGAGTGTCAATAAACTCTGAAATGGGATGTTAAATAGAGAATTAGATAGAGGTTCACAATTCAATGGTTAGTTTCCTAGAATAATTTTCTTTGATTTTACATCTGTTTCTTGTTTACATTAACTAGTAAATTTACTCAGTTATTTACTTCACTTGTAAAGGCAGCCTTTCTAGATTTTATCACACATATAATTTTATTTTTTCTTCCTAGATTTTTAATGTAAACTCATAAAGCTACAGCACTGCAGATAGGCATGGCAGAAGAGAGTGCCTTAAAAGTATATTAATCCTTACTTCCAACAAAACATTATAGTTGTAGGCTCTATAAGTGTCTGAACATTTTTGTGTTAAAAATGTTGCAAAAAATACAAGTACAAAATGGATGGAAAGATAGCTAATGGAGAAATTTCAGAGTATCACTTCCAAAACTTACTTAACTAAAGAGTACTTTTAAATAAGTAACCTATTGATGAACATCAAGAAGAGCTCAACGGATATAAGAGGCTCTTCATTTAAAGTAGATATCAAAAAATGGGCTTTAAGATACACTATTACAATTGCTACAAGAAAGTGTCAGATTTATCATGCGTTTAAAATACAATGAATTTTAAATTATATTACAAATATGTTAAAATTATAAGATAAGATACATAAACCAGAAAATTCTATATCACAGATTTAGTAAATATCAAGTTGATGACACACAACATGTGATTAATGGGAAAATCATACTTAGAGATAACATTTATTGAGCATTTACTATGGCTAGTAACTATTCCAAACATTTTACATGCATTAACTCTGTATTAGAAATACTTTTAGCTGCAAGAAACAATATTCAATATCAGGCACGTAAAAACACCTGGTTCATTTTTTTTAATGTTAAAAGTAGTGTGGCAACTGGCATTAGTTCAGTTACACAGTGTTTTCTGGCAACATGTATCCCAAGCTCTTGGTCTTGTCCTCACAGTTGTAAGATGTCTTTCCAGGGTCCAAGCAGCATGTCTGTACTGAAGGCAAGGAAAAAGAAGTGAAGGATGGTTTCAGTGATATCTGTCTCCTTTTTTCAGGAAGTCAAAGCTTTCCTAGAATTTCCAACACATAGTTCTGCTTTTGTCTCTGCTGGCACTGGCACTTAGCATCCCGAGTTGCAAAGGAGATTGGGGAATCAAGTATTATACTTTCTCAGATTTTACAATGGCACAGGAGAAGGAAAAAGAAGGTTGAGAGTGGGCATTGTGTTGGGCAGCCAACAGTGACTGCCGCAAATCCATGCTATCCTTATGAAAACCCTACCAAATTGGTATTGTTTATCACCATTTCACAATGAGGAACTAAGACATAGAGAAGTTATGAGAATTTACCAGGGTCCAATAATGAAAGATGATAGAACCAAGAGTCAACATTGGTGGTCTGTCTTCAGAGCTCACCCTCTTCTCAACCATTCCACTACAGCATGAAAATTAAGCCCTAGATTTAACATTGTGCCTTCTTCTGTGAATGATCTTTCATGTAACTTCCTAACATTCTCACACATGGCACATTGTGTGCTATTACAGGCATACTACTACATGAAAATCAAATAAATGTTTGCTATTGCTCTTTATTTTATTATTTAGCCAATAATAAATAAAAATAGTTGACTCAAATTTGTAAAACCACTTAAACATTCTAAGTATTTTCACCTGTCATTTCTTCATAAACCTGCAGCAAATAGAGGTAAATAATATGTTTTGCATTTGATAATTGGGCAACAAAACAAGTCTCAATAAATTAAATAAAATTCAAGTCATAAAGCATCTTCTCAGACCTTCTGGGCTTGAAACTAGAGACTGACCTCAAGGAAAAAATTCAAAAACATTCAAAATCATGGAGACTGAATAGCATGCTATTAAACAATGGATGAGATAATAAAGATCCCTCCTACTTTGTTCTTCTTTCTCAAAATCATTGAGGCTATTCGGGGTCATTTATGGTTCCATATAAATTTCTGAAATGTTTGTTCTATATCTGTGAAATATGTCATTAGTACTTTAATAAGGATTATGTTGTATCTATAAATTGCTTTGGGTAGTATGGACATTTTGACATGTTAATTCTTCCAATCCATTAACATGGTACATTCTTCCATTTGTTTGTGTCTTCCTTAATTTCTTTTTATTAAAATATATATTTATTGATTATGCTATTACGGTTGTCCCATTTCCCCCCCCCTCACTCCATTCCATCCTGCCCACCCCCTCCCTCCCACATCCCCCCGTATAGTTCATGTCCATAGGTCATACTTATAAGTTCTTTGGCTTCTACATTTCCTATACTATTCTTACCCTCCCCCTGTCTGTTTTCCACCTATCATCTATGCTACTTATTCTCTGTACCTTTCCCCCCACTCTCCCCCTCTTGCTCCCCTATTGATAACCCTCCCTGTGATCTCCATTTCTGTGGTTCTGTTCCTGTTCTAGTTGTTTGCTTAGTTTCCTTTTGTTTTTGTTTTAGGTGTGGCTGTTAATAACTGTGAGTTTGCTGTCATTTTTACTGTTCGTATTTTTTATCATCTTTTTCTTAGATAAATCCCTTTAACATTTCATATAATAAGGGCTTGGTGATGATGAACTCCTTTAACTTGACCTTATCTGAGAAGCACTTTATCTGCCCTTCCATTCTAAATGGTAGCTTTGCTGGATATAGTAATCTTGGATGTAGGTCCTTGCCTTTCATGACTTGGAATACTTCTTGCCAGCCCCTTCTTGCCTGTAAGGTCTCTTTGGAGAAATCAGCTGACAGTCTTATGGGAAGTCCTTTGTAGGTAACTGTGTTCTTTTCTCTTGCTGCTTCTAAGATTCTCTCCTTCTGCTTAATCTTGGGTAATGTAATTATGATGTGCCTTGGTGTGTGCCTCCTTGGGTCCAGCTTCTTTGGGATTCTCTGAAATTCCTGTACTTCCTGGAAGTTACTTCCTTTGGCAGATTAGGGAAATTCTCCTTCATTATTTGTTCAAATAAGTTTTCAAGTTTTTGTTCTTCTTCTTCTCCTTCTGGCACCCCTATAATTCGGATGTTGGAATATTTCAAGATGTCCTGGAGGTTCCTAAACCTCTCCTCATTTTTCCGAATTCTTGTTGCTTCATTCTTTTCTGGTTGTATGTTTCTTTCTTCCTTCTGGTCCACACCGTTTTGAGTTCCAGTTTCCTTCCCATCACTATTGGTTCCCTGTACATTTTCCTTTGTCTCTCTTAGCATAGCCTTAATTTTTTCATCTAGTTTTTGACCAAATTCAACCAATTCTGTGAGTGTCCTTATTACTAGCATTTTGAACTGTGCATCTGATAGGTTGGCTATCTGTTCGCTGCTTAGTTGAATTATTTCTGGAGCTTTGAAGTGTTCTGTCATTTGGCCTTTTTTTTTTTTTTTGTCTTGGTGTGTGTGTTACTTAAAGGGGCGGAGCCTTAGGTGTTCCCCAGGGCGGGGTAACGCTGATAGCTGTGCTGTGAAGCTGTAGATGGGGGAGGGGCCGAGAGGGAGCAATGGCGCTTGCTCCACTCTCCACCGGATTTTAGTCACTCCCTCTGCTACCCACAATCAAATTGGGCCCCTCTGGTGCTGGTTCCCAAGTGGGTGGGCTTGTGCACACTCTCGGCCCCTGTGGGTCTCTCCAACACCCTCTCCTGTGAGGCTGGGAGTTTCTCCTGCTGCCGCCCCAACCCCCATGGGTGTTTTCAATCAGAAGTGTGAGGCTTTATTTCCCGGCGCTGGAACCCTGGGTTGCGTGGTCTGCTTCACCCCCCACCGTTCATCTTGGTTTATCTGTGCGTGAATGTGGGGTTGTGGGATCTGCTAGTGGTCAGACTGCCTGCCCAGTTCGTCCCACACTGAGCCAGTCTCGGTCGCCAGTCTCGGTCCTGCCACAGCAACGCGAGGCGAGTCCTTTCCACCCCGGCTGCCCATCTCCGCCCCTCCTACCGGTCTGGATGAATGTTCATTTTTTCTTCTTGGTGTCGGACTTCCTTGCCATTCTATTTTCTGTCAGTTCTGGTTGTGGGAGGGGGCACAGTGTGTCTACCTATGCCTCCATCTTGGTTCTCTCCCTTAATTTCTTTAGTCATTTGTTTTATAGTTTTCTGAGTACAGGTCTTGTACCTCCTTGGTTAGATTTATTCCTAGGTAATTTATTTTTCTTCTTGCTACAGCAAATGGGATTTTCCCCCTAATTTTTGTTTCTGATATTTCATTGTTAGTGTACAAAAATACCTTTGATTTCTGGATATTGGCTTTGTGTCCCACTGTTTTGCCAAATTCATTTATTAGGTTGAGTAGTGTTTTGGTGGAGTCTGGAGAGTTTTCTATGTACACTATCATGGCATTTGGAAACAATGACAGTTTTACTTCCTCCTTTTCAATTTGGATGCTTTTTATTTCTTTTTCTTGTCTCATTACTGTGACTAGAACTTGAAATACTATGTTGAATAGCAGTGGTGAAAGTGTACACCTATGTCTTGTTTCTGATTTTAGTGGGAAAGCTTTTAGTTTGTGCCCATTGAGTATGATGTTGTCTGTAGGTTTCTCATATATGGCCTTTATTACGTTGAGGTATAGCTCCCTCTACTCCCGTTTTGCTGAGTGTGTGTGTGTGTGTTTTGCTGAGTGGTTTTTTTTTTATCATAAATGGATGCTGTACCTTATCAAATACTTTTTCTGCATCTATTGATGTGATCATGTGATTTTTGTCTCTCCTTTTGTTTATGTGGTATATTATGTTTTTTGATTTGCAAATATTGTACCATCCTTGCAGCCCTGGAATGAATCCCAGTTGATCATGTTGTATGATCTTTTTAATGTATTGCTGGATGCAGTTTGCCAGTATTTTGTTGAGGATTTTAGTGTCTATGTTCATCAGCAATACTGGCCTATAGTTTTCTTTCTTTGTTGTGTCTTTATCTGGTTTTGGGATTAGGATGATACCGGCTGCATAAAAAGTTTGGGAGTCATCCCTCTTCTTGGATATTTTGGAATAATTTGAGGAGGATTGGAGTTAGCTCCTCCTTAAATGTTTTGTGAAATTCTCCTGTGAAACCATCTGCTGTAGGGTTTTTGTGTGATGGGAGTTCTTTGACTACTGCTTCAATTTCACTAGCTGTTATCAGTCTTTTCAGGCTTTCTACTTCTTCTTGATTCAGTTTTGGAAGATTATATGTTTCTAGGAAATTGTCCATTTTATCCAGGTTTTCAAATGTCTTGGCATGTAGTTGTTTGTAGTAATTTTTTATGATCCTTTGTACTTCCGTTGTATCAGTTGTAATTTCTCCTCTTTCGTTTCTGATTTTGATTATTTGGGTCTTCTCTCTTTTTTTCTTGATGAGTCCGGATAAAGCCTTGTCAATTTTGTTTATCTTTTCAAAGAACCAGCTCCTGGATTTATTGATCCTTTGAATTGTTCTTTTAGCCTCTATGTCATTTAATTCTGCTGTGATCTTGATTATGTTTCCCGCCTTCTACTTGCTCTGGGCTTTGTTTGTTGCTGTTCCTCCAGTTCCTGTAAATGTAGGGTTAGGTTGTTTATTTGAAAATTTTCTATGTTTTTTAGGTAGGCCTGTATTGCTATGAACTTCCCTCTCAGGAAAGCTGCCTTCACTGTGTCCCATAGGTTTTTGGCTATTGTGAGTTCATTTTCATTTGTTTCCAGAAACTTTTTTGATTTCTTCCTTGATCTCATTATTTTTTTAAAGATTTTATTTATTTATTTTTAGAGAGAGAGGAAGGAAGGGAGAAAGAGAGAGAGAGAGAGAGAAATATCAATGTGTGGTTTCCCCTCATGTGGCCCCCACTGGGGTCCTGGCCCACAACCCAGCCATGTGCCCTGACTGGGAATAGAACCAGCAACACTTTGGTTTGCAGCCCGTGCTCAATCCACTGAGCTACACCAGCCAGGGCCCCTTGATCTCATTCTTAACCAATTCACTGTTTAATAGAATGCTATTCAGTCTCCAAGAATTTGAGTGTGTTTGAGTTTTTTCCTTTAGGTTGGCTTCTAGTTTCTAGCCCTTGTGGTCAGAGAAAATGCATAACAAGATTTCAATATTATTGAATTTGTTGATGCTTATTTTGTGTCCTATCATGTGGTCTATCTTTGAAAATGTTCTATGTGCATTTGTAAAGGATATGTATTTTGTTTCTTTGGGGGTGAAAGTTTCAATATATATCAGTTACATCCATTTGTTCTAGTGTGTAGTTCAGAGCCTGTATATCCTTGTTGATATTTTGTTTGGAAAAATCTGTCCTTGTTGCACAGTGGGCTGCTAAAGTCCCCTAGTATAGATAGATGAGTTGCTGCCTATATCTTTCTTGAAGTCCTCCAAGGTTTTCTTGGTATGTTTGGGTGTTCCTAAGTTGGGTGCATATATGTTCATAATGTTTATGTCTTCTTGATGGATTCTTACCTTAAATTTTATGAGGTGTCCTTCTGTGTCTCTTTTTACAGGCTTTGTTGTGAAGTCTTTTTAGTCTCAGATAGATATTGCTACCTTGGCATTTTTTTTCCTGTCTGTTTGCATGGAATATTTTTTTTCCAACCCTTCACTTTCAGTCTGTGTAGGTCTTTTGCTCTGAGGTAGGTCTTTTGTAGGCAGCATATGTATGGGTCATGTTTTCTTACACATTCAGCTTCCCTATGCATTTTGATTGGAACATTTAATCCATTTACATTTAAGGTTATTATTGATAGGTATTATTCATCACCATTTTTCCCCTTTGTACCTGTATTGTTCTCTCTCTCACTCTTTTTCTTCCTCTTCTTAAAGCAGTCCCTTTAACATGTCTTGCGGGGCTTATTTGGTAGAGGTGTACTCTTTTAACCTTCTTTTTTCTTGGAAACTCCTCATCTCATCTTCCATTTTAAATGTTATCCTTGCAGTGTAGAGTAGTCTTGGTTGCAGGCTTTTGCTTTTCATTACTTGGAATATTTCTTGCTGTTACCTTCTGGACTGTAGTGTTTCTGTTGAAAAGTCAGCTGCTAGCCCTATCAGGGCTCCCTTGTACGTTACTTCCTGTTTCTCCCTTGCTGCCTTTAAGATTCTCTCTTTGTCTTTAATATTTGGTATTTTAATTATTATGTCTTGGAGTGGGCCTCTTTGGGTTCATTTTCGTTGGGACCCTCTGTGCTTCTTGCACTTGCATGGCTTTTCCCCTCTACAAGTTAGAGAAGTTTTCTGTTATTTATTCAAACAGATTTTCTATCCCTTGCTCTTTTTCTTCTCCTTCTAGTATTCATATTGTTTGAATGTTGTTACATTTCATGTTGTCCCGAAATTCCCTTAAGCACTCCTTTTACTCTTTGAGTCTTTTTTCATGTTGCTGCTCTATCTGGGTATTTTTTTCTTTCTTGTCTTCCAGATCACTAATTCAGCCCTCTGTTTTATCCAGCCTGCTTGTAATCCCTTCTAGTTTATTTTTTATTTCAGATATTGTATTCTTCATTTCTTCCTGGTTCTTTTTTATAGTTTCTGTTTCCTTTTTCATGTTGTTGTAGTTCCCACTCATTTCCTTGTAGTTGTAGCTGAGTTCCTTGAGCATCCTTATAACCATTTTTTTTTGAATTCTATGTCTGATAGATTGCTTGCTTCAAATTCACTTATCTCTTTTACTGGGGATTCTTCCATTCCTTTTGATTGAGGGCTCTTTCTTTGTCTCTGCATATTAGGTGGCTCTTTTTGGTTATTGCTATGACCCAGGATGATCTGCTTTGTCATCTGTCTTCATGTGGTGGTCTTCTGTGGTAGGAGTTCTGTGTGACTCGGTGGTGCAGTCTCTTTGATCTCCTTGGCTGGATACTGTAGGGTTGCCCTTCCGTTAGTGTGGGCTGTCTGGTTGTACTTGGGCTTTACTTGCTGGTGGCTTCTATGTTGATGTGTTTTCCCCTCTGTGGGTTTACTTGTAGTCACAACTCCCACCTTGTTTTGTATGCTTTTGTATAGGTGCTGTTTAAGAAAGCAGTAGTATCAGGCAAGTGAACCTATGCCAGCCAGGAAATGGGACTACCCTACTGCATCAGCAATCTCAGCTTTACTTGAGCAAATACTGATTAAGGTGAAGAGAGAGTACAGATATTAAAAGATATGACAAAGGGAATATGAGATGATCAAAAGAGAAGAAGATGTTATTGAGTGGTAAGAGGGAGGAGAATTGATAAGAGTGGGGATAGAACTGATGCTAAGATAGGGAGAGAACAAAATTTTAAACAAGTAAAACACATAAGGGCAATGGGAGCAATAAGATAAGAAAAGGGAAAAGTATACTATGAGGTCTGAGGTACAATTAAAAAGGTATTGGACCAGTGGGAGGGCTATGGGAGAAAGACCACAGTAGAGTTAATAGCAAGGACAGCTGAAAGAAGTTTAATAAAGGTAGAAAGGGAATAAGAATATTGTACTAAAGCAAAAATTCAATATATGATATCTACCATAAAGTAAAGGATTTTATGAAGATGGGGGAAGCAAACTAGTAAGAGTAAGGAGTAAATACAAGGTTGAGAGAGAGGGAAACAAAACAAATAAAAAAGTGAAATAAGATTCCTCACTCCATTTATTAGGGTCAAGGGGAAGGCGAAATGGAATAGGACGGGGGAGAGTTTCCTATGACTTTAAAGAACCAACAAATAGTGAACAACTATGAATTCCACTGGAAAAGTACAGTGGTAACCGTGGTACTTTGCCTAACTAGCCACTATTTATATAAGGAAGAAAAGAAGACTTTTATCATAGGGGTAGAAGAATGTGTGCTGACTTAAGAAAGTGGAGCACTTGTGCAAGGTTAAATGGAGGAGCAATAGTGAGAGTAAGGGATAGGAAGTCAGTGTAGTGTAAGAGGAAATAAGTTTACCACAACAGTAATAAAGCTCAGGAGGATGGTGAAATGGATTAGGACCGGGGGTGGGTACTGTGTTGTCTTTGGAATAACAATAATATGATAAAAAATATATAATCTAAATAAAAAGAATAAAAATTAAAAGACCAAGAGTAGTGTATTATTTGGAATACAAGTGAATTGAGAGAAGAAAAAATACAATATGACAGGGAGGAAAACAAACCACAGCAAAACAAACAGAAAAAAACAACAATAATGTATATAAATGAAAATAAGAACAAGAAATTATTTTTTTAAAACAAAATGCAAATTGTAATGAAGGACAAGATACACTTTCTCTCAGGTGTTGGTTTTTGCGTTCTGACTTCTTTCTGGATCTGTATCTGGTTTTCTGTCAGTTCCACGACTTATTGTGTTAGTCTTGAATAAAAAATAGGAAAAAGAAACGAAAAGAAAAAAAAGATACACAAGATGCAACTGCACATTGACATTTCTCTTCCTCTGTTTCTCCCTCCATTTCCCTCTCTAAAAAAATAAATAAATAAAACCTTTATTAAAAAAAAAAAAAAAAAAAAGACTTCTGGCCAAGATGGAGGTGTAGGTACATACACTGTGCCTCCTTGCACAACCAAAAGAAAGGCAACAAATTTAAAAACAAAAAACAATCAGAACTGACAGAAAATCGAACTGTATGGAAGTTCGACAACCAAGGAGTTAAAGAAACATTCATCCAGACTGGTAGGAGGGTAGAGATGGGCAGCAGAGGTGGAGAGGACTCACAGCAAGGCAGTGGCTGGAGGACCTGGGTGGGTAAGGTGGCAGCTGGTGGACCCAGTGGTCTCACATTTGTGTGCAGATAAAATGGGATGAAAAACAGGGGAGTGAGACAGACTGTGCAACCCAGGGTTCCAGCACAGGGAAATAAAGCCTCAAAACCTCTGACTGAAAAAATCTAGGGGTGTTGTAGTAGCAGGAAAAACTCCCAGCCTCACAGGAGGGAATCATTGGAGAAATCCACAGGGTCCCAGAATGTGCACAAACCCAGCCACCTGGGAATCAGCACCAACAGGGCCCAATTTGCTTGTGGGAAGCAGAGGAAGTGACTGAAAGCTACAGAGAGCCAGCAAGTGTCATTGTTCCCTCACTGACCCCTCCCCCACAGAGAGCACAACAACACAGTGACCTGGGTGGCCTCCCCCTAGTGAATACCCAAGGCTCCACCCCTTACTACATAACAGGCACTCAAACCAAAAAAATGGCCCAAATAGAATAACAGATCAAAGCTCCAGAAAAAACACAACTAAGTGCTGAAGAGATAGCCAGCCTATCAGATGCAGAGTTCAAAACACTAGTAATCAGGATGCCCACATAAATAGTTGAGTATGGTGGCAAAATAGAGGAAAGAGTAAGGCTATGAAAAGTGAAATAAAAAAGAATATACAGGAAACCAACAGTGATGGGAAGGACACTGGGACTCAAATCAATGGTTTGGACCACAAGGAAGAAATAAACATTCAACCAGAACAGAATGAAAAAAGGAGAATTCAAAAAACTGAGGAGAGGCTTAGGAACCTCCAGGACAACTCGAAATGTTCCAAAATCCAAATCATCCAGGTGCTAGAAAGAGAAGAGGAAGAGCAAGAAATTGAAAACTTATTTGAAAACATAATGAAGGAGAACTTCCCCAGTGTGGCAAAGGAAATAGACTTGCAGGAAGTCCAGGAAGCTCAGAGTCCCAAAGAAGATGGACCCTAGGAAGCACACACCAAGGCACATCACAATTACATTACCCAAGATTAAAGATAAGGACAGAATCTTAAAAACAGCAAGAGAAAAGGAGGCAGTTATCTACAAAGGAGTTCCCCAAAGACTATGAACTGTTTCTCAAAATAAACCTTACAGGCAAGAGGGGGCTGGAAATAAGTATTCAAAGTCATGGGAGGCAAAGACCTGTATCCAAGATTACTCTATCCAGCAAAGCTCTCATTTAGAATGGGAGGGCAATAAAGTCCTTCACAGATAAGGTCAAATTAAAGGAATTCATCATCACCAAGTCCTTATTATATGAAACATTAAAAGGACTTATCTAAGAAAATGAAGATAAAAAATATGAACAGTAAAATGACAACAAACTCACAAGTATCAACAACTGAACCTAAAAAAACAAACAAACAAACAAAAAAAACCAAAAACAAACTAAGCAAACACCTAAAACAGGAACAGAATCCCAGAAATTGAGATCACATGGAGGGTTATCAGTGGGGAGAAGGAGGGGGTAATGGGGCAAAAAGTACAGGGAATAAGAAGCATAAATGGTACATACAAAGTAGATAGGGGAGATTAATAAAGTATAAGAAATGGAGAAGCCAAAGAACTTATATGTATGATGCATGGACATGAACTAAGGGTGGGAATGCAGGTGGGAGGGGAGCCCCAGGATGGAGGAGAATAAAGGTGGGGGAATGGGACAACTGCAATAGCATAATCAATGAAATATATTTTTAAAAAAGGAAGAAAGGGGGAAAGAGTGCCCCCTGCTGGTAGTCGCTAAGCATACCTGGCCAGTTTTGCAAATCCTCCTGGCTCCTGCAGGTAGTGGGGATTGGGTTCCAGTTTTACTTTGCTGTGGTTCTACTTGGAAGTGGGCTCACTCTGGGCTGCAATAATCACAGGTGCCCACTTTCTAACCCATGCCCTCAGAGTGCTGTGCGACCCACACTCTCCACTTTGAACCTTTGCGTATGTATAAACCACCTCATTTTGCACCCCTTTGATCAACCTGTGAGGCAATTCCAGAGTCTCTTTCAGATACCACCAGTTGCAGCCTTCCTCATCTCCCAGCTCCAAACGCAGCCAGGGTCTCCACCCCTCTCTTGCACTGTCCCAACTGGCTGGCAACCACTGTCCTGGCTTGGGTGCACAGCCAGCTGGGTGCATGCCTCAGCACCCTTGTACACCTTTCGTTTTCACACAGGGTCTTTGCGAGGTCAAGCCTCTCCAGATGCATGTCTGCGCCTTGCTAGCCCTTGTGGGGGAGGGAGCCTCTAGACTGCTATCACGGACCATCTGTCTTCTGAAGTCTGATGTGCCCACACAGAAGCCATGGCCTAAGGTGCCACACCAGGGACTTTCCCCATCTGCCTACACCACCTCCTTACCAACTATTTTGAAGCATCCTCTGCTCATTTTGACTTCCAAACTTCATATTAGCTCAGATTCTGTTGGCTGTTCCCTTTGTTCGTCAAAAGGACAGCTGAGTGAGATATACCCATTCTAGTTGGGTGCTTGAACAAGAGAGCTCAGCTTCCACCTACTTCGCCACCGTCTCCCTTTCTCATGCTATTTTATTTAAGTTGCAAAATCACCCTGAGAATTATGTGTCAACCCAATTTTGCTTAAGAAAACTGGGGCTTGGAAAGTTTAATTACCTTAACTGGAATCACTAAGTCTAAGCTTACATTTGAACCCAGTTTCCTTTTGTTACAGATGTCCAAATATTGTCTCGACACCAAGATAGGCTTTGAGACACACAAAGAATGATTTACTATTATGTTGCAAATATATTTATTATATTTTAAAATATCACCTGTTGGAATATAGTCAATTTCATCAAATTTTCCATTTTAGAAAGCAAAGTAAACAGTTATTTGCTGGTCGAGATATGCAGAAAAGCCCTGTTTAACTCATTAATGTTTTAATGAGAGTAGCTTCAAAAGTCAGACTGCAGGATTCACTCAATAGCATGGTGAAGACTATAGCAGAAGAAAGTGTTGGGCCAGGAGAGCATGGAGGTAGTGGCAGTGGCAGGAGAGTGGGGAGGTGAAAGGTTATGGAGAAATTTGTTCTAGTTGTAAGAATATCCCAAGAATGGCACAGACTTGAGTAGAAGCACCAGGGGATGGGAAGGAGGATGGTGAATTTAATCCAATTTAATTCAAAACACAACAGAAGGGAAGTGCAGGCAAGAGATGCCATTTAAGGACAGAACAACAGAATGGTGATGGTGTCTTCTCATGTGCCGGGTATGCCCCCCAAAAAGAGAGGGTCAGCAACAACCTGCAAAGTACCCCTACACTTTTGATGCCCTGATGCACAGGTCACTTTTTGTTACCAATCTGATCTCATTTCATACCAATCTCCCCTTGCTTATTTCTCTCCTTGCTTTTCCTTAAACACACTAGGTTTTCTGACTTGCGTCCTTTGCTGTAGCTGTTCCTTCTGTCTGAAATACTCTTCCTAAAATATCCACTAAATGAATTCTTTCACCTCTTTAATGTCTTTGTTCAAATTTTAACCTCTTCCTAAGGCCTGTCATGGTCATCCTGTATTTTTATCTATTTATTTTTTAAAGATTGTATTTATTCATTTTTAGGGAGAGGGAAAGAGAGGGATGGAGAGAAACATCAGTGTAAGAGAGACATAGATGGGTTGCCTCTCATATGCGCCCCAACCAGGAACAGAACCTGCAACCTTGGCATGTGCCCTGACTGAGGATCATACCAGTGACCCTTCACTTTGTGGGATGACACCTAAGCAACTGAGCCACTCCAATCAGGGCCACACTATATTTTTAAAATTTAGATATAATTAACATATAACATTGTATTATTTTTATACATATAACAATTATTTTATATATACATATATATAGATGAAGAAATGTTACCACAGTAAATTTAGTTAACATCCATCACCACACATAGTTGCAATTTTTTTCTTGCAATAAGAATTTTTAAGATCTACTGCTTTAGCAACTTTCAAATATACAATATAGTATTGTTAACTATAGTCATCATGCCACCTTATTTAAAACAGCAACCTGGTCCTCTCACCCTCTGATACACCTTTTCATACTCTATGTGTTCTTTATTTCATAGCAGTTACCACCTTCTAATATACTACAGTATATTATTTGCTTTTTATTGTATTTGTCTCCTATCGGAATGTAAGTTCCTATAGCAGGCATCTGTTTTATTCCCTGATATATCTTTTCTTTAAAAGATTTTTAGAGGAGGGGAAAGAGAGGGAGAGAAACATCATTGTGTGGTTGCCTGACTGGCAGTTGAACTGGTGGCCCTTTGGTTTGCAGGTCAGCACTCAATCCATTGAGCCACAACAGCCAGGGAATTCCCTGATATATCTTATGACAGAATAAAGCTCCAAGTAGGCTGACTGAAGTTGATAACAATCACAAACATCACCCTTAAACCTGTACTCAGAGGCTAGTGAAACTTGCCCAAGATCAATAAAAATGACAGAGCAGTAGTCCTTAGGGATCTATTGCTATTCTTTAGCTAACTTTTTTCTCCCTTTCCCCCTTTGTAGAACCTGAGACTTGTACTGGGCATGCCCCCCTACCTAGCCCCGAAGTGTCTCATTTTTCCTCATGAATAAATATGATCAGATATAGCATGGGTTCAAACATTTTCTCTTTTCTTCTCATTCTAGTTCCCTTCTGCTGGATGTTGCAACTTCTGTTGGTTATTCTATATTTTCTGGGCAAAGTTGCTGCTTTCATAAGAATCACAGTACTAACCCCAACACTTTAGCTTTTTCACTGAGTGTTACCACTGAGTTGCTGGAGACTTGGTGATTACCCATATGTTTGTAAAAACAGGCAAGCATACCTTTACTGTACAATGCTCTGCTGAGAGAAGACCCCCCAAATATTTTCTTACTTGTAGAGCTTTGCCAAGGACCATGTCCTAATGAAACAAACCAAATGAAGGGGGACTGCCCCAAAACCGGAATTGTCTTCTGGAGGGCAGGCCCCTTCTACTACAGTCTTCCCCTACTAGGTCAGTATTAGAGGAACCCATCTGTATCTATGTACCACCTGGCGTTGTTGTGAGAGGCTGTATTAGGCTTCTGTGAATTTTTTTGAAGATTCCTTCGTTTTCACCCAGTTCATGATGGATGATTTACAAGTGCACTTGCCCACACCATGCCGAGTGTTCAGGAGTTTTTGACCAAAAACGGCATGACCTCCATCCCCCACCTTCCCTATTCACCTGATCTTGCCCTGAGTGACTTTTTTTGTCTGTTTGTTTCCTCAGATGAAAAAAGTCTTCAAAGGGAAACATTTTGCCCATGTGGAAGAGGTGAATAAAAAATGACAGAAGCACTAAAAGGCATCAAAATCAAGTTTAAAAACTGTTTTGAGCAGTGAAAAAAACATCTCAGATAGGTGTATTGTATCAGATGGAGGGTACTTTGAAGGCGACTGAAGTTTAAACATGTAAGAATAAATACATGATTTTTTATAAACAAATTCTGGTTTTATTGTGTCCCCCCTTGTATTACTATTTCAATCACTTCTTTCTTCTAACTACTTAGCATTTTTAAAAGCATTTATTTATTGAGCACTTTGATCAGCACCAGCCCAAGTGGTGTATAGCATTTGTTAAATTCAGAAAACAATCAAGAGATAATTGTTATTCTCCCCAATTTTATAGATAAGGAACCCAAGTGTTGTATAGCTAATAATTATGTGGTAGGATTCAAAGCCCAATCAATTGGACACTGTAGTAGAAGTTGATGCTGCAGTTGAATCCATTTTCCCCTGCTGTCCATCCCATCCTCCAGCTGATATGACTGTGAGCTAACTTAGTGCATTACTCTGTCTGGGAAGACTATGATTCCTCCTATCCCTTCCAGTAGATCTCGTCAAATGATCGAGTTATAGAGTTTAGAAAAGGCTGAACACTTGCTTCAAGGTGAAGTTAATTCTGTGATGCAATTTGTGCTTCAGATTTTTGTTGTGGGAGCAAACTAAAAATAGTCTCCATCTAAACCAAATTCTTGCTCCCCTGACTGGTCCTATTTCCTTCCCTTTAGAACACCCTGAAAAATACTCTTATCAGGCTCTTCTAGGGAACCAAACTTAAAATGATCCCCTGATCTCCAGCACAATACACTGACTTTTTTTTTTTATTAGAGCAAGAGAGTTACTGAGCCCTCTCTTTCCTTAGAATAAATTCTTGCCCAGAAGTTTCCTCTATTGCTCCTGTAAATGGATAGGACAGCAGACTGATTCCCCATGATGGATGTATCTTATGATCAGGCTCAGTTGTTCTTATACTATGTTCTTTACACTGAGAGTACTGTAAATCTGAACATAAATAAGTTTCTGTAATCAGCCATGTGAACTGCTAACCCAGGATGCCCAGTGAAAATTTAACAATGTATTCTTCTGGGTAGATTTAGGATTACTATTTTTGTATTTCTTTCTGTTAATGAAAACCACATCACTAAATACAAAATTAGAATAGCTTGTGATAACAGAAAATTATCCTAGTAAAGCATATATTTTCTCCATTCCAGAGTATTATTGGTTTTTACCTCTAGCTTTTCAGGTGCCTGTTAAGTACCAGAAGTAATATATAATTTTTGTGAAGCAAATTGCATGTACGTCCAGAATTTTAAAATGTATGTGTAGTAATAAGGATCAATGTCCTGACTAGGAATTGGAAATACTAAAGAGTAAGCAACAAAATAATTTGGCTAGGTGGTGCTCATGAAGGACTTCATTTTCCCAAGCACGAGTTAATGAAATACCATTGGCTCACTAAAATGTGTATCTTATCATTACAAATAACTTTTGTGTAATCAATTCACACAAAGTATTCCAGGGGAGGTCCTTTTTGATTATAGATTGCTTGCTTTTACCTCAAGGTTCAGGGAAGCTGGTAGAATTTGTAATGAATGGTATAATTGTTGAAACTTTAAGCAAAAATCTATTTGGGGATGAACAGTATGATTTACGTAATGGGAAAACATGCCACTCCATCAAGTTGAGTTCAATGAAATGATAAATAACTATCTCAAAAAAAGGAACAAGTATATGTAACTTATTAATATTAGAAAAAATACCTTTGATAAAGTTTTCCTCCCCCCAGCCTTGCACCACCATTCCCCACACATATACCAGCACACACACACACACACACACACAGAACTATTTCTTAAGACACACTATAAAGTTGGAGAAAAAGCTTTGTTTTACTTAGGAACTAACTTGGAAGCAAGTAACAAAGGGTTAGAATACTCACTTATTTAAAAAGAAAAGTTTCGTAATTGGCTCTCTCAGTAAGAAGTGCTGGTGTTTATTGAAAATATTTATAAGTTAGGCACTTACATTACATTTTTGAGTTCACAATCACATAACAAATGCTTTATCAATATATGCAAAATCCAGGACCCAGGAATTTCACTCTTAGATATTCCTTAAAGAACTGCAAAATCCAAATGTTCATAGAGAATAGAATGGATAAATTTATCAAGAATATGCATTTAATAAGATACTATAGTATACTATATAGCAATGAAAATGGATGGACTACTCTTATATACAACAATTTGGGTAAATCTCACAAACACAATTTAAGCAAAAGAAGCCAGATTTTAAAGAGAACATATTGTAGAATTCCACTTACATGAAATTCAAAGTCAGGCAAAACAAATATATGGTGGTAGAAGTCAGAATAATTTCTCTAGGGAGAAGGAAAGATTGAATGGTCACAAAAGGGAGGCTTCTATTTTGCTGCTTATTTCTTGATTTGGTGATGTTACTCTGTATATTCACTTTATAAAAATCCTTCAAGGTGTAGACAAATTGTGCGCTTTTCTGTATGGGTATTAAATTTTAAAAAAGGTAACTTTAAAAAGAAAAAATGGGTCTAAAAATCCCAGTTACCTAAAGTCAATGCTGTCATATTGTGATTAATAAGTCTGAATTTTCATTATAAGCACAATAAGAAAGAAACTGAAACTTTTGTTGCACACAAAAAATTAAATTTTGTATTGAGAGAGTTTGAAAATATTGAGAGACTATTATTCCCTAATCCTCTTCCCTTAGAAAAAGAATTCTAGCTCATCCCCTTGAGAGCTGGACAATAAACAAGCCAGTCACAAACTTAAATTTGCATTGTTCTGGAGTTTTATAATATATGTGAAGACTCCTTGTGCATCTGGTACACAGTGAACACTCAATGAATATATTGTTAACTTTTTTTTGGCACTTGTATCACACTGTAGACTTATTATTAAGTTTGCTAATAACTAAACTATTCAAGGCCATTTCACAAAAGGTACCTCTATGACCTCATGCAACTTTCAGACCAATGTAGAAATTCCTGTTTTATTTTACCCTGATACAATTGTTGAGTGTCCATTCTGTTGAGATCTTTAAGGATTGGCGTTCACTAGTCTTCAGTCTCAGCATTGATGAGAATGTTACTCAAGGAGGACTAGAGATTAAGCCCTGCAAACCATCCTTGTTAACCTCTATTCTGGCTCACGGTGATCCAGCAATCAGACCCTTTTGGATATGGTCATCAGTCAGTTATGAATATTGCTAAAGAAACTGTCACTCAGTCCATGTTTAATTTGTCAGTAAGTATAGAAATGATGTAAAGTATTATCTTTCATTTCGACATTTTTAGATGTTTGTATTCTTATTTAACATGGTTATTTACCTGAATTATGTTAAAACAAACTATTTCCAAGTTCCAAATATTATTTTTTTCCTGCAGTCTTAAGTCACATATAAGTGGGGGAATAATATGATGTCAAATTAAAATGAATACACTGGATTTCAGACAAACACATCACACACATGACCTTGAATTCACACTATTATGAAAACCAGGAAGACAGTGTTCATTATGATGTAATATAATGGATATGAATCACTACTCTTTGGGAAATTTTTTGAAGCAAAAATGAAACTTCTTTAACTACCCTCTCCCTCAAAAAAGACATAAATAGAACAAAGCAAAAAAATATGATGGGAAATTAATGTGGCCTTATGAAAAGTTTTATAACACTATACATTTCTTGTTTAAAAATGTGTTTTCTCACTATGTAGTGTGTGAAGCTTCCTTTTCACTTTTTTCTGCCAACAGAGGACAGGTGAAAAGAGAGAAGAAGTATCTCTTCCTAGTCTTGAGTCAAATGTTTTAAAGACTTCTCTGAAATGTTTATAAAGCAGATTATTTTGTTTTCTCTTTAATTATTATATCTTGAAAATAATTTGTTTAAGTATAAATTTTAATTTTTATGGATACATTTGGCTTAATTAATGAAATTAATACTTTGAATTTTAATTAAGTTTATAAATCAGTGATATATTGAAAAATATGAAAATTATTTAGATTTTAAGGTCATATGTCTAAAATGTTCTCTCTTATTTTGGGTAATACTGATTAGACTACTATTGTATAGCTTTTCTAATTCAGTTATAAATTAGATTCATGTGAATTATGAATTATGTTCATGTGTATGTTTTTCATACATATCTCAACACAGCCATTTGGTCATTACCTCAGTATGCAGAGTTGTTAAACATAATTCTCAATTTTATTAATCAAGTAATAAGTCTTTTAAAACATACCACATTTTGCCATGTATAATGCATACCCATGTTTTTGACCCAAATTTTCAGGAAAAAAATCTTTTGTTTTCATTTTATAATTCAATTTTTTATTTATATATAAAACTGATTATTGTATTCCATGGTATTATTTTGCATACAGATATTGTTATTTCTTTCTAGAGTTACACTTTTAATGCATAAGCATAAATAAAAGAATTAAAAACATTTTTATAGACATGAATTAGTACTACCCATGTATAATGCGCATCCTTATTTTTTCCTCAGAAATTTGGGTAAAAAAAGTGCGCATTATATATGGCAAAATACAGGTAATTGGAAGAAACCCAAATGCAATGCAATGGAATTTTTTTTTTTTTTTTGCAGTATTTTACCCCACAGGAATGTTTAAATACAGTTTTGGTAGCTGTATTAAGATGTTTTCTCTTTCAACTTTAAATTTGTTTAATCAATAATGAAACATCCTTTCAAAATGTTAGGTGGTATGATAAACAATGTAATTCAACAGTTCATGACTGCTTCTACGGCACCTTTGTTAGATAAAAAATCAAGCGGCAGCTTTGCTTTTTGCCTTCTCCACTTGAATAATGCCACTGTGCTGGAAGTACAGGAGCAGGGAGAAACTGAATTGGTTCTGTTACTGGGAAGATAACTGTCCATCCTGCTTATCCTCAGTGCTGGGAATTCCTTCTTTCCTCTTCTTGCTATAAACCTCATCTGAAGAATCCTTTTTCTTAAAAACTATCAAGGAAAATTATACATAGTACTAAGAACACAACTGGTACATAGTGAGTGCTTTGTAAGTGTTAGCTACTATTACAAAGTCATATATTTATCTTAAGTTTAATCCATTTATTGATCTAGCCTTGGGAATCATGTAGGGTTGAGGAAAAACTAGAAAAATAATCTTGTTCTCAGAAGTGCTAATGCTATTATTCATTTATTTAAGGGGAAAAAAAACACCTTGACTAAATTCACTCTTAACACTAACTTTATGGAGCAAATGGGAGCACTAACGTTTGTCACTTAGATGCCTTAGACTAAATGCTTCCTGATATTGTGCATTGGTACTGAATTTCCTGGCTAATGTATGTGATAGGATAAGATCTAGCTCTTTTAAAGGAACCGTGCTGGATGAGGAAAAAAAGTTTTACATTTGATGAGTATTTGAGTTTTTCAAAACACTGAATGAAAGAGAACTTCTGATCACCCCGTAAAGGAAGGTAACCTTATAGCTTGGGAAACAGATAGAGAGAGAATACAAGGAAGGGGGCTTTGGGCCTGAGGAAAAAGGAAATTCTTTTGGTAAAGCAAAGAGTGATGAAATCTTCAGCCATAAGATTTCTGTGGACTTGGAACCAAGATGGAGGTGTAGGTAGAGACACTGCGCCTCCTCGCACAACCAGGACTGACAGAAAATCAAACAGCAAGGAAGTCTGACACCAAGTAGATAAAAAAGAAACATTCACCCAGACCGGTAGGAGGGGCAGAGATGGGCAGCCGGGGCAGAGAGGACTCGCGTTGCCCTGGCAGGACCCAGACAGAGACTGGTGGAGTGTGGGACAAACAGGGCAGGCAGTCTGACCACTAGCAGACCCTGTGGCCCCACATTGGCCCACAGATAAACCGGGACGATTGGCGGGGGAGCAAAGCAGACTGAGCAACCCACGGATCCAGCGTGGGGAAATAAAGCCTCAAACCTCTGATTGAAAATGCCCGTGGGGGTTGGGGCAGCAGCAGGAGAAACTCCCAGCCTCACAGGAGAGGTCGTTGGAGAGACCCACAGGGGCCTAGAGCATGCACAAGCCCACCCACTTGGGAATCGGCACCAGAGGGGCCCAATTTGATTGTGGCTAGCAGAGGGAGTGACTAAAAACCGGTGGAGACTGGAGCAAGCGCCATTGCTCCCCCTCGGCCTTTCCCCCACGTATAGCGTCATAGCCCAGCAACCAGCGTTACCCCGCCCAGGGAACACCTAAAGCTCCGCCCCTTTAAGTAATAGACGCGCCAAGAAAAAAAAATGGCCCAAGTGACAGAACACTTCAAAGCTCCAGAAATAATTCAACTAAGCATCGAACAGATAGCCAACCTATCAGATGCACAGTTCAAAACACTGGTAATCAGGATGCTCACAGAATTGGTTGAATTTGGTCAAAAACTAGATGAAAAAATGAAGGCTATGCTAAGTGAAATAAAGGAAAATGTACAGGGAACCAATAGTGATGGGAAGGAAACTGGAACTCAAAATGGTGTAGACCAGAAGGAAGAAAGAAACATCCAACCAGAAAAGAATGAAGCAACAAGAATTCGGAAAAATGAGGAGAGGTTTAGGAACCTCCAGGACATCTTGAAACATTCCAACATCCGAATTATAGGGGTGCCAGAAGGAGAAGAAGAAGAACAAAAACTTGAAAACTTATTTGAACAAATAATGAAGGAGAATTTCCCTAATCTGGCAAAGGAAATAACTTCCAGGAAGTACAGGAAGCTCAGAGAGTCCCAAAGAAGCTGGACCCAAGGAGGCACACACCAAGGCACATCATAATTACATTACGCAAGGTTAAGCAGAAGGAGAGAATCTTAGAAGCAGCAAGAGAAAAGAACACAGTTACCTACAAAGGACTTCCCATAAGACTGTCAGCTGATTTCTCCAAAGAGACCTTACAGGCAAGAAGGGGCTGGCAAGAAGTATTCCAAGTCATGAAAGGCAAGGACCTACATCCAAGATTGCTCTATCCAGCAAAGCTATCATTTAATGGAAGGGAAGATAAAGTGCTTCTCAGATAAGGTCAAGTTAAATAAGTTCATCATCACCAAACCCTTATTATATGAAATGTTAAAGGGAGTTACCTAAGAAAGAGAAGACAAAAAATATGAGCAGTCAAAATGACAGCAAACTCACAGTTATTAACAACCACACCGAAAACAAAAACAAAAGCAAACTAAGCCAACAACTAGAACAGGAACAGAATCCCAGAAATGGAGATCACATGCAGGGTTATCAATAGGGGAGTGGGAGGGGGAGAGAGGGGAGAGAGGGGAGAAAGGTACAGAGAATAAATAGTATAAATGATAGGTGGAAAATAGACAGGGGAAGGGTAAGAATAGTGTAGGAAATGTAGAAGCCGAAGAACTTATAAGTATGACCCATGGACAGGAACTATAGGGGGGGAATGTGGGAGGGAGGGGGTGGGCATGATGGAGTTGAGTGAAGGGGGGGAAATGGGACAACTGTAATAGCATAATCGATAAATACGTTTTAAAAAATATGCAAAAAAAAAGATTTTTGTGACAACCTCCTCACTTATTTGCCATACCATCTCCTCCTGCTCCTCTAGGTCACTGTGCATGCTTATTCCGGTTTTATCTTCTTAAAATGCAGTGTGATTATGCTACTTCCTTGTTTGAAACCCCAAACTCATTTTCTTTTGCCAACAATAGTAGAAGAACTCCTACTTTGCCACTTGTAACTCTGAACTACATGGTCCCAATCTGATTTTGCACATTCACTTCCTCTACTCCTTTATTGGAACAAATAATTGGTATGCATAAAATGGACAGGGGGAGGTTAAGAATAGTATAGGAAATGGAGAAGCCAAAGAACTTATATGTATGACCCATGGGTATGGTCTAAGGTGGGTGGGAATGTGGGAGGGAGATTGGGAGCAGACAGAGGGGAATAAAGGGGAGGGAAAAATTGGGACAACTGTAATAGCATAATCAATAAAATATACTTAAAAACTGAAAAAAAATGCCTCTCTCTGCTCATGTCTTTCCCATTCATCTTTGACTGTCAATAGATCCTTGTCTTTTAAGATCCATCTTCAGTGACACTTCCTCTTGAAGATATTCTAATTCTTTTTTAAAATTTCTATCATTTATTTAATTTTTACTTTTAGAGAAAAGGGAAGGAAGGGAGAAAGAGAGGGAGAGAAACATCGATTGGTTGCCTTCCATACACACCTTGACTGGGGACCGAACCTGCAACCAGCAATCTTTCACTTCAAGGAACAATGCCCAACCAACTGAGTCACACCTGTCAGGACCATATTCTAATCCTTAACTGGAAATGATATTTGGTGCCATTGAATCTCATGGGTCTTTGCATTTGTAGAAGGTCCTTCTATCATCTATAACAGATAATTCTGGTTTGTTTGTTTTTGTTTTTTGCTGACAATATGCTTACTGAGAGCAGGAACTGAGTCTTGCTGTCCCCAGAAAGTAGAGTGGTGCTCTGCTGAGCAGAATCTGTCAGATATTCAGAAGATCATTTGCATTCTTGAGGTCCTTAGTATATTAAAAACTGAAGAAATGCCAGGGTCACAAAATTGTGGTACATTTCCAATGTTACATTAGGCAAGTGGATGTGATTAAAACACATACATGCACACAATAATCGCCAAAGTAATTGTGCTGTCTGTAAGATAATCACAGGATTTCTAAAACATTTAACTCGTACAGTCCAGTTGATGCAGTCTTGTCAGCACATCTCTGGGCTTGTGCATCATCTGACATCTAGACCAAAGGCCTCTCCGACTTTCTGTGTGAAGGGCACATGGTAGACACCTGATAAAAATTCACTGAAGTGAGTTAAATTTAATTATGTGTGCAAAGGTGCTGTATGTAAATATAATACATTGATTCCTTTTTTTATTTGGTCAGAATATTATTAAAATATAAGATTGAAAGTTATTATTAACTCTAATGTAATGCCTATAATTTAAATTTTGTTTTACACTTGTCAGATCAAAGACCTAGACACTGGAGTGAGAAAAAGTACTCATTCTTACTGACTAATGTCATGTGTACTTTCAGACACTTAGAGAAGAGTCATTTTCTCTGTGACTCCTGATTTAGAAACAATGATGAACACTTGATAAGAATTAGCAAGATTTCTTCAAACTAGGCTAGAAACAAAAAAAATATTGAAGATTCCAAAACTATTTGGAATTCATTGCCATAAAGTTGATATCAATTTTAAATCATTCTCCGCTATTAGACACTACAAGTTAAATTTGCCCAGTTATAGATATTACCACTTTCAGGTGAACTGTTTATCTATGTGTTCTCTTTCTAATATAGTGCATAAAAGTAAGCACAATTATACACGTGAACTCATTATTAGAATTACCATTGTTTAATTTTTTTTGTAATGTGTGTATTCAGATATTCTTATCTGATAATATCTCATTCTCTTAGACTAATTAGAAGAATGATGTGTTTTAAGTTTTACTTTGCTAAATTAAATAAACCCAAGCTTTTCTAGAAAAATATCTTACACTAAAAAGGAGCCAAAGAAATGAACAGGACCCAGTTACTTCTGATAATTTGGTAATAAGAAATAAAATTTGGTTATTTTCAGCATTAGTATCAACATTTTCTTTTAATCCTATACACCTGATGGATTTGACACATCCCCATAAATATCAATAGCTCAAGTAGCAGGGGTGGAGATGGATTGGGGACACAGAAGTGGTGAAATTAGAAGTAACTAATTTATACTAAATGCAGGTGATTTTGAAATGTCTTCCACACAAATCATTTCTAAAAGGCAAGTAATTAAGTACATGAAAACTTAATGAATAACATTGCCGAATATATTGATTTATTTTAAATATATTAATTTATTTACACATATTTAAACTTTATTATACATTAAAAACATTGAAAAATGTATAATAGTACTATAGATTTTTAAGATTGGCATGTCTTTCATATTCTCATTTATTACTATGAGTTTTTGAAACGATTTTATTTATTCATTTTTATTTATTTATTTAAATATATTTTATTGATTATGCTATTACAGTTGTCCCACTTATTTTCTCCCTTTTATTCCCCTCCACCCTGCACCCCCCTCTCCAGCATTCCCCTCCTTTAGCTCATGTCCATGGGTCATACATATAAGTTTTTTTGATTTTCCATTACCTATACTATTCTTAACCTTCCCTTGTCTATTTTATGCCTACCAATTATATTTCTTATTCCCTATGCCTTTTTACTCCATTCTGCCCCCTTCCCCTCCCTGCTAATAATCCTCCATGTGATCTCCATTTCTGTGACTGTGTTCCTGTTCTAGTTGTTAGCTTAGTTTGTTTTTGTTTTTGTTTTTTTAGGTTCAGGTGTTGATAGTTGTGAGTTTGTTGTCATTTTACTGTTCATAGTTTTGATCTTCTTTTTCTTAAATAAGTCCCTTTAACATGTCATATAATAAAGGCTTGGTGATGATGAATTCTTTAACTTGACCTTATCTGGGAAGCACTTTACCTGCCCTTCCATTCTAAATGAAAGCTTTGCTGGCTAGAGTAATCTTGGATGCAGGTCCTTGCCTTTCATGACTTCAAATACTTCTTTCCAGCCCATTCTTGCCTGTAAGGTTCATTTTGAGAAATCAGTTGATAGTCTCATGGGAACTCCTTTGTAGGTAACTCTGCTTTTCTCTTGCTGCTTTTAAGATTCTTTACATTTTGCCTTTGGCATTTTAATTATGATGTGTCTTGGTGTGGTCCTCTTTGGGTCCATCTTGTTTGGGACTCTCTGTGCTTTCTGGACTTGTATGTCTATTTCCTTCACCAAATTATGGAAGTTTTCTTTCATTATTTTTTCAAATAAGTTTTCAATTTTTTGCTCTTCCTCTTCTCCTTCAGGCACCCCTATGATTCGATGTTGGTACATTCGAAAATGTCCCAGGTGCCCCTTGACCTATCCTCAGTTTCCTGAATTCTAGTTTCTTCTTGCTGTTCTGATCATTTGCTTTTTTCTTCCTTGTGTTCCAAATTATTGATTTGATTCTTGGCTTCATCCCCTCCACTGTCAGTTCCCTGTAGTTTTTAAAAAATTTTCACTTAATGTAACTTTTATTTCTGCCTGGGTCTTTTTTTATGCTGGTGTAGTTCCCCATGTGTTTTTTGAGCATCCCAATAACCATTCTTTTGAACTCTGCATCTGACCTATTGCTTATCTCCATTTCATCTAGTTCTTTTTCAGGAGTTTTGTTCTTTTCTTTTATTTGGGACATATTTCTTTGTCACCTCATTTTGACAGCCTCCCTGTGTTGTTTCTGTATATTAGATAGAGCTGCTTTGACTCCTTGTCTTAATAGTGTGGCCTACTGTAGAAAAGCACACCTGTAAGTTGCCGGGGTGGGGGTGTCTTAGGTAATCTCAGGGCAACCTGTGTCACTGCTCTGTGGCTCTTTGTGAGTAAGGGCTTGGAGAGGGGAGAATGTCACTGCCTAGCCTAGAGTTTTGTCCAGGAGAAAGCTGTCTCCCAGCACTTACCCTGATGCCAGTCACTTCACATCCTCCCCATATGCTACTGGTGCCCTTCCAGCAGTTGCCCTGGTGCTGAATCCCAGAATGAGTGGGTCTGCATAGGTCTTAAGTCCATTGTGGGCCCTTTAAGAAGCATCTCCTATGAGACCTGCAGTTTCTTCTCCCATCCCAACCTCACTAGTTTTTACTGCAGGAAATTATGGGGACTTAACTTCTTGTTGCTGGAACCCTGGGCTGGGTGTTCTGCTCTGGGGCTGGGATTCCTCCTGATTTTTATCCACCACACATGGATGTGGGACTGCTTATTCCACATCTCTGCACCTCTCCATGCCACTCTGCATCTCCATGCCTCTTCACATATCTCCACCTCTCTGTGCCTCTCAGTGCATCTCCATGTCTCCACCCCTCCTATCTGTGTGGATGAATGTGGTTTCTTTAAATCTTTGGTTGTGAGACTTCCATACAGCTCGATTTTCTGACACTCCTGGGTGATATTTGTTTTATAATCTAGTTGTAATTTTTTCTCTAGTTGTGTGAGAAGGCAAGGCATGCTTACTATACCACCATCTTGGCTATAAATCTCACATGAAGACATTTAAATAAATCTCAATATAACATAAATTTAGGAAAACTAAGCATTAATATACAAATGTTATCAATGCCAGATTTATGGAAAAAATGAAGACAGTTTTATAAAACTTAAGGACAAATGTCAAGAGGATAATTTGCACATACAAAAATATGGAAAAAGATAGTTCTCATAAAAACCTAATGACCAGTACTTTCCAGTTGAGTGGGTGTATTTATGGCCAACAGACACATCTGAAAATACACATTTATTAATGTACAAATCTATGTTAATTATGTAGTTGTAAAACATGCAATGTAGTTCCAAACATTTCAAAGTTCCCAACAAGAATTTAAAATTTATCTATGATTTAAAAATTGTAAGTTTAAATATTTCTTTACAGTGTTACAAAACAAAAACCAGTATGTGCCCTTATTTACAGATAACCACATGGGACTCCACGTTCAGTGCAAGAAAATTTTTATTAGTATCCAAACCCATAAATTAACACTTTTGCCAGTGGACATTGGTTTGAACTCTGGTCTGAATTTTTGGATAGAAGGTGACCAAACAACTGGGCTTCTGAGTATTAGAAGGATAAGGATAAGAATAAGGTATTTCTCCTAACTTTTCTCTTTTTTTACCCTTTGCTCTGTAGTGTGGACCTTTTGTGACTCAAGGAAACAGCTACAGAGTCTCCTTTGCTAAATGCCAAAACTCTGTGTGACATCAAAAAGCTATTGATAGTTGAATTTTTCAGTTCAAATTATTTTACTCATATTAATAATAAAATGGCATAATAATTATCTCATAGGGGTATTGAGAAAATTAAATGATGGAAAGCCTTTAAAAGGCTTGATACATTAGGGATTCAGTACTAATTAATTTTCTGCATTCAGTTGATCTTGGATACACAGTCGGTTTAACTTAGATTGAAAAGCAAAACAGGAACAATCAGGTGAGGAAAAATGTATGTCTTATGCTTCAATGTCTTAAATTATTAGTTGTTACACAAAATATGTTTTATTTTGAAAGCATGTTTAACTATACATTTTCCAATAAAGATGGCTGGAAAACCTCAACTATTTCCAAAATTTTTTTTTTGAGTAAAATGTGAGAGCTCTTTTTTCATAATGATCTTACATAAAATTTAAAGCTTTAAGTCAGTGATATTAAATATAGAAGAATGAGAGATCAGAGTGAGTAGAAATGGAAAAGAATCACACAGAATACATTTTCCTGGAGAAAATAAATAATAGAATCTTAAAGTTAAATCTGTTTTAATGTAATATTTCTCTAGAATTCAATGTATCTTTACATAATACAAAGGGAGTAAAAATTTATCACCACTCTGTGGCCAAATTCATTTTTATTTTTAAATCATGCAACTCTCTTAGTGAGTAGTTAATATTACCTTAAAACTCTGCATGGTTGATGAATTCCTTATATTAATAACAGCTACAGATTATTGAGTAGCTGCAGCCCAGTTTGATGGTGATGAGCTGACAAGAGAACATGAAGATTTTATTTTTCTTGTAAGCTTTCTTGGGATTAAGATATTTAGTAATCTTGCTCTGTTTTGTTTTCTTTAAAGAAATATTCATTGACTATACATGACATTTCCCACTGGGGGTAGAAAATTTCTTAAACTCCTAAGAGGAACCTAATTTGAAGCCAGATTTCCAGGCTTATGCAGTCCATGTCCTAAGCCCCAGATCCCATGGTCACTCTCACAAGAGAAAAATCATTAGTTCAGAAAAATAATTACTAAGCATAATAATTCTGAAAATTCTAAATGCAACATAAAAGGATCTGACTGGGCATGAGATACTATTATTAAATATTAAAGATCATTGAAGTTTCAAATTGTTAGTAATTTGTTGTTGCATGAAAAATGTGTCAAAGATCAGTAAAAATTTTTATTTTAAAATAGTTTTAGATTTACAGAAAAATTTTGAAGATACTACAGAGATTCTGTACACCCCATACTCAATTGCCCCTATTATTAACACTAGTATGGAATATTTGTCACAATTAATGAATAAATATTGATACATTATTATTAACTGAAGTCTATATTCAAATTTCCCCAGTTTTTACCTAACAATTTTTTTCTGTTCCAAGATTTCATGTAAGATAGCACATTATATTTAGTCCTATCTACTTAGGCTCTTCTTGGCTGTGATAAATTGTAAGAGTTTCCTTACTTTTGATGACCTCAACAGTTTTTTAAAAATTTGATTTTAGAGAGAGAAAGGAAGGAAGAGAGAAAGCAAGGGAGAGAGAGAGGGAGGGAAACGGCAACCTGTTGTTCCATTCATTTATGCGTTCAGTTGCTGCTTCTTGTATGTGCCATGACCAGGGATTGAACCTACAACCTTGGCGTATCTGCAGGACACTCTAACCAACTGAGCTACCTGGCCAGGGTATGACCTTGACAGTTTTGATAAGAACTGTTCAGATACTTTGTAGAACGCCTGTTAACTGGGATTTGTCTGATTTTGGGTAGGGGGAGGTTATATTAGGGTTATGAGTTTTAGGGAAAGTATCACATATAAAGTGTCATTTTCATCACATAAAATCAAAAGTATGTTCTAAAAATGAGCTATTACTGTTGAGTTTTTACCTTGATTATCTGGCTGTAATAACGTTTGTCATGTTCCTCCTCTAGGAAGATACTCTTTTCTACCTTCCGTGTTGTACTCTTGGGAAGTCATTGTGCACGCCCACACTTAAGGAGTTGAAAGTTGATCTCTACCTCTTTGAGAGTGAAGTATTTAAATAAATCATTTGGAATTCTGTATTGGAAATTTGTCTATTCTCCCATTAACTTATTAAATTATTTATTTATGTCAGTATGAGCTCATGGATATTTATTTTATACTTGGGCTATGTTTTATGCTGAAATTGTTCCAACTTTGGCCATTGGGGGGCTCTTTCACCTTACTCTTGTGTCCCTTTGAAATACCTCAGCATTGTGGTATGTATGTATGTATGTATTTTAGCACTTCCTTACTTTCTGGCACTACAAGATACTCCAGGTGCATCTTACATATTTTGTATATTTACTGCCCCAGTCCTAAAAGTAACCTTGGCTCCTTTTATTGGAAAATGGTGTTAGAAACCAAGATCTGGGTGCTAGGCTATGTTGGTTGCTATTGAGATGTCATTGCTTTTAGGCCTTCTTAGCTAACAGAGTAAGAAAAATATATGCATATATTATAACTTATGTATACACGTGTCTATAAATGCTTCTATATGAAACCCTCTGTATCTTTACTAAGCTAAACTTAAGTTCATATGGTGTCTCTCATTCTAATCTATGACCACATGGATCATTCTAAACTCTTCCCCTTGGTTACCTGCAACATTTCAGTCCAACAGCGAGAAACCTGGCTTCCATCATCCACAATCTAAAATATATCGTTTCCATTTATACATGTATAGTGATTTCAGAATTGTTAACCTATACGCCATGGGGTACAACTTTGTCAACTAGAGGAGTGCTTATATTTTTAGTTTTACAGACTCCGCTCATTTCCAAAGTTCCCTAGCCCACAACCTTCCATCCACCCTCATCTACTCCTTTCACTGAGGTTGTTTGATACATTATAATACAGTTATATTCACTTGTCATGTTCCGTATTCCATCTTGGAGTTCCCTCCTCCAACCCTGATCTTTTTTGAAAAATTCACACATATTAAGGTTCATCCTTTTCTTGTAAATTTCTATGGGTTTTGACAAATGTGTAGTGTCATGTTTCATACTGAATAGTTTCACTGACCTAAAAATATTCCTGTACTTCACCTATTTAACCATTCTTCTCACCCCAAATTCCTGGCAACCACTGATTTTTTACCATTTCTAGATAGTTGCATATAGTTGAAATCATACAGTATGTATATTTTTCCATGCTGGCATCTTTCACAAACAATATGCATTTAAGATTTGTCTATGTTTTCTTATGACTTCATAGTTTATTCCTTTTTATTTCTGAGTAGTATTTCATTATATAGACATACCACATTTTGCATATTCATTCACTTATTGAAGTATATATTGTTTATTTGCAGGTTTTGGAAATTATAAATAAAACTACTATAAACATTTACAAGCAGATTTTTCTGTGGATGAAAGTTTTCAAGTCAGTTGGGTAAATTCCCAGAAGTGAGATTGTTAGATTGTATAGTAAAATTATATTATGCTGTGGAAGAAACCACCACTGTATTCCAATGTGGATGTACCATTTTGCATTTCTAACCAGCAATCCTCACCAGTGATTGGTACCCGGGTGAGCAGTGGTATCTCTCTGTTGTTTTAATTTGCAATTCCCTAATGACAGACCATGATGAGCATCTTTTCATGCTTATTTGCCATCTGTATATCTTCTGTGGTACAGTACCTGTTCATGTTTGACTTTTTTTAAAAAATTGGGTTATTTGTTTTCTTATTGTTAAGTTTTATTTCTGTTTACTTTAAGGACATAAGCAATATAAAACTGGTTGAGATGTGCATCTAAAAATAATAAAGGATTATCCCATACATATTTCATTCTTTATTGTAAAAAACATCATAGAAGAACAAGTTCAGCATTCAGGAAACCATTCATATGAGGATGTGAAATTTGAAATGTGGGTGTGTGTACACCCCCATTCCAAACACACACACACCATTTATTGAGAATTATCCTATGCCAGATAATTTGTTAATTTTTAAACTTTTATCAATTCATTTAATTCTCACAACAACTCTCTGTAACAGAAAATTCTTGTCTCCTTCATTTTACAAATGAGGAAATCTGAGCTCCCAATGGAGGAACTCTGACACCCTATACCATGCTGTCTGATAATGAGATGATTTAAAGCCTGTTTTCTTACACAGCCAAATGAAAGTATATTATTATAAGTGAATATAGAAACAGATTCCAAAAAAAGTCCATTTTTCTTAAATTATTCAAATGATTTATTATAATCCTCAAATTTGTAGGGGTTTATTCAGGTGATTGAACATAGGTCTACATTTTTTCCCAGATATTTAAATCTAACTTTATTTTGCACCATTTTTAAAAAACTTTGCTTCCTTAAAAGAAAGCAAGATACAATGTAACAGTCAAATGGGCAACTATTTTCTGTACCCTGTTTTAGATCATCAAAATAATTTTCAGAAGTTATTTGCTTTATTATTGGTTAGTTACTAACACAAAGAACTCCTAAAGACAATCACAATCATGTCCAAATGGAGACTTAAAAAACATAGCAGTGCAGTTGCAACTGGTGACTGGGTCTGAACTTGGCAGGTGAGCTTGAAGCGTGGGACTGGGTGTTCCACTCTCTCTGGCTCTTCTCCAGGGAGCTGTCAGTTGCTGGGTTCCCACCAGTGCCAAGCACTAGGCAGGTGCAGAAAAGTTCAAGGTTTCTGTTGAGGGAATGCAGTTCATCTGACAGGAAACAAGACCAGTACGCAGAGTACCCAGTGGGCCCTGACAGGTGTGGGGAATAAAGCTCTTGCTTTGCTTTGGGGGAGGACATTGACTGGGGTGGAGAGTTTGAGAACATGCTGCCACTCATCACATGCCTAAGCTGGCATCTGAGATAAGTGGGGAGTTGTCAACGTCTTCTGGAGGAATAGAAGACAGAGACACTTCCATTTTGGAGGCTCTTAGTGTATTTTTTTAAAAGAAAAATTGCCAAAAATAATTCTAAAATTGTGTTTTATTTTACATTGTAAAAATTAATGCTTTTAACACACCAAAAATGAAATGTAGTGTAACTGTGGCACTTATATAAGATACATAGGATTTAGAAGAACGTTAACTTCCAAAAAACTTGTGGTAGATGGGTCAAATGTTTAAACTTACCTGATGGAACTATTTTTCTTGTACTCCCAAAAGGGCATAGTTGTGACAATTTATAATGATTTCCTGAGAAGATTATGTTTTCAGTCCTTAAATCAGGAATGCAAGACTGATATGGGGCAAAAGAAAAGGGGGTGAAGGGTACTGAGGTAGTGACTGTAGCTTTTGCAGGGCCAAAAAGAATCCAAATAAATGAAAGAGACATTGATACTGCTAAATTCCTTTGGGCTTTGCTTTGCCATTTTTTAAAAAAATTTTATTGTTATTCAATTACAGTTGTCTGCATTTTCTCCCCATCCCTCTACCCCAGCTCATCCAAACCCACCTCCCTCCCTCGCCTCCACCTTCCCCCTTGATTTTGTCCATGTTTCTTTTATAGTAGTTCCTGTAAACTCCTCTCCCCCCTGTACCCTCCCCATTGGCTATTGTTAGATTGTTCTTAACTTCAATGTCTCTGGTTATATTTTGTTTGCTTTTTTCTCTTGTTGATTACATTCCAGTTAAAGGTAATATCATATGGTATTTGTCTCTCACTGCCTGGCTTACTTCACTTAGCATAATGCTCTCCAGTTCCATCCATGCTGTTGCAAAGGGTATAAGCTCCTTCTTTCTCTCTGCTGCATAGAATTCCATTGTGTAAATATACCATAGTTTTTAGATCCACTCATTTGCTGATGGGCACTTAGGTTGCTTCCAGTACTTGGCTATTGTAAATTGTGCTGCTATGAACATTGGGGTGCACAGGTTCTTTTGGATTGCTGTTTCAAGGTTCTTAGGGTATAATCCCAGCAATGGAATTGCTGGGTCAAAAGGCAGTTCCATTTTTAGTTTTCTGAGGAAATTCCATACTGTTTTCCACAGTGGCCTCAATAGTCTGCATTCCCACAAACAGTGCACTAGGGTTCCCTTTTCTCCGCATCCTCTCCAACATTTGCTTGTTGATTTGTTTATGTTGGCTACTCTGACCGGTGTAAGGTGGTAACTCATTGTGGTTTTAATTTTCATCTCTCTGATGGCTAGTGATGCTGAGCACCTTTTCATATGTCTCTGGGCCCTCTGTATGTCTTCCTTGGAGAAGTGTCTGTTCAAGTCCTTTGCCCATTTTTTAATTGGGTTGTTTGTCTTCCTGGAGTGGAGTTGTGTGAGTTCTTTATATATTTTGGAGATCAGGCCCTTGTCAGAGGTATCATTGGCAAATATGTTTTCCCATACTGTTGGTTCTCTTTATTTTAATGCTGCTTTCTTTAGCCATGCAGAAGCTTTTTATTTTGATGAGGTCCCATTTGTTTATTCTTTCCTTTATGTCCCTTGCTTTAGGGGACATGTCTGTGAGGGTTTTGCTGGGTGGCATGTCTGAGATTTTCCTGCCAATGATTTCCTCTAGGACTTTTGTGGTGTTATGACTTATATTTAAGTCTTTTATCCACCTTGAATTTATTTTTGTGTATGGTGTGAGTTGGTGATCGAGTTTCATTTTTTTGCATGTAGCTATTCAGATCTCCCAACACCATGTGTTGAAGAGGCTATTTTTGCTCCATTTTATGCTCCAGCCTCCTTTGTCAATTATTAATTGACTGTAAAGACTTGGGCTTATTTCTGGGCTCTTTGTTCTGTTCCATTGGTCTATGTGCTTATTTTTATGCCAGTACCAGGCTGTTTTGATTACAGTGGCCTTGTAATACAGTTTGATATCAGATATTATGATCCCTCCTGCTTTGTTCTTCTTTCTCAAAATTGCTGCAGCTATTCAGGGTCGTTTATGGTTCCATATACATTTTTGAAGTGTTTGTTTTATATTTGTGAAATATGTCATGGGTACTTTAATGGGGATTGCATTGAATCTATAAATCGCTTTGGGTAGGATGGCCATTTTAATGATGTTAATTCTTCCAATCCATGAGCATGGTACATGCTTCCATTTGTTTGTGTCTTCATTAATTTCTTTCTCCAGTGTTGTGTAGTTTTCTGAGTACAGGTCTTTTACCTCCTTAGTTAGGTTTATTCCTAGGTACTTTGCCAGTTTTAATAACAATTTAGATTTAAGAAGCCCCTTGAAAGTTATAACAGAATTCTGCCCTGTTTACTTTTTGCCTTGCTGGAATCCTATAGACTTTCCAAAAACATTTGTGGGAGAAACAAGATCTCTTGTAGCTCTACCGACTTGTTCCCAGACCCAGAACTGTCTTGCAGCTAGTCCACAGAATAATCAATGTGAAAATCCAGGGGAAAGCCGAAAGCAAGTGAAAGCATGTGTGAGTGAGTGCGTATGCAGACGACAGTGTGGGGTGTGTGTGTGAATGGGCAAGAGCCTGCCTGCCTGCAGGCCACTCAGGGACAGGTGGTCCAGGGTCTCAGAGCAAAGTAACTACCACCACCACTGCCCAACCCAGGACTTCTGGCCACGCAGATTTCGGGTGGCTGCAAATCAGTTTAGGAGTCATGAACTCCAGGGGCAGAGAGAGACAACTGGGGAGGTGCTGCCTGCAGGAACAGCATAGCAGGAGCATGACTGTCTGAAGCTCAGAATCACTGGAGGGAGCTGGGATAGCACCTCACCACTGGGTTGTGTCATAGTGTTGGTGCGGGACTCTCCCCAGCACCATCTGGGAAAGATCCAGAGATAAACTATATAAAACTGTTGAGGGTCTGGAAGGCTGTGGCCAACCATGACCAAGAGAAACCTTGTGATTTTTGGGGAGGGGGAGAGTGTGGAGAATAGTCCCTCCAGGGCTTGGTGCTGCAGCATGGGGCCACACAGAAACTTTTAAAAGAGGAGCTGAGGTGAGACTTAAGACTCATCAGGGACCTGGTGCTTACAGGTGCGTGCACGTACTCACTGGCTCTACTAACAAAGAACTCATAGGGATAGAGTCACACTGAAGGGACTGTAGGACCCAACACAGCATAGCTGGGGAGCAGGGGACTGTACATAGTGGAGAGTTGGGACCCAAGTCTCCTGCAAGACAGTGGCAGGCTGGGGACTGGAGAGCCAGGAGCTGAATGCCTACATTTGCTGCAGTGCAACAGGTCCCCTCACACAGGTGAGCCCAACCCCACCTGTAGGATTACAGGCTCTGAAGATCAGTGAGCCCAGGCTTGAGGAGCCTCCTGCTGGGTGCATTTCTACATGGGAAAGAAGAAACAATGCTGAAAGGGCCCTTTCTACCAGACAATATAAGCTATACTGTTCCTTGGGCCCAGATTCACTGAAACCAGCAGAGCAGAGAGATTAGAGACAGGCAACCAAGGGTGTTCAGGGCCCCGCTGAGCCTCCACTTCCAGGCAGCGTTTCTGTCTGCACCAAACAGGAAAGAGCTGTCTGCTTTAACAGATTGGCCCCTCAGAGGAAACAGACAGCTAATTCACCAGACCCGTACATTATTGGAAAGAATCTGGATAGATTAAGACATGCGGCAAGGGGGCATGGAAACACTTCCATCATCTTCCCTGAAAACTGAACAGTGTCCCCTGGGGATGTCCTACGTTCCTACCCTCCTGATCACACCAGAGGCCCCTCTGGAGGCAGGTGGGGAAGGTACTGTCAGTCCTCTCTGGTGATTAAATGAACCACTCCTGGGCCTTGGGTTGATGGAAAGCCATCAGGGCAGAACAGTGGGGACCAGCTAAATCTGAAGGAGGCAGCCACAGATTTTGGATTGCTTGTAGTCTCCAACAGGCTGCCTAGGGCCAGACTAGGACACCATCTGACATTACCACTGGTGGATCCAGAAAGAGAAGACAGTAGTAAACACTGGATTCTATTGAGACAAATTCCACCACAGTCTTCATGATTTGCATTATTTTCATTCTTGCATAGCTTTTTAACATTCATTTCTTTTCCTTCAAGTTTGTGTCTATTATTTCACTAGATTTTATATTTTAGTATATTTCAAATCTCATATTTTGCTCCCCCCTTCTCTTACATTTTACCTTCTTCCTTCCTCTTCTTAATTTTGTTTTAAATTTTATTTTTTTCTCCTGCTATGACTTGTTTTTATTCCACACTCTTACTATTTCTCCCACCTCCAGCCTCTCAAAACCATTTTTCTTGTCATTATTCATCTCACATACTTTTTCCCGTTTTTAAGATATCCTTATTCCCTCTCCACCTATATCAATCTTTGCTCGCTGGTTGTTGATATGGTGGTTGTTGTTGCATTTCTTCAAATTTATTTCTAGGTCTTCACTCTTTTTGTATTTCAAATCTGAAATTTTACTGTTCTCCACTTGTACTCCATTTAGCCTTTCTCCTGCCCTTTCTTTTTCTGTTTTAAATTTTAGTTTTTCCCTGTGTTAGCCTGGTTGTTATTCCTCACTCTTAGCATTTCTTCTACCTATATCCTCTCAAAATCACATTTCTTCCTTCTAGACAACTGATAGGCTTTTTTTTTTCATTCTTTTTTTCTTCTTATTCTTATTCCATCTATATTAACCTTTGCTTATTTGTTGTTGGTATTGCAATGGATCTTGTTCTCCAATTTGGTACCTATCTTTTTCACTATATTCTTTAAATTTTTGTTTAAACCTCATACTATACTATTCCCTTTTCTTACTCCATTTCACCTTCTTCCCTCCCTTTTACACTTATGATGTAAATTTTCTTTTCTTTCTTTCTTCACCTTGTTAATATTCCCTACTTTTATTGTTTCTCCTCTCTCTACCCTCTCAAAATCATTTTTCTTTCAGTGACCTCATATTTGTTTTTTCTTTCTTATAATCATTTTAATCCCTCTATACCTTTATTAATATTTGCTCATTTGCTGTTGAGATTGCTGTTGTGGGTGGGAGTTATATTGTGGGTGGAAGTTGTCTCTTTGGTTGTTTGGTTTTGTTCTGGCACCACCTGTACAACAGCATACAAAACATTGTGGGCAGTGTGATTCTCAGTCAGTGAACTAGTGGGGAAGGACCAACCAAAAATTACCCAACAACATCTAAAACCCCAAAACAGCAAGAGAGCCCACATAAATAGTATAAAGGGCATCCCAAGAGCATGGAGCTCAAGAGATCAAGGAGACTGTACGACTAAGTCCCACACATCTGCTACCACAGAAGGTCACACAATGAAGACAGGGAGTCAAAGCAGGTCAATCTAATACACAAAATCAAACTAAAAGGGGGTAAAGAATCACCTAAAAGGGGGATAAAACACACAACCCTTAATCAAAAGGAAAAGAGGGGTCCCCAGAAAGAGTGCTAAATGAAATTTAGGAAAGCAAACTATCAAACATTGATTTCAAATAATGGTTATAAGGATGCTCAAGAAACTCAATGAATACTACAAGGAACTCTATGATGCTACAAGGAACTTACTGGTAATTACACCAGCATGAAAGAGAACACAGAAACTATCAATAAGAACCAGAAAGAAATGAAAAATACAATATCTGAAATGAAGACTAGACTAGAAGGAATTAAAAGCAGGTTAGATGAAGCATAGGATTGAACCAATGACCTAGAGGACAAAGTAGAGAAAAACTGTACCAGACACAGAGAAAGGAAAAAAATAAAAAAAGAGCAACAAAAAGAAAAAAAAATAAAAAAGATCAAAGACAGTTTAAGGGAGCTGCAGGACAACATAAAATGTGATAACATCTGTATCATATGGTTACCAGAAGGAGAAGAGGAGGAAGTGATAGAAAATCTTTTTGAAAAATAACAACAAAAAAATTCCCTAACTCGATGAGGGAAAAAGTTACACAAGTCTAGGAAGCACAAAGGGTCCCAATCAAGATGAACCCAAAGAGGCCCACTCCAAGAAACATCATAATTAAAATAGCAAAATTTAAAGACAAAGAGGGAATCTTAAAGGTAGCAAGGAGGAAACCACTAGTAACATACTTGGGCACTCTGATAAGGTTATCAGCTGATTTCTCAACAGAAACACAAGAAGCCAGAGGGAATGGCATGAATTGTCCCAAATAATGAAAAGCAAAGGCCTGCAACCAAGACTACTTTACACAGCAAGCCTCTCACATAAAATGGATGGTGAAACAAAGAGTTTTGCAGGGCAAAAACAAAACAAAACAAAACAAAAAATCTAAAGAACACTTCTCCACCAAATCAGCAATGCAAGAGATACTAAAGGGACTGAGTTAAGAAGATGAAGAGAGAGAGAGAGAGAGAGGAAGGAACACAGGAACAAAGGTAAAAAATGGCAATGAATAAGTACCTATCAATTATAACCTTAAATATAAGTGGATTAAATGATCCAATCTAAAGACATAGGTTAGCTGAATGAGTCAGAAAACATGACCTGCCTAGACGCTGTCCACAAGAGACCCACCTCAGACCCAAAGATCTACACAGACTTAAGGTGAAAGGATGGAAAATAATATTCCAAGCAAATGTACATTAGAAAATAGCTGGGGTAGAAATACTTATATAAGAAAAATGTATTTCAAAACAAAAGCCATAATAAGGAACAAAGAAGGACACTACATAATACTTAAGGGAACAATCCATCAAGAAGACATAAACATTGTAAGCATATGTCACCCAACACAGGAGGACCTAAATATATAAGGGAAATCTTGGTGGACTTCAAGAAAGATATTGACAGCAACACTTATCATAGGGAATTTTAACACCCCATTGTGAACAATAGATAGATCTTCTAACCAAAGAATCAATAAGACCACTGTGGCATTGAACAATCCTCCAGATCAAATGGACTTAATTGATATATACAGAACTTTTCACCCCAAAGAAGCAAAATATATATTCTTTTCAAATGTACATAGAACATTTTCAATGATAGACCACATGGTAGGACAAAAACAAGCCAAAACAAATTCAAGAAAATTGATATATCAAGCAACTTTTTGCATCACAATGGCTAGGAAAAAGAAACTGCCTAATGGAAAAAAACTCAAAAGCATTCAAACTCATGGAGACTAAATAACTGTTAAATAAGAAATGCTAGTTGTTCTAATTTAATGCTATTAAAGAATGAGTTAACAATGAGATGAAGGAAGAAATAAAAAAAATTCTGGAAACAAATAAAAATGAATACACGACAGCCCAAAACCTATGAAACACAGTGAGGACCATCCTGAGAAGGAAGTTCATAGTAATATAGGCTTACTTAAAAAAGATAGAAAATTCTCAAGTAAGCAACCTATCCCAACATCTACAAGAACTAGGGGAACAACAACAAACAAAGCCCACAGCAAGGAGAAGGAAGGAAATAATCAAGATCTGAGCAGAATTAAATGACATAGAGACTAAAAGAACAATTCAAAGGAACAATAAATCCAGGAGCTGTTTCTTCAAAAATATAACCCAAATCAAGAAGTCTTTAACCAGAATTGTCAAGAAAAAAGGACACTGGCTGGTTTGGCTTAGTGGATTGAGTGCTGGCCTGCAAACCAAAGGGCCACTCGTTGGATTCCCAGTCAGGGCACAAGACTGGGTTGTGGGCCACATGCCTACATTGTGGGCCAGGTCTCCAGTAGAGGGGTGCTTGAGAGGCAACCACACATTGATGTTTCTCTCTCTCTCTTTCTTCCTTCCCCTTTCTAAAAACAAATAAATAAAATCTTTAAAAAAAAAAAAGAGAAGTCCCAAATAAATAAAATCAGAAATGAAAGAGGAGAAGTTAAAACTGATACCACAGAAATACAAAGGATTGTATGAAATTACTATGAACAACCGTATGCTAAGAAATTGGACAATGTGGGTAAAATGGACAAATTACTAGAAACCTACAATCTTCTAAAACTGAATCAAGAAGAAGCAGAAAACTTGAATAAACCAATAACAACTAGTGAAATTGAAGCAGTAATAAAAAAAAAAAACTGGCCCACAAAAGCCTTGGACTAGATGGCTTCACAAGTGAATATTACCAAACATGTAAAGAAGAACTAACTCCTATCCTTCTCTAACTATTCTAAAAAATCCAAGAAGAGGGAAGACTCCCAAATTCTTTTTATGAGGCCAGTATTATTCTAATTCCAAAACTAGGTAAAGACACAACAAAGAAAGAAAACCACAGGCCAATATCTCTGATGATCATAGATGCTAAAATCCTCAACAAAATATTGGCAAACAGGATCTAGCAATACATCAAGTGGGATTCATACCAGGGATGCAAGGATGGTACAATATTGGCAAATCAATAAATGTAATGCACCACAAAACAAAATGAAAGATACAAATTACATGATCATATCAATAGATGCTGAAAAAGAATTGATAAGGTACAGCACCCATTTATAATAGAAACACTCAGAATAGTGGGAATAGAGGGAGTATACATCAACCTAACAAAGGCCACCTATGAGAAACCTACAACCACCATCATACATACTCAAAGGGCAAAAACTAAAAGCTTTCCCCTAGAGATAAGGAACAATACAAGGGTGTACCCTTTCACTAGTTCTATTCAACATAGTATTGGAAGTTCTGGACACAGAGATCAGATAAGAAAAAGAAATAAAAGGCATCCAACTTGGAAAGGAGGAAGTAAAACTGTCATTATTTGCAGATGACATGATAGTATACACAGAAAACCCTATAGTATCCACCAGAAAACTACTCAACCTAGTAAGTGAATTAGGCAAGACAGCAGGGTACAAGGTCGATATCCAGAAATTGAAGGTACTTTTGTTCACCAACAATAAAATATCAGAAACATAAACTAAGGAAAAAATCCCATTTGCTTTGGCAACAAGAAAAGTAATGTACGTAGAAATCAAGGAGGTAAAAGATATAGATATGTACTTAGAAAACTACAGAACACTGAAGAAAGAAATTAAGGAAGATACAAATAAATGTAAGCCTATAGGGTGTTCATGGATTGGAAGAATTAACATCATTAAAATGTCCATACTACCCAAAACAACTATAGACTCAGTACAATCTCCATTAAAATAACAATGTCATATTTCAGAAATCAGTAACAAATATTTCAAAAGTTTATATGGAACCAAAAATGACCCTGAGTAGCCTCAGCAATCTTGAGGAAGAATAACAAAGTAGGAGGGATCACAATACATAATATCAAACTATACTACAAGCCCACTGTAATCACAACAGTCTGGTACTGGCATAAGAACAGACACATAGATAAATGCAACAAAATGGAGAACCTGGAAATAAACTCAAGTCTCTACGGTCATTGGAGCACAAAAGGGAGAAAAATAGCTTCTTCAATAAATGGTGTTGGAAGATCTAGATAATTACATGTAAAAAAAAAATGAGACTAGACCACCAACTTACACAATACACCAGAATAAACTCCAGATGAATAAAAGACTTAAATATAAGTTGTGACACCATGAAAGTCCTAGAGGAGAAGATAGACAGTAAAATTTCAGATATCCCATGCAGCAATGGTTTTGCCAAAATATCTCCTACTGCAAGGGAAATAAAGGAAAAATAAACAAGTGGGGTTACATCAAATTAAAAAACTTTTACCTGGCTAAAAAAAACATTGTCAAATGAAAAGGAACCCAACCATATGGGAGAACATAATTGCTAATGACACCTCAGACAAGAGTTTGATGTCCAAATTATATAAAGAACTCATATGACTCAACACCAGGTAGACAAACAATCCAGTTGAAAAATAGGCAAAGGACCTAAACAGACACTTCTCCAAGGAGGACATGCCAAGGGCCCAGATGCATATGAACGAATGGTCAACATCACTAGCTACCGGCGAGATGCAAATTAAAATCACAATATGATATCATGTCACACCAGTCAGAATGGCCATCATTAACAAATCAACAAAGAACACGTGCTAGCAAGGTTGTGGAGAAAAGAGAACCCTAGAGCATTCTTGGTGGGAATGTAGACTGGTGCAGCCACTGAAGAAAACAGTATGGAATTTCCTCCAAAAACTAAAACTGGAACCGCCTTTTGATTCAGCAATTCCACTGCTGAGATTATACTCTTAGAATCCAGAAACACCAGTTCAAAAGAACTTATGCACCTCAATGTTAATAGCAGCACAATTTACAATAGGCAAGTGCTGGAAACAGCCTAAGTACCCATCATTAGATAAGTGGATCAAAAACTATGGTACACTTACACAATGGAATACTGTGCAGTAGAAATAAAGAAGGAGATCCTACCTTTTGCAACAGCATGGATGGATCTGAAGAATATTAGGCTAAGTGAAATAAGCCAGGCTGTGAAAGATAAATCCATATGATTTCAACTATAACAGGAACCTAATGAACAAAATGAACAAACAAAACAGAACCAGAGTCATGGAAATAAAGAACAGACTGATAGCAACAAGAGGGGAAGCAGGAGGGGGATAATGGTGAAAAGAATGGGAAGTGACTCGTGAAGGAACATATATGAATGTCTACAGACATGGACAACAGTGTGGGGATTGACTGTGGGAGCAGGGGTTGGGCTGGACAAAGAAGAGAAAGGGGAGAAATTGGGACAACTGTAATAGAACAACAATAAAATACTTAATTAAAAAACATTTGTGGAATAGATTCAAGTCACTTCACAGGATGAATTTTTTATTTTGTTTTGAAAAAATATTTAGAAAGTTAAAAAATTTATGACATGATTATGACATAATCCTTCCAGGCTTTTTTTTTTGCAAACATATACATCTTTGCCATCTGTATGTCTCCTTTCACCTACATCTTTGGATACAAATAGTCACAACTCTTTTTAATGTTTAAATGTTGAAGTTAGTAAGAAATGCAGGAACTTTTTCTTAAGTTCTTCCTCTACCCCCGAACTATCCAAAAACCCCATGGTTTTCACCATCCAAAGTGGTCTTTGATACACCAAAAAGATGGAGAATAGGAGGATTTGTCTATCCCCTTGTCACATTTTCTCCTGCAGGACCCTGTCACCAAACATTGTCACTGATGAAAATAGGTCTTCCCACTGAGTCTGATGCATTCCAGTCCACTGCTACACTTAGTGCCCTGTTGAAACAGATCTCTGCATAGGTGACAGCAGTTCTCAGAGGAAGATGAAACTCACTCCCCCCCAGTCTTAGTCTCAGATATTAGTACATTATAGTTGGACTTCCAGAGTTTCTACAGTAGTTTCCAAAGTCTTCCCAGTGTCCCATTATGGTTAGGTAAAGGCAAGCTTCCAGTTTTAGCTGCCAAGTGGCCAATCTCCCACCAGGCAGTAGGCCTTGGCATTATACCTTTCCTCTCATGGTGTGTCACATTGTTCTTGGGAACCATTTGTGTCCATATTTGAGCATTTCAGTTAGTGTATTCTCAATTCATCATATAGATTCTAACTGTGTTGAACCTATAAACAGACAAACAAACAAACAAAAAGTACAGATAAGGTCTAGTTCTCTCCTTCCCTCCCCTTGGATGACTATTTACATTACATACCTACAATGAAGAGTCCATTCAATGGATTTTGAAGAAATAAATTTAAAAAAGGAAAAAAATCTCTTTTTGTGGTAAGTTAATTTTCACTTAAAGAGAGAGGCAAGTGCACAAATTGTAGAAAGTTAGTTAAACAAAACTGTTTTGTTTACACAAAGAGCACTGTGATTAAGTGGTCAGCTTTAGAGCCAAACCACTGGGTTCATTCAAATTATAGCTCTATTTCTTGAATTTGGACATTACATTTAACCTTCTGCACTTCAGTTTCTTCATTTGTAAAATGGAATAACAAAGATAATAAAATATACCAACTTTATAAGGTTTTTCCAAAGCATATAATTTGTGCAGTAAATATGTATACCATATTGTAGAATATTTTTTCTTGCAAAGACAAGATTATGCTAAATTAGCTTACTGTTATAAAAATTACATATTTAAATAGAGCTTTGTAATGGTCAAATTTGTTTACATGAAAACTATGACATACTTACTAATTTCTTTTCTTTTTTTCTTTTTTATTTAATATTTTGGGGTGACATTGCTAAAGAAAATTTACAGGTTTGATGTACAATTCCACAACACATCATCTGTGCACTGTATGGTGTGTTTATCACCCCAAGAAAAGTCTCCATCCACCACCATTTATCCCCCCTATACCCTCCTCCACCTCTACCCAACACCTCTCTCACTAGCAATCACCACTCAGTTGTCAGTGTCCATGAGTTTTTCTCTTTTTTTCTATTTTGCTTTACCCCGGCAACACCCCGCTTACACAGCATACCTCTGACAGCCATCAGTCTGCTCTCTATCTATGAATATATCTCTATTTTGCTTGTTAGTTCATTAGATTCCACATATTAGTGATAGCATATGGTACTAGTCTTTCTCTAACTGGCTTATTTCACTTAGCATAATGCTCTTCAGGTCCATTCATACTGTCGCAAATGGTAAGATTTCCTTCTTATTTTTTGCAGCTGAGTAGTATTCCATTGTGTAAATGTAACGATTTTTTAAAAAAGTCTACATATCTATAGATGAGCACTTGGGCTGTTTTATATCTTGGCTACTATAAGTAATGATGCAATAAACATAGAGGTGCATACATTTTTTTGAATTAGTTTTTGGGATTTCTTCAGATACATTCCCAGAAGTGGAACTGCTGGGTAATAAGGCAGTTCTATTTTTAATTTTTTGAGGTAACCCCATACTGTTTTTCACAGTGGCTGCACCAGTCTGCATTCCCACAAATGTTGCACAAGGGTTCCCGCTTCTCCACATCCTCACCAACACTTGTTTGTGGATTTGTTGATGATAGCCATTCTGACAGGTGTCAGGTGATCTCAGGATTGTTTTAATTTCATTTTTCTACTGAGTAGTGATTTGAGCATCTTTTCATATGTCTGTTAACCATTTGATGTCCTCTTTGGACAAGTGTCTATTTATATCCTTTGCTCATTTTTAAAATGGATTGTTTGGTTTTATGGTGCTGAGTTTTATAAGTTCTTTATAAATTTTGGATATTAACCCATTATCAATGTCTCATTGATTGTCTTTTCATTTTGTTGATGATTTCCTTTTTAGTTTGATGTAGTCCTGATGCGGATCCTGGCCAGTAGGATCCAGTGTTGTGGCTGCAATGTACAAATACACATGGACTACAGAAGTCCTGTGGAGGAAAAGGGATGGCATGGCCACTCTCTAAGTGAGCGAGGGTGAGAGGGCTGGAGAGAGGCCAAGAGAGAGGCCGAGAGAGGCCAAGAGGGAGAGCCGATCCCTGCCTGGACAAGCTTTTATTGTTTTTCTGGGCACATTACATGGAGGATGGTCCTCATTTACTATGCACAGGTTCACCACAGGTGATTACCTTTTGAGGACGACAAAGGACAGAATACTGCTAATTACTTCAAAGAGAAGGATGTTACAGCTCAAGGGGGAAACTGGTCACACTCCATACTTGGGTGGTTTAGCACAGACTTTAGGAAGTTAAAGATACTCAGTAAACATTTGCTGCCTCAATTCAGGGTGAGGGAGTTTTAGCAAGAGCAAGTCTCATAGCAGTCAAGGTACAATGCAGGCCTGATTTCCCACTGGAGAACCTATCCGTGGACATGGGTCCTGCCTGCCAACCTCGCTACCCATTGACTTTTCCGAGTGGGGGCTGAGCCACATTTCCCACACTTGGAAAGGTCCCCCACACAGTCCCATTGTTTATTTATTTTCCACCTGACACGGGGAGATATATCAGAAAAAATATTGTTATGGACAATGTTTGAGATTTTCTGCCTATGTATTTTTCTAGGATTTTTATGGCTTTGAGTCTAACATTTAAGTCTTTCATCCATTATCAGTTTATTCTTGTGTATGGTGTAAGAAGGTGGTCTAATTTCATTTTTTGCATATATCTGTCTAATTTTCCCACATTATTTATTGAAAAAACTATCTTTAACCCATTGTATGTCTTTTTTAAGATTTTTAAATTTATTTTTAGAGAGAGGAAGAAAGGGAGAAAGAGAAGGAGAGAAACATCAATGTGTGGTTGCCTCTTGCATGCCTGCTACTGGAGACCTGGCCCACAACCCAGGCCCTGACTGGGAACCGAACCGGCGACCGTTTGGTTTGCAGGCCAGCACTCAGTCCACTGAGCCACACAAGCCAGGCCCCATTGCATGTTTTTGCCTCTTTTGTCAAATATTAATTGACCTTAAAGGTGTGGGTTATTTCTGGGCTCTCTATTTTGATCCATTGATCTACAACTCTGTTTTTTATATTGGTTCTATGATATTTTGATTACTATGACTTTGTAGTATAGTTTAATATCTATAGATATTAGATAGTATGATATAGATAATATCTATAGATATAGGTAGTATGATTCCTCCAACTTTTTTCTTTTTTCTCAAAAGAAAAATTTGGCTCTTTGGGGTGTTTTGTGGTTCCATATAAATTTTAGGATTATTTGTTCTAACTTTATTTGTATCTTCTTCAATTTCTTTTCTCAGTGTCATGCAGTTTTTTGAATATAGTTCTTTTATATCCTTGGTTAAATTTATTCCAAAATATTTTATTCTTTTTGAAGCAATTCTGAATGTGATTTTTTTCCTTAGTTTCCCTTTCTGATAGTTCATTATTGATGCATGAAAATGCAAATGATTTATGAATATTTACTTTGTATCCTACTACTTTATTGAATCCATTTATCAGTTTTAGTTGTTTTTTTGTGGAATCTTTAGGTTTCTCCACCTGCAGTGTCATACAATCTGCAAATAATTACAGTTTTATTTCTTTCCAATTTGGATGCCTTTTATTTGTTCTTCTTATCTGATCACTGTGGCTACCACTTCTAGTGCTATATTGAATAAGAATGGTGAAAGCGAACATGCTTGTCTTGGTCCCGATCTTAACAGAAATGCTGTAATTTTTTCCCATTGAGTATGATGTTGGCTGTGGGTTTGTCATATATGGACTTTATTATGTTGTAGCATGTTCCCTCTATCCCACTTTGCTGAGAGTTTATCATATATGGATGCTGGATTTTATCAAATCCTTGCCCTGTGTCTATTGATATGATCATGGGGTTTTTATACTTCACTTTGTTTATGTGGTGTATCACTTTTATTTACTTGCCAATATTGTACCAACCTTGCATACCTGGAATAAATCCCACTTGATCATGGTGTATGATCTTTGTAATGTATTGCTGGATCCCATTTGCTAGTATTTTGTTAAGGGTTATAGTACCTTTGTTCATTGGGATATGATGCTATACTTTTCTTTTTGTGTAGTGTCTTTATCTGGTTTTGCAATTAGGATAATGCTGGTCTCATAAAGGGGGTTGGGAGTCTTGCCTCTTCTTGAACTTTTTGGAATTGACTGAGAAGTATGGATGTTAGTTCTTTGATTGTTTGGTCAAATTTACCTCTGAAGCCATCTGATCCAGGACTTTTGTTCGTTGGGAGTTTTTTAATTACTGCTTCAATTTCACTAGCTGTAATCTGTCTATTCAGATTCTTTCTGATTCAATTTTGGAAGACTATATGTTTCTAAGAACATATCCATTTCATCCAGATTGTCCAATTTGTTGGCATATAATTGTTTGCATTGTTTTCTTATAATCCTTTGTATTTCTTTGGTGTTAGTGGTTGCATCTCATATTTCTTTTCTGATTTTTATAACTTCATTACCTCTACCTACTTTGGGCTTTATTTGTTGTTCTTTTTTTCAAGTACCTTTGGCTGTAAAGTTAAATTGTTTTTTGAGAGTCTTCTTGTTTCTTGAATAGGACTTAAAAGGTATGAATTTTCCTACCTTAATACTACTTTTGCTGTTTCCATAGATTTTTGGGTTGTGTTCTCATCTTCATCTGTTTCAAGGTATCTTTTGATTTCTTCCTTGATCTCATTGTTAACCCACTCCTTGTTTAGTAACATGTTATTTAGCCTCTACGTATTTGTGTTTCTTCCATTTTTTCCTTGTGATTGATTTCTAATTTCATACCATGATGGTCAGAAAAGATACTTGATATAATTTCAATCTTCTTAAATTTATTGAAACTTCAATAAATTTAGGTTTTGTCTCCTACCATGGGGTCCATCTTAGAAAATGTTCCACATGCACTTGCAAAAAATATGTATTCTGCTTCTTTGGAGGGAAATGCTCTGAAGATATCAATGAAATCTATCTAATCTAGTATGTCATTTAAAACTGGCATTTCTTTGTAGATTTTCTGTCTGGAATATATATTCACTAATGTCAATGGGTTGTTAAAATCCCTACTGTGACTGTATTACTGTCAATCTCTCCCTTTATGTCCATCAAGGTTTCCTTAATATATTTAGGTACTGTTATGTTGGGTGCATAAATATTTACAAGGGTTGTATCCTCTTGTTGGATTGCTCTCTTTATGATATGTAGTGTCCTTCTCTGTCTCTTACTATAGCCTCCATTTTAAAGTCTATTTTGTCAGATATTGCTACCCCAGCTTTTGTTTCATTTCCATTTGAATAAAATATTTTTTTCATCCCTTTTCTTTTAGTTTGTATGTATCTTTCATTCTGAGGTGGGTCTCTTGTAGACATTATATATATGGGTCTTGTTTTTTTAACCATTCAGCTACCCTATATATTTTGATTACAGCATTTAAGCCATTTACATTTAAAGTGATTATTGACACTTACATGTTTATTTATTATCATTTTTTTACCATGTTCCTCAGTTAATTGTTGTTGTTCTGCTTCTTTTCCTTTTTCCTCTTTAAGCTGACCCTTTAACGTTTTATAATACTGATTTGGTATTAACAAACTCCTTTAACTTTCCCTGGTCTGGGAAGCTCTTTATTTCTCCTTCAATTTAAAATGATAGCTTTGCTAGGTAACATAGTCTTGGTTATAGGTCCTTGCTTTTCATTACTTGGATATTTCATGCCAGTCCCTTCTTGACTGAAATGTTTCTATTGAGAAATCAGCTGACAGTCTTATGGAAGCTCCCTGGTAGGTAAGTAACTATTTTTCTCTTGCTACTTCTAAGATTCTCTTGTTGTCTTTAACATTTGGGTTTTAAATTATGATGTGTCTTGGTGTGGACTTTTTTGGAGCCTTCTCATTTGGGACTCTCTGTGCCTTCAGGACTCGTGTGCCTTTTTCCTACACTGGGTTAAGGAAGATTTTGGTCATTATGTCTTCAAATATGTTTTTGATCCGTTGTTCTCTCTCTCTTCTCTTGTTATACTCTTCATTGTCCGAAAGTACCTTAAATTATCCTCATTAAAATTTTGTTTTTCTTTTTGCTGCTCTGCTTGGGTGTTTTTTTCCTACCCAATTTTCAAAATTGCTGATTGTATCCTCTGCTTCACCCAAGCTACTGCTTTTTCCTTCCAGTGTATTGTTCATTTCAGCTATTGTTTTCTTAATTTCTAAACTGTCCTTTGTAATTTTTTCTATATCCTTTTTTATGCTTTTGAGCATCCTTATAACTATTATTTTGAACTTTATATCTGATAAATTGTTTGCCTCCACTTTATTCAGCTCTTTTTCTGGAGATTTCTCCTGTTCTTTTGTGAGGGTCTGTTTCTTTGTCTCCTTACTTTGGCTGCCTCTTTGTGTTTATTTCTATGTGTTAGATAAATCTGCTGTGACTCCCAATATTCATTTGAGGGTCTTATGTAGTAAGTGTCCTGTAAGGTCCAGTGGTACAGTCTCCTTGGTCACCTGAGCTGGCTGATCCAGGAGTATCCCCGTGTGAGTTATGTGGGCCCTCCTGTTGTAATTGAGTCTTGGTCATTATTGGCTTCTTAGTGCATTGGATCGACCCTCAGGCTGGCTGACTGCAAGATTCAACCCTGACCATGGCATGAGAGTTGCTGTGTAGGTTTCCGACCACACAAAGTGGAATTTGACTCAGTAGGATTTAGTTCCTGGTTAGATCTCCTTATTGATATGCTGCTTATGAAGCTTATTGGATGATGCTGTGACGTTGTCTAAAGCTGAGTATGTTGGTTCTTGGTCTCTTTGGAGGGACTCTGGTGCAGACCAAGCTAAGATGTTGCCTGTGACTGGCCTTCAGTAACTTGTTTGGAGCTACTTGTTATTGATAGTCTGTGGCTGCCTCTGCTGTTCTTGGTTGTACACAGGATGGACCAACCTGCACACCAAAGCTGGCTTTTACTAGTATGGGGCCAGAGAACAGGTCGGCAAGGTCCCAAGGCCCCCTGAGGTCAGCCTCTGCCTGCCTATACCTGCCAGCTGCCTGTTTAAGCTCAATCACTGAAAGAGCTTCTGATTATATTCCTTAGCAGGGCATAAGCCCTGAAGAGTGGGGCGAGAGGGAATGCAGAGTGTGAGGCTATTGTTTTCCTCTAGGCTGTTGCTGAATTGAGAGGAGCTCCCCAGTGTAGGAGGATCAGTTAGCACCGGGATCCTGCTGGCTGTCCCTTTAGATCCCTCCCCAGAGCCACAAACACCATACTTTCTTCACATGACTCTGCTCCAGCCCTCTGCTGGAGCCCTGGGTGAGTGGTTAAAAATGAAATTTTGTGGATTAGCCCTTTAAAAAGGTGACTGTGTCTCCAGCAGACTCCTGTCTTTCCCAAGTGGACATAAACCCCAGTGCTTTTCACAGATGTTATGTGGGCACCTCTTCCTGACTATGTTGCTCTGGGCTGGGCAGCCTATCTTGGCGTTTAGACACATACTTCTCAGGGGGGACCCCTAGAAGCTGAGATATCCCTCCAGAACCTCAGCTACCACCCATGGGAGCAGGGCCAGCCGTTTTTGCATCTCTGCCTTTCCTAAAAGTCTTGGTGTGCCTTCTATAAATCCTTGGTTATAAGACTTCAGCTAATCTTCAGTTAGTTCTCAATTTGATTTTCTTTAAATTACATGATATGCTTTGTTCCTGAAGGGATTTATAAAATTTTTATTCATATCTTTAAACATAATTTTTTCATACATAAATAAGGGTTCCATAGTGTTTTTGCCATCATTTCATCAGCTCTACCTCTCAACAGCCTTTGAAGCTAGGAGGTTGCAGTCACTCTGTGAGACACCAGGATGTAGGTTATGGAGGCATTTGAATCAGTGAACCAGGAATTGTTTGTCCTTTTGACCATATGGATCTATCAACATAGTTTCACCAATCACGGTGAACTTGAAGATCAATAAATGGCCAGCTTAGTTTCCTAAAACAACAAGAGTTCATAGACTCTGTCTACACTGGGCAAATTAAAGCAAATCAGAAAGAAGAGTGTGAACCTGGGAATTCTCAAATTTTAGTTTCCCAGGCTAAATAACCTTCCCTGAGTAACTGACTTTATATTATGTCCTTGGTTTTAACCATGGATTAGTGTAAGAGATGACCATAAAATAAATGTTTGTGAAAAAAACTACAGTTGAAAAAATACTGTAATATCATGATATCATTCAATGATAATTCTATAAGCCTTTGAGTGGCAAATTCTTCCAAAATTGGAATGGAGGGTAGATGTTTGTCTTCCCAGGGAAAGTTGCATATTGACTTCTATCAGATACCAGACTTTGGACTTTGATGACCAAGACATTCATAATTACTTCAGTTCCCAGGTACAATATTAATTTCCATGCAGTTTCTCCTTATTCTTTATTTCAAATGTCCTCCTAAGTTACATGTTTTATTACAAATAATATATTTTGGAGGATATATTTATAAATAAATAAATAACATACTATTTTATTCACTGTACTCCACTGCCTTTCTAAATGTAACTCTTCTATATAGCACATAAATTAGTATAGAATTCACCTAAAGAAAAAAATCACCACTTTTCTTCTTAGCGTTCAAATACACAAACCACAATTTTAATTCTATAGATAGCATCTGACTTTCAGCATGATATTACCAATGAAAATTTAACCTGAAATTATGAATTCTCTTGTTTCTAAAAAAGCTTCAGTAGGAAAATGAAAAGGGAACCAATGTAAATAATGAAACATTTCATGAACAACAGTTCTAGAAAACCCCAGATTTATTAGCTTTTATATTCATGATAAAGTTGTATTCTGAATATTGTTCATAATTATTCTGGTTTATTAGCAGCATTAATAAGCATCGATTTTGTACAGACTGAAGATCTTTAAGAGTTCCTTTATGAGGCAGTACCTTTAAGTTATAAATGACCAACTAGGATGTCAAATTCCATCTGGACACATATTTTAAGAATGTACCACTGGCGAAGAGCTGAAAATTGGAGGAATTGAAAAACAGAGCTTTCAAATGTCATTTCAGTTGCAAAAGGAATTTGGATGTTTTTGCTATATAAAAACCTGTTTCTGTCTGTAAGTCAAAATTATCTTACAGTTGAAGGGTACCGGAATCCTCCTTTTAACCTCGTCCAAATACAAACAAATAACTTCAGAGGGAATGAGACAGTTCAATTTTCCTGTGAATTCTGACAGCCTTTAAGGAGTTCAGTTTTCTGTAGCATTCCATTTTGCTGTTACAGTGATTTATGATTTATTACCAGTGATATGTAATGATAACTTCTAAAATTTAGTGAAACCCATTAGGTTCTAAGCCCTTCATGTCTGTTATATGCATCCCATAATATCATCCAGTGATTCTTAACTGGGGACAATTTTGCCACCCAGAAGGTGTGTGGAAATCTCTGGTGACCAAATTTTGGTTGTCACTACTTGGGAGGGGGTAGTTCTACTGGCATCCAGAAGGTAAAACTAGAGATTCTGGTAAACATTCCATAACGCACAGAACAGTTCCCCATATCAAAGAATTATCTAGCCTCAATGACAATAGTGTTGAGGCAGAAAGGCCTGACTTAATGCATTCACAATCTCATGAGGTGGGTATTATTCTATTATTGAAACATATTTTACATATAACGCTGTGTAAATTTAAGATGTACAACATGTTGATTTGATACATTTATATATTGGAATCTGATTGTCATTATGGTAATAATTAGCATGTCTATCACCTTGCATAATTATACTGTCCTTTTAGGAGCTGAAATAATTAGGTTCTAGTCTCTTAGCAACTTTGATTATTATAATACAATATTGTTGTCTGTATTCACTGTAGTGTGCATGAAGTGGTTGTTATTAACCTTATTTTCAGAAAAGGGAATGAGACACAGAAAAGTTAAGTCACTTACCCAAGACCACATAGCTAAGTAAGTAGTGGTGCCCAGATTGAGAACCTAGCTCTTTATTGCCTTAAAACCCAAGCTCTTTCCACTGTACTCTGATACCATCTTCAGAGAATTCTGATGACCATCAGTAGATTCTGAGTTTTGAAGGGCAGAGATCCTGTCTTATTCTGTATACCTGCCACAGTACTGAGCTCTTGCTTGCTGAAGAGTAATGATAACATTTCATATCTTGAAAATCTTCAGATTTCCTCTTTACAGTGACATTTCAACTATTAGGTCAGTATACCCCAAGAGATAAGTGTTTGGTTATATATACTGTATTACTAAATAAGAGAAAAGTTGAAAGGAAAACAGAAGACGTAATTTGTCTCCAAGGAGGTTGTGGGGAAGAAGGGTTATGTATGTATATAAACAGAAGTACGTGTGCATGTGTGTTTATAAGCAGAATTGTCAACTCAAACATCTTTCCTTTTACCTCTTCCCAATGTTGGAAGAGGTAAAAGGAAATAATGTGGCCTAATCGTGTATCAGGACACCTCCCTCTGGGTAGGAAACATCTCTGCAAGACTATAATGTATACTTGTACCTTTGACCATCACTGTGGAAGAGCCTTGGCTGCTTTCACCCTTCTAGCTTAGGTAATTCATAGGCAGAACCAGCCTATCCATGTGATACTGACAAGACTTTGCACTTCTCTTTTTTGATGATCTTTTCTTCCCTATTGGGGTGGCTTTTACTGAACTATACACCTAAATAAAATTTATGTGTATTTTACCACAATAAAAAAATGCCATAGAGCCAGCCCTGACTGGTGTGGCTCAGTTGGTTGGAGCCTCCTCCCCTGCACCAAAAGGTCATGAGTTTGATTCCCAGTCAGGGCGCGTACCTGGGCTGTGGATTCCATACCTGGGTGTGTTTGGGAGGCTGCTGGCTGATGTTTCTGTCTCACATAGATGTTTCTCTCTCTCTCCCTCCCCCTCTCTCTAGAAATCAGTGAACATGCCCTTGGGTAAAAATTAAAAAAATTAAAAATGCTATACAAATGACCACTTAATATTTCTATATTTAAGGTCAGTTCTGCTTAAAACATTAGGAAATTCTCTGGGAGAAGTATGTGTAGTGGTTAAATGCTTGGGCTCAGGCAATAGACTGCTTAGGTTCAAATCTCAGTTTTCTCTGTTATTATTTACTGTGCAACTTGCTTGGGAAAATTACTAAACTTTTTAGTAATTTTTTCTTTAGTTTCTTTACCTGTAATATAAGGATAATGAAGAAGGTACCAGTCCCATGGAGGTGCTATAAGGATTAAAAAAGCAAAGCATGCCTTTTTAAGTATTTGGCATGGCACCAGGAAAAGGTAAGTGCCAAAAAATGTAAGCTATTATATATTATAATAAAATTTTATGAACTATTTTGAGCAGGTTGGAGAGAACTTCACTGTTTCTTACTACCATCTTCTATTCTCATCCAGTGATTGATCTCTTTTCTGGTCTTGACATCTCAAAGCTATATTCAAGATTTCAGTCATGAACTTCAGCCATATTTGAACATCTTCCTAGTGCATAAGTCTACAATTCTCAAATGAGGTAAGCACCTAGATGCAAATCTTGAATATCATGTGTCAATTAGTTCATTTGTTCATGTCTGCTGGTAATGTTAACAATCGGAATTATGTTGAAGTTTTACTAATGCTAAGAACAAACTTGGGATGTAATATTTCATTATAAAAAATGGATCTTCCTATGTACATATGTATACACACACTTAATATAGAATATTATAATTAAATTTTATTTATTAAAAATAACTCCAGTAGCTATTTGGTTTGTATAATAGGTTTCTGCTTTCTTGTCTTATGCTAGAATAGGTCTAGTAGTAACAATTTTATGAAACTATTGTGAGGAGAAAGGCTGAGTTTGTATATATAAATGATAGTATATATAAATACACAAGGAATGATTTGATTAGAAGCAATATGACACATTGATAGAAGCGATAGTTTGGAATTAGACCTGATATGAATCTTAGCTCTATCATCACAGACATTTAGTTAAATTTTCTTGTCTGTTTCCTCAATTGAAAACTGGGGAGAGTAACACCTATTTACATAGTTGTTGTAAGGCCTACATAACATTATGCTTAGCACATAGTATGAATTCAAGAAATAGTAACTATTTAATTTATTCTTTCCAGAGGAAGGAGATGATAGGCAAATACTGGTGGTCTCTTTGAACCATTATCATTTGGTCAGCTTCTATGATCTCTTTTTGGAACTAATTCTTAATCTCTTTATTGTCATTTTCTTTGTGTTAACGAAGAGGAACTGATTACTAATTTATTTCAAAATAAATTATATTTGATGGGTCACCCTAGCAGTTACAAAGCAAACAATGTAGTGGGTTGGTGAAGCTCAATCACATACTTGGGAAAAGTCAATAATGAAGTCAGGGCCCTAATTCGTATGTCATACTGGAGAGAAGAAAACATGGGTGCAGGCTTTACAGGAAGGATCATGAGTTGGAAATACATAAGTTCCTTCCTGCTATCTGACTTTATGCAATTTGGATTATCTCTTTGATCTTATTTTCTCTACTATTAAAATTTAGGATAATAAAATTTAAAGGTTTATAAAACCCACTTTAAGATAGAAAAAAACGGTGATATTGAAAGGCAAAGGAGAGCTATAAAAACTTGCTGAATACATTCAATTTAAATACATGTGCTTATCTTTCTATTATTATGAAATGCATGTTTTATTTATACTGTATTTGGGTAACTACAGTCAACAATAAGGTAATTCACAGGGAAATATTCTTGCCTTAGATGTAGAGGCAATAAAGTAATCAGACCAAACTCTCTACTCTCATTTGAATTTTTCAATTTAAACTCAACTGTGCCCTTGCCCTAGCAGGTGAGGCTCAGTTAGTTGGAGCGTCTCCCCATAAACTGAGGTCGCGTGTTGGATTCCGTTGAGGACACACGCCTGTTTTGCATTGGGTCTCAGTCCCCAAGCACCTGCGAGAGGAAACGGATCGGTGTTTCTCTCTCACATGGACGTTTCTCTCCTTCTCTCTCTCCCTCCCTTAGCCTCTCTCTAAAATCAATAATCATGTCCTTGCGTGAGGATTAAAAAATAATAATGATAATAATAATAAACTAAATGTGCTCTTGCTTTTACACAATAGGATTCAGGAATTAAAGGCTTGGCTCTTTAAAAACCATCAGCCAGGCCCACAATCTAAGTACCAAAGACTGGGGGAGCTGAGGTCCCACACCTGGGGAAGAAAGCTTAGCTGCCCCTGGAGGGTTGAAGACGGCGTTTCCCCCACTCAGGTCAGAGTTCACAGGCTACTTTTGCTTCAAAGACTGTTTGCATTCCTTTCAAAGTATTAGTCAAGATGTTTTGCTTACCGAGACTAGGAAATCTATATGAGGGCGGGTTAGTTTACAGACTGTCCACATGTCATCTTAGTCTCTTAACACACACAATAGTTTTTCTTAAAAACGCAAGCAGGACTGAAAAACTTAGGACAGTGAACAAATCCTGGGAGAGTGATGGGCAAAGGGACAACTCCTTTTACCTCCTGGTAGGAATCCTCTCTCCCCCTCTGCCCCCAAGTAGTCAGCCACCTAAGGGGTCTAAGCCACACTTGGAAGTTACTTGAGCCCAAACTAACAAAGCTTCGTTCTTCCCCCCACGCTCAAAGAAAGCGCTAAGGGGAAAACATCAGGCACTGCCGCGGGACTTCCCGGCTCTCTAAGGCCGCATTTTGATATAGGAGAGACATATTTTTGTTCCCCTTTCACAATGCACCTTGCAAAAGTAACAGAAACCGGGCTAGGATCTCGGGAAAAGGGAGGAGAAGGAACGCACTGGGAACTTGGTGGCGGCGTGAGGGGGTTCCGTGCAACCTGGTGAGTAGGAGGGTCTAGGAGACAGGGACGGGAGTGGGGGGTAGGTTTCAGGGCTGGTTCTGCTTTTGCCCGTGGCTCCTCTGTCCACGAGAACCGGTGGCTGGACACTTGGAGAGCGGCCACGACTCCTCACCTGCAGGCTGGGCGGGGGCTGCACGGTGAGGACGAGGTCCTGGAAGGAGCGCGCGCGGGAGGAAGGCTGGGAGTCAGAATCCCGAGAGGGGAGGCGCAGGGCGGAGAGGGAGGGAAGGAGGCGAGAAGGAAGGAAAGGTCGGGGTGCGGACTGGGGTGGGGAGGGAGTGGAGAACGCCGCTAGATCCAGAGTGGGGCCGGACCAGGCAGTGTCTAGCTTTTAACCTGGGCAGTGGAGGCGGGGAAAGGAGTTGAAGGAAAGGGGAGGTGTGGGGGGTAGGGTGGTGGGGGGAGTTGGAAGCAAATGACATCACCGCGGGTCAAAGAAAAAGGGGCGAGCGTCCGGCAGCGACAAGACTGGGGCGTTTGGCATTAAGAGCTCCAGCCCTGCTGCCCGGCAGGGACCTCGGCGTCCCCGGAGACCATGCAGAGGTCGCCTCTGGAAAAGGCCAGCGTCGTCTCCAAACTTTTTTTCAGGTGAGAGGGTGTCCAGTCGAGCTTTGGAAGGACACGTGCCCACGAAAAAGGAGGGCCAGTGTACGGGCTGGTTTTGGGGAAAGATGAATCGTTTTTTAAAATATGCGCGATATCATTCGTTGTTACGGAAGGGAACCTGGATTTTGTGGAATAAAAGCGAAAACATTAAGAGGAGATAAAAGAATAAATTGTTTTGATAGGGAGCCTTAGCTTAACTTTGAAGTCTAAACTAACAGTTGAAAATCATGCTCTCAAAACCCAAATGTGCTGTTGTGCAATTGTTGTTTTAGGTTTTTCTAAGAAGTTGATGAATTGTAAACTTGTTAATAAAAATACTTAAGTTTAGTCCTTTGTTTTCTCCCCTTCATGCCTTGGACATTTAGGTGACTTCTTGGCACACATGCTATTACTGCCATGCCTACATATAGTAGGTGCTCAGAAAACACTTGTTGACTGAATTTTGAACTTTTTTAGGGGAGAGGAGTGAAGCGGGTACTATATACTTAAATTAAGTATTTATTGTTATGATACTAAGTCTAATAAGTATTTGCTGCAATTCCATTATTCTTCCTTTAAAGAATGAAAGCGAAACCCTTGAAATACCTTTTCATTTATTTATTTTTTAAAGCCAATTCCGCAACTATAAATTTTAAAAGGGGTAGAGGTTAGAATTATCATGAAAATGTGAAGCCCTGGGAATAGATACTGAAGTTATATCCAACTGACATTTAAAAAATTGTACTTAATCTTGCTTTGCATATGACGATCCATAAAAGCATGCATATTTCATCTAAGGAGGTTTTTTTAAAAAAGAGTCTAAATTCTATGTGTGGCATTTCATATTTGAAGTGTTCTTTGGATATTGTATCTTCTTTTCCTATTATACTTGTATAAATAAATTAGTAGGTACAGCTCTCTCATGGGATATAACTTGATGCATAATTATCCAATGAATTAGCATACTTAGGTACATATACCCATATGTACATGTTGCCAGGAAGGGACTCAGCTTTCACATCTATGTTTTAGTCTTTGCATGTGCAGTAAGCCTGGGACTCAGTCCTAGGGAGAGATCATTGGCCATTGAAGGAGATCTGTGAATGGGAGACGACTTTACTCTTTGAAATTACCTTTTTGTGTTGATGTTTTCAGCACCTTTTGTTATACCATCTATAAAAATTGAGTTATCTGTTGATTTATTTTCCTTCTACTTCCAAAATCAGAATGCCCATTGGCATTCACTGTAGACTTTTTAGTAGAGCATTTTGAGGAACACCAATGCCAGGCAGTCTAAAACTAAAGTTTTCAGGAGAATGAACACCTCATGGCTACTTCTAAGTACCAAGGAGCTTCAAATTAGCTCATTGTCGATTTAAATGAGATTATTGTTGATTTATCAAAAAAAAATTCCGTCCCAACAGATTGCCTTATAAATTTTAGTGCAGTTTAAAAGCGCTCTCAGGTTGATTTGTAAAAAAAAAAAAGAGTATTATAATGGCCGCTCACTTTGTTAAGAGCATAGTCATTCCTGTTTCCAAACTATTTCATAATAAATTGTTCTAAGCATAGGTGTATTTTTAAAAGTTAAGTTCCTACTACTTACAGGAATTGATGGTCTCCTGAAGTATCTGTGATTGTAAACTTCTTTCGGGGTTATAATTCTAAAAGGGTAAAAACTGATTTTCTGCATTGGATTAGACTGTATGGCTTGCTGGTCAAGAGTGTTAGGATTTCGATTCAGATTGTTTTGATTCAAATCCTAAATCTGATACTTAGTAGTTGTGTGACCTGAAGGAAGTCACTTAACATCTCTGTGTTTGTGTGACTTGACCTTTACAATTTGGAGACTAGTAGGACCTTTTCCACTGGGGTTAATCTGTTGAGACAATGTATGTAAAGTGTTTAGCCCATAAATGTTAGCTGCTATTGTATCATCATCAATGACCATACTTTTACATTTTTTACAATACTATGTACCTTGTTTATATAATATACTCAATTCATCTTTGTTGAATATAATTTTGTGACTGTCACTCTATATACGCAATGAATGGGCTCAGATGAGAATTTAAATTAGGTAAAATCTCTTCTGATATGGTCTTATCAGATATACACACACAAAAAATGTCATATGCTTATATCATATGTTGTTAAATGACTTAGAATTTAACTTTCTGAATAAGATACCTTCAGAGTAAAGCCTATTATGGTCTGGGTTGTAGCTTATATTGAATATCTCTTTCATTGTTTAGGTTTTGTTATTGGAAAAGCTAATAAAAAGATTTAAGTATTTTATTTTGCATAGGTTTCATATCCAGTACAAATTTGAAGGCCAGTGGAAGTATCATAATGCTTATATAATATATACATATATTTATAAACAATCTAAAAGAGAACCACACAAAAATTCAAATACTTTATGATTATCATGGAAACAAGTATATTAACTGAAAGCTTTTTTAAATAGGAAGATGTTTTTGAACTAGAGAAGATGTATTTGCACATAATTTATGATTCATATACCAATGGAATTGATTTACAAATAAACCAATGGAGCAATTTTGACCAATTTTCTAAATCTACATTTTCTAATAATTTTTAAGGTAGTTATTCAGCTTGTTCTCTGTCTTTTCTCTCATGCCTCGAATTTCCCATATTCTGTTTAGTTGTGAGATTGTATAACAAACCATGTGTCAGATGACTCAGCTTTAATTTTGGTCATGGTATCCATACCAGAAGTGTAGATGTATACTTGAAGAATTGTTAGAGCCCCTCAGAATCCCAGTGTACAATGCCACAGATCTCTTTCAAGACTTGATATAGGGGACCACAATAAACTCCACAGATAAGTCTCAAGTAAGAGCAAAGAGTAAATAATATCAAGATCTAAGATGGAAATCCAGCAAAGAAATGCATATTTTGAGTCTCAGGTTAATAATCAGATAATTTAAGATAAGTTTGTAATTATTACACACAAAGTAATGAGAGATTTTGAAACAAATATGCTAGAACTTATACACCAGAATGGGTGTGGTGTGTCAAAACAGCTACCAATGGAAACAAAACTCTTATTATAAACATTCTGCCTTTGATCAAAGTGTCTTTAGGTTCTTGTTACAGAATTACCTTTAAAAACAGTATCTAAATGTATTCTCATAAGTTCATAGCAGTTCGTTACTTTTTAGCCATTATTTTATACTTGCTTTATTTATTTATTTTTTAAAAATTATGTATTTTTTGAGAGAGGGGAAGGGAAGGTGAAAGAGTGGGAGAGAAACATTGATGTGAGAGAAACACCAATGGGTTGCCTCTCTTAGGTACCCTGACCAGGGATCAAACCCACAACTCAGGCATGTGCCCTCACCAGGAATGAACCCAAAACCTTTCAGTTTACAGGATGATGCTCCAACCAACTGAGCCACACTGGTCAGAGCAATAGTAGCTTGCTTTAAATTAAAAGTCATTATTACCCAAGACTGGTCACTTGGACTTGTTTCTAAAATGACTTTTGACCTTATCTCAAAATTACATGCAAATGTACACTGAAAGTATAGACATTTTTCATCATACGTTGTTGACAGTCGAGTGCTATTTAAATTTAGATTATCATTCAAAAAAAGTATTACAAATTTTATTTTATTTTTATTTTTATTTTTTAAAGAAAGACATTTTTAAGATTTTATTAATTTATTTTTAGAGAGGGGAAGGGATGGAAATATCGATGTGTGGTTGCCTCTCGTGCACTCTCTATGGGGGGACCTGGTCCACAACCCAGGCATGCGCCCTAGGTTGGGAATGGAACCCATGACCTTTTTGTTTGCAGGCTGGCACTCAATCCACTGAGCCACACCAGCCAGGGCTAAATTTTATTTTTCAATTACAGTTGACATTCAATGTTATTTTTATTGCAGACTTCAAAGACATCTCTTAATGAAGGGAAACAGAAGTGCTTTGAGCAGCAGAAGTATAATTATAAGTATATAATGAAATAGTGATAAAGACAATTTTGAAGAGGACCACGCAAATTTGGTTATATAAATTATGACATATTATAAAAACAATTATCAAATGATGTTTCATTTACATTTTATTTACATGTTTGCAAAGCATGAAGAAATCTGAAATTATGGCTGTCATAAATATTTTGCAGTTTGTTGGGGGCATTCATAGAAAAATTGACAGGAGAGACCAGTTGGCCAATCAAATACAGGTCTAGTTCTGTCCCAGTCAACACACAGGTTCGTCTCTCAGGCAAGGCTTAGACTATCCAAATCAAGAGAAATGAATGCATAAAACAAAAGGCCAACATGAAGCGCACAGTTCGTAGTGTGATGTACAGCTGTCAAGGGTAACTGAAAACCATGAGTCCATTTATTCACTCAAGGAGAAAATGCTATGACTCCCCAGGGTTTTCATGTACTCGCTTGACTTTGTCTTCTGTAGGAACTGGAGGAGACCACTTTTGGGAGAGGGGTTCATCTGTCTTGAACAAAAGTGTTGCCTGAATACTGACAACTGTTGCCTTCCTGTGTCAGTTCCTTACTGTTTGTCTACATATCTGCCTTCTCATGATTTCTTATGATACAGTTCAGATTTTTCAATTTCAGATATGTGTCAATTTTGATTGGTTTAACTCTCAGAGTTCTAAAAGTACTTCCTTTGCATGATCTAACATTGTAATATTACAATTGTATACTTTAAAATATAAAATATATGTATATATAATTAAGTTTTTAAAAAGTTAGTTGAAAAAATTCCTCCTTGGTTTTGAAGTGTATTCTAGTGGTTCAATTTATTATTTGACTCTCTAGGAGTATTTCTATATACTTATAACAAATAGCATACAGTATATAGCTTTAAAATTCATTCCTTGCTAAAGAGAGACTATTTTACTTAATTGCTTCATCAATATTTTATGCTTAATGTGACAATCAAAATATCTCTCAGTGCCCCTGGCTAGGAATCTCAGTTGGTTACAGCAGCGGTGGAAACCTTTCAGAATGATTTAAATGCATTACATTCAAACTCACCTCCTGCTGTGTGCTCTGGTTCCTGATAGGCCCAGACTGCTACCTGGTCAGGTCCTTGGCTTGGGGGTTGGGGACCCCTGGGTTAGAGCATTGTCCCGATACACCAAGGTTACGCTTTAATGCCCAGTCAGGACACATAGAAGAATCCCTCAATGAATGCATAAATAAATGGAACAACAACAACAACAAAATTGATGTTTCTCTCACTATCAAATCAATCAAAAAATTAAAAAAAATTTTCCTTAAGAGCCAACTTGAGACACTAGGAAAACCATGGCTTTTCAGTTTTCCATTTATGTTTTAAAGGAGAAAGTAGGACTTAGTGTGGAAATATTCAATGCATCAATGTTGAAACTTGTTTAAAAGGCCCTTAAATGACACCATTCTAAAATGTAGTATTATTGTTAGTGTCATTTCACCGGAACCTGTAATTTCAGTGTGGTAGAGCTACAGTATAAGTACAGGATTGCAAAACCACCACGGAAGGGTGTTAACCATTTAGCATGAAGCTATATGTTGTTTGTCAAAATTCAAAAACACCTCTGACTCAGCAGCAATTTTGGTAATTTTGATTCCACTGATTCCAGACACATTGGTGTAGGTCACTTTCCTGGCACAAATCCCTGCAATGCAATGAGGTCAAAAGGGGAAAACAGATTATGACAGAGGTCTGGTTGTTTTGGGACCCTGTCTGAAGATTGAATTTATAAATCTGTTAAATGCATTATCACAGAACAAAACAATACTCTTTCGGATGTTTCTTCTAAGCTCCTAAGAATTTACCCTGTGTTTGCTTGAGAGTGAAATTAGCATTACAAAGTGGCTTGGCTATGCAGCTTTGTGTCAGCAAAAAGCTTAGGCTTCTTTTAACAAGAAACCTGTAAAAATTCAGTTAGCTTGCTTGATGTAGAGAGTAAATATAGTGTTGCTTTGCACGCAGTAAAATATTTTTTGTATTTAATTTTTTTTTTTAATTTTTGTTGTTGACACTGTTACAGATGTCCCCCATCTCCCTCTCTTCCCCCTTCCACCAAGCCCCCCCCCACCCCCGCCCCTTACCACACTGTGGTCTGTGACCATGGGCTATGCATATATACATATATGTGCTTTGGCCAATCTATTCCGGTCTCCCCCCACCCCCCTTCTCTCTGAGATCTATCAGTGTGTTCCATGTGTTCCATGTGTCTATGCCTCTGGTTTTATTTTGCTCCTCAGTTTATTTTGTTCATTAGATTCCACATATCAGTGAGATCATATGGTATTTGTCTTTCTCTGACTGGCTTATTTCCAGAGTGACTATATTCTTATAGAGCTCTGAAAGATCTATTTTCACAGCTGTATCCAGGTTGCAAAGCTTGTCAAGTTAGCCATTAGATTATTACTGTCTTTCAACATCAATGACTTTCAAATTGTAAAACCATCAATGTTAGACCCTTCTATGACTTGTTCAGTAAAGCATTCAGACCATTTCAAGACTCCTGCATAGAATGGTGTATAAACATTTCTTTGTAATGATGATGATTCCATGGTAATCAATCCCAGAGGCTTATTGATATTGTAGATTGGTGACTTTCAACAGTCTTGTAATGCATTTTCCTTCTGATAAAAAGGGGTCAAAGCAAGAGGATCCTGGACAGATTTTATTTATTCTATCAATATCTTCTTGGGTTCCTTTATGGCCAGGCCTTAGCTTTAGTGGGAAAGCCTACCTGCTAATTTCTTGCTCATGGGGTAAAGACATGGTTAGAAGATTTCTGCTTAGTCCTTGTTAGGATTTTCAACACTGAAACAGGGCTTTACTCTGATGTAATGGGGGAATTCTCCCATAGGTTGCTTTAGGGAGCTGAGTCAGAGCAGTACTTCCTTTTACATCATGATTTGGGGCAGCTTGGAGGATGCCCTAATTCAGTGGTCTCCAACCTTTTTGGCACCAGGGACTGGTTCTGTGGAAGACAATTTTTCCATGAATGGTGGGGTAGGGGTTGGGGGGATGGGGAGGCAAAACCACTCACCTCCTGCTGTGCCGCCAGATTCTTTACAGGCCATGGGCCTGTCTGTGGCCCAGGGTTTGGGGATCCTTGTCCTAATTCATTTATTCACCACCTTCTCTATTCCATGCAAGGCATTAAGAAGATTGAGGTGTGCAAGAAAAAAACTGGTGCTGCCTTCATGAAACAAATTCTCTGAAACCCATAGTCTCAAAGGCACCATTAAAGATTTCAGAGAAGTTCCCTGGGACTGGAACAGAAGGTGTGTGACTGAGATTTGGGGAAATGGGTCTGAAACTCTAGCAATGGCCACATCATAAGGGGCTTTGTAAGCTTTATTTGGGCTTTATCATACTGGAAGTGAAATGGCATGTTTTTCAAGCCCGGGAGTGACATGCCAAGTGCAGAACTGTTGTGGTTTTGCAAAAGAAATGCTGAACTGAAAGGGGGGAGAAGGGAGAGAGAGAGAGAGAGAGAGAGAGAGAGAGAGAGAGAGAGATGGATTTTAAAAACATTTAGGAGGTAAAATAAACAGGTTTTGTAATTAATTAGATATGGAGGGCAAAGGAGAGAGAAGAATCTAGGACAGTGTCCACATTTGCTGGCTTAGGAACCCAGTGGTTGGTGATGAAGCTTGCTGAGTGAAGAGATTCAATTGGAGAAGAAGGCTTGGGGTGAGGGTGGGGCCTATGCAAACCCTCTGCTTCTCTTTAAAATAAAAAAGGAAGTAATGCCTACAGCTCACAGGCAGGTAATATGGTTATTTGAAGATATATTAAAGTGATTTAGAGCTTCGTTTTAGGTAAGAGATATTATGATGTCTGAGGTGACATTCCAAATACTTCCCTCACACTCTTTGGTAAGTCCAGGGTGGCATCTAGAGAAGGCTTTAAAAGTGCTCAGTTGTTTTGGCTTTGTCACCTGAGCATGTTCTGGAAGAAGCAGCTGTATTCTACAGACAGCACCTGTTAAATTCTACTTGGAATCCTCCTACTTTTCTCTTCTCTGAACCCATGAACTAATGTGTGATGTCCCCCCACCCCACCATAATTTCACTCCTTTAAACTGATTTCTATGATCACAGACATTCAGGAAGTAGATGTGAAAATCTGCCGGGGCTTCGGGTTTTATCTGTAGTGACTGAATAAATAAAAGCACACCTATTACCATGAAATATTTTTCGTGTTTGAAAAAAGATTCTTATTATGCTTGAAAAGATTGTGTATCATTGTTTCATTTTAAAACTTTGAGTCTCTTAAAACACACAGAGCTTTCTTACTTAGCACTGCCTACAGAGGTGTACCTACCTTCTACCCAACTTCACACCCACCCCCAAATGCCTAGTGAAGTTCTTAACATCAAGAAGGGACCCAGCCCTGACCAGTATGGTTCAGTTGGTTGGGCATTGCTCCACAAAGTGAAGGGTCACCATTTTGATTCCGGTCAGGGCATATGCCTGAGTCAGGGCACATGCTTGAGTTGTAAGTTCGGTCCCTTCCTGGGGCTCATAGGTGAGGCAGCCAATCTATGTTTCTCTCTCACATTGATGTTTCTCTCCCTCTCATTCTTCCTCTCTTTCCCCTGCCCCCTCTCTCTAAAAAGAAATAAATAAATTTTTTTTAAAAAAGAAAGGACTCAAAAATTTCATCTGGTGCCAGTAATACCATAGGTGAAAAGCTCAATAGGCAGAATCTTAGAGGTGCTGGCAGCTGTGTTTAGAGGAGATTCAAGGGCCAGACCGTGGGCCACACAGTATAGGTTATAGGACCAACAAGAAAATGGAGCTCTGGCTGGCTGGGATTAACTATTCCTGTTCTAGAGGCACCAACTGGAGAAACTATATAGGAAGCTCTTTTTACACACTGTATTTATTTTAAAAACCTCTACAAAGTCTGGAAAATGAAGCAATGCAATAAAGCTTTACTTTTTTAACCAAAGTCCTTGCTATACTTTAGATCATGGGTTGCAAACTTTTTAAATAATGAGTTAGAAGGTAAATATTTTCAATGTTAAAGGACACGTGGTCTCTGCCATTGTGGGAAAGCAGCCATAGACAATGGGCAAACAAAAGGTAATGGCTTTGTTCCAATAAAACTTTATTTGTGGGCACTGCAATATGAATTTCATGTAATTTTCACATGTCACAAAATATCCTTTTCGTATTGCATTGTAATAAGCTTCAAAATATACAGCTTTAAAATTACTTAGTTTAGAATAAAGATCTAGAAAGACTTTTCAAGGCTCATATATAATTAACTTTATTGTATTCAGTAACAGTAATAAAAAAAACATTTTATTTATTTATTTTTAGAGACAGGGAAGGGGAACAAAATAGAAGGAGAGAAACATCGATATGAGAGATAAACATTTATCAGTTACCTCTCATGCATATCCACATTGGGGACTGAGCCTGCAACCCAGGCACGTGCCCTGATGGGAATACAACCGCCGACCTTTCACTTTGTGGGGTAACTCCCAACCCAATGAGCCACACTGGTCAGGGCCTGAGTAATTTTTAAAGGAAGTGAAACACTGATACATTCAAAATAAATTTTTTGGAAGAAGAGGAAAATACTATAGTAGCTTAATAGCTATTAGATAATTTCTCAGAATAGTTTTTGACTTATAGGAATCTATTGATCATTTATTCTTTACTTCTTTTTTGCATATGCATCTTTTGGTGCATCCATCCTTCAAAGAACAGTCTCTATTTTATCCATTTTTTGGTATCTAGTGCCAGGCGCACAGTAGGTCCTTAAAATATATGTGGTCTGTCTGGAAAAAGTCCAGTCATTGTTAATATAATGAGAATGGTTTCCAGGACATTGATGGCAGCCAAGGACAGTGGAGTGGAATGCTCATGTGTGAACAATGACGACTTCACTCTACTAGTCAGTGGGGGTGGTAGATGCCACTGAGTGAGGATGTGTACTGTGTGGCCATTGCATTCAAAATCACTGAGAGAGTAGAGCAACAAATCTGCATCAAATTTTGCTTTAAGCTTGAACATTCCTCCGAGAAACTATTCAAATAATTCAGAAGGCTGAAGCTGCCCATCAATGGGTGACTGGCAGCTTCATTTTGACAACATGCCTCCTCATGCATCATGTCTCATGAAGAGTTTTTTGGCAAAACATTAACTCACCCAGGTGACTCAGCCCCTGTAAAGCCCAGATTTGGTGCCCTGTGACTTCTGGCTTTTCCCCAAACTAAAATTACCTTTGAAAGGGAAGAGATTTCAGCTCATTCATGAGAGTCAGGAAAATATGACAGGGCAGCTGATGGAAATTGGGAGAACTATGTGACGTCCCAAGGTGCTTATTTTGAAGGGGACTGATGTTTCTTGATGATACAAGAAACATGTACAATGTTTCTTCTTCAATAAATGTTTCTATTTTTCATATTACATGGCTTGATAACTGCTGGACAGACCTTATACTTGTTGAATTAAATAAAACTCAACTAATTCAGCTTATGTTATACTTTTAAAATACTGACTATTGGAAGTAAATGTAAACATTTACTTATGTATGGAATTTAAAAATATTTCTGTTTAGTATTCTGAAGATAAAATCCCTAATTTTGAAGTAAAATGTTAGTTGTTTTACCATGTGTTCTAAAGTATAACATAAAATGGGAAAAGCTTTCTTCTGTTGTTCACAGAACTTTCTGGGAAAATTGTAGCTTAAGATAGTTCAGAAGATCAAGGGGTAGCTAAATTTGTTGTAGATAGGCTTTTCCCTCTGAAATATATCTATTTTCAAATCTCATGTGAATATTTAGGTTGCCTGATAGTTTCATTTTAAGACAGATTATTAAAATGATTATTTCCAAAATTTCTTCCTAAATGTAAGAGGGGGGACCCCCCAAAACAGAATTTATTTATAAAAAAGTGTATTTATTCTTACATGTTTAAACTCAGTCACCTTCAAAGTACTCTCCATTTGATGCAATACACCTACCAAGACTTTTTTTCCACTGCTCAAAACAGTTTTTGAACTCATTGATTTTGATGCCTTTTAGTGCTTTTGCCATTTTTTGTTCACTTCTTCTACATCAGCAAAATGTTTCCCTTTGAGGACTTTTTTCATCCAGGGAAACAATATAACAGTTGCTTGGGGCGAGATCAGGTGCATAGGGAGGGTGGGGCATGGAGGTCATTCAGTTTTTGGTCATTGGCATCCTTTCTGAACTCATACAAGGTTTTGCTAATTCAGTCATTTTTGCTGCTGCCAAAGGTACCAACAAACATAACTCTTGTGTTTCCTTCATCACACTCTGTTGAAGAAAGACACTATTAATGCAGAGTAGAAGTCAGATTCTGGGATGAGTAGACATGAATAAGTTATTTTAAAAAATGAGCTACCATATCTGCTGTTAAGGAACATTTGATCAAAGTTTAGTTATTCTGTTGAAAGGGAAATCTAGCTAGAATTAGGGTAAAGAAATTTTTCACATAAATATTTGGGCTTTTAAAACTAGGAGCTCTTCATAATTAACAGTATTCTAAGTTTTAGAGGTATACATCTCAAATTGTGATCTGCCAACCACCTGCTCTAAAACTATATTAGAATATATGTATCTTATTTATTAAATTAAAATACATGAATAATTATTAAAACAATATCTTAATTTTATAATAGTTATATTTATATACATCACATTAAATATGAAGATTCCTAGATCACACTGTATACTTACTAAATCAGAATCTCTGGGAGAGGGCAACCACAGTCTTCTTTTGTTGTTGTTTATTACATTTCAGGTGATTCCTTTTGCCTATTAAAATCTGACAACCATTAGTTCAGTCTTAAGAAAATGGGTTTAAATTGTCTAACTACAGCTTCTCAAACTTAGTAAAAGATTTGAGCCCTGTCTGTTGTGGCTCAGTGGATTGAGCACTGGCCTGCAAACTGAAAGGTCACCAGTTCGATTCCCAGTCAAGGCACATGCCTGGGCTGCAGGCCAGGTCCCCAGTTGTGGGTATGTGAGAGGCAACGATCAATGTATCTCTCACGCATTGATGTTTCTTTTCCTCTATTTCTACCCTCCTTTCCTCTCTCCCTAAAAGTAAATAAAATCTTTAAAAAAATAATCAGCCTTTCCCTCTCCCTTGGAAGTAGAGACTGGCTTTTAAAAAAAGATTTGAAAATGACAGATTTGAGAACAGAAACTGGATTTCACAGCATAATCATAAAATGTGGGATATTGTGGTGATTTCATCATCTCACAGCTCCATTAAACTGCTTTTTCCTAACATCCTCTTTTAAACCTTTGGGTCCAAGGAAGAGAATTTTGAAATTTCACTATTTTTCAGCAAATTAACAATAAATACATACATATAGTTCAATTTGCCATAAAATTGAAAATTTCTTCTTAAATGGTTCTTGAAATCTGCAGTTCTGCCTCCCTCTCCCTCTATCTTCTAGCATACTAAGCACTTTCCATGTACCAGGGGTCATACATATTATCTCAGTGAATTTTTCTAACAAGTCTAGATAGATTCTACATATAAGGTGTATGAGATATAGAGAGATTAAAGAGTTTACACAAGGTCACTCAGCTAATTACCGTGAAGTCAGGATATGAACTTAGATTCATCTAAATTTAGGACTCTATTCTTAACCAGTATATCACAATATCCAAAAAACTAGAATGTATTTGGTGAATTATATGATTTCACTTCCTTTTGTACATAGGTTTTTCTTCATTTTCTTCTTTCCAAAATTTGTTATGTTTTGATACAGGCATTATAAATCATATTATTTAAATAGACATTAGACTCAGTTGTTGAAAGTGCCCTCCCATTACTGATGTGCAGAAGTCCCTGCAACAACCTACTTTAGGTCTTGTGCTGAGGTAGGAGGAAGTGTTGTCCTAGGCTAATGAGGTCTTTAGGATTCTAAATGTCTAGTTGAAGAGGGAAAGATGTGGTCAGCCAAAAGCACGCCAGTAGCCACACATTGTCAGTTGCGCAACACTTGACCCACACTGCCCTACTTACCTGGATTTTTTCCATCAGGTACTAGCCATCACCCTTCATTGCTTTCTCAAACCTACTGAGCCAGGCTTTCTGTTGAGTATTTGCATCTACTCTTCTTACCTTACTAACTTCTGCCCTCAGCTACATTCCAGGTTTAGTCAATTCAGTGTTCCTTTCGTCACCACTCACACCCTCCATTGTGTCCATCTGTGATCACCAATCATCCCTAGTTTATCATTCAGGTCATCTGTTTCTCTATGGTTCCCCTTATTCTCTTTCTTTGGGCTGAAGCAAGAGTCAGAATCACCTGGCAGATGGTTCTTCAACTTCATGTTTGACACTTTGTATATATAATTCTTGGATTTTCTTAGTGCAGTGGTTTTCACAATATTTTTTAAAAACAATACTTTTATCAGTGAATTTTAATTTCAGAATGAAATTTTCCATGGAACAGCAATATATACAAATAAAATTGACAATAAAAGACAATAGCATTTCCATAAATACAAAGGTAAAGTAAGCTTCCTACTGCACAATAATGGCTGGTAGGATTACATGACACGTATGTGTGCTATTTTCTTGTTCCTACATGCTTGTGTTTTTCACAATGCCATGGTTCTGAAATTGAGATGCTTCTTATAACTGATGTTAAAAGAATCTTGTCAAGGAGCAAGTTCTAGTTGCTAGGTGGGATGTTGCCTGATTCATAGTTGCTTAATTAAAGCCAATTAGAGCTTCAAAGAAAGAAACTTGTCATCTCTCAGACCCAGGAATAAATTGTAATATTTTAGCAATACATAGAAGGAATATATTCTTGTGACCTCAGTTAAATTATTTGCATTGGTTGCACCCCACAAGGTTGACTTCTAACCTTAGTTTCTTTTTTTTTATATAGATTTTATTTATTTATTTTTAGAGAGAGGGTAAGTGAGGGAGAAAGTGAGGGAGAGAAACATCAATGTGTGAGAGAAACATTTATCTGTTGCCTCTCTTTCCCTCCCAACTGGGGACCTGGCCTGAAACCCAGGCATGTGCCCTGACTGGGAATCAAACCAGTGACTTTGGTTCGCAGGACGTCACCCAAGCCACTGGGCCACACCAACAGGGCTAACTAGTTTCTTGCTTGAAATTTCTTGAGAAAGATTACTCTGTGGTCTAGTTTTGAAAGAGATGGTTAATATTTACTCTGAAGTTTGTTGGGCATACCAAGCACTGTAATTAAAGTAGAAATTGCCAAGCTCAGCACTTTATTATTCTTTGAAATTATACAGCCTGTCCTACAGGTGAAGGTGTTAAGAATGTAAACCCTACTTATAGCTGTGAATAGCCAAGAGTGATTCAAAAGAATGTCTTTGACTTGAATGTGAAGAAGGCTTAGAGAAAACTTTAATTATGATACTGAAGAAGAAAGTGGTAGGTAATTTTATGAATAGGTATGTAATACTAAAAATTTCCTTAAAAACTGTATATTTAATGTTACATTTCTTTTTGGAAAGGCTATTATTAAACTGATGGTGAGTCTTATAATCAATGCCACCTTGTTATTGAGCAAGCATGGTAAAGTATTGTAAAACCATGATAATATCACACGTGGCTTGCTGTTTTCTGGGGGTTGCATACATCTCTCATTCCATCCCTCATGCTGGGATGCAATGTTATATAAGCAGGCATGCCAGAGATTTAAACTGAGCTTGGCCCACATGTGTCTGTAGCGACATGCTTACTTATGTAGTGTGGAAATAATCAATGACAGATTGTAATATTTTTAAATGTGGGCAAAGAGATGTCAGAGGAAGTTTTTCCACATAATGGACACTAAATGGATTAGCCTGGCAGTCCAGGCTAATGTTTGGATGAATCCATTGTGCTAAAATGAAAAATATATATATTGTAATTTTTTTCATTACCATTTAGTCCCCTTCTACTCTTGACCCCCAGCAGTTACCACACTGCTGTCCATGTCCATGCATCCTTTCTCTTTATTGCTCAATCACTCCTGCCCTACCTTCCTTTAGTTCCTTAGCTGTCATGCGGCTTCTTATAACACATTTGAGAATGTATGATGTTTTTATTCCTATTTTTAATTTACTAAAACATACTTAAAATATTGATATTTCAAATCAAAAGTTGGTGAACTCCATGAAGTATTTCTGGGGAACACCAGGTGTTGGGTCCCACAGTTTGAAAACCACTGAGCTACTTTCTCCCATATTGGTTGTTCTTCATCTCCCCTTGAGTTCCTCATTTCACCCATTCTATACCCTCAGAAATAAGTTCATGTTCTACTTTATCCTCAATTTCAGCTCTCAGGTGGCAGTATATAGTAGAAGAAACATGTACATTGGTATCAGGCAGACTTGGCTGGAATCCTCACTATGTGACATTAATAACAATATGATCCTAGGCAATTTACTTAACCTTTTGATGATGTTATGCTCATCAGTATAACGAGCCATCCTCATCTTAACACAGCTCAGAAATATAATATTTAACATTTGTTGAATGTTTAATGTGTGAATTTATCCAAAGCAACAAAACCAACAGGAAATGTCTATGTCTATATCTGTATCATATCTATATCTAATCTATCTATATCTATATCTATATTGATATCATCTATATCTATATCTGTCATCTATATATATCATTTATCAATCTGTAGGTGTAGACATTCTTATTTATTATAAGGAAGTGGCTCACATGATTAGGAAGGCAGGCAAATCCATAATTTGCAGGGTGGACTGGTATGCTAAAGACCCAGGAAAGCGGATGATCCAGTATGATTCTGAATGCAGTCTACAACAGAATTCCCTCTTGATTGGGGATGTTAGCCTTTTTGTTCTATTCAGACCTTCAACTGTTTGGGTGAGGCCCACTCACATTATGGAGGGCAATCTGCTTTACCCAAGTTTTACTGATTTAAATGTAAATCTCATCCCAAAACAATGTCTAAATTGACATAAAATTGGCCATTCTACTCTGTAAGCACTTCTCATGCATTAAGTGACAGCTAATTATGCCAGACATAGAATGCTTCTTTAATAAATGTTAAATACTATCATCGACATGATTATTATAATTAATACCTTTTTATCTTTACCTCAAGCTCCAAGAAAGTAATTCTCTAAACTGAAGCCTCCTCCTCTGTGAACTGGACCCAGTGCCTCTCTTTACTTTATTGGTGGCTTTTGTCAAAAGAGTGTCACCTTTGTTCACTTGCCCCTCTGAGTGCATTGTCTGAACATGGATTTTCCCCATTTCTTACGACTATTGTGTTAGTTTTCTAGGGTTGCTCTAACAAAGTACAAAAAAGTGAGTGATGTAGACTATGGAAATTTATTGTTTCACAGTTCTGAAGGCTGAAAGTTTGATACTGAGATCAAGATCACCGTGTTTGGTTTCTTCTGAGATTGTGAAGGAGAGTGCGTTAAATACTCTCTCCCAGCTTCTAGTGATATGCTGGCACTCTTTGCTGTTCTTTGATGTGAAGTAGCCTCATTTTCACCTTTGCTTTTATCTTCATGTGGTATTCTCCCTGTGTGCCTGTCTCTATGTCCAATCCAAATTTCCCCCCCCTTTTTTTTAGGGACACCAGTCATATTGGGTTAAGGCCCACTCTAATGCATTCATTTTAACTTGATCTCCTCTGTAAAGATCCTATCACCAAATAAGGTTACATTCTGAGATACTGGGAGTTAGGATTCATATATATCTTTTTTGAGGGGAGCACAATTCAATCCATAATTATGAGTCTTCAGGAACAGAATGAGATATGGAAGCAATTTGAGACTATGAAGTATAATATATGTAGGGGGTTACTCTAATTTATGAAATCTTTTAAAAGCTATCTGTGCCTTATCTATAATGGAACATAAATAACATAGGGACAATGCAGAGTATATCAAATGGCATGATAGGGGAACTGTCAAGGAAGGTCAAAATAAAGGGAGCATTTTCTTTTAATAGACTGAAGAATGACTTTCCCTTTATGAAATGTTGGCCATCTCCACTAAGAATAAATAGAATGAAGGCCAGACATTAGGAAGAATGCTTTGGTAGTGAAGAGTGTTAAAAATTAAAATATTTTATGGAAGAGAATGAAGTAATCTTGAGTGGAAGTTTTAGGATTGTCAACTTTAAGTTATGACTCAAAAAAGGAACATAAATATTAAAGAACAGTTCCTGAGCAAATGTACACACCTGCACATTTGTCTTGCATTTACCACCTACTTGTGAAATGTTCTGCCTTTTAATACATTTGACCAACAGTTATTTGCAACCATATCTGTGTCCTCACATGGGCTATATACATATCATGTTTGAGTAAAAAATTAGTTAGCACATTGATTTGTTCCATTTTTTGCTATCCCAGGTACTGTACAAGACAAAGATCTATATTACACTTACAGTGTCCTCAAAAAGTTAGTCACATTAGGGGTATAAACTAGCAAACAAAGTGTAATGTGGTAACATTAATTTGACAACTTAAAAAGATAATTGAGTCATGATTATGTGCTATGCTCTGTGGAAAGTTCAGGATCTACAGCAGTAAAAACAAATCTGTAAAGTGTTTGCCCCAGGGGAATTTATAGTCTAGTGTGCGAGAGTCAGGAGGAATTGGCAGATGAGTAAAAAGACAAGTTTTAGTAACCACTCAGGTGGAAGACGTACAGGAGAGAATGGAGCACATGGGAGGAAATTAAACTGAGATTATAGAGACTCCCATACATAATTTATGTGAAACTATTTTAATGCATTTGAGGTTTTGTGGAAACAGAGTTCAAGTTTTATTTTAAGAAGTTATTTATTTTTCTTCAGTGTGACCTGGCACTTGGTTGGTATTAGTGCAAAACCAAAAAATGTGCCACCAAAATCATGATAATTGGAGAATTCTTTAAAAAATTAAGAGCCGCCTTATCGTCAGTGGTTTCTTCCAGTGAGAGCTCCTGCAGAGTTCAAAGGAAGAGAATCTGGCTCAATGTTTCCTTTAAAGTTTACTTTCGTAAAGTGCACATGGAAGCAGGAAATATGATGTTCCGAGGTCACAATTATTCTTAAATGCCTATAAAATGATTTTTACTAAATGATCATGATTTGTCTTATACTTTCTGTTTTTAAAGACTTCATTGCAAGGGCGAGCATTTTGAACTCCTAAATTGCTTATTAAGATCAGTTAAGTATTCAATAATTAATTATTGTGTTTTGCTGCAGCAGTGATTTTGGGGGGTTAGGGGGTTGGAGAGGGAGCTATTTGGGGTATTTTGTGGACTTTTATTTACCTATATGTTGCTTATATGAAGAAAAGATGTAAAGAATAAGCAAAGTGGATTTAAAGTAAAGCTCTTGCAATAGAGTCTTATTTTGTTGGTAAATCTTGAACCAATAGCCGTCTCTATTCCCTGCCCAGGTCATGCTCCTTTTTTCTGGGATTTACAGGGAAGACAAGTGAGCGGTAAGCCACTGCTCTCCTCCCCTGTACCTCTGAGGAGTATTACTTCAGTGTCTCTTTCAGTAATGTAAAGTCTCCAATAAAAGGAAAAATAGCATTAATATCGCTCCACGACCTCAGGAATAGGGTCAGAAACTTAAATCTTGAGTCATATAATATGTCTACAGACATGTACTTCCCCTCACCGAAGGTGGAAGAAATAAAGATGTAAATTTACCTCTTAATGCTATAATTTGCAGTTTGTTTTTCTAGAGGGTGAAATAATAACAACAGAAGATAAACAGAGTTAAAATGTCACCAATCTCCAAATCCATATAGAGATTGCAGATGGAAATTGTCTACAGCTGGGAGGTCTGAACCCAGTACCCTGCTGCTCTTTGACCCCTCTGAGGAACAGTCCTGAGTAGCAGTAGTGTAGCAGTCTACCCAAGCAGGGAGCCTAAACAAACCAGAGTGAAAAGGAGATTGAGATAAATGAAGGAAATTATGGATTTGACTGATCATCTGGTTAGGTGATTCCAAGCAGAACCTTAGAAACCAACTTTATCATGACCAAATTAAAAAAATCACTTGCTTTGTCTTCTGATGCAGCTTGTTTCATTGTCATCCTGGAAGCATGTAATCATCATCTAAAAACATTTCCAAAGTTGCCTCTAACCTCCATTTATCATTCCATCTATGAAGCAAAATAAATAAGTAAACATCCTCAAATAAACAATGTTGGGTGAAATTATATTGCATTTTTTAACTTTGAGAAAAGTTGTCTCAAGGTAGTTACTAGAAAGCAGGTGTCAGAGAGGATTTAATAGGCAGTGAAAATTTTTGTACACACAGTGAGGGAAGTGTAAGCCTAAGTCATTTGGATGTTGAGGGTTACAAGCGCCTAGCATGTGCTTTGCTTCTGGTGGCTCACGACAAACAGATCTGTCGTCCCACAACACAGAGCTGCTCAGTGGATTTCTGTCCCCATAAGAGCAGTGTCATCTTCACACTGCAAGAACCACTTTTCAAGGCAAAACAAATCAAGTATCTTTGTTTCCAGATGTTAAGTTAATTCCAGAATAAAAGTCATAGCCTAGAAAGGATGTGGGCATTTCATTGCCAAAGGATGGAAAAGCCCATTAGAGAATGTTTACTTTGGGTCCTAGCTGTGGTGTTCAAACAAACCAGGTGAACAAAGCTTCAATAAGGGATTCAGAGTTCTGGAAAAAGGAAAGGATACCAAATAAATGGGATAATTATAAAACAAATACCAGCAAAGTTAAATCAATATATCATGTGGGAGATGACCTTCTATCACTCATGTGAGGTGTGTTTTGTTCCTAGTTTAGAGAGAAGAGGCAGAACTTGTTTTCCTTCCTCCCTTTCAGCTACCACTGGGCATGCTTCAAACTGCTTCACTGCTCTGTTCTCTGGTGTGTGATTGTCTAAAATAATAGTTATAATGGTGAGGTCTGACAATCACACAAATCTCTTTCTGTAAGCTTTTACAAATGCCAGCCGGTAGCCAAGTGGCATTATCTGCCATAAAATCTTAGGACCACTCCATGTCTCCTCTTCCTTATTTTCTTGGTTTCAAATATATTTCTTATTGCCAATGGAAATAAAAATCAGAAATTTGAAAGCAATGGTATCACTGTCTTTCTAGTTTGTAGAGAGCTCCTAAAAGTTAAGTCATGCAGAATGCAACAGTTTTAAAGGGAAGTTAATTATCCAATCTTTCTAGTCAGTTGTTTTAGCTACAATCAATTGTGTGCCTTTCGTTAGTGGTTTTATGCCCAGATAGAATGAAAATAAAACTAAAACTGTGGAGCAATACTGTGAGGCTACTTTTCTAAAGTACATGTGCACAGTCTATAAATCACTATGCTTTGTTTCTTTGGTCTCTGTCAAGATGGGTGGAATATTTTGTACCATTGTTTGTTGTCTCTCATTTGATTGAGTCGCTGAAACCTGTATCATGTGAGTGAATTAGGTTTACTTATTAATGGCACCTACTCCTCAGTTTCTTGACAATACTATCACCATCACCACTTTTCTGCATTCACAGTAGTTCCAGAAATTGTGTTGCTTTGGGGAGACAGGAAATAAACAGTTTACACAACTCCTGTTGCATGTCACCAAACCATGAGCTATGTAGTCTTAATCACTTGCAGTAGCCACCCAAGCATTAATATATCTGAAAGGGCTTGGAGTGTCAAAGTCAATCTAAGAATTTACATTTTACCTGTTCTAAGAGCAAAAAATCAATGTTTGGGAAAACTTTTCAAATTGATATTGAGAGTTGATTTCTGTATTTTTTTTCTTCCTACTTTCTTTCTCCCCTTCTCCCTCCCTCCCTCCCTCCCTCCCTCCCTTCCTGCCTTCCTTCTTTCTCTTCTCTCTCTTCCTTTCTTCCCCCTCCCCTTTTTTGAGGCAAAAGTGTTATTTAGGATCAAAGAACTGAAATTTGGGGACAAGATTCAGACAGAAACCCAAATAGTGTCCTAATTGCAAGGAGAGAGCAGGGTGTTTTAATGACAAAAGGAAAGGAATAATTGCATGATAGAAAAAAAGAATTTCTATTGCTGCTAACAATCTGTATAGGATGGGTTACTGATTCCATCTTCTGATGGAGACTCTGGAAGCAGTCCTTTGGTGAGAATGTCTGCTTTCCTGCTGGGTGTACAAACTATTATTTGTAAAACAATGTTGGTTTTTAGCCCAGTCCAAAGGTCCGGCTTAGTCAGAAGATTCAAGGAACAAGATGTACAAGGTGTTTATGTCATTTGTCATAACTATGAATAAGAAGTATTTTTCACAAAACACAGTCACAGTTCATTTTACCTCACAATTCCCCCCTTCACACCTCCTCTGTTGAGTTTCATGTAATTTGAGTAATATCAGTTCTGAAATTGGCTGACTAGCTATCTTTTTCCCAATGTGAACTCTCATTTCCCCATCTCTAAAATGGAGGCCATAAGGTTCTCCTTCCAGTAGGAGTGACATGAGAGTTTAAAAAAAAAAAATGATGGGAAAGTTGTCTGATGAATTAAAATACTCTACAGCCACAGTAGGTTATTCTAGGTATCCATCAGTTTTCTGTCATTGAAAATGTCAGTAGAACAAGGAAAAGTATTTTTTTAAAGTACAATAGCTATATATTTGTTGCCATTTTATTACTCATATTTTTTATCTTTTTTTCTTCTTCTTCTTCAAGAACACACTTTAACATTTCTTGTAACACTGGTTTGGTGGTGATAACCTCTAGGTTTTTCTTGTCTGGGAAGCTCTTTATCTCTCCTTTGATTCTAAATGATAGCTTTACTGAGTAGAGTAAACTTGGTTGTAGGTACTTGCTTTTCATCACCTTGACTATTTCATGCCAATTCCTTTTGGTCCACAAAGTTTCTGTTAAGAAATGAGCTGACAGTCTTATGGGAGCTCCCTTGTAGGTAACAGACTGCTTTCTCTTGCTGTTTTTAAGATTTTCTCTTTGTCTTTAACATTTGACATTTAAATTATGATGTCTTTTGGTGTGGGCCTCTTTGGGTTCATCTTGATTGAAACTTTCTGTGCTTCCTGGACTTATATATCTATTTCCCTCACTAGGTTAGGGAAGATTTCAGTCATTATTTTTTCAAATAGGTTTTCCATTCCTTGTTCTCTCTCTTTTCCCTCTGGCATCCCCATGATGTGAATGTTGGTATGCTTGAAGTTGTCGAACTTGTCTCGGAGTCTCCTTACACTATCCTCATTTTTTGGATTTTTTTTTCTTTTTGCTGTTATGATTGTTTTCTGCTTCCATATCCTACAAATCACTGATCTGATCCTCTGATTCATTTATTCTACTATTGATGTCCTGTAATGTATTTATCATTTCAGTTAGTGTATAATTCATTTTTGAGTGGTTGTTTTTTGTTTTCTATCTCCATTTTTATGTTTCCTATCTCTTTGTTGAAGTTTTCATTATTCATCTACTCTTCCCCTCAGTTCACTGAGCATTGTTGTAACTAGTATTTTGAATTCTGCATATGATAGATTTCTTGTCTCCATTTTATTTAGTTCCTTTTCTGGAGTTTTGTTCTGTTCTTTCATTTGGGACATGTTTTTTGTCTCCTCATTTTAGCCACCTCCCTGTGTTTGTTTCCATGTATCAGGGAGACCTGCTACATCTCCCAGACTTGGTAGAGTATCCTTATATAGTAAGTGTCCTATAGTGTCCAGTGGCACAGCCTCCCCAGTCACCCAAGCTGGGTGCTCCAGGTGCATCCCCTAGGTGGACTGCATGAACTCTCCTCTTTTGGTTAATTGCTTTGGGTACCTCATTGGGAAGGATTCATCTGCAGGCTGATTAGCTGTGAGAACTGGTAGTGAACACAGCACAGGATCTGATGCATAGGGGCTGACCCCATGGAACAGGACTTAAGTTGGGCTCTGGTGCCTGCTGAGTCTGCCTCTTAAGTGTGTTGATTATGGATGTGTTTGGGTGGTACTTTGGCATGGTCTGAAGCTGCACACTGGGTGTGCTAACTCTGGGGCATCCCAGGAGGTACAACCAAGGTCAGTTGCCACATGTATCCTGCCCAGGATCACCCCCCATGAGCTACATAGTGTTCTGCTGATTGCTGCTGCCTGTATATTGCCTGGGAGAGAACAAGCTGTTAACCAGGACTGGCTGCCACTAGTGGCAGGACACTTAGCAAGAGGTACAAGGCCTGCATACAGGCCAGATGTTGCTTGTTTGGGGTTTGTGAACCTTTGAGAGATTTTAATAAAGTCAGTAGCATGAGCCAAGAGAGGCCAGTTGTACAGAAAAGCCAGTGGAAACAGCCTGGGTGGGCCCTCATGTTGGGTGGGGCACGGTCTCAGGGATTCACCAGGGCAGAGAGATCAAGGTTAGCCAAATTAGTGGAGACTTAGATATGGTACCCACCTACAAGCTCTATGGGGTGAGAGTTCAGCAAACAAACAATGACCTCTGCCAGCACTTCAGTCTGACAGAATGCTGCTCCCCAACTTTTGCCCAGATGCTAGACACTTCAGTTCCTCTCTGTATGTCCTGGGCATCTTTCAAGCTGCTGCCTCTGTGCTGGAGCTCATAGCAAGTGAGTCCATATAAGTCTGTGCACACACCCTTTAATAGGAACACCTCGGACTCCAGGAGACTTTTGTCTCACTCAGCCACAACTCCACTTGTTTTTAATGCCAGAAATTATGGGACTTCTCTTTCCAGCACTGGAATTCTGGGCTGGGGGGCCTGGTGTTGGCCGGGACCCCTCAGTAAAGGTCTCTACTCAGGAGAGACCATGCAGCTGAAATATCTCTCTCAATTTTTAACTGCCACATGTGGGTGTGGGGTCAGTCCATTATGTGTCTCCACTTCTCCTACTTTTCTTGACGTGGCTTCTTCTTTATATCCTTATATCTTCTTTATATCCTTTATATTGTAGGACTTCTGTTCAGTTGAATCAGGCAGTTCTAAATGATGGTCATTCTGTAGTTTATTTGTAATACTGATATGGATGTGGGAAGATGCAAACACCACATTCACCTCTGCTGCCATCTTGAACAGAAGCCTTTATGTTGTTTTTGTTAATGTCAGCTTTATTGAGATATAGTTCACATACTAAACAATTAACCCATTTTAACTATATAATTGACTGGCTTTTAATATATTCACAGAGATGTTTAACTATCACTACAATCAATTTTAGAGCACTTTTATCACCTCCAAAGAAACACAATACTCATATACAATCATTTCCCATTACCTCTTCCTTCCCCTGTCCTAGGCAAATAATAATCTGTTTTCTGCCTCTATAGATTTGTTTATTTCATATATTTTATATAAATGGAACAATGTGGCCTTTTGTCACTGGCTTCTTTCTTTTTTTTAAATATATTTATTGATTATGCTATTACAGTTGTCCCATTCCCCCCCTCAGTCCACTCCATCCTGCCCACCCTCTCCCTCCCACATTCTCCCCCTATAGTTCATGTCCATGGGTCATACTTATAAGTTCTTTGGCTTCTACATTTCCTACACTATTCTTACCCTCCCCCTGTCTATTTTTCACCTATCATCTATACTACTTATTCTCTCTACCTTTCCCCCCCTCTCCCCCTACAAATCCCCTATTGACAACCCTCCATGTGATCTCCATCTCTATGGTTCTGTTCCTGTTCTAGTTGTTTGCCTAGTTTGCTCTTGTTTTTGTTTTAGGTGTGGTCGTTAATAACTGTGAGTTTGCTGTCATTTTTACTGTTCCTATTTTTGATCTTCTTTTTCTTAGGTAACTCCCTTTAACATTTCATATAATAAGGGCTTGGTGATGATGAACTCCTTTAACTTGACCTTATCTGAGAAACACTTTATCTTCCCTTCCATTCTAAATGATAGCTTTGCTGGATACAGTAATCTTGGATGTAGGTCCTTGCCTTTCATGACTTGGAATACTTCTTGCCAGCCCCTTCTTGCCTGTAAGGTCTCTTTTGAGAAATCAGCTGACAGTCTTATGGGAACTCCTTTGTAGGTAACTGTGTCCTTTTCTCTTGCTGCTTCTAAGATTCTCTCCTTCTGCTTAATCTTGGGTAATGTAATTATGATGTGCCTTGGTGTGTGCCTCCTTGGGTCCAGCTTCTTTGGGACTCTCTGAGCTTCCTGGACTTCCTGGAAGTCTATTTCCTTTGCCAGACTGGGGAAGTTCTCCTTCATTATTTGTTCCAATAAGTTTTCAATTTTTTGTTCTTCCTCTTCTCCTTCTGGCACCCCTATAATTCGGATGTTGGAACATTTCAAGATGTCTTGGAGTTTCCTAAGCCTCTCCTCATTTTTCCGAATTCTTGTTTCTTCATTCTTTTCTGGTTGGATGTTTCTTTCTTCCTTCTGGTCCACACCGTTGATTTGAGTCCCAGTTTCCTTCCCATCACTATTGGTTCCCTGTACATTTTCCTTTGTTTCTCTTAGCATAGGCTTCATTTTTTCATCTGGTTTTCGAACAAATTTGACCAATTCTGTGAGCGTCTTGATAACCAGTGTTTTGAACTGTGCATCCGATAGGTTGGCTATCTCTTCGTCGCTTAGTTGTATTTTTTCTGGAGCTTTGAAGTGTTCTGTCATTTGGGCCATTTTTTTTTTTTTTTTTTTGGTCTTGACGAGTCTGTTACTTAAAGGGGTGGAGCCTTAGGTGTTCACCAGGGCGGGGTAACACTGGTGGCTGCGCTGTGATGCTGTATGTGGGGGAGGGGCCAAGAGGGAGCAATGGCGCCCGCTCCACTCTCCACTGGATCTCAATCTTTCACTCCACTACCCACAATCAAATTGGGCCCCTCTGGTGCTAGTTCCTGAGTGGGTGGGCTTGTGCACACTCTAGGCCCCTGTGGGTCTCTCCAAGACCTCTCCTTTGTGGCTGGGAGTCTCTCCTGCTGCCGCCCCAACCCCCACGGGCGTTTTCAATCAGAGGTTTGAGGCTTTATTTCCCCTCGCTGGAGCCCTGGGTTACATGGTCTGCTTCGCTCCCTGCCGTTCTTCCTGGTTTATCTGTGCCCGAGTGTGGGGCCGCGGGGTACTATCCGCTGCTCTGCCTGCCCCGTTCTCCGCCACTCTGAGTCTGGCCCTCTCGGTTTATCTGCGCGAATGTGGGGCCGCAGGGTCTGCTAGTGGTCAGACTGCCTGCCCCGTTTGTCCCACACTCTGCCAGTCTCGGTCCCGCCAAGGCCACGGGAGTCCTCTCCGCCCCAGCTGCCCCGTCTCTGCCCCTCCTACTGGTCTGGATGAATGTTTATTTTTTATTTCCTTGTTGTCAGACTTCCTTGCCGTTCGATTTTCTGTCAGTTCTGGTTGTGTGAGGAGGCGCAGTGTGTCTACCTACGCTGCCATCTTGGTTCTCCACTGGCTTCTTTCATGTAGTGTAATATGTCAGGATTCATTGATGTTACAGCATGAATCTGTATATTAATACTTTTTATTGCTGAATAATATTCTGTTTGTAGGAATATACATTTATCCATTCAGGAGTTGATATATAATTGAATTGATTCTATATTTTTTCTCTTATATAAATGATGCTGTGAACATTTATGGACTAGTTTTTGTGTGGACATTTTTATTTCTCTTGAGCATATGCCAAGTAGTACACTTGCAGCATCTTGTGGAAAATATATGTTTAATATTTTGGGGAACTTTCAGACTGTTTTACAAAATGGCTCTGTCATTTTACATTTCTACCATCATAGTATGAGAGTTCCAATTTTTTCACACATTATTATCTTTCTTTTTGATTACAGCCATCCTAGTGGGTGTGAAGTGGTATTTCATTGCACTTTTGATTTCCATTTCCATGATGGCTAATGATGTTGAGCAACCTTTCATGTTTTTATTGGATGTTTGTTTATATTCTTCTTTGGGGAAATATCTATTCAGATTTTTTTACCTATTTTTAAATTGGGTTATTTGTCTTTTTATTATTGAGTTATGAGTCCCTTATATATTCTAGATACAAGTTATCAGATGTATTATTTTATTTTCAAAATTTTCTCCCATTCTTTGGGTTATTTTTCCACTTCACATTGTTCAAAGGATAAAAGTGTTAAATATTTATGATGCCCAATTTATCTTTTTTTGTTGTTGTTGCTTGTGCTTCTGGTGTTATATCTAAGTGTCTACTAGTTTACAAAATTGGTCCTAATATGACAAATATGACACAAATTAAGGCTTTGTCATCACAGTCCTGTTTTTTTAATTTCAACTCTGCCCTGGACAAATTATTGGACTACTTTAACCTCAGTTACTCATCTGTAGTATAGAGATAATAATGGGACTGACTTCTTGAATTGTTGTGGAGATCAGATGAAATAATGTATGTGAACTACTTACAGAGTTTTGCAGAGTCTACTGCAAGCTATTATCATTATAATCCCAATAATAATAATTTGTAGTGTTCTGAAAGTTAAACTGAAGCCAAGTAGTTTATAGGAGGATGTTTCTAGTGACATACAGTTTTAATGTTTTATAGGTAACATTTGTATTTGTATTTGTCCCCATGAAAAGTAGGTATGGTAGTCATGGTAGTTATTTCCAGGAAGAGATGCAGCTGAGAGATCCTAAGAAGAGTCTTTTTCAAGGTCACATGGCTGGGAAATAAATACAAGATTAAAACCTGGGGTGGTCTTTTTTTTTTTTTTTCTTAAAATCATTAGTTGTTTCGGTAACAGAGTTGTAGTAGGACTCAGGTTACTGGGATTTTGTGGTCTGTAAGATGAAGTATTAATTCAGACAGCCATATCAAGAAAGAAAAAAAGCCATTTTATGGGAAATTATTGATAGTGAGCATTACATGAGAATCATAGAGTTAGAACATATTTGACCAGAAGGTTTAGGTTCATAGATAGCCTTAGCAAATAATGAATTATAATTATATGTATCTTGTTCTTTATTTTTTCTCTTATATTTTATTTATTTATTTATTTATTTATTTAGAGGAATGGAGTGAGCAAGACAGGGAGAGAAACATCAATGTGTGGTTGCCTTTTGCATGCCTCCTACTGGGGACATGGCCCTCAATCCAGGCATGTGCCCTAGACTGGGAATTGAGCCTTCGGTTCTCAGGCTGGTGCTCAGTCCACTGAGTCATACCAGCCAGGGCTGTACCTTGTTCTTTAAATAAAAAGAATTTACTCCTTATTTCCAAAGCTATACATACTCATTGTTAAATATTCAAAATATAGGTAAACATAAAAGAAAATATATTTCTAGGTATTTGTTTAATATGCTTACATTCCTAATACATTTATACTTAGAATATTTTCATAAAGTGGGCAGATTTAATGTTTGGTTTCATTATGTATGAAGTTAAATTAATTTACATTAGGATGCCGGTATGCTTTTAAATTCTGGGCCTCCAGAAGATTTTTCAGAATTGGTTTGCAGTCTTTTATTGAGAAGAAAATAAATCTTTCCAGATCTTCTGAAATTTATTGACTACATTTACTTTACTGTTTACTCATCTAGAAAGAAAAACTGAACTATGATTCTCTTGGTATATTAGGGCATCATGACTAATTAACTCTCTAACTCAAAAATGGCTGATCTTTAGCAAGCATGTACTTCCTAAAGGTGATCAAACAGACTGAAGTGGTTATTGCTTATAAATTCACCATTTTATTGAAAAGCAGCAAACACTGTTTAAATACTTTGTGGAAACAAGGAACAGGTACTCACCAACTTGGCCCTGACTCTGGTGCTGTAACTTTGGGGTGTATTATTGAAGCCTGTAAGTTTTACATTGGCCTTTTGAGAGCTAGATACCACTCTCAGTTTTATTTTCACTAAAATTCATTGAGAAAAATATATCTGACTATAAGGTAACATCAAATCTAAGTTGATAAAACAACAGTGACATTTGAAGTATTATTTATGAAGTTCTAAAAAATCCTTATAGAGATGAAATGACTTCTGGTCAAGTCAATTTTTCCTATCATAGCCATTTATCTAAATAACTAAAGCAAAGTAGTAGAGCTATGCTGCAGAAGTTTGAGATTTATTACCATATTTTGTTCTAATGATTTTCCCTCTTTCCTCTGTCTGAACTTCAACATTTTCTTTAACTAGGACTATCCAGATCTTTTTTGGCTATTTAAACCTCATGGTACATATATTGGATGATGAGAAAACCTCTAGTGTTTTAAATTTATCTACACAAATTTTAGAGTAATTTCCACTTAGTTCCTCAAGTATTATTTAGCTTTTTAAATATTTTATTTATTTATTTTTAGAGAGAGGGGAAAGGAAGGAGAAAGAGAGGTAGAGAAACATCATTATTAAAGAGAAAGATCAATTGGTTACCTCTGGTACATATCTCAACAGGGACCAAACCCCGTAAGCCAGGTGTGTGCCTTGACTGGGAATCTAACCGGAGATCTTTTGCTTTGCAAGACGATGTCCAACCAACTAAGCCACAAGAGTCAGGGCCTCAGGTATTGATTATTCAATGAAAAAAAGAAAAAAAGGCTGTTAGTCTTTGAGTGTATGAATTTGTTAGTATTTAGAAGTGTCATGCAACCAGAGGTTTAATTTGCTATTTTATTTGGCTAAATAACAAGTAATGTTAAATATTATGGAAGCCTGATTCTTTTATACAAACAAAAATCATTTTGAACTAAACAGATCTTATACCTGAGCTTCATCTTAAATTTTAGCAGGTGAAAATGTGAGATGCCTCTGTTGTATTAACAAAACCCAAATGTCAAATGGAAAAAATATTATAAGCTTTAATTATGTGACTTTAAGGGGATAGATTCCATGAAAATCAAGGCTTTAATAGTAGCTATAATTGGGACATTCTTTTTATTATAAGGAATTACAAGTCACTCTATACAAAGATTAGAAGTTTTATCCTAAAATTGATACTAATTAAATACAGTTACATCTTTGTGCATGTATGTGCACATATTATTTAGAAAACGTAGTGATAGCATTTTTCCTCAATAAAATCTGAAGCCTTTCACAGTTAAGTGAACAGAATAGTGTATCTGTGGTACTAGAATTTTTTTCAAAGTCGGTTTGAAACTTTTAAGTTATAAAACACTGTATACCTTAGGGATCTCTATCTGCTACCTCATAATTAATGATTAGCTAGTTTCTGTTAGAAATAGCCAGAACTTTGGAAAATGACCGTTTCTAAGTAAACCAATTTAAGGTTTATTGTCAATATGTAGTGACTGCTTAGGAATGAAGGAGAATGATAAGATCAATTAAAAGTGAGAGGAAAGGAAAAGGTAGTGGGAGCAAATTTGAGGAAGAGGAGGAATAAGGTTTATGGCTTTTGGTTATTCCAGGTGTATCTGCTTTGTTTCATGAAACACCTGGACAGGAGTTCATTTCTAATGGAAGGAATACTGAAGTAGAAATCCTGTCTGGGCATCCCTAAATTCTATCTAAGTACCTTAACCTACTCAGGATCACTCACAAGCAGTGGTAGTTGAAGTTTTATGGTAACTAATATTTCATACAGGCTCCAGCACAAATAATGGCCCTTTTTTTAATTACAAAATTATAAGAAGGTAATTCTGTAACATAAAAATATCACACTCAAGCACACTATATGACATCATAGGTGAAATGTTCAAATTAAAACTATAAATTATTGCACCCATGTTATTACCCTACCAACCACACTTAAGGAGGCCTTACTTCTGCTAGATCCCATAGATATCCAGGAATTTTGGTGTTTTGTTTTTGTTTTTGTATTTCTAAGACTGGCTTGAGGTAGGCATGGAAAACTCCTTGATGGGGCAGAAATTTTGTTCAATTTTTATTGGTTTAACCTCACAGAATAAATTCTTTTGCTAAGATAACTCTGGTAATTGCCAAAGTTAATTGATCTCTTTTAGTTCTCATAATTTACCTTAAGTCAAGTTTTTATTTCAGTTTTACAAATACAGGCTTATTGTGGTGAACCTGTGAGAAAAATACTAAATTATATTCATAATTATAAATGGTTAACATGTTTTAATACTACTGAATATGTTTTATTTGATTATGCTGCAATATGGAACTCCTGATAATCAAAACTAGACATCATAGTGTAACATACATATTAAAATGGGCACGGATAACACCGGAAGTTTTGTGAAAGCAGCCCACAAACTGTGTTCTAAAGTGAGATGGAGACTCATTTATAGGGATGGTGTTCAGCTTTTATTTGTGGACCAAAGATGTATGGTTATGTATTTTTTAAAAAGATGAAAATACTTTTTTAATTTCCTAAAAGTGTCTTTTTTGCATTATATTTACAAATAGTGAAAATCTATTTATTTGTAATTTTAGTGTGAAATTTTAATAATTTCAAACAGTGAAATGCAAGGTTTATTGAGAGATGGAATATATTTTTCCTTTTACTAAATCTTCTATAGGCCTTTTTCTTTCTGTCCTCAAGGACATCACCCTGTTCCAAGTCTTTCAATCATCTCGCAACAGTGAATTGTTATAGTTGGCCATTTCTTATAGTTAAAATTTTAGGATATTTGTAAGCTGGTTGTTAAGCACAACTGGTATTAAAATGAAATAATCTAAACTTACAGTTAAATAAATTACATTAAAACAAAGGCAATAAAAACTCAAAAGTTTTCACTATCTATTTTATATCTTACTATTATCCATACTGTTGAGGTTATTTATGTTCATAGTATCTGAATGGTAAACTCTCATATTATGACATGCAACTGGGTATCTCTTCCCAAGTATGTGTTTGATGACTTCACATTTGGTGGCTCATAATTTGTCATAGTAGGTGTATCTATTTACGCCAGAGAAATTGACAAATGACATGTCACTTTTTTTTTTTTTGCTTTTTCTTTTCCCTGGAGAAAGGATGATTAAAGATTCGCCAGCATACCACACCACTGCCTGCAGTCTGCCAGCTTTTGGTCTTCTTGCTTCTAGGCTAAACTCCCAGCTCTTTGTCTTGTATAACTCTCTATGCTTAGTTTTCCTACATGGGGAAAGTTGAGCGTGGTAAAGGAAGGAAGTTAGACAAGCATGGTAAAAATCTATAGTTTTTGCTTTAGTAACAGACAAGTTAGCATCTCTGGGTCTTCATTATTTTATACTTAAAATAGGACAATGTTCTCTTTTTGTTCTACCTAGCAAGATTTTAAAATTAAAATCACAATGTGCTAGTGTTTGTGAAAGATCCTTGGAAAATGCTATATACATGTACATTTTTTTAGTAGTAAACAGTTGCTTCACTTTTTTATTTTTTGGGTTAAGTTTACAAAAGCTCATAACCAACAAGATGGAGTTTATATCCCAAATTGCTCTTCCCAATTTTCCACAGCCTAACCTATATTTCCAAGTTTATTTCCAGGGCTTATGTCTAGCACTGGGATGGTGCCGGGTGGGTGTGACATTGCCTTCTCGATGATGCTACTGCACATTCTGCATTATCGTGGTTCTTCTTCAACTGCTGTATTCAGACAGTTCCCAACTATTTTCATTCTCGTTCTCTGAGAAAAATTACCAATGAATCAGACTAGGCAATAAAGATGAAACCTAATTATCATCCTTTTTGTTAAGGCTCTTGTTAAGATTCAAATAATGCAAGAAAATAGAAAAAAGTGACATTAAACCATTGTCACTCCTTGATATCTTAGCAAGAAATGATTGATGAAATTACTTAGCCTTCAAGTTGGGCCCTAATTCAGTTAAGTTTTAAGGGAAGACAAGTTGGAGAGACATCAGGAACATAGGGCAGGGGCCAACTGAAGAAGTTGGGAGACCAAGGAAGTATAAACAAGAAGCTGCACCTGTTTGATTTTCTGGTACTAAAAAGCAGTTTGACATATTACCAAAGTATGAATGACACAAAATTTTAGAAATCTCTGAAGAAAAGAAAAAGATGCTAAGGGACAGAGCATATGTTTGGGGGTCACTACTTCCCAGTTCAATTCCTTTCTTCAATAAATGACATTTCATTCAAATTTCATTTAGAAATTTCTCTTTGTACATGATTTCTTTGTTTCATAATTCTCCTCCTCTTCCCTCCTCTTTCTTTTCCTTCTTTGTAGTTTTACTTATCTTTGTGAAGATTATTCTGCCTTTCCATAAGAGTTAGAAACAATGTACTTGGAAATAGCTGGGGTATCCTGCCTAATTATTTACCATTCCAGCTTCACTAGTTTCTGTCATAAATTGTTATCTAAGATGTGGGGTAAGGAGACAAAAAATAAGAAAGTTATGATCCCTACCCTCAAGTAATAATGCAGATGTGATAATTAGGTAAACAAATTGATACAAATTACTCATTAACCCTCCAGATATATGTAGTCAATTTATTAAACAAATAGCTCATTGCTGCATGCTGAGTGTCATGTGCTATAGTAACAAAATTATGTAAGGGTGCTGACTGAGAGTCTATCTTCTTATCATTCATGGATCATTTCATATTTGAAGTGGTAGAGACTGGACTTTAGCAATTACAGAAAGCTATAAACTCCAAGTATCTACTTATTTTGGGGCTGTGTTTTTTTTTTTTTTGAAGAATACTTTTAATATAGAATGTTTAGCAGTTTTTTTTTTTTCCTCTGGAAAGGATTCTACCATCATTCTTGATTCTTTCTGACAAAGCAACAGTCATATTTGTTCAGAGGTACTAGTGTTTTATACAAATGTGTCCTGTAAGATATGAAACCCAGGTATTTATATACAACTTAACTTACGTTATTCATATTTACATCTCCATCCTTCTCCACGTGCTGGAAGATTTGAAATGATATCGGATTACAAGTCTATATTAAAGACCAAATCAAGTATATATTTCTTTCTTTTCTTCTCTTTGTTTTAGCTGGACTAGACCAATTTTGAAGAAAGGGTACAGACAGCGGCTGGAGTTGTCAGACATATACCAGATCCCTTCAGCTGATTCTGCTGATAATCTCTCTGAAATATTAGAAAGGTATGTACCTTGCATTGTTTATTCATTGGAGAGAGAAATTAATATTATTAATTACCTACAGAACTCACATATCAGAGGGCTTAAATTGTAAAATAGCATATTTAAAATAGGAGCATATGCCTGGCCAGATGGTTCAGTTGGTTGAATGTCATCCCATACCCCAAAAGGTTGAGGGTTCAATTCCTGCTCAGGGCACATACCTAGGTTGTGGGTTCACATCCCAGTCAGGGCAGTTATGGTATCACATTGATGTTTCTCTCCCTCCCCCTTTCTCTCTCCCCCTCTTTCTTCCTCTTCTTTTCTCACTAAAATCAATAAAATATCATCCTCTTCTTTTCTCACTAAAATCAATAAAATATAATCCTCTTCTTTTCTCTCTAAAATCAATAAAATAAAAAAAATAAAATAGAAACATCTTATGTTCTTGCCAAAGTCTTGATCAATTAGGAATTGAACAGTGAAAGGATGAAAGAAAAATAGCATTTTCTTGAGATATGACTTTTTCTGAAAAATACACATTTGAGTTCTGAGAAGTTATCTGTCTTTAAAGAATATTAGGTGCATTTTGTGAAGACTGAAATAACAGCTATGTGAAGCAAATTGTGTACAGGGTCCTGCAGAAGTAAGGCTTGCTTGAATGTGGTTGGTAGGGTATGTGTCACACAAGATGGACAGCAATTTGAATATTTCACCTAAAATTTCATATGCTGTGCTTGAGTATGATATTGTTATGTTACAGAATTACATGCTTATAATTGTGCAATAACAGATTTTGTAATAAAAAAGAGGTGTTATTTGTTCCAGACTCTGTATATTTGCCTCTAAAATTTTAATATTCAATTATAATGAAATCTTAAGGTAATGGCTATTAAATAGCAAATAAATGTAAACATTTCATAATTTTGATTACATATTGAATGCCAGATACAGTGTCTCTTCTCAGCCACTGTGGTAGAAAAGCATTATTATCTCCACCTTACAAAAGAGCAAACTGAGGCTTAGAGAGTGGATGTAATTTTCCAGCTAACAACTGATTCTAACTCAAGATCTGGGTTCCTGGTCTCCCCCGGAACAGTGTTTCCCATTGCAAGACATCCCCTTTTCTAAGAGTATTGGTTAGAACCCTTTGATTGCCAGTGAAAGAAATCCAATTAACCATCTTAAGAAAATAAAAAGAAGGAATTAGTTGGCTTGTGTAGCCTAACTGTATGAAGAGACTTAGTGGAACCAGGGACTCAAATGCCACCTGGTGACATATACCTTGTGTTGGTTTAATTTTCTCAAGTGAGCTTCCTCCATGCAGACTACAGAGAACAGAGCCCTTTCTTTTTGGCTGAATGTGAAAAATTCCAGAGTCCCTTGAGTCACATGCTTACTCCTTGGACCAATCACAGTCAATGAATGAGCTCGATGGGGTCTTGTGCCAGCAGCACAATTCAGATACCAAATGAAAGGGAGAGGTGAGAGGGAATTGGAAATACATAAATGCCAATAATTATTGCACCAAAATAAAGTTGAGTAGACTTGAAATTTGTTTATTTTCATTAAAGTAATTTTATTTTTTGACATTTTTAAGGCAAAGTAAGACATTCAAGTTATTTTTCTTGATTTTAATCAAATAATTAGGCTAGCAGGAGTAGCAAATTCACATTTCCAAGATCAAGGACCAATTCCTATATCTCTGCTAACTTCCCTTAGACAACAAATTGTTCAACTCTCACCCATAAAAAAAATTTCCCAACCTTGCCTTTCCCTCAGGTCACTACCCATTTCTCCCCCCCTCCCCCTGCACTTTTCATGGCTAATATTTGTGTGCTCTCCTTGTCTCTTCCCTTCTTAACCTTTTACTTACATCTCAGCTCCCTAAAATATGGTTTCCATGTCTACCACGTGGCTAAAACCACACCGGTCAGGGTCACCAGAGGCCTCTAAATTATCAAATATAATGACCTCTTCCTACATGACTTCAGTGTTGAACACTTCTTTCCACCTTGAAACCATTTCCTTGGCTTTTTCATCTGACTCTTCCTTTGAAGGAGAAGCTAAATCTGCCTTCATATTTACCTTATTGTGAGCCACTGAGTGATAATGGATGGGAGGCAAACTCCACGTGTGTGAGTGAAAGGGTGGGGAAGAGTGGGGAAGCAGACAAACGGGATAGGGTAATTAAGCATTATAGATAGTAACCTTCTGGGGGAAGCCATTGTTCATGCAAAGACTACCAAGCTTGCCCTGAAATCTCAGTTGTGTGTTCTTTCTTTGGAGTAACTTAGAACCACCTGTAATGATCGTAGATTGAAGGTTATGGGAATAGCTGTTGATCAAATGCAAAGCCTTTATCTAGTTATTTATTTAGTTCTTGCTTATGGTTCATGAAACTTTTTATGTGTGTACAGTCTAAAAATGAAATTGAAGGTAACATTTAGAAATATATTGTATTTGCTTGGTAAGATGAAGAGGGCTGTTACTAATAGAAAGTAGTGGCAATGACAAAATAATTATAGTCAGCTGATAAACCTATAGTATTTAAAAGAAAACAAAACATTTATTTATGTATCAACCATTTTCAGACTATTTAATTTATATTCCTACTAGAAAATACAGAATTTGATTCTGTTTTAATCTTCCTAAGTCTTACTTTGGAGTAACTATAGTAGTTGAAAATAAAGTTTGATGATATTTGTTTCATACCCCTACATTTTAAAACAAAGTCTAGCAAGTTTTTCTAATGTTAAGCCACAGAAAACTCCATCTGATTTCTGATCTTGTTATTGATTTGATAGTTAAATTATATAAAATCTACTACAGTTCTAAAAAGGTAAAAATCAAGAGGAGAAGGGCAAAAATGTTAAATATTTGTTTATTTTCTACTTTGTTCCAAGCACAGAAATGTGTGTTCATAAGTCATACTTATTTGTCTACATTTTATATTGCTATTAAGAAGCTTGGAACCTTTCTTGAACAAATATATTGTGGCCTTTTCATGAGGTCAACTCTCTGAAACTGATACATGGTGGAGCATTGAATTCTGCCAAATATCTGACTAAGCATTGGTGTAGGAACGTCTCCCCAAATTTTCATCTCTTTAGTTAATCTGCTTGGCTATACTTGTGTGAATAAAGCTATGTTAAGCAAAATAAACCCAAATATTTGCACAATTACCTTATTAGTTCAACTTTTTATTCCTTTGCAGAGAGTGGGACAGAGAGCTGGCATCAAAGAAAAATCCCAAACTCATTAATGCCCTTCGGAGATGCTTCTTCTGGAGATTTATGTTCTATGGAATCCTGTTATATTTAGGGGTAAGGATCTCATTTGTAAATTTATTATGGCTAAAACAATTATTAGCTTAAATTCACCCAATTACATATATGAATGTTCATAATACTTTGAAATCATATCTGCCTGCTAAATTGTTTCAAGGAAAAATAATAAAATTTAAAAAATTGGCAGTGAGGTACTCTTATTTTCTTAGTCTCCTACATCTTTATCAGTGTGAAGAGAGCACCATGCCCAAAAACCCCAGGCTTTGTGGTGTTTAAGTGCCATCTGGGGCATTCCTGTGGCTTTGATCATTATTCTATCACCAGAGCCTCATTTTGAATCCTTGGTTATAATCTAGAAAAGGCAATGGCAAATTTAAAACTTGTTTAGTCTTCATAGAAAATTTGTGTGCAAATTTTCTTTGGGGTTCCAAGTACCATTTGGATGCATTTGTATTCATGTAAATTGTCATGCTCTGCGGAGTTAGCAGTGCCCTGGTGTCTCCAAAGAGATGCCATACAAGTTGCATGGTTTTAAGAATCTATAGTTCAAACACACCAAGAAAAATACATTTAGAAATTTATATTGACAAAGATGACCACATTTGTGTCCAGAATGTTTTGTGCTGCTCTAAGGAATCTCCTGGAAAAGTTCTGGCTTTTTACTATCTGTCTATCTATCTCTCTATCATCTATCAATCTATTCCTACAGAAACCTGCAACACTTTGGGGGTGAAAATATTTTCTACATAAATATAAATAAGATAGCTGAAGAATTGCTTAGCTCTTAAGATATCTTAAAGGCAATTTTTCTCAATAAAAGTACTTGAGCTTTGGGAGACAATTTTATACATAGTTTCTCGCTCTATTGACTTAATTTTTAAAAATATGATTGCTTTAATGATTGCTTTGTTGATTGCTTTAATGATTATATTCTATACATTTAAATTAGTGTATAAAAGTACAGTTCACTCCAGTCATTATATAAGAATGTAACAATCCACAGTAACTACTATAAAGGACACATGGACAAAGTCCAGGGGGAAGGTGGAGGTGGGGGAGGGAGGGGGGTTCGGCTGGGGTGGGGGGGAGGGATGCGGAGAAAAAGGCATACAACTGTAATTGAATAACAATGAAAGTTTTAAAAAAATTCAAAAAAAAGAGAATGTAACAATCCAACAGTAAGTCATTGTTAGATTGAAGTAAATGATACTTCAACAAGTGTTACATTATGACTATGGTTGCGGTGAAACTAAACATTTTTCCTAGTCATGTTTTCCATCACTTGCTGTGCCTAATAATTAACATAACCACAACTGAATAGAAGCTGGAAGAAAGGCCTAGTTATCAAGCCCCCCTTTATTCTCTGCCTGACTTGTGAAATAATTTATCCAGCAGCCTAGAAGTTTCATGTGAAAAAAAGTACTCACCTAAATGTGAAAGTTTAGATGATACACAAATATATTGAAGTTATTTTTTGGCCTGGCATACACAGACCCCAAAATAAAGATGATATAGTTTAATATTTATTGTACCTAATCTTTTCCAGGGTCACGTCAGCATTCAAGCTTTTTATGCAGATCATTTTAACTTGATTGTCCTTGAATGTCCATGCAGCAGACATTATTATACAGAAAGGAAATTGAGAATCAGGGAAATTATATAACTCCACCAGAGTCATGCATATGGTAAATTTGAGTGATAGCCAGGTCCATTTAGCCCCCAAACCCATGAACCTTCCACTACATTAGATTATACTTGCTACATAACTATATTTATAATGGTTGTGTTTAGGCTGTCAGCAGAATGGTGACTCTAGTAACTAGTCTTCGGTCTGCTGAGTTTCTTTGCACTTTCCCGGGAGACATAGGTTGTTAGAAGCTTGAAGGTTGAGGATTCTTCCTTGGTCACCTCAGGGGCATAACTGCAGAAAGTTCGTAGCAGAAAGCAGAATAGGGGAACCAACTAAAATCTTCTCACTTATTCTTGGGAAGAAACTGTGTGAAATTCACCCAAGAGCCAGTAGTGCTCAGGGTCAAACCTATGAACAAAATTAAGGAGTAGAAGAATGGAGACGATCTTTAGGACTAACTTATTCTTAAAGTTGAGTTTAAAAATATCTCAGGAATCTTAAATCCTTTTATGGGTGGTAGTGAGGGGAGAGGTACTCCTGAGCTAACCTGAGCCTTGGTTTACAGGTCTGCAACTGGCAGTATGTTTATATGTGACAGCTCAAATTCTACTGATAACCATCAGAATATTGTTAGGAAAAGAACCTATGGCATAACAGCTGAAATGTATATCATAAGAAGGTATAGAGAGGAAAATTAACATTGGCAATGGCACAAGTGTGGTGAGGCTGTAGGTTTTTCACCCTCGTCACAGAGAAAAGGTCTTGCTAAAGCCATGCAGTTTTAAGTAGTGGAAGTGCTGAAAACTAAGTCTTAGAGAATTTAGATAACTGTTGAGGTGGTTAAAATAGGATTCTCTTAACCCTATTTTTTTTTTGTTGTTACTGGTTATAGGAAGAAAAGAAGGGGAGAAAATATAGCTATTTTAATAAGACCTCTATCGCCTTTTAAACAGATTACACCAATGCCTCACTATTTACACATTTTTGGGAGTTCCTTCTTTCAACTGAGTGTGACATCTTGGTCATTAAGTTCCATGAAATGAACAAGGATTCTTGAAGTTGCTGGAACACTGTTCTTGGTAATAGGTAGACATATTTTCAAAATGTCCTGTACATTCTTCGTCTGTCTAAATTGGGATAATTATGGTAGAATGATTTTAGAACTGATATAAACAGTACTATAAAATTTGCTGTTGACCATGAAAGGTTAAAAAAAAAGGAAACATCTTCATGAAGGAGCTCGTCTCTATGCAATATTCATGTAATTTTAAATCGTATTAGCTATGGCCTCTCAACATTAACTGTGTACTTATTTTTCTCCATTTGATGCAGCAGCCAGATTCAACATTGTCTTTAACATCTAAGACTCCTGGCATAGAAGAGGAACTGGCTGTTGAAAAACTGAGTATGAGAGTCAATTAAGGATAGGCAGAGGGAAGCCAAGTGGATGGAAGTGTGCAAGTAGGTTACTGAGAGAATATGGTTATCAGAATACATTTATTGCGATAAGAAATTTACAAGCATTCACTCAAAAATATTCTTGATTTCTAGGCAGCTCTGGGCATATTTCCATCCTCATATTATAATATATGTCAGAGAAACTTGGGTCAAATTACTTCATTCATTAAACCCTACAAAGTTTAAGGACATAAAGGAGAATAAGTCTTAGTACTGTACTCATGTTCCTAGAGTTCTCAAGTCTCATAGTCTGTATGGCAAAGGAAAATGTGCCTTATGTTTTGACAAACATATTGGGTAGGTGTTAGAATTTAAGCATACTTCTAAAGAAAGGAGAGTGTTTGGGGAAGTTTTGCACACAGATAGTCTCTGGTTTAGGCACTTGGCCTTATGTCCCTTTTGCCTAAATATATCTACCTCTAGCAAATCTTCTAGATGACCGTCATGTAAGATTTATTTTTCAGATTCTTCTCCAATTCCCACACCTCCCATATCTAGCTGCTTCTCTAACCCCAGCAATGACTCACTTGTCACATTCACCCTACATCCTGAAAATACCCCTACTATATATAACCCCGTCTCTACCACACAAGCTGCACTTTCTAGTGGTATCAACTGGATTCTACACTTTCCACCAGTTCCTGTGACAAGAAGATTTGGAAGTTTATGACATTCAGCTTTCTTTGAAACATAAGGAATTTTTCCTTCAACCTGTAAAATAACTAATGGCTCTACTCCAGATAGTGTGATTTAATTGGTCTTGAATAGGCCCTGGGATGATAAATAGTAGTCTCTGAAAAAGTCCACAGGTGATTGTAATTCAGGTAGATAAGAACCAATGTTATCACTGAATGCATTTAACTTTTTCTAGAATCTAAGGTGAGGGGATTGGGAGGTGGGACATATAGGGAGGACTTTTTAGTTTGATTTTTTTCTTAATAATACTTATTAATATTTAGTAATATTTTAATACCAAAAAATTTAAAAGATAAAAATTAATATTAACCATTTTAATGAAAAGGGCAAATGTTTATATGCATACCAGATCTCCTCCCCCATCTAGCTAACTTGCAGAACCTAATTCGGAAGGTTTCAGGTAGACCCTGAAATCTTACATTTCTAAAAGCTCCCAGATGAAGGTGCTGTTTGCTGCTCGCACCTCACTTTGAGTAACAAGGCCTAACAGGGTCATGGAAAAACACAAAACCTAGTTAGAAGAAATAGTTGTGAAAAGAGAAGTAGGCAGATATGACCAATGAACCCCTGAGTTAAAGTGACAGCAACCCAACTGGGACTAAAAGTTGGTTAAGGGTTTGTGGAAAGCCTCAATGTGAACTATTAACTTCTGTGTCTCCCTCTAGCACTTCCTTGCAACTAATACAGAATAATATTGCATGTAAACTGTAATTGAAAAAAAAACAAGCAAAAAAGGAAAACAAAGAAAATGATTAGGAATAAAAATTCACCAAGATTCAATAGGGGAAAAAAAAGAAAAGATACATCCATACCAAAAAAAAAGAAAAGAAAAGAAAAGAAAAGATAATGACTCTTTTGCAGAGAAGCAGATTGATGACAGGGTATAAGGAGAGGACAAATATATACCTAAAGGGACTCTGTTTCTTTTCCAAGACTTCATCAGGGGGGAAATATTGTTATACAGGTTGATTAGGTTTCAACAGCACTATCCATACAGAAAGGTGCTCCAAGAGCATTTAACATTATGTGCACTAAGACTTCTGGCCAAGATGGAGGTGTAGTGCCTCTACACTGTGCCTCCTCACACAAGCAAAAGGACAACAACAAACTTAAAAATAAAAAACAACCAGAACTGCGAGAAAATCGAACTGTATGGAAGTCTGACAACCAAGAAGTTAAAGAAGAAACATTCATCCAGACCAGTAGGAGGGGCAGAGACAGGCAGCTGGGTGGAGAGGACTCAAGGCAAGGCTGGAGGACCAGGGCAGATGAGGAAGTGGCTGGCAGACCGGGTGAAGCAGCAGCTGGTGGACTGGGGGCCCCACATTTGCATGCAGATAAACTGGGTGGAACAAATGGGGAGTGAAACAGACCTCCCAACCCAGGGTTCCAGCCTCAAACCTCTGACTGAAAAAACCTATGGGGGTTGTGGCAGTGGGAGAAACTCCCAGCCTCACAGAAGAGTTTGTTGGAGAGACCGACAGGGTCCTAGAATGTACACAAACCCACCCACCCAGGAATCAGCACCAGAAGGGCCCAATTTCCTTGTGGGTAGCAGAGGAAGTGACTGAAAGCCCACCAAGAGTCGAGCAAGAGGCACTGTTCCCTCTCGGACCCCTCCCTCATATACAGTGCCACAACACAGCTATGTGGGGTGCCTCACCCTGGTGAATACCTAAGGCTCTGCCCCTTACTACATAACAGGTGTGTCAAGACCAATACTGGCCCAAATGAAAGAACACATCAAAGCTCCCCTAAAAGTACAACTAAGTGACAAAGAGATAGCCAACATGCAGATAGATAGTCAGATGCAGAGTTCAAATCAGGATGGTAATCAGGTTGCTCACAGAAATGGTTGAGTATGGTCACAAAATAGAGGAAAGAGTAAAAGCTATGGAAAGTGAAATAAAAGAAAATGTACAGGGAACCAACAGTGAAGGGAAGGAAACCAGGACTGAAATCAATGATTTGGACCACAAAGAAGAAATAAACATTCAACCAGAACAGAATGAAGATACAAGAATTCAAAAAAAAGAGGAGAGGCTTAGGGACCTCTGGGACAACTTTAAAAGTTCTAACATCCACATCATAGGGATGCCAGAAGAAGAGGAAGAACAAAAACTTGAAAACTTATTTGAAAACATAATGAAGGAGAACTTCTGCAGTCTAGCAAAGGAAATAGACTTCCAGGAAGTCCAGGAAGCTCAGAGAATCCCAAAGAATTTGGACCCAAACAGGAACACACCAAGGCACATCATAATTAAGTTACTCAAGATTAAAGATAAGGAGAGAATCTTGGAAGCAGCAAGAGTAAAGGAGACAGTTACCTACAAAGGAGTTCCCATAAGACTATCAGCTGATTTCTCAAAAGAAACTTTACAGGCAAGAAGGGGCTGGCAAGAAGTATTCAAAGTCATGAAAGGCAAGGACCTACATCTAAGATTACTCTATCCAGCAAAGCTATCATTTAGGAGGGAAGGGCAGATAAAGTGCTTCCCAGCTACAGTCAAGTTAGAGGAGTTCATCATCACTGAGCCCTTATTATATGAAATGTTAAAGGGACTTATCTAAGAAAAAGAAGAAGATCAAAACTATGAACAATAAAATGACAACAAACTCACAAGTATCAACAACTAAACCTAAAAAAACAAAAACAAACTAAGCTATCAACTAGAACAGGAACAGAATCAGAGAAATGGAGATCATATGGAGGGTTATCAGCAAGGAGGGTGAGTGGGGTGAATGGGAAAAAAGGTACAGGGAATAAGAAGCATAAATGGTAGGTACAAAATAGACAGGGGGAGGTTAAGAATAGTATAAGCAAAAGAACTTATATATATGACCCATGTACATGAACTAAGGTGGGGGATGTGGGTGGGAGGGAGAGTGAAGGACAGAGGGAAATAAAGAGGGTAAAATGAGAGAACTGTAACAGCATAATCAATAAATATATTTTAAAAATCATTATGTGTACTTTTGAAGGCTAATCTAGAAATCCAATATCATGTTCAGTAGAAAATTGCATCTAAGGAAAATGCATCTCGTGTTCTTCCATGTGACATTTAGAAAACAATTGATTTGTAGATTAGGGATTATCTGTGATCATGTACTTACAACTTAAATTTGATACAAGTTGGCCCAGTTCTCTTCTTCCTTGTAAGAACATGGTTCACCTTTAGTTCTTGTAGGTAATCAGTATCCAGTCATGACTCATGAAGAGTATGGGGTAAAATAAAGTAAAATATATGTGATGCAGTGGAGGACATGATTTTTCAAAGGTGAGAATTTTTTCCCTCAACTCTTTCTGGGGTATGATCATGCTTTGATGCCAGAGCCTGTTTTATTATCTTTGGACAAATCAAAAAACATTTCTAGACCTCAGTTTCCTTAACTATACAATTCAAGGGGTGACAGGAAAGTCTATAGTCTCTATAATCTCTTCCACTTTTTAAACTGCCTGTGATATGGGTCCTAACAAAATGGTATTTATCTTAAATTACAGTGATATTAATTTATAATTTGACTTGGTTAGGTTGATGTTGAACTAATCACAATGCTTGCATTGGTGCTCAGCTGAGAGCGAGCAGGTTGTGTTTCAACATTTTCGTTTTGATTTGTGGTTATGAATGAGAAACGGATTTTGGAGTCAAAATGTTTGATTCAAACCCCACTTTTTCCACTCACTAGCTGTGTGACACCGGGCAAATTATTTAAACTCTCCTCATCACATTTTCTTTAATTGTAAAGTAGAGATAATAGCATATATTTCATAGAGTTATTGTGAGATTAAATGAGTTGAGCAGTTAGAGTGGATCCTGGTACATAGCAAGTACTTCATAAATGTTACTAGATCTTTAAGTAGAATCTCTATCTACCTGCACAAATGATATTATTAACATTTACTTTAATTTTTATAGAGCACAGGAAAATATTTTGCTAATACTTAAAAATGGTACCTAGATACTAAGTTTTACCTCAGAACTTAAAATTAATATTTTAACCCATCTTCTATTATTGTATCTTCTAGGTTAAACCTACTATTGCTGCTATATAAGCATGTCCAGGAATATTTTATTATAAAACATTAAGAATATAGCTTAGATTTCTATTGAAGATATTGCTGGTGATTGTTAATGAATCAAAATACTAAAAGGAAAATACCCAAAGTAAAATACTAAAAACATGATTCAAAGGCAGATAGGTATCATGACACCATTTTTGAGTCTGTTCTTGTTATATATATATTTGTAAAAACTACAGACAGTTGTGGCAATGAATAAGTTTTATTTTCTATGCTGAATACATATGGTGTTAGGTTGGTACTAGATTTTGGTGGGCTGATGACTTCATAAGTTATATAAATGTCCAAGCACTGGGTCGTATGCCTGAAAGTAATATATTGTCTGTCAACTATAATTGACAGATAATTATTAAAAAGTAAATCTAGTTTTAAAAATGAATATTCAGTTTCTCCATTATTATTGTATAATTTAGCTTTTATCCACTAAATTAAAGTGCCATATTTTATTGTCTATCAAATTATTAGGTGCACTTGGACCTGTTCTGGAACTTTCCAGATAAGTCAGTCTATTTCTGTCTCATGCCACATTATTATAGTGGTATAATATGCTTTGATACCTAGTAATGTTAACCTTCTCACACATTGTTTTTATTTTTCAAATGGTTTTTATTAGTCCCTCATTTTTTTCAATTGAAATTTAGAATAATTTTATCCATTGATTCTACAAATATATATATGTTGAGTGGATACCCTGTGCTAGCCATTGAGTATGATGTTAGGGTTGCTTTAAGAACCAAGATAGACAGTCTCTGCTCTTACGGTACTAGAAGTTCACTTCTAAAAACTTGGAATTCTGATGAAGATTGCATTAATCTTATAAAATAACTTGGGGGAGAATCTAATCTTTGCAACAATTGGTTTTACTTTTTAGAAAGTTTTGAAGTTCTTTATTTGAGACTTTACACATATGTCTTAGCAATGTATTATAAATATATTTTAGATAAATATTAATTATTGGCATTTACAATGTATTTTTGTTATATTTTTGCTATAAATGGGATACTTATTTAATTGATTATTATGCTTGGCATATACTAATCTATTTCCTAGTATAAATATTTTTTAATTCTCTGCCTGTTAACCTCTTGATTTACTAAAACTTGTTCTATGTACAATCACATTCTATGCTGATAATGATAATACTTTCATTTCTCTTTTTCTATAGTCAAACTCCAGTTGTTTTTCTTTTTGAGTTGTATTAACAAAAAGTTCCACAAAAAAATGTTTAATTGTACTAACTGCCAGTATTGCTATTGTTTGTGTGTATCTGACTTTAAAGTTAATGCTTCTAGAGTTTTATTAATTGTGGTGCTGATTGTTGTTTTGAGGGAGAAGTTTTTCTCAAGTTAATGAATATCTTTATATTTGAGGTTATTGAACATTATCAGAAACAACTGTTGACGTTTTATTATACAGTATTCCTTTACAGTTGTTACAGAGATAACCATAGGTTCCTAATTAATTTCTCAATATTAAAACATCTTAACTTCTGGATATTTCTCAAATGTCCTAGTGTTCCCAATATTAAGATATATAAAATATATTTAAATGAGTTATGATGATGATTATTATTTTACTGACTACACACAATAGAAAATAATGTCAATTTAGAAGTTCTTCAATTTATCATTCTACTTGTATTAGAAACAAGTATGCTTTGGGTTTGGAATTGTAATTTTTAAGGTAAAGTTATTTTGGGATTATTTCATTTATTATAATTGCAAGCCTGAACCAAGTTTTCTATTTTCATCTGAATTTTCTTTCCTGGTCTGAATATCCAGCAGACTTCCCTATCCTAGGTATGCAGGTAGAACAGAAATGGTGAAAGGATTTAGATTCATCCACAGTGATTTAAGCTCTGATCTGGAGGAGCCCATGAGAGAACAGGTATTATCTCCCAGGAGTTATTTTCACGCTTCTTAATTTTTTTCTGGGAGGCTCATCTAAACTGAGACTCAGTATTCCCACCAGGAATGCAATCACTTGTGCTGTCTCTAAGCACATGGTCTTCCGAACTCTCTTTGTTCAGACCTGCATCCCTCTGAGAAGAAAATATCTGTCGTGGTGGCAGGGTGTGGGCTAGGCCAGTTGCCCAAGAAATCCTCAGCATCTGCCACGGGACTCCACAGACTCAGACCATATAATCAGAGATGTTAGCAATGCTGGGGACCTTCAAGATCAGCTGGCTCCACCACTCACTTTATCAGTGAGGAAACCACCCAGAGAAGGGAAGTGACTGTGGTGATAAAGAGTATATAGATAACATGCTGGGATAAGAATGTGGATTTCATGACTCTGAATTCAGTGTTCATTTCACTGTCATGCTGGCTGGAAAATTTGTATTTGTCTTCTATTATCTAGGTGAACCATAAAGTGAATTCCATCTTTATTTGTGTCTGATAAAATTAACAAAATATTTTACAAAATTTTCAAATAAATTTATATTCCTTCTCATTACATTCAAGCCTCAGTCTGCCTTACTGGGAAATTTCTTGTGTTTCTGAAAATAATCTGAGCAATGGTGTACACACAGCTTTCACATTCCAAGAATGCAGGACTTGCCCTGACCGGTGTGTCGCTCAGTAGGTTGAGCATCATTCCGCAAAGAGACCAACTGTCACACTCACCAGTTAGATTCCCAGTCAGGGCACGTGACTGGGTTGTGGACTGGTCACTGGTTGGGGTGTGTGCTATAGGCAACAGACTGATATTTCTCTATCTTTCTCCTTCCTGCCCCTCTCTCTAAAATAAATAAATAAATAAATAAATAAATAAATAAAATCTAAAAAAAAAGAATGTAGGGCTATGTTTATTTCAGTCATTACAGGGATGATTTTTAGACTAAACTAGCTATCAGTTACCATTGTTTTCCCTTCCAAATAAAAAAAATCTGGTGATATCTGTTAATGGTTCCATTGTAAATATTAGAGAATGTGTTGCTTAAAACAGAGTAGGGAAAACTAAAAGGGCGAGGAGTTGTAGTGCTGCTTTTGTCCTTGAATATTAATAGTTCCATGTTGTGGTGAGGTTTTTGTTTGATGTTGTCAGATGGTCCTATTACTGGAATTTTGTTTACCAAAAATAAATTGCATTTTTCTATGAACATATACCCTCTGAGAGTAATACTACCAGTGTTTTTGTGGAACAGCCATGGTTGTTCAAGGGATGAGTGTGACCTCTTTTGCTTAAGGCAAGATTATAACTAACTCATTCAGTAATGATAATGTGTAGAATAGATGTCTAAATCAGATTAACGCACATTTCATTTACTTTGTTATAAACTGCAACTGAATAACAATTCAGCAAATGGGTCTACTGTGATAGAGGTGACAGGTTATAGAAAAAGTATAATGGTGATACAATGGCAGGGAGTTGAAGTACAAACATATTAAAAATAATGTTAAGAATTTCATATATGGCATGGCTCTTTCTGTAGCCATTTTAAGTTTTCCTTTAAAGATAAAACTTCCTGTGTTGAAATTGTGAGGGTATTTTATGAAAGAGGAATAAAATTTCATTTCTCTGTTTGTCTTCTTCTGCAGGAAGTCACTAAAGCAGTCCAGCCTCTTTTACTGGGAAGAATCATAGCTTCCTATGATCCAGATAACAAGGTGGAACGCTCCATTGCGATTTACCTAGGCATAGGATTATGCCTTCTCTTTATCCTGAGGACACTGCTTCTGCACCCAGCCATTTTTGGCCTTCACCACATTGGAATGCAAATGAGGATAGCTATGTTTAGTTTGATTTATAAGAAGGTAATACTTCTGTGCGCAGTCTCCACGCTACATGGATTAGCATCGTGTTGTAAATGCTGTGCTGGTACAAATTAGGGATAAATGCTGAAATCAATTTCATAGTCAGTGAGATAAATTACAGCAGTAATTAGTGTTTCTAATTGTCTTCGGTAACAATTCACTTTAATAATTTTAACAGCTTCTATAAACTGCATATGATATAGTTTCATTTTTGTTTTTTTTCACTAGTCATGCTATCATTGTTTGGAATCCATGGTTCCCCATTAAAATGGTTCTTATCATCTGCATAAGTTATTGACAAAATATTGTCTTAGGGTATGATGCCATGTATCCTTATATTCAAACTGTAAGGGTATAGTATATATACAATTGTTAGTGATAATCCAAGCAATGAAAGTTTTCACCTTAACTACTTGTGATGCAGGGGTGTATTCATCTATCTACTGCCTTACTTTGAGTTAGACTTTTGTCATCCTGTGGGTTTGAAAATTAAAAAAAATTTAGAACACCACATAGATGGCAACCGTAAGAACTCCTTCTTGTTTTCTGTGTGTACTGTTCAGACAAGAATCCAAGTTGCTGAAGCATGATTTGGGTATATTCAGATTAAGATTTAGCTACCTTGCAAACATAATTTAAGATCATTTCAGTAACATGTGTTTTCACCAACCTGATTCTAAATTAACTGTGACTGATTAAATCTACCAAGTCATTATATTGGGTTGGCTACAAAGTCCATTTAGTTTTCTCTGTAAAATAAAAGACACATTTTTCATTTTCACCAATAACTATTGATTTGGATATTTTGAGTATGTCAGCTATTTCCTGTGTGATAGAACATTGGCTGTTCTCAATTAATGTCTCAATTTGATCGCTATCAACTTCAACTGGTCTACCCAACCATGGAACATCGTCCACTGAGAAATCTTTAGCACCAAACTTTGCAAACCATTTTGGACATGTTTGATCAGTCATAGCACCTTCTCCATACACTGCACATATATTTTTTTGAGTTTCAGTTGTGTTTTCACCTATCTTGAAATACTAAAGCATAATATACCAAAAAATGTTGCATATTTTCTTCAATCTTCAGGATTAAAATGGCTATACAAAAATTCACCAATTTTTATTTTATTAAGTGCATGCTGTTATACAGATGTCATAATATGATCTAACAAAATTGTTTTGAATGAGGTTAAAGACAAGTAAGTGCTACTGGAGCCACCTTACGGGAAAAAAACAAACACAGTTTTTGGCCAACCAAACAGAAAGCTGTTTTGGTTGAATCATTTGGATACTGCTTTACCTTTATTCTCTCTTTTCTTCTCCCAATGTAAAAACTTTATCTATTTGGTTCATAAGGGTCATGGATCTGAAATTTCCTCTAGCAAATAACCCATAACACTTCCATAATATACATGCAAGGTCAGTTTTGTTGTAAAACTTGGTAACCATACTTTATTGTTCAAAGAAGCTTTTGATGGAGGCACAAGAGAAAAATGGAGTCCACAGTTTAATTAAATCACCTCAGCTGCAGTCTCATCAGTTCTGAATTACTAGGAAAGCATGGGTGATAAATCAACAAAAATTTTATATTGATCCAGAAATTTTACGTAAGTGAAGAAATTAGGTATTATTCAGAAGGCAGAATCCACACAACAAGCATATTAAAGAAAGTAAAATCCTGTTTAAAAATTATTTTAAAAAGTGCTTATTATCATAGTATAAGTAATAGTTAATGATGTACATGACAATCTTCTAAGTGATCTAGAATACTATCTCATTTGAGTTTCTCCCTAGACTATCAATAAAAGATTTCAAGAAACTAAGACCCAAGAAACCATAGAACATTGTATAAAAACTTGTTTAAATTTTATAAAATGATAAATCATATTCCATGAAGTAAATTGTTTGCCAATATTAGGGAAAATAAAATAGTACTGAAATAATGTAGTAAGACCAACTGTGTTATACTGGAAGAGAGGAACGAAATGGTCTTGGGCTGAAGGGAGGAGAGATGAAAGAGCAGGTTAGTTTGTAAATAAGTCCATACATAACATTTAGCACAAATACAGCAATATGCGGTGCTTTCAGATCCATAGCACATTCATGAAAAGTTAGAAGCTTTTGTCTCTATCCTTCTTTCTAATTGTTGAGTATCTGTTCTTACCTAGTTTGCTTTACCTGTTTAGCTACACTTGTTGGCCTTCATTGGCATCATCACCAAAGAATGCAATTGCATCTCCACGTGGTTGTGTTTTGGTTCTTAAAGTAAACTTAAAGTAAACTGGTACCTTAACTGACCAGTTTCATCCATGTGGCAGGCAACCTCTGATTCTTTCTGTGATATTGCAAATTTTGTAATAGGGTACCATTTTGCTTTGTTCCCAAATCTGCAACTATGGTGCATTCAAATTATATTTTAAATAATGAATCTAAGTACAAATTAAATTAAGCTTCGCCTCTGAATGTCAAGAATATAGAAGTAACTAAAATGAAGAAATATTCAGTAAGTGTTTACTGTGCTTAACATGGAGCCCTGTGGAGAACTTAGTCACCTAAGACTGAGTCTCTTACTAGGTCATGTGTGATCCAGCTCAATGGATTTTCCCTGTCATATACTAAAAGTGTTTTGGAATTAATGATCTTGATTCTTTCTTCATCTGTGCTTATCTAAATGCTATTCATTTTTCCATATCCATCTCAAGTTCTACTTCTCTAATAAAATCTTTCCAGATTTTGTAACCAGATATGTGAACTTTCTCTTAACCACCCTATTATATTCTACTCCCTTTAACTCATTTATCATATCATATTTAGTTATGTTTTTTAAATCTTAGTAATAATAATCCCTGATGCTTAGATAAAGTGATTAACCTCTACTAAGTGCTCAATGAATATGTGAGGGATTCAGTTCAAACAAATATTAAGCAGGTACTCTCAGATCAAAGCCATCTAATGGCAAATAAATACTTATTAAATTTTGTTGGCAAAGTATGACTGTAATCTTTCATCAATATAATTCATCTATCTACTAAACAATTATATTTTGCATATGTGAATGTGTATTTCTTTGTAAAATTTAAGGATTTTATATTAGTAATATGATCTTTCCCCAAATTATTAATTATTCATAATATACTTTGACTTTAACAATAATTTTGCTTAATAGGGTTGCTGTAGGACTGCATTCAGAATTTAAGGCCAAGATTTTAATTTCAAACTGCCTTTGGTTCTGTAGAAACAAAACAAACCCTTTCTATCTCTATCTCTAGCTCTATCTATCTCTATCTCTATCATCTCTCTCTCTCTCTCTCTCTCTATCTCTCTATCTCTATCTCTAGGTATATATACAATATCATTTCCATTTTGGAGGTGCAAAAGTACTTAAAAAATTAACTAGTAGCATGCCAGTATAATATTTGTTGTGAAGAACAGTATTTATAGATCTGAGAAGATACAAAGCCAAATGAATAAAAGCAATTTTCATTGTCTTTACTTAAAAATACATGCATAATAAACTAATTCCTCAGTTGTATTATTATGTTACTTATGGATATATTTGTCTTCTGTTTGTCAACATCATCTAACTTCCCATTTTTCCTTTTAGACTTTAAAGCTGTCAAGCCGTGTTCTAGATAAAATCAGTATTGGACAACTTGTTAGTCTTCTTTCCAACAACCTGAACAAATTTGATGAAGTATGAACCTAATGATTTAATCTTTTATGCAATATTGTTATAACTTGAACAACCCTGAAGGTTTTCCTGGATTAGATAAGGGTAATAAGTGTTAAGTAGAACACATCTTTACCTTCCTTATTTTTGAAAACTGAGAAAGGTAAGTTGTGTAGTGAAGTGCCATTTTGGGGTTTCATGGACCCACAGAACTCAAAGGCACCTCAGCTTGCTGGGTATTTGAAGAGGTTTTTCAAAATTCAATCCTTTTCTGATCTTGTTTTCTTTTAATAATTTAAATCACTTATTTACTTCAGTTGAATATGATACTCTGAGCAATATTTTGTCATTGCTATCTTGTGACATAAATAAATGCAAGGTCCTTGAGGACAGATAATATATTTTATTTATCTTTGCACCTTCAGTATTTAACATAGTATCGAGATGTCAACAGACACTAAATGAATTACTGTTAAATCGAGCATGCATTTATTCTGAATATATTGTCAGATAGAGTTGTGCCTTTGTAGAGACTGGGCTCTGGACAGTCTTTTGTTCCCTCTTAGCTCTTGCTTTATTCAAATAGAAGTTATTTTAAATAAATTTTTTGACATGACACTTAAGAGATCCAATCTCAATTCTACTAGAAAAAAATACATAAAAATGCAGTAACTTGAAATTTGTTCCTTGGGAATTCCTAGTCTATGTGTAGAATGTTTAAACACATTGCTATGTGTTTTATGTAATGAATACCTAGATTTCATTGTGCTCACAATCATGAAGTGTTTGATTGTATGAGCTCACTGTGCTCGATTCATTCATCTATGCTGTCTGTTTGTCTTCGGAGGGAGGTGGGGGATAAAATATAACCATTTTTCACTGTGATTTTATTTTCCAGGGACTTGCATTGGCACATTTTGTGTGGATCGCTCCTTTACAAGTGACACTTCTGATGGGGCTGCTCTGGGAATTGTTACAGGCCTCTGCCTTCTGTGGACTTGCTGTACTCATAGTCCTCGCCCTTTTCCAAGCTTGGTTAGGGAGAATGATGATGAAGTACAGGTAGCACTCTATTTACATAGTTTCAAAGGGTTTTTTTTAACCTGTCTTAATTTTTAAGCAATTTTTATTGTTATTGTTTCAAAAGGTTTTAAATAAGGTTTTCAACAAGCCCATGCTAATAAAACCAGGACTGCTCTGTACTGAATGATGATCTACTTCCTAGGTGTCACTAAAAATGAATGAATATTTATTATTTATTTATTTATTTATTTATTTATTATTTATTTATTTATACCACATGCTTTCAACTATATGTGGAATCTTGTGAACAAATTAAACAAAGAAGCAAAAGAGAAACAGATCCATAAATTCAGAGAGCAGACTGACAGCTATCAGAGGGGAGGGCATTTGTGGGCTTGGTGAAAAAGATGAAGGAATTAAGCAAAAAAAAAAAAGCCTCATAAACACAGATAATAGTGTAGTGACTGCCAGAGGGAATGGGGCTAGGGGCAGGTAGGAGAGGGTAAAGTGAGGATGAATGGTGACTGGAGACTTGACTTTGCATGGTGAACACAGAATCAGGGAATTATTTTAATGGTGTAAATAATGATTCCTATGTCAATGGGATACTTTTTACTTATAAATTTATAGAATTTCTGTATAAATATGTTACTATCCAGTTCATTTTTATAGATCATAAGATTTAAATACAATGGATAAAACATTGATGTGAGTGGGAGATGATGCATAGATTTTGGGTCGAGTGTATAAGCTTTTCCCACCCTGGTTCATGGACCATCACACCAGAACCTTAGTTACTATTCATTACAGAATGACTCAGTGATGTCAGTCATTGCTTAAATAGAAGACTTCTAGATTTTGTCAGCTACAGCATGATAAAAGTACACAAATTTCGGAGTTAGATAGCTCTTGGCTTGAGTCCCCTGGTGCATGCTTACCAGTTACATGATCTGGATAAGTCATTTTTCCCCACTGAATTTCTGGTTTTCCAACTATTTTTTTTAATTTTAATTGATTTTAGAGAGAGAGGAAGAGAAAAAGAGAGAGAGAGGGAGAAACATTGACTTGTTGTTCCACTTATTTATGCATTCATTGGTTGATTCTTGTATGTGCCCTGACCAGGGATCAAACTCACACCTTGATGTATTGGGACAATGTTCTAACCAACTGAACTACTTGGCCAAGGCTGTTTTTTTCAACCTTGAAATAGAAGTGACCACCACTCCTAAAATGCCTTAGGAACTAGGGAATGCATCTGGTACAATGTCTGGCACATAAGAGGCATTTACTAAGTGTTAGCTACTTTTATTACCACCTATTTGATAATAAAATGTTCATCTGTTTAATAAAAGAAATGTTGCTTCTTAAAAGCGCGAGCAGTTCTTAGTGGATAATTTGACTTGTTTTTAAGTTAAATTGATTGATTGATTGATTTACAGAGATCAGAGAGCTGGGAAAATCAATGAAAGACTCGCGATCACCTCAGAAATGATTGAAAATATCCAATCTGTTAAGGCATACTGCTGGGAGGAAGCAATGGAAAAAATGATTGAAAATCTACGGAAGTAAGTCATTTAGATAATTTCAATATCATTGGTCAGCTAATGGTTAATACTTCAAAAATGAGTCACAGTGGATTTCCAACTCATATTTCAAGTTTCTGACAATCAAACAATTGTATTGAGTTATCGCAATATTCATGCATTAAGTGGCATAAAGTCATTTTCATGGGCTTTGTCAAGTATGTTATTTTTCACTAGAAGAGTATTTTTATACCTTAAAATATAGGATATTATATTTTTAATATAGGTATTTTTAATAATAAAGGTATTTTTATACCTTTAATATAGGATATTAAAGAATATCCTATATATGTTTATAGCTGCCTAATATACTTACTTGGCTAAAATAATGGTCATGATGCTGAAGGCTGATTGAAACCTTAAATAGAAATTCTAGAGAGATAAGTAGACAATTCTGAACTAAATAAATGACTGTCTGTTATTATATATATTTCAATCCTTGCATTATGGCTAATGAAAAATGAAAAAAACTTTCATTTGGTTAAAATATGTTTGTTCTTCCTACTTAGGAATACTAACACAGGGTAATATCTATAAATTGTATTTCTATAAACCCTCCACTTGAGATTTCAGCTCAAGTTATGAAAACCACCTTTTGAGGTAGAATCAGTATTTGGCACCTATCTTTGGTCTTGTTTCACCTCAGATAACCTTTCTGATCACTGATTAGTAAATATTATATCCAGCAAAAAAGTACAGTACAGACTGAGATGAGATTACTGATATAATTTGGGCAAAATATAAACTAGGGTAGGCATAAGACCATTTCTCTTTAGTCAAGTTCCATATTCTACAAAGTGCATTAAAAAAGGTTCTAGGAGACTCAGTGGGAATAGATACACTGTTAGAGAGCAAATTTTTCAGAATGGGTAACACAGGACAACTTTCACAGGGAAAATATACTAAAAAGAAGAGCACCCTTTTGGAAAATGTGACTACGGGTTATCAGGAATATGGGCTGCTGATTCCAGTAGACAGTAATGGTAAATGAGCTGCAGGTGTGTCATTGGAACAACAAAGGAAATGCTGAAATGTTAAGTTCTTTGCCATGTAAATAGAAAGAATAAAAGGATATTTATTTCCTAAACATTATTGCTCACCTGTTTTTATTATGCCTTTCAAGACAAATCCAGGAAAGGAATTTTGTTTTCTTTCCAGAAACATCCTTAAAAATCTCGGGGAATTGTTTTATTAACATTGTTTTTCTCATTAGTAAGTGTTTTCCATGACACTTGTACCCTTGGTCACTTGTACGCCTGTAAGCACAGACATAGCAAGAGTGATGAGGGGTTTTCTCAGGCCTCAAGGTAAACACTCGGTCAGGTTGTTCTGCTTGCTGACTTTTCTTGACTTTTTTTCTCTGTTTCTCAAAAAGATGAAATTCATCCTTCCTGCTCTGTATTTCTGTTTAACCAATTCTAATAGCAAACATTTGGTTGTAACTTGTATAATCCAGTTCCTTAATCTAGCATGAAATCATTACCCGAAACGGCTGTAAAGTGCTGACGTCAATAGGGAAAGCAAGAATTGCTTCTATTCAAAAGAGCAAATATAAAGTTCTGGAAGAGATTGGAGGGATGCACTTCAAAGGGGTGGTTACCTTGTCTTGGGCCACTGTGCACCTGTGCAAAAGGCTGTGCAAAGCTCCCTGATAAACTACTCCTTTATTGTCCTTGGTAATAAAATGATTTTCAAATTTTTATAAGAAACTGATAAAATACTTTTATGACTTGAAGTGTTAGTGACTTTATAATGGAGAGCACTGCTTTGTTGGTGATTCTTATAAATGTTCTTGAACCCATTAATCTTTTCCTATAGTACTGCTGCTTCCATTTTCCTCTACTGTTTCTAATACATTTAAACAACAATTTTGACAGATTTGTTAGCTTTTTTTGTAAATAGTGTTTTCTAGCATTTTATTGATATCACTGTAGCCAATATTATTCTTTTTCTGATGAAGATTAAAGACAACACAGTAAGGTTCACATGCCAGGACCCTTGCTGTAATCTCATTGATCTTGGCAACAAATTCACAAGGATGATGTTACGTTTCCCTTCTGTGGATGAAGATTATATAGCACCAGAGGGAAGAACAACCTGCTTAAGATGGCATAGGTATAACCAGCACAGCCAGGAGTCAAACTCCAGTGAGATTCCAAAATCATAATCTCTCTTCAATGCCAAATAATTGATACAAGTAAGCATTAGATTGTAAATTGCAATCTAGGTTGGGCACATTGAACTCCATTTTCTTCATCAGAGTGCTCAAGTTTACATTTTTTTAAACTTAAAAAGATTTCCTCTGAATTCTAATTAAGAATGAGAACCTTTCTGAGTTATACAAATGTGTAGAAGTAGCACCCAAATGTCAGGCACACCTATTGCTCCCTCCTACCAGGACTCTCTACTTACCTGAGTCACCACTGCTATTTCCTTTACAAGATCTGAGTAGGAGGATCACAAGCAATTCAAGTTTGTGTGGTCCAGGAAGAATGGGACAGAGGTTGAGGGCCACATTGTCCTCTACTCTCACCAGCTTCTGCACTCCCTGTTGTCTGCCTTTTGGACCATGTAAACTTCTCCTATGTGCTAAAAAGAAAATAGTTCCCATTTTTGATTTGGACTAGAAGATTATAAGTATAATATAATTTGCAATTATATTAAAATGAGAGACAAGGAGGATGTGGTGTCTCCCTCATCATTTTTCAAGAACCACATGCAACAGAATCTTTTGCACAGGTCCTTTTTTTTTTTAACCTACTGCAAGCTCAATCAGTATCTCTGAGAGCTGGCCCTGACACTCTGCATTTTAAAAAGTTTCTCAGGTGATTTTTAGCTATACTAATATTTAAGAACCACTCTTCTGTAGCTTGTATATTTTTGGTGTTCCCCAAAGCCAAGCTAGAATTTCTAAAGTGCTAAGAATCTATTAGGAAATCACAGTCCTCATTTCCACACTTAATTGCTTCAAACATCAACCAACAAACAAAAAATTATCAAAGTCTCTCACTAACCAATAATGAAGTGATAAGGATATCAAAATAAGGTAATAATTGGGGTTATTAATTATAGTTTTAAAATAATACAGGTATTATGGGCAAGACACTGGTGCTTCATTTTTATTCCTCTTTCAAATAAGGTAACTGAGGCCCAGAGAGGCTAAATAACTTGCCCAAGGTCACAAAGCGTTGAGAGTCTGTGTTCGGATTTTACATTCCAAGATGCTTCATATTTGAACGGTAAATAAGCATTCCAAATCTTATTATTTTGTTTTATAGAACAGAACTAAAACTGACCCAGAAGGCAGCCTATGTAAGATACTTGAATAGCTCAGCCTTCTTCTCCTCAGGGTTCTTTGTGGTGGTGTTTTCTGTGCTTCCCTACGCATTGAATGAAGGAATCATCCTTCGAAAAATATTCTCAACCATCTCATTCTGCATTGTTCTGCGCATGGCAGTCACTCGGCAATTCCCCTGGGCTGTACAAACGTGGTATGACTCTATCGGAGCAATAAACAAAATACAGGTAATGTACCATAAGTGGGCATTGTATACAATGATTTTAGAACAGTTTAGAACTTCACTAGTGGGCAAACTGTTTAGAGATAAATTTTTGGTCTTGGGCCTGTTTGATGTGCAGGAGTTCCTCGTTTGACATCTGTATATGGTCTGTTGAGCCCTAGTAATAAAAGCCTCATGAAATCAAATGAAAGCCTGTGAGATTCTCTTAAATCAAAGAAATTACAGAAAATATTGTTTCTGTATTCTGGAGAATTTTATTCAACCAATCAATAGATCAGTTCTAATGTATTTGGAAAATGTGCACAAAGATGGTGGCAGATTCACTAGGAAGTTACAAACTTTGCAGCTAACACTAGGAATATTCATCTTAAACTTTTCCAAGTATTTACCTGGACAAGGAATGGTAGACAAGAATGGCATTTTATATCACATTAATTCCCTTAAAATCCCAGCAATGCTGATGCAGCTGCTAGCTCTGAAGAGAAGTTCTAAAGTCCTCAAGTGATGAGATTCAATTTATACAAAGCTAATTGAATCACTACTATGAATTTTTATGTGCTTATAATTTTTTTAATCCTTATCAGAGGGCATGTTTATTGATTTTAGAAAGAGGGGAAGGAAGGGAGAAAGAGAGGAGGGAAACATCTATGAAAGAGAGAAACATCGATCTGTTGCCTCTGGTACATGCTCTGACCAGGGCCAAACCCGCACCTAGACATGTGCCCTGACCAGGAATCAAACCCACAACTTTTGGTTTATAGAATGATGCTCCAACTGAGCCATGCCAGCCAGGGTAGTGCTTATAATTTTATAATTAATATGTAGATCAGAGTGTTGTATTATACTTTTAAAATACTATTTTTTAAATCCTCACCCAAGGATAAATTTTATTGAATTTAAAGAGAGAGGAAGGGAGAGAGAGAAACATTGATATGAGAGAAACATTGATGCTGATATTGATGGGTTGCCTCCCATATGCGCCCTGACTGGGGATTGAACCATAGCATAGGCATGTGCCCTGACCGGGGATTGAGCTTGGAACCTTTTGGTATATGGAACAACATTCCCACTAACTGAACCACCTGGCCAGGGATTAAAATAATATTTAAAAATTTAACTCAGAAAATTAATCACCGTGACAGAAATAAAAATGAGGGTGAAGGTGAGCCACTTTTAAGTCATTCTGCCAATATATAACCCAGGCCAGAGTTTGCAGATGGTGGCCCGTGGACCTTCTTTTGGCCCCTAGACCTGTTTTATTTCACCTTTACTTAAAAAAAAAATTAAATTAGTTGACAGCATTTAAAAATTGGGAAATGTCACATATACAATCAATTATATGTTTAGCCTCTTTTGAAGGATTGCAATTTATAGTAAATGGGGTCCTCTTTCCATACGAGCTGTGGCAGCTCCTCCATTAGAGAGGGCCTGCCCTCTCCAGTTCACCACAATCTCTACTCAGCTGCCTCCCTCAATTTTATCATTTTATAAATATGAGGGGGACCCCCAATACCCAGAAATGTATTTATAAAAAATTGTGTATTTATTCTTACAAGTTGAAACTTAAGTCACCTCAAAGTATCCTCTATTTGATGTAATACACCTATTGAGACTTTTCCACTGCTCAAAACAGTTTTTGAACTCATTGATTTTGATGCCTTTTAGTGCTTCTGCCATTTTTTGTTTTACCTCTACCCCATCTGCAAAACATTTCCCTCTGAACACTTTTTTCGTCTGGGGAAACAAAAAAAAATCACTTGGGCAAGATCAGGTGAATGGGGGTATGGGGCATGCGGGTAATGCCTTTTTTTAGTCAAAAACTGCTGAACACTCAGCATGGTATGCACAGGTGTGCTTGTAAATCTCCCATTGTGAAATGGACAAATGCATTGAAAATGTTTAAAAAAATAATTCACTGAAGCTGAAAGCAGCCTATCACACCAATGCCAGCTGGTATACTGATACAGATGGGTTCCTAGAACATTCACCTAGCTGGGGAAGCCTATACTATGGGGAGCCTGCCCTCCAGAACATAATTCCAGGGTTTTTTGGGTCCCCTCCTTGTGAGTTTGAGATCTGCAATTTATTGATGAATGTAGCTTAAAACCATAGCAAGTCTTGGACTAATCTTATTTCTTCTCTTAACCCATCACAGTTGTGTGTGTGTGTGTGTGTGTGTGTGTGTGTGAGATAGAGAAGTGGTTGGGGGGGAGAGAGAGAGAGAGAGAGAACAGACATGCATACTAGAAATAAAATGAGAGTGCTGCAGAGACAGAGAGAGCTACTGAACAGGAACACAGAGATAGAGAAACATCTTGAAAACAAATTAGAGAAAAAGAGAGAAACTCAAATAGAGGTAACAAGAGAGAGAAGAGTAGAGAAGAAAGGGAAAAAGTGAGGCAAGGACCATGCTTTTTTCATGACCTATGGTGAAGGCTCCAGGATGCACAGGCTTAATTCTTCCTTGTGCTCCTATCTTCCCTCAGAACACTGTGAAGTAGAGTTTCTAATAGGACCATTTTAGAATCAAGGTTTGATGCTGACTTAAAATCAGCTCTATCAGATCTTCACACCTTCACTTAACCCAGAGAAATGATTCTAATGATGTCTCTAATAAGGACGGGGGTGCTATAAAGATAAAGACACTGGTTTTCTCTCTGTCAGTTAAGGCAAATTGGTGGCTAATGCATAGATGCTTTATAAATTCTTCATTAAGGTTAACATGTATAGTACAAGGAAGTATGTTAACATTTAATGTGTAAAACCAAATTTATATAATATTACAAATTTAAAGAGTGCATTTCTAGTATGATGACTTCTCCTGCTTGACAAATTTACTTTAGAAATTATTTTTAAATTATTTATTAAGAAATTCATAAAATCTAAATACAAGATACAGCACTATTAAAGTGTGAAATAGGTGTAACAGTGCATTAGTGTTTGCTATTCTGGTTCTACATTGTATTTTTGCTCTTTTTATAAATAGGATTTCTTACAAAAGCAAGAGTTTAAGACACTGGAATATAACTTAACAACCACAGAAGTAGTGATGGAGAATGTAACAGCCTTCTGGGATGAGGTCAGAATTTTAAAAACATTATTTGCTCTAATACTTAAGCATTTTCTTTGTGAATCTGATTTTCATACTAATGGACAATGAGAATTATGTTAGAACTGGTAGAGCTGGAGGTGAACCACCCCACTTATTTTATAGATTAAGAAGTAGAGCCCCAGGAATATTAAATACAGTATGGAAGCCTCTTCATTTTGTTCTAAGTCATATAACTCATTTCACATAACGTATTAGAAAGTAATACCCAGATCATTGGTTTTGGATCCAGGTAGAGCTGAATTTGAATCCTGGTTCTGCTCTTTACTTTCTATGTAATCTAGGCAGAGTTATTGTCTTTGGGGAGCCTCTGGTTCTCCATCTGTAAAATGAGTATATTAATATTTACCTTGCAGATTGTGTAAAGTGTTCAGTGCACATAATAGTTCCTTAATAAATGCTACCACATCTGATCTCAAGTTCCAGTTCAAGTGCTTTACATATACCAGTCAACATAAAGATGTATGAGAGACCTACTAATTTATGGTTTTTGATGATTTTTACTTATTTTCATTCACTTAAAATCTTCATAATTCTCAAAGTCAGAAAATATATTATCAATGATTTTCAGACTCTAAAAAGCAATATCTGATTATTGAGAAATCCTATTGAGTTCCCATTTCCTTATCACTGATATCTGCTGGTAGGAGTTATGAAACCAATGACTTATTTCTCCATGTTACACAATATCTTAAACTTGTCTTATTTATTTAAGTAACTTGAGCACTAGTCTTCACTTTACTTCATGCTTTAAGATATGGATAGAGAATAGTTCTTTATTGAAATAGCAAAATTGTCTGTGGAAAAGTGGATCAGATTGATGTAAAATCTGATCCACTTTGTTTTTGGGAATTTCAAATGCACTTCTAGGTAAGAAAGAAAAATATATTTGACATTTTTACAGCTACTTTCAGACTGTTGTTTTTCTACACTGGTGCAAAGGTCATCCTTTTCACTCTCATTCTAGCTAATGAAATTGGCAGTGTACTTGAGCTCTTATGTGCCAGGCACTAAAAAAAGCACTTTATGTGTGTTGTCTCATTTAATTCTTATTGCATTCCTATGACCTAAGTAATATTAATATTTCCATTTCACTGACAAGGAAAGGGAGACTTAGAAAAGTTAAGGGACCTGGCTAGGCTCACACCTGGCAATACCTGAAACAGGATTTTGGACCTGAATGTCACAATCTACAACCCTTCCACTGTGCTGCTGACTCCTGTCTGCTGTACCCTCACCTTCCAGTTTTTTCGCTGTCATCTATCAAAACCCAGACACTCCCTGACGGTATTTACTAAGCATAACAGTGCTTGTGAAACCTCTGCCATCATTTGTGAGACTTCAACATCCACATGAGCAATCCTTCCAATAGTATCCTTAGAACTTACATTTTACAGTGACTTCTTCAGAAGCTTCCTCTCTAGTCATATCCTGAACTTTGTGAGCACCTACTTACTCCCATTCTGGAAATTGTGACACACCCTGAAATCTCTTTTTCAGTCTAGAATTTCCTAACCCTTTAGCTCACTCAGTCTCTTAATCCTATCTTTACCACCATTCAATTTCATCAAGATTTCTACTCTTTTTAATTCTCCTTTCTGGACTCCTCCTGGTTTAACCTCTGCTTATTCTAAGACCAGTCATTTTAGTTCTTCTCCCAGCAGTACTCTCAATTACCCTTTCCATGTGCTGAATTCTTTTTTGAAAAACATTCACTTCATCAGCTTTGGTGAAGAAGGTGCTATCTGGAAAAATCACATATTCTAGTCAATTTTATGTTTTATACAATTAATATCTCAACTTTAGCTGCACCTGTAAACATTCTTGGGAAATCTTTTTGTTGGTCTCTAGTTAATTTTCTTTACCATTTCTCTAAAAGCTATTTCTGATTTTTACCACTGTCCTGAACTACCCACACCAACTCTCCTAGGATCTGCTCGCCACCATCACATGGCCTTGCCTTCTATAATACATAGAGAAAATAGAGGTGTCATCATGGATGAATGCTTCCAACTTCTCTCTTTACCCTTGGAATCATCCTATTGTTCATCTTGTCTAAGAGAAATATGTATGTTTCCTTCTTTCATCTTCTCAGATCAGGGGTCAGTGATTATTCTCTCTCTACAAACTTCAACATCTCTTTTCAGCTGACACTTTCTCACATTTAAATATTTTCAAGTTAAAATTTTTTTTCTGACTTTTTTCCATCCAGTCTCATTCTCTAAGACTTCACTTTCCTTCCCTTTGCTGTCAAACTTATTCTCAGTTCTCAACTTTCATGAATGTCTCCCCACTGTCATCAGTCTTCTGCCCTCACCAATCTACTAGAACTGTTCTTTTCTTCTTGAATTCACTAAACTTTAGTGAGCCACTCTTTCCACATTATTTTAATCCTCACACCATGACTTCTAGGCTACTCTGCCAGCCATTTCAACAGTGATGGGCCACTGGGTTCCCACCTAAGTCTCCTTCTGACATTTTGTGTTCTCTGTGGGTGACCTCACCCAGGCCTAATTGATGACAAGATGCTAATGACATTTTGGAAATTCCACTTGTCAAATGTATACTAAAAAAAAAGCATGGGCTCCACATGTATAGGAAAGTACATGTACACAGTTCATCCATACTCTTAGATACTATCCATAGTCTTGAATACTATCATATTTAGTTTTAAATATGAACTAAAACATATTTAAAAGATATTTAATGGCATATGAAAAAATTTTCATTTATTTTAAGTCAGAAAAGCAGTCAGTCATAAGCATTAGGTATAATTTTTATTAATGTAAAATTATATATATGATTTTATGTATTATATACATTTATATTATAGGTAAGAATAGAGGAATATCAGTTGAAATGTTAAACATGTTCTTTTCTCAGTAGTAGTGCTATAGGTAATTTCTTTTGTTTTCTTTCTGCTTTTTTATGTTTTTCAAATTTCCTGAAATTAGTCTCTTACTTCTGTAATCAGAAATCAAAGGTATTATTAACAATAACCTGCCATTAGTCCTTTTGTCTTCTTGGACAAAAGTTATTCTAAGCATTGCACACATCCTAACCTGCCCACAATACCAAGCACAACATTTGTCATCTTGACATATATATCATTCCTGAGACACAGTTTCTACTTCCTTTTTTTTGTTAAATTTTTATTGTTATTCAATTACAGTTGTATGCCTTTTCTCCCCATCCCTCCACCCCACCCCAGCTGAGCCCACCTCCCTCCCCCACCTCCACCCTCCCCCTTGATTTGGTCCATGTGTCCTTTATAGTAGTTCCTGTAATCCCCTCTTCCCACTGTCCCCACCCCACTCCCCCCTGGCTATTGTTAGATTGTTCTTAACTTCAATGTCTCTGGTTATATTTTGTTTGCTTTTTTCTTCTATTGATTATGTTCCAGTTAAAGGTGAGATCATATGGTATTTGTCCCTCACCATCTGGCTTATTTCACTTAGCATAATGCTCTCCAGTTCCATCCATGCTGTTGCAAAGGGTATAAGCTCCTTCTTTCTCTCTGCTGCATAGAATTCCATTGTGTAAATATACCATAGTTTTTGGATCCACTCGTTTGCTGATGGGCACTTAGGTTGCTTCCAGTACTTGGCTATTGTAAATTGTGCTGCTATGAACATTGGGGTGCACAGGTTCTTTTGGATTGGTGTTTCAGGATTCTTAGGGTATAATCCCAGCAGTGGAATTGCTGGGTCAAAGGGCAGTTCCATTTTTAGTTTTCTGAGGAAATTCCATATTGTTTTCCACAGTGGCCTCACCAGTCTGCATTCCCACCAACAGTGCACTAGGGTTCCCTTTTCTCCGCATCCTCTCCAACATTTGTTTGTGGATTTGTTTATGTTGGCCACTCTGACTGGTGTGAGATGGTACCTCATTGTGGTTTTAATTTGCATCTCTCTGATGGCTAGTGATGCTGAGCATCTTTTCATATGTCTTTGGGCCCTATGTATGTCTTCCGTGGAGAAGTGTCTGTTCAAGTCCTTTGCCCATTTTTTAATTGGGTTGTTTGTCTTCCTGGAGTGGAGTAGTGTGAGTTCTTTATAAGTTTCTACTTCTTTTTATTGTTGTTCAAGTACAGTTGTCTCCATTTTCCTGCTACCACTTTCCCCCGCCCCGCCCACCCCCACTTTCCATCCTCAATCCTTCCCCTCTTTAGCTTTGTCCATGGGTCCTTTGATGACCCTTCCCCTTCTTTCCCCCATTATCTCACTCGCCCCTCCCCTCTGGTTACTGTCCCTTTGTTCTTTATTTCAGTGTCTCTGGTTATATTTTGCTTGCTTGTTTGTTTCATTGATTAGGTTACACTGATAGGTGAGATCATATGGTATTTGTCTTTCACTTCCTGTCTTATTTCACTTAACATAATGCTCTCCAGTTCCATCCATGTTAATTGCAAACAATAGGAGCTCCTTCTTTCTTTCTGCTGCATAGTATTCCACTGTGTAAATGTACCATGTTTTTAAAATCTACTCATTTACTAATGGGAACCTAAGTTGCTTCCAGCACTTGGCTATTGTAAATTGTGCTGATATGACCTTAGGGGTGCATAGGTTCTTTTGAGTTGGGGTTTCAGGATTCTTGGGGTATAATCTCAGCAGTGGAATTGCCAGGTCAAACAGCAGTTCCATTTTATGTTTTTTGAGGAAATACCATACTATTTTCCACATGGCAGCATTCCCACCAACAATGTACTAGGGTTCCTTTTTCTCCACAACTTCACCAGTGCTTACCATATGTTGATTTGTTTAAGATAGCCATTCTGAACAGTGTGAAGTGGCATCTCATTGTGGTTTTAATTTGCATCTCTCTGATGGTTGGTGATGCTGAGCATCCCTTCCTATGTCTCTGGGCTCTCTGTATGTCCTCCTTCGAGAACTGTCTGTTTAGGTCCTTTGCCCATTTTTTAATTGGATTGTTTGTCTTCCTAGAGTAGAGTCATGTGAGTCCTTTATATATTTTGGAAATGAAGCCTGTGTCTGAGAAATCATTGGCAAATATATTTTTCCATATGGTTGGTTCGCTTTTCATTTTGCTGATTGTTCTTTAGCCATGCAGAAGCTTATTATTTTGATGAAGTCCCATTTGTTTATTCTTTCCTTTAAGTCCCTTGCTCTAGGGGACATATTGGTGAAAATATTGCTGTGTGGAATATCTGAGACCTTTCTGCTTATGTTCTCCTCTAGGAATTTTATGGTATCAGGACTTATATTTAAGTCTTTTACCCACCTTGAATTTATTTTTGTGTATGGTTGAAGTTGGTGGTTGAGTTTCATTTTTTCGCACGTAGCTGTCCAGATCTCCCAGCACCATTTGTTGAAGAGGCTATTTTTACTCCATTTTATACTTCAGCCCCCTGTGTTGAGTATTAATTAACCACAGAGACAAGCATTTATTTTTTGACTCTCTATTCTGTTACACTGATTTATAAGTGTGTTCTTATGCCAGTACCAGACTGTTTTGATTACCGTGGCCTTGTAATATAGTTTGAGGTCATGTATGGTGATCCCTCCTAATTTGTTATTTCTAAAAATTGCTGCAGCTATTCAGGATCATTTATGATTCCATACAAATTTTTGAAATGTTTGTTCTATATCTCTGGAATATGTCATTGATATTTTAATGGGTATTGCATTGAATCTGTAAATTGCTTTGGGTAGTATGGATATTTTGATGATGTTCATTCTTCCAATCCACGAATATGACATGCTTCCATTTATTTGTGAATTCCTTAATTTCTTACTTCAGTGTTATGCTGTTTTCTGAGTACAGGTTTTTTACCTTCTTGGTTAGGATTATTCCTAGGTACTTTATTATTCTTGTTGCTATAGCAAATGGAATTTTTTATTCGGATTTCTGTTTCGAATATTTCATTGTTTGTGTACAAAAATGCCTTCAAATTATGAATATTGATTTTGTATCCTGCTGCTGCTTTGCCAAATTCACTTAGTAGGTCAAGTAGTTTTTTGGTGGAGTCTATAGGGTTTTCTATGAATAGTGTCATGTCATCTGAAAACAATGACAGTTTTACTTCCTCCTTTCCAATTTGGATGCCTTTTATTTCTTCTTGTCCTGATCATTGTGGCTAGGACTTCCAAACTATGTTGAATACAAGTGGTGAAAGCAGTTTTCCTTGTCTTGTTCCTGATGCTAGTGGAAAAGCTTTTAGATTTTGCCTGTTGAGTATAATGTTGGCTGTAGGTTTTTCATCTATGGCCTTTATCATGTTGAGGTATGCTCCCTCTACTCCTACCTTGCTGAGTGTTTTTATCATAAATGGGTGCTGTACCTTATCAAATGATTTTTGTACTTCTATTAATATGATCATGTGGTTTTTTTCTTTCCTTTTGTTTATGTGATGTATTACATTTATTGTAGCCATCCTTACATCCCTGGGATGAATCCCAATTGATCATGGTGTATGATAATTTTGAGTTATTGCTGGATTTGGTTTGCAATATTTTGTTGAGGATTTTAACATTAATATTCATCAGCAATATTGGCCCATAGTTTTCTTTCTTTGTTGTATCTTTGTCTGTTTTTGGCATTAGGATGATGCTGACCACTTAAAAAGAGTTTGGGAGTCTTCCCTCTCCTTAGATTTTTTGGAATAATCTGAGAGGATAGGGGTTAGCTCTTCCATAAATGTTTTGTAAAATTCTCCTGTAAAACTGTCTGGTCCAGGGCTTTTGTGTGATGGGAGTTTTTTAATTGCTGCTTCAATTTCACTAGCCGTTATCAGTCTGTTCAAACTTTCTGCTTCTTCTTGATTAAGTGAGGGAATATTATATTTTTCTAGAAATTTGTACATTTCACCCAGGCTTTCAAATTTCTTGGCATATAGTTGTTCATAGTAATTTCTTACAATCTTTTGTATTTCTGTGATATCAGTTGTAATTGGTTCTCTTTTATTTCTGATTTTATTTATTTAGGTCCTCTCCCTTTTTATCTTGATGAATCTTGTTAAAGAATTGTCAGTTTTGTTTATCTTTTTAAAGAACCAGATCTTGGATTTATTGATCCTTTGAATTGTTCTTTTAGCATCTGTCTATGTCATTTAATTCTGCTCTAATCTTGATTATTTCCTTCCTTCTACTTACTCTGGGTTTTGTTTGTTGTTGTTCCTCCAGTTCTTGTTGGTGTAGGGTTAGGTTTGAAATGTTTCTGTCTTTCTTAGGTAGGCCTGTATTGCCATGAACTTGCCTCTGAAGTTGTCTTTGCTGTTTCCCATAGGTTTTGGGCTGTTGTGTGTTCATTTTCATTTGTTTCCAGATTTTTAAAAAATTTTTTCCTTGATCTCATTATTAATCCATTCATTGTTTATTAGCATGCTATTCAATCTCCATGAAATTGAATATTTTTAAGTTTTTCCCTTGAGGTTTGTTTCTAGTTTGAAACCTGGTGGTCTGATAAAATGTTTGATATGATTTCAATTTTCTTGAATTTGTTGAGGCTTGTTTTGTGTCCTATCATGTGGTCTATGTTTGAAAATATTCCATGTGCATTTGAAAAGAATGTGTATTTTACTTCTTTGGGAATTCAGGTTCTATATATATCAGTTAAATTTATTTGATCTAATGTGTCATTCAGGTCCATAATACCCTTGTTCATATTTTGTTTGGAAGATCTATCCATTGTTGACAGTGGGATGTTAAAATCCCCTACTATAATTATGTTGTTTTCTATATCTTTCTTGAAGTCCTCTAAGATTTTCCTTATATGTATGGATGCTCCTATATTGGGTGCTTATATGTTTACAATATTTATGTCTTAATGGATTCTTACTTTGAGTATTATGAAGTGTCCTTCTGTGTCTCTTTTTATGGCCTTTGTTTTGAAGTCTATTTTGTCACATGTAAGTATTGCTACCTGGGCTTTTCCTGTCCATTTGCTTGGAATATTTTTTCCAACCCTTCATTTAGAGTCTGTGTAGGTCTTTTGTTCTGAGGTGGGTCTCTTGTAGGCAGCATATGTATGGGTCATGTTTTCTTATCCATTGAGCTACCCTATGTCTATTGATTGGAGCACTTAATCCATTTACATTGAAGGTTATTATTGATAAATACTTATTCATTTGTCCTCTTTGTACCCTACCTACAACCAATGAATGAAGAGGGCTAAAGGTGGAGAGAGTACACTGGTATTTTAAAAGTGGGATAGAAGGACATGAGATGACCATTGACATGAAAATTTGTTCTGTGTCTGGATGGGAGAGAAATTATAAGAGTGCAGAATGGAAACAAGTTGTAGCAAGAGAGAAAACAAAATTTGAAATGGAAATAATGAGAGAAAGAAGAAGGTAAAATGGGGTAAGAGAAGGGAGGGGGAAATATGTAAATTGAAATAAACTATAGTATAAAACGTAGTGACTTAATATGTACAAAGTTGCTGGGCAAGAAATGAATGTTAAAAAGCTATGCAGGAAAGAAAATATCACAGATCATGGAGAAAACCAGCATGGATTTTGTCTCTGTAGCCTCTAGTGTTTACCAGTATTTTTTTCTTTCTGGATCAGCCTTGGGTGATGTCAGATGTTGACCCTGTCTGACCTTAGGCAGCCAGTTCAAGACTTTCAGGGATCTACTGTCTGTGGCTGTCTCCTTTGGTTGTTAATCTAGTCAGTGTACACACAGTAGTCAGGTTTATGTACTGTAGGGCAGGGCAGAATCCATCCTGGGGTAGGGGTTATTATTTCCCCTCAGGCTGCTGCTGCTCAGAGGGGAGTGATCTGCCTGATCAGGATGGCTGCTGCCATATGGGGGATGATTTAGCACTGGGATCCCAGTGCCTACTCTCTCAGATCTCTCCCTAAGGCTTCTGTCCCCCATCTTTCTTCAGGGGTCTCCATCCAACTCTGCCCCTGCCTTTGCCAGAGCTCAGGTTAAGTGGCTGCAAATGAAAACTTGTGTGTTGGGCCTTTAAATGACCCTTTGCACCTCCAGCTGTCCATCTCTGGCAGAGAGTAACACTGCCACTTTTCTATGCTGGTTGTTATCTGTGTACTTTTTGGGCTCTAGTGCTCTAGGCTAGTAATCTTAGCTTAGGGTTTAGACCCCATTCTTCTCAGGAGGATCCAACTGGTTGCTTAATTATCCCTCCAGTGCTGCTGCCTGTGGGTGCCCAGCCAGCCCTCTTGAGTCTCCATGGCACTCCTTACCAGTCAGGTTGTGCTGAAGCTGATTCTTCTGTCAGTCCGAGGTTATAAAGCTTCTCTCTCGATATTGCTCAGATGTTTGTTCCAGATGATTTCTTCACAATTTAATTGTAATTCCAGATTGGTACTGGAAGGAGGTTCATGTGACTTCTATTCGCTCCTCCACCATCTTCCTCCTAATTTGTTCTTTTAAGCCTAAATCATTGTGTGTGCACATCCATCTTCCTAGAATACATATACTATTTCTTGGTCTTGTGAAATCCCACTTATATCCTTCACAGCCTAGTGTGTACATCATTTACTTGGTCAAGCTCCAGCCTGAGTTGGTTTCTCTCTGTAATATACTCCTATAGGACTTGGTATGGTTTTCAGTTGTAGCACTAAGCACATTGCAAAATTAACATTTATTCATATGTTATTCTCCCATGTTGGATTCTTGAAGTGGTCTTTAATACAGAGATGATGCTCACCAAGCTTAATCTATTTGATAATTAAATGAATAAGGGAATAACAAATGCCTTTTAATCATTTATAAACACTTAATTGCCTCCTTGGAATTTTTTTGATTCTATTATTTTTAGAGAGGGAAAAGGGGGGAGAAAAAAAGGGAGAGAAACATCAATGTGTGAGAGAGACATCAATTGGTTGCCTCTCTCACACATCCAAGTGGGGACTGGGCCTGTAAGCCAGGCATGTTCCCTGACCAGTAATTGAACTGGGGACCCTTTCATCTGTGGGAAGATGCCCAACCAACTGAGCCTCACTGGTCAGGGCCAACTCTCTACTTCTTAAAATCTCTGCTTTTATTAGCCATCTATAGCATAAACACTCAAAGCAGTGGTTATTTATTTACTTATTTATTTATTCATTTATAGAGAGGGGAAAAGAGAGAAAAAGAGAGGGAGAGAACATCAATGTGAGGGAGAAACATGGATTGGTTGCCTGTCATATGTGCCCTAACTGGGAAGCAATCCAGGCATGTGGCCCTGACCAGGAACTGAACAGCCAACATTTCACTTTGCAGTGTGATACCCAACCAACTGAGCCACACTGGTCAGGGAATTTTTAAAAGGCTTTTAAATTTAAAAGGATTAAAATTTAAAAGGATTTTGCAAAACTGTGTTCCTCTGCCACATTTTTAAGTTGACATAATTTTTCAACCTAAGTTTAAGTAGTGGCAAATGATGTGTTTCTAGTTTATTGTATATCTGTTAAATTGATTTTCATCAAAACTTGAGAGCTGCATTCTCAGTTTATTCAATTTATAGAAAATAAATGAATTTATGAAGTCATTTCTCATTGTCAAGCCAATCAGCTTCTTTTACCTTACCTTTTGCAATAGCATGGAGAAACCTGGAGACTATTATGCTAAGTGAAATAAGCTAGTCAGTGAAAGACATACTATATGATCTCACTTATAGGTGGAATCTAACGAACTAAATAAACTGACGAAAATAGAAACAGAGGTATGGATACTTGGAATGAACTGATAGATGTTGGAGGGGAAGGGAAAGGGAGGACTGGATGAAAGAAGATGAAGGGATTAGCCAAAGAACATACATACATGATGCATAGACACAGACAACAGTGTGGTGATGGTCAGAGGGAAGGGAAGTTGGGAGCTGGGTAGAGGTGGGCAAAGAGGGTAAAAATGGGGACATCTGTAATAATGTCAACAATAAAAATAAAGTTAAAAAATGTGTAACTTTACAATTAAATGCAGATAGTTAATATATTTTAATTAATTAAATTATTGAAAATTAAGCAATCAAACAAGTAACAAAAATGCCTTATCCTTCCACTCTTTTCTGAAATCTATTCTAAGCTAGGTAAGACACAATTGATTGCCTTCTTGGGTAAATGGGAGTTATTCAAATCATCTGACAATGTTTTCACATTTATGTTTAGTAATAAGCACTTAAATAATTTGAGCTTTTCAGAGGAAGGTACTATAAACATGATAGAGTAGAAGTCAGATTTGGGTTGTAATTTAACTCTGGCCTATTAGTTATGTGACTTTAGTCACTTAACCTCTCTAAATCACAGTCTACAGCTTTGAAAGAAAGGGATTATCAAATCTTATGTCACATATTATTATTATGCTGAGGATTAAATAATAATGTTTATGTATCCAGCCTATAGGAAAAGATATATATATATAAATACTTATATTTATATAGGTAGATAGGTATATTTAATTTAATTTGATGGTGAGCAACAATCTAAGAAATTAAAACTATGTTTTTATTAAATGCTGTAATTCTAATTTTTCAAATGTTTTGGATCATGTGCTGTGAAAATCGGGAGCTACCTAATTACATGCTAAATGTATGGATCATGGTCCATGAGCTTTTCAAATTCATCATATATAAGGTAAATAACTATTGAAGATATCTGGAAAGCCTACTTTTCTATTTTCTATGCTTTTTTTTTACAGGGATTTGGGGAATTATTTGAGAATGCAAAACAAAACAATAAAAATAGAAACATTTCCAATAGTGATAACAGCCTCTTCTTCAGTAACTTCTCACTTCTTGGTACTCCCGTCCTGAAAGATATCAATTTCCAGATAGAAAGAGGACAGTTGTTGGCGATTGCTGGATCTACTGGAGCAGGCAAGGTAGTCTCTTTTATTCCTCACCATTAAGATCTTAATTTGGCATGCATTTCTTCTTTCCTTTTTTTGGTTTGTCTGTAGTATAAAAAGGTATTTTGGAGAAATTCTTATATTGGTATTCGTAGAATGCTTACATATAGTATTTCTTATTGAAATGAAATAAGAAATTTCATAAATGATTCCATTGAAAACATCCTGTAGCCCTTATTTCCTAATATTATATCCAGTGACTCTTTCTTCTACATCTTTAAATTTTGTATAGCACTCAGCATAGTGTCTTGTACATGGCGGGCATTCAGTAACTTTATTGAACAAATGAACCATCCATATCATGAGTCTATGGGATATACATTTTTTTCAGAACTGGTCCAGGGACATCATGGCTCAGATTTTACCTCTGTAACCACACAGTCAAAAGGTTCCCATTTTGTTGATATTAGAATTTTGGAGAATGGACTCAGATTTGCTTGTGATTTATTAAGAGAACAACTACTGAGTGGGATAGTTTTTTAAAGGAAATACACAGGAATGTTAATTTATTCAGTGCTGGTCATCCTGCCTGCCCACCCCCCACCCCAAACACACACACTCCATCTAACTTTTTGTCATAAGTTAGAAAGTGAAAACAGCTAAAGGCTTAAACCTCATTGTCAGGAGAAGAGAAGACTTTATAGTGATCTTCAAGGATATGAGCCATCATTCAGATAATGATAAAACACTTGTTCTCTTTAGGAAATAAATTTAAAGCACATGAAGGAGTCAAATTAGATATGCAAATCAGAGGTGCAAACTTATTAAATATCTTTGGGAAAATTGTGTTTTTTGTTCTAATCTACATTAAGTATCTTTCATTTAGGAAATGTCCTTAAATTATTTTAATTAAACAATATTGATATAAGAATCTGTACCACTGGGTACTGAAGGCTGGTTTGCCACATCTCCCCCAGGGTGTGGGGATTTTCAGTTCTTCTGTTATCCCCATCACAACTGAGACAGTTCTGTGGCCTTGCTGACAACCCCCGACACCACAGAGTCTCCATCATTCATCCTGGCCATGCTCTGGTACTAAGCTTTAGCTTGGTTATAAAAACTGGGAATTAGATGTGTAGAATAAGCTGTTAGTTTCTGCTTTTGCTTATTTTTTAAATAAAATACAGTGTCTTCAAAGTTTAATATTTTTGTATTTTATATATATTTATATATTTAATGATGTTTTCATTTAACTTCATATCTCTCAAAATAGCAAAATATTGATAACTATGTATAAATATATAAATTATTTATTTTTGTATATGTATATATAAGTATGTATGTATTTATGTGTTTTTAATGTAAAATGTCATAATTTAATGATATTGATATATTAACTTATAAGGGCTCAATAATTTTAAAAAGTGAATTATTGGTACATAAATAAATAGATGAACCAGTAGAATAGAATTAAAGCTACAAAAATAGATCCAAACGCATAAAGGAATTCATATTTGGTAAAAGTGGCACCTAAAATCAGTGAGGAAAAATGGATTATTCAGTAAATGGTGTTGGACAACTGAACAGCTACTTGAAGGCAAACAAAAAATTGTCCAAATGTCATATCATAAGCCTGATGAATTTGAAATAGATCAAACAGTAAGTACAAAAATAAGATGATAGAATGCTTAAAGAAAACACTGGAGGATGCATAAATGAAAAGGAAAACAAAAAACACAACCATGGAGGAAGAAAGCCTTTCAACGACTCAAAGTCCAGAAGCCATAAGATAAAAGATAAATTATACCACATTAAAAAAAACACACACATGTATGCAGAAAACAAAAGGAAAAAAGTCACACTGGTGTAAATATGTGCAATTTATATTGCACAAAGGATTGATCTTTCTCTAAATAAACTGAGCCTAAAATAAAATTTAAGAAAACATATGAAAAACCTGTTAGAAAAATGCATGTGAATAGATATTGCACCAAAAATGAAAATAGAAGTGGCCTTTAACATATGAAAAGGTATTGTATTTTATTCACCATAATAAGAGATATGTAAATACAGTTTGATAAAGCCACTTTGAGAATAGATTGTAGGAAATCAAGGGCAGAAGCAAGGGGATGACTTAAAGGCTATTGTGCTAATCCAGGCAAAGGACAGTGTTGGCTTAATCCTGGTAGTAATCGAAGTAATAGATTGAAGACATGCTTCCAAGAAAGATACAATGGATTAGAGATATTGAACATGGCATCTGAGAAAAATGGAAGACTCAAGGTTGAGTCCAAGGTTTTTGGACTAACTAGAAGGATGAAGTTTCCATTTATTGAGAATGTTATGGGAGAAACAGGTTTTGGTTACAGAATGATTTTGTAATGTTAACTTTAAGATACCTATTTGACATCCAAACAGAGATGTTATTTGGATAAATCTGGTTTCAAGGAAGTGGGGGCCAACAGTGTAAAGATATGGGGCTAGGTGAGATTCCAAGGGAGAGAATGTTGATAAGAAGAGAAAGTGGCCAAGGTATGAACCCAAGGGCATTCTAACTTTTAGAGGTTGGGGATGTGTTTTTTTTTTTTTCCCAGTGGTTATATTTATAATAATAATTTTACGTTGCATCGTTGTTCTTCTACTTTTCAGTTCACTGCAAGTGTACCCAAAACAGGAAGTGCTTAATAAATTTTGAACTGAGTGAATTAATATAGAGTCTTTCAAAATCAGAATAGATGCCTCTATTTAGGATGACATTTGGAAGCAAGAGCATTCTGGGAGTGATTTGATCCAATAATTTAACTTAATAACAATGGTTTTATTTCTAGACCTCACTTCTAATGATGCTCATGGGAGAACTGGAGCCTTATGAGGGCAAAATTAAGCACAGTGGAAGAATTTCATTCTGCTCTCAGTTTTCATGGATCATGCCTGGCACCATTAAGGAAAACATTATCTTTGGTGTTTGCTATGATGAGTATAGATACAGGAGTGTCATCAAAGCATGCCAGCTAGAAGAGGTAAGTAATTATGTGAAGATTTTCTGATTATACATATGAAACCTTCAAACTACCTAAATTATATATTGAGCTTCCTATTTAATCAGCCTACATATATTAATCATGTTTTCACAAAAACATAAAGGAGCTATATTTTATTTTTAAAATGATGAACTTACTTGGTTAGAAAAAAATTCTTTATGAAATGGTAAGAATTTTGTTCATTCATTCATGAGAAAATGCCCTCAATTGACATTTATATGGCATGCATTTTAAAACAGATATTTCCAAATTATATAAGAGGATTTTAATAATTTTAAGAACACTGTAATCTAATGGAATGAGTGTTGCCCTGCCAGTTGAGAATCTGAGATAAACTTGTGATTTTATCTTATTGTTTAGCCTTCAATATATAACTGTATCATCTCTAGTGACTGTAATTTTCTGAAATGGTAGTTAAATGAAGATGATGCTGTTGACTTATTTCACAATATTGGGGAATGGGCTGATTATTTGGAAATACATGAAGTATTTCAAGTGAAGTCAGTATATGGATCTTGTGCTATCTGATACATAAATTATATGATGGAAGCTTCAATAGTTATTGATGTAAATAATTACAGGGAATATATCATTATGAGGTTTTCAGAAGTATTTCCTGAATAGTGATCTTCATTCAAAATCACTTGTTTGATAGATGGCATTTGACAGTAGTGGGTTCCTTTCAGTTACTTTTAATGAAGAAAATTGCAGTGGGAATAAAATAAAGCAGAATACAGTGTATGGAAAGTAGAACATGGCTAATTGTGTAATAGATAGAAACTACAATTTTTACAAAAGAGGACTACATGCTTGCATAAATGGCTCTCTCTATATATGTGGACTCATTCAATAGTTTTTAAAAAATTCTATTGTCTTGTTTTCCATACAACCTGAAAGTATAGTGACAAAAAAAGCTATCCTGAAAAACTGTTGGATTTGCTTTGAAGAAGATATTCTTCATTCCTCAAAAGCCAGGAAGAGTGTTTCACAACCTGAAGGTTGGAACACTTAGTAGATTTGTCATAAAAAGTCTGAGCGTTCCTGGAGAACACAGATATTTGTGTATGAGGGTACTGACATGTAGGTGTGGTAGTGCCTTGCAAAATCAATCATGGGATTTATTTATTCATTAGTGGAAAGGTGTTGGAAGCTTTCTGGTAGGCGTATATTTTGCTTTGAATATAACTTTTCCCATAGAAATAATATTATTGTGATGGTTTGATTCCCCCAAGTAAACCTATAAAATTATATTTAACCCAAATATAGCATAGTTAAAATACTAGTAATAAATTTGGAGCTAACAGTCCTTCATTCATATACTTAGCATATACTCAATTCTGAATACTGTGCTAGGTCTCAGAAATGCCAAGTTGAATAAGACATGGGCCATTTTCTAAAAGGTTCATAGTATAGTGACCTGTGTTTTAATTTTGAATAATAGTGTGGTATATGAATTATACCTGTTAAAATAAGGAAGGAAAGATGGTATGAGGAAAAACATATGATTGATTTTTTTCTGACTCTGTGGTCAGCTTTAACATTATTTTTAAAGTGTATAATTCAGTGTTTTTTATTATATTCACAGGGTTAAACAACCATCACCACATTTTCAACCACTTTAAAAGAAACTCCATTAGCAATTGATTTTTATTTCTTCATACCTCCTTCACCAGCCTTAAGCAATTTTCAGTCTCTAAGATTTTTCTATTCTGGATATTTCATGTAAATAGAATTATTTAATGTATGGTCTTTTATGCCTAATTAAACTTTTCAACTAGAGAAGACAGTATCTTTATTTTGAAAACATTTATTGAGACTTGATGTATTTTATGCAAATATAAATAAAACAAGATCCATATATTTCAGAGGTTCATGGGCCAGTAGGAGATAGAAACATATCAATAAATAATCTAATCTAATAGAAAAAGAAAGAGGCATTTCTGTAGGTGTAAAAGGAGAAGCGTGGGAATCAATCTGGTTTTGTCTAATGTAAGGAATCACCTCCGGAGAAAGCAGAAGGCTAGTGACTACGGAATTCCAGTGGTGACATGGCTAAAAATTATGGCCTCGTAGGAATTTTTTTATTAAGAACATTAAAGATTCCAGTAGAGAGATGGTTGAGTTAATGGAAAAAAGTGGGAGATTGATGAGTAAATGGTCACCATATTATTGACAAAAGAAAATGAAATAATAAATATAAGGTGCCTAACACAGCATCTGGTACAACTTAGCCACCCAGTAACTATTAGCTCATTTCTACTACCTTTATTTACTAGCATTTTAATTTTATTTTTCAATTGCAGTTTACATTCAATATTATGTTGTATTAGTTTCAGGTGTATAACAGCGATTAGACAATCATATACTTCACAGTGTTCCCCTGATATTTCCAGTACCCACCAAGCACCATACAGAGTTATTACACTATTATCAGTTATATTCCATGTGCTGTACTTTACATCCCTGTGACTATTAAGTAACTGACATTTTGTACTTCTTCACCTTTTTCACCAGGTCCCCCATCCCCCTCCCCTCTGGCAATCATCAGTTTATTCTACTAGCTTTTGAGGTGGAGAATACTGCTAGAGAGCATGACATAAGATAACTGTGACTGAGAGTTAGTTCTTGTTAGTAGTAAGTGACTACTATGGAAACAGGCTGGAGGTTGGTGTAATTAAGAAGGAGAACCATGAAGCTAAAAAGTAATGAAAAACCATCAATATGAATTTTGATGTTGACAAAGTAGTGATAAGAGAAAGTTGTAAAAGTGATCATCTATAAATATGGTAGTTGGTCTTCATGACCCAATCAACAAGATTTGGAGCCTTCTGTGGAAGAAAACAGTTGGTATTGATCCTGAAGGTTTAGAACGCAGGCACATTGGTTCCAGGCTCCAGAAATGGCAGTGGGGTGGGAGATGGTTCCAGTGCCTATGTCCCTTTCAGACCCTGAACAGTACTATGGGACTACCTTATGCCAGACACTGTTCACTGTGGTGGGAACAAGGTGGGTACAAAATGAAAAACTTTTTTATCCCTTTCCTCACAGAACTTATAGGCTAGTTAGGGGAAAACATATGTAAAGAAACCACTTCAATATAATATAGCACATATTGGGTCAGAGGTAGTCTCAGGGCAGTATGAAAGCCCAGTTGAGGGCTTTTAGCCTGCCTGGACAGTTCTGTGAAGCTTTCTGTAAAAAATAGATAGCTGGAAGGGTGAGTAACGATGGAAAAGGTATTCTGATCAGAGGAAAATGTATGAGCAGAAAAATGGGACATAAAACCACTTGTTCAGTACAGGGGACCACAGGCCTCTTGATAGGATTAGAGTGTGCCTGGGGACAGTGACCGGGGAGGAATGAAGCTGGAAGGCCATGTCTTGGGAGCCTTGTCTAACAGTCTCAGAAATGTGGTCTTGAGTAGCTTTAATTAGAAGTATGATTCAATCAGCTTTGCATTTTAGATATATCACTTTGGTCATAATATGTGGAGCAGAATTAAGGTGGACATGATTTAAAGCTTTGCAGGACAGCAGAAGGAACATAGGTTTTGAAATCTGACAAAGCCGAGTTACTAAAGAAAGTTATTTACCCTTGCTGAGTGCTGAGTTTTATCCTCTGCAATGTGGAGATAATATTACCTACTTTGTAGGGTTTTCTATATGTTTCTGGCACATGGAAAGTATTAATATTAGTAGTAATGGTAGTACTATTTGCTATTCTGACTAGAAGGAGGGACACTAATAGCTATTTCAGTAATCCAGATAATGGTCATGATAAACAAGAAGGGACAAAAGTTAAGCAGAGGGATTGTGAAAATATTAGGAAAATCATCTGTATGTACTTAATATTTGCATTTGTAGGAAAGGGCATCAGGAAAAAATGGGCCTCCTTCAGGGAAGAGTGGGTAACTATTAGAAGAAATTAGAAGAGGAGAGAAATGGGTTTAAGATTAAGGATTCCTTGCACAACAGGAATTGGAAAGAGGGACCAGTAGAAATTGTGAGTTTAGGAAGGAAGGACATGGAGCTGAATTACATAGAACTGAGATACCTCACCAGGGCAGAAAGATCATAGGTCTCACTAACACAGTGCCACTGGAGAAACCCGCTACGTGGGCTTTAACAAAAATTATTAATAACAATGATGACCTCAATTTTTTGATGTGAAATAAAACATTTAACATTTCATTTCTAACATTGTGTCTTGCTGACTTTTGTAAGACCTTTTTAGTCATCTTATGATAGACAAAAACATTCAGGATTTCCTAAAATTCCTTGTACTTTAAACTGGCAAATGTAGTGAATACAGAATACATTAGTATATTCTGTTTGCTTCTCTTTCCTGAACATTTCCTACATGTTGTTATGTATTAAACTACATGGTAAATTTCTTGAGAACAGCAATTCTAAAAATTTTATATTGATACACTTCACCTAGCACATATACACAGAAGGGTAAATTCTTATTCGATGACTCTTTCAGAAATATTTTGAAGTAGGCATGTCAGTTGCAAGAATTATGTGAAAAAAAATGTTTGTGAAAAAAAGAGTTTGAGGAGATATTACATGACAGCATATTATTTCTGGGAGTAACAAATAAAAGTAATCAGCAGTGCCAATTCTGTTCACAGTCAAAATGAAATTTCCTCTATTCTCAGTGACTTTAGAGTTTCCAGTTTTTGTATTTTGTTGTTGTTATTGTTAAACAGGTGTTCACATCTTTGAAAAGGCCAGTGAGAACCTTCCAAAATGAAAGTTGTTTTTTTTTTTAAGTGAGGAGGAGCTCTGAACATAGGAACATGAAATACCTACAGCTATTGCCAGCAGAAGAATCCCTTTCTTTCTCTTTGTGGCCCCTGTCACCAAATACAAACATTCATGACTCAGTATGTTTTCATTTTGACTGCCAAAGTTGATTTGTTTTTTTTAATGTACTACATCTAGACTTGGAAGTGGAGATGAGAATGGAATATTTTCTTCCGCATTTTTGTGTTTTTGTTCAGCTCTAATATCTACAAAGCACTTGCGTATGTAGTGATGCTTGGTGTCATAGGAGTAGGCCCGTAGGTGTAAATTTACTTGGAGAGGAAAAAGAATGCACAACATATTTCACATAGTTTTCTGATTTCAGTTTTTGAAAACTATTCACTCAGTGGGATGGCTCAAAGTCTTTATCACAGGGAAGGGCATGGAAAGAGTTGTGTGCTGACAGAATAACTTGTAATGTGGAAACATGAGTGAGAAAGTTCAGATTCTTGACCTTCAGGCCTCCTCTTTTAGGAGCATCTCCACGTCTTGCTTATATATCCTACTTTGTATCTAGATCATAGTAGAATGGATTCCTAGGCAAACTGATAATTATTTTTAAAATATCATTTTTATCCCCATGACCATTAACTTATTCTATTTTTTCTTGCTTTCCAAGTACCCAAACTATCTTAGAGTCTTTTCAATATTTCCAATTTTTGTAACTAGTACTGGAGACTTTGCCAGTTTAAAAAGAGGAGTTAATATAATTGGGCCCTCATTGACTTCTTAAGGAGATTATAATCATATTTCCTTATTGAAAGAGTGACAGATTTCACCGTTCTCTTGCCTTTTTTATTCCCAGAAAACTACCTCTTTTGTACTTCACCAATTCCTCATCCCACCATACAGCCCCACAGTTGACAGCAAGAACATTCTAGGCAGGCCAGTGTTTACTTAATGAGTAATTGAACTGTCTTTATTCAGTGAGTCACTCTCTTGTGAAAGTACCTGGGTTTGGAGAAGTAATTGGCTTTTATAGTGTTCATGATGGGAGGTGGGAAGTGGGGTGTGAGAGGAGGTCAGGGGCTTGGGATATGCAATTGATTTAAAAAAAATGTTGAGATCCTTTTGTAAACACAAAATGCGTTACCTTAAGCATTCATCACGACAGTCATTACATACGAATTGTAATAAAACCATTTACTGTGCAAGATGAAGAAGTAAAATCTCTGTGTTGTCTGTTTCACCACTGCCTGACATATTTCATATTTAAGACACTGGAAGAAAAAATTGGGAGGGAAGTTGGCAAGAATTTACTAAAAGAAAAATACTTGGGAGGGATATTGGCAAGAAGTATGAAAAACTTGGGAGGGAAGCAAAGAAATGAGTCAACAACTGTTCTGAAAAATCCATCAAAGTGATACCACAGGACTAATTAAATTAAAATTAGTGACCTCTGGATTTCCAGATCTGGCCAAAACTAACCTGCATTGAACATAGGTTTAACCTTTAGATGGTCAATATATTGTACCATTGTAGCCGGATTCAGGAATGTTCCATTGGGAGATCTGTAAATAAAAAGGTGCCATAGGAATTAACATTTGCATTTAATAGTAGCAACACATAAAGGACTCTGAAACAGATATTTGAAACACATTTAACTGTGTTTCCTAAACCAGAATAAACCACACGAAGTGACTGTACCTTGATCCACTTGTAACTTGCCACTGATAGGTAATTGAGTTTGAAAGCACTGACATTTATGTACTGTGATATGAAGCAAGTGCATTTATTTTATAAGACTACTGAACTGGAACCAAACAGGAATAGCATGGCATATCCTGAACAAAACTGTTATTTCACTTCATTTGAACCTTGGAACTTAAGAATAGTAGCTAACATCTATTGAGAGAGCACATGTCAGTACTGCTGTGTGAAGCACTCTGCACACGTTGGTATATCAAATTCTCACTTTCTACTTATCTAGTGACAAATTTGCCTAGAATTTGCAGTCAAAATGTAAATGTATGAAATTTTAAAAGTACGAACTAGGTTTTAGGAATTAAAATTACAACTCTGGAACTAATTATTAGCTTAATAAATGAGAGTTCTTACATCCCTAAAACCAAATTTGCCCTAAAACTCTCTTAGTAAGATATGGGCAAGTCAACAGAACAATACTATAAAAAATTTAATGATAACTAGTTCTAGCTATTTCATGAACAGATAATGAAATTAAGATATTGAAGCCACACCTTCATCTCAAAACAAACAAACAAATAAAAGCATGGTTTTCCAAAGGTAAAAGGCATCATACATATCCCTCTGGAAGAATTGGGATTCTGAACGCGGCGCTCTTGGAGTTTCCCATCTTCTAGTAATGACTAACTAAACAAGGGCAAGATAAGATTCTACACTTACATTTCAATAGAACATTAGAACTTAGTAATGTTCATAAAGACCTTTCCAGGAAGAGAAACTTCTTTTCCTCTGAAACTTCTGAGTGCAAGTGTTCTCTAGACAAAATAGCCCTTGGAATGGCAATTATATTATCATTAATATGTTACAAAACCAAGTTTACAATACCTAATTTTTATTTAGAAGGTTTAGTTACCTTGAATCAAATTTAATAAATTTAAAAACATTTCAGTAAACATTTGTTGAGTTCCTACTCTGGACACAGGACTGTGTTAGGCACTCTGTATGCCATCTGCAAGTATAACAAGGATCCCCGTCTGCAATGAACTTTGATTTACAGATATTTTTGAGTAGAAGGTATTTAAATATATTTACTTACTAAATATTAGTGACTGCAAACATTGAACTAGAGACTGCACCAAATTCTGGGAACTATTAATAACAAAACAAGATCTCTGTCCTCATGAAGCTTTCATTCTAGTGGAGATGAACAGGTAAAAACCAGTACAGTTTGATAAGTCTTATGATATCAGTCAATATAGGATCCTTATCTGAGTACAGAGAAGTGGCACTTAATCTGGTCTTAGAAGGTCAAGCAAGGTATTTCTGGAAGAAGTGATATCTAAGGTGAGAGATGATGAATGAGTAAGAGTCATTTGAATGAAGAACAGGGAGAACATTCCAGAAAGAAAACAGAATGTACAGGGTCTGGAGCCAAGAGAGAACATTGTATGTTTGAGGAGTTACAGCTTCACGTGGCTAGGATGGGGAATAAAATGAGTTTAGAGCCGAGAACAACATCGCACTTTGGGGGGAGCTCAAGGTATTGCAGCAAGGCTGGGCTCCGGAAAGGAAGGGGTATATGGTGACAGCTGAACTGGCAGAGGACAGTCAGACTGTGGTTTCTGTCTCCCCACTTGCCGTCAATGAAAAAACAGCCAAAAGATGCAGAAAGGCAGAAGTGTTCCACTTCACTTTCATGTTTCATATACCTGGTGAAATCCAATTCTCATATTTCATGTTTCATAATTCTCATGTTTCATATACCTGGTGAAATCCAATTCGCACTCTAGCTGCAGAGGAGTCAGGGAAACATGGCGCTGAGTGGGAGCACGGGAAAGTACTCTGGGAGGAGAGCAAATGGGTCCACAGTACCTTTTCTTTATTGGGGAAATGCCATAATCAAAACAGTATCTTAGTTAGGGTCATCCAGTGTAATATGCAGACTAGAGGGGGATAATGTAGATGTGTGGTTAGAGCTTTAGCAAATTCTTCACATCTTGAAGAATAAGAAGTGAAAGTTTAAGAGACTTGTTTAAGATCACCTGTGTCACAATCAGTGAGATCAGCAATAAAATCCATTCCCTATCTTTTTTTGCTACATACTGTTTAGAGATGTTGCCTCTTAGAAAATAAACTCTATCGTAGACTCTAATGACTTACCTATTGACCATTGCTGACTTCAAGTTAGAACTTCATGATAGTTAATCTCACTGTTATTGCAACAGTATTATTAAACCATCAAGATTATAAATCTTCTATTTGTAGAGAAGGTAATGATAACAAAGACTTGTGAACTAATGGCTTTGAAAATTCCATGACTTCATTTAGAAAAGTATTTTCAGGACATTAATTTTCATGTAAATGATATTTCAAGCTACCACAATTCTAAATATGTATATCTTAGGAAAGTCATCTATTCTTAAAATTTAAAGAAGTCAGGAAATTTCTTCCCAGTTCTTCTCACAAATTCTTTTCCTTTTCCTCTTCCCTCAGTGCAAAATCTCTTCTTCATGCCTCATAACCTCAAATTTAAAGTATGGAAATCCAAGAGGGTGGGCAGTCAGCACAGGGGAGGAAGCCTGCTCAGGTCAAGTTGAGCCATTGGTGTTGAGAAAATAAGGATCAGGGTAGGATTCCTTCAGAGATGATGAGTGAATGAGTATTGAAACATATCTCCTAAACAACTGAATTACAAAGCAGAAAACTAGTTAATAAGGACCTTGGAGGTATGTCAGGGACTCCAGAGCAGGATAACACTGCATGTGCCAGTGAAATACTGAGAACTAAGAGTACTTTTTCACGTATTGGATTTCTCCCAGCCTCTTGGGGGGGGGGGGTAGACCTAGAAGAGAGAGTTAAGGAATTAGTGGCTTCCTAAATGTCAATTCTTAGACCAACTGAATCAAAATCATCTAGTGAGCTTTTAAAAACTAGACTTTTAAGGGTTATTTCAGAGAATTTGAAATCTGGAGTCCAGAAATCTGTAGTTTAATGGGTTTAATATAGAGCCAGAATAAGATAAATAAGATTTTTTAATTTGTTTCAAGTCTCTTTTTCGATTTACTTCCTTGGGAACATTTACCCAGAAACACCTGAAATTATTGAATTTTATAGTTCTTCCTTTAAAAGTGCTAAAGTTATTAGTTTTGAAATACAAATATAGACCTATACATATACAGAAATAAACACTAAAGAGGCATAGGGATAGTAACAGAAATACATATATTCTCACAAGTTCAGGCATAAAATTATATATGTGTATATATATGTGAATAATAAATAATGTTTAATATTGGTGTCAAAAACTGTAACATTCATTATAATAGTGTTTTTTGTACTTTTGTTGAGTCCCATAAAATTATATTGGAATTTAAGTTTCCTGCTATAGATTTGGTCAGTACTAAAGCTCAATGAAGGAATAGCTTTTATTTTCCAAGGTGATGATAAGTTCTCACATCTTATGCTTTCTAGCAATGATGAATTTTTATGCAATATTTCTATATAGTTATTTGCAATCAAGTTTGACATAGGGTCAACAAACTACCTTTCTTAATAGAGAGAACTCCAATTCTTAATTTATGAATTCATTCATGTATCTTTCCTGCTGTAGAAATTAACCTCTGTTGATATATATCAGAGAGGTACACAGAACTTTTAAGATAACACATCCACATTTATAACAGCTATGTGCAAAAATGGTTAATTCATTCTTTCTCTCTCTTTCCAGTACTCTCTTGGCTTTCTCACATTCTCTGCTTCTGTTCCTCTCTTCTCCCTTCTTCTTCCCTCTATTCCACCAGCACTTTTCTCCTCCCTCCTTCTTGCCCATTTCCTTGTGTATAAAACACAAGACAAGTGTTTAGTAATTATTAAACATTAATAACAATGGCACTAACTCTCCAATGATTTACTGTTAAAGACATGCTTTATTGAATGGCATTACCTCTAAAGTTCATGTTGCCCTAACCCAAGCATTTCACACTCCTCTCTTACCACAAGCAGCTATGTTGTCAAGGTTATTCTAAAGAGTGATAAGGCAGTCATAAAACAAGGTTTATGGTATTTTCGTATCTACAAAGCCACAGGAAGCTCAAATGTACTCAGCAAATATTGCAAAATCACACAGGACCATTAAATGTAACACTACCCTTTCTTTAAAGTTCTCTTTATTTTTCTCTCTCTTTCTCTCAATATAACACCCTATATCATCCCTCTATTGAATGTTAATGTCAGAGTTAATGAGCTTTATATTAGCAATTTCTCTTTAACACTCATAATTTGTCTGACTCAGTTGAAAAATACTTGGGTGATGGTGTTAGGTACATTTAAAAGAGTAAAATGATAAACATTTGTGTGAAAAGTGCATATGGGTATATTATACACTTCTTAGTAATAAAATAAGCTAATCTTTATTGCATACTTATTATAACATTACTTTGACCCTCTCTGGTACTCTTTATCTAAATATTTTCAAGTGCTTTACAATCTCAAATAGACCTAATGTATTTTATGCACAGAATCCCTTGAAGTTGATATTTGCCTTTCTAACCAACACATTCTAAAGGAAATTAGCCAAAGAACAAGTCTCTGAGAAGTCATAATTATAGGTTAAAATGCAGATTCCAGGGCTCTGCCCCAATTTTTCTGAAGAATAGATAGAGCATTTTTTTAAACAAGCTCCCCAGGTGCTTGTGAAACAATTGGTCCAGGAACCACACTTTGAGAATGAATGATTTAAATACTTTAAATACTTGATTTTATCTGTAGATAAATTGTGCTGAGAAAATTATTAAAAATTGAAATGGCAGTATAGGATGGCTTCAGAGAAAGGTTTTTCAGGGTCTCCTTCAACAAGAAAATTAATTGATCATGACTTTTATAAGTTTATATTTGATTTATTTTAAGATATGTTTTTTTATTGAGGTATAATTGACATAACATTATACCACCAGGTGCACAACACAACAGTTTGATATTTGTATATGCTGTAAAATGATCACCACAGTAAGATTTAGTTTTAAAAAAAATCTCAGTAGTTAATTTTTATATAAGAAATCAATTCACATGCAGTTCCATTTAATGATTTCCTCCAACATTTAAAAAAGATTTTAATTATTTATTTTTAGAGAGAGGGGAAGAGAGGGAGAAAGAGCAGGAGAGAAACATCAATGTGCCAGACAAACATTGATCAGTTAGTTGCCTCTTGCACGGCCCCAGTGGGGGTCCTGGCCTGCAGCCCAGGCATGTGCCCCGACCATCAATCAGACCCCAGACCTTTCAGTTTGCTGGACACCACCAAACCCACTGAGCCACACCAGTGAGGGCCAGCAATTTTTATGAATAGCTGCAAGGGAACTCAAGAGAAGTTGCAGTGTGAAGGAAGAGAAATAGCATTTGTCTCTCTGTATGCAAGGCTTTGCCTAGCAACTCCGGCTTTTAGGCTGCTTTTTAAACTAATGAGAGCACCAAGTGCTATAATTTTGTTTTAGTTTATAATTTTCAGGGAAGGGAAAATCTGCTGTGAAGGCTGAAAACCAACACCCTTAAGATAAATATATTACCAGATTTGAGTGCTCTTAGTAATCAGCAAAGTGTTTAACAGTGTACACAAAACGAAGTGTTTTATGTTAAATCAAATAGGAAAAGCCAAACACTAATAAAGAAATCTACAAATATACAATAAACTAGGTGATCATGACAAGTGCTCACATTAGCAGCAGGATATTGGTATTACTAACTCATTTGATCTTAAAATAATAGACTTATTCACAATCTTTACAATCTATCTCCACCATTTTGTTCATTTCAATCTCAGTAGCTTCCTATTAATTACAATCTCTGAGCTACTTGTTAAATTATCTAAATTTGCACACCATTTCATATATGGTTTCAGTTCAGAAAGGAGGCCAAAAACATTGCCTCAGAATACTAAATCTTTTCAGATGCATGAATTTTTATTTTAATGCTTTTTAAAAGTGATCTGTCTCACTAGTGTCTATTTTAGATAGAAAACATTCATATGACAACATCTCCCTTTTCTTTGTATGTCTGTAATTAAAGTATACTTTAATTGTTTACTAGTTTATGACCTATATTAAAGTGGTTAATTAAATCTTTAGATGTTATTTGGTATTCTCCAGGATTATGGCTTATCTTCCAAATTAGATTTAGAATGGCTGGGAGTCAAATACTAAACTTCTTTTACAATGCCTAGGATGGTTGTTGCCACAGAAAATTCATTAACTGGGAGAAAAGATGACACAACTCATGTGGAAGGGAGGTGACAGGGGAGGCAGCATAGTTGGGGAGGGGACACAGTAATGAGGTGCTGGGTGGGTCGGTGAGAGAACTTTGGGAAGGAGTTGCCTGGTACTCATGGCCACCCACTAACTATATTTAGGTCCTGCAGGGGTGGTGAATGTAAGTAGTATTCTTTTAGGGGTTTTTTTGAGAAGTTTATTCAGTTTTGGAGATTTCCTTTTAAAAGGGATTTTTTTTTTACTCTTTTTAAAACATTTTATTGATTATGCTATCACAGTGGTCACATTTCTCTCTCCTTTTTATTCCTGTCTGCCCTGTAGCCCCTCTCCTACCAGCATTTCCCTACTTTAGTTCATGTCCATGGGTTATACAAATAAGTTCTTTGGCTTCTCCATTTCCCATGTTATTCTTAACCTCCCCCTGTATATTTTGTACCTACCATTATACTTCGTATTCCCTGTACCTTTTCCTCCCATTCTGCACCCACCCCCTCCCTGCTGTTAACCCTCCATGTGATCTCTGTTTCTGTGAATGTCGTCCTGTTCTAGTTGTTTGCTTAGTTCATTTTTCTTTTTGTTTTCTTATGTTTGGTTGTTGATATTTTTGAGTTTGTTGTCATTTTACTGTTCAAATTTTTGATCATCTTCTTTTTTATTAGATAAGTCCCTTTAACATTTCATGTAATAAGGGCTGAGTGATGACGAACTCCTTTAACTTGACCTTATCTGGGAAGCACTTTATCTTCCCTTCCGTTCTAAATTAATGCTTTGCTGGATAGAGTAATCTTGGATGCAGGTCCTTTCCTTTCATGACTTAGAATACTTCTTTCCAGCCCCTTCTTGCCTACAAGGTTTCCTTTGGGAAATCTGCTGATAGTCTTTTGGGAACTCCTTTGTAGGTAACTGTTTCCTTTTCTCATTCTGCTTTTAAGATTCTCTCCTTAAGTTCTTGGGTAACTTAATTATGATGTTCCTTGGTGTGTGCTTCCTTGGGTCCAACTTCTTTGAGACTCTCTGAGCTTCCTAGACTTCCTGAAAGTCTATTTCCTTTGCCATATTAGGGAATTGTCCTTCATTATGTTTTCAAATAATTTTTCAATTTCTTGCTCTTCCTCTTATCCTTCTGGCAGCCCTATGATTCCGATGTTGGAACTTTTAAAGTTGTCTTGGAGGTTCCTAAGCCTGTCCTCATTTTTTAAAATTCTTGTTCCTTCATTCTGTTCTGCTTGAATGTTTATTTCTTCCTTCTGGTCCAAACTGTTGATTTGAGTCCTAATTTCCTTCCCCTCACTGTTGGTTCCCTGCACATTTTCCTTTATTTCACTTTGCATAGCCTTCACTTTTTCCTCTATTTTGCGACCATACTCAACCATTTCTGTGAGCATCCTGATTACCAGTGTTTTGAACTCTGCATTTGATAGGCTGGCTATCTCTTCATCACTTAGTTGTATTTTTGGGGGAGCTTTGATCTGTTCTTTCATTTGGGCCAAATTCTTTTATCTTGGCAAGCCTGTTACATAGTAAGTGGTGGAGCCTTAGGTATTTACCAGGGTGGGGCAACTCATGTCACTGCATTGTGGTGCTGTATGTGGGGAAGGGGTCCAAAAGGAAACAATGCTGCTCGTTTGGGTCTGGGTTGGCTTTCAGTCACTTCCTCTGCTACCTACACGGAAATTGGGACCTCCTACTGCTGATTCCCTGGTGAGTGGTTTTGTGTACATTCTACGAACCCGTGGGTCTCTCCAAGTAACTCTCCTGTGAGGCTGGGAATTTCTCCCACTGCTGCAATCTGTACAGGTTTTTTCAGTTAGAGGTTTTAAGGCTTTTATTACTCTGCACTGGAACCCTGGGTTGCATGGTCTATCTTGCTCCCCAGCTGTTCCTCCCAGTTTATCTGCATGCAAATGTGGGAGCCCCTGCTCCACCAACCACCACCTTGCCTGCCCTGGTCCTCCAGGTGCTGCCTTGCCTCGAGTACTCTCTCCCTGGGCTGCCCCTCTCCACCCCTCCTACTGGTCTGGATGAATGTTTTTTCTTTAACTCCTTCATTGTCAGACTTCCAAACAGTTCTATTTTCTGGCAGTTCTGGTTATTTTTGTTTTTAAATTTGTTGTTGTCCTTTTGGTTATGCAAGGAGGCAAAGTGTATCTACCTACACCTCCGTCTTGGCTGAAATCCTAAGAGTTAATTTAAATTGGAAGGAAGTGTGCTTGAGCGCATTAATAGCACTTGGAATCGTGTGATGGCCTATCGATGATATGCACACATACTTACATATCCATGAATATACATAGGCTTTACTTCTTTATATTTCCCAATTATTACTTAATAATAATTAATGTCATTTTAGAAATTAAACAAAGATTTATTTCTTAATTTCAGCAATGTTTTGAGTAATTGAAGTGGACTTGAAATAATTAAGATGCAGTTCAAAATTCAGCTGTGGTTAAAAACAAGTGTCATATGATTACATTTGAAGGAAAAAGCACCTTCCAAATTCAGATTCAACATACTAACAATTCCTCTCTTACTTTCTATTTTTGATAATAGGACATTTCCAAGTTTGCAGAGAAAGACAATATAATTCTTGGAGAAGGTGGACTCACACTGAGTGGAGGGCAGCGAGCGAGAATTTGTTTAGCAAGGTGAATATCTGATTATTGGTCCAGTGAGCATTTGCTGTAAATATCATGCATGTCAAAATTATAGATATATCTCTATTTCTTTATATTGCTTTGGAATTGAAAAGTACTTGGGGCCTGATGACTAGCTGCTTAAGAATAAACTTCAAAGACTATGGATCATTATATAAATAATATTCATATGTGTTAAAATTATGGCTTTTTCAAAATGCATGCCCTATTTTGGTGTTTGTATATCTGATTGCCCTATGTTAGGGGGGTCAAACTCATTTTCACTGGGGGGGCCATATCAGACTTGAGGTTGCTTTCAAAGGGTCGAATGTAATTTTTGTACTCTATAAATGTAACTACTCCTTAACTAGGGGAAAGGAGCTCTACATTCGGCTCTTAGAAGGCAGCTGTGAGGCTGACATGGCCCTCGGTGAAAATGAGTTTGACAGCCCTGCCCTATGGTGTGTTCTACTACAAAGGAAAACTCTGGGATTCCGCATAGCACAGGAAAGATGTGATGTAAATTTTTGTGAAGTCCGTCACACAGTCCCTCACTCACCCCCACCCCACAATGAACACACCTGCTCTAGGCTTCCGTTTATGCTTCTTAGTTTAGATCAATATATATTTTCAAGTTTTTCAACATAATTAATAATTCTCATAACAATAGTAGCAAAGCAAATTGTATCACTTGGCTTAGAGTCAATAATCTTTAAAGACAAATAAATAAGACAAACACATTGAATGCTGTAGTGTGAGATTCCTTTAGTAGAGACATCCTTGGTCTAAGCATTTTGAGCTGTCAAAGAGAGAAGTACATACAGTTGATTTCTATTAAGAAGAAAATTTTGTGGTTAAACTGTCATGTTCAGTTTAAAAACTTATTGGTGATATGGGATGTCAAATATTCCTCTAGTTATATTTGAACAAAATCTTCTTGCTGTCTTGCCAACATTGTTAATAAGAAATCACATTGACTTAGTGATATTTTGGCTCCTTTTCCTTACTTTTTTTTCCTGCTTTTAAAAGCTGGAAAGGAAAGCTAACTCACTGAGCAACTGCAATTGCCTAATAATATTCTAGGTTGTGTGTGTGTGTGTGTGTGTGTGTGATTTTACTTAGTCCCCACATCACCCTGCAAAGATAGGATTGTTCTCCCACTTTATGGAAGAAATCATGAGATAATTAAAGCTGTTAGATATTAACTTGCCAAAACTCATATTGGGAAAGGTAGAGTTACAATTTGAATTCGGTCCTCTCAACTCTCCATTAAATTGTGCCTTGATCTTGGGATTACAATTTGAAGAAATAAATCAATAGATATGGATAATTCACAGGAAAAGATAATGCCTTCTAAATAAATGTAAGTTGTTAATTAACCTGTAAGCCAAAGTAAGACTCATCTTAAACATTCCATTTCATACTTAGGTAAGATATGCTATGTGGTTCTAGACATTCAACATACATTTGTGTTTGTATTTACTAGTTTAAGATGTGGTTTTATTATAAGGTGAGTGCAGTTTGAGGTACTACTGAAAATAATTATTTTTATTCTGATTGGAATGTATTATATGTTGTTCAGTTTTAGATGGTGGAGATTTTATTTCTAACCTGTTAAGAAAATGTGGTCATAGATGTTCGGGAAAGAGAGAGATATATAGACCTTGAGGGTATATTTTGATAAAGGTCTTTTATCTAGCTTTTACATCTTGTCTTCAAAAATAGTTTATACTGCAAAGGTTTTCCTTTTATATTTTACTTTGACTTTTTGTCATTTCTGTATTTTCTCTTAGAAACCTGCTCATTGAACACATTATTCTTTTTACTGAGAGTACCAAGAATTATACATAAACACTGAATTCTATGTGTTTGGGGTATGGGTAGGGTTACTTACCACCACACCTGGAAAATTTAAATGTTATGAAGAACATTTATTTCCATTAATATGGGACTATATCTTCATCTTATTACTGTTCTAAGATCAACTTAATGAAGAATTTGCTTGCTCACAAAATTTCATTTTTTAACTTAAAAGGTCAAATAATATGGGTATACATTTTTACTGTGAATTATTCATTCTTAGCTTGTTTGGAATTTTTATAAATATGATACAGAGTCTGAGCAAAAAGCATATCAATCACACAGCCAGAGTAGCACTGCTATCAATTTGTTGGTAACCATCTACAATGAAAAACATTAAAAAGAAATAATTTCATATAAGTGCTACAATTTAGTTGCTGTCTCTGACATTTTACAGGATCGAAGTAATCTATTTTATTCTATTTTTTCCCCGCCAAAATGCAAAGTCTTTGAGGGCAGGAGCTGTGTAATTTTTCCCATTGTATTCCCAGCATGTAGCACTGTGCTTTGCTCTGTGCTTTACTGTGGTTAGAAGGTGTTCTTTTTTCTATTTAAAGTAATGTCTTAAATTATGTGGCCTTGTGTGACTCAGTTCGTAGCTTTTGCTAGTTTATATTACTTACTTTTAGCAAAACCATGTTAGCAATTCTTAGAGTGTTGTAAAAGCCATAAAAATCATATGTAACTTATTTTATTATTCTTCATTTAAAATCATCTACACTAAATGACATGGGAAGTACTGAGGAGGTCTAACTTAATTTTCATTTCCTTTTTAGAGCAGTATACAAAGATGCTGATTTGTACCTATTAGACTCTCCTTTTGGATACCTAGATGTTTTAACGGAAAAACAAATATTTGAAAGGTATGTTCTTTGAGTAACATAATGCTCATGCTAAAAGACAAAGAATTACTGTACTATCATAGACTGCATATTTATTTCAGGAGAAATATGCCCACCATTGTGACTCAGTAAGAAGGAATTTAATATTGCACTTAAGTCTGATTTTCCCTTCACAATCAAGTTTCAATATCATTTCCATGTAAACTTCTAACTGCCTCCTGCTAAACCAATTTCTCCCATTGTTAGTGCTGTAATATTCACTATCTGTGTAGTTTTTATAGCACTATTATCTTGGGACATTATTTGAACTGGTTATTATATTAGAGATTTTACTTGCTTTTTTGTGTTATCATTTTATCCTATCCCCTCCTTAGATAGTAAACTTCTTAAGGAATTAAATAAGCTGAATGTTTTTTTTAATAAAACATTATTTATTTTAAAACATTTTTTAAAATAAACATACCTTACTGATGGTATGTTTATTGACTGGAGAGAGAGAGAGAGAAAGAGAGAGGGAGAGAGAGAGAGAGAAACTTCAATGTGAGAGAGAAAAAAAAAATCAATCAATTTCTTCCTGAACCTGAACCCACAACCTAGGTACATGCCCTGACCAGGAACCAAACCTACAAGCTTTTGATGAGTGTCGCTCCAACTAACTGAGCCACCTGGACAGGGCAAAAAGCTGAATGTCTTAATGTTTAATGTAAGTGAATGCTCAGACTATTCATCTACAGAAAAGCCTCCTTCAGAACCTTGTCCTCAGTCACACACAGCTCAGGATTTACATATCACTGGAACTCCTAATAGGGCTCAAAGTATGTGAAGTTCCAAAGAGAAACAGTTTTATGACTTGATTTCAAAGTTTCAAAATTATTTCAATGATTATAAAGTAGTTTATTATGAGAACTGCCATGATAGTCTTCTAGAAATAAAGATTTTAAGCAAAATGGATATAGGTGTATGTATGTATAAAATGGCATTATTCTAGGAAGAGCTTTTCCAGGAATTTAGTTAAACTTAATACATAAGATACTATTTTTACAATCCTGTGACTGTGATAAGTAACTTCTGACCAATATAAACTGTGCTAGCTTTGCTAGGATATTAGAGTACACACTAGAATTATGCCTCTTTCTATACAACATGTAATGTTTTAATACCTAGAAGAAATTGGTCTTTCTTAGGTGGTTCTATTCTGGTTCTAGAGGGAAAATGTTTAGAGGAGGGTCAATTTATCCAATTTCTAGCTTTGCTGTTGTTGATTTAACAAATCCGATTAGTCTTATTATAAGCTGTTGAGAACTAAATTGGTGATCAACTTAAAATTAAAAGGGAATTTAATAGAAAATTTAAAGAACAAGAAAGCTCAGACATTTTAGAAGTTACATAGAAATATAGTCCTCTACAAACTACTCCCCCTCACCCACCCCCAGGAATCTTTTGTTTTTAAAGTGTATTTTATTGATTATGCTATTACAGTTTTCCCAATATTTCCCACTATACCCCGTCTGCCTTGCACCCCCAACCCTCCAGCATTCCCCCCTCTTAGTTCATGTCCATGGGTTCTATGTATAAGTTCTTTGGATTCTCTGGTTCCTATACCATTCTTAACATCTCCCCATCTATTTTATGCCTACCAATTTTGCTTCTTATTTCCTGACACCCCCCCAATTCTTCCCCTTCCCCCCCACTGAAAACCCTCCATGTGATGTCCATTTCTCTGATTCTGTTGATGTCCTAGTATTTTTTTTTTTAGGTTCAGTCATTGAGAGTTGTGAGTTTGTTGTCATTTTGCTATTCATAATTTTTTATCTTCTTCAATTTCATAGATAAGTCCCTTTAACATTTCATATAATAAGGGCTTGGTAATGATGAGCTCCTTTAAATTGACCTTATCTGGGAAGCACTTCATCTGCCTTTCCATTCTTTTTTTTAATTTACTTTTTATTTTTTAAATATATTTATTGATTATGCTATTACAGTTGTCCCATTTCCTCCCCTTCATCCCACTCCATCCTGCCCACCCCCTCCCTCCCACATTCCCCCCCTATAGTTCATGTCCATGGGTCATACTTATAAGTTCTTTGGCTTCTACATTTCCTATACTATTCTTACCCTCCCCCTGTCTAGTTTCTACCTACCATTTATTCTACTTATTCTCTGTACCTTTCCCCCTCTCTCCCCCTCCTACTCCCCTGTTGAAAACCCTCCATGTGATTTCCATTTCTGTGGTTCTGTTCCTGTTCTAGTTGTTTGCTTAGTTTCCTTTTGTTTTTGTTTTAGGTGTGGCTGTTAATAACTGTGAGTTTGCTGTCATTTTTACTGTCCATATTTTTTATCTTCTTTTTCATAGATAAGTCTCTTTAATGTTTCATATAATAAGGGTTTGGTGATGATGAACTCCTTGAACTTGACCTTATCTGAGAAGCACTTTATCTGCCCTTCCATTCTAAATGATAGCTTGGCTGGATAGAGTAATCTTGGATGCAGGTCCTTGCCTTTCATGACTTGGAATACTTCTTGCTAGCCCCTTCTTGCCTGTAAGGTCTCTTTGGAGAAATCAGCTGACAGTCTTATGGGAACTCCTTTGTAGGTAACTGTCTCCTTTTTTCTTGCTGCTTCGAAGATTCTCTCCTTCTGCTTAATCTTGGGTAATGTAATTATGATGTGCCTTGGTGTGTTCCTCCTTGGGTCCAGCTTCTTTGGGACTCTCTGAGCTTCCTGGACTTCCTGGAAGTCTATTTCCTTTGCCAGATGAGGGAAGTTCTCTTTCATTATTTGTTCAAATAAGTTTTCAAGTTTTTGTTCTTCCTCTTCTCCTTCTGGCACCCCTATAATTCGGATGTTGGAACATTTCAAGATGTCCTGGAAGTTCCTAAGCCTCTTCTAATTTTTTTGAATTCTCATTTCTTCATTCTTTCCTGGTTGGATGTTTCTTTTTTCCTTCTGGTCCACACTGTTGATTTGAGTCCAGTTTCCTTTCCATCACTATTGGTTCCCTGTACATTTTCCTGTTTCTCTTAGCATAGCCTTCATTTTTTCAGCTAATTTGTGACCAAATTCAACCAATTCTGTGAGCATCCTGATTACCAGTGTTTTGAACTGTGCATCTGATAGGTTGGCTATCTCTTTGTTGCTCAGTTGCATTTTTTCTGGAGGTTTGATCTGTTCTTTCATTTGGGCCATTTTTTTTTGTCTTGGCACTCCTGTTATGTAAAGGGGCGGAGCCTTAGGTGTTCACCAGGGCGGGGTAACGCTGGTCACTGCCCTGTGATGCTGTATGTGGGCGGAGGGGTCAAGAGGGAGCAATGGCACTTGCTCCACTCTCTGCTGTTTGAGTCACTCCCTCTGCTACCCACAATCAAACTGGGCCCCTATAGTGCTGATTCCCGAGTGGGTGGGCTTGTGCACGCTCTAAGCCCCTGTGGGTCTCTCCAATGAACTCTCCTGTGAGGCTGGGAGTTTCTCCCACTGCTGCCTCAACCCCCATGGGTGTTTTCAATCAGAGGTTCGAGCCTTTATTTCCCCGTGCTGGAGTCCTGGGTTGTGTGGTCTATTTTGCTCCCACGCTGTTCCTCCTGGTTTATCTATGCTTGAATGTGGGGCCATGGGGTCTGCTAGCTTCCACACTGCCTGCCCCGTTCCACAATCCGCCATGTCTCTGGGTCCACCAGCCGTTGCCTTGCCGCGAGTCCTCTCTGCCCCAGTTGCCCATCTCCGCCCCTCCTACTGGTCTAGATGAATGTTTCTTCTTTATCTCCTTGGTTGTCGGACTTCCATAGAGTTTGATTTTTCTGTCAGTTCTGGTTGTTTTTTGTTTTTAAATTGTTGTTGTCCTCCTTTTGGTTGTGCAAGGAGGTGCAGTGTGTCTACCTATGCCTCCATCTTGGCCAGAACGTGTTCTGATATTTGAATCTGCCCCTCCATTCTAAGTGAAAGCTTTGCTGGATGTAGGTCCTTGCCTTTCATGACTTCAAATACTTCTTTCCTTCAAAAACCTTCTTACCTTTAAGGTTTCTTTTAAGAAATCAGCTGATAGCCTTTTGGGCACTCCTTCGGAGGTAACTCTCTCCTTCCCTCTTGCTGCTTTTAAGATTCTCTATCTTTAATCTTGGGTAACTTAATGGTGATGTATATGCCTTGGTGTGTTCCTGTTTGGGTCCAATTTCTTTGGGACTCTGGGCTTCCTGGACTTCCTGGAAGTCTATTTCCTTCACCAGATTGGGGAAGTTTTCCTTCATTATGTTTTCAAATGAGTTTTCAACTTCTTGCTCTTTGTCTTCTCCTTCTGGCACCCCTATGATTCAGATATTGGGACATTTAAAGTTGTCCCAGAGGTTTCTAAGCCTGTCCTCATTTTTTTGAATTCTTGTTTCTTCATTCTGTTCTGGTTGGATGTTTATTTCTTCCTTTTGATTTGAGTCCCAGTTTCCTTCCCATATTGTTGGTTCCCTGAATATTTTGCTTTATTTCACTTTGTGTAGCCTTCATTTGTTCCTTCATTTTGGAACTGAGCTCAGTCAGTTCTGTGAGCATCCTGATTACCAGTGTTTTGAGTTCTACATCACATAGGTTGGCTATCTCCTCAATTCTTAGCTCTTTATCTGGAGTTTTGATCTGTTCTTTCATTTGGGTCATATTTCTTTATCTTGGTGCACCTGTACATTGTAAGGGGAGGAGCCTTAGGTATTCTTCAGGGTGGTGCAACCCTCTTTGCTGTGTTATGGCACTGTCTGTTGGGGAGGCGTCAGAGAGGAAACAATGTGGCTCACTTGCTTGGCCCTAGCCCCACTTTTCAACAAACTCTCATGTGAGACTGGGAGTTTCTCCCACCGTGGCAACACCCACCGTAGTTTACCGCTAGCTTGAGTCTTTAGTTTCCTGTTCAGCCAGTCCTTGCCACAGGTCCCCTCAGTCAGCCCAGCCCTCACAGTCTGCCACCTCGCAGTGGGTCTTTTCTGCCCGCCTGGCTGCCCGTCTGTCTCCTATTGGTCTGCTTGAATGTTTCTTTAATTCCTTGGTTGTCAGAGTTCCATGCAGTTTGATTTTCTGACACTTCTGGTTGTTTATTGTTTTTAGATTGGTTGTTATCCTCCTTTTGGTTGTGCAAGGAAGTGAAGGGTTTCTACCTATACATCCATCTTGGATGGAACTCTCCTCCCACAGGAAACTTAAAGGTCATCTAATAATTCTTCATTTTCTAGATGAATGAACCAAGACCCAGAGGATAACCAGTTTGCTCAAACTCAAACATTTATTTAATAGAGATATTTAATTTCATTTGAGGTCTGTTAATACTCAACTTTATAATATGCCATACTATAATAATTCAATAATACAGTATTTCATGCCATAATAACTCAAGAGGCACCAAATTAATCAGTATTAGGTTTTTACTTTTAGAATTATTTTAAGTATAGCAACATTATATTATAGAGGTTTTATATGAGAATATGATAATAAAATGTTAAAATGAAATATTTATTATAATAAAGTGTTTATAAAATCAACATCTTATTTATATCTTTTTATATTCTTAAAGCTGTGTCTGTAAATTGATGGCTAACAAAACTAGGATTTTGGTCACTTCTAAAATGGAACACTTAAAGAAAGCTGACAAAATATTAATTTTACATGAAGGTAGCAGCTATTTTTATGGGACATTTTCAGAATTACAAAATCTACGGCCCGACTTCCACTCAAAGCTCATGGGATATGATTCTTTCGACCAGTTTAGTGCAGAAAGAAGAAATTCAATCCTAACTGAGACCTTACGGCGTTTCTCATTAGAAGGAGATGCTGCCATCCCCCGGAACGAAACAAAAAAACAGTCTTTTAAGCAGACTGGAGAGTTTGGTGAAAAAAGGAAGAACTCTATTCTCAATCCAATCAATTCTGCAAAAAAATTTTCAATAGTGCATAAGACTCCATTACAAATGAATGGCATCGAAGAAGATTCAGAAGAGCCTTCTGAGAGAAGACTGTCCTTGGTTCCAGATTCTGAGCAGGGAGAGGCTATCCTGCCGCGAAGCAATGTGATTAACACTGGTCCCACATTTCAGAAACGAAGGAGGCAATCTGTTCTGAACCTGATGACACACTCCTCAGTGAACCAATGTCAAATCATTCACCAAAGGACAGCAGCATCCACAAGAAAAATGTCACTGGCCCCTCAGGGGGACTTAGCTGAAATGGATATATATTCAAGACGTTTATCTCAAGGTAGTGGCTTGGAAATAAGTGAAGAAATTAATGAAGAAGACTTAAAGGTGCGTATAAATTATTAGTGGTTTTTATTTTTATTTATTTATTTATTTTTGCCGCAGAGTACAACTGAGTGGAATACAATATATAGTATGTTACAAAACCTACTCAAATTATGTGTTTAGCATGAGGTTTATCTTAAGACTCTGAAAGTGCAAAGTTCATAATTACAAGCAACTTCAAAATGTAAAAGAATCAACTATTTCCTTTTGCGATAGACATATCTTTTCTCATAAAACGTAGGTCAAAGCAAGGGCTAGTGTTAGATTTACTGGGCCAGTGAAAATCATTATTATAAATTAGAAAAAATATAAATATTAAAAATCATTATAAAACTGCTTATTACCACCTTAAAACCTCCCTAGGAAGAGGTAGAGTATAAATAAGTATGTAAACAGATAAAGCAGTTATTTAGATCCCAGGAAATATTTCTGTATGTAAGGTATATAAGCACCTAGTTTCTTGATAGGACTACATATTCTGGTTTTTTATTTTGGTTTATATGTCAATCTTACCTTATCTTAGTGTAAGATTTTTTATCTTTTAAATTTGTTTTATACATTGGGTTTCTAGACAGGTTTCTTTTAAAGAAGGTGTGTGAAACTCAACATATACTAGCACCAGCCTTCAGATAGAAAGTTTTTTACATTAAGTTTTAAATAATAAAATATTTTTATTTTTAAAATAGGAATCAATATAAATGGAGCAGATCTGTTTAATTTTTACTAGAAAAATTATTTATGTGCCTTGGATGAAACAGTGTTGTAATGAATTGATATGTTTAATATCATAGATCAATTAAGAGTAGTATGACTTTTTGGCAATCACAAGTCATTTAACATCTCTGGTCTGAGTTTTCCTCTTTTGTAAAATGAAGGAACATAATATATTATCTCTAAAATAAATACTTTCAGTATTCAAATAATTTTTTAAAAGGTTTCCTAAAGGATAATTTATTTATGTGGTTTTAATATCAGTCCAAGTGAATTTCTCAAACCTGAGCCTTATAAATTTAGTTGTAAAGAGTGATTTCTTTGATTAATACCTAGCTATTATTTATTGATTGCTTCTGATGCCAGGCAGCATATACTTAGTCCCTATTACTATCCTAGAATATACCTATCATTATCCTCAGTTATACATAAGGTAACTAAAATTTAGAAACGTTCAACTGCCCAAATCCAAGAAGCATCTAGGAAGTCAATGTGGAATCCAGATTCAAAGTCACATTTATTGTTCTCTAGTAATCTTCATTAACCTAACTAGTGTGCTATGTCCCAATTTCATAGGACTTCTTCTTTGAAATTTTACTGCTTCTTCTATGAATTTTGTTGACTTTGTGAGAAACAAAATATCCTTTCCCTTTGGACTACCTAGAATCAATATTTTTCAAATTTTTGAAATGCAGCCACATTTGACAAAAGCTTCTAGGGGAATACACTGAGGAACAGAATTCTGCAATTTAAATCATAGATGGAGAGAGAATCCTAGGCCAGGGGTGTTAAACTCATTTTCACTGGGGGCCACATCAGCCTCGAGGTTGCCTTCAAAGGGCCAAATATAATTTCAACTCCTTAACTGTTAAGGAGTAGTTACATTTATACTGTCCTAAAATTATTTCAGCCCTTTGAAAGCAACCACAAGGCTGATGTGGCCACTGGTGAAAATGAATTTGACACCCCTGTCCTAGGCTACTTAAGAATTTACAAACATCAATTGGCCCCAGGTCTATTTGGAGGTTTCTACAGCTAGCAAAATTTCAATCTGTGCTTATCCATAGACCCCCTTAAGAAATAAGTTAAATCAAGTAGAGTTCTAGGAAGCTTCATTGTGATGGTACTGTTCATTTGATGAAAGATGTGACATTGATAAGCATTAAAATGGTAAAATTGCCCCAAAACAATAGTTACATAATCAGTGATATGCTTTCAGAATTTTGAAGAATTACCGTGCTTCTCATTTTTTAAAAAGCTATGTTGCTCCAGTGGACCTACTGGGTGCAGAGTGACACCACATGTGTCATTCATAGTGGCTTATATTTGTATTAAATTCACTTAGCTTCAAATAGCGGTATTTTCTTATTTTCACACATTCAAAATAAAACTGCATAGGTGAAACTGTATAGTCTTGTTGTAACAACCATGTGTGCTTTTTTTCAGGAGTGCTTTTTTGATGACATGGAGAGCATACCAGCAGTGACTACATGGAACACGTACCTTAGATATGTTACTGTCCACAAGAGCTTAAGTTTTGTGCTGATTTGGTGTTTAGTTATTTTTCTTGCTGAGGTAAATATTTTCTGCTGTAAAATATTACTTTGATTTAAAGCCAAAATAATAATAGTTTGTAAGGATATATGTATATACAAGGGACACCCCCCAAAAACTCAGATTATTTATCAATATTGTGTATTTATTTTTATATGTTTAAACTTCAGTCACTTTCAAAGTACTCTCCATTTGATGCACTACACCTATTGAGACATTTTTTCCATTGCTTAAAAAAGTTTTTGAACTCACTGATTTTGATACCTTTTAGTGCTTCTGCTATTTTTTGTTTCACCTCTTCCACATTGGCAAAATGTTTCCCTTTGAGGACCTTTTCATTTGGGGAAACAAACAAACAAAAATCACTCCAGTTGAGATGGGATGAACAGGGAGGATGGAGCATGAGGGTCATGCCATTTTTTGGTAAAAACTGCTCAACACTCAGCACAGTGTGGGTAGTTGTGCTTGTAAATCACCCATCAATGAAATGGGCAAATGCATTGAAAGAATCTTCAAAAAAAATTCACTGAAGCATAATTCAGCCTCTCACAAAAATGCCAGCTGGTACATTGATACAGATGGGTTCCTGGAACACTCACCTGGGGGTGGGGGCCTGTAGTACAAGGGGTCTATCCTCCAGAAGATAAATCTGGATAATATAAAGGTATGTCCTCATATATGTATACACATATAAATGTATATACATAAAAATAAGTATATATGTATATATATAACTGTACATTATAAAATGGTATGTATACTTTTATATATTCTTTCTACAAGTATATATACTATATGTAGAAAAAGTACATGTATAGTTTTATGTAGTTTTTTCTACAAGTAGAAAAACTATATAGTTTTTCTATAGTTTTCTATGTAGTTTTTTCTACTTGTAGAAAAAACTATATGTATAGTTTTATATAGTTTCTCTATAGGTATATATACTATATAAAATAGACTTAAACACATATCTTCTCTATGAAGAGTTATTACTAAACATATTCAAAACCTCAATGTAGAATGTCTTTATATGGATTGAAATTAAACACTGAAAATCATTCTGTACTAAGTTCTAAATTCACTTGACTCTAGATATTGGATTACTAAATATGCAAGTGATGAATCACCACCTTTAAATGACTTCCTTCAAAAATGAAGTAAACATATTAGTGGCTTAGTAATCATTGTAAACAACCCTTTTAGAGACTTGAATTACCCAGTTGCTTACAGAATATTTTTGTTCAAAACCATCACGGTGTCTTTGCCATGGCCCTGCTGTCCTTCACATCAGCAGGCTTAAAAAAAGGGGAGGTGCAAATGGCACAGCGGGCCACAAGATCAGTTCCACATCAACATAAGAGGTTCCTGAAACTGGTTGATGGATGAGGCTTTTCTCTAGATTAGGAGCAGCCACCTCAATGGTGAAAGGAGCCTGGCCGATGGGTGCAGTGGCTTTGAAGCTGAACGGAGAGCATTTACCCACCAGTCGTCTAAGGGGGCAGTTGTAACTCAGCACCAGCCAAGGAGTTGTTATGAGGGCATTTGGGGTCAGTTTTACAAAATCTTCTTATTTATCAAGATAAAATAGAAACTCAGATTTTTGTGTAAAATTTTCCCATTTTTAAATGTGGGTAGTCAATTAAATAAAAACAAATAAACACTACATTGTCACAACAAAACACATCTGTAGATTGGATTCAGCCTGTGAATGACTACTTACACTAGATATTTATTCCAGAGGACACTGCTGGATGTGTCCTAACATACAACCTAAATCTAACATGAAGGCCCATGCTGCCTTCAGGGAAGAAATGAGCCAAGGGAAGAGCTGCCTTTCCTGAGGCTATATAAATACATATATAACTGAAACCAAGCTGATTATTACACATTTGTCCTGTTATTAAGCTGGTTGTAACCTCATTTAAGAAGCCTACAATAAGCCCTGGCTGGTATAGCTCAGTTGGCTAGAGCATCTCCCTTAACCAAAAGGTTGTGTGTTTGATTCTAGTCAGGGCACATACCTATCTCCATTGCCGGTCTGTGTTCTGGTGAGTGCCACCCTGGTCCAGACACGTAAGATCCCTGAGCTGGGCGTGTATAGGAGGCAACAAATTGATGCTTCTTTCTCTCACAGTGATGATTCTCTCTAAAAGCAAAAAAAAATGTCCTCAGGTAAGGATAAAAAAAAAGTCTATATAAATTTCATCACTCCTCTGTGACCATATTAGTGTTAAGTATGTATAGGTGTGTTCTAAAAAGTTATGTATACTACTTCACCTCTAAACCATTGGTTTCCATTTGATTTTTGGGTTCTGATATCTCTTTTGCCATACTACTATTTTAAATTAATAAACCAAATGAAGGCTTGATGCGATATATAACATAGCATAGTCCCAACTCTGGAATCACACTTACCTGGCTGTGAATTCTAACTCCATCTTATTAACACTACGAAACTCAGCCAGTTAGTTATCCTCCTTAAGCTTTGATTTCCTCATCTATACAGTGGAGGTTTTAAGAATACCAGCTTCAGAGGCCATTTTTGTGGATTAACAGACAAGATGATGATGAAGCACTTAATGGAGGGCTTGGCACAAATTGAGCAATGCTTGTTCTCATTAATAGCGTTAAGGCCAAATTGCCATTTTAAAGCTCAAAACAGTTTTAGGTGAACAAGTCCATAACACAGACATAATGAAAGTTTCAATAATTCCTTTTACACTTTAACCAAAATATGGGGTTAGATAATTTAACACTTCACATGAGAAATAAAAGTTGCATTGAAATGTATTTTAAATTTACATTACCTGGTTAATGTATGCCATTCTTGCCAAATGACCAATATTAATGTGAACAAAACCCAGTCATGTACTACATTTAATCTCAAACCAGCCCTTAATAATTGTTAATATTTCAAACCTTTGCATTGAAAGATCACATTTCTTGATTGTTTTCAATTTATAGTGTTATGTAAGAAAAACAGCCCTATCTGAATATTGTGGTGATTTATGTTAATTCACAGGACCTTTTTCCCATGCAAGTCTGTAGAGTTAAACTTATATATCTTTCAAAATGGTGTAAAATTAATTAATTGGTGATGGAGCTTTGAGTTTCTGCATATGTGTATAATATTAGCTCACTTAATCAAGAAGACAATGCTCGTTTGTCTTTGGGCTAGAAGCTAAATTACAACAGAGCATGCAAATGCTGTATAACTATCCATTATTTTTGAGCTCTCAAAAATCATTGCAAAAATTTTCTTTCTAATGGACAAAACAATTGATAATGTCATTTTCTAGGCAAGAATTAAAATACTAAATGATAAGCCTTTTGGGCCAATATCCTAGAAGCACTGCCCATTAACAGGCTCTCAAAATTTTGAATAACAAAAATTTGGTGAAACTAGGCAAATAGTAATTGTTTTAATTATGTGCACAGTTATGTAGCTAAACAGATTATTCACTGATGTTCACAATTCTGTTGCTTTCTTTGAATCAAAATTCACATAGGTTTTATTTTTGATTGTTCCTTTTTTTATCCTCACATAAGGATATGTTTATTGATTTTAGAGAGAGAGGAAAGGAGAGAGAGAGAGAGAAGAGACTGAAAGAGATGTGAGAGAGGAAACATCAGTCAGTTGCCTCACATATGTGCCCTGACCAGGGATCAAACCCTCAGACTTTTGGTGTACAGGATGATGCTCCGATTTACTGAGTTACCTGACCAAGACAAACACCTATCTTTTTTCCTTTTTCTTTTTAAATTATATTTTGTTGTTAATGCTGTTACAGCTGTCCCAATTTTTTGCCCTTTGCTCCACTCCACCGAACTGCCCCTAATCCCTCAGGCAATCCCCACACCATTGTCCTTGTCCATGGGTCATGCATGTATGTTCATTGGCTACCCTATTCCCTATGCTGTACTTTACATCCCCATGACTGTTCTGTAACTATCAATTGGGACTTCACTGAAAAGGTGGCTAATCCCGTCAACTTTTTTGCTTATCTTCCTAACACCTTTCCCATCTGGCAATCGTCAAAACATTTTCTGTGTCTATGATTCTGTTTCTGTTCTACCGGTTTATTTTGTTTTTTAGATTTAATTGTTGATAGATATGTATTTATTGACATTTTATTGTTCATATTTTTTATCTTCTTCTTAAAGAAGACCCTTTAACATTTAATTTAATACTGGTTTGGTGGTGATGAATTTCTTTAGCTTCTTCTTGTCTGGGAAGCTCTTTATCTGTCCTCCAATTCTCCTGGATAGAGTAATCTTGATTGTAGGTCTTTGCTTTTCATCACTTCGAATATTTATTGTCAATCCCTTTTAGCCTGCAAAGTTCCTTTGAGAAATCAGCTGACGGTCTTATTGGAAGTCCCCTGTAGGTAACTGCATTTATTTTGCTGCTTTTAAGATTCTCTCTTTATTTTTAACCTTTGGTATTTTAATTATGATATGTCATGGTGTGGGCCTCTTTGGGTTAATCTTCTTTGGAGCTCTCTGTGCTTCCTGGACTTGTTTGTATATTTCCTTCACCAGATTAGGGAAATTTTCTGTCATTTTTCAAATAGGTTTTCAATTTCTTGCTCTTTCTCTTCTCCCTCTGGTACGCCCATGGTGTGAATATTGGTATGCTTGAAGTTGTCCTAGAGGCTCCTGACACTATCCTCATTTTTTTGTATTTTTTCTCTTCTTGTTGTTCTGATTGGGTGTGTTTTTCTTCCTTAAATTCCAGATCGCTGATTTGATTCTACTGTTGATTTGCTGTAAATTGTTCTTTATTTGAATTAGTATATCCTTCATATCTGACTGAATCTTTTTTATGCTGTTGAGATTCTCACTAAGTTCACTGAGCATGCTTATAACCGTTGTTTTGAACTCTGCATCCAGTAGATTGCTTGTCTCCATTTTGTTTAGTTCTTTTTTCTGCAGTTTTGTTCTGTTCTTTCATTTGGGCCATGTTTTTTTGTCTCCTCATTTTCACAGCCTCTCTGTGTTCTTTCTATGTATTAGGTAGAGCTGCTATGTCTCCTAGGCTTGGTAGAGTGGCCTAATGCAGCAGGTGTCCTGTAAGGTGCACTGACACAGCCTCTCCTATCACCCAAGCTGGGTGCTCAAGGTGCACCTACCATGTGGGGTACGTACACCCTACTCATATAGTTGTGCCTTGGTTGCTGTTGACACATCTGAAGTCATCCGCCTCCTGTATTCTTCATGGGGCTGCCCAGCATAGGCTACAAAGTGATCTGCAGATGGCTGCTACTTGAGCTGGGCTTGGAATGGCACAGGTGAAGCCAAGCTGTGACCAAGACCTGCTACTGCTAGTGACAGGCCTGGGGCCACTCAGTGAGAAGTATGGGGCTCACTGAGGACAGATGCTGTTTGTTTGAGAGAACTGAAGAAAATCTGAAGCGTGGGCCAATATAAGCCATTCGTAAGGAAAATACACTGGAAACAGCTTGGGTGGTCCCAAGTTGGATTGGGTGAGTCCTCAGGAACACCTGTGTGGCACACACCATGTGAGACAGGTTAATGGAATCTTACAAATGGTGCCCACCTGCCAGCTCTGTAGGGGAGGGCTCAGAAAAGGAACAGGGGCCTCTGCCAGCACTTCTATGTGGGAGAAAGCTGTCCCCTAGCACTTGCCCTAATGCTGGACAATTCAGTTCTTCCCTGTATGTTTCTGGTGCCTTTTAGTCTGCTGCCCCCATGCTGGAACTCAGGAGTGAGTCTGAGTAAGTCCATGTGTGGGCCCTTTAAGAGGAACTGCCTGGTTCTGCAGAAGTTTCTGTCTTCCACAACCTCAATCCCCACTGGTTTTTATGGCCAGAAATTGCGGGAATTTCTTTTCCTGGCACTGGAACCCTGGGCTGGGGAGGCTGGTGTGGAGCTGGAATCCCTGCTCCTGAGAGATCCCATCTGATTTTTATCTGCCACATGTGGGTGTCATTTCGTGCCTCTGCCCCACCTACCAGTCTTGATGTGGCTTCTTCTTTAATTCTGTAGTTATAGGACTTCCTTTCAGCTTGATTTTTGGTGGTTCCAAATGATGGTAATTTTGTTGTTCAGTTGTAATTTTGAAACGGTTGTGCAAGGAGATGAGGCTTATTTACCTTTGCTGCCATCTTTTAAAAAAGATTTTGTCTATTTATTTTTAAAGAGATGGGAAGGGAGGGAGAAATAAAGGGAGAGAAACATTGGTCGGTTGCCTCTCTCATGCTCTCAGTGGGGGATCTGGCCTGCAACCCAGGCATGTGCCCTGATGGAGAATCAAACTGGTGGCCTTTTGGTTCTCAGGCCAGCATTCAATCCACTGAGCCATGCCAGCTATCATTATGTGGCCATTTTTACCCTCCTTTCTTGATACCAGTGTTCCCTTTTCTCATTATCATTGAAATATGTTATTATTGCTTTGCATTATGATACAATTGCTAATCCAGGAAGATAGTTCAGTTCTTTTAAATCTTGCTTAGTGCCTCATGCTCATCGTGGTCACAGATCCTAAGAAAGGTTAAAATACATTTCTTCCTTGGTTAAAGTGATTTATCCATTTTTAGTTTTCATATGGGTTGTACTTCAGTTTAGATTTTATGATTACATACAGTAGGTACAATATGCTCCTCTTTTACAGTAATCAATACATAGCCTTTTTAATGTTTTCAAATTGCTTCACTGAAAAAAGTAGTTCTGTTCTATTTGTTACTACTTATCATTAGTATGTCATCCTGATATGGGTCAGTCTACCATTGTATTTTTGTGCCTTTTCTTATACTATAAGATAATATTTTCTGTAAGTTCTTAGATATTAGCACCAAGGATATAGGTTATAAAAAGTCTATTATCTTTCTAGTGTGTCTGCTTGGTAGTGCATTGTTGACTAGATAGAGAAAAAACACAAATAATAGATTAGGAGGCAGTTTCCTGGTTCCTTTTACACTTGAGGGTAGTGTTGTTGACTGGAGTTTCTTGAAAATCCTGTTTAGTGCTTTCATTCTATGATTTTTTAAGAAATACGTCAGAGAACTGCTGTATCCTATTCTTCTGTGATTTTTCTTGTCTGCTAATGAGGAATCCCCGGGTGGCTTGGACATGTAATATGATCCCATAATACCTCTGCTGCTATTGATGGACAGTAATTTTTTTTTAGTTTTTATTGTTATTCAATTACAGTCGTCTGCATTTTCTCCCCATCCCTCCACCCCACCCCATCAGAACCCACTTCCCTCCCCCGCGACAGTAATCCTTTTAAGGCAGCTTTACTTAGCATGGTTCTAAGTTTTAGGACATGATTTGACCTGAGAAGCATTAAAATTGTGTATTAAGCCATGACAGAGTGTCACTTCATACTATTTCCTGTCATTCATACAGCTATTAATTTACTTAACACATTCTTTTAGTTCCCTTAATATGCTAGCACAATTCTGCATACTTTTTGTACAGTGAAGAACAAAACAGAACATACAAGTGGAATACATTAATGTACCTATGTTCATAATGTGGAGGAACATGTATAATGATGTGCTACTTTGGTAAAACTCAACGTGTGAATAGTGTTTTATTTTTATTTTTTTTATTTTTTATTGTTTTTCAAGTACAGTTGTCTCCATTTTCTCCCATCCCTCCCCTCCACCTCACCTAACCCCACCTCCTACCCTCAATCCTTCCCCTCTTTGGCTTTGTCCATGGGTCCTTTATACATATTCCTTGACGACCCTTCCCCTTCTTTCCCCTTATCCCCCTACCCACTGTCCTCTGGTTACTATTAGTCTGTCTTTATTCCAATGTCTCTGTTTATATTTTGCTTCCTTTTTTGTTTTGATTATGTTCCACTTATAGGTGAGATCATATGGTATTTGTCTTTCACTGCCTGACTTATTTCATTTAGCATAATGCTCCCAGTTCCATCCAGGCTGTTGAGAAGGGCAAGAGCTCCTTTTTTCCTTCTGCTGTGTAGTATTCCATTGTGTAAATGTACTACAGTTTTTTGACCCACTCATTTACAGATGGGCATTTAGGTTGCTTCCAATATTTGACTATTGTAAATTGTGCTGCTATGAACATTGGGGTGCATAGTTTCTTTTGGATTGGTGTTCCAGGGTTCTTAGGATATAATCCCAGCAGTGGAATTGCCAGGTCAAAAGGCAGTTCCATTTTTAGTTTTCTGAGGAAATTCCATACTGTTTTCCACAATGGCTTCAGCAGTCTATAATGTTTTAATAGGTCTTCATTTAACACAGATCTCATTTTGTAATTTGGGAGGTAGTTCTGAGTTCTGTACATGTACAAAGCTTGTAGGATAAATTGGTTTTGGTTCTATATCTTTATATAACATGTCATCTGCTCCTTCTAATGTGTTTTCTAAATGATCATTGTGTACTTTCTCTCTGTTGACATTTTTAAGTGTATTTTAAAGTATTCTCTTATCTATTGATTTATTTAGATTGACTCTATCTATGCTGACTGTTTACCAGGTTTTGTGCTAGGCATTGAGCATACAGTGTGAACAAGCACATATGACTCTCTCTGCTCTTATGAAGCAGATTCTGAAGGAGGAGATAGATGATAACTACATTTTGATGGAAATAATTACATAACATGATAATCTCCAGAGGGAAATAAATTGTTTTAATATAAAGGTGGGAAAAGGAGGGTAGACAGGGAGGCCTTTCTGAGGGAAAGACATTCACTTACACCCGAATGATAAGAAGACTCAGACATACAAAGACTGAGGTAAATGCAAAGCTCTTTGAAGAGTTTGAGGAATTATGGAAACTGAGAGGAGGCTAGTGTAATCGGGGGTGGGGGGGGGGAGAGAGAGAAGCAAGTGTCATTTAGTGATATAGACAATGTAGGCCAGAACTGGATTCCCAGGACCACTGGCTATATTAAAGAGCTTGGATTTTATTTTAAATGCAATGGGAAGCCTTTAAACTCAGAGGCTTCAGGTAGGATATGATGTGATCTTTTTCATGTTCTAAAAATCTCAACTCTGTCTGCTATATGAAAAATGGATTGGATGGGGGCATGAGGAGAGGCAGGGACATCTGTTGTGACTAGAAGGGATTGCTATTATTAACTAGGATTAACATCAAGAGCATTGAGGACCTTAGTCATAATTAGAGGCCTCTGCAGATATACCACAGTGAAATATTTACATGCGTCTTCTTTGTAGTCATTTAAAGTTCTTCAGGATGAAATTTTGGGTGACCATTATACCTTGTTTGCATGTACTCATACTTTTGAGCCTTTTATAAACCAGGTCTTATCACATTGCCCTGGCAGTTTTCTTCTCTTTCAAATCTATTTTCTTCTGTTGTGAATATCAGAATTGTATCTGGCCAGGGTTCCTCATAGGTCCTGGGTATGTTCTTGCTCTAGGTCTATATTACATCTTATTTTTAAAACCATACTATTAGGGTTTTACTAGATACATGATTAACTTTCATCTATCACATCTCCTAAGATATTTAGTAATTCAGTTAGCAAATAAGTTTTTCAAATATAAACACATGACTTCTCCTTCCATATGTATACACCATGACATTCTACACTCACATACATTTTATTTTAATCATGTAGATAAATTACCTACATAATTTTAATTCTGACCTAGCTTCTGAATATTGGTTTTCATTTTTCATCTTGGTTCCATTTGCAAAGTTCATGAATCATCATCCTGGCCATTCATGGAGAATGCCACCATCAGATTCCTGATGCCTAACAGTTTGCTTATACAATAAATACTCCATCTATGCCCCTATGTAATAGTTATTATAATCTATACATGTACTTTTCAATACATTAGCCACCAGCCACATGTGACCATATAAGTTAAGAGAATTTAATTAAAATAAAATGAAATTTTAAATTAGCTTCCTTATTCACACATACTAATTACATATCAAGTGATCAATGATACTGAACCAGCACATGTATATAACATTCCTATTATTGTTTAAATTTCTATTGGAGAATAGTCTATACTGTATTGTTTTCTATGTGACATGGAATGATGTTTAAAACCCTGGAAAAACTGAAAATACAGACCTCTTTGTTTTAACCATCCAGGACTATCACTCTATCATAAACTGTAGGAACTTTTATAATCTCAAAACATTTTGGAAATGAAGTAGTAGAACTTGCTTCCTCAGTTGTTTCTGTATAGTCCAAGTATTTTGGATAAAGTTATTATGTCAAGTGCTTGGAAAAGTTTTTGTTCCAGTCAATAAAAACTGTTTGGGTTGCAGTTTCCATGTCTGTGTCCACAAGAACCAGGAAAAACTTAATATTACAGAGGTTAGACTTGGAAAACTGCTTTGGTTATTCCATAGTAAATGTTAAATATAAAATATTTATTTCTGGGATTTACTCACATCCAGAGAATGTTGGTAATGCCAGCATTTTTGACACTCCTTTAGTTGGAATAAAGAGGGATGATAATAACCAAAGAGTGACTCAGAAATATACCTTTATACCTTTACCTAGGTTTTTGAGTATATTGATTAGTCTTAAGAAATAGAAAAATATTTGTCCAGGAAAAAAGACTTTTGACATGAATTATTGCTGAGTTTCATGTCATTTTAAATTTACTTGAATTTTAAAGAAACAAGGATAGTTTTTCTTTTTATAAATATGGTGCATGAAGGCTATGTGTACAATGAAGAAAAGTGGGAAAACAAGATTGATGCCTTAGATTTTTCCTCATTATAGCCCTATCTGATATGTGACTTTAACTAAAAGAGACATACCTGTTTCAAGTATAGGACATTATAATGTAATTTCTTAATTAATACTAAATGTCCTTTATAAATTTTATATAGTACTATTGAATAAGTTAAATTTGAGTATTAAGACTTATAGATTTATACCAAGTATATTTGTTTCTTTTCTCTCTCTTTTTTTTTTTTTTTGCTGTGTTCCCTTTCAAATTATTTTACTCACAATTTCTTGGTTTTTTATTTGACTTTTTGGTATAGTTATTATTGTGCAAATTGTATCATTTCAGCCATTTCTAGTATTACAATTGTGGGGGCATCAGCAGATTTTTATCCCACAGGGTTTAGGAGAATAGAAAGCCAAATTGATATAGAACAGAGTAAAGATCATTTAAATATCAAAGGAAGTAAACAAACTTACAGTTGTTAAATTTTTTTTTTGTTTAGCTGTGGCATAAAACATTTGTCCCTCAGACAAAAGTTTCCACCAGAGAAAACCCACATAGTACCAATAGTGTTTGTTTTAACCTGAATGCACCTTATCTTTATTCATAAACTGTGAATTTTTGTACTATTAACATGTTATCTGATTTTCATAAATATTAATCTCATCTCTTCCAATAACCTTACTCTTACTCTTACTCTTCCGATAATCTTACTCTATAAGACATTCTTACTTAGTCTTATAGATATTAGTCCCTCATAATCATTGCCTAACAAATGAAATTATTTATCTGGTTATACATAGCCAGATAAACTATCTGCCAGCAGGCTGAGATTTAAATAAACTTTACAAGAAATAAAGTTTATTTAAGATATTTAAGTATGAACTTAGCTCTCCTGTGGGGCAATGAATACTTCCTGTTGAATTAAAGAAAGAAATGACAAAGTATTTAATTCAGTGAAATTTGAATCCCATTAAGTTAACATGTTCTCACCACAATAATGGTTCTTAGAACAATTACTGCAGCTGCTGGGCCCAGTAAAGAAAAGGAAAATAAAATTGTGCATGTTTTGACGTTGGTCGTGGTGAAATTACAGGTGGGTGTGGGAATAATAGGAAAATATGGTGAAAAAAATCAAGTGTATATTGATTGTTCCATTCCAGGTGGCTGCTTCTTTGGTTGTGTTGTGGCTACTTAAAGAGTGAGTATTCCCTGTCCTATTGTGGATTGTATTTTGTTCCTATTGATTATTTGGGTCTTATTAAATATTGTATCGTCCACTGTGCTTCATTTCCCTGCAATATCATAGAAGTGAAAAATCAAATTCTTTTGTTTAGCATTATGGACATGTGCAGATCCTGCAGCTCTTCACTAACTTCTAAAGAATTCCATTGTGTTTAATTTTCATAAGATGTAGTGAAAATACTTAAAACAATATTATATATTGTAATTTTCTCTGCATACTTAATAAAAATCAAGTTTATCTTTTTCAATGGTGAAAAAGCTTAATCTACTTTCTGGCAAAAGTAAGTCCTTGAGATTAAAGGCATAAGCCCTGCTAATAGAAATATGTTGTATTTCTTTAGACTCAACTTCAGTTTCATTTACAATATATTGGAAATTCAATGGGAAGTTTCGGTTGCTGAATAACAATTTCCCTTTGCTTTACAGACGACCTCCTCAAGACACAGGGAATAGTACTGGGAGTACAAATGGCAGCTATGCATTGATCATCACCAACACCAGCTACTTTTATGTTTTTTACATTTATGTGGGAGTAGCTGACACTTTGCTTGCTCTGGGATTCATCCGAGGTTTACCGCTGGTACATTCTCTGATCACAGTGTCGAAAATTTTACATCACAAAATGTTACATTCTGTTCTTCATGCACCTATGTCAACCCTCAACATGTTAAAAGCAGGTACTTAACTAGGGATACAAAAATAAAGCTGCTGATCCACCATCCAGGGGGCGTGTGATTTAGTTGGCTTTCTAGTAGTAGCTCTACACAGAGGCATCTGCACCTTTATTGAGCTTCCTTATGACAGGCGTGTAGAGTTTTTGGAACCAATAGACTATCCGATATTGTTGTTCTTCATATTTCTGTATCAGTGAATTCGAGTAGCTCAGTTTGTGCTCATAACATTGCAATAGCAGCAGCAAGCCTTTCTGGGTCGGTTATTCTCCATTCAGATGTTTGGTCTAACCCCTGCAAGGCATCTTGAGTGTATAGCCAATGTGCAATATTGTTTAAAAGAGAAGATTTGAAGCAATCAAGGAAAATATAAAATTCTTTTACTGATAAAATCTTTTGATGGAGTAAAATAATTTAGTTTCTTATAACTGTTCAAAGGTGATCATACAGATTTGTTTCAGGTTATTTTTTTTCACTTTTTTGTGGGAGGAGGGTTGTTGGTGATTGAAATCCCAAATGTATTTTAAAAGTATTTTTTATACCATCATAGAGGTTGGTAAAAGGGTAGAAGCTTTCAGTTATAAGATGAATAAGGCCTGAGAATTTAATATATAATGTGACTGTAACTGATAACACTTTATTGTATAATTGAAATTTGCTAAGAGAATAAAACTTAAATGAGAGGTGATAGATGTGTAACTCTCTGGAAGGAACCCTTTCACGATGCGTACATATATCAAACCACTACATCGTACACTTGGGATACCTTACAATTTTATTTGTCAGTTATACCTCAATAAAAATAAGTCACAGATAATAAGAATGGTGAAATAAAGGGAGCAAAGATTTAAAAAACTAAAGGCAATAAGATACATTGGAAGTAATCAATTTAGTTAATTCCCCTTTAGACAAATTCACATTTAGAGTTGAATAAGGAGTTCCTCAAGTTTTATTCTTACAGCAGTCTGCTGAGCACTTCCTTTGTGTGGCACTAAGCCCTGGGCTGGAATGAAAAGATGAATGAGGCACAGTTCTTGCCATGGAAGAACTCACAGACAAGGGAGAGAAGGGAGACACGGAAGCATTTGATTAGAAAGTGAAGAATAAGTTCAAGATTGATTTTAGAGTAATTTGTATCCATAAATCTAAAAATAAGAAATATCCATGGATTATTTTTTTTGGCTAACAAAATTTCATTGTTAGTTTGCAGGAAGATCTTTATTTTATTCTGAAGCCCTTGTGGGCCGCTAAAGCCTTGACTCATTTGTATATACTTATCACCACCCTCTGTTTTAGAGCTAAGAAATTTTAGGCCTAAAAGGGAATGTCAGATTTACTTGATCCAGTAATTTCATTTTTTTTTATGGAAAAACTGAGACCCAAATAAGATAGAGGATTTGTCAAAGTTGCCAGCAGTCAGAAATGGGCAATGAGACATAATGGAAAGAGCACAGGAATTGTTTAGTCCTGGCTTGTCCCTGTATGAGTGATGATTATGGGCAAGTGGCTCTCCTGAGCCAGAGCCTTGCCTTTGTGTCTGTAAAGTGGTGACCTCAGAGGATCACCATGAGATCTTCTTGCCTGTTTCATGGCCAATATGAACTAAATGTCAGTTCCCTGTTGTTTCCTTCTGTGGGGCCCTGTTCCCACAGGGAGTGCCCTTTCCATTCCCCTCTTTACCTTTCAGAGCTCCTCATTCCCTTGAACACTACGCATAATGGTTCAGAACCTTCTCTCTTTCATATTTAAATGGTTATCACTCATTTTATTTCCTTATACATGTTACTTTCCAAACTTTAATGTGCTTTGTGGGATGATTCTGAAACATCTCTGTTTTTGCATTTTTCATTATTTATGCTCATGAGAACTGAAATAGCATGATGACCTTACAACATCGAGATGTCCTTTTCCCACCCCTACCTTCACCCACAATTTCTGTGTGCAAGGGTGGTGCTTTATGTTAAAAACATTGCTGTTACTGATATATGGTCCATTTTTTTCTCATTATGTTGCCTACTATACTATAATCAGCAGCAACCAATGCTTCCTTGCCTTCTATGTGTACTTCAGTTTCTTTCAGATGTGCCCTTCTGCCATTGTATACTGTACTTGATTTTCTTTGATTCCTTGTCTGATTTTCCCATGTTGTTAATTAAATGACCTTAAGTCATACAGACACACAGTAGGTGCTCACTAAAATATGTTAAATAAATGGAAATGTGAATGCATAGTTTCAGAGGATACTATCATTTGAAATATAATAAGCACCACTAGAATGACTTCTTTTCACCAAAATGGACTTCCAATTTCTGAACAGTATATATACCATAAACTAGTAGTTTTCAATTTTTGGTAACTTATGGAAAGATATACAAATATGTTTTAAAATGCTAAAAGAAATATTGATAAAGGCTAAGAAAGTGACTTAAATCAATAAGTATGCATTGAATAATTCTTACATATAAGGATTTGCTGAGGACTATGAGTGATATAAAATAAGTGTGGCATGATCCCCTTGCCCTCTGGCAATCTACAGTCCAGAAACAGAGATAGGACATGTATACAAGTGACTATGGTATGAGACATGGATATAGTCATATAACATAGAAGTGTTGACCAGATGCAGTAAAGGAATTGTGTCCAGAGGAGAAATGGATTAATTTGAGCTGGTGCAAACATTGATATTTAGAATTACTTAGAATCTTTGTAGAATACTAAATTTTTGTGAGTCTGTTTATCTGATTACATGCTAATTCTTGAGTTCAAAATGCTTCTACTATGATCTGAATATATTAATTTATTAAGATTACTTGTTTTTGAGAAGTTTATCTTCTTTTATATTATAGGTGAGATTCTTAATAGATTTTCCAAAGATACAGCAATTTTGGATGATCTTCTGCCTCTTACCATATTTGACTTCATTCAGGTTTGTAAAAATAAGTATTATTAAGGTCTTTGATTTGTCATCTTTTAAAAATAATTAGAAAAAGAAGTGAATGAGTTTTTGCTTATTTTTCATTTGCTTGAGAGTTGAAGTAGTATCTACTATATGAATTTTGTCAATTACAAAAAAAAAATCTTCAAAGTAAGCATAACTTTAGTAAATTCAGTGAAAGTTAAAACACCTCACCTCACCCAAATCCAAGGCAATTCTGCATTTAGATGTTCTCCCGTCTGCTTGGGAGTGATTTGACAGGAATAGCAGATGATCTTCCCCCAGATCACTGTCCATGTAGTATTTGACATTTTTGACATTGATATCACTATTTGATTGAAGTCACCTACCTCAAAAGGGCACATGTTAAAATGAAGGTTGATTTCCTGGAGGGCTACAGTTTCAACCAGTCTCATCCATGAGCACCTTGGCACAGATTAGCTAGCCAGCATCCTCACAATAAGGACCATAATGCAGGGACAGAAGCACAAGTAAGTGTTCAAGAAGGAGAGAGGGGAAAGAAAAATTCGGTACTTGACTGGACTATGCCTGGTTGATAGATCTGAAGAGGCCTCCAGTGCAGCTTAGCTCTGAGCATGTCTCTGGGGTGTGGTGATTGAGTGGTGGTGAGAATGAAGAAGGAGGGGATGGAGATGAAGGTAAGCTATGGGATAGTGCATTAGGGTTCCATAAGTGACAGGGCTTAAAGTGTGTTGTGAATTAATAACCTTGGCTGTTGGACCAGATTTACAAACAGCTTCCTGTCTGGCTTAGGTTGAGCCCCAGAGAGCAAAGCCTACAGTCTCAATGATCTCTTTGGAGAGACAGTTGGAACATGATGCAGCCCATCTTGTGACGAGTCATTCTCTCCTCCCACCCAATTTTACAATCCCCCACCCCTCAATAACATACTTTATTTGAGAGGACCTATACAACAAAATAAGGGCTCCCACATTTGCGTGTACACACAACCTCCATTGGCAGATGCACACAAACCAGACTGTCAGTTTGCCTCATCTGAAATGACTGGCAGAATCAAACACATTAAGTGTTCTAAGTGAACTTTAGCATTTTGGATTTCCTTCAGTTGCTCAGGATATAACTCAGCAGCAGTTGCTGGAATTCTTTTACTGATGCTTTGAGTTCATGCGTTTGAAGGAGTGTTTCCTGTGTCTTTCTTTTATGCTGGACATTTGTTCCTTGTTTTAGGAGTGTAAATGACTGTTCCAAATATAATATTACTAAATCAGGTACAAACTGGAACACAAACATCTTGATTTGATTACAAAATGACTCATGACAAGTTTTTTTCTAATTTTGTAGTCTACTGAGTATTTTCTGAATCAGTGTAAGGCTCACTTCAAAAATCCTATAGGAGAGTTAATTTTTAATATTTATTTTGTAAATGAATACTTTTTGACGTATAAGATGTCTCTCAAATGCTGTCTCTATGGCAATTTGAAGAGTTTCTGCTTAATTTCTAATTTTATTGACATTCTTTAGTTGTTGCTTCACAAGGGCTTGGGCAGGGCTCTTTTAATTTCCCTATTTTATTTATAGGAGGGTCTTATAATAAGGAAGTATAATAGATGACAATCAAATATAGTAAAAATCTGATTAATTTCTATTTTATTAAAAAACATATTGGCCCTGACCAATGTGGCTCAGCTGCTTGGGCATCATCCTGCAAACCAAAAGGTTGCTGGTTTGATTTCCTGTGAGGGCATATGCCTGGGATGCAGGTTCTGTCCACAGTCAGGGAGCGTGCAAGAAGCAACTGATCTGTTCTCTCTCACAGCAATGTTTCTCTCTCTCTTTCTCCCTTCCTTCCCCTCTCTCTAAAAATAAAAATAATTAAATAATTAAAAAAATTATTACAGGGGCTCCTTTAAACTGTGAATTCCTCTGGTTATATATATATATATATATATTTAGTAGTTTATATTTTATTATAATTATGATGAAAAACCATCTGAAAATTTGCAACATAGATGTACAATACAGACAACCAATTGTCTTAGTATCCTCTCCTTCCCTCTCAATCTCTCTCTCTTCCTTCATCCCATCCCTCCCTCCCTCCCTCTCTCTCCCTTTGACAGCAGAATCAGTGTTTTAGTCGGGTCTGTGGTTACTCAGATTTCTCAGCTTCCCTTAACAGCTAGCTTTGAACAGCACAGTTTGCTACAATGGCTCATAAGCAAAAGTAATCTCTGCAATTTTCCAGGTCATTTTTTTAAGTTCAAACTCTTTGCTCTAAACATCTTTACCCCTTCTTATAGGCAGTACTGGTAAGTGGAGACTAGGCCATTTAACCATGCAGATAAGAAAAACACCAGGGGCCCTGTCTGGCATGACTCAGTGGATTGAGACCCAGACTACAAAGCCAAGGGTCAACTGTTTGATTCTCAAGTCAGGGCACATGCCTGGGTTGTGGGCCTCTGGTTATATTTAAGTGTGTTCTGACAAAGGAAATTTAATTCTAAGCACAATTCAGGAATAATCTGTGTACAAAGAAAACATACATGTAAATTCCCTTTTTAAAATTAATTTCTATTTGCTCTTTCCTAACACTGGATAATGTTCTGACAAATTTGCTTTCTAGATAGGAACAGCATATAATGATAATGGAAGATCCAGACTCTGTCTGCAGACACCACTAATTTATTTCACCTTAACAAGATACTTAATCTCTGAGGGTTTCAGCTTTTCTAATCTGTAAAAGGAAAAAGATAAAGCTGATGAAGGCACTTTCAAGTACTAAAGTTATATGCTTCAGATTGGCATAATGGAGGTGGACCATTCATGACTAATTTGAATTTGAAGCCAAATGGAGAAAAATTGTATTCTAGCTCCTACTTATGTCTCTATTTGCATGAATGATTTTTTTAATTAGACAGAAGCCTACACATTTTTAAATACTGAAATCTACTAAAAACCTGTAAGTCTTTTTTGATTTCTTCTCTTATATACAACTACACATTGAGTCTTGCTACTTTGATCTCTACTGTGTCTTTCACATTATTTTCCCCTACTCATTTTATAAATTCCATTAATCCCTTCCTTAAAAATTCTCAAGGACTCACTATCATTTATGAATTCCAAATCTGGTGTTCATTGCATGGTTTTAAATAGTTATTAATTTATTCACCTATTTATCTGTTAATTAATTACTTGTTTTGAAGTGGTCCTTTGTTCTCGTTGCCAGTCCCCGTTTCACAGGCAGTGCTGTGTGACTGTCAGTGTCCAGGTGCTTTGGAGCCGCTTGCAGTGGGAGGGAATGTGCTGCCCACTTCCTAGGAGCGTGAATGAATGGTACCTTGTGGGTTTTATAGTCTGCTGATTTTTTTTTTCTTTGACAAAATTTAGTATTTGATTAAGGATGTATGGGAATTAGAAATCTGTGCTCACACTTTCATGTTGTCCTGAAGTCCCTCTATTTATTTATTTTGTTGTCCTCTCACTCATATACACAGTCTGAGATGACTTGTTTCTTATCCACTGTGAATTAAACTAGGACAAAATTTAGGTTTCTTTGTATAATTTGAATATCAAATATATTAAACCAGTGCATTTAGTTTTGCACACAATGCTAAATTATTAGCTTTTCACTTAAGTGCCTAAGGGTATCCTCTTATGGGACAAATAGAGCTATTTTCCTTAATACTTAGCCTTATTTTTCACTTTTTTCTCAGTTTGGGCTGTATTCTGGATGATTATAATGGCTTGAAATCTATTTTGTGAATGTTTCATCACTTCCAGTTGTACCCACCTTCTCCATTCTTCCCTAACCCAGTGTTATATCTTGGTTGGTTGACTGCCCAGATATTGGTAAATATAGGCACAAGTCAAATGGACACAGTACATTTATAGTTGTCAACAGCAAACAAAGACCCTGATTTTAATGGAGTAGCTGACTGTTTCCATGCTACTAATGCAGCAGCATTTGTCCTTCAGATGTACTGGTATTTAATATGATAGTCCATTTACATTAAGTCATATTCCCTGGTTAATCATGCTTAGAGTAGAATTTTTCTCTTTTCTCCCCAAACAATCCTATTTATGAGAAAAAATCCATCATTAAAAATATGGTTTTCCATTAATAAAGTCTTGCTATGTAGCAACCAGGGCATTTGGGGCTTTCTCATACTGTTGGCAGGTGTGATACCAGAATGAAATAAGGAAGACTTTCCTTATATTATTGAATCATCATATGGAATTCATCCAGTGTTTGGCAGTAAAGATTTATCTGAATATTTGTTGTATTAGCAAGGGTTTGGTATTGCAAAATTTGATGACTGGACAAGTGCAGGCGTTTTCCCTATAAGAGTGTTATTGAGATATGATCGTATGAAGTTTTAGATGAAAATAGCCTATTCGAAGAAGATTGTGCAGATCTTAGCTACACCTGCATCCTGCTCCCATCAACCACAATGTTCTGTATTCCACTTCGTTACCGGGAAAATGCATGTGTCACCCAGGGAAATTGATGGAGAAGTGGTTCATTAACTATCATATAGATATTACAATAGGTTTATTTTTTAGCCCTTCTTGTGACAGTTACTTATACTTTATTCAAATGAGTTATTGTGGAATAAATGTTAACAGACTTTTTTCTTTTTAAAATGTGTGGATTGACTGTCATGTGGAAATATAGAAGTTAAAAACTTTAACTTGTTCCTGAAGAACACCAATGTGGTTAGGTTGTTTCTGAGACTGCCAACAGGGCTCCGGTTTTCTTGGTGAATAATGTGAAGCAGTAGCTATAGTGTGGATGGACTTAACTGAAACACAAAATTCATTCTGACAGTATGCAAGATAGAAAGTCTAATTTGCATTAAATTAGCCATACCCCCACCTCAATTTTTCTGAGCCTGTAGGTTATCCCTAGTTGTTTTAAGGAACAGAAACAGGATTTGGGGGGAAGGGGAGTAACATTAATTTATTAAGTAATTTTTTTTCAATCTTAAACACGAGAAAACTAGGTTCAGAAGAGTTAAATAGCTCGCCTAAAAGACCAAACCAATGTTTAAACCAGGTCTGTCTGACTCAAAAGGCTGAAAGATGAATGACCAAATTTCAGAAATTATCTAAGCAAAATAAATACTGAAATTTCACATTCATACTAAAATTATCTCAAAATAAAAAGTTTATTTTAAAAGAGGGCCAGTCTAGGAAAAAAATCACCTGGTCTCAATTTATTTGTCATATACTTTAAAGTGTACAGGAAATGAGACCATTAAGAGATCCAAGATCACCATGTTTTCAAAACTTCAAATGGTATTAAGAGTGACGTACACAATTTTTTGAGTATTCAGAAAACTTATGAAGAAAAAAGTACTTCGAGGTGACAGCTTTCCTAGTAGGAAAATGCTTGCCCCTTATTGAGAATGGAACAGAGTGTGAAGAGCTTATTTAGAAATAATATTGCTGACATACCTTGTCCACTTTGCAACATGAAAATGTTTACTCACAATGTCTTTTCTTGATCCTACAGTTGGTATTAATTGTGATTGGAACTATAGCAGTGGTGTCAGTTTTACAGCCCTACATTTTCATAGCAACAGTACCAGTGATCACTGCTTTTATTATACTGAGAGCCTACTTCCTCCCCACCTCGCAGCAACTAAAACAACTGGAATCTGAAGGTATGACACTAAATGTGCAATGCTTACCTTGGAAAATATCCACAAGAGCTACCTGTAATTCTCTATTATTAAGCTACTTTTCCAAAAAAATTTTTCTCTGCTTTTAAACTTTTGAATCATATAGCAACAATTTTTTAAAAGTATATGAATGGCCCTGGCTAGTATGGCTCAGTGGATTGAGTGCTGGCCTATGAATGAAAGGGTTGCCAATTCGATTCCCAGTCAGGGCACACACCTGGGTTGTGGGCCAGGTCCCTAGTAGGGGGCGCTCGAGAGGCAACCACACATTGATGTTTCTCTCCCTGTCTCCATCCCTTCCCCTCTCTAAAAATAAATAAATAAAATCTTTAAAAAAAGTATATGAATGTAAGAGGAAACAGTAAATTACAAAGTACACATAGATTATTTTTGTTAAATAAGACTATATGAATTCATTTTGGTTTTAGAAGAACTTCATAGAATCTTACCAGGATTAATATATAGGATATTCATTCATAACTTTTTCATATAAATTAAACTTAAAAATGATAGTGCTAATATTACTAGAGGTTTGTCTGGGTTCCCAAATGACATTGAACAAAATTCTTCCTTCCAGCTTTTTTTCAAACATTGTTCCTTTCTTTCTTTGGGTCTGCCTTCTTGTGCCCCAAACATTGCTCGAGCTGTTTGTAAGCACATTTTTTGGTATCAACCTTTGTGCAGGTGCATTTTCAGGGGCTAAAATTTCAGTGCATTTCTGCATTGGAGGTTATTTGCTAAATTAAGTCATATAAACTTTCTTAATCAAGGCATTGAATAAATTATCTTAAGAGAAAAACATTTTCTCTCAGCAGTAATTAATTTAGGATTAGCCAGAAAAACATGACCAGTAATAGTCAAGAAACATGAATAAATAATGGAAGTGATTTTATAAGTTTGCAGACATGGTAGCCAAGTAAAAAAAAGAGGGTAATATTAAAAAATAACAAATTTCAGGACTTCTGGCCAAGATGGAAGCGTAGGTAGACACATTGTGCCTCTTCACACAGCCAAAAGAAGGATGACAACAAATTTAAAAAAAAAAAACAACCAGAACTTCCAGAAAATTGAACTGTGTGGAAGTCCGACAACCAAGGAGTTAAAGAAGAAACACTCACCCAGACCGGTAGGAGGGGCAGAGATGGGCAGTCAGGCTGGCAGATGGGCAATACATTGGTTGGCTCAGCAGGTGGTTCCACATTTGAGTGCAGATAAACCAGGAGGAACAACTGGGGAGTGACTGACCCACAACCCAGGGCTCCAGCTCAAGGAAATAAAGCCTCAAAACCTCTGACTGTGAAAACCTGTGGGGATTTCAGCTATGGGAAAAACTCCCAGCCTCACAGGAGAGTCTGTTGGAGAGACCCACAGGGCCCTAGAATATACACAAACCTATGCATCCTGGAATCACCACCAGAAGGGCACAATTTGATTGTGGGTAGCAGAGGAAGTGACTGAAAACCAGCAGAGAGCAGAGCAAGCAGCATTGTTCCCTCTCTGACCCCTCCCACCACATACAGCACCACAATGCAGCGACGTTGGTTGCTCTGTCATAGCAAATACCTAAGGCTCTGCCCCTTACTACTTTACAGCCACACTGAGACAAAAAAAAAAAAAGGCCCAAATGAAAAAAAACAGGTCAAATCTCCAGAAAAAATACAACAACTAAGTGACAAAGAGATAGCCAACATATAAGATGCAGAGTTCAAACCACTGGTAATCAGGATGCTCACAGAAATGATTGAATATGGTTGCAAATTAGAGGAAAAACTGAAGGCTATAAAAAGTGAAATACAGGAAAATGTACAGGAACCAACAGTAAACAGAAGGAAACCAGGACTCAAATCAACTGTTTGGACCAGAAAGAAGAAAGAAACATTCAATCAGAACAGAATGAAGAAACAAGAATTCAAAAAACTGAGGAGAGGCTTAGGAACCTCCAAGACAACTTTAAAAGTTCCAACATCGGAATCATAGGGCTGCCAGAAGGAGAAGAGGAAGAGCAAGAAATTGAAAACTTATTTGAAAACATAATGAAGGTGAGCTTCCCTAATCTGGCAAAGAAAATAGACTTTCAGGAAGTCCAGGAAGCTCAGAGAGTCCGAAAGAATTTGGACCCAAGGAAGCATACACCAAGACACATCATAATTACATTACCCAATATGAAAGATAAGAAGGAAATCTTAAAGGCAGCAAGAGAAGAGGAGACAGTCACTTACAAAGGAGTTCCCCTAAGACTATCAGCTGATTTCTAAAAAGAAACCTTGCAGACAAGAAGGGGCTTGAAAGAAGTATTCCAAGTCATGAAAGGCAAGGACCTACATTCAAGATTACTCTATCCAGCAAAGCTATCATATAGAATGGAAGGGCAGATAAAGTGCTTCCCAGATAAGGTCAAGTTAAAGGAGTTTGTAATCACCCAGCCCTTATTACATGAAATGTTAAAGGGACTTATCTAGGAAAAAGAAGATAAAACATATGAACAGTAAAATGACAACAAACTCACAGTTATTAACAACCCAACCTAAAAAATACAAAAACCAAAACAAACTAAGCAAACAACTAGAACAGGAACAGAATCAGAGAAATAGAGATCACATGGAGGGTTATCAGTGGGGAGTGGCAGGGAAAGAGAGGGGGAAAAGGTACAGAGAATAAGTAGCATGGTAGGTACTTAGAGAATGGTAGGTAGAAAATAGATAGGGGGAGCTTAAGAATAGTATAGGAAATGTAGAAGCCAAAGAACTTATATGTACGACCCATGGACATGAATTAAATGGGGGGAAATGTGGGTGGGAGGGGGTGTACTGGGCAGAGGGAAATAGAGGGGAGGAAGGGGACAACTGTAATAGTATAATCAATAAAATATACTTAAAAATAAATAAAAAATAAAAATTTCATCTACTGTGATGTTGGACTATAAGATGCACCCAGGTTTTAGAGGAGGAAAATAGGAAAAAAAAGCCCCTATCCACCGCTCCCTGCCCCACCCTGCCCCCAGCGAGCCAGGTAAGCTACATTCAGACTATAAGACACACCCCCATTTTTCTTCCAAATTTGGGGGTGGGCAGTGCGTCTTATAGCCCCCAAAATATGGTATTCCAAGTGTGGCACCAGAATTAAAACCTCTCTAACCAATGATATTTGCTATATTTTAAACTAATCTTTATCACATACATGATAATAAGGGTTCACATTGTGTATTTACATGATTTGCATTATTTTCTATTGGAATATTTCACAGGCAGGAGTCCAATATTCACTCATCTGGTTACAAGCTTAAGAGGACTGTGGACACTTCGTGCCTTTGGACGTCAGCCTTACTTTGAAACACTGTTCCACAAAGCTCTGAATTTACATACTGCCAACTGGTTCTTGTACCTATCAACACTGCGCTGGTTCCAAATGAGAATAGAAATGATTTTTGTCATCTTCTTCATTGCTGTTACCTTCATTTCCATTTTAACAACAGGTACTATGAGCATTTAATTTAAAGTTTTGTCAACCAATAAAATGTTACATTCTGTAGGTTAAAAAATTTCAATATCTTTAAAATCAATTTGGGAAGGTATTTGTTAATCAAAACATTTATTAGTTTATTTTTTAACAAATTATTTTCTTGCATTTCTGTTGTTTATTGTTGAACAAATGATGTTTTGAATTAGAACTGTTTATAGCATTATCCCTACTTCACAGTTTAAAAACAGACAAAATAACAAATCTGTGATTGAAAAAAATCTCTCTAATAAAGAACTCTCTGAATGGGGGGAAAATACTTCCATATTCATACACACACACACAAAATCTTCATCCCTGGTAAGTTTTGTTCTTTTAACCACCAGTTGGTAAAATTTGTTATTCTAATGAGAATATTGCATGACAAAAACTGCCCCAAATGTGAAATGTTAGATAAAAGTACCATATTTTTCAAATGCAGATGGGCTGGATTTTTCACTTTAATTAAAATAAAAATCTATATAGGCAAGTGAGTTTTTCTAATTTAAGAAGTTCAAACTGAACTAACAAGCAAAACAGACAGATTCATATAGAGATGGAGATCAAATAGTCGGAGGGAGGGTAAGGGGGTGGAGGGATTGAACAAAAAGGAAGGACTCATGGACATGGACAACAGTGTGGTGAATGCCACAGGGAGGGGGGGTATAACGGAACTAAATGGTAATGGAAACAATACAATAAAGATTAATTACATTAAAGAAGAAATAAAATAAAATAAATACAATTTCCACCAAAAAAAAGAAGTTGAATTATTGAGCTATATATAGTATCTATATATATATATATGTGACAGTAGACAAAGGCTCAGAGTAAACGCCAAATGCCAAAGGGTTGTTTTGTTATAAGAACAGTATCCTGCTCAAATACAAACTAGGCACCTGTTGGAGAATTTACAAGAGTGCCTCGTGGGACCCCAAGACAGGAGGCACAGGAAATGAAATGGAGAGTCAGACTTGGCTCTTCTTGAGGCCAAATGCTGGCCTCGGTCCCTTGCTTTTTCTGTAGCTGCTCCATTCATTTTTCTCTTTGAAGACTGTTTTCTGGTGTACCAGGGCTATGCCACAGTAACTTTATGTAGCATCTTCATTAAGGCCCCCTGAATTAACAACAGAATTCCTCTGTCCATTTACAACATCCTGGGGAGAACAGAAAATAGGCCCATTTGGGCTCAGGGATCCCCCTGTAGTCCATGTGGTTGCTGCAAGGGTAGCAGGTTTCCCACCTTCATTGTTCTCTCAAATGGAGGAGTGGGAAAGGACTGCATGAAAGAAATTGAAGTGAGCAGGCAAATGAGCCCTTAGCAGCGGCACAGTAATTTGGGGCAACATTTTAAAAACTAAAGTTTTTTTTTTTTAGGTTCAGAACTTTAAGTTTGTCCCTTAAGTTATTTGAAACAGGATCAAAGAGGGCTAAATTACATGAATAAAGATTTGTTAATAATTAATTCAAACAAATATGTTAGATCCTTAATGTAATGATTAAGGATCTGATTGAGTCCAATTTACCAAGGATGATAGGCAAAGCATAAAACAGTCAGTGAAGTTTAGCACCTATCAGTCAGATCCAGTGCCCAGCCAGAGTGAATGTTAGCCACACAGCTAATCAACCCTGCCTTTACTGGTCTTCAGCTGTATCAACTTATACACATTATATAATTTCTCCAAGGCCCTCATTTTCCTTATGTGTAAATATACATAATATTAGTACCTATCCCATAAGTTTGTTGTGAGAATTAAATGTGATAATTTGTGCTAAACACTTATTATACTGCCTGGCACATAAATCTTACATTGCTATTAAACTTTATCTTACTCATCTTAATCTTCAGAATGGATAATATATTGGGATCCTGAATAAATCTTACCTTTGTAGAATAAATGATTTAGTACTAAAAGCACATACCTGCTGTCTATGCTTTGTCATCTCTTAGAGGAATTGTGGAAGGAGAAGATTTAATTAATAATTATAAGCACTGGCCTGCAAACCAAAGGTTTGCTGGCTCGATTCCCTATCAGGGCACATCCCTGGGTTGCAGGCCAGGTCCCCAGTGTGGGACGTGCAAGAAGCAACCACACATTGATGTTTCTCTCCCTCTCTTTCTCCCACCTTTCCCCTCTGTCTAAAAATAAATAAATAAAATCTTAAAAAATAATTATAGGGTGAATTATTTCTTCTATTTTTAGAACCCTATGACAGTTTTATCATGCAAATAGATATAAGAACTGACTCTGAACCGATATTTGATAACTAAATTTATAATAATTTAAGAACATTTGTATTAGAAAATTTTATGGCCATAATTACTGAATATTAATTATTTTAATTAGTGGTCTTCTCCAGCCCTGAAAGTCCACTGACTCTAATTAAACACTTAAATTTTGTTCATCCTGGGTGAACAAGTTTTGTTTTTTGTGTATTTTTTTCACATAAATGTCAGTCTTTCCTTTCCAAATGGTAGACCCATGAGTTTTGACTTCCCAGTGAAACTCCAAGTCCAATTTCTTCTCAACGGCATCAGACTTCTTTGTAGAGGAACTCGTCAGGACACAGGGCTTTTTTCCCCATTTTCCATGTTAGTTTTTGAAGGTATTATTGTTTACAGAGTAATAGTAGAGGAGTTAAACACGATATCTACCCAACATCAACAGCCCCTTCAATATCTGAAACATTTAAAAAGGGCAGTTCTTTCCTAATATTCTATCACTCTTTGATTTAAAACATTGATTAAATACTTTATGCAGGGCATTATTACTAGGGGTAGCTCCTTGGTGAACTGAGATGAAAGATAGTTAGAACTGGTACAAAATTGAAATGTAACTTTAAATGTCACATGTCATGGGAGAGGTATAAATAAAGGGGTTCAAGAGAGATATAACAAAGTTTGTTTATCTTTTTTCTAGTTATAGGTGAAGGAGAAGGAAGAGTAGGTATCATTCTAACATTGGCCATGAATATCATGAGTACTTTGCAGTGGGCTATGAACTCCAGCATAGATGTGGATAGTTTGGTAAGTAATTGTTATTTTTTTAGAAATTTTTATGAAACATCTCAGGCAAATCAAAAATATAGGTTATAACATAAAGACAACTAGGTATCCAACCCTAAGCTTAAGGAATAAAACATTACAGATAAACTAAAGGCTATTATGTAACTCTTATTAAACCCATAGCTCTTATTTCCTCCACATAGATAATCACAATCAAGATTTAGTGCTGCAGTGAGCATTCTTCACAATCTCCTCAGTCAGGATTTTTTAGGACAGATACCTGCGAGTGGTACTGTTAGGTCATAGAATTAATCTACATTTAACTTTACTAGTTGATGCTGAATTGTCCTGAAATCTGTTGCACAATTTATATTCTCATCAATAGAGTATAATGATTCTCGTAGGCCCTTACCTATGATATGCAACACTTGATATTGTCAGGCTTTTAATTTTGGCAATCTGATGAATGTGAAGTGATTACTAAGGAGATAGAGCAGCTTAATACATATTTATTGACTATTTGAATTTTCTCTTCTGTTAATTGCTTGTTCATATTGATTGATTATTTTTCAAATGGACTGGGTTTTTTCTTGATTGATTTGCAGGAGTTTGTGAATTCTGGATCGATTGCCAGCTTTATACATTTCAAATACATTCAGTCCCCCAGTCAATGTCTTGGTTTTTAGTGTCTTTTGATGAAAAGAAGCTTTTAGGTTGAATGAAGCTAAATTTATGTCTTTTTTGTTTTGTGCATTTGGTATCAAGTTTAAGAAATTCTTACTTATTTTGGTTTTCAAATTTATCAGCATTACATTTTTTATAATATTCTTTTCTAATTACTAAAATTTCTACAGTCTTTAGTCATGGCTCCTTCCTCATTCTTAAAGTGTTCATCACTGTCTTCTTTCTTTTTGCTTGATCATTATTGCCACACATTTGTATCCTTGATTGGTGCATATAAAGACTGTATTTTGGTTTTGTTGTTTCTCTTGTCTTGTTTCCCTAGAATGCAGAGCCTGCAGTAAGGTTTTTTGTGTCAGTGATACAAATCTTGTGGCAGCAAGAATGAGAGATAAAGGAAGCAAGGCAGATTCCTGATTTTTAATTTAAAAACAAATACTTAATTTTTGATCAGACTGTGCAGTTTGTCTGGATAGCTTAATCATCAACTTTTATTAGTCTATCTGTAGTACTGTTTTTACAATGAGTCATCCATTACTGCATTGGTGGAGGGTCTAGAAACTCATGTTGAGAATGACTTTTATTGCAGTCCAAGGTCCTTTTCCCATTCTCTGAGGCAGTTCACTTGTTCTCAAACCACAGATGTTCATTCAGCTGTGACATTTGTATAATCGATTCCTATCAGAACAAATATCATTATAAAAAATATCTCTAGGAACCCCCCCAAATCTTTTAATGTCCTCTTTTTGCCTATATGTCTTAATATTTTATTTTAACCAAAGCATTTTAATAATTCATTGAAATGTAATTTAACGTTAACATGCTTTATAGTAGGATTTATCTCCTTTCCTTTAACATTAGTTTTTTTCAGTTTGAACAGCTCTTTTTATCTCCTCGCTTAGCTCTTGTGCTTTTGGGGTTGGGTCTCATAAATGTTTGTTCTTTTCTTTTCTCTTCTTTGTTTTCTTTTCTTTCCTTTAATCCTCACCTAAGTAAATGTTTATTGATTTTAGAGAGAGAGGGAGAAAGCAAGACAGACAGACAGACGTTGATGTGAGAGAGAAACATCGATACATGGCCTCCCATATGCACCCCAACTGGGGATCAAACCTAGGTATGTGCCCTAACCAGGAATAGAACTCATGACCTTTTGGTGTATGGGACGATGCTCCAATCAAGTGAGCCACCTGTCTAGGGCTTTAAAATATTTCTGTTGGGAAATAGCAGGAGAATAGCGCTTGCATTCATTTAATTCTTTGTTCTAACTTTCTGCAACTTTTACTTTACTGTTAAAATTCCTACTATGTCACCTCTTTATCCAAACAATCTCTTCAATTGTATTTTCACAATTCTTTTCTCTTTGTCATATTAATTGTTTTCATTTACATAACAGCCTCTATACACTGATGTCAAAACCTTTGTTGTTGCATTTCCATTCTGCATGTCTAATCTCTATTAAAGTTTCTTTAAAGTACTTTTACTTCTTAGTTTTTCACATGGGCATCCTGGGCTTTGTGACCTATGCTTTGACATTGTGTCTTTCATCTCCTGGTATAAAAGGATCTTTGCAAAGAACTATTATGTTATAATACAGTCTATAAAAAGGGTCAGTATTTGCATTTGATCTCATCTTAAAAAGTCATGTTCTTTTGGTTGAATATCAAAGTGATTGTGTTAGTTTTCATTTCCCTGCCAAATAACACAAGCGGTCTTTCCTGGGCCTTTGTGGGGATTTATTTAAATATTAATTCCATTCATACAGCTTTCCCCCATGCAATTGCTAAAGTTATACAGTAAGTTTTTAAATTTTCACATGGCATGTGTTAAGGAGAAATAGCTATCTATGCCCTCAGGTTTCACATTTGAGTGATCTTAACAATAAAGGTCCTTGTGAACTCTGAGTAATAACTCAATATGTTCTCACTTTATTTACTGATTTCTTAACTGATTTTAGATCTGAGTTTAAAATGCAGTAAACAGAGTGCTTTGTTTGACACATGATTTTAGTTTTTCAGTGCTAGGCTATTGAGAAGAAATTCTTTAGGTGTGGAAAGAATATTTCATTGTCCCATTTGACATGGACACAGAGTCAAACATCAACAGAACTATGAAGTTATAAAAATTGCAATATGACTTTTTTTTACAGCTCATACATTGCTTATACCCAGGTGCCTATAGGGGCCTAGGTTTCATTAGCTTTCAACCAGTAAAAGTAATATTTGGATGATAATACTTCCTCATTATTACTTCTAGTCACTTTGCATTTATGACTGACTACACATCTCAAATATTGGGACTGAAAACTGACCAACAACCCTTTTATTATATTTTCCTAATTATTATTTTTTCTTTTTATTATTATTTTTCTTTTTCATTGAATTTATTGGAGTAATATTGGTTACTACTATCATATAGGCTCTGGCTGGTGTGACTCAGTGGATTGAGTGCTGGCATGCAAACCAAAGGGTCACTGGTTCGAGTCCCAGTCAGGGCACACACCTGGGCTGCAGGCCAAGTCCCCAGTAAGGGGTGTGTAAGAGGCTATCCCACATTATTGTTTCTCTCCTTCTCTTTCTTCCTCCCTTTTCCTCTCTCTAAAAACAAATAAATAAATCTTTAAAAATAATATTATATAGATTTCAGGTGAACAATTCTATAATACATCATCTGTATTGTGTGTTTATCACCCATAGTCAAGTCTCCTTCCATCACCATTTATCCCAACTATACCATCTTCTACCTACCCTACCCCACTTTCCCTCTGGTAATCACCATACTGTTGTCTGTGCCTATGAGGGTTTTTGTTTTTGTTTCTTTTTGCTTAATCTCTTCACCATTTTCAACCAGGCCCACAACCCCCATGCCCTCTGAGAGCTGTCAGTCTGTTCTTTATAAGTCTGTTTCCATTTTGTTAGTTTATTTTGTTTTTAGATTCTACATATGAGTGAAATGATATGGTGTTTGTCCTTCCCTAACTGGCTTATTTCACTTAGCATAATACTGTTCAGATACATCCATGATGTCCCAAAATGTAAGATTTCATTTTTGAGATCAAGTAGTATTCCATTATGTAATTGTACTATGGCTTTTTTTTTTAAATCTTCACCTGAGGACATTTTTTATTGCTTTTTAAAGGGAGAGAGGAAGAGAGGGAGAAAAACACCCATGTGAGAGAGAAACATTATACCACGGCCTCCAATAGACTCCCAGACTAGAGATTGAACCTGCAACCCTTTGGTTACGGGATGACACTCCAACTAACTGAGCCACACCAGCCAGTGCTGTACCATAGCTTTTTTCATCCACTCATACTGATGGGCACCTGGGTTGCTTCCAAATCTTGTCTATTGTGAATAACAGTACTATGGACATAGAAGTCCATATATTCCTTCAAATTAATGTCTCAGGATTCTTTGGATATGTTCCCAGGAGTTCAATCACCGGGTCATAAGGCAGTTCCATTTTTAACTTTTTGAGGTAACTCCATACAGCTTTCCACAGTAGTACCACCAATCTGCATTCCCCCCAACAGTGCACAAGGGTTCCCCTTTCTCCACATCCTCACCAACACTTGTTTGTTGATTTATTAATGATAGCCATTATGACAGGTGGGAGTTGATATCTCATTGTGGTTTTAATTTGCATTTCTCTGATGATTAGTGATGTTGAGCATCATTTTATATGTCTGTTGGATGGAGGTAGTGGAAATTCTGTGAAGGGGGTTGCCAGTCAGGCTTCCAGAATGGTGGAGAATGTTGGCCCCACCACAGAGCCACACAACTCAGTCTATCCCAGATTTTGCTCCAGCCTTGGCAGGGCAGAACCACTGGAAGTCTGGTGAGTGGGGCTTCTGGACCTTGGAGGGTAGGTCTGACAGAACCCTGAGGGTGTTTCTATCAGATCTTCCAGGGAGGGAGAAGTGCTGGTGAGGAAAGTCAGGTTCAGAGAAAGAGGAATATTCCCATCCCAAATCCATACAACTCAGTCACTGACACTCACTTGCCTATGACCAGACCTCTAAATCCTGGCCAATGCAGGTTACCCCTCAGAAGAACATAAGACCTGCAGGATGGGGCAAGAGGGATTCCAGCAAGTGGAGCTATTGCTTTCCCCCAGTCTGAAGCTGTATGTAGGGAAGTGCTCCACCAAAGAAAGGTGGTATCTGTGTTGTGTGAGAGGGACTCAACACAAGGATCCTGGCAGCTGTTCCTTCTGATTTCTTCCCAAAGCCCAAAACTCCAGACCCTCCTCAGGTGACTCTCTCCTGCTCTGTCCTCCCTCTGCCAAAGCCCTGGGTGAGTGGCTGCATAAAAATCCTTGTGTCTTGGCCCTTTAAAAGGGTGCTTGTGTTTCTAGCAAACTCCTGCATATCCCTGGTGGAAAGAATCTCCATTGATATTCACAGACAGATGTTATGTGGGTACTTCTTCCTGGGTCTGGTACTCTGGGCTGGGAAGCCTGGCTTGGGATTGAGACCCCACACTTCTTAGGGGGAACCTCTGCAGTTGAGATATCCCTCCAGGACACCAGCTGCCTCCTGAAGGAATGTTGCCAGTCATTTTCTTGTTTTTGATCTTCCTACCAGGCTTGATGTGACTTCTTATGTGAATCCTTTGTTATAAGACTTCTCTTCAGCTAGTCTTCATTTGGTTATTCAGGATGATTGTTGTATAATTTAGTTGTAACTCCAGTTTGGTCCTGGGAATAGGTGAATATAGCTTCCGCCTACTCCACCACCATTTTGGATCTCCCCAAATGTACTTTATTTTACTCCTTAAGGTAGTTTTTCCCACCTCCTTGTTTCTTTTCAAGTGATCTAAGAATTCCAATTCCTGACCTCTCAGCTACCTCTTTTATATTTCATAGAAAAAAAGATGCAACTAGAAAGAATTTCATTATTTCTCTTCATCAGTTGCATCACCCTACTGCACGTGTATTCATGTGCTCCACCTTCCCTCTGTGTCTTTGCTCTTATATAAAGGCCAGTAATATGCAATTAACCCTTCTCTGTGGAATTTTTATCCCCAGCATAAAGTTACCTTTCCTTGATCTTGTATCCCATTTCATTGACATATTTATAGCCAAACTTATTTTTTTTAGAATTCATTTTTAGATTTTATTTATTTATTTTCTAGAGAGAGAAGAAGGGAGGGGGAAAGAGGGGGAGAGAAACATCGATGTGTGAGAGAAGGTTGCCTCTTGCATGCTCCCAATGTGGGACCTGGCCCCAATATGTAACCCAGGCATGTGCCCTGACTGGGGATTGAACTGGTGACCTTTAGGTTCTCAGGCCTGTGCTCAATCCACTCAGCCACACTAGCCAGGGCTACAGCCAAACTTCTTGAGAGAGTGCCTGTCTTCATTTCTTCCTCTCCATTCTGTCTACAACCTACTTCATTTTACCTCCATCTCCCCCATGACTCATGACTAACATCTTGCCAGAGCCAATGCCCTTGTCTCCCTTAATCTCTCATGAGTATTTATGCTATGGAAAAATCCTTCTTTTTGTGATGCTTTCTTCTTTCATTTTTACAATGCTACTTCCACCTCGTTTTCTTGTTATCTCTCTGGTTCTACCTTACTCCTCTTTCTTGGCCCCTGGTCTTTTTCTCAGATCTCTAAATCTCAGCTATCTTCCACCCATCTTCCATATATATTCTCTGTGGCTATTGTTATCTAACTCCATACTTCCAAGCCCATGTCTTAATGAATTGCACATTCACATCTGTAGTTTAGACCACTCCCCTGCTCTCTGAACATACATCCAACTACCAACATGACACCTCCATGTGTTCATAAAACATGGTGATAGAATATTTCCCAGTACACTTAAAATTTTAGACCATAAATTCTTGTCCTCAGTCTCCTTAAAATGTACATGGGATATCAACAGCCCATTGAAAAGGAGCAAAGTATCTAATTTACTTACTAGTTTTTCTATCTTTAGCAGATTGGAAAAAAAAATCATGTGGACATTGTTACCTTATGAACAATATACAGGATGTTCTTGAGTAACATCGTTTCATTAATTGTCATTTTGTTATAACATTCATGAGATGCTGTAGGAACCTAATTCTTGTTTATATTAATTAGCCCATAGTAAAATTGGTTATATTATATGTTGTCTTACTTAAAGTCACTATTGACAATGTTAGGTGAGGACTTACTGTTGTGTAATAGGTTGCAAACCACCCCGGAAATTTAAAAATGTAGTAAAATTATCAGTCCAATTTAATAACTCCTACTATAAAGCCCCATGTTAGGGGATTTCCAGTTATTCAATTGATAACACATGTTTTAAAAACTGTTATTTCTAATTCTTTCTGTTCATTTCAGTTGCATATCTTGTACCAATCTCTAGATGGGATAAAAAATTACATCTAATATATAGATTATAATTGTTATTGCTAAAATGATTGTCTTAAATTTGTTGCATTCTTGATTAACAAACTATATACTGATTTATTTCCTATGAATTTACAAAGTGCCTGCTGTTTTTAGTACCATGAAGCTCTCTTTCTCCTATTCTTAGCTACATAACTATTATATATCTTAAATAGGCAATGGATACCTAACTATCTGCCTCCATGAATGAATTAATGGAAAATAAATACATAGATACATACATACATACATACATAAAAGCTAAGGAGTGCAAAGGTGATGTTTCAGACTTAGCAGTATCAAGCCATCTGGTGACTGATAACTTGCCAACACTGATAGTCTCATTGTTTGAATGAGACAGTTGACAATTTACCTGTATCTTTTCAGGGCTGTCTGTTATATAGGGACCACAGTTAAAAGATCTGAGCATGTGACTTTTATCCTGCTTCCTTAATTCTATAACAATATCAGCAGATAAACCATCCCTGTTTTATTGAGTGTTCCTTATAACACAAGAAGAAGGAAGCCATCAGATGAGCAGGGAAGATTGCGCATCTATAGGGCTCACATTTAGATTCCAGGTAATGGTTCTTCAGAAAGTTCTTGCAAGATTGATGGAATCTGAAAAGGGTTTTCTGTCAATAGAAATGTCCTCTGTTTCTCCTTTTTCCTTTTATTGCCCATGTTTATTTTGGGTTCCAGTATAGATCAAGTGACTGATTGTACAATGACCAAGAAACCTGCTGTGAAAAGAAAAGGGGAAAATGGCTTTTATTCATTGCTCCTGATGCTTAATTGTCTTGTATTAAAAATAATTTCTATTTATAATAATATGAGTGTAGGGTTCATTACTCTGTTATTTATTTATTTTTTGCCTACTTTTAAAGGCCTCTTTCTATTTGTTGTTTTTTATTTTATTTTATTTTTTCATTACCATTTTACCCCCCCTTGTACACACCTCCCCACCTCAATCACTACCCTGTTGTCCATGTCCATGAGTACTTTCTCCCTTTTGTTTGATCCCTCTACCCCCTATTCCCCACCAGAGCTGTCTGCCTGCTCTAGATCTATGAGTCTGTCACTACTTTGCTTGTCCAGTTTGTTCGTTAGATTCTATATATAAGTGAAATCATATGGTATTTGTCTCTCTCTCACTGGCTTATTTCATTTAGCATAACGTTTTCCAGGCATAATGTTTACCAAAAATGGTAAAATCTTTTATTTTTTTCAGCCGAGTAGATTTCCATTGTGTAAAGGTCCCATAGCTGTTTTTTCCATGCATCTACCAATGGACACTTGGGCTGCTTCCATATCTGGCTATTATAAATAATGTTGCAATGAACATAGGGGTGCTTAATTGTTTCAAATTAGTGTTATGGGTTTCTTTGGATAAATTCCCAGAAGTGGGATCACTGGGTCATATGGCAGTTACATTTTTAATTTTTTGAGTTATCTCCATACTGCTTTCCACATGGCTGCACCAGTCTGCATTCCCAACAACAGTGCAAAAAAGCTCCCTATTCTCTATATCTTTGCCAGCAGTTTTTTGTTGATTTATTAATGTTAGATATTCTGACCAGTGTGAGGTGATATCTGTGTTTTTAGTTTGCATTTCTCTAATGCTAAGTGGTGGTGAGCATTTTTCATGTTTATTAGCCATCTGTGTGTCCTGTTTGGAGAACTATCTATTCAGGCCCTTTGCCCAGTTTTTAATTGGATTGTTTGGTTTTTCGTTGTTTAGTTTTGTAAATTCCTTGTAAAGTTTGGATAGTAAACCCTTTTCAGACATATAAGTGAATATGTTCTGCCATTCACTGGGTTGTCTTTTTATTTTGTTGATAGATCCTTTGCTGTGCAAAACCTTTTTAGTTTGACCTAGTCCCATTTGTGTATTTTTCTTTTGTTTCTCTTGCCTGAAGAGATATATCAGAAAAAATATTGCTATTAGCAATATCTGAGATTTTACTGCTTATGTTTTCTTCTAAGATTTTTATGGTTTGGGGTCTATCATTTAAGTCTTAATCCCTTTGAATTTATTCTGTGTGTAGCATAACAATGTGGTCTAGTTTCATTTTTCTGCATGTATCTGTCCAATTTTCTCAACACCATTTATTGAATAAACTACCTTTAGCCCATTTATATATGTCCTTGCTCCTCTTGCAAATATTAACTGACTATAAAGGTGTGGGTTTAATTTGCATCTCTCTAATGGCTAGTGATGCTGAGGATCCTTTCATATGTCTTTGGGCCCTCTGTATGTCCTCCTTGGAGAAATATCTGTTCAGGTCATTTGCACACTTCTTAATAGGGTTGTTTATCTTCCTGGAGTGGAGTAGTGTGAATTCTTTATACATTTTAGAGATCAAACCCTTGTCTGAGTATCATTTGCAAATCCTTTTCCCATATACTTGGTTCCCTTTTCATTTTGCTGATGTTTTCTTTAGCCATGCAGAAGCTTTTTAATTTAATGTAGCCCCATTTGTCTATTCCTTCATTTATGTCCCTTGGTCTAAGGGACATATGGGTGAAAATATTGCTGCATGGAATATCTGAGATTTTCATGCCTATGTTCTCCTCTAGGAATTTTATGGTATCATGACTTATACTTAAGTCTTTTATCCATCTTGAGTTTATTTTTGTTTATGGTTTAAGTTGGTAGTCGAGTTTCACTTTTTTTTTTGTATGTAGCTGCCCAGATCTCCCAACACCATTTCTTGAAGAGGCTATTTTTACTCCATTTTATGGTTCTGCCTCCTTTATTGAATATTAATTGACCATATAGACTTGGGTTTATTTCTGGGCTTTCTATTCTGTTCTGTGGTCTATGTGTCTGTTCTTATGCCAGTACCAGACTGTTTTGATTACTGTGGCCTTGTAATATAATCTGAGGTCAGGTATTGTGATCCCTCCAAGTTTGTTCTTCTTTCTCAGAATTTCTGTGGCTATTCAGGGTCCTTTGTGGTTCCACAATGAGGTACAACTTCACATGGGTCAGAATGGCCATGATAAATAAATCAACAAACAACAAGTGCTGACATGGGAACTGTAGTACAGTGTTGGGGGGAATGCAGACTGTTGCAGCCACTGTGGAAATATGGAATTTCTTCAGAAAACTAAAAATTGAACTGTGTTTTGACCCGGCAATTCCACAGCTAGAATTATACCCTAAGAATCCTGAAACACCAATTCAAAAGACCCTATGCATTCCAATGTTCATAGCAACACAATTTACAATAGCCAAGTGCTGGAAGCAACCTAAGTGCCCATCAGTAAATGGATGGATCAAAAAACTATGATACATCTATACAATGGAATTCTATGTAGCAGAAGTAAAGAAGGAGCTCCCACCCTTTGTGACAGCATCGATGCAACTGGAGAGCACTATGCTAAGTGAAATAAGCCAAGAAGTGAAAGACAAATACCATATGATCTCATCTATAAGTGGAACCTAATGAGGAAAACAAACAAGAAAGCAAAATATAATTAGAGATATTGAAATAAAGAGGAAACTGACAGTAACCAGAGGGGAGAGGGGAGGAGGGTAATGGGGGAAATAGGGGAATGGTCATCAAGGAAAATATATAAAGAACACATTGACAAAGCCAAAGTGGGTAGGATCGAGGGTGGGAGGCAGGGAGGAATGGGATGGGGGCAGTGGTGGGAGGAAAATGGAGTCCATTGTACTTGAACACCAATTTTAAAGAAGTATTTGACCCAATAAATAAGGGTTAATAGTAAAAAAATAAATAAAAGGTGTGGGTTTATTTTTGGGCTCTCTATTCTGTTCTGAATATCGATGTGTCTTTATTCCAGTACCATGAGGTTTTGATTACAATGGCCTTGTATTATATCCAGTAGCATGATTCCTCTAACTTTGTTGTTTTTTAACAAGATCACCATTCCTATTTAGGGTCTTTTGTGGTTCCATATAAACTTTGAAATATTTGGTCTAGTTCTGTGAAATATGCCACTAGTATGTTGATAGGAAAAACATTGATTCTATAGATTTCTTTGGGTAGTATGCACATTTTAATGATAATTCTTCCTGTCCATGAAGACGGTATGTGCTTCTAGTTATTTGTATCTTTTTCAGTTTATTTCTTCTATGTCATAATTTTCTGAGTATAGGTCTTTTACAGCTTCAGTTACATTTGTTCCTAGATTTTTTTGAAGCAATTATGAATGTAATCATTGTGTTAATTTCCTTTTCTGATAGTTCATTATTGGCATATAAAAATGCAACTGATTTCTGGATATCAATTTTGTGTCCTTCTAATAAACTGAATTCATTTATCAGTTCCAATAGTTCCTTGGTGGAATCATTAGGATTCTGTATGTACAGCATCATATAAAGTGCAAATAAAGACAGTTTCACTTCTTCATTCCCAATTTGGATGCCTTTTAATTCTTCTTCTTTTCTTATTGCTATGGCTTGGACTTCCAGTACTGTGTTGAAAAAGAGAGGTGAAAGTGGACTTGCCTGCCTCATTCCCAATCTTAAGGGGAACGCTTGTAGTTTTTGCCCACTGAGTATGATGCTGGCAGTAGGTTTTAAATATATGGCCTTTATTATGTTTATGTATATTCTCTCTTTTCCCACTTTGTTGAGAGTTTTTATCATAAATGGGTGCTGGATTTTAGTAAATACTTTTTCTGCATCTGTTGATATAATCATATGGTTTTTATCCTTCATTTTGCTTTTGTGGTGTATCATATTTATTGATTTGTGAATGTTGTACCAACCATATACTCCTGAAATAAATTCCACTTGATCATGGTGTATGATATTTTTGATGTATTGCTGTATTCGGCTTGCTAATACTATGTTAAGATTCAGTATCTATGTTCCTCAAGGATATTGGCTCATAAGTTTCTTTTTCTTGTCTTGTCTTTATCTGGTTTTGGTATTAGTATAATGCTGGCTTCATAAAATAAGTGTTTGCTCCTCTTGAATTTTTTGACATAGTTTGAGGAGAGGTGTCAGCTCTTCTTTGATGTTTGGTATAATTCACATATGAAGCTATCTGTTTGAGGGCTTTTGTTTGTTGGGAGTTTTTTGATTACTTCAGTTTCACTAGGTGTAATCTGTCTATTCAGATTCTCTGATTCTTCCTGACTTAGTTTTGGAAAATTATATATTTCTGGGAATTTATCCGTTTCACTCAGATTGTCAATTTGTTGCCATATAGTTGTTCATAATATTTTCTTACAATCCTTTGTATTCCTGTGGTGTCACTTGTTATTTCTCCTCTCCATTTCTGATTTTATTTATTTGGGTCCCCTCTCTTTTTCTCTTGATGACTCTGGTTAAAGGTTTGACAGTCCTGTTTATCTTTGCAAAAAATTGGCTTTTGGTTTCATTGATCTTTTGTATTATTTTTTAAGACTCTATTTCATTTATTTCTGCTCTGATCTTTATTAGTTCTTTCATTCTTACTTTAGGATTTTCCCCCAAGTTCTTTAAATGTAAATTTATATTGTTTACTTGAGATTTTCTTATTTCTTGAGTTAAGCCTGTAATGTTTTGAATTTCCCTCTTAGGACTGCTTACCTGTGTCCCACAGATTTTGGGTTGTTGTGTTCTCATTTTCATTTATTTCAAGTATCTTTTGATTTCTTTCTTAGTCTTTTTTCTGGACCCATTCATTGTTTGATAACATGTTATTTAGCTTCAATATCTTTGTGTATTTTATCCATGTTCTTCTTGTGATTGATTCCTAGCTTCATAGACCTATGGTCAGAGAATATGCTTGATATGATTTCAATCTTCTTAAATATTAATGGCCTGTTGGTCATATCTTTCTTTTATGTTCTCATAAGCCTTTGTGGTATTTTGTGGTATTTTTTCCTCTCATGACCACTATCTGAAGATTTCTTTCCTTTTAATGATTCTCTTTCCATCCTGCAGGGTGGTTTCTACTCTGCATTTCACTCTGGTTTTACCACCAAGAATTTGTATGGCCTTAGACAATTCATAACACCCTTGAAAGCTTCATGTTTCTTCTTTGTAAAATGAAACAGTTTGGTTAGGAATTTTCTAAGGTTCTGGTTGGCTCTGATATGCTCTCTCTTCTTAAAGATTTCAACTCCTGATTGGCATGTATCAGGCATTATTCCATTGTTCACAGGCATCACACATATCTGTCATTTTCCCTGGGTGTTAAAGTTCATTAATTAAGTTATTCACCACTGCCATTATTGGAGCTGATTAAAGAATTCTCAACCAGCTGATGTTTTGGAGTCCTGAATTTATAGGAGAGGCTTAGAGAATACTAAGGCATTGCTGGAGGGCTGAAAAGTTTAGAAAATTTGTTGAACTTTGTGCCTGTCACTTTAACTTCCTGGGTTTAGATTTTCTCATTTGTACCAAGAAGAGAATGGATTAGATCAGAGGTTGTCAACTAGTCAGCACATGAGGAATTATAAAATTATAGATTACCCAGGGTCCTCTAAGACCAATTAAATCATTTCTGTTGGTTGAACAGGGTATCTGGGCATGATATCTATGTTTTTAAAAAGTGTTTCAGATTATTCTAGTGTATATCTAGATTTCTGAATCACTGGATTAGATGATCACTATAATTCATTTTAGTTCTGATTTGTGTGTGTGTGTTGTGGCAGGGGATCAGCAAGCATTTTCCTATAGAAAGTCAGATAGTAACTATTTTTAGCTCTACTGGCTATATAATATTTCTATATCAACTACTCAACCCTGCTTTTGTAGGGCAAAGCAAATGTAAAAAATAGGTATAGCTAGATTTGGCCACTGAGCTACAGTTTTGCTGACATCTGGTATATGGTATAGGACTTACTTTGGAATTAATGGACCATCAGCTAATTGTTTTATATATGAGGTCTGTCCAGAAAGTATCCAGCAATGTATTACAAAAAATAGAGACATATATTGAAGATGATACAAGATACAAGAAACATTGTAGATAGGACAAAGATACCTCAGACCCCTTTAAAGTAGGCACCTTGGAACATCACACAGTTCTCCCAACATCTCTTTCACTCTTCAAAACACTTTGCAAAATCCTTTGTTGGAATCACCATCAGCTGCCCCATTGTATTTTCCTGAATCTCATCAACAGTCTGATATCTCTCCTTTCAAAGATGATTTGAGTTTTGGGAAAAGCCAGAAGTCACAGGGTGCCAAATCTGGGCTATAGTGGGGCTAAGCCACCTGGGTGATTTGATGTTTCACCAAAAAACTCTGCAAGAAATGTGGTGCATGAGCAGGCACGTTGCTGTGATGAAGCTGCCAATCACCAGTTGCCCATAGCTGTGGCCATTTTCATTATACTGCATCTCTCAACCAATGAAGAACATTGAGGAAGTACTCTTCATTAATTGTTTGGCCTGGAGGGGCACACTCGTGTTGGACAATACCTTCCCAATCAAAAAACCACAGTTAACATGGTCTTGATCTTGCTGCCACATTTCTGTGCCTTCTTCAGGTGTGGAGAACCAGGTAACTTCCATGGGGACTACTGAGCCTTTGTTTCTGGAAAATAGCCTTAGACGCATGATTCATCTCTGGTTATGACCTACTTGAGAAAATCAGGTTCATTGTTAGTGGTTTGAATCAAGTCATTAGCAAATGCAGCTTGATGTTCCTTCTGTTCTGGTAGTAGAAGCTGCGAAACAAACTTTGCCATGACACATTTCATGCCAAAATCCTGTGTCAAAATCTTGGACACAGTAGTTTTTGGAATCCCCAGATCAGCTTCTAGTTCTTGCATGGTCAATAGCTGATCTTGGTGGATTGCAGCCCCCCGTACACATTGAACTTTCTTAGGTGTTCTGTTTGTTATGAGCCCTCGAAAATATGGGTCACTTTCAACAGATTCTCATCGATCTTTGCAGTGTTTGTGACACACTTTTATTTGTGATACACTCATTGCATTGTCCCTGAAAACCTTCTGAATCATCTGAATAGTTTCCATGGAAGAATGTTCAAGCTTAATGCAAAATTTGATGCAGATTTGTCGCTCTCCTCACTCTGTCATTTTGAGTGTGATAGCCACAGAGTACACATGCTCACTCAATGGCGTCTACTGCCCCCACTGACTAGTACAGTGAAGTCGTCACTGTTTACGCATGCACATTCCAGTCCACTCTCCTTGGCTGCCAGGTCACATTGATGTTGGCTAACTGTTCTTGTTATATTAACAATGGCTGGACTTTTTCCTAGACAGACCTCATATATCTATAAGACCCATGAAGGATAATGCTTAATGAGAGAGCCCATGGAGAAGCCACAATATTTCAAAATTAAGATGCTTAGCAAAGCATATTATACTATTTATTAAAATAGTAAAAACCTTGAAAAAATATTTTGATAAATCATTTTAGAGTCCTCTTTTGAGCTTTTTGTTGAAATGTTTTTAATGGATACCACATATACCTAGTTGCATTCACCAAGCACTTGCTGATGGCCTGTTACATGCTTTAAAAAAAAAGAAAAACAAAATAGATTGTAAGTAAGTTCTAAAATGGATAGTAGATTTAATGAATGATGTCACCTTTGAACACATTTGAGTCTTCCTTTTCCTGTTGGCACACTTAGTACCATGATTACTAAAGCTCTTAATTATTTAAAATAGGCATCAACATATTTGATACCTCATGTTTACCTAGAATAAGTCTTTTGTCATTAGTTGTAATGGATTTTCTTTCTTTTATGTCAAGAACACAATCTCTATAGCTTCTTGGAGTCAGAAAAAGTGACACTCACTTGTCATGTGATTTGCCACAGGTTAGAGTACATAAATCATTTGTGTAGATAGCAAGTGATAATAATTTACTAAGGGTTAGAGTTTATAGTACACTATAAGTAACTCACTTATGCTGTTAATGTTAATAAATTATAGCAATATGGTACCTGGCTTTTTATGTGCTCTGGGAGCACAAATTATAGATACAGAAAGAGACACCAGAGTTTCAAGACGGTATTTTGAGCAGAGCCTGTTTTCATGGTAACCATTATCTCTTAAGTCTATCTTGGGTCAGGTATGTCAGTGAGTGCTAAGAAACAGTTAGTTTGGGCCTTCCTGGAAGGAACTATGATTTAAAATATTTTAATACCTCCTTTTATATTCTTTAGACTTTGAAAATTTTTCTGTGCAATGTGTGATGTTTTTCATATTATACAAATTTTCCAGATGCTTTTCCACGTTTGTTTCTTGAAATCTTCCTATAACAACCAATTATGAAAACTCTTTACAGTATCATTAACCAGATGTAAGGACCATAAAATAAATTTTCTATTGCCATGGCTTTTGGAGTGTCTGGGTTTATGAACAAATAAAAGGAACTCAAATGATTTAGTGAGGGAGGGAAATGTGGCTTCATAACTTATTCTAGAAAATGTCTTCAAATCCTCTCTCCCTTCTTCATCAACAAAAAGTAAAAATGAAAATCAGAGATTATTTTATTTTCCCCTTAAACATATTCCTTATAAAGTAAGGTTGGGATGGGGCTATGGAGCTATCTTTTTGTTAGAACCATCACTCATATGACTCCATACCAAGAAGACAAACAATCCAATTAAAAAGTAGGCAAAGAACCTGAATAGACACTTCTCCAAGGAGGACATACAGAAGGGAGGGCCCAGAGACACAATTAAAATGCTCAACACCACCAGCCATTAGAGAGATGCATATTAAAACCACAGTGAGATATCACCTCACACAGGTCAGAATGGCCATCATTAATAAATCAACAAACAAGTGCTAGCAAGATTGTGGAGAAAAGGGAACCCTAGCACACAGTTGGTGGGAATGCAGACTGGTGCAGCCACTGTGGAAAATAGTATGAAATTTCCTCAGAAAACTAAAGATGGAACTGCTTTTTGATACAGTGATCCCACTGTTAGGATTATACTCTAAGAATCCTGCAACATCAATTCAAAAGAACCTATGTACCCCGATGTTCACAGCAGCACAATTTACAATAGCCAAGTGCTAGAAACAGCCAAAAATGGCCATCAGTAAATGATTGGATCAAAAACTGTGGTACCTATAAACAATGGAATACTATGCAGCAGAAAGAAAAAAGGAGCTCCTACCCTTCAGGAGAGCATGGGTGGTACTGGAGAGCATTATGCTAAGTGATGTAAGCCAGGCATTGAAAGACAAATACCATATAATCTCACTTATAAGTGGAACCTAATCGACAAAATAAACAAATGAGTAAAATAGAACCAGAGACTTGGAAATAAAGAACAAACTGACCATGATCAGAAGGGAAGTGGAAGGGGAATTACAGGGGAAAGAAGGAGAAGGGGCTAGCTAAGGAACAGGAATAGAGGACTCATGCATATGGACAATGGGGGGATTGACTGTAGAACTGGCGGGTGCAGGGCAGGGGAGAGCAAAGGGGAAAATGTCAGGACAACTGTAACCGAACAAAAATAATAATAATAATTAAAACCCATCACACTTCCAAAAGACTTTGTTCTCCTATGCTTAGATTAGTAACTTAAGAAGTTACTATAAAGATAATGGGACTCAGTTTTAAAGATCGATTCAGGAGAATTTTTGAGCATAGCAAATTTAAATAATAAAATGAAAAATTTAATGCAGATGATTCTCAAGCAAAAATCACTTTGTTATGGCTAAACCCCAATTTCATAGAAATTTGTACAGATTATGTCATTTTCCTTTTCACATAAAGAATGGGTCCAATGTCTCTGTGTCTGAGTGTCTTTTGGCTTCACTTACTTCTCATTATCTAAATGTTTCCACCAAAACTGGGGATGACTGCAAAAAAGACTCTGCTGTCAGGGGGCTAGACAGAGTCTGCCCCTTCATTGGTTTCCCTTCAGCACCATGCTGGAGATACCGGGAAATCAGAAGCTGTTATCTGTGTCTAGACATGCCAACCAACAATGTCTATTCCATGGCTGCCATGCCAAGCCAGGCAGTGGAAAGCCTGTTTCCTGGGTCCCACCGTGGAATTGAGTCATAGACTTCCTATTTTCTAAGGTACCCAAAATCTGCTTGAGGATGAAAACACAGTTTGGTTGCAAGGCAGAACTCCTTTTTAGAGAAACTGGTGTCTCAGCCCTCTTGCTACCCCCATTCATGAATCAGATTGTGGAGTGAGAAAAGGAGCTGTTTCTCTTACATAGAAATTCATCTGTGGCTATTGTTTCTGTGTAAACACTGTGTTTTCAGTTCTTCATCTTTTGGCTTTTGAAGCTTAAAAGCCAATATTCTTGTGGATTTAATTTTCCAAACTGTCAATCTATGACTTCAAAAGCCATTTTTTGAAACTTGACAGACCAGAATTAATTTTCTGTGCTCTGGTTCTCACATGGCTTCTCCTTCAAAAGGCACTGGAAGTAGAGTGTGCAAATTGGAGACCCTGTGAGGTACAAGGCACTAGTTAGTAATTAATAATATTATCTGGCCACATTATCTATTCAGTAATGGCATTTCAGTGGGGCAAAGCTGACCATAATGCAGGTGTCTGCCCTTGTCACCTTTTCTTCCCTTCAGAAAATGTTCTAACCCATTGAATTGAATGAATGTTTTCTTATATGCTGTGGGTGAGTGCCTATTGTTAAGATAGACTTGTTCTTGATCAGGTCAGGGTAACCAGGTCATGTTGTGGGTAACTATGATAGTCTGTCCTAAGGCCACTTTAAGCAAGTAGACTATATGAAAGATGTCAATTTGAAAATTATATTTTCTAAATTTGATAAATATGTTCTCTTTGCCACATTACACATTAGAAGTTATGGATTTACCCTTCAGAGGTGAGCCTCACTAATAGAGAATGTAATTTGCTGTGCTCAAATTCTTAAACAAAATATTACATATTACATTTCAGTGCTGCCAAAATAGTTTTGGATGTTATCTTATAATAACATGGCACATAATTTTGAGTTGTTTTCATATGTAATACTTAAATGTTTTATTGATTGTGTGGAGGTGTTAAAAAAATGAAGTATTTTTGTTATATAGTATTTTTCTTGACATTCTAAAGCACTTAACAAAGACAAATTTGGAATTCTTCATCGCACTGACATGCAGAAATGCCAACAGTCTCAAATACATTTCTCATTTCAAGAGAGTAATGTTATTCTTATGCAGCATAAATACAATAAGATATTTAAAATGCATGTGAGCTACTTTTCTGGTGGTTCCATCTCAGCAGTAGTTACAATTCTCATTTATCTTCCAGACCTTAAATAGAGTAGCAGCTTCCTGTGAAAATTAATAACAGTGAAATGCAAGAGTATAGTTTAATTCAAAGTTAATAAAAGTAACTGAATTAGGATTTCACAACCATTGAAAGTCACCTATAACTTGTAAGTTTAAAATTACATGTGGGAGCAATGATTATATGCCTCTCATAGCCCCTAGAATTATAAGATGGATGTGGGCTTTGGGTACTTTGTACTTCCATTAACAGTGGGTTTGGCTTAACAGGATTTTCTTCATGAATCTTAAATAATTGTTGAAGGTAATTCTAAGATGAAGGAAATTGAAGCACAGAACTACTAGGTAAAAGAAAGAACTTCACAAACAACAGGCTTGATCAATGACATGTAGAAACAGACAATACAATCAGATGTGCTAAGCTGGAACTTTTAGTATTCCATTAAAGATCAGTATCTAAATTCCTCAACCTCCTCTACCAGTCATTTCATAGATAAAGAATTTTTCCTAGTGAATTTTGACAATAAAAAATAGAAATAATAGAAGCAAATGCCACAAATGCATTTCTTCCAACATTTTTTGCAAACGTATTTCTAATAATCTAAATCTTAACTATAAATAAAATAAGACATTACTATTGTAAAGGAGAAGGATAAATTTTTGACTGAGTAAAGTCAGAAGCAACAGTTACATTTAAGGCAAGAAAAAGCAGTAAATTTCTGTCCAGTAAGCTATTAATTCCTGGGAAAGACTGAGTCATAGGATTAAGGGTGATATCTATGATATCTTTTGAAGTTAGAAATTGGGTGAGTTCAAAAGCTGTAATTCTTTTGTCTTATTCATTTATTTATTCATATACAACTATATTTTATCACTCACATATTTATTCTTTAATTAAATAATTAAGTTTTCAAAAATTATTGGGTGCCTTTTTTATGCCACACTATTTTAAATATTATATTCCAAATTCCAATACATCATAATTATTCATAGTTGAACTCTTTTGTTTTATTTACATTAAAAATATATGCTGTTAAGTGTTATATGAATAAGTTTGTAAAGCAGATGCCTATTTACTTTCAAATACAACCCTTGTACACAGTCACATTTTGCTCAGCAATAGAAATTGATCTTTAAAATGATTAAATGTAATTATTTAACCACAGATGTATGCCAATGACTTAAATTTGTTTGAAGAACATTGTGAAATTATTCAATATTTACTAAACATCAAGAGTTTATTTACCACCCAGCTGACATATAGAATTGCAGAGAGTTATTAAAGCAATTCAAGAGAAAGGCAAGGATCTTCCATGGTGGTTTTGAGGTATACAACATTTTAGTATAACATACCAGTCATACAACATTGTGCAGTGCTGCCCATAGTATAAAAATTTTCCCCTTGCCATCATCTAATCCCTTGAGTATAGTTTGGCTATTTATGTGTAGCTTGCATAACTGAGAATAAGTGATTACAAAAATAAACAGGTCTATCCAAAGCCCATTTATATACTGTATTTTGCTGTGTATAATGTGCACTTTTTGCCCCAAATTTTGAGGGAAAAATAAGGATGCACATTATACATGGGTATAATGATTACATACCGTGGGTATAATAATTCCATGAATAATGTGCACAAAAACATGGGTGCACATTATTCACAGCAAAAAGTAGCTCCTACTTCATTCTCTTTGGTTAAACTTTTAATTATATCCAATTTCCTGTGATTTCATTGACAAACCTTATGACAAATAAGCAAGAGGTAAGTAAGCTAGTGTTATATCCTACAAGTTATTTTTTAGGAAACATCAAACTAATTATGACATTGTCCACAGCTCTAAAACAAACAATATAAAATATTGTTATTTTCATTTTAGATGCGGTCTGTGAGTCGAGTCTTTAAGTTTATAGACATGCCAACAGAAGAAAGTAAATCTACCAAGTTGATCAAACCATCCAAGGATGATCAGCTCATGAAAGTTATGATTATTGAGAATCAGCACGTGAAGAAAGATGACCTCTGGCCCTTAGGGGGCCAAATGATCATCAAAAACCTCACAGCAAAATATATAGACAATGGGAATGCCATATTGGAGAACATTTCCTTCTCAATAAGTCCTGGCCAGAGGGTGAGATTTCAACATTACTTGCTTTGTTAGACCTGGGTTCAGTAAGTGAATCTCAGTAGCCTGGAGTAATGTGTTCATAGAGTCCATTTGTAACACCATTATTGTAGACTAGGATTCATATTGAACATACATATTTCAAGTTATTATTATATGGAGTCATTATTTTATCCATATGAAATTTAGTTTGCAGAGTCCTGAGTCTATATAATAGGTTAAGTTAAATGTGATTCTACTTGCAGAGTATTTAATTGATTGCTAGGTTACTAACTAAAGAAGCCATTAAATAAACCAAAATTATGACATGTTTTAGATTTTGCATCTTGAAACTATCTGCCAGAGAAATATTTGGTTATTGACTTTGTCTAATGTCTTCTTAAATTTTACCTAATTTGTACTCTGTCAAAGAAGTGGTACTTTTTTCCTTCATTTTTTTTTCAGTTTGTTTAGTTGGAGTTTTTATCAAGGTATGGATTAATTTTTCCCAATAATTTTCTAAGCAAATTTTATTATTTAATAAGCAAAAACAACTGTATTATTTTGAAGCATTCTTTATGGATCCCGGCACTGGGCTGAACATATAGAAAGTACTCAAGTATTCTGATTCTGGAATTGATTCTTGGAGAAAGAGATTATCATTATTTCTACATTTTATGCTGTATAAATATGATTTAATATTGTCTTCAAATCCCACATTCTGGGCCACTCCATAAATCTAACAGGAGTATTATATTGTTTTGATTGTTTTCTTTTTAAAAAAACTGAGATAGAATACAAGAAAGACATTTTTTAAGAAAGCTGAATTGAAAAACTTCCTGTCTTTATAGTTTAATTTCAAATAGATATTTTTAAACTATTGAGATAATGGTCAGGAAAGTTTATTAGGCCACTATTTCTATCAATACATAAAAAGAGACTATTATCACCTGCTTTTGTCCATAAGTTTAGGAATATTTGATAATTTAATACACTGGATAAAGTTCAGTTAACAAGAAGTATAAAATGAGCAAAAGTTCCTGCATACCTTAATAAATGGCTTAAAGTGGCATACTGGAAATTTTGACTCACCTTTTTAATCTTATAGTTAGGATAAATAAATTCACGTGATACTAAAATTAGCTATTATATTTCCTTATATTGTAAAGAATGGGGCTTTATTTTTTTTGATAAAAAACAGTTTTAAATGGGCATAAATGGAAAGACTTAGATTTGTATTGAATTTACCCCTGATATTAGAATGAGGTTGTTTATGGGAACTTGTTTTATATCATAGCTCTCATGAAGTCTCTGAGATTTTTGACATTTTTGTTTCATTATTGAACTCAGAAAAATGTCAAAATTATGCTTTGGAACTATGTAAAATTAATGATTTGCCTTCACTCCTCCCTTGCATCGAGATAAGCATTATCAAGTACTCTTTTTTGCTTTATACATCAAAGAATGCTGTCAGCAGCTCAGTGTCTCTGGAGTCACCAGGACACATGCCTAAAGTGCTGTCAGCAACTTATAAAAAATTGCAACAGATAGTTTGATTTTTGACTGTTGATTTTTACCACAGCTTTCTACCTTTGACCAGGGTGGAAAGCTGTGGTAAATCATTTGCTTTCCTTCCTCTTGACATCTTCCCACCCTGTAGCTTTGCCAGTGCTCACTTGCCCACTCAATTAAAGTCAACCAAATCCTAGTACAGTGACAGAATTTGCAGAGCCCTCTTTCCTGTGCACAGTTTCCCTAATGTGAGAGTAGTAATCAGAGATGCTGTAAAATAAGCAAAAAACAATACGCTCAGGCATCTCATTTTCCTTGAACCTATTCGTGGAAACCAGGCCATGTGTGTTCAGTAACTATTCTTTTCAAGGCAGTGTCTAGTTGCTGTGGGTATGGATCTTGCCATCCATAGATGGAAACTAATGTTTATTGGGTAGTTATCATGCACTAATCACTGTTTAAATACCTTTGTTTGCTATCACATTTGATCTTATTATAACTCAAAAAGGTACCTACTATTACCCTTTTTGTACACAATGGAAGAAACCGAAGTTCAATTAAGTGACTAAGATAGCAGGGATCTTAAACTCAGATAGACCCAGGTCTATCTAACTTGAAGGTTTTTTTTTCAAAGTTGCCACTGCTTCTCCTAAAAGAAGAAAAAGAAGGAGTAGAATAAGGGGTTTGGAGGAGAGAGAGAAAGGAGAGAGAGAGAGGGAGACAGAGAATGAGAGAGACACAGAGAGGAGGAGAAGGAACATGAAATTTTCCCAGGAGATGACAGTCTAGAAATACAAGTTCCAGTAAGGGGCTGAGGCAGATTTATTGTGGAGTTAACGAAACTTATGTTTCAAGTTTCAGAGAACTTCACTTGCTTGAGCCCCTTCCAAGGTCCCATGCCTATTTCTGTATTTATAATTTTCATCTTTATTCTTGAAGAGAGCTCCCCCTCCAAATTATATAAGCTTTAGGCTCCCAAAAGACTTTTGTTATACCCTTGAACAATGATTAAAATGCTAAGGTAATACAGAGGAGGAAGCAGTTAGTATCAGTTGGCTGATAGTTGAGCCATTCAGGAAAAGTTTTTCCTGAATGCCACAGGAAGTGGCATTTAGAATAAGACAGCCTTGAATTATGTATTTAAACAAATGAAGGTGGATGAAGAAGGGTGCTATCAGCAGAGAGAATATCACAAGACATGAAGGATGACAGAAAACAATTACTGCCTCAGTCAGGCTGGGGAATGCATAAAGGATGTCATGGGAGATAAGATTCTATGAATCTGGAGCACCAAAACAACAAAGGAAGTTGATGACTCAGAATATTCTAATTGATTTTGCTCCTAAGTGGTCTTTTATCATCTTTAAGAGCAATGACTCTCAAAGTGTGGTCCCTGGACCAGCATCATTTTCATCACTTAAATACTTGTGAGAAATGCATATTATTGAGCCCCACTGAGCTCTACTGAATAAAAATTTCTGGGGTTGGGAATGGTGGTCCTGCTTTGTCATACCTTCCAGGTAGTGCTGGTTCATGCCTGCCCAAGTGTGAGAACCCCTATTTAAAAGAGTCATTTGGTGTAGGGGAGTGAGTGTAGAAGTTCAATAACAAAAAGTTATTAAAGGAGTGAGTACTGAAGTGAGAAGCTATGTAGAGCAACAATGTTGGAAAAAGAAAAAGTAAGAACACCTGTCTAAGAGCATGGCTACATGGAGAGATTTGCCTTTGCACTAGAGAGGAATATGTTTTAAAACAGTTCAAGACAGGAGGAAAGGAGATCAGTGGAGTTAAAAGAGAAGTGAAGTTCAAAAGAATCATTGAGAAAAGAGTTGGGAAACTGAAAATGTTCATATTATACAGACTTAATCTTTTTAAGTTAACTACAAGCCAAAGTCATGGATTTGACTATGTTCATCTTCTTCAATGTTGTGTTGACTATTCGAGGTCTTTTGCATATTCATATGAACTTTAGAGTCAGTTTTTCAGATCCACAAAATAACTTTCTGGGATTTTGATTGGGATGACACTGAATCTGTAAAGTTGGGAAGAACTGACATTTTGGCAATATTTGAGTTTCCCTATCAGGAAACATGGAATCTCTCCATTTAATTTTTCTTTGACTTCATTCATCATAATTTTGTAGTTTTCCTGATCTGAATCTTGTGTATGTTTTCTTAGACTTATACCTAACTATTTGATTTTGGGGGCTGCTAACTTAAATGGTAATGTGTTTTTAATTTCAAATTCTACTTGTTCGTTGCTTATATATAGAAAGCAATTGACTTTTGTATATTAATCTTGTATCCTGCACCTTTGCTATTATCACTTATTATCTCCAGGAGTTTTATATTGATTCTTCTGAGCTTTAGGCATAGACAATAATGTCATGTGTGAGTAAGGACAGTTATATTTCTTCCTTTCCAATTTGTATACCTTTTATTTCCCTTTCTTATCTTATTTCATTATCTAGAACTCTTGATATGATGTCAAAAAGGAGTGATGAAAAGGGGACAGCCTTGCTTTGCTCCTAATGTTAGCAAAAAAATTTGACTATTTCACTATTAGGTATGATGTTAGCTATAGAGTTTTTGTAGATGTCCTTATCAAGTTAAGGAAGTTCCCCTGTATTCCTAGGTTATTGACAGTATTAGTAAGATCATGTAATTTTCTTATTTATCCCATTGATGTGATGAATTAAATCAATTGATTTTCAAATTTTGAACCAATCTTACATACCTGGGATAAATCCTCCTTGGTTGTGGTATGTAATCCTCTTTATAGAATGTTGTGTTTGATTTGTTAGTATTTTTTAAAAGATTTTTAGATCTATGTTTATGAGAAATATGGGTCTGTGAGGTCTTCAAATAGTTTTGATATTATGTGAATGCTGGCCTCACAGAATGAGTCAGGAAACATTTTCTCTGTTTTTATCTTCTGGAACAGATTGTAGCAAATTGGTAGAAACTCTAAATGGTTGGTAGAATTCACCAGTAGAATTCACAATCTATCTGGGCTTGGTGATTTCTGATTTGGAGGAATATTAATTAGTAAATAAATATTCAATTTATTTAAAATATATATACCTATTCAGATTGTCTTTTTCTTCTTGTGTCAGTTTGTCAGATTGTGTCTTTCAAGGGAATAGTCCATTTCATCTAATTATCAAAGTAGTGGGTGTTGAGTTGTTCATAGGTATTCCTTAATTATTCTCTTAAACATGGGATATATAATCATGTCCCCTCTTTCATTTTTTATGTTAGTAATTTGTGGTAATCTCTCTTATTTTCTTGGATAACGTGACTAGAAACTTATTGATTATATTGATCTTTTCAAAGTATCAACTTTTGCTTTCTTAATTTTTCTCTAATGATTTCTTGTTATCCATTAAATTAGTTGATTCTGCTCTAATTTTATTATTTCTTGTTTTTGCTTATTTGCTCTTCTTTTTTGTAATTTGCTCTTCTTTTTCTAGTTTTCTATGACAGATTAGAATATTGATTTTATATGTCTCTTCTTTTTCTTTTTTTTTGGTGAAAAGGAAAGGAATTATTTATTTAAAAGTTATACAGACTTAGAGTAATGACTTAATGTCTTCATTAAAATACTAAACTCCTTTAGAATACCCACAGACGTACACAGTCCTTCCTTCTCCCTCTGTTCAGTCTGGGGTACCGTATTTCAGGAAGAGAAGTAGAAGTCCATCCAGCACCATCAGCTGTGTTGCTGCCATAGGGTCCCCACTCTGTCAAAGCCGCATGGTTCTCTCCCCCTACTCCACCAAAACCGTGTGGCCCTCTCCCTTCTCCAAGCTCTCAGGCAGGCGCTGTAACCAAGGGGAGTTGCCTCCTAGTTCATCTCTTCTTTTTCTATATATATAATTAATGCTATAAACTTCCCTCTGTACTGGTTTTGCTGCATACCACACATTTTGAAAAAATTATATTTTAATTTTTACTTGTTTGAAATATTTTCAATTTTTTCCTGAGTTTTCTTTTTTGACCCAATTATTTAGTCTCCAAGTATTTGGAAATTTTCCAGCTATCTTTCTATAATTGATTCCTAGTTTAAAATATTCTGTGGTCTGAGAGCATACATTGTAAGATTTCTACTCTTGTTTGTCGAGGCATGTTTTATGGCCCATAATGTGATTTATTTGGATAATGTACTGTGCAATCTTGAGAATAATGTGTATTTTGCTGCTATTAGATGAAGTAGTTGATACATGTCAATTATATTTAGTTGACTGATGGGTCCATAGAGTTTAATTGTATCCTTGCTGCCTTTCTTGCTGCTGTATCTGTCCATTTTTGATAGCATATTGACCTCTCTAACTGTAATATGGATTCATCTATTTCTCTTTGGAGTTCTGTCAATTTATGCCTCCTTAAAAAGTTTTTTTTGTCTGTATATGGTTGACCTAGAATTTGCAATATATATTTTTAGGTAATTCATGTCACATTTAAATAACATTATAGTATAATACTTCACAGTTAGTACAGGTATGTTATTATAACAATATTCCCAACTCCTCCCTCTTGTTCCTTATAATGTTGCTGCCATTAATGACACTCATACAGAAGCATATGTACTATAAACTTACATAATTGAATATATTGTTACTATTATTATTTAAACAAACTTATCTGTTAGATCAATTAAAATAATAAAAATAATTTAAAAATTTTATCTTTATTTATTCTCTCATGCTCTTCCTTTTTAATGTAAATCTAAGTTTCTGACATATTTTCCTTTTCTTTAAAGAACTTTTTGAAACACTTTTTGCAAAGCTGGTATACTGGCATCAAACTCAATATTTGTTTGAGAAAATTTTTATTTCTCCTTTACTTTTGAAGGATAATTTCACAGGGTACTGAATTCTAGTTCTGTGGGTTGTTTTCTCTCAACACTAAACATTTCACTCCATTCTCTTTTTGCTTGCATGTTTTCTGAAGAGTGGTTGGATTTATTTTTTTCTACGTATGTATGTATGTATGTATGTATTATTGTTCATGTACAGTTGTCTCCATTTTCCCATCACCACTTTCCCCCCAATGCACCCCCTACCTTCCACCCTCAACCCTTCCCTTCTTTGGCTTTCTCCATGGGTCCTTTATACAAGTCCCTTAATGACACTTTCCCTTCTTTCCACCATTACCCCCCTCTCCTCCACACCTCTGGTTACTGTTAGTTTGTTCTTTATTTCACTCTGGTTATATTTTGCTTGCTTGCTTGTTTTGTTGATTAGGATCCACCTATAGGTGAGATCATACAGTATTTGTCCTTTACCACCTGGCTTACTTCATTTAGCATAATGCTTTCCAGTTCCATCCATGCTGTTGCAAAGGGTAGGAGTCCCTTCTTGCTTTTTGTTGCATAGTATTCTATTATGTAAATGTACCATAGTGTTTTGATCCACTCATTTGCTGATAGGTACCTAAGTTGCTTCCAACACTCAGCTATTGTAAACTGTGTGGAAATGAACATTGGGGTGCATAGGTTCTCTTGAATTGATGTTTCAGGATTCTTAGTGTATAATCCCAGCAGAGGAATTGCTGGTTCAAAGGCAGTTCCATTTTTAGCTTTTTGAGGAAATTCTATACTGTTTTTCACAGTGACTGCACCAGTCTGCATTCCCTCCAACAATGTACTAGGATTCACTTTCTCCACAATCTTGCCAGCACTTATTGTTTGTTGATTTGTTTATGATGGCCATTATGACCAGTGTGAAGTGGTATCTCATTGTGGTTTTACTTTGCATCTCTCTGATGGCTATTGATGATGAACATCCTTTCATATGTTCCTGGGCCCCCTGTATGTCCTCCTTAGAGAAGTGTCTGTTCAGGTCCTTTGCCCATTTTTTAGTTGGATTGTTTGTCTTCTTGGGGTGGAGTTGTGTGAGTTCTTTATATATTTTGGAGATCAAACCCTTGTCTGAGATATCATTTGCAAATATATTTTCCTATGTGGTTGGTTCCCTTTTCATTTTCCTGATGTTCTCTTTAGCTGTGCAGAAGCTTTTTATTTGGTTAAGTCCCATTTGTTTATTCTTTCCTTTAAGTCCCTTGCTCTAGGGGACATATGGGTGAAAATATTGCTGCTTGTAATATCTGAGATTTTTCCTGCTTATGTTCTTCTGAAGAACTTTTATGTTATCATGACATATATTTAAGTCTTTTATCCACTTTGAATTTATTTTTGTGAATTGTGTTAGTTGGTGATTGAGGGTTTTTTTGTTTGTTTGTTTGTTTTGCATGTAGCTGTCCAGGTCTCCCAACACCATTTTTTGAAGAGGCTATCTCTACTCCATTTTATGCTTCCGCCCCCTTTGTCAAATATTAAATGACAATATAGACTTGGGTTTATTTCTGGGCTCTCTATTCTGTTCCATTTATCTATGTGTCTGTTCTTATGCCAGTACCAGACTGTTTTGATTACTGCAGACTTGTAATATAGTTTGATGTCAGGTACGGTGATCCCTCCTAAGTTGTTCTTCTTTCTCAAAATTGCTGCAGCTATTCGGGGTCATTTATGGTTCCATATAAATTTCTGAAATGTTTGTTCTATAGCTGTGATGTATGTCATTGGTATTTTAATAGGGTTTGTATTGAATCTGTAGATTGCTTTGGGTAGTATAGATATTTTGATGATGTTAATTCTTCCAATCCATGAACACGGTAATGCTTAGATTTATTTGTGTCTTCCTTAATTTCTTTCTTCAGAGTTGTGTAGTTTTCTAACTACAGGTCTTTTATCTCCTTGATTAGGTTTATCTCTAGGTCCTTATTTTTCTTGTTGCTATAGCAAATGAGATTTTTTTCTGATTTCTGTTTCTGATATTTCATTGTTGGTGTACAAAAATGCCTTCAATTTCTGAATATTGACTTTGTGTCCTTTGATTTGCCAAATTCACTTATTAGGTCAAGTAGATTTTGGTGGAGTCTATAGGGTTTTCTATGTGCACTATCATGTCATTGCCAACAATGACAGTTTTACTTCCTCCTTTCCAATTTGGATGCCTTTTATTTCTTCTTGGTCTGAACACTGTGGCTAGGACTTCCAATTCTATGTTGAATACAAGTGGTGAAAGCAGACATCCTTGTCTTGTTCCTGATCTTAGTGGGAAAGCTTCTAGTGTTTGCCTGATGAGTATGATGTTGACTGCAGTTTCTTCATTTATGGCCTTTATTATGTTGAGGAATGCTCCCTTTATTCCCATTTCATTGAGTGTTTTATCATTAATGGGTGTTGTACCTTATCAAATGCTTTTCCTGCATCTATTGATATGATCATGGGATTTTTGTCTTTCCTGTTCTTCATGTGATGTATTACATTTACTGATTTGTAAATATTGTACTTTCCTTGCATCCAAGGGTGAATCACAATTGATCCTGGAGTATGATCTTTTTAATGTATTGCTGGATGCAATTCACTAATATTTTGTTGAGGATTTTCACATCTATGTTCATCAGCAATATTGGCCTGTAGTTTTCTTTCTTTGTTGTGTCTTTATCTGGTTTTGGGATTAGGATAATGCTGGCCTCATAAAAAGAGTTGGGGAGTCTTCCCTCTTCTTAGATTATTTCAGAATAGTCTGAAAAGGATAATGGTTAGCTCTTCCTTAAATGTTTTGTAAAATTCTCCTGTGAAACTGTCCAGCCAAGGTCTTTTGTGTGCTGGGTGTTCTTTGATTACTGCTTCAATTTCACCAGCTGTTAATTGGTCTGTTCAGGCTTTCTGGTTCTTCTTCATTGAGTTTTGGAAGATTATATTTTTCTACAAATTTGTCCATTTCACCTAGGTTTTCAAATTTCTTGGCGTATACTTCTTTGTAGTAATTTCTTACAATCCTTTGTATTTCTGTGGTATCAATTGTAATTTTTCCTCTTTTCATTTCTGAATTTATTTATTTGGGTCCTCTCCCTTTTTTTTTTCTTGATGAATCTGATTAAAGGCTTGTTGATTTTGTTTATATCATCAAAGAACCAGCTCCTGGATTTATTGTTATTTTGAAATGTTCTTTTAGCCTTTATGTTGTTTAATTCCACTCTTGATTATTTCCTTCCTTCTACTCAGTCTAGGTTTTGTGTGTTGTTGAAAGTTGTTTCATTTAATTCTTAGCTTTATTCCTCTATCAGTAAGGTGATTTTCCCACTGGTTTCTTTCAAGATTTTCTCCTCTCTTATTTTCTTACTTTAAATATGATATGCCTACATGTATTTTCTTGGTATGTTATCTGAGCTTCTTGGACCTGTGGTTTAGTTTATTGAAATTAATATGAGGAAGTTCTCAGCCATTATTTCTTCAGTATTTCTTTGTTTTTCTTTCTTCTCCTTCTGGTATTCCCATTACAGGATTCTTATACCTTTGGTGCTATCCCACAGTTCTTAGATATGTTATTTTTTCAGTCATTTTTCTCTTTGTTGGTTTGGAGGTTTCTTCAAGGGCCAAGATTCTTTCCTCAGCCATGTTCAATCTACTAATAAGCCCATCAAAGGCATTCTTCATTACTCTGACAGTGCTTTTTTTTTTTTAATCTCTAGAATTTCTTTTTGATTCCTTATTAGAATTTCCACCTCTCTGCTTACTTTATCTATCTGTTCTCACATATTTTCTATTAAATATCTTAACACATTATTCATAGTTGTTTTATATTCCATTGATAAATTCAGCATTTCTGGTATATCTTACTCTGGTTCTGCAACTTGCTCAGTCTCTTCCAACTGTATTTTTTGCTTTTAGTATGCCTTGCACTTTTGTGTTGAAAAGTGTATATAGTGGCCCTGGCTGGTGTGGCTTGGTGGATTGAGGGCTGGCCTGCAAACCAAAGTGTTGCTGGTTGGATTCCTAGTCAGGGCACATGCCTGGTTTGAGGGCCAGGTCCCCAGGTGGGGGAGCACGAGAGGCAACCACACAATGATATTTCTCTCCCTCCCTTCCTCTCTCTCTAAAAATAAATAAATAAATGTTTTTTAAGTGTACACAATGTACTGGATATAGGTACTCTGATAATTATACTTTTAGTGGCATAGGTTTGGGGGAAAGGGTAGTATTCTATAGGTCTATGATTAGGTCTCAGTCTTTTAGTGAGCCTGTTTCCTTGAGAAGTGAACCTCACAAATGGTTCTCAAATTTTTCTTCCCTAGATGTAACAAAATGGCTAGTGTAGGCTAAATTAATGAGAGTCTAATAATAATAATAAAAAAAACAGTAGTTTAGGTTCTGGTAAATAGTCTCTTGAGGGAGTCCTCAAGAAGAACAAAATACTCTTGGGGTATTGCAAATTTGTTGCTTTCCCCCACCTTGTGCTGGATGCACAAGGGAATTTTTCTGTGTTCTCCACTGTGATGTAACAAACCTGGCTGCACTCCTGGAGGTAACACTCACAAAAGTGTGCTCTTCACCATGAGTGGTCTCCCTGGAGTTTTTTCCTCTTCAGACTTGCCCACATTGAGCTTCCAACAATTAGTAAGTTAAAGTTTAAGAGGTATCTTGTTATGAGTTCATGCTGTAGTCAGTTGTGATTCTCTGTATCTACTTGTTTAACTCTTTTTTTCTTTTTTTTTTTTTTGGTGGCAGCTTTTTGCCCTATGACTCTCTGACAGGTCTATGAAGCATTTTATTTTATTTTTTTCAGTTTGCTCAGCTTTTTACTTATTAGGATGAGGTATGACATCCAAGTTTCTTATATGCTAGACCAGCAATTGGAAATCTTGTTTTTCATCTTTTTATCCCATTTTTTAGCTCATTACTGAGCTTACTATATGTAAATGAGTGAATCAATGAATGGCTTATCCCCATTTCTAGGTAATATGATTGTTTAGAGTGGGAATTGAGTCTTAAAATGTTACACTGAGCAGCTCTCTTAAGAATGCCATATCTACTGCCTTGCCCTTAAGATCTATGTTAGCATTTTGCAAACTAACAAAATGCCCCAACATATTTCTTTCACATTGAATTAATTTGAGACAAATTTAATTTCTATTTTGATTATCCAGAAATCCTCCAAGTTCAGCTGTAGTCAGATTCATTTTCTTGAAAAAATTTTTTGAAAAGCACTGATGTGGACATTTCTTGTTTAATTTCAATGGATTTCAGTATTGTTGATTTTTTAGTGTTTCTGGGTCAGTTCAGACTAATATAACAAGCTATCATTGGCTAGGTGGCTTTTAAACAGTAGAAACTTATTTCTCACAATTCTGAAGGCTGAGAAGTCTGAGATCATGGTGCCAGCAGATTTGGTGTCTGTGGAGAGCCCACTTCCTCATAGAGGTCTATCTGCTCACTGTGATCTCACATGTTGGAAGGATTGAAGAACTTTTCTGGGGCCTTTTAATAAGGACACTAATCCCATTTGTAAGGGTTCCACTTGGATGACCTAAACACCTCCCAAAGTCCTTACCTCCTAATTCAATCACAATGGGGGTTAGGATTTCAACATATGAAGTTAGTGGAGACTCAAATATTTAGTCCATAGCATGGTGAAAAGATGAAAATAATCAATATTTGTACACAAAAATTATTAATCTTCATATTAAAACATTATGTCCATAGCAATTATTTTAGGGAAAAGATATCCTACTAATTATATTGCTCTTACTTTGGGCATTTAGTTTACCGAAACTGCACTTCAAATTTTATTTTCTTTATTTTTTAATTGAATTTATTGGGGTCATATTGGTTCACAAAATCATACAGGTTTCAAGTACATAATTCACCAAAACATCATCTGCACACTGCATCATGTGTCCACCTCCCCAAGCAAAGGCTCTTTCTGTACCCATTTCCCCCCAGCCCCCTGCCTATCCACAGCTCCGTTTTCCTCTGGCTATTACCACACTGATGTCTGTGTCTATGTGCTATATATATACATATGTTTTTATTTCTTCACTTTCTTTCATTCAGACCTCAATGCTCCTCCCCTCTGACACCTGTCAGTCTGTTCCATGCATCCATGCCTCTGTTCCTATTCTGTTTGTCAGTTCATTTTGTTCATTAGATTCCACATACAAGAGAGATCATATAGTATTTCTTTCTCTGACTGGCTTATTTCACTTAGTATAATAATCTCCAGGTCCATCCATGCTGTCACAAAAAGTAAGATTTCCTTTTTATGGCCACATAATATTCCATTGTGCAAATGTGCAACAGTTTTTTTTTATCCACTCATGTACTGATAGGCACTTGGGCTGCTTCCAAATCTTGGTTATTATAAGTAAAACTGCAGTGAACATAGGGCTGAATACATTCTCTCGAATTACTGTTTTGGGTTTATTTGGATATATTCAAGGAATGGGATTACTAAATCAAAAGGCAGTTCCATTTTTAGTGTTTTAGTAAACTCCAAACTGTTTTCCACAGTGGCTGCACCAGTCTGCATTCCCACAAACAGTGCATGAGGGTTCCCTTTTTTCCACATCCTTGCTAGCACTTGTTTGTTGGTGTATTTATGATAGCCATTCATACAGGTGTGAAGTGGTATCTCATTGTAGTTTTAATTTTCATCTCTCTGATGATTAGTGACATTAAGCAATTTTTCATGTCTTTTGGCCATGTGTATATCCTCTTCATAGAAATCCTCTATTCTGGTCCTTCACTCATTTATTTTTAAAGAGTAGAAATTAAAAAAAAATCTCACCCAAGGATATGTTTATTGATTTCAAAGAGAGAGGAAGGGAGGGGAAGAAAGAGAGAGAGAGAAATTGATGTGTGAGAGAGAGTCATCAATTGGTTGACTCCCGTATATACCCCTTCCATGGATTGAACCTGCAACATTTGGCATATGGAATAATGCTCCAACCAACTGAGCCACCTGGCCTGGGATGCCCATTTTTTAATTGGGTTGTTTGCATTCATGTTGAATAGAATAAGTTCTTTATATATTTTGGAAACCAACACTTTATCACGTGTATCATTGACAAATATGTTCTCCCATTCAGTGGGTTTCCTTTTCATTTTGTTGATGGTTTCTTTTCCTGTGCAAAAGCTTTTGAGTTTGATGTAGTCCAATTTATTTTTTCCTTGTTTGCCTTGCCTGAAGTGATATCAGCAAGAATATTGCTACTAGAAATGTCTGAAATCTTACTACCTATGTTTTCTTCTAGGAGTTTATGGTTTCAAATCTTACATTTAAGAATTTAGTCCATTTTATGTTTATTCTTGTGTGTGGTATTAGTTGGAAGTATAGTTTTTTTTTCCTTTTTCTTTTTTTGCATGTATCTGTCCAGTTTTCCCAACACCATTTATTGAAGAGACTATCTTTTCCTCTTTGTATGTTCTTGCCTTTGTCAAATATTTATTGAACATATGGGTGTGAGTTTATTTCTCTGCTTTGTTTTGTTTCATTGATCTTTATGACTGTTTTTGTGCCAATACCACGTTGTTTTGACTACTATGGCCTTGTAGTTTAGTTTGATACCAAATAGTGTGACACCTATAACTTTGTTTCTCTTTCTCAAGATTGCTGAGGCTATTGAAGATCTTTTGTGGTTCCATATATATTTTTGGAATATTTGTTTTAGACATTCAGAGATATGCCATTGGTATTTTAATAAGAATTGCATTGAAACTGTAGATTGTTTTGGACAGTATGGACATTTTAATGATGTTAATTTTTCCTAACCATAAATACAATATATGCTTCCACTTATTTGTATTTTCCTAAATTCTTTCTTCAGTATCTTAAAATTTTCTGAGTAGAGATCTTTTACCTCCTTAGTTAATTTTATTCTTAGGTATCTCTCTCTTTTTCTGTTGCAAGAGTAAATGGGATTGTTTTCTTAAATTTCTGTTTCTGATAGTTTATTATTGATATATAAAAATGCCACCAATTTCTAAATATTAATTTTGTATCCTACTACTTTACTGAATTTATTGATTAGATCTAGTAGATTTTTGGTTTTCTTTAGGGCTTTCTATGTATAATACCATGTCATCTGCAAATAATCACAGTTTTACTTCCTCCTTTACAATTTGGATGCCTTTATTTCTTCTTGATTCAATCACTGTGGGTAGGACTTTAAATAGTGTGTTGAATACAAGTTGTGAAAGCAGACATCTTTGTCTTGTTTCCTTCCCTTAGGGAAAAAGCTTTTAGTTTTTGCCCACTGAGTACGATTTTGGCTGTAGGTTTGTCATATATGACCTTTGTTATGGTGAAGTATGATCCCTCTATTAACACTTTGCTGAGAGTTTTTAATTATAAATGGGTGTTGGATTTTGTCAAATGCCTTTTCTGCTTCTACATGATCTGTTGTATGATCATAAAATTTTTATCCTTCATTTTGTTTATATGTTGCATCATGTTTATTGACTTGCAAATATTGCACTAATCTTGCATCCCCAGAATAAATCCTATTTGCTCATGGTGTATGTTTTTAATGTATTGTCGGATCTGATTTACTAATAGTTTGTGGAGCATTTTAGTATCTGTGCTCATCAGGGATATTGGCCTCTAAGTTTCTTTCTTGGTACTATCTTTATCTGGTTTTATAGTTAAGATATTGAGGGGATTGTAAAAAGACTTGGGAGTCTCCCTTCCTCCTGATTTTTTTGGAATACTTTGAGAATAAGTGTTAGTTCTTCCTTGAATGTTTGACAAGTTTTGTCTATGAATCCAACTGGTCTGAGACTTATGTTTGCTGGGAGTTTTTTAATTACTGCTTTAATTTCAGTAGTTGTAATTGGTCTATTCAGGTTTTCTGATTCTTCTTCATTCAGTTTGGAAGATTGTAAGTTTCTAGGATTCTATCCATTTCAGCAAGTTGTCCAATTTGTTGGCATGTAGTTATTCATACTATTTTCTTACAATCCTTTGTATTTCTGTGGTGTCACTTATTACTTCTATTTCATTATTGATTATATATATTTGGGCCCTCATATTTTCTTCATAAGTCTGGTTTAAGGTTTGTCAATCTTGTTTATCTTTTCAAAGAACCAGCTTTTGGTTTTGTTGATCTTTTGTGGGTTTTTTTAGACTCTTTCATTTATTTCTGCTCTGATATTTATTATTTCTTTTCTTCTTCTTACTCTGGGCTTTGTTTGTTTTTCTTTTTCTAGTTATTTTAGGTATAGGGTTAGATTTTTTATTTGATATTTTTCTTGCTTCTTGAGGTAGGCCTGTAATGCTATGAACATTCCTCTCAGGACTGTTTTCTCTGTATCCCATAGATTTTGGTTTGTTTTGTGTTCATTTTCATTTGTTCCCAGGTAACTTTTGACCTCTTCCTTGATCTCATTGTTAACCTTTCCCTTGTTTAATAACATGTTTTTTAGCCTCCACGTGTTTGCATGTTTTTCAGTTATTTTATTTTTATTTTTTATTTTAAAATTTTTTATTGTCATTCAAGTACAATTATCTCCATTTACCCCCCATTACTCCACTCCACCCCAGCTATCCCCATTTCCTACCCTTGATCCTTCCCCTCTTTGGTTTTGTCCATGTATCCTTTATACATGTTCCTTGATGACCCTTCTCCTTCTCTCCCCCATAATCCCCCTCCCCCTGCCCCTCTGGATACTGTCAGTTTGCTCTTTATTTCAGTGTCTATGGTTATATTTTGCTTGCTTGTATGTTTTGTTGATTAGGTTCCACTTATAGGTGAGATCATATGGTATTTGTCTTTCACTGCCTGGCTTATTTCACTTAGCATAATGCTCTCCAGTTCTATCCATGCTGTCACCATGGTAGGAGCTCCTTCTTTCTCTCTGCTGTGTTACTTTATTGTCATTGACTTCTAGTTTTGGTCAGAGAAGGTGCTTGCTATAGTTTCAATATTCTTAAATTTATTCTTATTTTGTGTCCTAATATGTGGTCTGTCTTTGAGAATGTTTCATGTGCACTTGGAAGGAATGTATATTATGATGCTTTGGGATGAAATGTCCTGTAAATATCAATTAAATCAAATCAATCCAGTGTGTCATTTAAGGTCACTGTTACCTTGTTGTTTTTTGTGTAGAAAATCTATCCATTGATGTCAGTGGGGTGTTAATTCCCCTACTATGACTATATTGCTGTCGATCTCCTCCTTAATGTCCACCAAAATATTTTTTGTATATATTTAAGTGCTCCTATGTTGGGTGCATATATTTTTACAAGTGTTACATCCTCTTGTTGGATAAATCCCTTTAGTATTATGTAGTGATAATACCTTTTCTCTCTCAATGACCTTTGTTTTGAAGTCTATCTGTCTGTTATAAATATTGCTTCTCCAGCTTTTTTTCCATTTCCATTTGTATGGAATATATTTTTTTCTTTTCTTCACTTTCACTCTATATCTTTTGTTCTGAATATGGTCTCTTGTAGACAGCATATGTATGGGTTATGTCTTCTTATTCATTCAGCTACCCTATTACTTTTGATTGAAGCATTTAAGCCATTTACATTTTAGGTTATTATTGATAGGTACTTATTTATTGCCATTTTATTCATAGTATCCATGTTCCTCTCTCTGTCTCTCTCTTCTTTTTCTTAAAACATGTCTTTTAAACATTTCTTGTAATACTGGTTTAGTGAAATGAACTCCGTTAGACTTTTTTTTCCCTTTGGTCTGAGATGTTCTTATTTTGCCTTCAATTTTAAATTACTGCGTTGCTGAATAAGTGGCCTTGGTTGCAGGTCCTTGCTCTTCACCACTTTAAATATTTTATGCCAGTCCTTTTGGTCTGAAATGTTTCTGTTGAGAAATCAGCTGACAGCCTACGGGAACTCCTTTGTAGGTAACTAACTCTCTGTTGCTGCCTTTATGATTCTCTTTTTGTCTTCAACCTTTGCCATTTTAATTGTTATGTGTCAACTATCATGGTGTGGGTCTCTTTGGGTTCATCTTGATTGGGACTCTGTGCATCCTGAACTTGTGTGCCTTTTTCTTTCACCATATTAAGGAAGTTTTGAGCCATTATTTCTTCAAACAGGATCTCTATTTCTTGCTCATTCTCTTCTCTTTCTGGTACCCCTATGATGTGAATGTTGTTATGCTTGATGTTGTCCCAGAGAACCCTTAGACTTTCCAATTTTTTTAAAAATGCTCTTTTCTTTTGGACACTCTGTTTGGGTGCTTACTGTTATCTTGTTCTGTAAGTCACTGATTCAGTCCTCTGCTGGCTGTTGATTCTTTTTAATGTATTCTTCATTTCATATATTGTTCATTTCTGACTGGTTTCTTTTTATGGCTTCTGTGTCCTTTTTAATTCTTACCATCTTTTCATTTAAATTCTCTCTGAGGTCACACGTTCTTCCCCTAAGGTCCTTGAGTATCCTCATAATCACTGTTTTCAATTCTGCATCTGGTACCTTGGTTACTTCCATTTCATTTCATTCTTTTTTGGGGGATTTCTCTTTTTTTCATTTTGGGCATTTTTTATCTCCTCATTTTGTCTCTGTGTGTTAGCTAGATATGTTACGTTTCCCAAATCTGTTATGATGGTTTTATGATGTAGGTGTCTTGTTGGGGTCAGTGGCACAATCTTCCAGATCACCTAAGCTCAGTGCTCCAGGAAAGTTGCTTGTGGGTTATGTGTACTCTCCTGTTGTAGTTGTGTCTTGAATGTTTTTGGTCCTTTTGTGGGTGGAATTAACCCTTCAGGCTGGCCAACTATAAAGATAGACCTCAATTATTGTGCAGGGACTGCCCCACTCCCCCATGGTCAAGTTGTTCTCAGCAGTGTATGGTGCCTGCTGCAATCCCCCTTTGGGTGTGCTGCTTATGTGGCTAATTGGGTCAAGCTCTGTTGTGGTCTGAATCCCATCCCTGGTTGTGTTTGTTCTGGGTTCACTTGGGTGGGATTCAAGTACACAGTGATGTCAGACATTAGTAACTTGCCTTGGGCTACTTGTCTAGAGCTACTACACTGTTCACTGTTTGTGGCTGTGTCTACTGGGCCTGTGTGTGCATGGGAGAGGCCAACCTGTGTATGGGATCGGCTTCTTCCACCTTAGAAGTGGGTGTAAATCTAAAAAATATCTAAGGCTTTCTGAGGTTCACTTATACCTCTCAGCTATACCACTTTCCACAGAGGTTGCCTAATCTTCCTCCAGAGTTTTCCAAAGAAAGACTGTAGAGTGGGCCCAGGCTGACTACAATGCACAGGCCCTTCCATAGGTTATCAGCCAATATGGTGGAGGCTACTGGGGTTGGGAGGATAGGGCTAGTGGTTTTCTACTTGGGTTGCATACCATCAGGCACTCAGTGAGGGTAAAGTGGTCCCTACTCCAGAGCCAAACCACTGAGTCTCTGCCAGAGTCTCCAACTCTAGCTCCCACAGGAGGAGCCCACTTCAGGTTTAGGTTTAGGTTGAGTGCAGCCAGCTGTTTCCTCTGCAAGCCCAACTGGCAGAGCCACCAGGGCTCAGGAGGACATATCAAAAAGTCTCACATTGAGGGTGGTGCCAGCTCAGCCCTCAGGGATGGGTCCAAGCACTTCATCCCTGACCTAGACAATAGCCTCCTAGGGAGACTCACTCCAAATGTCCCAGCTCTGAGCAGCACATTCTTTCCCCTCCAAGAACTGAGTTCAGCCTGGCAGGGCCACAAGGACTTGGGAGGGGCAATTCAAATAGTGTCCTGTTGTGGGTGTTATTGGCATGCCTGTACAGTAGGGGCAGGCAGCTTCCGCTTTACAGGATAGCACAGACTGAGCTTGCAGGAAAGATAGGAACTCCCTCACTCCGCCCCTGTGATGTAGCCACACAACCCAGCATCTGCCTGTCTGATTCTCAGACAAAAGTTTCCCTGGGAAATGCTCTGAAAGTCCCAGTTCTGCAAAGCAGTATGGTCTCCCTGTGCTACTGAGCTCAGCAGGGTGGAGTTATACAGTGGCAGGGTAGGCCCAGTGATTCAATGGGTAGGGGAGGGCATGCTGGCTGTGCCTTGGAGGTGGGGAAGAATGTTCTCCTTTCCAAAGCTCCAGAAAAAGAGCACCCTCAAAGGTGCCTGTGGGGTGCATCCAGCAGGTCCCCCTTTAAGACACAGCAGATTCGTGTTGCCAGTAGCTGGAGGACCAGGCAGTACACTCCCCAGGCTGGTGGTGTGACAATAGGAGTGCTCAATGATGGGAAGGTGGTGCCTGAGTCTCTAGCAATTTCTTTTCTCTCCCAGGTGGACTGAACCCCTACTGATTTTCTCCACCAGATGCTATTTGGGTTCCTATTCCTGTCTTTCTTGCCCTGGGTTTGGAATCCCTGCATGGGATTGAGACACCTTGCTACCAGGGAGAGTTACCCCTCCAGCTTCTCAGTCACCACATGTGTTTCTGGGGACCAGCTCTTTCCACATCTTGCTCCCTTCTTCCCACTCTCTATGCGGCTTCTTCTGTAAATCATTGGTTATAATTATATTTCAGTTCAGCTAGCCTACAGTTGGTTATTCAGATTGATTGCTCTATAATTTAGATGCAAATTTGGTTTTGTGCCAGGAGCAGGAGAGTGTGTCCATCACCTAATCTGCTGACATCTTCGAATCTAAATTTTTTTTAATGGATGAGAAATGTAGCAAATATTGTATCACTTTTTCTTTAAAAAACCTTTTTCTTTTCAATCTCAAATAGTATTTTTTTGCTAAATTTTAATGTCCAGACAACCCTTCTTCCAATTAAAATAGCTCTTCCTTTTTTTCTTTTATTTTTCCTCTCAAAATTTGGGCTGAGATTTTAATTTGGAGGTAGGTCTTTCATGATAAACTTGGACTTATCAAAATGCCTCAGAGGGTACATTGTATATATCACAGTGCCAGACAGTCCTCTGATGACATAAATATTTAATAGTACTTCAGGATCTATTCTTTTGGGTAAGCTGACCTGGCTTATCCATTTGTAGTCTCTTCAAAATACTGAGATGCCAGAAACAATGGAAAACATGAAGGGTTCAGATCACAGCAGCATAAGCACTTAAATACATATTTAAGTTGTTAAACATGTACAGCATTCTGTTTTCATAAAAATTGGTGTGAAGTAGTAGCTGAATCATTCAGTAACTTATATACTGAGTTTATGAGGACCATATCCTAGAGAACTTACTATATTTAGGATCATTTTTAATAGATATGTCAGCATATACAAGGTTCAGTTGTTATCATTTTGAGAATCTAAATTAAATTTGATTTGGCATCTTGATTTCTGGAGACCAACAGGAGGTAAAAAATAATTACAAGTGGTTTCTATCTGTCACAGTATTAAAATGGTGACCCAGTTACTCTGAAAAGAAGGTAGTGAGACTATTCTATTCATGGTACGGTGCAACTACAACTAGCACCAAACCTAACACTGTTTAACTTCCCACATACCAGTTTGATTTATCTTCATCCAAGATTCTCAGAGAGCAGGTGCACTGAAAGTATTGGAAAACACTGACTTGAAATTAGGATAGAGATTAAAAACTTATTTGTGGGAAGTACTCTGGCTTATTCAACAGGTTACTGAGAAGCCTGGCAAAACAAATCAAAACAAAACAAAACAAAAGGAAAAGAATTAGTAAGTGCCAATTATATAAATAACTAGAAGATTTTGTTAGGTATTAACCAGTAAGATTCATTGGTGTTGAACAAAAAATGTGTCAAACATACTGCAACACCAGCAGTTCAATAATATGAGGAAACCAGAAAAATAGCTAAAAATTTTAAAGCTAAACAAAAGATTGACAAATTGCCTCTGAATCTAGTCTCATCCCAACATAAAAACTGAGTGATCCAAAAATCAGTATTTGCTTTTTAAGGAAAGGGAACATGTCATTTATCCTAGTCATTAAAACTCTGACCAATGATAAACGGGCCTGCACCTCAAGGCACTTTTTTTCAAAAATTCTTGATATGACTTTAAAGAAAATCATTTCTTCCTATTGAACTTTCCTTCTCTTCCCTCCATACTGCACCTGCACAAGGTATATTTAGATTGCTTATATAAAACTTTATTGTTGCATTTGAATAATCATGACATATGGTAAATGTGTTTATACAACATGGGCTGATTCAGAGATGGAAATGTGCCTATGAAATTTCCCAATATTTTTAAATTAAAAATTGACCTAGAAATTAACTAAATTAAATCCATTTGTTGTTAGATCAAGTAAATAAGTCTATTCATTTATCTGCCTTCCTCCCTCCTTCTCTACCCCCTTCCTTCCACCCTTCCTTCTGTATATCCATGTATCCATCCATCCATCCATCCATCCATCCATCCATCCATCCATCTATCCATCCTTCCATCTTACTGTCCCTCTGTCAATCCAAACAAGTATTTATTGACCACTTTATGCTCTCACTTTATGTGCAACAGCCATTGTTCCAGGTGCTGAGCATTAAAGGGAAAGAAAGTATACTGCTGTGCCCCTGAAGAATTTATATTTTGGGGGTTAACACAAGCAATAGTCAAGAAAAAATTTAAAAATAATTACCGATTGTGATTATCAGTATGAAGAACCTCAGAAGGGTGTTGTGTATAACATTTGGTTTATCTGATTTTCTCAGTTGTCTCATAGAACATACATTTTTTAACTTTAAATTTGTTATTTTTAGATTACAGCTAACATACAATATTATATAAACTTTACTTGTACAACCAATGGTTAGACATTATATAACTTACTAAGTGATCATCCTGATAAATCTAGTACACATGTGATAGCATAACATAGTTATTACAATATTATTGACTCTGCTTCCTGTGTTGTACTTCACATCCCTGTGACTACACTATACCTGCCAATTTGTACTTCTTAATCCCTTCTCCTTTTTCATCTATCCACCAACACACCTCCCCTCTGGCATCCATCAAAATGGAGAACATGCATTTTTAAATGCCTCTTTATAGAGCTCTTATGAAAGGACAGTTGTGTCATTATTGTTTACCAGTTTATCCCAAAAACCTAGTTTATTACCAGGTTCCTAATATGTAATCAATAAGTTATTTTTTATCAAAGATGGTTGTATGCCCTAAAGCAGCTGTCCCCAACTTTTTGGCATCAGGGACCAATTTTGTGTGAGGCAGTTTTTCCATGGACCAGGGTTGGGGGGATGGTTCCTGTATGATTCAAATGCATTACATTCAAGCTCAACTCCTGCTATGTGGCCCAGTTCCAGAGGCTTGGACAGGTAACAGTCCATGGCTTGGAGGTTGGGCCCCTGCTCCAAAGCATGTATTGTGTTTATGAACTGATTCTGATTTACAAAATGTTACTGGTCTGTGACAAGTATAGAAATTTAGAATATGCATTTAGAAATTCATTTTTTTGATATATTTATTGGTTATGCTATTACAGTTGTCCCATTTCCACCCCTTCACACAACTCCATCCTGCCCACCTCCTCCCTCCCACATTCCCCCCCTATAGTTCATGTCCATAGGTCATACTCATAAGTTCTTTGGCTTCTACATTTCCTACACTATTCTTACCCTCCCCCTGTCTATTTTCCACCCATCATTTATGCTATTTATTCTCTGTAACTTTCCCCCCTCTCTCCCCCTCCCAATCCCCTATTGATAACCCTCCATGTGATCTCCATTTCTGTGGTTCTGTTTCTGTTCTAGTTGTTTGCTTGGTTTTCTTTAGTTTTGGTTTTAGGTGTGGTTGTTAATAACTGTGAGTTTGCTGTCATTTTCACTGTTCATATTTTTTATCTTCTTTTTCTTAGATAAGTCCCTTTAACATTTCATATAATAATGGCTTGGTGATGATGAACTCCTTTAACTTGACCTTATCTGAGAAGCACTTTATCTTCCCTTTCATTCTAAATGATAGCTTTGCTGGATACAGTAATCTTGGATGTAGGCCCTTGCCTTTCATGACTTGGAATACTTCTTGCCAGTCCCATCTTGCCTGTAAGGTCTCTTTGGAGAAATCAGCTGACAGTCTTATGGGAACCCCTTTGTAGGTAACTGTGTCCTTTTCTCTTGCTGCTTCTAAGATTCTCTCCTTCTGCTTAATCTTGGGTAATTATGATGTGCCTTGGTCTGTTCTTCCTTGGGTCCAGCTTCTTTGGGACTCTCTGAGCTTCCTGGACTTCCTGGAAGTCTATTTCCTTTGGCAGACTGGGGAAGTTCTCCTTCATTATTTGTTCCAATAAGTTTTCAATTTTTTGTTCTTCCTCTTCTCCTTCTGGCACCCCTATAATTCGGATGTTGGAACGTTTCAAGATGTCCTGGAGGTTCCTAAGCCTCTACTCATTTTTCTGAATTCTTGTTTCTTCATTCTTTTCTGGTTGGTTGTTTCTTTCTTCCTTCTGGTCCACACCATTGATTTGAGTCCCAGTTTCCTTCGCATCACTATTGGTTCCCTGTACATTTTCCTTTGTTTCTCTTGGCATAGCCTTCATTTTTTCATCTAGTTTTCAAACAAATTCAACCAATTCTGTGAGCATCTTGATAACCAGTGTTTTGAACTGTGCATCCGATAGGTTGGCTATCTCTTCCTCGCTTAGTTGTATTTTTTCTGGAGCTTTGAAGTGTTCTGTCATTTGGGCCATTTTTTTTTTTTTTTTTTTTTTTTTTTGTCTTGGCACGTCTGATACTTAAAGGGGAAGAGCCTTAGGTGTTCACCAGGGCGGGGTAATGCTGGTAGCTGCGCTGTTATGGTGTATGTGGGGAAGGGGCCAAGAGGGAGCAATGGCGCCTGCTCCACTCTCCATCAGATTTTAGTTACTCCCTCTGCTACCCACCATCAAATTGGGCCCCTCTGGTGCTGGTTCCCGAGTGGGTGGGCCTGTGCACACTCTAGGCCTCTGTGGATCTCTCCAACAACCTCTCCTGTGAGGCTGGGAGTCTCTCCTGCTGCTGCCCCAACCCCCACGGGCGTTTTCAATCAGAGGTTTGAGGCTTTATTTTCCCGCGCTGGAGCCCTGAGTTGTGCAGTCTGCTTTGATCCCCGGTTTATCTGTGCGTGAATGTGGGGCCGCAGGGTGCTACCTGCCGCTCTGCCTGCCCCGTTCTCTGCCACTCTGAGTCCGGCCCTCTCGGTTTATCTGTGCGAGAATGTGGGGCCACAGGGTCTGCTAGTGGTCAGACTGCCTGCCCCGTTCGTCCCACACTCCTCCAGTCTAGGTCCCACCAGGGCAACGGGAGTCCTCTTTGTCCCAGTGCCCATCTCCGCCCCTCCTAACGGTCTGGATGTATGTTTCTTTTTTATCTACTTGGTGTCAGACTTCCTTGCTGTTCAATTTTCTGTCAGTTCTGGTTGTGCGAGGAGGCGCAGTGTGTCTACCTACGCCACCATCTTGGTTCTCTCTAGAAATTCATTTTTATTTTCTGTTTCTTAAAGTACTGATTTGCAGTGGATTAGAAAGTAAAACAAAACAAAATGTAACTGTCCTTTACCACAGATAATTTGAAAATCACTACAAGACCATTTGCTCAGGTCTACTATAAAAATGGCTAAATAATTTAAAAAACAGGAATAATGTAATGGGAAGAAAATGAACATTTATTCAGTGTCTCTAAATGTTGGGCACTTTATTCATTAAATAATTGCAGGAATCTTCAATCTCACTCAAAGCACCTTCATCTAACTGCTGTATCTGAGCCGACCTCAGAACAGAGTTTGCCTCTAAGTCTCCTGCAGCGCCTGTTCTTGCCTCGCTATACATGGCATTCTCACTTCCATACTATGCTCTAATAGTCTTTAGGTGATAAGAATAGTTTTTTTTATTTTCTTTAATATGTTTTTGCTTCCCAATATGTCTTTCTTTCCTTGTCAGTCAGGATGGATATGGATATAAGAACTTGATTTGACAACTCTCCAATTGCTTATCTGTGAGGAGTAATAGGCCTGACCTGTCTTCTCTGGGAATGCATAGCTAACTGAACTTCGTCTTGTTTATTGTCAGGCCTGAACCTGATGCTTGCTTATTTATAAAGGACAGTATCTAAGTATTAGGAATATTTCAGATTAATTAATTTTCAAGTTCATATTTATGTTTGTAACTAGAACAAGCTATAGGTCTCTGCTTTTGACTTGAACCCACCTTTAGAAATGATGCACGTTAAGACACTGTATCTTTGTTTTTCCTTGATACAAAAGGGTCATTTTCAACCTTTTTGTTATTACTTAAGGTCAGTGATAAATGAAGCCAGCATCAGGATCTAGTTTCTTAGGGCCAGTTTCTGTATTCTGTTCCTGATCAAAATTGGTCAGAACTGGGAGCACACAAAAAGGTTTGAATAAACAAGTGAAAATCTTGCCCTGGTGATAATTAAAAATTAAACAGTTCAAGTGGGTTTTTTTAAATTGAACTATAATACCAGATTACATTTACGGTAAGGTGTCTGTATGTCACAGGAGTAATGCCATCACTTTCATATTCTAGGTGGGCCTCTTGGGAAGAACTGGGTCAGGGAAGAGTACTTTGTTATCAGCTCTTTTGAGACTGCTGAATACCGAAGGAGAAATCCAAATAGATGGTGTGTCTTGGAATTCAGTGACTTTGCAACAGTGGAGGAAAGCCTTTGGAGTTATACCACAGGTAAGCTGGAAAGACTTCACTAGGGGAAAAAAAAGCAACTAAATACAATTTTACCATAATATGATGCTTGCACATTTTCCTGAAATATATATTCATTACATATTTCTGTCCATTTTGTGGAATGGAATCTTTTCATTAGGAGAAAAACTATCTCTAAAAGTTTAGAACTCTCTGACATCCTGTTATTGAAATAGTAATAGTTTTGATAGCCTGTCCCAGAAGACGCAATCTATAGTGAGAACATGGGGCTTTTGTTTTCATCAGCTTATTTTTTCCTGCTTCAGTGGTTTGAGTTCCAAATTAGCAATCAAAGCAGGTTAAGAAATGCTTTGCAAGATATAAAAGATGCTTTTGAAATAACAAACACTTGGAAGCATGAGGTAGTGGAATAGGAAATTTAAAGTGTAATGATTGTTTTTTTTTTCTTTATACAAGAATGAATCATGTCAGATTAATCTGTAGCTATTTTTTAAATGCCAGTCCTTGATTTGTGTCACAGAGTATCTCTAGCCTCAGGGGCTTAATATCATTTTGTGTTGTTATGCAAGAGGGCTGCTTATATGTGAGAAAAATAGCCACAGTTCCATTTTCAAATGATCCAAATGGAAACCAATTAATGTCTTTAATGTGAGAAAATCTGAAAGGCGTGAACTATATATCTGCTAGTATTTGCTCTCATTTCTGGATGTAGTGACTGTTTTAATAATCATTTTGTCCTCTTTGTTTTAAAGGGCACTAAATCCATTCCACTACCATGGTACTTACAGTTTTCTACTTTTAACACAAAAGTAAAATGCTAAGAGCATCTCCCAGTAGATTGACTATAAATCTAGCCTAAGAAAAAGCTTTATTTTTTGATAGATCACTTTTGTGAACCTTCGCTCCTTTCAACTAATGAGGCACTAAATATTGTGACTGCCAAATTGATGCTTTTAATTCATTTGTCTAGACTTTGCTGTGTTGCCAGACACTTAATCCTGGTTGAACTTTGAAAAATAATATTGTTTATTCAAAAAGAAAAAAAGGATTGTCAGATAGTTTAAAGATAAACTGTGGGACTACTGGTATCCCAAGGTGATATCATTAGGCAAAATGACAATGTTGAAGAACACAGAATAGAATCTGGTTGTCTCAGAAGAGTTACTGTTCAGTTGACTCTAAGTTTTCTGATCCCATTTTTTAACTACAATTATGAAGCTTTTGTTTCCTTGTTGTTATTCACAAAAACCTGCCCATTAGAATAAGCAAAGTTCTAAATAAATAATTTTTATTTCACTTGGAATCCTTTAGTTTATCTGCCATGTGATACAGAAGTTTTTGTTTTATCATGTGTTCTATTTAGGAACCCAAATACACAAGATCTAGAGGAAAACCGAGTGGGCCACAGTTATGAAAATTCTTTATCTTGCCTTTCTGCCAAAATGAATCTTCTAAACTTCACTTTATTTCATTTTCCCTCTTCTATGCTTCAAGCATTTTATAAAGTAAACAAGAAATACTTTGAGATATGCCTTTAAAAATGTGTGATCATGGTAACGGAAATGCTTCTCATTGTACATGTTTGTGACCCAGATTTCTGGGACTGTCCCCAAGAGCCACAAGAATACCTATAGACAGAATGCACTATGTCTTCTACAGTGACATCTTGAGACCATTCAGTGAATATCCAAGAAAAAGAGGAAGAAGGCAAACTCTTTATACCTTTTTAACATCCAAATGAAGAAATGTTTTTACTAAAAATTCAGATTATGTAATTTTTATCCTTTCCAGAGTTTGACCTTAAAGAAGAAAAAAAAGAAGGAAAAGGGAATTAAAAACTCTATGAGAACTTCATTTTTTGCTTTTCTTTTTCTTCCTTTCATTTTTCTGACCTGCAAGAGCTTAGTTCCCCCCAAGATCACTGGCATTGAGACATCAGAGATCTCTGGGTCAATTAAACGCTTGTTTTCAGACACAGGAAACAGGAATTTTGAACAAGAAACTTTCCCTCTCCGTCAGTGATCCTGAGACACCAGGCATGGAATCACAAGATGTTAGTTTTGGCAGGTTCTTGCAGTATTGTTTTGTTTTGTTCTCTGTACTTCCCTCCTATAGCTAGAATGTAATCTTGGAGGATGCACCAGCCCGGGAAACAGGTTATTATGTACATTTCAAGGTGGAGTCTTCCTCAATTTGTTCTAATTTACCTGTGAGCTCTGAGGGCCTAAAAAGGAGACAGTGAGGCCTAGAATAAGAACCCCATTGGCTTAGGCAATTTGAATACTGAGACTTAAAATTGTTTATTAGCCTTGAAATTTTTTAAGCACTTAATTCATAAAAAACAGAAAAATAATTTTTAAATGTATTTTCAAATCTTCAATTACAAGTGTGAAAGACTACAAAGCTATTCTGAGGCAATGGCTGGGCCTATTCTTGCAAAGAGAGACTTTCTGATATGAAACTAATCCATGGCCACATATGACTTTGACCACAAATTTGGAATGTCTTTTGCTGTAAAAGATACTAGAAAAGGCCAAAACATGTATCTGTAGATGTGAACAATGAAGTTGGGAGCACAACAGTTCTCATTCAGTTTAACAATAATTCACACTTTAATGGTTAGTTATTAAACTCCTTCTGTGTGCTTAAATAAGAACTGTAGATCCAATAGTTATGTTAGTGGTATTGAGCTTGCTATCCAACCTATGAGCTTCCAGTGAGAGGTTTAAAATTACATTCATTGCCATAATTCAGGGATCAAAGGAAGAAACAAAAATGATAAATTAAACATATGTAAATAAGTGTAGTCATGGGTCAAGGCACTGGCTAGTCAGGGAAGTGCTGTGAGCAACTATGAGGGAATCCAGCTCCACCATGTCACTGTAGCCTTCCTTTCTTTTCTACTCCCACTGCTATGTTTTTATTCTTCACCTTTTTCTTTGCATCTCTCCATTTTATGTTGCACACAAATTAAACTTTTTGAAGCAACATTTCAATTTTGTGATTTACCTTTTGGGAACTCCTTTTTCCACTAAATAGATCCAGATTCTTCCATTTGTGGTTGGGTCCCTCATAGTCAGGTCCCAACCCAACCTTTCTAGAAAGATCCACCACTCTTCTCACCTGGGCACTTTTATGATTCAGTCCAGCTGGACTTACTGTGCTGTGAAAGATACCTTACTTTTCTCTCTCATTTTCTCTGTACATGCACTTTCTCTGTCTGAGACAATATTCCTTCAGCACAGTCACTTTGCCATCACAAGTGTTAAACTCTGCCAGGTGATCTTTTCTGACTCACTTTCTTGCCCCCATTAACCCTGACACTAACCCCAACATTCCACTCCCACACCCCAGTCCCTGATGGGATCTGTAACTGCTTATAAATCTCTCCTGGAACTTCTCTATGTCTTGTCTTAGGATTATCTGTATATTTCTTTAATTTTCACTCAGTAAGTACTCTGCAGACATTTTATTTAAAGAAGCAGGATTTAAACACAAAATCACTACCAATCAGGGGACACTGGTAAAAATGCTAAATAAAACAGATTTTTTTTACCTTACTAATTTTTCTATCTCTTAATATAGCATATAACAATACCTTTCATGGTAGGAATTCAATATACATTGTTTTGTGCTGAGTCACTAAATGCTTATCTCTTTTACAAGAAACTATGGTTCTGCTAGTATCCAGATTTTACTAGCTCTGTAATCTTAGGCAAGTTATTTAATTTCTCTGAGCCTTAGTTTCCTTGTCTATGAGGAATACTGGTAGTAACTCCTGAACTGGGTTTTTGTGTGGATTAAATAAGTAAAGTAATCAGCAATATACTTAGTGGCATGTATACTCCATGGCATGTAGTAACTACAATACACTGGGTTGTGGTTGTTATCATTTATGGTTCCTTAAGGACAAGACATCCTGTCCTCCTTATCTTTGTATTAAATTGGAGGTGGATGCTATAGGAATGAACAAATAGGTATGGATAGTTTCACAAAGAAGGTGACAATTAAAGTGGTCTATAAAATGTGCATGTTTTACAGAGTTTTGGGGCAGGGAGTTGTGGAAAGGATATTCCAGGACCTCAGGCAAGGATATTATGAGCAAGTACAGAGATGAGAACTAGAAAAAGTTGGGGGGCAAAGGAAAGAGAAGTTCCTGTGTTAGTATTTGGAGAAAGAGGGAAAGACATGACAAGTGAGGAATGGGTTGACTCTTTTGAGCTAGCAAGAGGTGGCAAAATGGTGGTAGAATGGGGACAACCCTGGCAGCCTGGGGACAGTGCACTTCAGGTGGGTAGAATTAGGAGCAGGGAGATGGGTGGGAGCTGTACTGTGATAAAAATAATGAGGAGGACAATGTGAGTGGAGTCCTAAATTCAAGGGAGAGAAGAAAAATAACTAGTATGGTTATCAGTATAATACAATATTAGTATTTATGAGCCTAAAAACTTGACATCTTTGATAATTTGGTCAGACCTAGAAAACATTTTTTATGATATTTCTGAAAAAGTGTATACTAAAAAGTTGTCTTATAAAAGGTTTTAAAGCATTAATTGGCTTTACAGGAAATAATAATTTGAACATCTTACATGTAATCATTTACAAACATAAATAGTATGTACATTAACCTTATAAAATTATTCTTTATTTGTTATAAACCTTCAACATTTTTGACTTATTCACCTTGTTCTCATTAATAGGTGTTCTTAAAAGCAAAGCAACACTTACTGTTTTAAATTAATTTATTTATTTTTATTCAGTTACAATTGTCTGCATTTCCTCCCCATCCCTCCACCCCACCCCAGCCAGTCCCACCTCCCTCCCCCACCTATACCCTCCCCCTTGATTTTGTCCATGTGTCCTTTATAGTAGCTCCTATAGACCCCTCTCCCCACTATCCCCTCCCCACTCCCATCTGGCTATTGTTACAATGTTCTTAATTTCAATGTCTTTGGTTATATTTAGCTTGCTTTTTTCTCTTGTTGATTATGTTCCAGTTAAAGGTGAGATCATATGGTACTTGTCCCTCACCACCTGGATTATTTCACTTAGCATAATGCTCACCAGTTCCATCCATGCCATTGCAAAGGGTATAAGCTCCTTCTTTCTCTCTGCTGCGTAGAATTCCATTGTGTAAATGTACCATAGTTTTTTGATCCACTCATTTGTTGATGGGCACTTAGGTTGCTTCTAGTACTTGGCTATTGTAAATTGTGCTGCTATGAACATTGGGGTGCATAGGTTCTTTTGGATTGGTGTTTCAGGGTTCTTAGGGTATAATCTCAGCAGGGGAATTGCTGGGTCAAAGGGCAGTTCCCTTTTTAGTTTATTGAGGAAATTCCATACTGTTTTCCACAGTAGCCTCACTAGTCTACATTCCCACCAACAATGTACTAGGGTTCCCTTTTCCCCACATCCTCTCCAACACTTGTTTGTTGATTTGTTTATGTTGGCCACTCTGACTGGTGTGAGATGGTACCTCATTGTGGTTTTAATTTGCATCTCTCTGATGGCTAGTGATGCTGAGCATCTTTTCATATGTCTCTGGGCCCTCTGTATGTCTTCCTTGGAGAAGTGTCTGTTCAAGTCCTTTGCCCATTTTTTAATTGGGTTGTTTGTCTTCCTGGAGTAGAGTCTTGTGAGTTCTTTATATATTTTGGAGATCAGGCCCTTGTCTGAGGTATCATTGGCAAACCTGTTTTCCCATACTGTTCGTTCTCTTTTCATTTTAATACTGTTTTCTTTAGCCATGCAAAAGCTTTTTATTTTGATGAGGTCCCATTTGTTTTTTCTTTCCTTTATGTCCCTTGCTTTAGGGGATGTGTCTGTGAGGATGTTGCTGCGTGGAATGTCTGAGATCTTCCTGCCAATGTTTTCCTCTAGGACTTTTATGGTGTTACGACTTATATTTAAGTCTTTTACCCACCTTGAAATTATTTTTGTGTGTGGCGTAGGTTGGTGATCGAGTTTCATTTTTTTGCACGTAGCTGTCCAGATCTCCCAACACCATTTGTTGAAGAGGTTATTTTTGCTCCATTTTATGCTCCTGCCTCCTTTGTCAAATATTAATTGACCATAAAGACTTGGGTTTATTTCTGGGCTCTCTGTTCTGTTCCATTGGTCTATGTGCCTGTTTTTATGCCAGTACCAGGCTGTTTTGATTACCATGGCCTTGTAATACAGTTTGATATCAGGTATTGTGATCCCTCCTGCTTTGTTCTTCTTTCTCAAAATTGCTGCAGCTATTCAGGGTCGTTTATGGTTCCATATAAATTTCTGAAGTGTTTGTTCTATATCTGTGAAATATGTCATGGGTACTCTAATAGGGATTGCATTGAATCTATAAATCGCTTTGGGTAGTATGGCCATTTTGATGATGTTCATTCTTCCAATCCATGAGCATGGTACATGCTTCCATTTGTTTGTGTCTTCCTTAAATTCTTTCTTCAGTGTTGTGTAGTTTTCTGAGTACAGGTCTTTTACCTCCTTGGTTAGGTTGATTCCTAGGTACTTTATTTTTCTTGTTGCTATATCAAATGGGATTTTTTTCCTGATTTCTGTTTCTGATGTTTCATTGTTGGTTATACAGGAATGCCTTTGATTTCTGGGTATTGACTTTGTATCCAGCTGTTTTGCCAAATTCACTTATTAGGTCAAGTAGTTTTTTGGGGGAGTCTATAGGATTTTCCATGTACACTATCATGTCATCTGCAAACAGTGAGAGTTTCATTTCCTCCTTTCCAATTTGGATGCCTTTTATTGCTTTTTCTTGTCTGATTGCTGTGGCTAGGACTTCCAATACTATGTTGAATAGGAGTGGTGAGAGAGGGCATCCTTGTCTTGTTCCTGATCTTAGTGGGAAAGCTCTAAGTTTTTGTCCATTGAGTATGATGTTGGCTCTATGTCTCTCATATATGGCCTTTATTATGTTGAGGAATGCTCCCTTTATTCCCACTTTGCTGAGTGTTTTTTATCATAGATGGGTGCTGTACCTTATCAAATGCTTTTTCTGCATCTATTAATATTATGAAGTGGTTTTTGTCTTTGCTTTTGTTTATGTGGTGTATATGTTTATTGATTTGGGAATGTTGTACCATACTTGCATCCCTGGGATGAATCCCATTTGATCATGGTGTATGATCTTTTTAATGTATTGCTGGATGCGGTTTGCCAATATTTTGTTGAGGATTTTAGCATCTATGTTCATCAGTGATATTGGCCTGAAGTTTTCTTTCTTTGTTATTTGTTTATCTGGTTTTGGGATTAGGATGATGTTGGCTTCTTAAAACAAGTTTGGGAGTCTTCCATCTTCTTGAATTTTTTTAAATAATCTGTGGAGGACGGGGGTTACCTCCCCCTTAAATGCTCTGTAGAATTCTCCTTTGAAACCATCTGGTCCAGGGCTTTTGTGTATCAGAAGCTTTTTGATTACTGTTTCAATTTTCAGGCATTGAAAATTTTCTGGTCTGTTCAGGCTTTCTGCTTCTTCTTCATTGAGTTTTGGAAGTTTATATTTTTCTAGAAATTTGTCCATTTCATCTGGGTTTTCAAATTTCTTGGCATACAGTTCTTAGTAGTAATTTCTTACCATCCTTTGTATTTCGGTGGTATCCGTTGTAGTGACTCCTCTTTCATTTCTGATTGTGTTTATTTGGGTCCTCTCTCTTTTTTTCTTGATGAGCCTGCTTAAGAGCTTGTCAATTTTGTTTATCTTTTCAAAGAACCAGCTCCTGGATTTGTTGATCCTTACAATTGTGCTTTTAGTGTCTATGTCATTTAATTCTGCTCTGATCTTGGTTATTTGCTTCCTTCTACTTGCTCTGGGTTGTCCTTGTTGTTGTTCCTCAAGTTCTTGTAGGTGTATGGTTAGGTTGTTTATTTGAGCTGTTTCCTTTCTTTTTAGGTAGGCCTGTATCGCTATAAACTTCCCTCTCAGGACTGCCTTTGCTATGTCCCATAGGTTTTGGATTGTTGTGAGTTCATTTTTGTTTCTTTCCATAAACTTTTTGATTTCTTCTGTAATCTCATTTTTCACCCATTCATTGTTTAATAGCATGGTATTCAATCTCCATGTTTTTTAGTGTTTTGGGGTTTTTTCCTTGAGATTTTTTTCTAGTGTCAGTCCCTTATGATCAGAGAAAATGCTTGATGTGATTTCAATTTTCTTGAATTTGTTGAGGCTTGCTTTGTGTCCTATCATGTGGTCTATCTTTGAAAGTGTTCCATGTGCATTTGAAAAGAATGTGTGTTTTGCCTCTCTGGGATGAAAGGCTCTATATATATCAGTTAAGTCCATTTCATCCAAGGCCTTGTTCAATGCCACAATATCTTTGCTGATATTTTGTTTGAAAATTCTGTCCATCTTTGACAGTGGGGTATTAAAATCCCCTACTATAATTGTGTTGCTGTCAATATCTTTCTTGAAGTCCTCCAAGATTTTCTTTATGTATTTGGGTGCTCCTATGTTGGGAGCATAAGCAACACTTATTTTTGAACATTCTATAATTCAGTCTTACATTCTTGATTTGTTCAAATTGGATGGATATCTATTTTGTAGATGCAACTTATAATAAAGTTTTGCAGACATTTCCAAAAGATGAGATCACAGTAACTGTGGTACTTATAAGCATTTGGGCCACATTTTAATAGAACTAAACATGATATACATATATATGCATATTAATATATGTACATATTCATGTATATATGTGTGTTTTTTAGTTGTATGGAAAATAATACAGGAGACTTCCAGCCAAGATGGAGGCATAGGTAGACACACTGTGCCTCCTTGCACAACCGGAAGGACAACAACAAATTAAAAAACAAAATCCAACCAGAACTGACAGAAAATTGAACTGTATGGAAGTCTGACAACCAAGGAATTAAAAAAGAAACATTCATCCAGACCGGTAGGAAGGGTGGAGATTGGCAGCTGGGCAGAGAGGACTTGTGGCAAGGCAGCAGCTGGAGGACCCTGTGAGGTGGCGGGTTTCAGATCAGGTGGTCCCACATTCACGTGCAGATAAAGTGGAAGAAACAAATGGGGAGTGAGACCCCTCAACCCAGAGTTACAGCGCAGGGAAATAAAGCCTCAAACCTCTGACTGAAAACCCCTGTGGGGGTTGAGACGGCAGTGGGAGAAACTTCCAGCCTCACAGGAGAGTTCATTGGAGAGACCCGCAGGGTCCTAGAATGTAGACAGGCCCACCCACCTGGGAATAAGCACCAAAAGGGCCCAATTTGCTTGTGGGTAGTGGGGCAAGTGACTGAAAACCGGCCAAGAGCTGAGCAAGCAGCATTGTTCCATCTCAGACCCCTCCCCAACATACACTGTCACAACGAAGTAACATGGGTTTCCCCATCCTGGGGAACATCTAAGGCTCCGCCCCTTACTACCTAACAGTCCCACTGAGAGAAAAAAAAATGGCCCAAATGAAAGAGCAGATCAAAGCTCCAGAAAAATTACAGCTAAGCGACGAAGAGATAGTCAACCTATCAGCTGCACAGTTTAAAACACTAGTTATCAGGATGCTCACCGAATTGGTTGAGTATGGTCACAAATTAGAGAAAAAAATGAAGTCTATGCTCAGTGAAATAAAGGAAAATGTACAGGAAACCAATAGTGAAGGGAAGAAAACCAGGACTGAAATCAACGGTGTGGAACAGAAGGAAGAAAGAAACATCCAATCAGAACAGAATGAAGAAACAAGAATTCAAAAAAAAAAAAAGAGAGAGAGAGAGAAAGGCTTAGGAACCTCCAGGACATCTTTAAACATTCCAACATCTGAAGCATAGAGGTACAAGAAGAAGAGGAAGACCAAGATATTGAAAACTTATTTGAAAACATAATGAAGGAGAACTTCCCAATCTGGCAAAGAAAATAGAATTCCAGGAAGTCCAGGAATCTCAGAGAGTCCCAAAGAATTTGAACCCATGGAAGCACACACCAAGGTACATCATAATTACATTAGCGAAGATTAAAGATAAGGAGAGAATCTTAGAAGCAGCAAGAGAAAAGGAGACTGTTACCTACAAAGGAGTTCCCATAAGACCATAAGCTGATTTCTCAAAAGAAACCTTGCAGGCAAGAAGGGGCTGGCAAGAAGTATTCAAAGTCATGAAAGGCAAGGACCTACATCGAAGATTGCTCTATGCAGCAAAGCTATCATTTAGAATGGAAGGGAAGATAAAGCGCTTCTCAGATAAGGTCAAGTTAAAGGAGTACATCATCACCAAATCCTTATTATATGAAATGTTAAAGGGACTTATCTAAGAAAAAGAAGATCAAAAATATGAACAGTAAAAATGACAGCAAACTCACAGTTATTAATGACCACACCTAAAACAAAAACAAGAGCAAACTAGGCAAACAACTAGAACAGGAACAGAACCACAGAAATGGAGATCACATGGAGGATTATCAGCAGGGTAGTGAATGGGGAGAGAGGGGGAAAAGGTACAGAGAATAAGTAGTACAAATGGTAGGTAGAAGATAGACAGGAGGAGGTTAAGGATAGTATAGGAAATGTAGAAGTGAAAGAACTTATAAGTATGACCCATGGACATGAACTAAACAGGGGGAATGTGGGTTGGAGGTGGTGTGCAAGGCAGAGGGGAATAAAGGGGAGAAAATGGCACAACTGTAATAGCGTAATCAATAAAATATGTTAAAAAGAAAATAATATGGTAATTAATAAATAATAATACAAGAATAAACTGTGTTTTGCATACTCAGAACTGTAAACCTACTTTTGCCCCACCTGGTATAAATTCTGAGTCAAAACAAAAGAGCACTTAATCCTTAAGAATAAAAGTCATTTCTCTGACTCATTTAATTTATTCTACATTCAGTTATCACAGAATCCAAAGTGCTTTTTCTGTTTTTCCCTTGATATCTAAAGGTGAAAGCATACTGCCTACTGCAGTGATAGATGAGCAACTCTGAGCTCTCCATGTAGGCTTGGCTGTCTCGAGTCAGCTTCAGGAAGGAGACTAGTCAGGAAATGAACAATGGTGCTCTCTTTATTTTTCCTTAAGTCCCCAGAATTGCTCTTTATACTATACATAAATGACCTTAAATATCAAATATTTGCACATCCTAGTTTTGCTATTCGGTAAACAGTCTCCTAAAAGATGGTCATTGTGATTTATAATTTCGGATATATGTGTGTGTGTGTTTTGCTATACAATCAGTCTGACTGTGTTACCTAACTTCTCAGGGCCTTAGCTATTTCATTTGTAAGCCAGGAAAAAGGATGCAGGTGACCTTCAAAGACATCTCAACTTTAGATATGAGTTTGTGAAAACTTCAAACAGTTTAGACAACTACTGGCACCCATGGAAGCAAGAAGTGCTAGATACTATTTGTAGGACAGAAATGGAATATGTGATTTAATTGTTTGAAATTGAATTTTAACTGAACAAGTTAATTAGTTTCAATTAGTTTTTCTTTAAAATTAAAGTGTTGCCCTGACCAGTGTGGCTCAGTTGGTTGGGCATCATCCTGCAAAGCAAAAGGTCACAGGTTCAATACCTGGTCAGGGCACATGCCTAGGTTGCAGGTTCAGTTCCCTGTTGGGGCACATGTGAAAGGCAACCAATTAATATTTCTCTCTCACATTGATGTTTCTTCCCATCTCTTTCTCCCTTCCTTCTCATCTCTCTAAAAATAAAATAATTTAAAAAATAAATGAAATAAAATTAAAGCATTACTTTAATGCTAGACAATAAACTGTAAATAGAGACCTACAGAGTTTCTGAATGGTATTAAATACATGTAGAACTTTTGGATGTCTAATATTAGCAAACAGCTTTCTTCATTCATAATTTTGAACATATGCCTATTTGAAATAAAATTAATTATATATATTACTATATATTTAATAAATATTATATATAAGTTATTAGGCCATTAGGAAAAGTTAGGCATACTATTTCCCAAGCAATTATATAGAGATAAAAGCTTTAATGGGTTGTTAGTATTATTTCTTTAAAGACTGTGGGTTATAGTAGTTATTCTTACCAAAGGAATATGTACTGAAATATAATGTAAAAAATATAATATAAAAATAATATATACTGAACTCTATGTTTTCATATTTTTACTTTGTATCTTCACATCAGCCCATTTATTCATTCAAAAAACACTTATTGAGCATATACTATATTTAAAACCTGTGAGTTAATGCCAGGGTACACAGCAAAGTTATGGAATAGAAGAGATGAACATTATAAAAGTACTCACAAATGCATATGCAATTTTAATATTCACTACAAGCTGTGACAGTAAAGCACAGTTATTGTATTAAAGGCCTTATTTGATTTTAAGGATTTGAAAGAAGCCAATTAAAGGAAGTGACATCCGCTTTGAGACTTGAAAGATGTAGCTGGCCATGGGAAGACTGTAGGGGATGAGGTTTGAAGACAGGGAGAATAGAATGTGTGAACAAAGTGAGGAAGAAAAAGAAAGCCATGTGGCTGGAATGGAAAGGGGAGGGGTGTGGAGAAGGGCATTAAATGGGCCAGAAGGAATGGAAGGGGCTAAATCATGTAGTGTCTGTCAACCACGGTAAGTATCTTATTTTTCCTTTGTGCAATGGAAAGTCACTGATTTTTCAAAAGGTTAATAATGTAATCCAATTTATACTTGTAGTAATTACTTTGGTTGCTAAATTGGAGTGGACTGGAAAGGAGGCAAGAATGAAGGAAAAAGGTCAATTAGAAGTTTCTTGCAGTGTTCCAAAGAGACTGTTGATGGCTTGAACTATGTGATAGCAGTAGAGATAGAAGACAAATGGATTTGAGATATATTTTGGGAAAACAATTCACAGGACTGATGATTGATTCCCTTTGGGAGGATTAAGAAGAAAGATAAGTCATGAATGACTCCAAAATTTCCTGAGGAAATGAAGGAGCCATATGTTGAAACCGAAAGCCTAAAAGTATAGTGGATTTGAGGAGAAAGATAGCATTTCCCATTTTACAGTGAGAGCCCTGAGGCTCAAAGAGCTTGGGTTCTTATTTCCAGATATATCTGTCAGGCAGGAGCTATATTACTATACCACCTTTGCAAACCACATTACCTTTAATAACTTCTGTGTCTGCTTTGATGTTATCATACTTTGGCCTCCATACATGGTCATCCAGATAATGGCACTATTCTCTTTGCACTAAAAATTTCTATTGTGTTGTTCTATTGGATGTGTGAGTCTAAACTTACAAAGACACTAGCCCTTATAGAACCCTTCAACTCAGGTTCTGCATGGGAAGAGGAAGCTAACCTCTCCATTGAGAGTGCAGCACCTGAGCTGTGGCCAGGGGGATAGATAGCACTACTTTCATCAAGAGTAGGCTTCTCAGCACTGCTGGGATCCTTATGGACCCATAGGACTGATTCTGCCCAACCTTTAATCTGTCTTGACCTCCAGAACAGGGGAAGATTGGTATGACTTGAGGCATTTTGTGATGATGGTGAAGAACACAGGTTTGAAGACAAACATCCCTGAGTTCTGCTAGCTAAATGATCTTGGAAAAGTCACTTATTTCCCTGCTATGACTTCTTCATGTGCAATAATAGACTCTATTTCATAAATTTGATATGAAGATGAGGAGATACCACACATAAAGAGCCTAACCTGACACCATAAGCCAGAACTCTGTGTTTCAGCCACTTAGTTCTCAGTGGAGGTAACTTCTGAAAGCACAAAATATGTTGTCTGATGCTTGATAAGCCCTCACGGTTATTCCCCCTGTCTCTTAATAACGCTAGAAACTTTTGATATAAAGAACCATAACGTTAAAAGAAAAAGGAAAAAATAGTAAATGCAAAAATTCCACTGGCAGGTGTTTGAACTTTAGATACTAAACAAACCCAATATCTTAATAAATTAACTCAAGCTCTTAGAGACACTTCTACTTTAATTCTCTTTAGTTTTTCAGAATTCTTTGATGATTTCCTTTTGTCTGGACATTGCTTTCATTTAGTTGGAAGCTTGGAGGAGGATGCGCAGATATATCTATCATGTATCTCATGATATGATAAGTCAGCTAGTCAACTCTTATTATCCACTTCTGTAAAGCAATGAACACATCCCTTAGGAAGAATTTCAATGCAGGTTAAGTAAAAAGAGATAAGACTTCTTATTGGGGCTCCAGAGGGTTCCTGAAATATTTGGCAACACCTTTTTCCTTTAAGCCATAAATTATGTGCTGGGGAATGAGGTCCTCTTGTTCTGCCTGATAGGCACAGACACCATTAATCTGGAGGCGTCTTGCCTTCTACAATTCCTTGCAGATCAGATTGACGCTGACCATTCTCTCTCAGTCTGAGGCAATTTGTGAAGACCAAGCCTTCAAAAACTTCAGTTCTTAATTCTCCTTACTGCATGTTAGTAACCAAAGGCAAAACAAAAAGATAAAGCAAAAAATATTCTGAATGTTAACCTCAAAAATATCTTTTCAGTTCACCCATAGACACAAAGAGAGAACTAATTATTATTATTGTGTCAGCATTTCCCAGTGAGACACTAAATTTCTTTCAGAACATTATTTAATCGTATAGGTCAACTGAAGTATACAGTGACACAGCAAGTAGGGTGTCTCAGGGTGAGAGCTGAGCAGTGCTCCTTGCAGGGAGTTCAATTGTCACTGTGTCACTTCAGCAGGATCAGTGTCATCCACCTCCCTTCCCTCTGTGACATGCATTCAGTTAAACAAATATTTTATTTCTTCCCTTTCACTGATTTCTAAGTTAATTCTCCTGAGCTTGTCTGGTTTTGGAAGTAGATGTGTTCCTTGGTATATAGGCCAGATAAACATGTGTGTTTAAATAAGTGTCTGTAATTCAATTTCAAAATCCCTTAAAAAGCTAGGTTTATTAAAGAAATTCAAAGAAAATACATTAATACAAAATAAAAATTTGTTCAAACCATTGTAACTCATAATCTTAAAAATTTTAACTATTTAATTTAACATTATACTTGTTTATAATATGGAATGTTCCTAGGGATAAAAAACTTAACTTCCTATAATTTATAGTAACCTTAATTTCTTTATCCTAAAAACATGTTCATAAGGGGCTTCAAATGTAGCTATATTTTATTTCTTAAAAAAGATATAAAGCAAATATAAAATTTTAAAAATTTAGGAAAACTAGATGGTAAGTACATGGGAAGGTATTGTATTTTAAAATATATTTTCTGCTTGAAATATTTCACAATAAAATGTAGGAAAAATAAAAATATATTTATATTATTCATGCTTTTCTCTTTTTTTCCCTTATTGCTGTAGAAAGTATTTATCTTCTCTGGAACATTTAGAAAAAATTTGGATCCCTATGAACAGTGGAATGATGAAGAAATATGGAAAGTTGCAGATGACGTAAGGATACTAAAATTTTTTTTTGTTTGACACTGTAAATTTTTTTTTGAAAAAGTAACTTGTATACACACAAGAGTAGTTGTCATATATGAGATAATTTTACACCCCTGTGCATGCATGTGTGTGCATACAACTTTAAATTGAAGAACTCTAACACATCTAGAGCACCTACCCAGGACTTTGGATTAGACCTCCCCATCTCCTCAGTGTTTAGTTTCCATTTGCCAGGCCCCAGCAATAGCATTCCTTTGGCCTTCTTCCTCACCAGTGTGCATCGATGAGGCATGAACTGGGAGAGACCCAGACACCTGCAGCACACCAGGATTATTTCTGATACAAAGAATCATCTCTCTACACCTTCCCTGTCTAGATTTTGAAGCATCTCTAGAGTAAGGAGGATGCTTTGCTTCAACATGGTGTATTTCTCTGAGAAGCATGGCTTTTAACACAGAAGGATGATGATCATTCTAGAGCACCTGAGATGACTATAGGCTTCTCTGGAAGCCACCAGGAGTCAACTGTCTTTGGGAATGTGTTGGCTATGAGTACTTCTAGGCATGATGCCAATGACCTAGATATGGTATACTCCATTCCTTGAGGTCATTAAAGTACTATATAGGACATATATGGATTAAAATGAAATAATGGTTCCTAAATAGTAAAGATTTTAAATAGCAATAAAATGCAAAAATATTACCTGTTTTGATTTTTATTTGTTCAAATTCTATTGAAGTATTATGTTTTTACTGATCCTCTTTTTAATAATGTGCTATTTAAAAATGGAGATGTTAATGCTGTCCTTACATTAATGTCATATACTTTGAGCAGTGGTGATAAGTTTTTTTCTGCAGAGACCTGAAAATAGCATACAAACAAATAAGCAACAGCCCAGAGAACCAGAAAGGGCATTGTTTGAAAAGTTATAGGGCTTGGATTTTAAGTCATATAACTTATCTGAACAGGAATATTGAGGGGGTGGGTGTCAGTTTCTAAACTGGACAGGATACTGGAAAAAAAGTGTAAACCAGATGATCCAGGACAAAGCAAGTTGTATGTCATCTCATCCAGTTGTCTCTGTGACCGTGGTATGACTTATGTCTCTCAAGGGAAATAAACTGAGTAATGGCAGATAGAAAAACTCCTGAATCTTATCCTAACAGTACCTCCTTCATAATTCCCCTTTCCCCAAATGAAAATCACAAGCACATGCAATGACAACACCAGCCCAAGAAACACTTTATTCCTAGCTTGGATCTGGACCCAAACTCCAGTGTGAACCTTATCCTTGATCTAGACTAGATTGTGTAAAGCCATGAGGACCATGCTTAGTTAGTAACTCTAAGGTTTGGAAACAAAACTGACCCAAACAGCTCCCTGTCCCTTTGTGCTCTATGACCACACCTTCATCGTGACACTCTGTGAAGTGAGATGGTCTTATTTCCACATCCCAAAACAAATCAGGGACAGATAGCTTCTCCCCAGAATCACTGACTTTACCAGCTGTATAGACGAAGAGAATCTCAAAACAGACTGAAACCCAAGGGGTAAAAAGACACTTAGCTTTGTGGCCCAATAAATTGATAGCACTGTTTGAACTTTTAAAATATTTTTTAAAATTTTTACTTATAGTTGACATGATATATTAGTTTCATATGTCTAAGATAGTGATTAGACATGTATATATCTTATGAAGTGATCATCATGATAAATCTAGTACCCCTCTGATACCATACATAGTTGTTACAGTGTTATTGACCACATTTCCTATGCTGTACTTTACATCTGCATGACTATTTATAGTGTAACTAACTACACTTTTCATCCATCCCTCCAACCCCCTCCCATCTTGCAACCATCAAAATGAAATCATATGGCATTTGTCTTTATCTGACTTATTTCACTTCACTTAGCACAATACTTTCTAGGTCTATCCATACTGTTGCAGATGGCAAGATTTCTTTCTCTTTTATGGTTCAGTCATATTCCAAGGCATTTGTGCAACACTTCTTTATCCATTCAAGATTTTTTTTGTTTCCATTTTCATGAAATATATTTTCAATCCCTTTACTTTCAGCCTTTCTGTTCAATCTGAAATGAGTCTCTGGTAGAGAGCATATGTAAGGGTCTTGTTTTCTTATCCACTCAGCTTCCCTATGTCTTTTGATTGAAGCATTTAATCCTTTTACAATTAAAATAATTGTTGATAAAAGTGTAGTTATTACCATTTTATTATTCATATTCTTAGTCTTTTTTCTCCTTCTTTTTCTTAAAGAAGTCCATTTAACATTTCTCATAATACTAGTTTGGTGGTGATGAACTCCTTTAGCTTTTTCTTGTCTAGGAAGTTCTTTATCTCTCCTTCAATTCTAAGTGGTAGCCTTGCTGACTAGAGTAATCTTGGTTGTAGGTTCTGGCTTTTCATCACTTTGAATATTTCATGCTAATCCCTGCTGGCTTGCAAAGTTTCTGTTGAGAAATCAGATGACAGTCCTATGGGATCTCCTTTGTAGTTAAACAATGCTTTTCTCTTGCTGCTTCTAAGATTCTCTCTTTGTCTTTAACCTTTGGCATTTTAATTATGATGTGTGTTGGTGTGGGCCTCTTTGGGTTCATCTTGTTTGGGACTCTGTGCTTCCTGGGCTTGTATTTCTATTTCTGTCACTGTATTAGGGAAATTTTTCATCATTATTTCTTCAAAAGGTTTTCAATTCCTTGCTCTCTCTCTTTTCTTTCTGGTATCCTTATGAGGTGAATGTTGGTATACTTGATGTTGTTCTAAGGACCTCTTAAACAATTCTCACTTTATGGATTCTTTTTTCCTTTTGCTGTTCTGATTGGGTGTTTTCTTCTACCTTTTCTACCAAATCTCTGATTCAGTCCTCCGCTTCATCTAACCTATTTTTGATTTCATGTAATGTATTCTTCATTTGTTATTTATTCTTCATTCTGACTAGTTCGTATTTTATGTTTTTGTCTCCATTTTTAAGTTCCCTATATCTTTGTTGAAGTTCTACCTAAGTTCATCTACTCTTCTCCTAAGTTCCCTGAGCATCCTTATAAGCAGTGCTTTGAACTTTGCATCTGGTAGATTGCTTTTCTCCATTTTGTTTAGCTCTTTTTTCTGGAGTTTTGTTCTGTTCTTTTGGGACACATTTCTTTGTCTCCTCATTTTGTCTGCCTTCCTGTGTTTGTTTCTATGTATAAGGTAGGGCTGCTATGTCTCCTGGTCTTAGTAAAGTGGCCTATGTAGTAGGTGTCCTATGCAGCCCAATGGTGCAGACTCATTGGTCATCCGAACTGGGTGCTGCAGGAGAGTATCTTGTGTGTGTTGCATGTGCCCACCTATTATAGTTGAGCCCTGATTGCTGTTGGCATGTCAGTGGGAGGGATTGACCCTCAGGCTGATTTGTTGTGAGATCTGTCTGTGATTATAGGCAGGAGAAGCTGTTATGTAGGTGCTGAACCTACAAAGCAGGATTTGCTTTAACAGGACTCTGATGCTTCATGAGTCTGCCTTTTGAGTGTGTCATTTTTGGAAGTGGTTTGGTGGTGCTCTGGTGTAATCTGATGCTGGCCACCAGGTATATTGGTTCTGGGGCTTCTTGGGAGGTTCAGACCAATGTCAATTGCTACTGTGCCCTGCCCAGAGCCACCTAGTGTTAGCTACAGAATGATCTGCAGATGGTTGCCACTTGAGTTGAAGTGCCTGGGAAAGGCTAAGCTGTGAACTGAGTCTGGCTGTTACTAGTCCCAGGCTTAGGGATGCTTAACAAGTGGTACAGGACATGCTGCAGCCATGTGCTGTTTGTTTGGCATTTGTTAACCTTTGAAAATTTTTAGAAAAGTCCAAAGCATGAGCCAAGATAAGCCATTTGAATGGAATAGCCACTTAGCTCAGCCTACAAGGTGGGTGTTGCAGGGTCTCAGGGAATCCCCAGGACAGGACAAACAGTGTTAGCCAGGTTGATGGAGACCGAAATATGTCTCCTACCTTCACATGTAGGGGAAGGGATCAGCAAAGGAACACTATAGCTCTTCCAGTGCTCATGTTTGGGAGAAAGCTGACCCTCCAGTCCTTGTCCTAAAGCCAGACAATTCAGTTCCTCCCTGTATGTTTCTGGTGCCATTTGAGCTGCTGCCCTAGCACTGGAGTTCAGAGTAAGTGAGTCGTCAACACATAAGTCCATGTGTGGTCCCTTTAAGAACACCTCAGACTCCAGAAGCACTGTCTCCCTCAGCTACAATATCCTCTGATTTGCATAGCCATAAGTTATGGTAACTTCTCTTCTAAGAACTACAACCCTGGGCTGAGGAGCCTGTTGTAGGGATGACTACTCATCTCATTTCCTCAGCTGGGACCTCCATAGTCAAGATATCCCTCCCAAATTTTTTCCCCACTACACGTGAGTGTGGGACTGGCCTGTTCCACGTCTCCATCCCTCCTACAGTCTCAGTGTGACTTCTGTACATCCTTAGTTAGAGAACTCTGTTCAGCTAAACTTTAGGCAGTTCTCGATGATGGCTGTTCTGTAGTTTAGTTTTAATTTTGATGTGGTTGTGGGAGGCTGCAAGTACAGTATCTTATATCTCAGCAAGGACAAGTATCTTATGTCCATAGAGTGATTTTATTATGTTTGCCACCCACACAATTGTCATGTATTCCTAATCCCAGTGAATGGCTTCACCATCCTTCAGTTGCTCAGAGGCAAGGCCTGGGATTTATTCTTGACTTCCTGACTATTTCTCCACATGTCATATTAAGGCTGTCTCCTGCAAATATCTAGAATATATTCACTTTTATTCCTCCCCACCTGACACCACTACAACTCTCACGTTGATTTTTAAAAGAGGCTCCTGGCTGATTTTCCTTCCCTGCAGTTCATTTGGCTCTTGGCAGCTCTGGTGATCTTCCTAAACTCTGCATCTGATCTCTTGTTTCTCCCCTTCCCATGGATCCTTATTTTACTTTGGACAAAGTCCGTATTGCTTAAGGTGGCTAACAAGGTCCTTTGTGATTTGGCTTCTGCCTGCCTCTCTAAATCACTCTCCAACCTCCCCCACTTACTGTGATCCAGCTATACTGATTTTCTTTGGTTTCTCTGAAGCACTACGTGCTCTATGGTCTCCAGAATTTTCTTTGCATGCTGTTTTCTATACCTGGAAAACCCTGTCACCCTTCACTGCCTTTCACCACAGTGAGCTCCTACTCATCATTCAGGCCTCTCCTTACACTTTCCAGAAACCTGCCGTGATGCTCCAGGTCTGAGGGAGGAGCCCTTCTAGGTTTAACCCTATGCTTCTCCCCCTTTAATCATATTCTTCACACAAGATAAAAATTCATCTCTTAACTTGTTCATGTACACCACCAGATTGTGGATTCCTTAAGGACAGGGATGATGTCTACTCTCTGCAGTATTTCTGGTGCATGGAGTAGCATCAGTGACATGGATTGAGTTAAGTAAATATTCATTGAATGAATGAATGAATGATTTAACTTATCTAAATAAATAAATAATTCATGCATAATAAATTATGAAAATGACCTTGTGATGAATGCACAGCAGGTGTTACCATTACTAATGAAGATCCTGAGTCTTCAGAAGTCTGAGGGACTGGACTGAGGTTATTGGTGGATGCAGGAACAGCAGTATCCTTTGACTTCTGGTTGACAGGCTTTCTCCACAGTGAGCTCTCTCAGTATTACTCATAATCAAGATAGCAGGTCTGTTGGTTTTAGAATGTGGATTACTTAGTAATTGTTTGCTTATTAAATTACTTATAAAATAGTTTCCTTTTTTACACATTGATAGCCAAGTAAATTACTTTAGAGAGTAAGCTAAATAGCAGAAATAGTGGCCTTTTAAGTTAAAAAATTTGCCCTGGAAAACTTCCAGAGTAGCAAAAGGATGTCTAAAGGAGTTCAGAGTGTCTGTTTCTTTAACTGACTACTAATGGACTAGTCAATCCAACCACAAATCACTTTTTCTGATTTTTTCATGCTTCCTTGTCACAAGAGCAAACTCTTCCTCCATAATAACATTCCAGAGTGCAGGAATAGCAAAGTCAACATTTTGAAGAAAATTCCTGGTCCTTTACAGACTGTTAAATATTTTTTAGTTTGCTATGTCATGAAACAAAATTCCTTCTTTCTAAATAGAAACTTGGGAAGTACATGTGATTGCTCGACAGTGTAAAGCTGACAAAAGTCTTTAGTCCTAAAGTTCTTTTACCCACACATTGTCCATGTTTTATTTATTTTGAACAGTAAATTAGGATGGAAATCATTAGAAATGTTTAGATTCCAGTAATTTTTAATTCACCTTAGGTTGTACAGAGGTAAGCTAAGGTTTGTATTTTTTTATTTTTTAATTGTTTATTTTCCATCAAAGTTAATTTCCATTCTGTTTAAGAGTGTATGAAAGAATATCTTCAGACCACTCAGTGGTTGTCCTGACCTATTCAGTGGTCTGAGCAGTAGGAGCTACAGACCAGACTTCAGTGGCTGGCTATATTTATTTTTATTTATTCTATTCTATTTTTTATTGTATTTTATTTTATTTTACTTTATTGTATTTATTTTATTTGTAATGGATGGTCAGTGCATTTCATTTAATCAGTATAGTATAAAAATAAATAAAAATAAGGGAAGGGGAATTTAATTATAGCCAAACTGAGCTTCATGACTTTGTCAGATTATAAACCACACACATTTACAAACACACTACACATACATACAAAATGAGGGAAATACAAATTAATATTAGTAATACCCACAGTTTGTTCAAAGAATAGCTAAAGAACAAATTGCACTGAAAAACCAACATACATCCCATGTTGTGTAATTAGCGGTTTCAATTATACAACTATGAATCCTGAGTGAAAAAAATGGCACATTTTCTTTTCATTTCATGTTTAACAAGGGTTGAAACAAAACTAAATTCTAATAACTGCATAGAAAGACTATATCAATCCTTCAGCTTTATAAAAAAGAGAAAAACCAAATCCTGAATTAATATTTCTGACTTGTTCTGTGCACAGGTATAATCATTTTTAACCTATTAAAAAATGGATATGACAATATTATAAATAATATGTTGGGAATATGTTTAAAGAATTGTGCAGCTAAAGATCATTAAATTAAATTATCTCTATAGCAATTGCCTTTCAGTCTCTTTCCCCATAGTACATATCTCTTTGAGCACTGATTTCCCACTTATTTTTTTTTTCTTCCCATCTGGACTATGAGTTGCTTCAAGGCAGGGCCTAGTGTTAGTCACCTTTGAATCCCTAGGTCTGCAATAGTACCTAGAATTTAATAAATTCTCATTGAGTCTAGTAAGGAATACACGACTAAGCAGTCATTTACATGCAAACAATCAAACCTAATTTAAACCATTTTAATCACCACATGGAGTTGGTAACAATAACTTTGTGTCTTTTAAAAAAAACAATTACTAGTTTATCTTGCTTCCTATTTTCTCTCCAAAGCCTATCACAATATCTGGTATAAAATAGGTAATTAATAAATTTGTTAAGTGTTCACAAGTTAACAAGACTTCAAAAGTTAAAGTTTTACTAACTTATGTTTACCTTTCTCTAGTTAATGTGATTTTAAAAGATTTTTAGCACTTTATAGTGAGTAAAAGAATGAGATAGAAATGTTGCAGAATACAACCTCCAATTGAAGCCTCGCTATCATTCATTTTTAAAAATTTTATTCTCTAAACATTGACAGTGATATATATTTAGTTATATAATTATATAATTGCAATAAAGAAATAGTTTTATTCAGGAAAAACATATGCTTGCTCAGCTCTTTATCACAGGGAAGTGCAAAGTATCACACAGTGAAGTGGCTTTTCTCCTAGGGCCCCAGGATCAGTGTATGATTGATGTGCATCTAAAGGGAGGATATATACTACTACATTCATACCCAAACCTCAACCGTATTAATAGGGGTATGACGTAAATGAATAGCACTGCAGCATTTCCTGCTAACTTCTCCAGGCAACTTGTGATGGGTGGTGTTTCAGTGACCCGGCCCATGTCCATGGGATTTCCTAGGCTCCAACAACACTAATAGTCACCATGGATTAGGTGCTTACCATGTCTCATACTCTGTGGCAGCCTCTTTCCACAAATTAGCTCATTCAATCCTCATTACAAGCCTTTGAAATCTGTATAAGCCTTTCCCAGTTTTTTTCAAGTGAAGTAAATGAGACAAAGTAACACACTTGACATCATCAGCAAATAAGTGGTGGAGTGCAGAGTCAAAACCACTTCTGTATGACTCAGAAATCTAGTCTTTAATCAGTACAATATTTTGCTTTTTTATTTGAAATATAATTGACATATACACTAGCCATTGTGTTAGTTTCAGGTGTACAATATAATAATTCAGTAATTGTATATGTTGCAAAATGATTACCACAATAAGCCTAGTTAATACCCATCTAATCTATACTTTTCTTGATGGTTAATTTGACTTTAAAAAAATCCTCAAATACTTCAGGTTGATATGAAGTAAAATACTATCTATCAGTGTTAAAGAACTTCCAATTTTGTAATTTGATCTCTAACGGATTTTAGAGTCTTAAATATAAGAAAAAACAGGCAAAGTGACTTGTTTTAATGATACTCTGCATTGACAGACCTAAACCCAGCACTCATTCATTTATCATTTGTTTTTCTTCCTTAGGCTGGGATTACTTTATCATTCATCTAAGCCATATTTGTTTTGTTTAGTCAGCATTCCAGAAGCTCAGTACTTATTTGTTGAACAAATGCATGAATGAGTTAAAGCTGACAGTGTGTCCAGTACTAGAATTGGGGACACAGAGCTAAAAAGCACATGTGTTTACCCTCAAGAAGCTGACAGTCTAACAGGGAAAACTTGCACAAATTATATCATGGCTAGGTGCCTGACTGCCCTAAATGATGATGCTGGAAGAGTGAAGGGGGCTCAATTCTGGATACCTTAAATGCCACCTGAGAGAGCTCAGTTTTATTCTGTTGGGAAGATATTTAAAACAAAGAAAGAAGATGGTCAAACCTGTATTTTTAGAAGGATCCCTGGGGTGTTTGTATGGTGAATTGGCAAATTAACAATTTGGGATTTACAGTATGATGCTTAAGAGATTAATATAGCCTGTTCTAGGGTCCCTGTAATAGAATTGGTGAGGAGGAGAAGGATTTAAGAAGTATTTAGAAGACCAGGACTGGAGATAAGAATTCAAAAGAAAATCATTAGCTTACCCATTGTAATCGATGTCCTAATAATGAATGAAATTTCAAGAGAGTTCAGAGAGTTGGAAATTAGGAAGACAAAGATTCAAGGGACAGGAAGAAGGAGAGTTGCACACATAAGATAATAAGTAAAAATAGTTATAGATTGTGTGGTTTCTCATAAGCCAACTAATAGATGCTTGAAGAAGAGAAACATGTTCTGTGGTGTGAGTCAATGGAAACAATAGATACACACTAATTTTTTGAGACTTCTAGATGACAAAAAGATAGATATTGAGTAACGCTAAAGGAGAAT